>NC_140585.1:853584202-854925452 GCF_964204655.1 Triturus cristatus | reverse complement strand
GATTTTCTCGGACTTTATTTGAATTCTCCTTACTTTTCTCTTCCTGTCTGAGCGCTTTTTCTATACGTCTATATGATTCTTTACGCCATAATTCAATGGCATCTTTCTGTGACTGTCTAGCTTTCTTTTTCCATAATTCTTCCTCTACTTTCATGATGCAATCTGCATCCCAGGTCCCAGCTGCGGGCCACCTCTGACTTTCTGGTAATTCCTTGGTGTAGTCTACCCATAAATCAAGAAATAATATGGCGTCTAGGCCATGTTTATGATACATGAAGTACCCTGGAGTGTCCCTAGGAGGAATGGGAACAGCTTCTTCGAGTACCCCTTTTCTAGTTTTGATCTGTCTTAATTTAGAAAAGAGCGGCATATTGAGAACTGATCTGATACCTAATTTTGAACACGTTTAATACAACAAAACACAATAATGAACAGTCATTCACACCACAATATGCAGAACGTATTTAAAACATTTTAACATTTAACATTTAATGAACAACAATGATGGCCATTTAGGGAACTATTCACTAAGCATAATACTCGGCACTAACTAGGTAATTCTGAATTATATACTAGACATACTAGATATACTGCTGAACAGTACAGATACACTGCTGAAACAGTGCAGACCGGATTTGTGTACCCAAACCCGTCTTGACCGGCACAACCTATGTGCACGTCAGAACGCCTCCCCGACAATGGTACTCACCGGGTAGCTCGGAACGGAAGGCCTCGGAACTGAACTGAACTGGACTTGAACCGGACTGGACTCGACTCGAAACTTCGGAACTTCGGAAACTGGTGGGCCTCTGTATACCTCGGATCTTGCTCTCTCAGCTAGGCTCTGGTCGGGATACTTCGCACTTCTCACCGCCTCGTCTGGGTGTTGATCGCAGCCTCAGTTACCCCCGCTCGGCAGGAGGGAGATACAGGAAATCCTGTGGGTACGCGTTGTTGTCCGTCCAGCTGTGGCAGGAGACCGGGCCTGCAACGCACCTCCGGCGCGTGAGATGAGAAAGTGTCCCTGTTCGGGCGCCATATATGTGGTAAATAATTTAATTACCGGTACTTAATTTGATGCGGAAAATCTATAATAATAGCTCAGTAAAATGAGAGGCAGAATCCGTGGTATTAGAGGTTCGGAACGGGCTTTATTCCAAAATCAATTCGAATTGTGGACTCCATATTCCATCACCACGAAGGTTCAGGAAGTGAAGGACCAACTTTATTGACAGGTAATCATTTTTATACAGAGGCATTATAGTGAAACAGATGCAGGAGGCGTAACAGTTGATAACAAAGATAAAAACATACATGCGTAACTAAAATGGGTGTAACTAGGCGTAACTAAAGAACGTCATTAGGTATGATGTCACAAATGGGTGGTTCCATGAAAGAATTTCGCAATGTCAGCAGAAATACTTGGCAGAGATGCGCGCGCAGCAGCATGACGTGTGATTGACGTGCAACTAGGGGGTGAAGGGGACTTGACATTTAGCTCTACATGTGGAGACAGAAGTCTAGGGGGTCAAGTCAACCTAATCCCAAATCATATCTAACATCCTATGTTTAAAGAACTATGTTATCCAAAAGGAAAGGTCTCTCGAATAAAATCTATTCTATACTGACTGTGAGTGCGTGTACAAGCGTCTAAGTGTCTACACTAGATGCGAGGGCAGAAATCTTCCATAGTAACAGGGCTATGAATTACTTGCATAAAGACAGAGAAGCCGGGCCCTTTGCTCGGTAGCTGGAAGAATGTTTACTTAAACTACTAGACAGGAATGCATTGGATGGGGAGCGGAGCAGATAATCTCGAAGGTGAAATACAGTTTTTGGCAAGCAAACAGGTCGAGTCAGGCACCGTTAGCCGCGCAGGGAGTAGGACAAAGTTCATGGATACAGATGCGAGCTCAGACTGGAGCTTTCAGAGGTGGAAGGCAGGAAAAGGCTTAATGGCAGAATCAGGGCCTACTCGCCTGGACTGTAAAATGGGATAAATGAACCATATAAAGCCGGTGGCCTTTCATACTTAGGAATAGAATATCCGGCCCATTCATGGCGGATCTGAAAGAGGACATGTTGACGGTGGACGCACATGTGTTTGCGTCTTCATAACTGGAACTGGAGGGAACATACATGTACTTGTGATTTATACATGAAACCGTTGGGGTCCAAGATAGGGGACATAACTGATCATAAAAATCCATATTTCCACACCCTCATGGACTGAACAGCACACCGGGAGCGAGGTGAGGAGGTGGAGAGCCCCCGAGGTAGCTAACGGAGTTGCGAGGCCTTTCCCCCCCGGTGTCCATTGCATTCCTGCTGGCCTGCCCTCCTCGTAATTGCCCGGGTGGAGGCGCGGGTCCCGCCCCTCCCCCATTTTCCTGAGGCTACAGACGTGGCATAGCTACAGAAAGCTTGACTCTCCACGGCCTATGCCCGTACAGCCTGGGGCTCCGTGGGTGGCTGAAGAGGGGCCGCTATCCTCACAATAAAGAAGCGCCTCCGGGAATGTGGTGGGCCAGGTTTCTGTTGGAGTATATTTGTCCCATCGACGGAATTGTTACTGCGACGCAGCCTTCACACAGGTGGCACACCCTGTGGCGGTACCGCCGCTCCTTGCTTCCCTAAATCAATTCTTCAGATGACCTGGGGTTTGAAAGTGCCCTGAAGTGGATTGTGGTGGGGACCCGAGCTGCAGACACATGTTTCAGGGGTCCTGAAATCCACTAGAAACAGCAATGGAGAAGGGAAAAACGGCGGGTGCGAAAGGGCACAAGACGGTGCAGTCTAACAAACTTGACCACTATGCCATCCCTGCCCACATGCTCCAGAGCCGGCAGTCGAGGGGTAGCTCTACTAGTGATCCAGGAGGAGACGATCAAGAACTTTCACTCAAGGATGTTATGGATGCGATCTCCCGCATCAAAACTTCTCTGGAACATAAAATGGATATCATTGCTATTGACGTCAACTTGATCTGTGCTGACCTCACCACGCTCAAGGAAAAAGTCAAACAGGTGGAAATTACTACCTCTAGCCTGGTGGGAGACGTCGCTCAGCTTCAAGGGGACATTCAGGACATTCGCTCTTTTCGTAAGTTTACTGAACTCAAACTGGATGATTATGAGGGGCTTCTACGTCGTAATAACCTACGCATCTTAGGGGTGCCGGAGAAGGCTACATTTTCTACTTTTAGTCCAACTACAGGGCGACAGGCACTCTGCAGAGTTTTATATGGGCAGTTCCACACTCAGAGTGCAGGGCAGCAGGGTGGGGAGTTGTTGGGTTGGGGGTTCATGTTCATATGTTCTTAAGGTTCTCACATCGGTACTTGCTGTTGATTATATGTCAAAGGATGTTGATAACTTTGCGCTAACCAAATGGGTACACTCGGAGACAAAGCACTTAAGGTATTGAGCTGGAATATTAATGGGCTTGGGGACAAAATCAAACGCAGTGTGGTGCTCCAGTACATTAAACGGCAGTCCCCGGCCGTTGTCCTATTACAGGAGACACACTTAATCGGAAATTCATGTAAGGCGATGCATAGATGGGGGTATAAGATGATGGCACATGCGGGATTCACTTCCGGCTCGCGAGGCGTAGGTATCATGGTGAAGAATTCATTTCCCCTCGCTGTGAACGCCACGTGGACGGATGATCGGGGCAGGTACATTGGGGTGTCCAGCATGTGGGAGGGACACCCTATCACTTTTATGTCTATAGACATACCACCAGGGCTGCAAAACATCTCCTTTACAGACTTAAGCTCTGTTCTACTCACCATCCCAGATGGCCTATTAATCCTAGGGGGTGATTTTAACGCAGTGGTTTCAGGCTTGCTGGATCGCTATTCCCCACGGGAAGTGGGTCCATCCTCATGCTGGTTACCTGACTTCCTAGACGCTATGGGGTTGGTAGATGGGTGGAGAACATATCATCCAGACCAAGCTCAGTACACCTTCCATTCTGGGGCCCACCAAAGTCTCTTCCATCTAGATTACTGCCTCGTCCTCGCAGCACAAGGTTCCTTCATACACGAAAACAGACATCTGGCCAGAGGCATATCTGATCACTCACCGTTATGGGTACATGTAGTCCTCAATCAGAACACAGTGGGGAGGCTGGCCCCCATTAACCCATGGTATTTACGAGACCAGAAAATCCGTAAAAACCTCATTAAATCCATAGATAACTATTTTATTGAAAATGAGGGGTCAGTGTCCTTGGCCCAGTCATTATTGGAAGCCTTTAACCCCTTCTGTGCCCATGACGAGCTGGACTCGTCATGGGCCGCGGTTGCGCTGTGCCCATGACGAGTCCAGCTCGTCATAAACCCCGCCCGCTAATGCAACGGCCGGCACAGGGCGGGGAAAGGGCGTGGCACACAAGGGGTTAAAACTGTAATCCGTGGTCAGGCTTTGTCCTTGATCGCTGGAACAAAAAAAGAGAAACACAAAGAAGTCACAGACATTGAGGCCGAAATTCACAGATTGGAGGACGATTTAGAATCAGGAGTGACGCCAGAGAAGCTCCATTGGCTGAACCTGAAACAGCATGAATACAAGGCCTTCGTGGCGGATAGGGCCAAGGCACTGGGCAGGGAGCGAATGGGTAGAATCTACGACCTGGGGGACAAGGCAGGGAAACTAATAGCGTGGTTTGACAAAAAGGAATGGGAGAGCAGGTTGGTGCCGGAACTTTGGGGTGATGGAGGCGCCTCGATTACGGAACCGCAAGAAATAGTGAATGGCTTCGCCAATCATTTTCACACTGTCTACACGACTGTCTCCCCACACACCGAAGAGGAATCACAAGACTTATTGCACGACATTAGGCTTCCCCAACTTACATTAGAGGACCGTACATATATGGATAGTGATCTGACAACGGATGAGATAGCGCAAGCCATTCGATCCCTAAACTCCGGGAAGGCCCTTGGGCCCAATGGACTTCCCATTGAGCTGTACAAACTTCGACAGGATAAATTGGCACCATATCTGAAATCCATGTTTGAGGAATCCAGGGAAGGTGGGATGTTGCCAAGAGAGCAGAGGATTGCCACCATAGTCACAATAAACAAAGAAGGTAAACCTAAGACTGACTGTGCCTCATACAGGCCTATTTCTCTCCTAAATGCCGAGCCCAAAATCCTGGCCAAACTTTTGGCTACTCGCCTGGTTAAAGTGGTTGATACTCTAGTCCACTCACTCGGATCAATCAGGCTTTATGCCACACGGTCCTGAACTTGCGCAGAGTGCACGGCATGGTGAGCAGGGTGCCTGCCATCCAAGAGCCAGCGGTAATCGTATCCCTAGACGCCACCATGGCGTTCGATACTATAGAATGGTCCTATCTCTGGGCAGTGTTGACTAAGCTGGGGTTCGAGCCAAAATATATCCAGTGGGTCCGTCTTTTATATAGCGAACCTCTAGTTGTGGTTAACAATAAACTTTCAGCCACGTTTCAAGTCAGCCGGGGACTCGCCAGAGATGCCCACTCTCGCCACTTCTCTTTGCCCTCGCCGTGGAACCACTTGCGGCCTGGATCCGCAGAGACCCAATGATACGAGGGTTGAGGTGGTCCACTGATTGGGAAGACCGTATCTCACTCTATGTGGACGACATATTGCTCTATTTAGCCACCCCTAGGAGATCCCTGATAGTGGTTCTAGACATCCTGGCTATCTTTAGCAGATTCTCTGGCTTTACCATCAACTGGGATAAATCCCTTCTATACGTCCTTAAAGGGGACCCACCCATCCTGCCAAGGAACTGCCCTATACAGGTCACCACTGTTGGCTTCAAGTATTTGGGGATCTTTGTCTCCCTTGACCCCTCGCTCTGCTATACTCATAATCTTCTCCCAGCCTTGCAAAGGCTCAGGAGGGATATCGCCATTTGGAAATCACTCCCCCCTCTCTCTGTTGGGTAGAGCAGCCCTGTTTAAAATGATGTCATTGCCCAGATTCCTATATGCCCTACAGAACACCCTAGACCCAGTCCCTACACAATACTTCAAGGAAGTAGAGGGCCTTCAGAGAGCACTGTTGTGGGAAGGGAGGCCTCGTATAGCACTCAACAAGCTGACACTGAACTGGTACGATGGGGGCATTAGCCTTCCCGACATCAAAAAATATTATTGGGCAGCTCACCTATCAGCCATCAATCATGGTACCTACGGTCACCCTGATGATCCTGGCTATGCCATGGATAGATGGCTCCTCCCCGGAGGGAGCTATGGTAGGACACTATATTCACGGCCGAAACGGTATACTCTAATAGGCCCCACAAAACATTCCATCCAGATTTGGCATGTCGCCACTAACGCACATGGGTGGTTTAACAGGTTGACATTAGCAACTCCACTTTTGGACTCTGAGAGGCTTTGCAGTCTATGGACGTCAAAGGATTTGATAGGTGGGTCCTCATCGGTATTTCACGTATCAAAGATATTTGGGGGAAGGGTGAGGTCAGGCCATTTGTCAAGCTGCAGAGGGAGTATGAATTGGCAGATACTGAATATTTCAGATATGCTCAGGTACTTCACGCTCTTCATTCTCACATACCACGGGACTCTGATCCTCCTGAATCCTCACCGCTGGAGGACAGAATATTGGACGGTCACCTGCCAGAAAAAGCTATCTCCCTAACAAATAAGAAACTAATAAACAACATGAAGGGCCCGCTACAGCCATTGCGGGAGAAATGGATAAGAGATGGGATTGAGTTGGACGACGAGGACTGGCAAGAGGCAGTGTCCTCCTCTAGAGTAGTCGCCATCCCCGCATGACTTAGACTAGTGCAGCTCAAAATCCTTCATAGGGTGTATATTACAGGTCCCCGTCTTATACATATGGGGAGGGCAGACAGTGGAGAGTGCAGGAGGCGTTGTGGGCACTTGGGAACTTTTATGCACATAATCTGGGAGTGTGATTCCATAGGCTCCTTCTGGAGCAGGGTACACAGTATCATCAATTCAGTGCTTTCTGTTAGTCTCCTCCCGGAGGCGCGAAGATGCTTGGCAAACATTTGGGGACCAATTGACCTGAACAATTATCAGACACTGTGGGCCACACTTGGGCTCATGCTTGCGAAACGAAATATTGCACAGCTATGGGGTGCAACTCAACCACCCACAATAGAAGCTTGGGAAAAAGATCTCGACTGGTGTATGAACAGGGAGAAGACGGTGTACTTGGCCAGGGGCTGCCCCAAAAAGTGGCCCCGTATTTGGGGCCCTTGGAATACGTACACCTCGCTGTATTGAGCATGGTGATCCACTTTCCCCATGACATTCCCTTTGCATGTGATGGTGTACCATGATTCCTTCATTATCATTGTAGTGCTTGGATGGTTTGAGTCCTCTGTAATGTTTCTTGAACCAATGTATGTTTAATAAAAAGTTTGAATTTAAAAAAAAATGTACAAAGCTAAAGCTGACACTGAAACAAGGCCCTGTCATAAAAGGGCAATGGCGAGGCCTGCAGAAATCCACTGTGGCAGAAAGGCCAAGCTTGCTGGTTCCAATCCCCAGCACCACATTGCTGTTCTGCTGATGCCATCGAGCCTCCGTGTTGCCAGCTAAGAAAGCAAGAATGTGTCAACCATTTTCAGGATGGTAAAGGGTCAGTGATGAGTTTGGGTTGGGGGAGGCTAGGCCGTCAGTTGTCGTACCCAGGAAGGAATGGCCTATGAGTTTGTAAACACCAAAAAACTTACGTTTTTACATTTATTCACATGAAAATATTCCTGTCAGTCAATACATTTATGTGGATAAAACCAACTTTGGATGCCCTAAGTAAGGCTATTAGTGATTTTCTGGCTTACAATCTCAAACAACTTTGAGAATCAGGTCCGTCACTATGTAATAAGAGCTTTAATAGTCCTGGGAATGGGATGGAAAATATATTTCTACATAAAATGTGAAATATGCATCTCTGTGACATTCCTGCAGAACTAATACTGAACCCCATTGACAGGTACAGCTTAAAAGCTAAGCCCTTCATTTTGAGATGAACGCTATGGGGTGCAATAATTGTCACTCACAATTAAAACTCACACCAAGGTGTTAGGTATTTACCACAAACAATTGTTATTGCCTCCCACAGTTGTTTTATTTTAGAACAAACGTGCAGATTTTAATGCACTCTTTACTGGCCATTTCCCCCTCTAATAAATATAATCAGGTCTGAACTACCAGTATATACAAAAAAACTCATAATGACTGCCTTAATATCCCAACTTGAGCATGAAATCCTGAGAAGAGCGCCATAAGTCACAGGCATGAAACCATCATGTCGCAGACACTACGCGCTCAGCTGAGTCACAGCAGCAATTGGAGAAGGGCAGGAGGCAGACAGTGCGCACGGAAGCAGGGCAGGAGGCGCAGACACTTCTGGCCCGGTTTCTGGAGCAATAATTCAACTTATTTGCATTCATTTGGCGCCTACTACCAAAGGTAAGCAGTTTCAAAGCACTGTAAATATTGATGTTATTAATAGAAAACTTACGATAACTCATGCTATCGACCTCAGAAGAATGAAAGGCTGACTGAGCCCACTCCATTGAACCTGCATGCGGTATACAGGTTTCGTAGCTGCATGAACCCACTGAGCCACCTTAGGAGTTTAAATGCCAACATATGTGCCATCTCCCAGTGGTACCTTGTTTCCAAAGGTCCGCGCTGCTATTGCCGTTTCACTCTCGGAGGCCCGGCCCATGCCCTCTTATTCACAATCCAAGATTGCCCCCTCAGGAGGCACAGTGCCCACACTGTGCATGGGGCTGCTGCGGTTCTATCTGCTGCATTGGAGGAGAGAGGGTGCTGTCGTGCCCGGGTGCCCATGCTGACCCACAGCTTCCGATCCCTTTCGGTGTAAAACACGCCACAACCTCCCAATACAAATCTGAAGCCCTCTGTAGTGCAGCACTGCAGTTTAGGAGTAAATATTATTATGGATAGGTCTTGTTTAAGTCACTTAAGTGAAAGTCCCACAAATGCGTTGCCCCTTCCCGGACCCACATCATCTCCCATCACAAACCCACAGCATCATTGAACATGTGCGGGCAGGTGCGCTGTTCACAACTTAGGAACCACAGCAGCCGAAGTGGAGCAGGGTACCTGCATATAACAAACAAAACACCCCAAAACTTAAGGAGGCGCACAGTCCTCATTCCTCCCAGGTGTATTCATCATTAGTGCAGCGGCTGCCATGACACCAAGGTGTGAGGAAGGCCATTATAACAGTCTTTTACTACCCAATGGATGGAAGGGAATATTTGCCTTGTTTGCATCAGGGGCCCTCGCTTTGCCACTGCCCATTCCGGGTCCTTGGCACCTTGCTAGCCATGCTTCCCCCTCCCCCACCAACTCAGTTTAAAGGAACAGCCAGCATTGATTATGCCGCTCTCTTAGACCCAGAACAACCCGCGGCCCGCCACACTTGCTCAGGTACAATAACCTGAAGGTCTCAGCTCGGAATCGGTAAGGTCATTCAGTCCCACATCCTTCACAGCTCGATACCATGAGCGTCAACGAGTTGGGTAACCATTACACCTGTTATAAACGCCTTCAGATAAAATAGTTCCCATATACAACAGTTTTCAGTGACTTGGATATGAAAAAAAAAACGGAATAAAGTTTGCGGTACTCACCCAGGTTGACAAAGCTCATCACTATGTCGGCGTCGCTGAGGTAGGCGATATCCCGAGGGCTGGTGAGGTGGCTGCCACTGAGCAGGGACTTGCCCTGGAGTGCGTGCACCTCCTGGGTCCGTGCACCCCCTGGGTCCAGCTCGCCGGCTCGCCCGGCTCCAGGCTGTGGTAGAGGTCCAGCATAAAGAGCGGCGCAGAGTTCAGCCTTGGCGGCTGCTTTTGCTCTCCCCTGGCTGGGTGCTGTTGCATACCCTGCGGACTGGGCCTGTGCGGCAGCCCCAGAACGGACAGGATCTTCCGCTGCATCTCCCGCTTCTCGTGGCTCTTCAGGCGCCAGTATACGAAGCCACCGGCCTGGCCCTCCATGTTAGAGCCACTTCTGGTGATGCTGCTGCTGTTCACAACTGCCCCGAATCTAGCCCGGGCCCGAGAGGACAGCACCAAGGAGCAGGAACACCAGAACAGCCCCCACAGCACGGATGGTTGTAAGTAACACAGCGTGGGTGCCTTTGGTGGAGTATTGGGGGTGGGGTGTGGTGTTGGGGCCCTAGGCCCTCATGCTGGGAATCATGGACACCAGACACATAGTCAGGGTAGTGGGTTAACTGGCCACGAGCACGTGCGCTCGGCCCTTTTATTAGCAGCGTCACCTGACCCAGTGACGTCTGTGGTGGGTGGGTGTATAGTGGGATACACACTGCTGAACACTAGAACGTGTCCATGCTAGGACACTACATTCCTCCCAATTTTTAATAACAAAAACCCAGAGTCAAATGTCAAACCTAGGGGAGAAAGAAAATATATATACAGAGGTAATACAGTGACCAAACTTCTGCAGAGTCGCTCACGCTTCAGCAGCCTGGAGTCACAGACGATGTTCTTCCTGTCGCGGACGATGTTCTTCCTGTCGCGGGCGATCACCAGTTCACTGTGGCACCAGTCAGGGGTGCTCGATGGATCTAGTCTGTTTGACGGCTCTGCCTTGAAGTTGCTCTCACAGTCTTTTCTTCGCTTTACTTTCTTGGCGACAAACACAGTTGAGTTCTTGTGGTTCACCGCTAGATGTTGCCGTTTATCTTTTAGTCCAGTCCTTTTCTTTATCTGTGGCGTGTGTTCTGTTTTGCAGAAAGACGGGTCATTCGCAAGACACCCCTCTCACCAGGGTGCCCCTCTCACATGTGTTCCCCTGCCACGGGATATCCTTGAGGCCCTCTTCATCAGATCTGGCCTGGGTTAAGTGTCCTGTATCGTGTTACTCCCATGCCGATAAGTGCGGGTGCGGAGGAGACGACAGGTCTCACCTCAGATTCCGCAGTCAGACCTGGAGGGTGGCTGTTGGCTCCTGTCTTTTAGCACGCAAAGTCTTCATCCTCCTGGGACCTTTGCTGAAGGGCGGCTGACGACCATCTCTCATCGCGGGGATACTCTCTCTCACCGGCATCCCTGAGGCCTTTGCCCCTAAGTCACCACGGCTGGCATTGACCAGTGTCCGTGTAACCCCAAAGGTGGGTGTTTCGAATGGTCCGGCCTGCTCACCTCTGCAGATCCCAGGTGTGCTGAAAGCATCATCAAACAGATGGTCTTTTCTCCGTGCCACGGGTGTTCTTCAGGACTTGCGCACTGTGTTCTGACGCTTGTCACCTTTCTTGTCTTTGAGGTGTGAGTAGTCTTGCCACACTCTTCTCTCTTTCCTCTATTTCTTTCTCCGTGAGGATGTCATGTCACTCTGACTTCTTCTCCTTCTTCTTGCAGTGGCAACCGTGCCACTTAGATCTCTTTCTTTCGCTTTTCCTTTTAGTGGCAGACGTGCCACTCTGATGTCATCTTCCTTCTTTTGTTGCAGTGGCAACCGTGCCATCTTCCTTCTCTTCTTGTAGTGGCAAGCGTGCCACTCAGATATCTTCTTCCCTTCACGACCCACTCTGGACCATTTCTGTTCTCCTCTTGGTCTGGCCAGGCTTCTCCATGCAGCGCGCGCACTCTGCACGTGTTCCCCCTGGTCTTGTCCTCGTCCGAGAACACTCTCTTCATCTTCCTCAGCATTCCGAGTTAGGGTCGTGACCTTCTCTTCATCTTCTCCTTTTCACCAGTTACTTTGGTTGAAGTTCGTGGGGCCATGCTCATGGTCCGCTTCGGTCTTCTCCCTTTCACCAGTTGCTTTGGTTCTTCTTGAGCTTCTTGGACCACTTGACGGTCCGCGCTGCCGATCACTGGCAGGATATCTTCGGTCTTGTCGTCAGACCTCTTGCTTTGTAGCTTCATTGACCCGTGCGTCGGTCACCTCCTTTTGCAACTCCTGGCGAGTCGGCTTCTGTGGTGCGACCATTTGGCTGGTCGGCTTGACCGTTGTGGTGCGACCATTTGGCTGGTCGGCTTGACCTTTGTGGTGCGACCGTTTGGCAGGTCGGCTTGGCCTTTGTGGTGCGACCATCTGGCTGGTCGGCTTCACGAGGTGCATCACGTCGTGTGACTACCTGTGTCCGCTGCCTTGTCAGGCGCTGGTGCGTGCTACTCTTCGTACCGTCGTGGTACATCTTCAGTGTAGCGTTGCTCCTTGTACCATGATCTCTTGATGTGGTGGCTTCTTGGCGCCACTGGGTGTTGCTCTGCATCCTTGCCCGCCAGTGTTGGATACTTGCTGCGCCCATCCTCCTCAGTGGGTTCCTCTCCTGTAGGCGCTGCAGTGTACCTTCCGCGTCCGGCGTACATCTGCACTGAGTCCGTTTGTTCTCTCGAGGGTTCGCTCCACTTGATGCGGCGACAGCGCAGTCCTCGCTGGGGTGGATGTGGCTTGACACCATTTCCTTTTCTTCCTCCTTGTCGCTGCGGGATGGCGCTGCATCCCTGTGGCACACTGTCTCTTCACCCTTGCACTTCTGTCGCATTCCTGCGCTTCTGGCACATTCCTGTGCACCTCCGTCGCATTCCCGTGCGCTCACCTTCGCGCCTCCGTCAGACCTTGCGGTACGTGCCTTGCTGCCTCTTCTCCCTTGCGCTGCGAGCCGTCGGTCTCCTGTGGCTGCTGGACTCCCTTGGATTGCTTCATGCTTGTTTGTTTCCTTGTTTCTGCAATACCACCAGTGGCCACTGGGTGGCAGTGTTGCTTTTCTTTGGCTTCAGCAGCAACCTTCTGCGCTGCCAGAACTCTATGCCTTGTTTTCCTTTTCTCCAGGCTTCACTCGTGAGTAGGAGGGCTGGAGGGGAGCTGGAGCCAGGCAGAGCAGTGGAGTCCAGGACACGTGGCAGCAGGTAAGTCTTTTTTCTTAAGTTTATTGAGAGGCAGGGGGCACAGGCATTGTCAGGAAGCTACTCTAGAGTTAAAGGCATTGTTCAGTGTTTGTGCAGGAGTTGTAAACTGCTCCAGGGTCACGCCGGGTTTCACTTTTGGCGGCGTTGGCCGCTTGCCGCTCTTGTAGGCGCAGCTGGGGGTCCTACGAGGTGGGGGCATGCTCCGGATGGCCAGCGGGCCATTCTTTACTTTTCCTTTCGCCCTCCGTGGCCGGTGGCGGCCGCTCTTTACTCTTGACATCGCCATACTTTTGACATCGCCCTCCCTGCTCGCGGCAGCTTCTTGCGGCAGGGAGGGGGGTGTGTCGGCACGCTTGTCGTCATGCGGGGTAGGCACCCGCTGGTAGTACCTTTATTTCCTTTTGCTGTCCTTGCGTCGCGGGCCAGACAGGTCTCGCGCTCGTCCCATTTGATTATTTATTTAGCGCCCCGATCCGCGCCTTCTTTTTTTTTTTAATTTCCTGCCTGCCGCGAGGCTTCGCGCCCTTCGCGCTCATTTGAATGGTGCCTTCAAACGCACCGCCGGCCACACGCTGTCCAGTACGTTGCTCTCCCCGCCCTCGGCAGCTCCTTCATTCACTCGCTGGCCGGGGCGGGGGAGGGATGGTGCCGCTATGCCGGGTAGTGTGTCCGGGCAGAGGAGATGGGTCGCTGCTCAGTTCTGCGGGTGGGCTCCGCTGTTGCGTTGTTCCGCCCCCTCCCCGAGGCCGGTCTCCTCACTTCGCGGGCTGCGCGGGGAGGGGGTGCCAGTACCTCGCTGCTCTCTGGCCGGACCGGGAGCTTCCTTCGTGCCGGAGGGCACACCAGGTTCCTCTACGCGGGGTGGGCACCCGCTGCGACCTTCCAGTATTTCTCGGGCTCACCTTCTGCCCGGCTGGGCTTCCTTGTGACGCGGGTGGGCACCGCGTGGGCCACACCTCTTGCGGGGGTCGCCGCCGATGCGGGTGGGCTCCGCTCGGCGTGCCTTTCCTTCCGGGCACCTTCGGGCACAGCGGTAGGGTCGGGGTGGGCACCCGGCCTCCGCCTGCAGACTTACGGCGTCGCGGCCGATACGGGTGGGCTCCGATCGGTCCGCTTGTCTTCGGGGCGCTTCCCCCTCCACCAGGGTCACAGCGGCAATCGCCTGAGGCGCGGGGTGGGCTCCCGGTCGCCACCAGTCACGCTGCGGGCTCTGCTTCGCCCTGCCGGCTTCTCGGCGCGTCGCGCCGTCACACGGGGGGGGGGTGTGCTCACTGGGCAGTCCTCTCTCCCCCTTTGTTGTCGATGGTGCGCCGATCGGGGGCTGCACACGCGGGTGGAAGTACCCGCCTCGTCGCCAATGTGGTGTTGGGGCCCTAGGCCCTCATGCTGGGAATCATGGACACCAGACACATAGTCAGGGTAGTGGCCCTTTTATTAGCAGCGTCACCTGACCCAGTGACGTCTGTGGTGGGTGGGTGTATAGTGGGATACACACTGCTGAACACTAGAACGTGTCCATGCTAGGACACTACAGTGGGGGTCAAAGCATAACGAAGTGCACCATATGTTTCTTAAGTGTGCCGGGAGTGCACCTGGTTTAAGCGTGCAAAGTCAGGTTCGGTAACATTTATTATGGAGAGTATGGAGACGTTTTTCGAGGTCACGTGCTGATTCCAGACTGCCACATCAGAAGACTGGATCTGACTGGGGGAGGCTGACCCTTGTTTACTCGGCTGTATCCTGGCATTTGACAGGGCATGGGTCGACTGTGACAAAAACATGTCACCGCCTGAGCAGGATGCTATCTTCAGACATGCTGCACTACACTAGTCATGCGCAGCATATCTAATGATTTGGGAATGTGAGTCAGGAGCTGAAATGAAGAGCGCTCCTCTCTCACATGCACAGTCCATCTTCTGGACTTCTGCTCTCGCCTGCGCTGTGCGTTGACATGCGCACTTTCACATGTGTGAAGCACAGGCTGGAAATGTAAACAGACGAATTGTGAAAGCTGTCAATTCGTCTGCTTACATTCCTGTTGCCCAAACTTAGTGAGCAGTTTCTTTTTGTGTTGATGCGTAGTGGGGCACCGCTCCGGCGCCTCTATGGACCAGCCGCCACTGTTAGCGTCATGGCACCTGGGCACGTGTCTGAGTCCAGAGGCGCAACTAGAGCCAAATTTCGGGGAGGGCTAAGAAAAAATTTCGGGGTGGGCTGGATCGTTTAAGCCATAGGCAGAGTGGAGCTGCAGGGGCTCTTAGAAGGGGTGAAATAACAGTGAGGCCTCATTAACATGCAAATGGTCTTTTAAAGACCTGTGAAGTGCTCGGGTGCGGCTGTGTACGCGCCGGGAAGCTGTCTCATCCCGGGCTGCCATACACGACGGGGGGGGGGCTGAAGCCCTGTGAGTCCAATGGGTGTTGCGCGCCTGTCTGAGTCTAACATAGGTTTTGTAGAGGAAGGAACTCTTCCGGTACAAAATACTATGTCTAGACATGTCCAAAAGCACTTCCTACTTTGTTTGTGTGCTGCACAGTGCAGCAGGCATGCAAAGTTGGAAAAGTACAGAGAAAGTTAAACATTTCTCTGTTTAAAGACTGCTTTTCAGCTGCATTAACTTTTGGCGGTATACCCTTTCCACTAATGTTAGTGATTAGGGTTTAGCATCAAAAAGCATGGGTGGTTGCATTGGAACACCCATGTACCACCCACTTAATGTAAAGTAATGCAAAACACCGTTTCGTGCTGCTTTGCGTTACTGTACCATACAATCCAATGCAAATATTTATTTGCGTTGTTTTGTGAATCCTAAAAAGGGTTTAGCATCGGGTTAGCATTAAAAAAATAATGCTAGTTCTTCGAAACTCTGGGCCTATATCAGCCACTCTGACAGGGAGCACATCAATTAACACAAAAGAATACGCATAGTGGGGACAGGTGGACAAAAGCATGGGTTGTGCATTAAGAGAGTATATGAACTTGGCTTTAGGGGCAGGAGTTTTTGTAACAAAAACTGTGCAATCTTTAATTAAAGATTTCGAATTTCTGGTTTGTGCCATCTAGGAGGTCGAAGTTTGCTCAGATCTCTTGGTGTATATGGAGAAAGGAGCACATTTTAATTTGTGTATAGCTTCAGGTTTGGCAAGAAGATGCATATGGATGAAGGATTGAAAAGTAGACATAGCAAAGAAGACAGCACTGGTGAAAATCCTCTTTGTAGGACTTCCAGTTGTGGACGTTTGGATTCATGTAAACATTACTCACGCTCATCTAGATTTTCATGACAGGACAGACATGCTTCCAAGAAAGCTTGAGAGAACAAATCTAACACAGTCCAGTTCTCTTTTAGCCAGAACCAACAGCTGCAGATGTTTCAGATCGTTGAGTTTGGACATTCATTGAGACAGTTGCATTATGACTTTGTCTCCATGCTTCTGGGAGAGCGGGGTTTTCTATATCTCAATCTTCAGGTATAATCATAACATAACCCTGCCACTGGTCGTATGGATCTTTCTTTAGTCGACAAAGAGAAATGAGGAGAACACATCTATAGAACAATAAATCATAAAAAATCTAAATTCATTCAATAAAGATAGTTATTGTGAGTTAAGGGATAAGACTTTCATCTATTTATTCATTAGGCATTAATCTTTGGATTGCAGCATTAATAGTTAATATAATCCATCAATCAATATTTGATTATTGAATACAACAAAATGTTCGTTAGAATCACAGTAAAAATAGTAATGATACAACAAGAGTGTTCCATAAAGGAAATTCCTTAATCTAAATTAATTTGGGATAAAGAGGGAAAAAGGTGTCAGTTCAGATAACCAATAAAGAGTTCTAATGACAGAATCAATAAGCAAGCATGAAGCCTTTGCATTATAAGCTGAAATTTATTCTCAGCACAAAGATATCAGCAGAGAGTTCAGTAAAATCTAAGTAAGTCCCGAAGAAAAAGCATCAGAAACTCAAAGGCAAATCTCCAGTCAGAGAGTCAGGAAATGAAACTGGATTCTGCATCTGGCTTCTGGCTAACTATTCTAGGAACACGCACTAGTATAAACATACAAATTCTATGTTGCAACATTAATTTCTTTCATCTTTTTCATCCTCCAATAGAATATCCACAAACTCCTGGGAATAAGCAAACTCCCCATTTTCTCAGAGGAGCACAAACCATGAAAAGTTCTTGTCTCAGTGAGAACTCACTATCAGTTGTCAAATACATAACAAACGCCTATTGGCTAGCTAACAGAAGACTCCTGAAAAAAAACACATTTAAAATGAAAAAAAAACAGTGTGCATAAACAACTATTCAATGTGGAAAAAAAACTGTCCTTTCAATGTTAATTCATTATTTTTCAGTTAACATGGCATCAGCACTTAGGCTAACATAAATCAGCACTTTTATTCATTTGCATGACTACAACATTTAAGTATGATTGTTTTCTACAAATTTGGCATTTAACATATGTCTGATTTAAACATCAGCCTTTGCACATTAATAATAAAAGCATTTTGTCAGCAAATAAATTCGAAGCAACGTTTCCTGATTTGGGATGCTTCGATATGCTGATCTCCATAAGCAAGGCAATCAGAGTCATTGAGGGCCTCATGTAGGAAGCCAAATACCGGTCGGTAACGGCCGAAATTCTGTAAATATCCTGTTACCGACCGGTATTTAGGCATTTGCGATGTAGGGGGTTGATATTCTGGGTTCGGTATTTACCGAATCGGAAATTAAGAAATCAGTAAAATACCGATTCGGTAAATACCGAATCCAGAAATGCAATGTAGGGAGCACTCTAAAGAGTGAAAACTATTATTAAGAATTCGTTATTTACCACCAAATACAGGTTGGTGATAAATAACGAATACCTTGCAAAAAGCAATATTTTGCAGATTTAAGAGTGCCATGTGGCAGACATACATGCCCTTAGGGCATGTATGTGCGCCACATGTGCACACATGCAAGATTCAGGGGTGCAACAGGGTGTCAATGTGACACCCTGCCACCCTTGCATATGCTCCCCCCATTACCGAATCGGTATTTACCGAATCGGTAATGAGGCATACCTTCCCATTGATTCCTATGGGCCTCCAGGCCCATAGGAATCAATGGGAAGGTATGCCTCATTACCGAATCGGTAAATACCGATTCATAATTACCGAATTTTTCCGATTCGGTAAACTTTACCGAATCATTATCTACATCACATTTACCGATTCATATTTATTCGGTATTTATGAATCGGTAAATGTGAGGCTACCTACATATGGCCTTGAGAGAGGGAGTTGCTATAATACTTTAGACGAAAGCAGTGATTTCAGTCCCCAAAGAAGAGAAGAGGTGTACTCGATTCCTTATTTTTTATGACTGAAATGAGGATTATTGGACTCAGTGAAATTAAACTGCTCTAAGTCATTTACACATTGTGGTACCTGTCACTTCTAAATGACACCATTAATTTTGCCCACCGAGCTTGCACTTTTGTGTCTAAGGCAGTTTTCCATGAGTGATCATTTTTCGTGCTTACCAGATAGAACTCTGCATTGTATACAGACATGGACCGAAAAGTGCCTTTTTGGATGGAACACAAATTGTTTTTAGAAGGGAAGCAATAATAGATAGCTCTAACAGAGGTGTGTGCAGAGAACTCCAAGTTTTATGATAATTATGAAACTCTTTCAGTTTTTTCCCTCAACCTCTAAAGATTTTGGCTGTTCAAAACAGCCAAATTATATTTAGGAAAAAGGCCTGGGAAAAAGACAAGACATGGGAAATTCGATGTGTAGCCTGAATGCCTCATTTCCAAGTAGAAAACTTGGAGGAGGAGGTATTTACTTTACCAGGTAAATGCCTCTTCTTTGGTTAATGGTATCCACCAGGTGTGGTAAATATCCCACCCGCCACCACAGTTTGTAAACAGGGCCAAGAGAACCCCTGCTTGGACCAGTTGGAACTATTTTGCCTTGAATGCTTCATCCCTACTCAGGTGCAGCAAAGGTTCTGCTACAAGATATGCTGGCAGCATTTGGATGCATTTATTTATGAGCATCTCTTCTGGAATACTGGTAGTGGATGCTGTAGACTGGTCTGGTCCTTTGTACTTTGTGGTAGCAGAGGTGTGGAGAAGATGGGTACAGAAAATTATAGATGTGATTCAACAAGAAGATACAGAATCTTCATGAATATTAAGATTGAGGCCATGGGTTGCACAGTGGATGTGATTACTGAGAGGGCCTTGGTGGCAGAGGGCATCTGTTAGAGGAGGTGATTTGTGAAGAAAATGTTTCAGATGTTCAAAATGGTGTAGCCCTTATACCCAGAGAGAGGGCTTAATTGCTTCCGGGCTATCAGATAGAATAACATGAATTTGGGAAATGGTACATTAGGCTTAGATTAGTTGAAGCTTAGGGGACGAGACAACAGACGAGATGGTGGGACCAGAGCGATGTACGGCTTTGGTAGGTGCGATGTAGGAGGGTAGGCTCTGGGAGAATTTAATCAACGGGAAAAATGTGTAAAGGGCCTCGGTATGCACCCTACGACAACATGCCTGCTTTCTGTATAGTAAAGTTGAGGTGCATCTTGTAAAGTTCAATAGGTTATGGATAGCAAAGTCAAGGTATAGAGAAAGCGATGATTCTGCTATTGGTTATGTTTCCTAAGCGGTAAGAAAATAACCATTAATTTGGCTGGGCTAACATTGAGTTATTTAATAGCTCATAGATGTAAAGAGAGTTAAAATAGAAAACTGACTTCTGTTCTATGGAGAAATGCGCAAGGGCTTCTATTATGATAAGCACCTCAAGATGCAGTGTTGCTCCATTTGTAAAATGTTAAAATATTTGACATAAGACATTGCCACCTTCTGTGACTCCTTTCAACACCCTGTAGACACCTAGGGCACCAGAGCATAACATCCTATACACACATGCAGCTGTTCAGGCAAACACAGCTGTTTGGGGAAATAAAGGATATTGTTTGCCTGGCGTTTGACTGGATGATTCTTTACAATCCCTTACTTCCTTTGAAGGCACTAGTTTGTAAGACATGTTACCAATGCCCCCAAATGTTAATCACTCTCACAACGAGATATGCCTTTTAGAGGAATTCTCCCAATACACTTTTAAAGGATTCAGAAAACGTTGGCTGCTGGATTCTACTGATTTCCCATTTGACTGACCCTTCCCCAGCCCTAAAACACATTCAGAGACACTGGCTTAATGA
This sequence comes from Triturus cristatus, assembly GCF_964204655.1. Lineage (NCBI taxonomy): Eukaryota > Metazoa > Chordata > Amphibia > Caudata > Salamandridae > Triturus > Triturus cristatus. Next base: position 854,905,298 of record NC_140585.1, on the reverse strand, counting down.
ATTTAATCTCATTTTTCCAATAGAACAGAGCCTCCTCTCTGCAACTATTCACTAGATAATCCCGAATATTGTACTCATTTCTGAATATGATATTTCCCCCAGATTTGGAGGGGTGGGGGTGGTTTATGAATCATGGCTTTAGTCATTATGTATGCTAAAATTAACCTCTTCAGTGCCCCGCCCTTTCCCCGCCCTGTGCCGGGCGTTGAATTAGCGGGCGGGGTTCATGACGAGATAGTCTCGTCATGGGCACAGCGCAACCGCGCTCCATGACGAGACTATCTCGTCATGGGCACTGAAGGGGTTAAGGCTAGCTTGCAAGCAGAGACGTTCTTGCTGCGCATCACCTTGGCCTCTCTGAACCTTACCACATCAGACATCTTTGGTGAGGAAGGATGCCCTCAACTAATAATGAAGAACCCATGAAGCACCTTGTTGAACTGTTAACTCACGGGGAACTTCTGGTTCGTTCGTCCTGTGAATGCTGCAAAGTGTTCATAGGTATTTTGCTATTATGCTATAAAATTGTTCCAGTGAGGGAATTTATGATAAACTGTCCTCAAGTAAACTGTTTTTATGCAGCTATAGAAATGTTCTCATGTGAAACTTCATGTTTGATTGTCAGAAGTAAGTAGCTCTTTGCAGGATGAAACTGTTCTTATGAACAGCACTCTGACACGGATTGGGTCGTGTTTGCTCTTTATTAGACTGCAATAAAAAGATTCCTTTTCTATAACAACTCACCGCAGTCAAGATGTTTTGGGCATGGCTGGCACTTCCTGGATAATAGTCAATATTTTGGGTAGTGGAGAAGTACGCTAGTAAAAAGATGGGCCTACAGCTTCAAGGAAATGGCTTAAATTAAACTATGAAAACAGTTGAGAATAATAATTCCTGTGCAATAAGGACTTAAAGTGCGCACCTGGGCAAAGTGTCATGGAGACCATAACCATACACAGTCGCCACAACACTGGAGCTAAGAACAGTACAGTGCTTGTTCCCACTCACTAGGCCATATTTTCTCCAGGAAATCTACTAAGTGGGCCAACCTTCTATTAAAAACGTCCATTTAAACTGCTACAAGCCGCACATTGTGCCTTTGGAAGTGCAGTACCCTGCCACGCCCAGTGCGATTTATATATATTGCAAATAACAACGAATACGGTTACTATATAAACACAATTATGTGCTCAGCACGTGGCTTCTAATCTAACAATGCAAAATAACATTTTATTTAACAATACAAACATCAGCGATACTTCACAGCTCTACTTAATGATAACTGACCTTTACAAACTACTATAGAAAAATGTGCACTGAAAACAACTGCAGAATGTATCCCCACAGTAGAGCGTACTGACAAAACATAGGGGCATTTTTACATGAAAATGGCGCAGCGCGGTGCCGCAGGCTATTTTGCTGCTCTGAGTGGCGTCATTTTCAAAACGCAGGGATGCGCTGTATTAAGAGTATGGCGCATCCCTGTGCTCACCACGGTGCTAAAAAAGTTGCCTAGCACCAATGCAGGCACCCTTGCACCATGGGTGCCTGCGTTGCAGTGATGATTGTAATTATGCAGGAAGGATCACCTTTCTGCACAAAAACAATAATTAATGACGTGTTGCTCCCTCTATGTGTGCTGCAGGATCACATAGAAAAAGCAAAAATAGAGCGCCACCAGAGCGGCAAAAGAAGTGATGCTCCGGTGGCGCTAGGGGTTTGTAAATATGCCCCATAGTTCAGCCACAGTGAATGTTTTGCATGGAGAAGCTGCAGCTGGCGTTGACAGATGGACAAAACGCATACCACGGATACAAAAACACTGCCTAGGCTATGTGCCGAGAGATCTGCGGCTACGAGTCACTGCTTTTCATTGGGAAAAAGTAGACAAAAATACATCATTTGTCAGAAATCATGGAAAAACATATTTGAGGTCATTTTTTGCACTCCTAGTGCATGAGCTCTAAATCAAAGCGACAGGCGAGCAATTTCAAAGCTCCAAGAATCGACACACATGCCCCAGTGAAAGGGCCGGGGGGAATATTAATAAAACGTGTTTAATACGGGGCTTGCTGTTTCTTAGAGCTGCAGAGACACATGCGATGATTGTTTGTTTTCAGTCTCAACTCATCTGAATTCTAAACCCGTGGCCAGAGGTTCGCACTCGGGTTGCTCGAAAGATAAATTAATCCACTGAGCTATCTTGTCAGTTCCCTAATCACCATGTTTGTATTTCTTGCACTAACCGTTAAAAAGGATTATACCGTTTATTTATGCCACCCTAGGCAAAGTTTAATTACACTAAAGGTGCGCTGGGATTACAAGCAGAAATTGACATTCATAGAGGCAGTCAGGAGAGAGTGACCAGGAAATGTAAATGTCACTGGAGTATATGAGGTGCCCATTAGCACGCTGATGTCAGTTCCTGATTTTTTTTTTGCTCCTTGTCCAGGGATATGGAGAGGAATCAACAGATACACATACAGCACACAATACATTTCCATCCCCCTCGTATCTTATTAATCATGACACTAGCTCATTGGGGAGCAGAGGAGGCAGCGAGGAATCTGCATGCAGGTTGTGTACCACTATAAACGTCATTATCGAAGATCAGAAACAATTTCCCAGGATGGATACCTGTTACCATACATTCCTCATCCTATTAATGTCTCAGAGACACACCTCTGTGGGAGGTGGTATCAAGTAGTGGCAGTTAACCAAGGAAATCATGTGACCTGGACCAGGCAAGGTACATATTGCTGTGTGCCTGAGATGTGAGGCAGTGGTGCTTTGCGACAACCACAAAAAGTTGGTCAGCAACTCTATCCTGTTGTGTGCAGTCATCGTAATATGACTGCGATTGTCTGGAATCCAGCTTATGCATATGGTCCTCTTCCTTGGTTGGCTGTGAGGAGGGAAGAAGGAGAAGAGAATAGTAGCCTGGCCATTATGGAGTGCAGAAACCAATTTGGGTGAAAAGGATGTGTCGGAGAGACGAAGCAAATTTATCCGAGTGGAAAACCGTGATGGGTGTACAAAATTTGTGGAGTTAATTAGAGTACACCTATAGATATCTATATATACTTATCTTCACAAATTCTGGTAGTTTGGCATATCAATATTTAAATCTCAGTATTCTGGTAGTAAACCTTTGCAATGTATAAATTGAGACCTTAGAATTGTTGTTACACAAGCTTGGATTAGTTCCCACCTATCTGAAAAGGAATTGCATTAATAACATCTACACTCTAACTACATGTATAATTGGTCCGGGCATAATTTGTGTTTTGCTGAAGTAATTTTGGTAATTTCATGTTACTCTTGTTATGTAAAATTCTAGAAATTATGCTATTACTCCACATCGTATAATTCTGTGCCATTTGCAGGTAAAATTTACTGCAAACTCACAGGAACAACGTGAACAGCTGTTGTTAGCTGCGCTTTTGTTTTTTAGCCCAACATGTATCTGCCCGACAAAAGACAAGTGCATGCATTTTGAGCCAAATCACTGTGAGAAATGGCAGTTTTGTATTTTGCACAATTGCACGTAATGTCATGTAATTTTGCAGACATTTTGCATAAAAATGTAAAAGGCAAATGACGCAAATTTGACTCACCCTATTCAAGAGCTTCAAACGTGGATGATATATATGAGGATGAAACTATATTTAACCCTAAAAAAACTACATTTGTGATCCTCACTCTTAAGTCCAATCACCCGCTTCTTCCAGAATGGACTAACATCTTCAACAATATCAGCTTCTCCTAAGATATCCACATATCTAGGCATACATTTTTACTTCAAACTCGATTTAAATGCTCATGTTAAAGCTATATCTAAAGGAAGAAATGAGAATCATTTAAAACATCAGTGACTTCCCTCACAAGCAGATTTGAAGTCTGTTATACAAACCAGACTTTTCATAAATTGCTTATGAGAATGCTTTACTCACGGGACTGCACATGAACGGACTTGCTTTCCTTGAAGCTCTGTTACACTATACTTCCTGATTGATCTCTGGTACCAAGACATGTTAACGTATTACATCAGTCCTGACAAGCCTGAAATGGCTACCTCTTGAAGAGTGCAGCATATATGCATGGATCATTTTGAGGAAATATGAATTTTATGATCAGTTATGTCCCCTATCTTAGACCCCAACGGCTCCATGTGCATGCTACAAGTACATGTATGTTCCCTCCAGTACCAGTTATGAAGACGCAAATACATGTGCGTCCACCGTCAACATGCCCTCTTTCAGATCCGCCATGAATGGGTCAGATATTCCATTCCTAAGTATGAAAGGCCACCGACTTTATGTGGTTCACTTTCCACATTTTACAGATTCAGGCGAGTAGGCCCTGAATTCTGCCATCAAGCCTTTTCCTGCCTTCTGCCTCTGAAAGCTCCAGTCCGAGCCCGCATCTGTATCCATGAACTTTGTCCTACTCCCTACGCGGCTAACGGTGCCTGATCCGGCCTGTTGCCTGCCAAAAACTGTATTTCACCTTCAAGATTATCTGCTCCGCTCCTCATCCGATGCATTCCTGTCTAGTAGTTTAGGTAAACATTCTTCCAGCTACCGAGCAAAGGGCCAGGCCTCACTGTCCTCATGCAAGTAATTCATAGCCCCTGTTACCATGGAAGATTCCTGCCCCCTCGCATCTCATGTAGACACTTAGACGCTTGTACACGCACTAACAGTCAGTATAGAATAGATTCCATCCTAGAGACCTTTCCTTTTGGATAATACAGTTCTTTAAACATAAGATATTAGATATGATTTGGGATTAGGTTGACATGACCCCCAGACTTCTGTCTCCACATGTAGAACTAAATGTCAAGTCCCCTTCACCCTCTAGTTGCACGTCAATCACACGTCATGCTGCTGCGCGCGCATCTCTGCCAAATATTTCTGCTGACATTGCAGGATTCTCTTATGGATCCACCCACTTGTGACATCATGTTTAATGACGTTTCTAGTTACGCCTATATGTACGCCTTTTTTCATTACGTATGTGTATTATTATCTGTATTATCAGCTGTTACGCCTCCTGCATCTGTCTTAATGTAATGCTTTTCATATAAATATCTTTACTTGTCAATAATGTATTGCCTTCCCTTCCTGAACCCTCGTGGTGATGGAATTTGATGCCTATGGTTCGAACCATAATTCCTTTGTAGAGGAATAAAGCCTTTCAGAACCTCTAATACCACGGATTCTGCCTCTTATTTTTACTGAGTTATTCTTACTAGACTTTACCGCATAAAAAATAGTACAGGTAATGAAATATTTACCACATAAATTGGCGCCCGAACAGGGACACTTTCTCATCTCACGCGCCGGAGGTGCGTTGCAGGCCCGGTCTCCTGCCACAGCTGGACGGACAACAACGCGTACCCGCAGGATTTCCTGTATCTCCCTCCGGCCAAGCGGGGGTGACTGAGGCTGCGATCAACACCCAGACGAGGCGGTGAGAAGTGCGAAGTATCCCGACCAGAGCCTAGCTGAGAGAGCAAGATCCGAGGTATACAGAGGCCCACCAAGGTTCCGAAGTTCCGAGTCCAGTCGAGTCCAGTCCGGTCCAGTTCAGTTCAGTTCCGAGGCCTTCCGTTCCGTGCTACCCGGTGAGTACCGTTGCCGGGGAGGCATTTAGACGTGCACATAGTTTGTGCCGGTCAAGACGGGTTTGGGTACACAAATCCGGTCTGCACTGTTTCAGCAGTGTATCTGTACTGTTTAGCAGTATATCTAGTATGTCTTGCATATAATTCAGTATTATCCAGTGTTAGTATTATGTCAGTAACTAGTTTTCTATTAGTTATCATCGTTCGTTAAATGTTAAATGTTAAATGTTTTAATGCGTTCTACATATTGTGGTGTGAATGATTGTTCATTATTGTGTTTATTGTATTAAGTGTGTTCAAGAAATAAGGTGTAAAAATGCCGCTCTTTTCAAAATTAAGACAGATCAAAACCAGAAAAGGGGTACTTGAAGAAGCTGTTCCCATTCCACCTAGGGACACTCCAGGGTACTTTATGTATCATAAGCATGGCCTAGATGCCGTATTATTTCTTGATTTATGGGTGGACTACACCAAGGATTTACCAGAAAGTCAGAGATGGCCCGCAGCTGGGACCTGGGATGCAGATTGCATCATGAGAGTAGAAGAAGAATTATGGAAAAAGAAAGCCAGACAGTCACAGAAAGATGCCATTGAATTATGGCGTAAAGAATCATATAGACGTACAGAAAAAGCGCTCAGACAGGAAGAGAAAAGTAGGGAGAATTCGAATAAAGCCCGAGAAAATATATTAATTGAGGAAGGTACCCGAGTAAAAGCAGAACAAGTAGACAGACAACGAAACACTCTTATGAATGGTATGTATCCTCTTCTGGCCGAAGGGTTACCTCAGGCCACCCCGGAAATACCGAAAGACTTGACACCTCCATTACTCCCGATAAAAGCACATCCCAAAACAGCAAAAGATGTTTTCCTTTCTTCCTATTTAGATGATGTAGCTCCTGAATATGCTAATGTTCCGCCACACACACCGCCCACCGATGGTGCTCAACGCCAAGATCATCCGTCGGTATCCCCGCAACAACAAACTCCTACGCACATTCCCACAGGTCCATCTGTTTCTACCGCTTTTCCTACATCTACAGTTTCTATCTTACATCCAACAAATCCTTTCGTGCCTAGCACCTCAGACGGTGCGACAGGAGGTACGACAGAAATTTTTGCCACGCCACCCCGAGGAAATAAATTATCCCTTAGAGATTTAGCATACGAACGTACACCCCAACTAGCAACTTCCGACATGTTTAAAGAGCATCTAGTGGATTGTAGATATGATCCTGTGCCCGGTAGACGGGACGGTATGCTGCTGTCATCACTACGTATACGACGAGCTTCAAGGTATTTAGCGACGCTACCAGGAATGGTGGCACATTTAGACAATATATATCACTTTGTCCAATCAGGGCGAGGCCCTGAAAGTATTGACGAAGCCATGGAATACCAGAAAGTGGATGTACAGAGACAACTGTTACGCTTCTTCATAAACTGTGTGATCAGAAATCAAGACAGGCCTGAGGTAGAGCAGAAGGAAATGCAAGTACTTACCAAATGGGGTCAGAATATATCAGAAGGGAAACATGATAAACAGACATGTATAGTAGTTATGTGCCGAAAGATCCGCAAAGAAGTAGAACGAATACATAAAGAAAGATTAGAGACAGATCAACATGAATCAGAGGGAGAGGAGGACGAAGAATCAGAAATGCCTACAGGACAATTAGAAACGATGGCTTATGTAGGTAAAGGAAGATCTTTTAATAATACCAGATGCTTTAATGATCCGATACGTCCGATACGTCCAGAATGTAACAGACATTTTCAAGCCCCTATGTTAAATATAAGGTCTCCTGAACACCTATTCCAAGCTGCTGATAAATTACTCCGAGACCGAAGGGGGTACCATATGCTCGATTCCATGGATGAACAAGAATTAGCCAGGTCAGCAGTACAATGGGCTGACAGTCCCGGCAAATACAGTGATGATGCACTAGCACACACGTTTCTGAACCTTGCCCCAGACGAACAACGATTAGCTGGTATATACATGATTCAACACCTCCTTATATTATATAAAAGCCAACACTCCGATCCTGGACCCTTACCTGACATATTGACCGAATTACTCACGAATAAATGGAGAGGGTCAGGTACTGATTTAATTAAAGAAATTCTAGAATTTCGAAACCAGTATATAGTTTTCGTATGCCCAGAACATGTTCCAGTTCCCACTATGGGAAGAAAAATGTATCACATAGATAGACAGAATCCCTTACGCGAAGTACACCCAATCAGAGGTGAAGATAATACCTTTAAACGCGTGTTTGTGTACACGCCTATAACTAAAATTGAATTATTAGAAATGAAGAAAGTAGTACCCAGCCATGACAAGGATCCAGCAGGTTTCCACCGTGAGATAAAAGACATGTTACTCATGGGGATGTTACAGATGTTACAATATCACCACAATTGAATTAGAGAAGAACAAGAACATGAACAAAGACGTATGAAAGACACGAAAATGAAAATGCTTGTGGCTCAGTCAGTTCCAGCTGATGGTCATAAAAAGGGTGATTCCGCAGGTCCGGCGAAAGGGACATGCAACTATTGTAAACAACAAGGTCATTATATACACGATTGTGCAGTTCTGAAACATAATATCGCCACGGGTAAAACACAGGAAAGACCACGTCCACCTAGACAGGATCAGAACCAACAACAAATCCCTCAGCATGCACAATGTAGGCAAGCTCCGCAACAGGCAGCTCCACAACAGACCGTAGCAACATCACAGCAGCAGCCTATTGCTGCCACACAAGCAACGACACAACAGATGTACCAGTATGCACAAACTGACTATCCCGATTATCAGCGATACACATGAAATAGCCTAGAGAGGGAAGTTGGCTTACCCCTTATCGAGGTTCCTGTAGATCAAGAGGGACCTTATGTACATAGTGAACTATTAGGGGAAGACAGAAAGTTTTTACTTGATACAGGGGCAAGCAGAACAACAATACGACGCAGTGAAGTTCCAGGGGCACCCCTCTCAGGCTCACAGAATATTTCCCTTGGATTCTCAGGAAAGCCTATCATTAATGAAGTATCGCAACCCCTTCCACTTACGGTTGGTCCATTGACACGAACTACAGATTTATTGCTTACTAAATCATGTCCAGAAAACTTGTTAGGTATAAAAACATTGAAAGCTCTAGGAGCTATAATATGTTGTTCTCCGGAAGGAGTACGATTATTTTTACGTGACTTCAAAGGTCACTACGTGTCCAGAGACATGGATCACCGGCTGCAGAATTTACCTACACATTTATGGGCACAAGGCCCCACTGATGTTGGTTGCATGAACATTACACCATATCGAGTCACACTAAAAACAGGAGTAGTACTACCACGAATGCGACAATACAAGTTACCACCAGATGCTGTTGTGGCTTTACTGCAAATCATTGACGAGCTCATTGCACAAGGAGTGGTTGTGGAAACCGACTCCAATGTATGTAATTCACCGATAATTCCGATTCTTAAAAGAACGGATCCAAAAGCACCACCAGTATATCGATTAGTTATTGATCTGCGCGAATTAAATAAATGTATTGTACCACAATACCCTGTGGTCCCAGATATCTCTTCATTATTAACAGCTATTGATTCAGAAGCAACGTTCTTTACTGTAATTGATCTCAAGAATGCCTTCTTTAGCGTCCCAATAGATCCGGAAAGTCAATATTTGTTCGGATTCAGTTTAAATGGACGAAGTTTTAAATTCACACGCGCCCCTCAAGGATTCACAGAAAGCCCCAGCATCTATAGCCAAGCACTGAAACGAGAACTTGACAGTATCCACATGCCAGTTAACACTGCCCTGCTTCAATATGTCGATGATCTGCTGATCACCGCCCGAAGCGAACCTGAATGTGAAAAAGCGTCACTGACGGTTTTACAATTTCTGGCCGACAAGGGGCACAAGGTGTCCCCTTCTAAGCTGCAATTCTGTGTCCAGCAAGTTGTTTACCTTGGGCACTTGCTGTCCAAGGAGGGAAGACAGCTTACACCCGACCGCATCCAGTTAATTGCTAACATGCCACCCCCTAAGACACAAAAGGAGGTGCGGGCTTTTATAGGTCTCACTTCATACTGTAGGCAGTGGATCCCTCAATATGCATTTCTAGCAAAACCACTCATCCAGTTGACAACACAGGAGGCAGCCACATCGACTGTCCTCCCTTGGTCTCAAGAACATACACATGCCTTTGAAAGCTTAAAGAAAGCTTTATGCCAAGCACCTGTTTTAGCAACACCATGTTACAGTAAGCCTTTTACACTCTTCGTTACAGAACGCGAAGGTACTGCCTTGTCAGTACTCACTCAGGAACAAGCAGGATCACACAAACCATGTGCTTATTTTTCTAGTACATTGGATCCCGTAGCTCAGGCTCTTCCTGCGTGTCTGAAATCAGTGGCAGCAACAGCTTTAGCAATCAGACAAAGCGATGCCATAGTATTAGGACATCAATTGACAGTACAAGTACCACACGCAGTAGAGGTTCTCTTGAACCGCACACAAACACAACACTTGACTATAGCAAGACTCACCGGTTATGAATTAACATTGTTTCAGCCACACATAGAAATCAGACGTTGTAATACATTAAATCCTGCCACACTTTTGCCAGTAAACGGAACAGATCCATTAGCACATGATTGTATTGAAGTCATTACTATCACCACGAAACCCAGACAAGACTTGACAGATATCCCTTTATCAGATCCGGACCTAACATTGTATGTAGATGGTTCATGTATGAGAACAAGTACAGGAGAGTTAGTGGCCGCTTACGCAGTCACAACAGACACTGAAGTCATTGAAACAAATTGTATTAACACTTTGTCAGCTCAGGCAGCAGAGCTCATCGCTCTGACACAAGCCTGTATTCAAGCCAAAAATAAGAAAGTCAACATATACACAGATTCACGTTATGCATTCGGAGTCGTCCATGACTTCGGTGTACTGTGGCGAGAGAGAGGTTATTTAACTTCTCACGGTGCCCACATCCAACACGGCCCCCTCATTCAAGCTCTATTAGACGCGATTCATCTACCTACTGCAATATCGATTATGAAATGCAAAGCCCATACAAAAGTTACCGATATCATTTCTCAGGGTAACGACCTAGCTGACAGAACAGCTAAACAGACTGCTCAGAACCAGACTCATACAACTGACACGACAAAGACAATAGTTCCGACACCAACACATTGCATGACAGTTAAGGATCCCGCCCTTGATGTAATTGACATACAGACACATGCTACACCAGAGGAAATAAAGAAATGGACTGAATTAGGAGGGATCCAAACGGATCAAGGATGGATGACGAAAGGAAAATCTATATGGTTTCTTCCCGACTCCATGGTTCAAGTCATCATTAACACAATACATAGTCCAGCGCACCTAGGAGAAAAAGCTATGCTAGACAGCATTCAACACATTTGGTTCAACAAACACTTGCGAGCAGCAGCCAAACAGAAAGTACGTACCTGTATGATATGTTGTCAGTTCAACCCAGGTAAAAGCATTCCCGTAGAGCAGGGTGGATTTCAACCTCCCGATCACCCTTTTGAAGTCCTCCAGATGGATTATATCCAGATGGAACGATGTCGAGGATTCAAATATGTTCTCGTAGTTGTCTGTGCTCTTTCCCGTTGGACAGAAGCCTACCCGGTTTCAGATTACACTGCCCCGACTACTGCCAAACAGCTAGTTCGAGAATTCTTCCCACGGTACGGTTTGCCACGTGTCGTGTACTCAGATAACGGCCAGCCATTCTCATCCGAACTAATGAAACACGTTTCACTTCTGTTAGGTTACCAATGGAAATTCCACTGTGTCCGACATCCCGAGGCAGCAGGTCTTGTGGAACGTCATAATCAAACTCTGAAAATTAGATTGTCCAAAATTTGTAGAGAAAAAGGTGTCGATTGGATAGTAGCCTTACCAGTTGCGCTCTTTTACATGAGAATGGTAGCACATTCTCGAACAGGGCTATCCCCGTATGAGGTGATCTTCGGTAGACCACCAAATATGTGGGGGACGCCTATACCTCGTAAAATCACTGATGTTGACTGTAATATGCTGACAGATTACCTGGCTTCCTTGATGTCTGCACTACAATCTTGTCGTTCACAGGTAGCTGCAGCTTTTCCCGATAACACTGAGGTAAAGCCCCATGACGTGGTTCCAGGTGACCTGGTTCTTGTGAGGAATTTCGACCGGAAGACCCAGCTGGAGCCCAGGTGGAAGTCGCCCAAACTCGTCTTGCTGACCACAAGGACAGCCGTGAAGGTTGAGGGACGTAAAGGGTGGTTGCACTCGAGTCATATCAAGAAATTTTATGGACTACCGTCCGATGTGAACACTCAGCCCTGCATTCCCTCACAGACAGACTCAAAGCTCCCCTTGGTTGAACAGACGAAGAACGAACTCTATAAACTGAAACTAAGGTCTAGCAAGTCAGACAATTTGATTGTTTAAGTCCTCTCCAAGGTGAATCGGTTGAATTTGTCTCTGACATGTATCCTCTAGACCGAAATAGAGAGAGAAATAGACAGATACAGCTTAAAAAACATGCGTACTGTAAATCGCTTCGTAGTCACTGCATAATGACATTATTAATTTTGTTTTTTCTAAGTCTTTTGATCATCATTTCTAGTGTATTGCTACATATGTATTACCCTATTTCTAAGCGTGCTTACAATGCTACTGCTGAACATTCTTTTAGCGAACTACCTCCGCATGAGTTGTCTTATAGATTTGCGCTGCGCAACAACACTTTCATAAGTATGTTACATCATTCCCATCAGACCAGCAATGCTACCAATTGTTGGATATGTGGCCGACTCCCTCCCTATCAGAACTATAAGGGAGTTTTGCCTCTCTTTCCGTATCCGTTCGCACACAATGGCTCCTGTGGAGCATGGTTTAGTTTGATTAATTCCCTAGATTCAAATTCCATAGTTTATCAAGACAACTGGGTATGGGGAAACCTGAACCTAGTTTTGCTTAAAGTCTGCTACCCTAATAAGGAGGGACTTCCCAAAAGAACAGGAACTGATCTAGAAAATGAAGTATATGGATTAGGTAACTTTACACTTAACCTCATGATTCTGAATGTTGAATCCGAAGCTACACTAATCTTGCCCGCTATGTCAGTATTTCCAGTTAAAGGTGAATTATGTGTAAGAAAGAATGGTTCCATACACCTGGGCCATAGTAAATGTACCACTGTAATAAAATTCAGTGATCAAGGCAAGTCTACATTCAGAGCTTCTCGTCATTCCTACTTCATATGTGGCCAGACTGCATGTATACGTTTACCTCTAGATTGGGATGGTACCTGTTACATAGCATTCCTTCTGCCACCTGTTTTCCTAGCCCCTCCTGATTATCACAGAAATACTCATTTAGTACACAATAGACAGCAGAGAGATCTCCCGATTGTCGATTACACTGAAACGGCATGGGAGCAATACACAGATTTCAATAAAGGTTTCTTTCCCTATATAGGTACGGTCACTAATAGTAAGCTGATACGTAGATTAACTAGAACCCTTGAAGCAGTAGTGAATGAAACTACTTCCGCCCTAGGCAACTTAACAGAAGAGCAGTCTGCGATGCGGATTGTTGTGCTTCAAAATCGTCTTGTCCTTGACGTCATCCTGGCCGATAGGGGCGGAGCTTGTAGGGTCATCGGATCAAGTTGCTGTGTTTTCATACCAGAAAACCCGCCGTCAGTATATAAAGCTGTTAGAAATACCCCTCTCCCACACCGGTAAGGGTTGGTGGTAACGGGGTACTTCCAGGACATACAGTGGTAGCTTGGCTCGAGTGGTCAGGAATCAGGCTCCGTGCTAAGCATACGACATACCCAATCAATAACCATGCGTGCATCCGTTCCAAAAACGACTCTACACCGTAAAAATTATGAAAATATCTTTCTTTATCTGCTTTTTCTCTTAGTTGCTGATTGGATAAAATAAATAACAATCACAATATACAAACTTTTTAGAAAGTGCAGGACAAATAAGTACTGGCTTAATGATTCAATAAATAGGGGTGATCATAAATACTGAAGGCATAAATAAAAGTGCAATGCAGACAGGCAATTAAATATTCTGAGGCAATAAATACTGTAACCAATAAATATTGTGCATCAATAAATACTGTGGACCAATAAATACAGTGGAACAATAGATAGGTTAAATACAATAAATACAGTGCCCCTAATAAATACTTAAAAGCTGACAGTGACACTCATAGAATCAGATCACTTTTGATTCCTAAGGGCTGATTTGGCCCAGGCACAGCTTGTGGGGATGTGGAAGGCTTGGGGGTGTCTACTCCCTGGTTTGGTCAAGGCTGAGGCCTAAACTGAGGTAGATAAAGGGGGGAAATACCAGAGACCTGGCTCTCTCTCTCCACACAACCTCTCTAGATTAGTCCCAGTTCACCCCTGGCACCTTAGAGCAGTCTCTCAGGTCTCCACAGGGCCTTAGGCGCCCTCTACTCCACTTACTGCCCTTTTTCTGATGCTCCGACGCCGCTGGAGTCGTGTCGACGCCGTGAGGCGGTTCCAGATCGACGTCGGCGGCCTCGGCACAATGTCAGTTCTTTGACGACGCCGGCAGGCGGCTCCGGTCTCGATGTCGGCGGCCTCGGTTCGAGCTCGACCTCCGATTCGATGGCGTCGGGCAGTCTTTACTCGATGTCGACTTCGGGCGGCTCCGGTCCGATGGCGACCTCTGATTCGATGACGTCGGCCGGCCTTGCCTCGATGTCGACTTCCGGCGGCTCCGGAGTGCGATCCTCACTCCCGACCTCCGGTGCTCCTCTCCGTAGGTTTCCGGCGACTCCGGAGTGCGATCTCCACTCCCGACCTCCGGCACGATCCTCACAGGTTCCGGCGACTCCGGAGTGCGATCCTCACTCCCGACCTCCGTTACACTTCACCTCGGTCTCGGACGACTCCGGAGGGCGGACTTCACTCCTCCGATGACGCCGCTCACTCGACCTCGGGTGACTTCCTCCTCGACCTCTGGTATTCCTCACGACCTCTGACGGCGCCCTCTCTCGACCTCTGGCGGCTCCGGGTACGACGTCTGCTTTTCCAGTCAGCGCCGCTGCTCCACCTCGGGCTCCAGGTCTTAGGCTACTCGACGTCGGACTTCAGGGAAACCAGCTTCCAGGTCAGGATCTTGCTGTTCTCTTGTTTCTAAGGCCTGTTCCTGCTGTCCAGGTCCTTAGGATGGTTTTTCTGACTTCTTCCCACACAGGGCTCTAGGCTGGGCTCCGTCAGTAGGGACTAGTATCAAGGGTGGGTTTATGGACCCCACTCCAGGCACAAGTTTCCACCCCTGCTGCTTCACTCCTTCCTCCTTCAAGTTTGTGCTGCTCACTCTTCACCAGTCAGGTGCCAACTGCCAGCTCCAACTGCCAACTCTCTCTCTTAGCTTCCCAACATTCTAAACCGCCTCCAACTGTCACAGGGTTCTGGAATGTTCTGGAAGGTGCTGGCAGGTTCCAGTGGACGCTGGTGATGTCACAGGTGGCCACCATTTTGTGCTCCAGGCCCTCAGACAGAAGTTTCAGGGGTAGGTAAAATGGCTCCCTGAATCTGCAGCAACACGAAAAAGTCTGGTGGTTCCCAAAAAGGAAAAATTCAAACAGGGTTTGAGGCAAAAGTGGGACAAAATAAATAATGATGAGGAGGGACCACCCAAAGGGCTGACAGGTCTAACACGCGTCCCCCCCAGCTGAAAGTGGGGAGAGCTACCCAACCCCTTGGGAGTTCTCATCACTAAGGCGGAAATACCTTGAGAGACCGTCTGCATTGGCGTGGTCCACTCCAGGCCGATGTTCCACCTGAAAGTCCATTCCCTGTAGGGAAATAGACCACCTCAACAACTTGGGATTCTCCCCCTTCATTTGCATCAGCCAACGAAGGGGTCTGTGGTCGGTCTGAACTAGGAAGTGCGAGCCAAACAGGTATGGCCGCAACTTCTTCAGAGCCCATACCACTGCAAAGGCTTCACGCTCTATTGCACTCCACTTCTGTTCCCTGGGAAGTAGTCTCCGGGATAGGAAGACCACGGGTTGATCCAGACCCTCTTCGTTGAGTTGCGATAACACTGCCCCAATGCCATGTTCTGATGCATCTGTCTGGACAATGAACTCCTTGGAAAAGTCTGGGGCCCTTAAGACCGGGGCCTCGCACATGGCTTTCTTCAATCTCTCAAAGGCTTGCTGACAAGCCTCCGTCCAGACTACCCGTCGAGGTTGTTTCTTGGACGTGAGCTCCGTGAGGGGGGCTACGATGGTACCGTACCCCTTCACGAAGCGGCGGTAGTATCCCGTGAGGCCCAAAAATGCTCGGACCTCAGTCTGTGTCTTGGGGGGTTTCCAGGCCATGATGGCCTCGATCTTCGCCTGGAGGGGTTGCACCGCTCCCCTACCCACCAAGTGTCCAAGGTACACTACCGACCCCTGCCCGATCTGGCACTTGCTGGCCTTGATCGTCAATCCAGCTTGTCCCAGGGCCTGGAGAACAGCTTGCAGGTGACGCAAGTGATCCTCCCAGCTGTTACTGAAGATGGCTATGTCATCCAGATAAGCAGCAGAGAAACTCTCCATTCCGGTGAGGATCTGGTTTACCAGGCGCTGAAACGTGGCAGGTGCGTTCTTGAGCCCAAAGGGCATCACACAGAACTGGTAGTGGCCATTGGGCGTGGAGAAGGCTGACCTTTCCCTTGCTCCATCAGTCAAAGAGATCTGCCAGTACCCTGAAGTAAGGTCAAAGGTACTTAGATATTGGGCAGCTCCCAGCCGGTCAATCAATTCATCCGCCCTAGGGATCGGATGAGCATCAGTTTTGGTCACTGAATTCAGTCCCCGATAGTCCACACAGAACCTCAGTTCTGGTTGGGCACCCGGTGGTGCAGCTTTCGGTACTAACACCACCGGACTGGACCAGGGGTTGCTAGAAGGTTCGATCACTCCTAGCTCCAGCATCTTAGTGACTTCACTATGAATGCTGGCCTTCACCTTGTCTGACATCCGGTAGATCTTGGACTTCACAGGTGGGCTATCTCCTGTGTCCACGTCATGGACGCACAGGTGAGTCCTACCCGGGACAAGGGAGAACAACGAGGAGTACTGCCCCAGGACCTGGCGACAGTCCTCCTGCTGTTCAGGAGTTAGAGATGGGGAGAGAATCACTCCCTCCACCGACCCATCCTTCTCTTGAGACGCAAACAGATCAGGGAGAGGCTCGCTTTCCACGTCCTCTCCTCCGTCAGTCACCATCATCAAGATGACTTCGGGCCTCTCGTGGTGGGGTTTGAGGCGGTTGGCATGCAGCACCCGCAGGGGCTGACGAGGGGTCTTCAGGTCCACCAAGTAGGTAGCCTTACCCTTCTTCTCCAACACCTCAAAGGGTCCTGACCAGCGATCCTGGAGGGCACTAAGCTCTCCTGGTTCGATCACCCACACCTTCTGGCCAGGCTCCAACTCCACCGGGTGAGCATTGTGGTCATACCACGCCTTCATCACTGCTTGGCTGGCTTCCAAGTTGTCAGAAGCTTGCTTCCACAACTTAGCCATTTGGCTCCGGAAGGCCAGCATGTAGCTCACCACATCCTAGGGAAGCTTTCTGGGAGTTCTTTCCCATCCGTCTCTCACCAGGTTGAGAGGTCCACGTACAGGGTGCCCATACAGAAGCTCGAAGGGGCTGAAGCCCACTCCCTTCTGTGGCACTTCCCTGTAGGAAAAAAGTAAGCAGGGTAGGAGGACGTCCCATTTCCTCCGCAGGCTTTCAGGCAGACTTCTGATCATGCCCTTCAAGGTTTTGTTAAACCTCTCCACCAGACCATTGGTCTGGGGGTGGTAAGGAGTGGTGAACCGGTATGTCACTCCACACTCCTTCCACATTGCCCGCATATACGCTGACATGAAGTTGGTCCCCCTGTCGGACACAACTTCCTTGGGAAAACCCACTCGGGTAAAGATTCCCATCAGGGCCCTAGCCACAACAGGTGCTGTTATGGTCCTCAGAGGTATTGCCTCTGGGTACCGTGTGGCATGATCCACCAGAACCAGGATAAACCTGTGACCAGCTGTAGTCGGCGGATCTAATGGACCCACAATGTCGATGCCCACCCTTTCAAAGGGGGTGCTAACGACAGGAAGTGGTTCCAGGGGAGCTTTCAGCTTCACCCCTGTTTTCCCACTGGCTTGGCAAGACACACATGTCCGGCAGTAGGTATCGGACGACACTTTCATCTGAGGCCAATAAAAGTGTGGGACAAGACGGGCGAAGGTCTTGTCTTGCCCCAGGTGTCCTGCCAATGGGATCTCGTGAGCCAACTCCAGAAGGAAGGCTCGATAACGTTGAGGAACTACCAAGGCTCGTGACGATCCGTGTAGGGGTGCCTTGGGTTCACTGTAGAGGAGGCCATCCTCCCAGTAAACACTGTAGTTCCCTTCAACGTTCCCTGCTGCCTGGGCTTCGGCCTGTCGCCTCAGCCCCTCAAGGGTAGGGCACTCCCTCTGGCCCCGGCAGAATTCCTCCCTGGACGGGCCTCCCTCCACGTGCCACTCGGCCGGGATGGGTAGGTCCTCCAGATTGGTAACGTCCCCCACCGCAGACTCCTGGTCCACCACCTCCGGTGGTCTATCCGTCCTACGGGGTGGGGACGCCGAGGCAGGCTCCTCCTGTCCTCGGTTCTTCCCTTGACTGGCAGCTGGCGGGGCCTTTGTTCCAGGCTCCAGCCGAAATGAACTCCCTCTTCGGGTAGTCGCGGACCTTGTGCTAACACAGGCCCAGTCAGGTGTACCCAGCATCTCGGTGTGAGTCCGGTATTCCACCTCCTTCCAAGCGTTGTGCTCCTTGTCATTCCCCAGCAGACAATCGACTGGCACGGCAGGGCTTACGGCAACTCGAAGTGAACCTGCAACCCCCCCCCATTCAAAGGGAACCTCGGCCACTGGATAGTGGCCTGTTCTGCCGTCAGCCATCGCGGCTGGGTGGAGTACATCGGGAATTACCTGCTCTGGAGACACCAGTTGGCTACGCACCATAGTCATACTGGCTCCTGTGTCTCTCAGAGCCTCCCCTCTTTGGCCGTTGATGGTGACCCACTGCCCATACTTTGCAGTATTTGCGGGCACCTGGATCTTAGGAACCATCTCCCGTTCTCCCAGGGACACTAAAGTGACACCCGCCCACTCCCTTCCCTTAGTTAAGGGCATCTCCTCCCCGAGCACTACACTAGCTACTCCGGGGGTCTTTCCTCCAGTGGGAGGGGGTGGTCGTTTCAAGCACTTCGGATCTCCTTTATAGTGTCCAACGCCACCGCACTCATAGCAATGGACAACCCTTGGCTGCTGACTCTGGCCAGGATTAGGGTTTCTGGGCGGGTTAGCCTTAGGGGTGAATCCTGTTCCCTTCCCTTGGAAGTTATTTTGGGGGCCTTTGGAGAACTCCTTTTTCTTTTCCCCTCCCTCTTTCTTCTGAGGGGCGCCCTGTCCGGCCTTTTGAGTATCCCCTCCAGTCCCTCTTGTGGACACCCGGGTACTAGCCCAAATGTCCGCCTCCTCAGCAAGCTTCCGGGGACTGGTCAGCTTGCTATCCACCAGGTGTTGACGCAGTTCAGGGAAACATTTCTCGAGCAGGTGTTCCTTCAGTACTAGATCAAACAACCCCTCGTAGTTCCTCACTTCACTGCCCTGAATCCAACCCTCTAGTGCCTTCTTTGCATAGTCCAGGAAGTCCACCCAATTCTGTGTGCCCAGTTTGTGACTACCCCTGAACTTCTGTCTGTACTTTTCGGGTGTTAGTCCAAACTTTCTTATGAGCGCCAGTTTCATGGTGGGGTAGTAGGTCTGCTCATCCTCTTCGAGGGCCAATAAAGCATCCCTACCAGCTGGAGGCATGTACTTGTACAATCCCCCTCCCCAGTACTTCTCTGGAACCCCATGGGCCCTTAACGAGACCTCATAGGCCGCTAGCCACTTGGCAATATCGTCGCCCACTCCATAGCTAGCTACTATGTCCTTTGGCAGGTAGGGTTTGGGTTCCCTGGTGTACTCTCGTTCTTCGCTGCCACCGTTAGGTACAGGGTGTGCCCCGATTCTCAGGATCTGAAGATCTATCTCTTTCAGCCTTATCTCATGAGCCATCCTCTGTTCCTCCTTCTCCTTCTCCAGCCTTGCTAAGTCCCATGTGAGCTGCCTTTTCTCCCTCCGGTCTGTTAACTCCACTTCAGACAAGCCACCGCTAGAGGCACTGCTGCCCTTCCTGGAAAGTGTCCTGGGCCCCGCTGACAGGTTCCCCACCTCAGGTTGGTACAAACCAGCTCCCTCGCTATCGGGCTCTCTCTCCCTGTCCTCCTCCTCAGCCTTGCTTTCTCGGCGTGCCTCCCCCCAAGCCCTTAAGCTGGTTTGGAGTGCACCCTTCTTTGCTCCTGGGGGACAATACACCCCCTCCCGCTGACAAAACTCCCTGAGTTGGGCCACAGTGTACGTTTCTAAATTCTCCAGTACAAACTCCATCTTGCCCACTCAGGTTAGAGGACAGGTTTTGTGCAGTAACTATGCAGGGGGGTACCTTTAATAATACCTCCTCCCACCACCAGAGTAAATTTGGAAAAAACAAAAACCCACAATTAGGAAGGCCGCTCTTGAGAAAACTCCCGGTGTAGGCCTATGGACTACCCACAGTTATTGTTGAGTATGCGTAGGCACAGCTCTATCCCACCGCTGCCACCAATTTATGTTAGAAATACCCCTCTCCCACACCGGTAAGGGTTGGTGGTAACGGGGTACTTCCAGGACATACAGTGGTAGCTTGGCTCGAGTGGTCAGGAATCAGGCTCCGTGCTAAGCATACGACATACCCAATCAATAACCATGCGTGCATCCGTTCCAAAAACGACTCTACACCGTAAAATTTATGAAAATATCTTTCTTTATCTGCTTTTTCTCTTAGTTGCTGATTGGATAAAATAAATAACAATCACAATATACAAACTTTTTAGAAAGTGCAGGACAAATAAGTACTGGCTTAATGATTCAATAAATAGGGGTGATCATAAATACTGAAGGCATAAATAAAAGTGCAATGCAGACAGGCAATTAAATATTCTGAGGCAATAAATACTGTAACCAATAAATATTGTGCATCAATAAATACTGTGGACCAATAAATACAGTGGAACAATAGATAGGTTAAATACAATAAATACAGTGCCCCTAATAAATACTTAAAAGCTGACAGTGACACTCATAGAATCAGATCACTTTTGATTCCTAAGGGCTGATTTGGCCCAGGCACAGCTTGTGGGGATGTGGAAGGCTTGGGGGTGTCTACTCCCTGGTTTGGTCAAGGCTGAGGCCTAAACTGAGGTAGATAAAGGGGGGAAATACCAGAGACCTGGCTCTCTCTCTCCACACAACCTCTCTAGATTAGTCCCAGTTTACCCCTGGCACCTTAGAGCAGTCTCTCAGGTCTCCACAGGGCCTTAGGCGCCCTCTACTCCACTTACTGCCCTTTTTCTGATGCTCCGACGCCGCTGGAGTCGTGTCGACGCCGTGAGGCGGTTCCAGATCGACGTCGGCGGCCTCGGCACAATGTCAGTTCTTTGACGACGCCGGCAGGCGGCTCCGGTCTCGATGTCGGCGGCCTCGGTTCGAGCTCGACCTCCGATTCGATGGCGTCGGGCAGTCTTTACTCGATGTCGACTTCGGGCGGCTCCGGTCCGATGGCGACCTCGGATTCGATGACGTCGGCCGGCCTTGCCTCGATGTCGACTTCCGGCGGCTCCGGAGTGCGATCCTCACTCCCGACCTCCGGTGCTCCTCTCCGTAGGTTTCCGGCGACTCCGGAGTGCGATCTCCACTCCCGACCTCCGGCACGATCCTCACAGGTTCCGGCGACTCCGGAGTGCGATCCTCACTCCCGACCTCCGTTACACTTCACCTCGGTCTCCGACGACTCCGGAGGGCGGACTTCACTCCTCCGATGACGCCGCTCACTCGACCTCGGGTGACTTCCTCCTCGACCTCTGGTATTCCTCACGACCTCTGACGGCGCCCTCTCTCGACCTCTGGCGGCTCCGGGTACGACGTCTGCTTTTCCAGTCAGCGCCGCTGCTCCACCTCGGGCTCCAGGTCTTAGGCTACTCGACGTCGGACTTCAGGGAAACCAGCTTCCAGGTCAGGATCTTGCTGTTCTCTTGTTTCTAAGGCCTGTTCCTGCTGTCCAGGTCCTTAGGATGGTTTTTCTGACTTCTTCCCACACAGGGCTCTAGGCTGGGCTCCGTCAGTAGGGACTAGTATCAAGGGTGGGTTTATGGACCCCACTCCAGGCACAAGTTTCCACCCCTGCTGCTTCACTCCTTCCTCCTTCAAGTTTGTGCTGCTCACTCTTCACCAGTCAGGTGCCAACTGCCAGCTCCAACTGCCAACTCTCTCTCTTAGCTTCCCAACATTCTAAACCGCCTCCAACTGTCACAGGGTTCTGGAATGTTCTGGAAGGTGCTGGCAGGTTCCAGTGGATGCTGGTGATGTCACAGGTGGCCACCATTTTGTGCTCCAGGCCCTCAGACAGAAGTTTCAGGGGTAGGTAAAATGGCTCCCTGAATCTGCAGCAACACGAAAAAGTCTGGTGGTTCCCAAAAAGGAAAAATTCAAACAGGGTTTGAGGCAAAAGTGGGACAAAATAAATAATGATGAGGAGGGACCACCCAAAGGGCTGACAGGTCTAACAAAAGCCATAACTCGCCTTCATAAGATTATAAGCCAGATACACCAGAGTCCAGGCACCTGGACTTGGTCCGGTTGGTTCTGGAGCGTGTTGTCAGCCTGGGGATGGAGGATCCTATCCTTCCTAGGTATTGGCTTTCTCATACTATTCAGTTGCTGCTTATGTCTACAATGTGGGCCAGCGATTTGTGGTTTGTGTGCCACATCGTGTATCCCGCATCCAAGTTTTCATTCAAGATCCCGGAAGAAGAAAGAAGAACAAATGATGCTATATGAACAGATCGATGGATTGATGAAGATCGATATCTCCTGAGGGTCCGTAGGGGACAAGGAGGGAATGAGGAAATATGAATTTTATGATCAGTTATGTCCCCTATCTTAGACCCCAACGGCTCCATGTGCATGCTACAAGTACATGTATGTTCCCTCCAGTACCAGTTATGAAGACGCAAATACATGTGCGTCCACCGTCAACATGCCCTCTTTCAGATCCGCCATGAATGGGTCAGATATTCCATTCCTAAGTATGAAAGGCCACCGACTTTATGTGGTTCACTTTCCACATTTTACAGATTCAGGCGAGTAGGCCCTGAATTCTGCCATCAAGCCTTTTCCTGCCTTCTGCCTCTGAAAGCTCCAGTCCGAGCCCGCATCTGTATCCATGAACTTTGTCCTACTCCCTACGCGGCTAACGGTGCCTGATCCGGCCTGTTGCCTGCCAAAAACTGTATTTCACCTTCAAGATTATCTGCTCCGCTCCTCATCCGATGCATTCCTGTCTAGTAGTTTAGGTAAACATTCTTCCAGCTACCGAGCAAAGGGCCAGTCCTCACTGTCCTCATGCAAGTAATTCATAGCCCCTGTTACCATGGAAGATTCCTGCCTCCTCGCATCTCATGTAGACACTTAGACGCTTGTACACGCACTAACAGTCAGTATAGAATAGATTCCATCCTAGAGACCTTTCCTTTTGGATAATACAGTTCTTTAAACATAAGATATTAGATATGATTTGGGATTAGGTTGACATGACCCCCAGACTTCTGTCTCCACATGTAGAACTAAATGTCAAGTCCCCTTCACCCTCTAGTTGCACGTCAATCACACGTCATGCTGCTGCGCGCGCATCTCTGCCAAATATTTCTGCTGACATTGCAGGATTCTCTTATGGATCCACCCACTTGTGACATCATGTTTAATGACGTTTCTAGTTACGCCTATATGTACGCCTTTTTTCATTACGTATGTGTATTATTATCTGTATTATCAGCTGTTACGCCTCCTGCATCTGTCTTAATGTAATGCTTTTCATATAAATATCTTTACTTGTCAATAATGTATTGCCTTCCCTTCCTGAACCCTCGTGGTGATGGAATTTGATGCCTATGGTTCGAACCATAATTCCTTTGTAGAGGAATAAAGCCTTTCAGAACCTCTAATACCACGGATTCTGCCTCTTATTTTTACTGAGTTATTCTTACTAGACTTTACCGCATAAAAAATAGTACAGGTAATGAAATATTTACCACAATTTACAAGGCTCTGTAGCTCAGCACTCCTGAATGCCTTACTTCAATCTGTTTGGAAGGAACAATACATGTGGAAGCAAGGGGGCATCTTCTGTGAGAAATGCCCTGAAGAGCTCTACATGAAGGGTTATCCCCCATGATCTGGAATTCTCTGTAAGCACGTGTCTGAAGTTCACTAACACCCTGAAGAAATGTAAAAGAGAACAAAAAAGTCACGGTCTAACCTTGAACCATAACACTTGAATGCATCCTTCAATAGACATAACCACAAAAGGTCCACCATACAAAGAGGAGCCTCACTTAAATGTATGTGCCCACCGACCATCCCAATACGTACCCAAATTTGCACCTATGGAAATTTGTTAGTAGCGATGTATCCGTTCTCCATGCCATGTATTACTCATATGTATTTTTGTTCCATATTTTACTGTCCTTTTTTGATTTATCATATGTTTTTCTGATTTGATTCCTCCTGGTGCTACAGAAGAACAAAATAATAAATACATACATTTTTTCACATCATATCAAGGTTTTGGTAATAATGAAAATGAAAACTGAAAGGAATAGGCAGCTTTCGAAAACCTGGGGACTCTCCCAGCATTAAAAATGAAGATTGGCCGACAGTTAAATGCTGTGGTATCTGCATTTTCAAACACAGCGCCATTGTTAACACAACACTAGTCATCGCAATGAGCCAGATGTTCAGAATGTCTATCTTTGCTTTAAAAAAAGCTTGCTTTGGCCTGGCCACTAAGAGCAAATAAACTCTCAGTAATTTTAAGATTAGCAGCCAGAGGTTGAGTGATAAAGTGAGGACCATGTGCTGGTTGCTGTACATTAAAGGGATTTTCAAAGTGCTGGTGATGAGCAGAAGGTCGACTCATTGGGTCTCAGAAACCCAACTAGAAGGGTAGACTGCAATGAGGATTCACCTCCCAGGGGAAGTGCTGTCTCACTATTCAGCTGATTAGGTGTGTTTTAGTAGTTCAAAAGTAATCTTTTATATTGTTCTGCTTCTGCACTATTTTTGGATTTCTATGGTAATGAGCGGTAATTGTAAAGATCCTCCACCCCTGAAAGGAAACTGTTTTATGCAATTCATCAAGCAATATTCAATCAATCAGCAAATGCTTCCACCCCATTCTCATGTTCCAAATATATATATTAGTAAGGACTTAAGAGTTAGATGCAAGCGCTGATAACATTTTAGCACTAACTGTGGTGAAAGGGCGCACAATATCCGGTGCCTAGCTTCATCAACACGTGTCAGGTTGCACTGCAGAGTGGAGACCAATGCCCAGCTGTAGCATGTCGATGCAGCTTCGCGTTCTTCAATGAAACATGATTTTGTGCTTACCAGGATCCAATATTTAATTGTATTATCTGGGGTACTTAAGCTATATCAAATGTGAAGACATTGCATCAGTGGAAGATATGGCAATAGCTACAAAAATCACCTAAAGCTGATGCCATTCTCCTGTCTCTGCACTGTTAGTTTTGGGTACACTGCTGTGAGCCTTCCCTTGGCTCTGAGGTCGAATATTAATATTACCCATGTTTAGTGTCATTGTGGTATGGGATCTACATCTTTAGTGACCTTAATATATGGTTAGAATGTTCTCAAAGACCAGACAGTAGAGCTATTGATAATCAATCATGATCAATCTTGTATAACAACAGTAGACAGTGAGACCAATTTTCAGAGGTGCACGATAATCCTTACAGTGAACTATTTGCAAACTGCTTCCTCTTCTTTTAGAAGTGATTCCAAAAAATGGAATGCCTGTAGTTTCCATACATTTGCTCTGATTTTGCTAACCTCCTATACACAGATCTTGCTCCTCGTAAGTCATCATCTACAATGATAGAGAAGTTATAACTGGTTTGCCTGGGCAGCTTCATGTATTCCTCTGTTGACTGCACCGCAGATAGAGACTAAATCAGACATCAGTCTAAAGGAAGCAGCAATTATTCAAGGTCCTTCAGTGAGGACCACAATCTCCAATTACTGGGCATTTTAAAAGGCCTACTTACCAGTGTACACTGGCTCTGCTCTCATTTTATGGACCCACGGTCAAAATGAGATTACAGACGTTGAGGCGAGAGGGAGAGAGCATCCCATTCTGTAACTGGGGCATGAACTCTCCCTGCTCTACATTCAAAATAGTCTCTTAGGCAAGTAAATGTCAAATCTGATTGACGGTACAAAGATTGACATGGCAAGATTGACCTACGGTAACAAAAAGAAGGAAATCTATTTAATCGATGAAGAACAATATTGCTGTGTCTTGAAGCTCAATTATTAGCAATAAAAATATATACATATTATAAATGACACACGTTAAAATCAACAGACATGCTCATGCTCATACATACATGCATCCATTCCTCATATTTCTCATCAATATATAGTGAGAATACAAAATGTTTAACCATCAATGATACAAAGTTGAACAGAATATTTCAATGTACTAATGGTAACAGGTGGTGTACATGTTTGTGGCCAAAAGACAGAATTCTGAAGGGCTACGGTGTTCTCTATGCGCGTTTTGCCTTCATCAGGAAGCCACAGGATAGATGAATCAAGGTAATGTCTGTATCGTAGAATGGTACTTCAAATTCCAACTGCACACTAATTTGGTAGGCGATGGAAGATGTTTCACATCTGTCCGAAGAATACTTGTGTATCTTGCAGACCGTTTTGAGAGCTAGGGTCATAAGGTCGGTGTAATAGGCTGTCCTTTTTTAGGAATGTACATGGGGAGTCGAGTTATGGCAAGTGTGTGAGCTTATCGCATTTTGGAAATCGTGATATCTAGGCTGCGCCTTGATTGAAGAGTGTGTTTACTATGTGCACACGCAGGGACGCTTTCTCATGATCAAAGAGTGACCCCACTGCGAATAAGTCGGCTGCTGTGGAGACCTGATGTGGAAATTACCTTTGGACCAGAGCAGGGTCAGCGTGGACGTTTTTTTTGAGGTCGCAAACTGCCTCATTCGCAGAATAAGGCCATTTGCGACAACAATAACGCTTTTTTCAATGTACAAAAGGCAAATTGTGATCTGGTAACTTGTTACCAAATCACAATTTGCATTTGCAAACCAATTCCGATTTGGTATTTGGAAGGAGCCTGTTTAGGGCATCCCTTCCAAATACTGAGTGGTATGTATTAATGTTTTGCGACCAAATTCAGGTCGCAAAACAGTAATACTTTACCACTAGTTCAAAATTGGTAGTAACCCATTCACAAATGGGAAAGGGGTCTCCATGGGACCCCTTCCCCTTTGAGAATGTTAAACAAGATATTTTGTAAGACGAGGTAGTGTTTCCATGGACCACTACCATATTCTTTAAAAATGAAACTTAAATGTTTAATTTTCTTTTTTGAAAATCATGCCATTTTCTTTAAAGAAAACTGGCTGCATTAAAAAAAAATATTGCTTTATTAAAAAGCAATTACAGACATGATGGTATGCTGACCCCACCAGGCCACCATCCCTGGTATGACCTTGTTAATATTCATGAGCTTGGTCAATTTCTGGCCTACCAAGAATTGCTATTTTAAAAATAAAACTGTCATACATTAGGAATTGCGGTTTCCAAATTGTGATTTGGTAAGAATTGCAATTTTGGAAATCACAGTTCCTAATGTTGACACATCTGGCCCTTAGTTCTCAATAAATCCATTCAATGACTATGTACCATCTCCATGATCCGCCTTTTAGTCAAAAAGACTTGATGTCCCTCACATCCGACAGAACCCACATGTTGTTTTCTAGATTATATTTTTGTGGTCTCTTCTTAAAGACACAATTATAGCATATAGTCTTCTTCAGGGATCTTGAAGGCAATACCATCAAGTGGTTGTATGTGACTTCATAGAAAAATTATTTCATGGAATATTAGTGAAAAACCATTTCATCTAAACTGTTTAATGGAAATTTTCAGAAAGAATGGCATTTACCCTTTATTAGAAACCAATTCATAGAATTTCTTTTCCGTCAAAATTGGCTTTTGTATGCTTATGTTTTTTAAGTCTAAATACAATTTATAGGTCTTACTTTCAGAAACAGTTTTGTCTGAGATATTTGCTCAGTGCTTTACTTCAGGGGACATTATTTCATATTTATATCTTTTACATTGTCAAATAATTATTTTGGATGATTTTAATGTTCTAATCCATCATCACCTGTAAACACCATCCATTGCTGTCCCCTCACATCCCTTAAACACAGTCAATACCTGCCCTCTAAAAACCCTCACCACACTAACATTGATACCTGAAGCTTAAAAGCTCTTGCTACCCCAAAAATGTGCCTTCCTTGAACCATAAAATCACTATCTCTAACTCCACCCATTCCTGAAACCTAAAAACCCCTTTCTATACCTAAACCCCACCCATGCCACACCCCTTAAAACACCTCAGCACACCTAAACTCCACCCATCCTTGAACCCTAAAAAACCCTCACTGCCCTTAAACACCAGCTGTCCATGGCCCATAAGAACTCCTCATCACCCTAAACTACTCCTTCCTGTACCCTAAACACCCATCCATGTAAATTCCAC
This sequence comes from Triturus cristatus, assembly GCF_964204655.1. Taxonomy (NCBI): domain Eukaryota; kingdom Metazoa; phylum Chordata; class Amphibia; order Caudata; family Salamandridae; genus Triturus; species Triturus cristatus. Next base: position 854,876,783 of record NC_140585.1, on the reverse strand, counting down.
TCATCTCTGAATTCTTAAAATCCCTTACCACTCTAAATTCCACCCCATTCCGAACACTAAAAACTCTTCACTACCCCAGCCGTAACCCATAATTAAACCTTAAAACACTCACCAGCCCTAAACTCTGCCCATCCATGAAACCCAAAACTCCTCAACACCCTTACACTCACCCATCTCTGAAGCCTAAACACAGATCACATACCTAAACACCACTCATCGGTGAACCCTTAAAACCTCTCAACACCCCTATACTCCACCCATCTCTGAACCCTAAAAAACCCTTTCTATGCCCAAACCCCATTATTCCTGGCTCCTTAAACACCCTCATTACCCTAAACAGTACCCATTCCTAAACCCAAAAACCCCACAGAAGTCCTAAACTCCACCCAACTTTAATGTAGTTTTGGATTTTTCCTTAAAATGATATTTCCTTTAATTTTCAATTTTTTTGTATTTCTTTAAAATTCTCTTTCCTTAAAATAGTTTTTCCATAATTTGGTTCCCTCCCAATGTGGTGTCTCAGTTTTCATTTTCCATGAATTCACACACATTTAATCAAATATGTATAGTGAGAACATTTGATATTAAAAGTGCCTAACTCCTACCACCAACATTTGTGTGTGTTGCAATCTTTTCTTATATAACTGTTAGGAATTATCCAATCAGTGGCGGCTGGTGACATTTGAAAGTGGTCAGCCGTAAAACAATTGGAGGATTTGGGGGGGTTCTCCCCCCCCCAAAAAACGTTGAAAAAAGTGGGGGCAAATGGTGCATTTTCAAGAAAATTTGAAAAAGCAGGAAGGTTAATAAAGCAATTGTGAATCTCCTCTAACAAAGACAGTAGGTAAAACTGTCTATCGCTTGTTCTGCTGACATCCTAGGCACCCAAAAAGAAACCAATATACTATTGGGTGCAAGGTTAGGTTTGTGCCTGAAACAAGAATATAATCGTGCACACATTGACCCATGCCCCAGTGATTTACGGCACAAAAAGGTCGGGTGCACGCACTGCCAACCCTTTCAACCATGCACAAAGTCCACACAATGCTCAAAACAGCACCTATACTCATTTCCTTTCACAATAAAAGGGATCCTTTGAAGCGCCCAACGGCCTTCCCTTAATTTCAAGTACCAAAGAAATTATGAAAGTATCAATGTGAAGGGCATTGCACCGCTGCTCAGTGTCGTGCTCGTGAAGGAACTCTCCAACCCCAGCTCCAACGCCAACGACATCCCACCATCGCAAGCCCTGTGCGACTCCCTCGCCACCTTTCTTTCACCGGAAAATCACCGACATCCATGACAGTTTCAGACCCCGGACGACCCCTGCAGACCTCGCTGCACCGAACCCACCGCACCCCACCGCCCATGACACCCTGACAACCTGGGCCAACGTGAGCATCGAAGACACAATCAAGCCCATGGAAACAATACACTCCGGATCCCCGTCCGACCGTCTCCCGCACCACATCTTCAACAAAGCCAGCAACTCCATCGCACCCCACCTGCACAAAATCATCAACCTCTCCTTCGAGACCGCCACCTTTCCTGAGAACTGGAAGCACGCAGAGATCAACGCCCTACTGAAGAAACCCAAGGCGGATCCGAGCGACCTCAAGAACTTCCGACCCATCTCCCTGCTTCCGTTCCCAGCAAAGGTCTTCGAGAAGATAGTTAACCCCCAGCTCACCCATCACCTCGAAGACAACAACATCCTGGACCCAAAGTAACCACAGCACCGAGACCGCCCTCATCGCCGCCACAGACGACATCAGGATCCTGCTAGACGACGGCAGCGTTGTGATTGGTGTGTTGCAGCGGATGGTGCCCAGCCGGGCGCCTGTAGGTTAGGGAGCCACTTTCTCTATGTAGGCTGCCCTACATAGAGAAAAAGAGAAAGTGCGCGACTGCGCATGACTGGTTTGGTCGGCCCTGGGGCCAAACAAACAGTCAGCACCCAAGACAGTAGGCTAGCCACGCCTCCCCTGCACTCGAGCAGGAACGCCCACCCGCCCGCCCCCAACCAGGCACTCCAGGCACTTCTGCTTTCTTGCCGTGCGAGAAGCAGAAACATGAAATGGTAGTTTTACCATGTCATGTTTCTGCTTCTCGCACTGCGAGAAAGCAGTGGGCGACGCCCCCACGCCCCAATGGAGGAGCCACCACTGTATCTAATATCCCGAAAATGCCTGGTAGGAGCCAATTTCTCAATGATTGAGGCTCTATAATGTGTTTTCAGATTACTAATAATATCAGGGCCATGGGTGGATGGCCCAGCTTGCACTTGAGATGCAATATCATATGTCACCAATTCTCAAAACACTTCATAGAAGAAACACACATCAAAACTCTGGACTTGGTATTTAAGACATGAATGGCCATGGTCGAGGATATCTTTCCAGGACCTTCAACCAATACCGGCTCTGCAAAAGCCTTAAATCAGTCAACCACAATCATCTTGATACCTAAACATACAGGTTCTAAAGATTTGGAGGCAGAACAACCCGGTTACCTAGCTAAGATGCAATGAAGCTATCCTGATGTACTGGAGAAGGCTACAGACCCACGTCTGCCTATGAATAGAAACACATATATTCTGCATTCTTTACCGGCATCACTACTGTATGAACTCTTCCAGTCTTTACTCAGTACACCTCAGTCTGGTCTCATGCCTAAGACTGGACCTTCCATTGCGATGCTACTCACCTCAGTTCTACTGAAGGCGTTTTTTGCATCTTATTCATGGCAGTGGAAAGCTTATAATCGTGCACACATTGACCCATGCCCCAGTGATTTACGGCACAAAAAGGTCGGGTGCACGCACTGCCAACCCTTTCAACCATGCACAAAGTCCACACAATGCTCAAAACAGCACCTATACTCATTTCCTTTCACAATAAAAGGGATCCTTTGAAGCGCCCAACGGCCTTCCCTTAATTTCAAGTACCAAAGAAATTATGAAAGTATCAATGTGAAGGGCATTGCACCGCTGCTCAGTGTCGTGCTCGTGAAGGAACTCTCCAACCCCAGCTCCAACGCCAACGACATCCCACCATCGCAAGCCCTGTGCGACTCCCTCGCCACCTTTCTTTCACCGGAAAATCACCGACATCCATGACAGTTTCAGACCCCGGACGACCCCTGCAGACCTCACTGCACCGAACCCACCGCACCCCACCGCCCACGACACCCTGACAACCTGGGCCAACGTGAGCATCGAGGACACAATCAAGACCATGGAAACAATACACTCCGGATCCCCGTCCGACCCTCTCCCGCACCACATCTTCAACAAAGCCAGCAACTCCATCGCACCCCACCTGCACAAAATCATCAACCTCTCCTTCGAGACCGCCACCTTTCCTGAGAACTGGAAGCACGCAGAGATCAACGTCCTACTGAAGAAACCCAAGGCGGATCCGAGCGACCTCAAGAACTTCCGACCCATCTCCCTGCTTCCGTTCCCAGCAAAGGTCTTCGAGAAGATAGTTAACCCCCAGCTCACCCATCACCTCGAAGACAACAACATCCTGGACCCACAGTAACCACAGCACCGAGACCGCCCTCATCGCCGCCACAGACGACATCAGGATCCTGCTAGACGACGGCAGCGTTGTGATTGGTGTGTTGCAGCGGATGGTGCCCAGCCGGGCGCCTGTAGGTTAGGGAGCCACTTTCTCTATGTAGGCTGCCCTACATAGAGAAAAAGAGAAAGTGCGCGACTACGCATGACTGGTTTGGTCAGCCCTGGGGCCAAACAAACAGTCAGCACCCAAGACAGTAGGCTAGCCACGCCTCCCCTGCACTCGAGCAGGAACACCCACCCGCCCGCCCCCAACCAGGCACTCCAGGCACTTCTGCTTTCTTGCCGTGCGAGAAGCAGAAACATAAAATGGTAGTTTTACCATTTCATGTTTCTGCTTCTCGCACTGCGAGAAAGCAGTGGGCGACGCCCCCACGCCCCAATGGAGGAGCCACCACTGTATCTAATGTCCCTAAAATGCCTGGTAGGAGCCAATTTCTCAATGATTGATGCTCTATAATGTGTTTTCAGATTACTAATAATATCAGGGCCATGGGTGGATGGCCCAGCTTGCACTTGAGATGCAATATCATATGTCACCAATTCTCAAAACACTTCATAGAAGAAACACACATCAAAACTCTGGACTTGGTATTTAAGACAAGAATGGCCATGGTCGAGGATATCTTTCCAGGACCTTCAACCAATACCAGCTCTGCAAAAGCCTTAAATCAGTCAACCACAATCATCTTGATACCTAAACATACAGGTTCTAAAGATTTGGAGGCAGAACAACCCGGTTACCTAGCTAAGATGCAATGAAGCTATCCTGATGTACGGGAGAAGGCTACAGACCCACGTCTGCCTATGAATAGAAACACATATATTCTGCATTCTTTACCGGCATCACTACTGTATGAACTCTTCCAGTCTTTACTCAGTACACCTCAGTCTGGCCCCATGCCTAAGACTGGACCTTCCATTGCGATGCTACTCACCTCAGTTCTACTGAAGGCGTTTTTTGCATCTTATTCATGGCAGTGGAAAGCTTATAATCGTGCACACATTGACCCATGCCCCAGAGATTTATGGCACAAAAAGGTTGGGTGCACGCACTGCCAACCCTTTCAACCATGCACAAAGTCCACACAATACTCAAAACAGCACCTATACTCATTTCCTTTCACAATAAAAGGGATCCTTTGAAGCGCCCAACGGCCTTCCCTTAATTTCAAGTACCAAAGAAATTATGAAAGTATCAATGTGAAGGGCATTGCACCGCTGCTCAGTGTCGTGCTAGTGAAGGAACTCTCCAACCCCAGCTCCAACGCCAACGACATCCCACCATCGCAAGCCCTGTGCGACTCCCTCGCCACTTTTCTTTCACCGGAAAATCACCGACATCCATGACAGTTTCAGACCCCAGACGACCCCTGCAGACCTCGCTGCACCGAACCCACCGCACCCCACCGCCCACGACACCCTGACAACCTGGGCCAACGTGAGCATCGAGGACACAATCAAGACCATGGAAACAATACACTCCGGATCCCCGTCCGACCCTCTCCCGCACCACATCTTCAACAAAGCCAGCAACTCCATCGCACCCCACCTGCACAAAATCATCAACCTCTCCTTCGAGACCGCCACCTTTCCTGAGAACTGGAAGCACGCAGAGATCAACGCCCTACTGAAGAAACCCAAGGCGGATCCGAGCGACCTCAAGAACTTCCGACCCATCTCCCTGCTTCCGTTCCCAGCAAAGGTCTTCGAGAAGATAGTTAACCCCCAGCTCACCCATCACCTCGAAGACAACAACATCCTGGACCCACAGTAACCACAGCACCGAGACCGCCCTCATCGCCGCCACAGACGACATCAGGATCCTGCTAGACGACGGCAGCGTTGTGATTGGTGTATTGCAGCGGATGGTGCCCAGCCGGGCGCCTGTAGGTTAGGGAGCCACTTTCTCTATGTAGGCTGCCCTACATAGAGAAAAAGAGAAAGTGCGCGACTGCGCATGACTGGTTTGGTCGGCCCTGGGGCCAAACAAACAGTCAGCACCCAAGACAGTAGGCTAGCCACGCCTCCCCTGCACTCGAGCAGGAACGCCCACCCGCCCGCCCCCAACCAGGCACTCCGGGCACTTCTGCTTTCTTGCCGTGCGAGAAGCAGAAACATGAAATGGTAGTTTTACCATTTCATGTTTTTGCTTCTCGCACTGCGAGAAAGCAGTGGGCGACGCCCCCACGCCCCAATGGAGGAGCCACCACTGTATCTAATGTACCTAAAATGCCTGGTAGGAGCCAATTTCTCAATGATTGATGCTCTATAATGTGTTTTCAGATTACTAATAATATCAGGGCCATGGGTGGATGGCCCAGCTTGCACTTGAGATGCAATATCATATGTCACCAATTCTCAAAACACTTCATAGAAGAAACACACATCAAAACTCTGAACTTGGTATTTGAGACAAGAATGGCCATGGTCGAGGATATCTTTCCAGGACCTTCAACCAATACCAGCTCTGCAAAAGCCTTAAATCAGTCAACCACAATCATCTTGATACCTAAACATACAGGTTCTAAAGATTTGGAGGCAGAACAACCCGGTTACCTAGCTAAGATGCAATGAAGCTATCCTGATCAATGAATCAATCAATCAATCACAGCATTTATATAGCGCACTACTCACCCGGAGGGTCTCAAGGCGCTGGGGGAGGGAGGGGTGGGTGGGAGGGTGGTCCGCTACTGCTCGAACAGCCAGGTCTTGAGTTGCTTCCTGAAGGCGAGGTGGTCCTGGGTCAGGCGGATGTGGGTCGGGAGGGAGTTCCAAGTCTTGGCGGCCAGGTAGGAGAAGGACCTTCCTCCTGCGGTGGTTCTACGGATCCGGGAGACGGCGGCGAGGGCGTGGCTGGTCGATCGAAGCTGGCGTGTGGGAGCGTAGAAGTTGAGGCGGCTGTTGAGGTATGCTGGTCCTTGGTTGTGCAGGGCTTTGTGTGTGTGGGTGAGGAGACGGAAGGTGACTCTCTAGTTGACCGGGAGCCAGTGCAGATCTCTCAGGTGTCCGGAGACGTGGCTGCGACGGGGGATGTCCAGGATGAGTCGTGCTGAGGCGTTCTGGATCCGCTGGAGTCTCTTCTGAAGTTTGGCGGTGGTTCCAGCGTAGAGGGAGTTGCCGTAGTCCAGACGGCTGGTGATGAGGGCCTGGGTGACCGCCTTCCTGGTCTCGGTGGGGATCCACCGGAAGATCTTACGTAGCATGCGCAGGATGTTGAAGCACGACGATTAGACGGCGTTGACTTGTCTGGTCATGGTGAGGGAGGAGTCCAGGATGAAGCCTAGGTTGCGTGCGTGGTCTGTTGGTTTGGGTGCGCTGCCCAGGGCGGGGGGCCACCAGGAGTCGTCCCAGGCGGAGGGTGAAGATCCCAGGATGAGGACTTCTGTCTTGTCCGAGTTCAGTTTCAGGCGGCTGCTCATCATCCACTTGGCTACGTCTGTCATCCCTTCGTGCAGGTTGGCTCTGGCGGTGGCGGGGTCGTTGGTGAGGGAGAGGATCATCTGGGTGTCGTCGGCGTAGAAGATGATGTTGAGGTTGTGTTGGCGTGCGATGTCTCCGAGGGGGCTCATGTAGACATTGAAGAGGGTTGGGCTGAGCGAGGAGCCTTGAGGAACGCCGCAGATGACTTCGGTGGCTTCTGATCTGAACGGGGGAGGCGGACTCTCTGTGTCCTTCCGGCGAGGAACGAGGTGATCCATTCCAGTGCCTTCTCCTGGATTCCGACGTTGCTGAGGCGCTGTACTAGGGTACGGTGGCAGACAGTGTCGAAGGCCGCGGAGAGGTCTAGAAGGATGAGGGCCGCCGTTTCTCCGTTGTCGAGCAGGGCTCGGATGTCATCGGTAGCTGCGATCAGGGCGGTCTCGGTGCTGTGGTTGGCCCGAAAGCCAGACTGCGAGAGGTCGAGGGATCCGTTCGTCTCGAGGAAGGCGGCCAGCTGCTTGTTGACGGTCTTCTCGATGACTTTGGCAGGAAACGGGAGCAGCGAGATGGGGCGGTAGTTCTTGAGGTCGGTGGGGTCGGCTGATGGCTTCTTTAGTAGAGCGCTGAGTTCGGCGTGCTTCCAGCTCTCCGGGAAGGTAGCGGTGTCGAAGGAGGTGTTGATGATGTCCCGCAGGTGGGGTGCGATGACAGCGTCGGCCTTGTTGAAGACGTGGTGAGGGCAGGGGTCGGTCGGAGATCCGGAGTGGATGGAGTTCATCGTGCGGATGGTGTCTTCGGTGCTGATCGGGGTCCAGGCGCGGAGGGTGGTGGTGGGGGGCGGTGGTTCAGTCGTGGCGTGCGTCGGTTGAGAGTTGAAGCTGTTGTGTATGTCCGCGATCTTGTTGTGGAAGTAGGAGGCGAGGGAGTTGCAGAGGTCTTGCGAAGGGGTGATGTCGTTGTTTCCGGCGTTGGGGTTGGAGAGCACTTTAACGATGTTGAAGAGTTCCTTGCTGTTGTGTGCGTTGTTGTCCAGCCGTTCCTTGAATGCAGTTTTCTTGGTGGCGTGGATCAGTTGGTGGTGTTTTCGGGTGGCGAGCTTGAGGGCATTCATGTTGTTCGGTGTTGGGTCTCTGCGCCAGGCTTTCTCGAGGGCTCGGCAGTTCTTCTTGGAGCTCTTGAGTTCGTCGGTGAACCATGGGGCTTTCTTGCTGCCGGGTCTGCTAGGCGGGGTCTTTAGAGGGGCGAGGTCGTCTGCGCAGTTGCTGATCCACTTCGCGAGGTTGGTGGCCGCCTGGCTTGGGTTTGTTGCGCTGGTGGGAGGGTTCATGCTCAGGGAGGTCGCGAGCTGGTCGGCTGTGATCTTGTTCCAGCTTCTGCGTGCAACCTGTTGCTGGTGGTGGTGGATCGTGGTTCTTCTGAAGCTGAAGTGGACGCAGCTGTGGTCCGTCCAGTGGAGTCCGGTGGCGTGGCTGAAGGTGATGTCCTTGCTGGATGAGAAGACGGGGTCGAGTGTGTGTCCAGCGTAGTGGGTGGGGGTGGTCACCAGTTGCTTGAGACCGAGGTTGGTGAGGTTGTCCAGCAGGGTGGTGGTGTTGCGGTCGTTGTTGTTCTCCAGGTGGAAGTTGAGGTCGCCGAGGAGGATGTAGTCAGCGGAGGGGAGGGCGTGCGGGCTGATGAAGTCGGCGATGTCTTCGCTGAATTGTGTGCGTGGTCCCGGGGGTCTGTAGATGAGGGTGCCACGGAGGGTGGTCTTGGGGTTGATGTGGATCTGGAAGTGCAGGTGTTCGGCGGGTGCGAGGGTGTCGTCGGTGTTGGTCGTAATGCGGATGGTGTTCCTGTGGACGATGGCGATGCCTCCTCCTGTCTGGTTGATGCGGTCCCTCCGGATGATCTTGTAGCCGTCCGGGATGGCGATGGCGATGTCGGGCGCTGAGGAGGCGTTCATCCAGGTTTCCGTGAGGAAGGCGACGTCTGGGGCTGTGGTGTCGAGCAGGTTCCAGAGCTCGACGGCGTGTCTGTGGATGGAGCGGGCGTTGAGCAGGATGCACTTGAGGTGGTTGCTGCTGGTGCTCGGCTTGGTCGGTGCTGGTGTAGTGCAGGTCCGGATGCAGGTGAACTTGCAGGAGTGGCAGCAGAAGGGTCCGTGGGTGCGTCTCGGGGTGGCTTGATAGCAGCCCGGGATTCGGCCGGCGTTGAGTGCGTAGAGTTCGGTGGCGTTGTAGGTCCGGCGGGTGGGCTGGTGTCAGCGGGAGCCAGGGGTCCTGGCACTGGGCGCGGTCCAGGCGTGGACGGGCGCAGACGGGCTTACCTTTGGCGCGCCTTCGGCGCACAATTGGCGCGCCCACTGCGCGTCAACGCTGCGCGTGCGCACGGTCGCCATTTATGGCGAAGTGCAGGGAGGGAGGAGCAGCTGGGAGGCGGGAGCGGGGAGGAAGGGGGCGTGTCCACACTCCCGGCGGCGGGAAGCGGGAAGCGGGGAGTGGGGCGGGTGGGCGCAGGGGACAACAGCACAGGGGGGGCAACAATACTAGCACAGGAAAACAAAGTATTTAAAGAAAAATACAGTACAATATCAGAACGAAGCAACAGAATGGCAGGGATGCGGGAAACTACGAGCGGCGGCGGGGGGGGGGCGTGGCCCGAAGGCGGGAAGGCTCAGGAAGGCTGAGAACAGCGGCAGGCGGGCACACGCGACAGCTGGTGGCCGTGCGGCGCGGGGTTGTCCTATGAATAGGTCACCCTGATTTACTGGAGAAGGCTACAGACCCACGTCTGCCTATGAATAGAAACACATATATTCTGCATTCTTTACCGGCATCACTACTGTATGAACTCTTCCAGTCTTTACCCAGTACACCTCAGTCTGGCCTCATGCCTAAGACTGGACCTTCCATTGCGATGCTACTCACCTCAGTTCTACTGATGGCGTTTTTTGCATCTTATTCATGGCAGTGGAAAGCTTTTAAAGGCATCTGAAAGCCCAGCTGATACCTGTGCTCCTTGTGAGGTTCTCAATGCTTGTCACTTCTGTTCCTATTAAATCACTCTGAAGTAGCCTCCAGTTGCATGATGTGCATTACAAATTCATATACATAAAATTCTATGCCCACAATGAACATTTTAACACCTAAATCAAATACACAGGTTCATGGAAAACAAAGACTACAGTGAGAAAATAAGGCATCCATACACAGACTATGTGATAAAAAGGAAATAGTTATTCTCTTTTGAGTCCTTGAAAATTCTACCTTGGTGGATAATATCCTTCCTAGTAAAAGGCCATAAATAACCAAGGAACCAACTGAGTGGGACTAATCTGTGAGGTCATACAGCATAACACTGTTCAAGTTTTTATTTTTTTATTTTAGACTGTTCCCTGTTTGTTGTATGCGGGTATATACTGGTGTGAAAAATCAGGGGGTGTACACTGAAATGATCTCAGAGGACAGACAGGAAAAGGTTGCAGCACCTATATTCAGTTGTTTGTATCAAAAACTGAGGCATAGATACAGAGGATCTAGTTGTGCCTGAATGCAAGGGATGGATACCACTGCTCTCGAATGCAGGGGAGACCAAGATTCTTTGTGGTCAGCTTGGATAGGTCTTCTTGCAGGTAAAATAGGTGCTAAGCTCTTGGTTCCTCTTTGTAAAACATCTTTAAATATTTCTAACTTTATTTAAGATTTCTTCAGTTGTTAGACGTACAGCCTTAGCAACACCAGATTAGCTAAACACTTAATATTTGCAGTTGGCCAAAACTCCTTTTGCTCATCAACTGATTAGTCAAGATGATCTAGTATGCTGGGATGCTAGATTCCTCATATATTTGTCATGTTGCAACTACCCTAAATACCACTCTAGCCGCAATCCTCAGTCAGCACATAATTGAAGGTGATAATTCTGGACACAATTCACCCTACGTCAATACACTACATTACCTGTAGACCAGTCACATCTGAGGGGCATCACAGAAACCATTCTCTCTTATGCACTTCAGATAGGACTATTGAGGACTTCCTTTCACTTTTGATCTGTACAAATGAAGACGTTTTGCTAGCGGTCGCCCTTGTTGCCTTTGGAACTTCATCGCAAACAAGGTGTTTTAGAAGAGCCCCAATAACTTTGCTTTTTCTTATCTGTGATCGCTGTAAGATTTACATTTTTAGATTGAGGCTGAATATTTCTCCTTAAGATGGAGTTGCTTATAACAGAGGGGGGAATGTGACAAAAAAGTATCAGTTTGGTAGACTGCCCAAGAAAGTGGTAGACCGGCAGGTGAATGTCAGGGAAAAGGGGAGTACAGTTGGAAGTCACATCATGATGAGTGATTCTGAAGGAAGTGGGTATTTGACAAATGGGGTGCAATAATCAACAGATGTTGGGAAAGGGAGACTTTCTATGGATAGGTAGTTAACTTCCCCTGCATTCTTCTAACAAATTAGCACCCTATAGTCATCATTAGAAGTACCCAAGTAATCCACTTGTTAACTCTGCCCCTTCTGGTTTTACAGGTTCAAGGAGTACTGGTAACTCCCAAAGGACAGGCAGGCTTAATGGAGATCACGAGTAGGGTCCCTAGGTTCCCTAAGAAATGAAGACTAACTGGGGAGTGGGTAGTTCCGTTCTTAAATAACCCAATTATTCTTTATTCTCGCCCGGGTTTCCTCAAAGTGATTTTGCCTCCTTTCAGCATTGTAGGAAGCACAGGGCCCATGTCAAATAGGCAGACCGATGGGGCAGATTATGGAAATTACCTGCCTCAACAGAATTACCAGGGTCCTCTTATGAGGCCCTATATATACACCTTCTCTTAGGCAAGCTAATGACGAACCAATGTAGTGCCATAAATGTTATCAAATACAAGAAGATTCCAAGTCACTATAGAATTCTTGTTTATTTCATTTTAATTTTAAGGTGAACACGAAACCCTACATCAGAGAACATCACAGTATCTTACAGAAATGAAATGTAATTACAAAAACACAATAAAAAACATCCTGTACCATGACGTAATGGGACTTAGTACACAATTTAAAGCCCACAGGCAGACAGACCTATTCAAATCTTCGGAGCAATGCAGCAGAATGATTGCCCTCCGAGTGTTCAATGTGATTTCTTTGTCCTTATGGTCAAAGTTTGACCTTATAGTGAACTGGGCAATGAGGTAGAGGTGTACTTCAAAGCTTCCAAGCCATAAAGCCAACAGGTAAGCAGCACAGATTGCCCAAGATGAGGTGTAGACGCTGGAAGCCTCCAAGCAATCTTACAAAGAATAGTTGCCTAGGATACATAGACTACGATTTGTTTTCTAAGGTCAAATGGCATTTGTATTATTAGAACTAATGCACAGAACTCATGCACAACAGTATTTTCATAGAATATGACATATAGAGATTACTGAGTCTCTGTAAAATGAAAATAGAAGAGCTTATCCATTCACATTAGGAGTGTATACAAAGAAAAAAACATTATATAACCTTTCAGATTGATGATTATGGTGCATTTTGAGAATTCACATGCACATGAACCAAGTATCACTCTCAGTGCAAGGTGTCAGTGTGTCAACATTATGTAAAATGTTGCTATAAAGGCTGGATGGTGATTTTATCAAATTGATCAGGGACAAAATATGTTGCTACCACCACCTTAATTGGAAATATTTCGCTTTTGCTGAGTTGTATACAATCAACTTTCAGCCTGTGTTTCCTATTGCCCTAAGGTTTCATGAAATCTTGGCACCGTGATTGGCACCTTGCACCCAGTGTAATCCAAAGCACCACCTGCAATGGATGAGTTTTGTATAATGTACCATAATTAGCCGTTGCAAAGATGATATGATGTATTTTTCTTTATACATACTTTCAAACTAAATGAATACAAAACTTCTGTTTTTATTTCATACAGGCCCTATAGATTTTTGTATCTCACTATATGAAAATACGGCCCTGTATATGTTTGATGTTGTACCTCCTGCACAACACAAGTCTGCCCATGCAGAAAAATATATTAACTAGGACTGGGTGTGAAATTCTGCTCCAATTGCGGAGTTTGCAGAGTTTTTCCCACTCCGTATAGAGAGCAGAGTTCCAAAAAACTCAGCGTACTGGCGCAGTGCGTAGTTTTTCCTCTCCCGTGGCTTACTAACACTGCTGAGCGTCCGTGAGGAAATTCTTACTCCAGACCACTTCCTGGCAGGATTTCTTAAAACAGGCAGTCGCTGATGGCTGCTACCGCTCACATTGAGAAACCTCCGACTCATGTTGAGCAAGCTGCTGCTCAAGAAGAATATCTACTCCAGTGACAGAAAGAAGCAGCGCCCTCTTGGGCTCCGCATGGTGCTGTTCATGCTGAACTTATGGCGCCGGACAAACACCTGGCTGTAAAAATCAGCGTGAGCAGCATGACGTAACACACTCCGCTGCTTGCAGAACTCCGTGTAGCGCGACGGTGTTTTTTGGTAACTGTGTGAACTCCGCCCAGGCCTAATATTAACCCTACTTGCCAATGAATTCTATTGAACATTTATTTGAAAGATCGAATGTAACACACGCTGTTTCAAAGGAATCCAAGGATACCTTATTTTGGCAGAGTGACCTTACAAGGAGCTGTTAAGCACAAACTAGAGCCTCCCAGCTATTTGCAAGACATGCTTTGGATATAGAGTATTTCTGCAGGTCAAGATGCTTCAAAATAGGTTTGGAGCTAATGTGTAATGTCTGGACCCAAAAATATATGGTACAAGTCTCCTAGTCTTGTCAATTAAACAACACCAACTTGATGGTTGATTCAGCAACATTAATGCTAAGATGTGGCAGTAGAGAAAGCCATAGTTGAACATCTGAGTTGTACCAACTTATTTCACACCGCATTCTTTGCATTACTTAAGGCTTGCACTGTCTTCTTTCAGAATCCAAAATCAGCAGTTTCAACTTGTCTGGACTAATTTGAAACCTCCTCTCCACTGTGCAGCTAGCCACTGTGGCCAAACACATGTTTAGGGACCCCTATGCATTGCTAACCCCTGAATGAGCTAATATTCTGGTTGTTATCAGCAGATCTATGAGATCATTCCTCTCAATGATGAGGGCTGAAAACGACAACCTGTTGAAACAGATGTTCTAACGTCAGGCATGCCATGGGACCAGTTCCTGAAATTGCAGCATGTGTGTGACCAATTCTTATGTAAAATATTTCAACATCTTTATATCTGTATAATGACATACATATGTTTCGCATTAACATAGACATTATTGTTTACATACATAGCTGTAGAAATCAAAGTTAAATACTGATTTGACATTTCAAGGACTTATATAGTTATGTATGCTTGCTGCAGAAAACAAATGGATAGAGCTTCATGAAGGGCTTTTTTGTTCAGTCTGAATTTTCTTATAAATGTTTCCCTCCCATGTTTTTCACTTCTGGTGAGTGCTCCTCTAATGAGTTACATTAGTAGAGTTAAATAGAAATAATCCCCTCACTGTGCTATGCTATTGTACATGTGGAGTGCGTTATCACCTTAAGGGTATCATGGTGGCGAGGGATTGCTGGGGGGTAGAGGAGGAGTTAGAAGACCAGAGAGTGAGTAAAGCAGTGGGAAGAAGATCTGAAAGAGCAAGGGAGGGAGTAGTGGAAAATGTAGACAAGAGATAGGAGGAGCTTGGAAAGTGCAATGAGTGGTGCCAGACAGAGATTTAAAGTTGCCACTTTCGAAAATACAAAGAAAAGAGTAAGACAAGCCAAGGGCTTACAATCAATGCTGCAGATGCCAGCCATTAATCTGAGAGCGCTCTGATGACGCTTGGTTTAACTTTGGATTTTACATCTCTGTTTAACCAATTTAGAGTGTTTTCCAAGATGAGGATCCTCTGCATGCAACATGACCCCAAAAGCAAGACATTCATTATGTCCATGGATTTACCATAGCCATTGCTTTCTTATGACTCAGTGATATCTCCCTAGATATAACAGCATTGAGTTTGCTGATGCTCATAAATACAGTAGGAGTGAAATTGATATAGACATTAGGCAGCTTTCCCCGCATCTATCCAATAAAATCCCACTTGGATTTGGATTCCACGCAGGCCGTGTAACATATTTATTGTTCTGCATTGTGTGGGTGATCTATGAGGTAGGAAGGGGATACAAACAAATTGACATAAACTAGAGGTCAGTTAATTTGTTTGACTGTGAAGTTGATATAGAGGTATCCATCAATAACTTAACTAGTGCAAGGGCACATAGGATAAAGGCCTAGATCACATAGGATACATGTTCCTTTGCAGAATGTTTGTCAACCATGAGACGCTTGCAGAGATACAAGTGTCGGTCAAAGTGTCCAGTAGGTGGTGTTGTTTCTTTTTTGGCCAAGGGCTAAGGAGTGGAGTTGGTGTCTCAGGAAAGCAGAACCTCCATCTTTGGATTTATAAATGAGAAATTTGTAAACATGTTTTGATCCATGCTGTTCATCAGTGTTCTGTCCCCGCAAGACAGTCGAGGCTTCTCATTTAGGAATTCCTTGTCAAAGTTGCTGCAGTCACTTGGGGATTTCTGGAGAGAGAAAACATCAAAATATTACGCAAGTGAAAATTACATTTTTTTATAAGACACTTAACAAGAAGGAGAGGGTTTACATTTGGCACTCTTGTTGCCACGAGTATTACATGGAAAATACATGCTGATGTAGTCATGGAAACATGGAAGGCACAAGTAACCTACTTTTTCCAAAACATCGAGTGTACACGTAGAAATTCTTGTTTAAGAGCAAGGTAAGGATAAGCCTAGCATCAGGCGATGAGTGATCTTCCAAACTGACACTTACAGAACAATGGCTACGCAGCATTACACCATATTCTATATAAGACTGGAAGCTTGGTTGCAGTAGTGTATGATGTTTACTTTCAAGAGAAGAACTGATTTGATATATTTCAGATCTTCAGAATGAAGGTGAGAGAGAAAATAATGCACCTTCTCCTGGCTTATTTGTGCTTCCTGGAATTGGAAGCTACAGCATTCTTTTGATCTACGAAGGACTTCATGTTTTAGGTAGGAGATATAGTGGACATATTTTCTCAAAAAATGAATCAATTAAGGGTTGGATCTGAGGTCATTTGTACAAGATGAATTGGTGTTCTATATGAATGGGATGACATCTCCCATCACTCAGGTGAATTCAAGAGACTTCTTTGTTGAGAACCAAGAGCCTTTGGGTCAGTGTACCGATGACAAGGTATTTGTTTCAGATTCCATACGCCTAATGGATGAGAGGACTGAGTGCAAGTCCAGATGTAGGATACCCTTTTCCAGACTAAAAACACATTTCGTTAAACCTTTTGGTGGAAAGTGACAGGTCTGGCGGCACAGGGCATGGTGCCTGCCACCTGTCACTAGCCTCTCCATGGTATCAAATCCATGGCAGCCTCATCCATTTTCCACGGCATTGTTGTTTTATTGATTACAATGGGACAGCACTCAACTGTAAATGCTGGACTGACAACGTTTACACTACATTTTGTTGCAATATCATATGAAAAACAATTGGCCTAATCTTACGCTTAAATGCTGCAACCGAATTTTCTTTGCATTCAAACCTAGCAAAAGAGAATTTTGTAGTTCTTTCATTCTGTCTTAGACTAGTGCTTTTGAAGCAATGTTCTATGCAAGTTGTTCATGATTTTGCCTTACCACTTTTGGTTGAAATGGTGGACACATCCCTCTGTTTTCAAGAACCTCCCATTTTATCCCTTGGAAGAAGGCATGCTGACGGATGTTCCCCTTCATACCCAGTCTTCTTTCGGGTTCTCGGATGAAAAGCTGAAAACAAGCAAATTTAGTTAATTATTTCATGTCACGATGTATTCACAACTGTTTGGCAGGAGATGAGGGCATGGCCGCGGCCGAGCAAAGAAGGTGAGTCTGTTTTGTCTTAGGAATCTTATTAAGTTTTTCTTCTAACACTATGCACTTTACCAATCTACCCAGCCGACCTCATGAGATGGGCTGGATCCTATAAAATAATCTACTTGTATTCAACATTCTCATAGAAACCACTAATGAAACAACTGCAACATACTTTAAAAGACAGGTGACTTCTATAATAGTGCAAACTGATGCTGTATAAACCTGTTTAGAGAATAACTTTCTTCACTAGCAAAATAACATCTATGGTTATGAATAATGAGCTACATGCAGGACAGAAGCATGCTGCCCGGGCGGCTGGATCGTGTTCACAAAGGATCTGAAGGACATATGCTTACAGATAGACAAACGACAGCACTTAGATACTGTGCACCGCAATATATATATTTTTTTATTTACGATTACAACTTTTATCTTGTGCTTATATCACATGAGTAGGTATGAACATATCCAAGATGGCTTCCCTCATGAACTAACTAACCCTTTGCTCACGTGGCACAGAGAACACCTCCACTTGTAGATGAAACAGCACATAGACATAAATGTTTTTGGGCCGTTCAGACTGATTAGTACAAATAGGGAGTTAGACTTTCAGCGAATTGGGGGCTGGTGAAGAGAAGTGATTGCCTTGCATAGAGTGTGCATCTGAATTAGTACAACCGATGTGAGAGTTGACACAGCAGCACTGAGGTAGGCCTAAAGGGCTAAGACTTGAAGCTATGCAAGGTTTCAATGTCAAGAGCAGTCAGTGGTCTAAGTGGATGTACCAGGGTGTGCTGACAATCTATCAGTTTGTTTCAATGAAATTAGATGCGAGCTAACTTGGCAAGTTTTCATGTAGGGATGAAGGAGTTAGCTACGTGTTATCTAGTTGATTTGTTGGGTGAGAGGAAGACAAATTAAGGGATTTATTGTGCTTCCATTAACAAGGCAGGCAGCTGTGTGCTGCAGAGCTGCAGTTATGGAGATAGATTGTCTGGGATAATCTCCGATGAGGCTATTGAACTAGTCTGGTTTATATGACATGAATTCTCTTCCTAGATGTGGTGTGAGAATGAGACAGTGCTATCAGTGATTAAGAACAGGCATTGAGCTTGGTGTACGTGTCAGGCAGATGTGCTGCTTGCAATGATGCAGAATTAGAGGGAAACATTGAAGTGAAGAATTGTTTACCAATCAGGAGCAGTGTGACTTTGGCCATGCTGTGTCTAAGCTAGCAAGGGCCTATCATTGGTTTAAAGACGGCTAAAGTAAGTTATTCAGATTTGAAGCTGCCACCAACAAAGACCTTCCAATGCAAGTTTTTGAAACATGATATTCCAATGCATTTATCTGAAATATGATTTTAGGGGGTTCCTTAGCAGGATAGTAGTTCTAGTTGAGTAATAATGTAAACATCTTGCTTTCTTTTATTTTGAGAATGCACGTCTTTGGTAAAATCAAGTATGAGTAAATGTAGGACACAAAGCTATTTAGCATGCTGAAGGCAGTAAACAGGTAGCACAAAGTAGTATGCTAGAAGACCCAAGGTGGGGGATTGTTCAGATGTTATAAAAATGGATCTCAAGGTTGTTTTGGAGCCGATATCGCCCACCTCTGGGTGTTCTTGGCTATCCTAGTGGTAGTAAAGGGAAGGGCAAAAGTGGTGAAAAAGGCAAGAGGTTTGACCACTTGTGATGGTCCGCAAGCGTGGTTGCATGACCTCCAGTGTTGAAGTGTAGTGCTACAGCAGGCTTGTCCAACGAGTAGCAAGTGTCTTACTGGAGGCTCTCCAGCTACTTGTAAGTAGGCCTCCAGTGAGCATCCCAGCCCACTAAATTACAAACTTTTAATTGGTTGATTTAACGTATTTATCTCAAAATTGAAATGGTGATAGCTGATTGTTAAAGCAGGCATCTTTGGGTAGACTTATTAATAATATTATTACATTGGTGCCCGGGGCATTGCAGCTATGACTGTCATGTGTTAGGCATTCCAAATTCATAAAGCATTTTTCACATAATCGCTGGCAACCCTGCCTGAAGCAACAAGGCGATTGCTGCTGGTAAACGTGCATGAGGGGGCACTAAAGTGATCTTGTATGACAAGGTCACTTTTACCACGCCAATAATAGTAGCTCAGAATGATTTTCATTTACCTTAAGAAGCTCTTATTACATAAAAGGTTGGAGACACCTGTGACAGAGTCATGACGCCGCGACCGCCAGCGCTGCCCCCCTGTGTACCATCGCGGGGACATCGCGACTATTAACGTCGTCGCGAATATTGGTGAAAATCTAAAAAAATATATCAGTGAATCATTAATATGCATTGTTAGAGAGATATTGATATTTTGTAAAATGTTTTTATAGAGTTATTTGTATAGTGAGTTATCTACTGTGATGGTTAATATTAATTATATAGTTATAATTTTTGGATGTGTTAGTGGCCATCGAATGTCTTAAAGAAACTTAGTAGGAAAATATGAGTTTAAACATGTTTTGAAAGAAGTATGTATATAGTAATATGTGTAGGGCAATGTTCGGAATGGATTTTTTTACATATTAATTTTGGATGTGTTGGTGGCCATTGAATGTCTGCTTTTGTTTTCCATTTTCACGACATGTCAGCGGGGATCGGGATTACCGACGTCATTGTGGTCTTCAGAGTCACCGCTGAAAGATAAAATAGGTTTTAGGGATGGTTTTTATAGAAACTTTCTAAAAAAACATGACTTTAGAGAATACTGTAAGAAACCCCTAGTGTGGAAATACTGTAGTATGTGTGGATATATGTGTTTTAGACTTTATGGAGAAGGAGTGATCGTCGCGGTTAACAACGCCATTGCAACATCCCAAATAAATGTGAAAATGGAAAATAGGTCTGAATGATGGATTTTAAAGAAACTTAGCACAAAAACATGAGTTTAAACATGTTTTTAAATAAGTATGTACATAGTAATATGTGTAGGGTAATGCTCAGAATGTTTTTTTTACATATTATTTTTGGCTGTGTTGTTGGTCATTGAATGTCTGCTTTTGTTTTCCATTTTGCGTGACGTGTTTGCGGGGATTGCGATGTCATTGAGAATATACAAAATGCAGAGAAAAAAAACACTGCTTATTAATCTCCTGAAGGAAATACAACCTTATAAAAATACCTCTTATAGAGCCATTTTAGATAGAAAATACAATTTCAAACCTTAAAAATTCAATAATAAATCATAGGTTATATGGACGTTATAGTTGGGAAATAGGATTTGAAAATTCACAGAAAAAAACAAAGGTTACAGGGATGCTATAGTGAGGATATAGCATAAAAAAAAACTTAGAAATTCACCGAAAAAAACAAAGGTTAGAAGGATGTTATAGTTAGGAAATAGAATTTAAAAAACCTTAAAATATTACAGGGATTTTAGTTAGACTGATATTCCACTCATAAAAAACCAGAGAAATTCAGCAGTTACAGTTAGCTGAGCTAACAATGAGCCCCCGCAATGCACTGCTTATGTCTTCACATATTACATCACTCATGACATGGTCAGTGACATCACTCATGACATCTCAAATGACATCACTCATGACATCTCAAATGACATCACTGATGACATCATCTACAGAATCTGACGCACCCACTCACTCATCCCATGTAATGTTTCATACACCCACTCCAACTTCCACACTACCATTCTCGAAACCATTGACACAAACATTCCAATACTTACATATCCCCACTCACTAACTCATAGGTCTACACACACATCCACTCAGTCACCCATACAGCCACTCGTAAACCAACTTATGCACTAATACAGCCACTGATATATCCACTCATACAACCATACAGCCACTCACACACTCTCAGTCACTCATAGAGCTACTCACATGCCTACTCACTCAGTGCTTAATTTGTGCCGGAGCTTTCCGGTGCTTAGCACCGGCACATAATTATCAAGGCCGGGTCTACAAGCATCTTTGTGCGTCATTCATTGATATATTGGATTTACCTCACTATTGGACTTTTCGCAGAGTGCTGTGTTCAACTTCTCGTCCGTCTACCGAGTTAGTCAGTCCCGGACCGATGAAGTGTGTTGCGGGAATGAATCCCAATCTGATATGTTCAGTACTAGAATATGTTGATGGTAGCCGCGGCCCTTAGTTGAGTGTTTTGCCGGCCCAGTGGGCGGGGCCTGATATGAGCGTGATATTGGTTCTGTGGGGGCTGGGGCTGTGCGGCAGCAGGCAGCATGCGCAGAGTTTCTCAAATTGCATTGCCACGCCCCACCAACCGAGTCATCGTCGGTACAACGGTTCAACACTGAACTGAGTGTCAGGCCAGCCCGACCTCACAAGGACGTTGAGAACTGGCAGGCAGCAACCAGGCAGGCCTAATAATAATAATAATAATAATAATTTCTCTAATCCAATGATTTGTTCCATCCATCGCAGTCCGGTTTCCGTCCTAATTTAAGCACGGAGACGGCACTGCTGGAAGTGTCGGAAATCATCAGGGAGACACTGGATTCTGAAGGAAGGGTCATGCTCGTCATGCTGGATTTGTCGGCGGCCTTTGACACCGTCCCCCATGAGGTGCTCCTCTCCAGACTTTATGACATCGGTCTGAGGGGGACGGTGTTCAATTGGTTTACATCTTTTCTCGAAGGCCGCCGACAAACGGTCTGGGCCTCTCCGAGCTCCGCCGAGATGTCGCCATTGGGAGTCGGTGTTCCACAGGGTTCTGTGTTGAGCCCGACTCTCTTTAACATCTTTATGACACCTTTGGCGGCACTGGTGGAGTCCTCTGGGGCCCGGATCGTATCCTACGCTGATGACACTCAACTGCTTTTCACGTGTGGGAAAGGCCAGGCTTTTGATGGAGAGAACATCCGGGGTTGCTTGGAGTTGGTCTTTGGCTGGTTCCAGCGAAACGGCCTTAAGGCACACTCCAGTAAATTGGAGGTGCTGTTCTTCGGCTGCTCTCTGGACCCTGATTGGCAGGCCTGGTGGCCATTAGGTATGGATTGCCCTGTCCAGGCATCGCTTGTGGCTAAGAATCTGGGAGTGAAGGTTGACAATAATTTGTCACTGAGCTCACATACTTCTGGCCTGGTGGGTACCTGCTTTGGTATGCTTAAGATGCTCCGGAAGTTCCTGCCTTTACTCTCAGAAGAGCACAGAAAGATCACTGTGCAAGCCTTGATAGGCTCGAGATTGGACTATGCGAACGTCCTTTATGTAGGTCTTCCAGAATATCTGGTTCAGCGGCTGCAGGTTGTGCAGAACTCCGCGGCCCGGGCCATCTTTGGCCTTCATAGGCGAGCGAGAGCTTCGGGTCTGGTGCGATCGCTTCATTGGTTACCTATCCGGAAGCGGATTATGTTTAAAGCACTGACCCTGGCGCATAAAGCGCTATTTGGCACCGGAGCGAGGTATCTACAGCAGAGATTGTCTTTCTATCGCCCAGTTAGATCTCTGCGGTCGGAATCTTTGTTTCTCGCGGTGGTTCCTCGGGTGAGGAAGGCCCGCACTGGGGGTCGCTCTTTTAGTTTGAGGGCCCCTCAGTTGTGGAACTCTCTGCCTTTGGACCTACGGTCCTCTTCTTCTCTCCTTCTGTTTAGGAAGAGCCTCAAGACGTGGCTTTTTAACCTGTAGGGTGTCTTTGTCTTTTTTTGTCTTTTTTTCTTTAGTCTGTTTTTATGTTTTCGGTTTTACTGAGCTGCCTCGATAAAGCGCCGGGACACTCCACGGAGTAGCCGTGCGCTATAGAAATAAAAGTTTAACATAACATAACATAACATAACATAATAATCAGTTAATGAAGCTAAAGGCCTGCAGTGTGTGCCCTGGCTGCCCGGCCCTCCATGAACGGTAAGAAGTTATATACTAATTAGTCACACTCGCCATGTCAATAAAATGCTGTGGACCTAGTGGCCCATGCCAAACCAACGCAGCTTTTTTTTTTGGAGTGTTTTGGCGTGACGGTCGTCAGAATTATGTAGTATACACGGTCACCAGAAAACTTCCTACAAATTCATCAGAGGCAGTGCTGTGTTCTAGAAGCCTCTATCCAGAGACGTTTTCTTATGGCTGACGGTGTCTGTAACAAACCGTCTCAGTATCTGGAAACCACAGGCCGGATGCAAGAATCGTTTAACCTCTCGTATTAAAAGTTTTTTGGGTGACGGATCTCATGGTCAAACTGCCACATTAGACTAATGAGCAGATCCACTAGTCTAATGCGGGGACATGAAAAGGTTGCTTTATGCTCTTATGATTTTGATAGCGGTAGTACAGTCTCTAGTGTGCGGCGTGGTGCCCTTGAGAGCTGTTGTGCAGCCTCCGTGTGCTCTGTGGTGCCCTGGAGAGGTGTAGTTGCAATCTCTAGTGTGGGCTGTGGAGAGCTGTGGAGCGTACTTACGTGTGATTGCTGGGCAGGCTTTGTAAACCTGGACAAGCGTCAATTTTACCCTCTACTCCCAGGGGCACCAGACAGAGGGTACCCGAGTTTGCTTTGCAAGTGATTGTAGCACCCACTTCAGCAAAACCATTTATTGTTTATAGCGTTCTCATTGCATTGGAGGATTTATGTTAAATCTCTCTCCGGGTCAGGTATAAAACGATTATTTGCTTTTCAAAGTCAGGCACACTCCTGACGCAGGCCAGGGCCTCCTTATGTAGCGAGGCCTACAGTAATATTGAGTTTCTAGAACAGTCGGAGATCAGATGTATTGACCAAACAGAGACGCTGTGAAGAGTTACTAGTTTTATATAAAATCACATCCGGTTGTTGAAAATGCAGCTCACAGGGTGTGTATAGAGTAGACACGCCCTAGTTGTCTGGTTTACCAGCACCACAGGCATTAAAATGCACCTGAATTTCAGCAGGTCACGTCAGTGTAGTAGTACTCTGGTCCGGTGGCTATACAAGATTTGATGATGCACTGCCTGGCCGCCGGCCGTACACTTATATATCAAGGTACCAGCACTGCACAATACTGATGAATATGATATGGCCCGGCTGGAGTTAAGTTAAACTGGCCTGCCCTTTCCGCCCACCCGGCCCCTGCCCTTGTACTATCCTCCATTCCTCCCAATTCTGATTCCTCCCTTGCTTCAGAGTGGCTAAAATGTTAATCAGTGCAGGCTGGCAAAAAATGGGCACATCTGTGTCTCGCTCTTGCTGCTCTAGCACTCCTGAAATGCCCGTTATTGGGGATGGCGCAGACAGGAAATTAGAACCTCAACCTAGGCTCTAACTGTGGGTGACTGGTGACGGGCGTAACGGCCCATGGCTCCATTGCCTGCCATTTAACCCCTTCTGTGCCCATGACGAGATGGTCTCGTCATGGAGCACAGTCGCGCTGTGCCCATGACGAGACCATCTCGTCATGACACCCACCCACGGGGGAAGCGCTGGGCCCCGTGAGTGGTCGATCTTTTTTTTTTTTACTGGGAAGGCAGGGGAAGACCTTCCCCTGCCTCCCCCCGCCACCCCCGCGTCATCAATGACGTCAGCGTGCGAGCCGCGCTGACGTCATTGGAGGTTTCCCGTTTGCTCTCCGTGGCGCAGGCAGCTATTTGCTTCCTGCGCGTCGGAGAGTAAAGGTGAGTTTTGGGGCTGGGGAGGGGGGATTTTTGCATCGGTGGGTTTGGGTTAGGGGGGGGGCACTATGGAAGGCCCAGGCATGCCAGAGGCTCGGCTTCGTTCGTGTGTGCCTGTTGTTGCTTCCCTGTGAAATGGATTCAAATTTGAAAAACGCTCGTCTTTCTAGTTGCTTCCCTGTGAAATGGATCCAAAAATGCCAAGAAATGCCCTTCTTTGTAGTTTTTCAAATCCAAAGTGCAGCAGCATGATTTTTGCATTGGTGGGTTTGGGTTAGGGTGGGGGCACTTTTGTATGCCCAGGCATGCCAGGAGGCTCGGCTTCGTTCCTGTGTGCCTGTTGTTGCTTCCCTGTGAAATGGATCCAAATTTGAAAAACGCTCGTCTTTCTAGTTGCTTCCCTGCGAAATGTATCCAAAAATGCCGAGAAATGCCCTTCTTTGTAATTTTTCAAATCCAAACTGCAGCAGCATGATTTTTGCATCGGTGGGTTTGGGTTAGGGTGGGGACACTTTGGTATGCCCAGGCATGCCACGAGGCTCGGCTTCATTCCTGTGTGCCTGTTGTTGCTTCCCTGTGAAATGGATCCAAATTTGAAAAACGCTCGTCTTTCTAGTTGCTTCCCTGTGAAATGGATCCAAAAATGCCGAGAAATGCCCTTCTTTTTTTCAAATCCAAAGTGCAGCAGCATGTAGAGAAATAGAATTTCTTATATGAGAATAATAGCAAGACAGAGGGGTTGCAAAGTGGCCAGATTGTTTCTTTTTACATCCAAATACACCAGTATCACTTTACAGAGTTTGCCAGTGAAGTGCTACTTTCATTTTCTCGTCTTTCTTTGAAGAGCATTGTTGTTTCCAGGTTGGGAGAGTGTACCATTCCTGGAGGTACTGCAATACCTGGTTGATGGGTGGATTGGAAAACACAATGTGTACCATGGCTCTGTGTTTATGGATGTGGTCTTTTTATACCATACTGCTTACGTTTTGTAAGGATGTAAGCAATGGACAGTGAAACGGTTCCCTTCAGGGCCCTCTAGTCATGTCCATAACTTTTCAGGTGAAACCACTCGCTGATTCCTGAATAGTTAGTGAGAGATCGTTTAGGTAACCATGTTGTTTCTGCTTACATTTCACATGCTTTGCATTCCCTATGAGTGGTTGCTTTTTTTTTTTTTTTTTAGGCAGCATATTACTCTTATCAAGTGCATAATTTGAATTGAGCCACATCCAAGTGTTTATAGCGGGCACAATTAGGTTACAGCTGAAGGCAGTGCGAGTTTCAGTGGGCAAGTATGGTGTTCAGTGGGGATGTGGCACTATGGCCAGAGCTGTGGAATTTGGAACTGGGGAACCGGGTTCCGCATTCATGACCAGTCCACCACACCACTGTACTGAGGGAGCACATTCCCATGCTAGACCGTAGAAGGCCCCACTAGACCTTAGAAGGCTTGATGTCTGAGCACAAGCAGATGTACCCTAGTGGTGTCAATTGTGGGTTAACCTTGAAGGCCTGTCCACCACAATCCATACTGAAGTCCATCTCAAATTTCCCACCTCCCAGCGTTCCCCTGGGTCTCCCGGTAAAAATGGGGCCTCACTTGTGTGGGAGGCCCAAGTACCCGCGACAGGCAAGGGCCCAAAACGTAGTGATGCGACACCAAAATTGCCCATCTCAAAACCACCTGGTTTTGCAAGGGGGGGTCACCTGGGTTTTTGGCCCGGTGCTCGGCGGCCATCTTGGGAAACCTACCAAACCCATACATTTCTGAAAACTAGACACCCGGGGGCTTCCAGGGAGGTATGGCTTGCGTGGATCCCCCAACGTTTCCTTACCCAGAATCCCCTGCAAACCTCAATTTTAGCTGAAAAAATCACTTTTTTCACACATTTTTGCGTGGGAAAGTTGTGGCATCACCGGGCTCACTCAAATTTCCCACCTCCCAGCGTTCCCCTGGGTCTCCCGGTAAAAATGGTGCCTCACTTGTGTGGGAGGCCCAAGTACCCGCGACAGGCAAGGGCCCAAAACGTAGTGATGCGACACCAAAATTGCCCATCTCAAAACCACCTGGTTTTGCAAGGGGGGTCACCTGGGTTTTTGGCCCGGTGCTCGGCGGCCATCTCGGGAAACCTACCAAACCCATACATTTCTGAAAACTAGACACCCGGGGGCTTCCAGGGAGGTATGGCTTGCGTGGATCCCCCAACGTTTCCTTACCCAGAATCCCCTGCAAACCTCAATTTTAGCTGAAAAAAATCACCTTTATCACACATTTTTGTGTGGGAAAGTTGTGGCATCACCGGGCTGAAGTACTGGGTAATTTAGACCCAGCGGTGCAGGGGCACACACCCTATGACTTCTGGGTTCACCCTGTTCCGGACCTACAGAAACACAGAGTCTTCTGGGTGAAGTCAAAGAATCGTTTATTGGCTGCAGACCAATGACAGGTATCCTAGAAGTACAACAGCGTGTATGTTCTCAGGAGACTGCTGAAAATCATAGGAACGGACTTCTCCTTAAGTACAAAATATCATGCTCCAGGCACACATTCCTTGGTTTACGATATGGCCATATAAAGGCATACATTACAAACGAAAAAGCAGAGTCATGATGACCATCCCACATTCCAGTTCGGCCAGCCCACAATGATTTACACAGTAAGGTTCAGATCCCACGTTTGAAGTAAATAGACCCCCCAATAAACATGAGCATCTCCTGTTTTGGGAAACAAGTCATAAAGCAGGAACAAGCAGGTGTGGAAGAGATTAGCCGGGGGATTGTGTAGAATGAAAGGATTTTATGACGGGTCAAACCCTGATGCTAATCACAGGTGGACGGAGGAAGGGGAGCTCGTGAGACCGGTTTGACCCGGGGCAGCAGAGCCAGCTGCCCAGGTCACAGAGAAGTCAGAGGGAAAGCCCATGTACTGTGAGGCCCGTATTAACTCGATCATAGCCTATGTGAGGGCAATGACAAGATGGCCACTGCTTCCAAAATGGAACCCGCGTAGTGAAGCAGAATAACGTGTACACAGTGCATTCATAGCTAGAACGATATATAAAGCACTTGTACATGCCGCATTTACCATTTGCGGTTCGCTAATACCAAGATAGACAGGGGTAGGGCCCTGTCCCCTACGCGGTCCCGAATATTAAAGTACGACAGACCCTCCTTTTGCCCTTACATAGGCAATCACTATACTCATCTTAATCCGAGTCTAGGTCAATGTTCACGAAGTCATGGAGATGTTGCTGTAGCATCATCCTATTACTTAGCTCGTCCCTCGATACAGGTTTCCTTACACATAAGGTAGCACAGAGACCACATATCGCGGGAGCACACTGTATACACAGGCAGAGCAGGAAAAGAATGGCTAAGATCATTCCAATGACCATCAGAACTTTCCAACCCCAGGTAGATATCAATTCCCAGAACCACCCCACCAGTGACCAATCTCCCTTATCCACGTGTATGGCTTCAGATATTTTATGGAGTTTGGAGATGGCTTGATACACTGTTGGAGCATTATCTGGTATGAAAATGCAGCAACTGGATTGGATGACCTTGCATACCCCACCGCGGTCTGCAAGAATAACGTCTAGAACCATACGGTTCTGCAGAGTCATAAGGCGATCCGCTTGGAGCTCAGCTGTCAGATTACTAAGGGCACCAGCCGTTACATTGACAGTGGATTCAACCACACGAGTCAGCTGTCTCAGGTTCCTACTATTGACCATAGGTCCCCAAAATGGCAGGAAACCCAAGAAGAAGTCTCCTGCTTCCTGACCGGCAGTATCTTCCTTACTAATCACACCTCTCACAACTCTGGTCTTGTGATAGTCAGAGGCAGCAGTAAATGTCGGCGGTAGCAAGTTCGCAATATAACATGTGCCCGAGAAATCAGGGGGCAGCCATGTATATGCTCGGTCATGACAGATGAAATATGTGCCCTTAGCAGCCAAAAACGCAGGGGAAAACTGTGACGAGAAAGTGTACGTTTCAGTACAGTCACTTCTTCCCAGTTGAGCTCTAGGATTCTGACCATTACCCTGTAAGCAGAACCGACCCATGTGGGGTACGACCCAGATTGGAGATGAAATTTTCCGCTGTCTTTCACCCAGACTAATACTATACCCCGTCGCGTTCCATCCTACATAAGGTCTCAACTCTTCTTTGGGAATAGATGAGTATGCATTAATATCCCTACTCATATCGGCAACTCCTTTCATCAAAGCCTTATTATTGGTGATAGGTCTGATGGAACGCGGTTGGCGAGGGGAGTATGTATCTAGAGCATAGAGAAACATGGTTTGGAATGCCCATGACGATCCATTGTAACTGTACGGCAGCACCAGGTAGGGAATACCCTTGTTAATGGTATGTGGCATTAACCCACACACCCAGCAATTGGTCGTATTCATTACCAGTTGGTGCTGGTGCAAGAGCTGGATAAACGAGTTATTTACGAACTCTGATCGTCTGGTCTGTTCGTGCTCAGGCAAAGGGTGAAAAGAGTGAGAGGAGGCAGTAGAAAGGAATATAGGCTGTTGAGTGGGTTCAATGGGCTTTTGAGCGGAGAAGAACACAAATCCTACAATAAACATCATTATGCTACACAGTGTAAAAAGGCACAAAAAGACAAAACATTTACTTTTTACAATTCTACACATCCTTGCGTTAAAGTTCATTTCCTCAATTGGTCTCTCCATCTTAAAAAACTCCATCCTCTACTCGGGCCGCTCGCGGTGGATGAGTTTCTTCTGCTAAGGAGCACGCCTGTCAGTCCAGGGAAACGCCCTAGACTAACCAGAACCGTTGACCTAGCGTCTTCGGCCTGTACCCCAAAGTCTTGGCACCGCGACCCTGCGGCAGAACCCGGATGGTGGTTCGAAAAACAAAAATCAAGAAAGTCCTTCAGATGGGAGAGCAAAAATGTCAAAAGGAAAATAGTGAGGAAATCTTTATTTGTCCATGGGCCTAGGTCTCAAATTATAGCGGAGACGGCCAGGTGCTGTTTGGTCTCGGAACAAAAGTTCAGGCTCAGTGGTGTCCAGTCGACTTGATGGTGGCACAGCTTCCTGCAGAATATTGTCACTCTCTTGGTCTGAAACTGTGTCTCTTAAGCGTGCGTCACTGAATGGTACAAAGCGAGGTACAATGTCTGTCTCTGAGTCGGCGATACCCTCCTTGACCCACTGGTCATATGGCAGAGGCAAGGGGACTATTTTGCAGTGAGTACCATGGATCCAGTGCTTCTTCCCTTTCACTCGCACTGCTGATCTTGTCGACAGTAGGACAAGATGAGGGCCGATCCAGCGAGGCTCGTCGTTGCTCTTGCGCTGGAAGTTTCGGACTAGCACCCACGTACCAGGGTTGATGGGGTGTCCGGGAGGTTCAGAGGCTTGGGGAAGAGTATCATGTACCTGTTGGTGCAAAACACGCAGTTTAACAGTCAAATCATACAGGTAATCGAGCAGTACTGGATGCTCTATTTCGCTAAATTTTGCCGGTCTTGGCACGCCCCATACATTAGCCGGGCGGCCAAAGACGACCTCATAAGGGCTAAGCCCCACTCGTGAGTGTATGGTCGTTCTGGTGGACAGGAGTGCTAGAGGCAGAGCGTCAGGCCATTCAAGACCAGTGCTCGCCTGGATTTTAGCCAGCTTGAGCTTTAAGGCTCCATTGTAGCGTTCTACTAATCCAGCTGATTGGGGGTGATTTGCAGCGTGGAACTTCTGCTTTATCCCTAGCCCTTCACATACATTCTTCATCACTTTACCCACAAACTCACTTCCGTTATCACACCACACCATTCTTGGCATCCCAAACCTAGGGAAAAACTCCTTCACAAGGGCTTTGGCTGTGGATAGGGCAGTGTTATCTTTCAGAGGATAAGCCTCAATCCATTTTGAGAAAGCACAGACAACTACCAATACATATTTCAGGTTGTTGCATCTTTCCATGTGAATAAAGTCCAGCTGCAAAACTTCAAATGGACATGATGGGGGTGCAAAGTGACCAGCCGGAGTTGGGGTTCCCCTACCAGGGTTGTACTTCAAGCATACTATGCAATTCTTGACCACGTTCTCTGCACACTTGGGAATCCCAGCATTCTGCCATACTGGAGCCAACAACTTGCATATACCTTTCGTACTAATATGTGCCATTCCATGTGCCATAGTAACCACTGGAAGCACATATGCATCAGGCAACAACCATCGCCTATGTTCTGTCAAATCAATCCAACAACCATTCTCATCCAACTTACCCATACTTTCTCTCCACTTGCTTAACTCTTCCTCTGTGGCTTCAGCTTGAAGCAACTTCACACTCTCTATTGTGTTCTCACACATTCCCACATCATTAACCCATCTTGCGGGACCTGCAACATACATTCTAGTCTTCACATTCTGTGCCGTTTCTCTCGCGGTCTCATCAGCAAACGCATTCCCACGTCCAACATCATCTGTGACTTTCCGGTGCGCACTACATTTCATGATCGCAACTTGCAACGGTAGGGTCAGTGACTCAAGGAGATCATTCACCAACTTGCCATTCTGAATTTTAGCTCCATGTGACGTCAGGAACCCACGCTCCTTCCACAAACGCCCAAAATTATGAGCCACGCCAAAGGCGTACTGGCTATCTGTGTATATGTTCACTCTCATTCCTTCAGACAACACACATGCTCTCGTGAGGGCGATTAATTCTGCTGCTTGGGCCGAATTATGTGGCACTCGTGCAGTTTCCACGACCGTGTGTAAAGTCGTGATAGCATATGCAGCAGTCGTGTCACCATTAGGGAGCTTGAAACAGGACCCATCTACCCATAAAGTGCCATCACACTCAGTCAGGGGAGTATCTTTGAGATCTACTCTCCCTTTCGTTTCTTCTTCTGTTCTGAACAGACAGTCATGTTGCTCAATCTCATCTGAGTCTGCTGGAATAGGCAACAATGTAGCTGGATTCAGCGTATTACATCTTTTTATGTGTATGTGATTAGCTAACAGTGTAAGTTTGTAGCCCGATAATCGTGCACTAGTCAAGTGTTGTGTCTTAGTTCTATTTAATAATGTGTCTACAGCGTGTGGAACCATGACAATCAATGTGTTGTCCATTACCAAACCAGCAGATTGTCGGATAGACATCGCTGCAGCAGCTGTCGCTCTCAGACAGCTTGGCAATGCCCTCGCTACAGGGTCCAAGGTGGATGAAAAATATGCGCATGGGCGCGGTCTGTCGCCAAAAGGCTGTGTTAACACTGACAACGCACATCCATCTTTCTCGTGAACATACAATGTAAAAGGCTTACTGTAGTCGGGAGTACCCAACACAGGTGCTGAACATAATGCATTACGCAATTCCACAAAACTTTTCTGGCACTCTTCAGACCATGGGAAACTAGGGATCCAATGCCTACAGTATGAAGTGATGCCCAAGAAAGCACGCACTTCTCTCTGTGTTTTCGGCACACTCAACTGTGCAATAGCTTGAATTCTTTCTGGGGTCAATTTCCTTCCCTCCTTCGATAAGAGATGACCTAAGTAGGTCACTTCTTGTCGACAATATTGCAGCTTAGAGAGAGACACTTTGTGATGGAAAGCGGATAAATGGCGCAACAGTGACAATGTGGCTTCTTTACAGATCTTTTCAGTATCCGCAGCGATCAGTAAATCGTCCATGTACTGAATCAGGATAGCGCCACTAGGTAAAACAAGTGCATCAAGCTGCGCTTTCAGAGCCTGACTGTATATGGATGGACTCTCACAGTAGCCCTGGGGAGCGCGTTTGAAGCGGAAGCTTCGGCCTCCCAGACTAAAACCAAAAATATCTCTGCTCTCTTCTGCAATTGGGATACTAAAGAAAGCATTCTTTAAATCGATCACTGAAAACCATGCAGCAGAGGCTGGAATCATCGTTAACAAGGCAGTTATATCAGGGACAACCGGAAACTGTGGCACAACAATCTTATTAACCTCTCTAAGATCAATCACAAATCTGTAAACAGGTGGCTGTGAGGGATCCGTTCGTTTTAAGACAGGTAAAATCGGACTATTGCAAACGTTGCCTCTTGTCTCTTCAATCACACCCTTATTAATCAGGTCGCCGACAATGTCTAACAATGCTTTCTGTCCTTCATTAGAGATCTTGTACTGGGGAATACGTGGCAGTCTGACATTAGCCTTTAAAGTCACCACATATGGCGGTATTTCCAAGAGGCCCACATCATTGGGACCAGTAGCCCAAAGGGCATCCGGAAGGGACGACAATTCAGGTGGCATCGTGTTTTTAGACAAATACATTGGGGAAACCACTCTCTTGCCTAATGTAAGTTGTACTCCCGAAGGAGAACAATACAGTGTAGCGTGCAATCTTTTCAACAAATCTAATCCCAGCAAATTCTCACCACAACCTGTTGTCAGGATCAGGGGTGCTTTCAGCTCACAAGGTCCAACAGAAAGTGACATGGGACTGGAAATCGGGTTCCTAACTGGGGCGCCAGAAAAACCTACTGAAACATTTATATCGCCAGACAAAGGTGCGCCAGGGAGTTTTGAATGCATGATTGAACTCTTTGCAGCACCAGTGTCTAGCAGAAAAGGCTCCTTTACATTTGCTGTAGTCACCTCAACATACGGTCCACTCTGATCCACTGGCACTGAAACAACTCCCTCTCTCTGTCTATGGCTGTCCTAGTAATCATTATTCTCTGCATCACCGTCCTCTGCATAATAATCATTATTATAATACTGTGCCGCATTACTAGTCGCGTTAGCTTGCTGATCAAAGCTATTGATGGTACTTTGAGGCGGCAGAGGACGCGCGTTCTGGGGAACACTTCCACGCCCTCGGCCTCTAGGAGCTTGCTGACCACCCCTACCTCTTGCGCCATACATATTACCGTTCCGCTGCATTAATTTAGGGCAACTGTATTTAAAATGACCTTCCTCTTTGCAGTATGAACATTGGTTGGGACCTACAGGGACACGTGGTTGGTAATACCCGTTCATTTGCTGATTTGTCTGAAACTGTTGGGGTTGGTGATAGACACCTTGGGGTTGCCTATAATTATTACCACCTCCACGTGGCGGATAGGCCTGCTGTAAAAGGACCTTTGTCTTCAGTTCCTTCGTTTTCTTCTCCGTTCTATCTTTCTCGTCTTTATCTCTATTTTCATAATACTGTGCAGTAGCCAGTATTTGCGCTGAAGAAGAAACAGCCCAAGAACTTTCTGAATCTTTTAACTTTTTACACAGGTCAGGAAGTAAATTCTGCACAAACTTATCCACAAACAGCCGTTGGCCACCCTCAGTACTCATATCTTGCCCACTGTGGTCAATAAACGTTTCTTCAAACCTAGTAAAGAAGTCTGACACTGTCTCATCTTTCTTCTGCTTGCATGCAGATAACTTATCCCAATTTACGCGCATCGCAGGCATTATTGTCTTCATATACGTGATGATTCTACCAGGCAATTCAGCTACTAAAGGTTCTGGTTTCGCACCACCAGTTTGTCTCGCATCAGCAGCAACAATGTTAGTCCATGTATCCCCTAGTTCTGCATTGTGATCTACATTACGAATTGATCCCCATAGAGGCTGTGGAACAACATTACCAAACAACATGTCTATATCGGCCAGATTCATAATGCATGACCCTGCCGTCTGTGACAACTCTTTATAATAACCTGCTGGGTTTTTACGGGGATCAGGCAAGGACTGCTTAAGTGCTAACACCTCAGAGCGCTTCCATGGAACATGCACCCAAACACGCTGGAAATGCGCTGCCACAGCGGGGTTACCACCGGCAGCTGCAACCGCTTCCTTCCATACCGGGGGAACTTCTCTCATAGGGTATTGTCGCGCTTTTGCCTTTTTCCCCACAAGGACCTCTTGTTCAAACAATGACTGTTGGCAATCGTCATTCCTTAAGGACAATACAACCGCAACTGCTTTATCTACTTCGCGGTCCACAATTATACCAGTTCCAAAATCGAACCTCACTCTACACAATTCCTGCGGGTTCGGATTTCTACCACTATCCTCCAATTCTTCACAGAGAATTTCGCACATTTTCTCAAACACATATCTCTGTTTAGGGGCATCCCATTGATGGAAAGTGTTAACAACTGATTCCACATCATACAGTGAAGGGAAAACGATCCATCTACGCGCCATGTGATCTATTACCTTTTTCTCATCGGGGTTAGGCAATTGGCTGCGCAACTGCTTACGCTGTACACCAGGAGTTGCACCAGATGACCCAAAGAGAGGAGACATTAATGTAGTAACCACATTAGCTAGGCGCTGTCGCGCTGAAGGAGAAGCTGAGGCGAGAACAGGGGGAAAAACAGAGGGAAGAAAAGAGGATGTAGAGACAGGTACTGGAGTGGTGGAAGGAAGAGTGTTAGGGGAGGCAGTTACTGGATTAGGCAAAGTCGCAGGAAGTGCGGGGGCAGTTGGAAGCACAACTGGCAGCACTTGAGAGGGCTGCGCTACAGGAATAGGAACTGGCTGCAAAGCAACTGGCGGTAGCGGCAAGGCTTGCAGTACATGCACTGGAGGCGGCATATTTACAAGCTGGGGAGGCGCCGTGGCAGTTTGAGCATACGGGGGTGGCGAACTCAACAAATGTGACATCAAAGGATCTTTCTCCTTTTCTTCTGACTCATCCTGCTTAGAATGTGGCAAAGCTGGGTAACATTTGTCAATCCCTAATTTACGCTGCCTGTGCAATTGCTCATTCATTTGCTCCTCTTCATTGTCTTTAAATTGTACAGCTGCTTGCATTACTGACATACCTCTCTCTCTCTTATTCTTTTTCGCTAACTTAATTTCCTTCTGTTTGGCTTCCTTTCGCCATAAGCGGAAAGAGTCAAACATCGCCGGCCGGGCTTTCTTCTTAAACAATTTAATTTCCAGATTATCTAAAATATCGGTATCAAAACTACCATTTTGGGGCCATTTTAAAACACCATCTTTCCTGGTGTAGTGGATCCACACTTCGTCATATGCAATGGGGCCTACGCCATGTTTTACATAGAGCTCATAAGTTGGAGTTCCAACCGGAGGAACCGGACATGATTCCTCTAGCTGGAAATCTTTTCCACAACCCAAACAGAATAATCTACCAAATAATCCAGAACCAGGCATCTTCGCTCACTAGTCTAGATCCAAACGTCAAAGGATTATCGATTACGATATTCTCGTGAATACACGAGTCCTCTGGTTTTGGCGTTTGCAAACTCCAAAGTACCAATTCAAATGATCCCGAAGGATACCAAAACAAATGGGAGACGCTCCACTTATACTTAACTGAATATTGCTGATCGATGGCGTCACCAGAAGACTCTCTCGATTGTTTCGCTCTCTCAAACTCGTCGAGGGTCCAAAACAGGTCGATTAATCAGGGCAGCAGTCCTTCGTAGCCGTCGGGACGCGGAGAACCTCGCAGAAAAGACTTTCGGACCACGTCGACATGCAGGGGTCGATGAAGTGGCGGCCTTCCTCCGGAATTTCCACACGAAGCTCCTCACGAACCTCTGGCTTGGACTGGTACCGCTGAAATCGGCCCCACGTTGGGCGCCAAACTGAAGTACTGGGTAATTTAGACCCAGCGGTGCAGGGGCACACACCCTATGACTTCTGGGTTCACCCTGTTCCGGACCTACAGAAACACAGAGTCTTCTGGGTGAAGTCAAAGAATCGTTTATTGGCTGCAGACCAATGACCGGTATCCTAGAAGTACAACAGCGTGTATGTTCTCAGGAGACTGCTGAAAATCAGAGGAATGGACTTCTCCTTAAGTACAAAATATCATGCTCCAGGCACACATTCCTTGGTTTACGATATGGCCATATAAAGGCATACATTACAAACGAAAAAGCAGAGTCATGATGACCATCCCACATTCCAGTTCGGCCAGCCCACAATGATTTACACAGTAAGGTTCAGATCCCACGTTTGAAGTAAATAGACCCCCCAATAAACATGAGCATCTCCTGTTTTGGGAAACAAGTCATAAAGCAGGAACAAGCAGGTGTGGAAGAGATTAGCCGGGGGATTGTGTAGAATGAAAGGATTTTATGACGGGTCAAACCCTGATGCTAATCACAGGTGGACGGAGGAAGGGGAGCTCGTGAGACCGGTTTGACCCGGGGCAGCAGAGCCAGCTGCCCAGGTCACAGAGAAGTCAGAGGGAAAGCCCATGTACTGTGAGGCCCGTATTAACTCCATCATAGCCTATGTGAGGGCAATGACAAGATGGCCACTGCTTCCAAAATGGAACCCGCGTAGTGAAGCAGAATAACGTGTACACAGTGCATTCATAGCTAGAACGATATATAAAGCACTTGTACATGCCGCATTTACCATTTGCGGTTCGCTAATACCAAGATAGACAGGGGTAGGGCCCTGTCCCCTACGCGGTCCCGAATATTAAAGTACGACAGGGCTCACTCAAATTTCCCACCTCCCAGCGTTCCCCTGGGTCTCCCGGTAATAATGGTGCCTCACTTGTGTGGGAGGCCCAAGTACCCACGACAGACAAGGGCCCAAAACGTAGTGAGGTGACATCAAAATTGCCTATCTCAAAACCACCTGGTTTTGCAAGGGGGGTCACCTTGGTTTTTGGCCCGGTGCTCGGCGGCCATCTAGGGAAACCTACCAAACCCATACATTTCTGAAAACTAGACACCCGGGTGCTTCCAGGGAGGTATGGCTTGCGTGGATCCCCCAACGTTTCCTTACACAGAATCCCCTGCAAACCTCAATTTTAGCTGAAAAAATCACTTTTGTCACATATTATTGTGTGGGAAAGTTGTGGCATCACCGGGCTCACTCAAATTTCCCACCTCCCAGCGTTCCCCTGGGTCTCCCGGTAAAAATGGTGCCTCACTTGTGTGGGAGGCCCAAGTACCCGCGACAGGCAAGGGCCCAAAACGTAGTGAGGTGACATCAAAATTGCCTATCTCAAAACCACCTGGTTTTGCAACGGGGGTCACCTGGGTTTTTGGCCCGGTGCTCGGCGGCCATCTAGGGAAACCTACCAAACCCATACATTTCTGAAAACTAGACACCCGGGGGCTTCCAGGGAGGTATGGCTTGCGTGGATCCCCAACGTTTCCTTACCCAGAATCCCCTGCAAACCTCAATTTTAGCTGAAAAAATCACTTTTTTCACACATTTTTGTGTGGGAAAGTTGTAGCATCACCAGGCTCACTCAAATTTCCAACCTCCCAGCGTTCCCCTGGGTCTCCCGGTAATAATGGTGCCTCACTTGTGTGGGAGGCCCAAGTACCCACGACAGAAGAGGGCCCAAAACGTAGTGAGGTGACATCAAAATTGCCTATCTCAAAACCACCTGGTTTTGCAAGGGATGTCACCTGGGTTTTTGCCCTGGTGCTCGGCGGCCATCTAGGGAAACCTACCAAACCCATACATTTCTGAAAACTAGACACCCGGGGGCTTCCAGGGAGGTATGGCTTGCGTGGATCCCCCAACGTTTCCTTACCCAGAATCCCCTGCAAACCTCAATTTTAGCTGAAAAAATCACTTTTTTCACACATTTTTGTGGGGGAAAGTTGTGGCATCACTGGGCTCACTCAAATTTCCCACCTCCCAGCGTTCCCCTGGGTCTCCCGGTAAAAATGGTGCCTCACTTGTGTGGGAGGCCCAAGTACCCGCGACAGGCAAGGGCCCAAAACGTAGTGATGCGACATCAACATTGCCTATCTCAAAACCACCTGGTTTTGCAAGGGGGGTCACCTGGGTTTTTGGCCCGGTGCTCGGCGGCCATCTAGGGAAACCTACCAAACCCATCCATTTCTGAAAACTAGACACCCAGGGGCTTCCAGGGAGGTATGGCTTGCGTGGATCCCCCAACGTTTCCTTACCCAGAATCCCCTGCAAACCTCAATTTTAGCTGAAAAAAATCACTTTTTTCACACATTTTTGTGTGGGAAAGTTGTGGCATCACCGGGCTCACTCAAATTTCCCACCTCCCAGCGTTCCCCTGGGTCTCCCAGTAAAAATGGTGCCTCACTTGTGTGGGAGGCCCAAGTGTCCGCGACAGGCAAGGGCCCAAAACATATTGATGCGACATCAACATTGCCTATCCAAAAAAATGTTTGGGCCTTGCCTGTCGCGGGTACTTGGGCCTCCCACACAAGTGAGGCACCATTTTTACCGGGAGACCCAGGGGAACGCTGGGAGGTGGGAGATTTGAGTGAGCCCGGTGATGCCACAACTTTCCCACACAAAAATGTGTGAAAAAAGTGATT
Organism: Triturus cristatus; assembly: GCF_964204655.1. Classification (NCBI taxonomy): domain Eukaryota; kingdom Metazoa; phylum Chordata; class Amphibia; order Caudata; family Salamandridae; genus Triturus; species Triturus cristatus. Next base: position 854,837,999 of record NC_140585.1, on the reverse strand, counting down.
TTTTCAGCTAAAATTGAGGTTTGCAGGGGATTCTGGGTAAGGAAACGTTGGGGGATCCACGCAAGCCATACCTCCCTGGAAGCCCCTGGTTGTCTAGTTTTCAGAAATGTATGGGTTTGGTAGGTTACCCTAGATGGCCGCCGAGCACCGGGCCATAAACCCAGGTGACCCCCCTTGCAAAACCAGGTGGTTTTGAGATAGGCAATTTTGATGTCACCTCACTACGTTTTGGGCCGTTGCCTGTCGCGGGTACTTGGGCCTCCCACACAAGTGAGGCACCATTTTTACCGGGAGACCCAGGGGAACGCTGGGAGGTGGGAAATTTGAGTGAACCCGGTGATGCCACAACTTTCCAACACAAAAATGTGTGAAAAAAGTGATTTTTTCATCTAAAATTGAGGTTTGCAGGGGATTCTGGGTAAGGAAACGTTGGGGGATCCACGCAAGCCATACCTCCCTGGAAGCCCCCGGGTGTCTAGTTTTCAGAAATGTATGGGTTTGGTAGGTTACCTATTAGAACCGGCGGTCTCTAGTTGGCAGAGGTGTACACTTCTGACAAATAGGGATCTACCAACTCTAGTCAGGGCAAGGGGATTACACACTCAGATAACCCCTGCTACCCCCTTGGTAGCTTGGCAGAGCAGACAGGCTTATCTCAGAGGCAGTGTGTTAAGCATTTATGACCACATACAGTAATAAAGTGAATACACTACAAATGGACACAACACAGGAGTTATTATAAAAATAGTATTTTTATATAAGGCTTAGCACAAGACCAAATAAAGACAAAAATATACCACAATCTTAATAAATACTCTTTGGAAGGAAAAATAATAGTTCAGGTAAAGTTTCTTCTTAGGAAATAGTTCTTTAGCAACAAAATCAAGTATTCTTCTGAAACACAGTTCTTGGCAACAATGTAACCCCCACAGGAGTCACACGACGTCGAGTTTACGATATTCCCAAGGTTCGGCGTCGACCGCGAGGAGCGCTACGTCGAGCCTGGAGTTGCAACAGAACCCCCAAACACAGTACCTTTGGAAATGAAGAAAACGATGATCCACGGCGTCGAGATGTCGGCGTCGAGGTCGGCGTCGGGTGTGCCTCGGATTCGGGTCGATCTGCAGCGGCGTCGAGAGGTGTCGGGCCGGAGCAGCGCTCACGGCGTCGAGTCGATGCGTTCAGCAGCGGCGTCGAGACGGGGTCGCTTAGAGCTGGAGCCGATACTCACTACTCACTGGCGTCGATACCGGCGTCAAGACGGGGTCACTTGGAGCTGGAGCCGATACTCACTACTCCTGGTGTCGCTACTGGCGTCGATCGGGCCCGGCGGCCGGCGTCGAAGGCTCGGAACACTGGAGCCGTTACTCACGATGTCGAGCTGGATTCGGCGGCGTCGGCTACGTCGAGACTGCAGGTTTCCCCTGTGCACTGGAAATAACACTTTCCAGCAACCAGCAATTCAGCAGATGGTGAAGTCCCTTGGCCCTGTGACTTCAACAGGAGGCTGGCACTCTTCCAGCCCTTGGAGATTTTCTAGCAAGCTTTAGAGAGTACACACCAAGTTCCTCTCTCCTTGTTCCTTGGCAAAAATAAAGAAGCAGCTTCATGTTCCCCCCAGCAAACAGCACACTGGCAGAAGGGGGAGGCAAGTCCTTAGATCAGCAGGCTTCTTGTCCTTGGTAGAGGTTTCCTTGTCAGAAGGGATCTGAGTTCTTGGTTCAGGGGTCCTTCTCTTATACCCCTTTTCTGCTTTGTTCCCATTGTCCAAGCAGGGAAATTCCCCCCATCCTGGGTTTGTTGTGGGTGTTGCCAGGCAGAGGCACCTGGTCTATTCACTGAGCAGGGCAGGGTCCACAGCCGCCCAGCAGGAGGCGGAGCCAGTATTGTCACTGGCAGGAGCAGGGCTATCAGTCGCCCGGCAGGAGGGGGAGCCAGCATTGTGTCAGGCAGGGCAGGCTACTCTTCCCTCACTCTAAGTGTAAATGCCTCATTCACCCCACACTGACTCATTCAGACCTCTGGAGCCACCCAGCCCCTGACACACACACCAAACCAGCAGAGACCGGTGGATAGTTGGACAAGAAAATAGCCACTTTCTAAAAGGGCTATTTTCAAACACAGAATTTAAAAACCATCCATCCTAAAGGGTGTGTTATTAAATTCTGAGTTCAGGGATACTAAACTCGAGCTGCTACCATGCTCCCTGAGTCAGTTAGATTATAATGGAGTTAATAATCAGTCTGCCCAGTCTGGCCTATTGGCGGCAGGTAGCCCTTCAATAGTGAAAAACGGAAATGGCTGTAATTCACTATTAGGTCATGCCACACACATCAGGGCATGACCTACCTTTTACCCACAATGCACCCAGCCCTAGGGCCTACCATAGAGGTGTCTGAAATGTGGCAAAGTGAAGGTTTTAGAGACTGGCAAGTAGGTTTCCTTGCCAAGTCGACATGGCAGTCAGGGACTGCACACAGGCTCCGCGATGGCAGGCCTGAGACCCATTTTACACGCTGCTTCTGTGGGTGGCACAACCAGTGCTGCAAGCCCACCAGCAGCAGTTAACTTACACGCCCTTGGCACACGCAGTGCACTAGACTAGGGTCTGAACAGTAAGTCAACCAAGCCAATCATGGTAACACCAATCAATGTAACAATTTAACATAGGGAGCACTTGCACTGTGGCACTGATCAGCAGTGGGACAGTGCCCAAAGCAATAATCCAGCAAAAACATCGTAAACAGAGGAGGCAAACGGAAATAAATGGAGGAGAGACTCATGCCAATGATGCCAGGTCTAACATTACCCTAGATGGCCACCGAGCACCGGGCCAAAAACCCAGGTGACCCCCCTTGCAAAACCAGGTGGTTTTGAGATAGGCAATTTTGATGTCACCTCACTACGTTTTGGGCCCTTGCCTGTCGCAGGTACTTGGGCCTCCCACACAAGTGAGGCACCATTTTTACCGGGAGACCCAGGGGAACGCTGGGAGGTGGGAAATTTGAGTGATCCCGGTGATGCCACAACTTTCCCACACAAAAATGTGTGAAAAAAGTGATTTTTTCAGCTAAAATTGAGGTTTGCAGGGGATTCTGGGTAAGGAAACGTTGGGGGATCCACGCAAGCCATACCGCCCTGGAAGCCCCCAGGTGTCTAGTTTTCAGAAATGTATGGGTTTGGTAGGTTTCCCTAGATGGCCGCCGAGCACCGGGCCAAAAACCCAGGTGACCCCCCCTTGCAAAACCAGGTGGTTTTGAGAGGCAATTTTGATGTCACCTCACTACGTTTTGGGCCCTTGCCTGTCGCGGGTACTTACGCCTCCCACACAAGTGAGGCACCATTTTTACCGGGAGACCCAGGGGAACGCTGGGAGGTGGGAAATTTGAGTGAGCCCGGTGATGCCACAACTTTCCCACACAAAAATATGTGAAAAAAGTGATTTTTTCAGCTAAAATTGAAGTTTGCAGGGGATTCTGGGTAAGGAAACTTTGGGGGATCTATGCAAACCATACCTCCCTGGAAGCCCCCGGGTGTCTAGTTTTCAGAAATGTATGGGTTTGGTAGGTTTCCCTAGATGGCGGCCGAGCACCGGGCCAAAAACCCAAGTGACCCCCCTTGCAAAACCAGGTGGTTTTGAGATAGGCAATTTTGATGTTACCTCACTACGTTTTGCGCCGTTTCCTGTCGCGGGCACTAGGCCAACCCACACAAGTGAGGTACCATTTTTCTTGTAAGACTATGGGGAACGCGGGGTGGGTGGAAATTTGTGGATCCACGCAGATTCCGGAACTTTCCACCACAGAAATGTGGGGAAAATTTGTTTTTTTTGACAATTTTTTAGGTTTGCAAGGGATTCTGGGTAACAGACCCTGGTGGGAGGCAGTCAAGTCACCCCATCTTGGATTCCCCTGGGTGTCTAGTTTTCAAAAATGTATAGGTTTGCTAGGTTTCCCAAGGTGCCCGCAGAGCTAGGGTTCAAAAACTACAGCTAGAAATTTTGCCAAAAAAGGGTCATTTTTCACTACGAAATTGAGGTGTGACCGCGTTGCGTTTTGCACCGTTTCCTGTCGCGGGCACTAGGCCGACCCACACAAGTGAGGTACCGTTTTTCTCGTAAGACTTTCGGGAACGCGAGGTGGGTGGAAATTTGTGGATCCACGCAGATTCCGGAACTTTCCCCAACAGAAATGTGGGGAAAATGTGTTTTTTTTGACAATTTTTTAGGTTTGCAAGGGATTCTGGGTAACAGACCCTGGTGGGAAGCAGTCAAGTCACCCCATCCTGGATTCCCCTGGGTGTCTAGTTTTCAAAAATGTATAGGTTTGCTAGGTTTCCCAAGGTGCCCCAGAGCTAGGGTTCAAAAACTAGAGCTAGGCACTTTGCCAAAAAAGGGTAAATTTTCACTGCGATATTGAATTGTGACCACATTGCGTTTTGCGCCGTTTCCTGACGCGGGCACTATGCCTACCCACACAAGTGAGGTACCATTTTTATCGGGAGACTTAGGGTAATTCAGATTTGTAAAGGAACTGTTATTATCTATTGACTTTCGATGCATTTCTGCCTTCCAAATGAAAGACATTGTGTAAAAAATAAGTCATTCTAAAAAATGACTGATAATTCTCATGCTAGTATGAGTATTCCCAATTTCAGAAATGTGCAAATATCTACTGTTTCTAAACTCTATATTTTGTTCCCATTTCAGAAATACATAGGTGTCTTTCATACCGATTTTTCCATGTACACATTTTTACAGAATAATCACTATATACCCGGTACATAAAAAACCATTGCAAGTTGCTGCTCAGTTTTTGGCTCTGGGCTCGTCGGGTTCTTGGTGAACCTACAAGTCCTATATATTCCCACAACCAGAAATGTCCAGCAGATGCAACGGTATATTGCTTTCAAAGAGCTGTCATAATTAGAGGAAGTTACAGGTGAAAACGTTGACACAAAAGGCTGTTTTTTTTCAACTAATTTTCAATTTATCCTATATTTAACTGTTTGTTTCTATAAAAAACCTTGATGGATCTACACAAATGACCCCTTGCTGAATTCAGAATTTTGTCTTCGTCTCGAAAATGTATAGCTTTCCAGGATCCATTATTGCTTTTGTACCCATTTCTGCCATTAACTGGAAGGAGGTCAAAAGCACAAAAAATAGCAAAAATAGGCTATCTCCCAGAAAAATGCCAAAACTGTGTAAAAAATGTTGGGTTTCTGACAAAAGTCTGGTATCCCCAAAAAGCTGGGAAAATGGTGAGTTCAACCCCACAAACCCTTTTTTGATAACATTTGCAGGGAAAAACCCAGATGCTTTCATTTGCAGCCTGTTTTTCCAATTTTTCAGAAAAAAACAAAATTTTGCTGTATTTTGGCTCATTTCTGTGACCCCTCCAGGGGAATCCACAAACCCTGAGTACCTTTAGAATCCCCATGATGTTGGAAGAAAAGGACGCAAATTTGGCGAAGATACCTAATGTGGTCAAAAAGTTACAGGGGCCTAAGCGCGCACTACCCCAAATAGCTAAAAAAAGGCTTGGCACAGGAGGGGCAAAAGGCCCGGCAGGGAAAGGGCTAAGCAGTAAGCAGTTACAAGTTTCAGTAATATAAATCCACTGACCACATATTCAGGCTTGCATTAAAAGATCAGTGAAAGGAATTATCTTCACTCTCTTCCGAACGAGAGCTTAATTACAGACAGCGGAATAAAAAATGGTTACCTCACTTTACCACAAATGCGTAGCTAAGCTCTAGTTGTTTCAGGTCTTTTTAATCTCCAGAAGATATTAATCATGGCTGTGTACCTTCTCTTCGCAGTCCTAGAAATCTGCTCTTCTGAACTGCTGATTCAGTATATTTACTTACTAAATCTAATGATAAAATTCCACATTTTTTGTTATACGGCCGTGTAGGCACACACAGATGCCATTCAAAAACCTGACATGCCTGTTTTAATTTGCCTGAATAAAGAAAGATGTTTTTATAGCCAAAACATGATTCCAAGAAAAAAAAACGTACAGCTAAAAGTCAACGTGCAGCATGTTTCTGGTAACAGTTTCTCCAAAAGCCCACCTTTCTCTTTGCATAGCTTGTTTGGAGCTCTCTCATCACGCCCCTTGCACCTAAATCTAACTGCTCCCTTCATGTCGTGCTTGCATGAAAGACTAGTATAATGGCGTCAACCTTTGGGCATTTCTATGACTGTTTTGTTTGTCACTTCTGGTAATACTACTCCCGTCAACAGAAAAGCCAGATCACGCAATATTTGTTAGCATATCACTGATTTATTTATTCTAAGTACTAGAATTTACAAAGCAGAATATTTTATAGGCTGTTAACACCATCATACAAAAGCTTATTTTTTTAATGAGATGGACGAAATAGCTGCCTTTAAAAGCATAAGTTTATTCAGTACAGTAAAACAGAAAATGACCATTTGTGATATGTGCCAAGCATTTTATGCATTTGAATAATGTTCCTGCTGTTCCTCTTTGGTTTGATGTACAGCGCTGCGCGGCCCTCGAAATTAAGTTTGTGCTCTAAACTAGAAGAACCATCACAGTGAGTGTACACTTATATAAGCTATGTAAAATCTGTATCTTTGAACTCAGACTCTGCTAAAAATGGCATACCCCAGTATTGCCCTTTCCCCAAATCATTACATAGATCACTGAAATTGTCCCTTTTTAATGCATAAGTGATTTTGGCAAATTTATTCCAAAATTGTGCTCTAATTCACTTTTGATTTCATCTATTTCAAAGTTTTTACAGGGCAGGGGAACCTCCTATCAAAACCTTACTATGAGGAAGGCTCCCTTGCTGAAACTCAGATCCGGTATTATATCTGACTTTTAGCCATGCCACTTGAGGATGTGGGTGGAGCTAATAGAGTAAGTGGGTGGAGCCAGTGGAGGGAGTGGGTGGAGCTGGAGATAAGTAGGTGTGGCCTCCGACAAACATTTGAGCACCTGCACTTCATATTTTACAAATTAAGCACTGTACTCACTCACCTATAGAGTCAATCAGACCATTTACTCACCTTACTCGCCTATCTTTCCCATAGGTTAACATGGGAATTGCCTTAAAACATCTTTTAAGTGTAATTGTCCATTGGGAGAAGATAGAAAACTGAAGGTTGGTGTCCCAGGACTCACAATTTGAAAACACATCTTTTAGTAAAGTTGTTTTTTTAATTGTAGGTCTGCAAATGCCATTTTAGAAAGTTGACATTTTCTTACTTTAAATATCCTGTGTCTCTGCCTGTCTCTGAATACATTTCTGGGTGAGATTGACAGCTGGACTTTGTGCATTCCCTCTAGACAATCACACAGGGACCTGGGGTGCGACATTCGCATCCCGATGGCCCATCACCATGCGGATGGGACTTCCTGATGTAGATTGAGAGGGAGGAGCTGACACTTGCACTTGAAAAGGGCTATGCCTGTCCCTACAAAGAGATGCATGCTCCCCTGTAGTGCGTATGGAGCCAGGGAAGGAAGGGCAGGGATCTTTTGAGGTTCAAAGGCCTCTTTGAAGTTTCTCCCCCTTCAAAGACAAATTTTGGAAGTGGTCCCCTACTCTGCAAAACCTCAGAGGTCACAGAAGTCTCAGGAGCTCCAAGGCTGGAAGATATGCCTGCCCAATGCCCCTGAGTAGAGCTTCTACATGGCAGTGGACGTTTTGAGGCCTGGCTCTTGACACTGACAGCAGTCAGTGGCCTCTGTTGGTTGCTGTCCTTTTGGGCAGGATTTTACACATCATTTTGGTGGCCATGCCTACTGGGATGCATCTGTGAGCAAGTTATGGTTAGGTGCCTGAGATTTTGGGTACTGAGGTTTTAGAAAGGCTTAGCCCCTATACACCGAGGTCCCGTTTTCCTGCCCATAGTTCTGTGTATGTTCAGAATCCCTGCAACATGGTTCCGCTAACGTTTGGTCTGGTACTTATCTTCGAGACTCCTGAGTAGTGCTTGTGCTAGTCCACAATCCCCTCACATCTGTTTCCATAGACAGTGGTGATGGTGTAGCCTACTATATTGTAATATTATAGGTTTTTCAAGCTTGAATTCTAAAAGGTCCTTTCTCTGTCTTTTGCCCGTTATTGCGTTGCTGCTCGTAGGTTGTTATTCTCTTGCTTTGATATCGGTTGCCCTAGTCGGTCCTAACCGCACTCCAGTTACCGCTTACTTGACTCAACATGGAGTCCCTAATGCTGGTGCTGATCTTATTTTTGTTGTAGAGGGGAATGCAGGGTACCCTTTGAGGTGTTTTATTCTTGGGTCACCTCTCCGACAGTGGATGGAACTGATAATTTCTTTCACAAAAATACTGCCACTGCACTACCGTGGGATTATCGACCTTATCGATCTCTTGAAGTTCCGTTAATGGCTTGGCAACACACCATATGTTTTGATAGCGCCCTTCCTCACCCTTTGACAGTGGTCCATTTAGGCCCCTTATCGATTGATGGGGTCACGTGTCCTGTTTTGACTGGGTATAGCCCACATCCAAATGATCTTCATGTTACAGTCGCAGAGCTACGCTTATTGCATACTTCATTGATATGAGTACATAAAGCTGTTATACAGTTCATGTCACGCAACATGTAGGTGGGACCACCTGGAGTTGCTGCACAACCAACGGGACAGGGTGGTGTAATTATCACTCCTGTCATGATTAATTCAGTAATGGGTAAGCGTCCGCAAAATAAGGATGGGCTTCCTTATTGGCTTGATGAAAAATGTGGGCAACTCAAAGTCGTTTTTCCAAATACCACACCTGTGGAGAAGCACAGGATTCTGATCATGAGCTTATCTAAAGGCCTTGTTCCAGAGTTAGCTGATTGTAACACTTGGGGTAGAGTGTTTGCAGCGGTGTATTCAATGTGCTTTTGCACTCCCTCAATGACCGTTCTCCCTCCGCGATAAAACGTGTTTAGGATAAACATGGGGCCGAAGCGGCCCTGGAGTTGCGAATGAGGTTGGTGGGGGTGTTCAATATTGTTTGCGATATGATCCTTGCTAATGTGAAGGGTGATGCTGTAAGCTAACAAGTGGCACAACGCTTGGAGGCTGTTGCTGACGCAGACAAACAGCGCGAATCGCCAAAGATTATTGCTAAAGCTTATAAAACCTTAGGGTGCAATAGTTTGGGAATTAAGCCTTTTACTCAAACTCAACCTCAACAAAAAGCCCAGATTGATAAGGATGGGTGTCTGTTCTTTCCTAAAAAGAACTGGAGAAATAAAAAACAGGGGCAGCAACAACAGAAGCAAGGTTTGCGTGCTGGCTCACCGACACCTGATTCTTCTGAGCGAGCTTATGATTTGCACGACCGCGCAAAAAGTAAGACTCCTGATAGATTTTAAGTCCCTGGTCAGCGCTCTCCTCGCTCTTTACAGGACACATCGGACTCTCAAGTCGGTGGTGGGGAACGCCAGGATCGCAGCAAATCAACCTCAACAGTTTGACGTAAAAGCCAAACAAGAGGGACTGCCTCGTTTTTTGCCCCGGTATCAGAAAAAGGTTGCCACTTTAACAGCGAAGTATGCCTCAGACGGTGAGAACACTATTCCTAGACTGGAATGACTCTGGCAGTGACTCTGCTCGACAGCGGGCAGAGGTTACCATAGTGTGGCAGGCATTAAGCCCCTGTCTGGAGGCGAAAAGCAACTGATGCATTTATTACAGTAGAAACAGCAGATACTCCAGTTGTGCCCCCAGATAGGGTGATATACAGCGTTCAATTACAGCGGTTTTCTAGGAAAATCTCACCTCCTCGTATGACATTTTGTTGGCGGAGGCAGATTGGCCCCCACCATTTGTTCTGGCTGCTTCTAGAGGAGAGTACCCGTAACATCCGAGTGTTTCACGTTATGTCCCTGAGGAAGCTAAACGGGCTTACGCATCTGAGTGGGCATTGGCCCTTGCCCCAGCGGTTTACCGTATTCAGGTAAGCTGGGATAGAGATTCACCGGTGCATGAGGTACCATTACAGTCTATGCCACAACCGCATAATCCAATCAGATGAGAAGCTAAGGCTCCTGTCTGTGACATTCTGACTCCATTAGAATATCGAGGACTAAGTGAATCCTGTGTATCACCAATGAATAATCCTCTTTTTCCGGTATCGAAGCTGGACGGTTCATATTGCATTGTATTAGATTATTGAAATTTGAATAGTCATTGTCGTACAGAACACACACAGCTCTGTGCTAGTGAACAGCTTTGTTCGTAAAAAATACAAAACAACACTGGATATATTCAATGCCTTCTACAGTCATAACTTGGCTCCTGAGAGCCGTGACTTGACAGCATTTAGCGCCATCGGAAATCATAAAAAGATTTACGCGCTTGCCTATGGGGTATAAGAACAGCCCTGGGGCCTTTGCTGCATGTGTTGTGTCTTTGTTGCACAGCACAGATGCGTTCTCGTACGTAGATGATATTTATCTGACGGGCAACAAACTTATACCGCATCTTGTCCGAGTCGACCGAATTATTCTGTCGTTTGCCGACTATGGATACAAATTAAATTTTGCTAAATCACACCGCTTGTTTTGCGGTGCTCTTTTTGGGCTACAAGCTCAATAATGAAGGTGGGTGTTAGCCCCCCACTTTCTGGAGAAATGTGCACAATTGCAAGAAGCTGAATTGAAGAAGCTTCAGTCTGGGGAGGACATACATCCCCGATTATGCCCAGTGTATCAAACCGCTCTATGCGTTTATACAACCTACATATTCTTCTGCCTGCTGCCTCCGGAACATACCTCGATTCTACAATCTTTGCAGTCAAATCTGCTAGCGACTAATTACTTGTTGATGTGTGATAATTCCACGAACCGTGTCATACGTAGTGGGTTTCACTTACTTGACGTTCAACGAAGGCCACACAGTGCCTATTGCATGCAAATCACATTTGTGCACAGCAGCGGAAATGCGATTTTCGAATATTGAAAAGATTTTGACTGCAGTCCAAATGGCGATTCTGAAAGAACGCTCGCTGGTGCACGGGTAACGCATTCTTATGGTTTCACCTGTCCCTGCTTTAGAAGCAGTGACTAAGGCGAGTGTACCGAACTCTAAAGCTTTACATCCCCGTTGAATACAATGGGCTACTTCTTTGACATCTGCTTATGTCATGTTTATCTTTGATCCTGCTCTTCAGACACAGGAGTTTTTGCAGTATGAACATGTTCATCCTCCTCCATTGTCCTTGCTTCCTTTGGATGAGTACAAATGTATCATTCATACCGACGGCTCGGCTCAACCGTTGATAGGGTCCGAACATACTTATTCAGCAGCTTGCGCTGTTGTGGCTGGTTCAATTGTGAATGGTGAATTTACTTCTTCAATTGTGCATACACAGGCACTTGGGGACTGTGCAGCGCAATTGGCGGAGCTGCATGCTCTTGTTCTAACTCTCGAGTTTGCAGATCCTAATGTGAATACTCTCATTGTGTGCGATTCTTACTACTGTGTCGTCTTTTAATGACAACGTATTATTTTGGTTTCAGAATGATTATCGGGACTCTAAAGGCAGTGCAATAAAGCATAAAATGCTTTGGGTTCGAGTGGCGGAGCTTAAAGAACGTCTGCCACTCACACAAGTTATTCATACTCTTGGCCATCAGCGTGTGGGAGCACATGCTGTTGGTAATTCTTTGGCTGACGAGGCAGCCAAATCTGAAGTAGCCACATGTTCCATTGCAGCAGTTACTAGATCCATGCCAAAGGTAGGTTATGAAATTTTGGCAGCTATAGCTGCTACGAAGGACGGAACTGCTTACCCCCAGGGCTTCCCTTCAAAGTATAGTTATCATGTATCTCCCGAACAGGTTCATTATGCTACAATTCTGTCAGTTGGGGATCGGCTGATTCCCAACAAAGACCGCAGGCTTTTTTTGATCATAGCTGCACATGAAGGCATGGGTTCTGCACATGCAGGAATGTCTGCGACTGTCTCTATTTTACAGCAACGTTATTGGTGGCATGGTATATATAAACAAACACGTAATTATGTGCATTTTGGTGACATTTGTCAACAAATCAAACAATCTACGGTTTCACGACAACCACAAACTCTGTTATATATATCAAATCAGACCTTTGGCTGTGTATATCATGATCACTGCGGTCCATTGACTTCTCACCTCGAAAAGACCCGTGACAGCTACGCAACAGAACATATACCCTCTTCAAATGACACGGCATTGCTGATTCCGGTCGCCGGCTGGCTTCCCAAGATTGGAGATCTGGTACGAGAAAAGCTGGAGAACAAAAATGAATTTGGTCCTCCTTATCATGCACCAGTCCCAGTTCTTGGATTGAAGGGCACTCGTACAGTGATACTACTACCTTTGTCTGGTCGCAAAGACAACAGATACATTTCGAATGACAATGTCAAACTACACCATCTGGCCGATTCTGAATAGTGTGACTACTAGTGTTTTATGCAACGCTATTTCTTTGATTTCGATGGCTTCAGCCTCTTCGACTAATGCCTGTGTCGTTGAGGGTGAGATGGAGATTACTATTGACCTTTTGCCTATTGTGCCTTCATCCTCTTCCAACGCAGACATCGAGTATGCTTATCCTGCGGATGAGTCCCACATTGAAGTACAGGACTGTCCTTTACATCATCAAGCTGATCCTACGCTACCACCTTTAATGAACATGGGAGCAAGCGGTTATTTTGGGGACCGTACGAGCTTCTCTTATGACTCTTCCTCCTTGTCTTCCTCAGTGGCACTTCCACCTACAAAAACAAGTATTTTCATCTCTTGGTTCAAAAAGACTTACATGGTCCCACCCTGGACCTACGTCTGGTTGGTGCTTATTGTGATTTTCCTCTTCATGTCGATTGGATTTGTGACAGTATTCGTTTTGCTCATCAATGGTCATTATTTGCCAGAATGTTCTGCAGATTGGGATGTACAAGCAGTACATTAATTGTTTTCTGATTTAAAGTATTATGCTGCTTTTGATGCTGAAGATTTATATTTATATTCTGCCAATTATGCTGATTTATTCTGTAATCAACATTATGGCCATCATGTCTTGCACAAAACAAACATTTTAAGACCTGCTTTTAATTACACGCAGTGGGAACTTTGTCCAACTCCCTTACAGGAAAGTTCAAAAACGCTTAGAAATAAGTTTACCTATTTCACTGGTTACAACACATCCAATCCAGAATCCTATTCCTTTAAATTAAAATTGTCTTCTCAATCTCAATTTATTCTGACACACACAAAATGTATCTATTCCAGTTCCTTTAGAAGTGAATTTGCCCTACAGGGTTATGATCACTGGAAAGATACCATTGATTTGAAATCCATTTGGGGCACTAAGGCTTGGCAGATCTAGGGAACCGAAGCTCTGCTTCATGCGTGCCTAATTCCGACTCAAATATTATTTTTAAATGACACAGTGTACCAAACTACTTGTTTTGGCTTTGCTACTGCCAAGATTCTGAATACACCATCCATTCCGTCATTGGCGTAGTATGATAATTGGCGTAAGCACACCAATAGTACCATCGATGTATTACAAGCTCTGTTTCGAATGACAGTTTCAATATCTCTGATGTTGACCCCTCAGGATGGTTGTTGTGGCAGACCACTTCAAATGCATGCCAACTGCGTTTTTATAATGCAACGACCGGTTTCACCCAAACTAGACATGATCCTCGTTACCCACATTCACACTCTGTCACCACATATTCAGTGGGAAAATTGTGCCAACAATAGCTAGAACACTCTACTCTGTCATCGGAGAAACAACACCTGTCTCTCTTGTCGAGCGACATCAATTTGGCTGATTTTATCTTGGGTGCTTAAACTCCCAGATCTAAGAGATTCATCTATGAGGCTTACGATGAATTATGGAAACTTTCGCAGATGGAAGCAGCGTACCGTCTGCGCCATATTGAGAAAGCAAATTCAGAAAAAGTCTTTGCAGTAGTTGACAATAGCATAAATACACTGTCTTCCTGCATTTATACTTTAGATAATATTGTTTCATCTGTTATTGATATTGTTCAAAGTGATGTATCTGTGTTATATTATGGTCACAATCAATTACAATCTGTGATGCAATTTGCATGGACGTTACAAACTCTCAAAATGGGAAAAGTACCATGGGATTATTTGAACACTTCTGCTTTGTTTTTACCATTTAATCTAACTGCTAAACAGAGATTTATGTCCATGAAAGACGCTACATACACACTGTTACACATTGAACAATTAGAACGCTGGCCATTTTCTGTGGCGGAGACCGATTGGGCTGTATGGTTAATTCATGGTATTATCTCTGCCATTTTCGCTGTTTCAATTTAAATCTTGCATGAAACATTTCCCAATAGGCTGCTTTGAACCCCTGGGTAGTGCATTTCTCCATGAGTTATGATCCCTACCTTTCACATAAAGATGTCAACGGAAGGGTAAGGACGTTTTCCTAACAGGGGAGGACTTTGATTCCACAGTAAGGCATTCCCTAGTTTGCAAACAAGTTAAGTTGCACAGTGCTTGTAATGTATCCGCACCTAATCTGGCTTGTTTTTTTAAAGGGTCGCCTGTCCCGACAATAATTCCCTCTCTCACGTTGCTTTCTAATGGAAGTTATCTTATTTTGAATAATCATGGCTGCTGTGGTTTACGGGCAGACATACCGTATATATTAACAGTTTCACAACGTGTTACTTGTTATAGCAATGTGCTTTTTCCACCCCGCATGGGAATGTAGATAGTTCCATTAGGCCTTCCATTCCGACTTTAAAAACAGATTTTAATAAATTAAGCGCTATTGTTTCAGCAAGAAGTGGCTCTCACTTCGGCTCGAGAGACCTTTGAATGGCAGGTGGCTAGAACATCTAGTGAGATTCAGTCACTGCTGAACACGAATCTCCCAATTCATTTTGGAGAGCTTATATATCAAATATTTGATGTGTCTGACACAGAAGGCCTTGCAAATTTTTTTCCAACTTGTGGGATCCGGCCTTGTGACTTCTTTTCAGACGATTTTTGGAGTAATACCGGCCTTTATTCATTCTATTTTTTCCAGCGGCTTTGGAGGGTTCCCCTTAATTCTAGCGCTGGTGGGTGGCGTTCTGATTCTTCTGCTCCTGTTATGCAATGGCTGCCCAGCATGTAGTAATGCACAGACCCGGACGATTGCAACTCTACCATGACCGAATGCAACAACTTTTTAGATGCTTGCCATTGCGATGCTTAGTGTGAGTTATGGACTGACTTTTCACTTTGCCTACTTCACTGGCGTGCAACCTGTGTTCTACTGCCAGCGGTGCCCTTTCTATTGGGCCTTGGATTTATGCCTCTCCAATATGTCATGTGCAGACCCGGATTATGATCTGTTAGTGGGTCCATTACTGGCCCACAACCAGGCCTGTTCTCGGGGTGACCGTATGATGCATGAGGCTGCACTTGGAGTGTTGGCTGAGTGGGATTTCTGTGCGGTTGCACAGAACCTCTTGCAGCAGTTTCGTTGAATACCACGCCAGTTGCCCGGATATGCTCTTTGAAGCATCGGATTATGAGGAACACGTGTGTTCCTTCAAGCTTCTAGATTGGATGGCGTCCCTTTTTGCTACGAACGAGAGGGATGACCTTTCGGAACAAATTGCATTCTTAGGTTCACGTACTTTAATGGATTTTCCAACCCCAAATTAATCATGTTCACAATGAACAATAACATTTTAAATGATAAACATTTTTTGGGGGAAATTTTCTAATTAGTTTTTTTTTCGTGCTTCTGGACTCTGCTTACCCTTGAACTCGATTTGGGTCATTTTATCTATATGCTACAACCTGGCCAAGGGAAGGGTGTCATATGGCCGTTAGGGTCATTGTAGACTTTGCTAAGTTAGCATGAGTTCTGCTGCCATGATGCTGCTTTTGCACACGTTACTACATGACTTTATTTTGCGAGACTCTGTTTGTGCCTTTCACATGAGAACCTTCTGCTTTCTGAATTTTCTGCCTGTTCCGGGAGTTTAGTCTGAACATAGTGTGCAAGGTCGATAAACAATGCCCTTTGTTATTCTGTTCTGGTCAGCCCCTAGCACATAGACAAAATATGCTAACACAGCTGTCACTGCTGGAAAATCGTGCTTTGCTATTATGTTGTTCTAAAACACACTTGGTGAGGGACCTTTCCAGGGAGAAGAGCTATTCTGTTCCAATGATGTAAAAATACCATCTAGGCACTAAGGTATGGGGTCTGCTGACAAAGCCCAGAGATCTTCCTTTATATAATAAAACCTATTTTTACCAAGGGGAGGGTGGTTAGGTCTTATAGTCCTTAATCCACTGTCTACATACGATAACATCCTCCTATATAATCTATGGAATTGCAACAATGCTAACTGTTTTAGGTTTATGCATTTTGCTGCTGGTAATTGCTCGTATACTGCATTATAAAGCACCATAGTTAAAATAATCATTTTGAACAATAACAGTGACTCTGTCAATTCTTATTGTGGACAGGTACGAGTGAGTGAGCGAAAGGGTACATCTTGCTACCGCGATTCCTGAGAGAGTCAGGAGTGTTGTGTTCTGGGTTGTCTAATCATTTGTACCTTCATGATTATGGAGGAGAGCGAGTGAGATAATATAGCTAGTCGGTCCTGGGATTTTGGGTACTGAGGTGGTAGGAAAGCTTAGCCCCAATACACAGAGGTCCTGTTTTCCTGCGCATAGTTCTGCGTACGTGCAGAAACCCTGCAACACCCTCACAGCTCTTCTGATACCGGGGGCAATTCATTACGCATGCAGTCTATGGGCATCTGGGGACTAACTGTGACCCCCCCTCTTGGTCACCTCCCCACCACACTCCAGGGATAGCAGGACCACGGCGCAGACAATGTCCTGCCACTGAGCCTGAATTTTCCTACACAACTGGCTAGTGTTCTTCCTTGGGGAATCCAGCCTTTCTACTACAATGGTCTGGCTAGACCTGGTGTCCCTCAAAGCAGTGACAGGGATTCTATTCACTTCTAACTGGTGGAAGTGATGACTCTCACCTCAGGGATCACCAGCTTACCCTCTAAGTCTATCTCCAGCTCCCAGCTAAGGGAGATCATGGCGTGTTCTATAACCTGCCCTTGGGGACTACTTACCCCTAAAGCCACATTGGCCACCCCTGTAGAATTCCCACCAGTGGATGGTTTCTTTGGACAGACAGACATCCCCCTGCTTGTGTCCTAACTCAGAACAATCAAAGCACCAGGCTTGGAAATGAGACACACTGGGCCACATCCCAGCTGACCAGCCTCCCTGTTTCTCAGATGTGTCATGGGAACCCTTTCCTCCTCCCTTATTCTGGCACTTCTCTGGGCCATCTTTAACATCTCCCTCACTTTGCAGGGAGAAACTTGAACCACCCTTCTTGGGGGTCACTCCCAGGTACCTTTTTGGAGACTCTGGTACTGATCCTCAGGTCCGCTTTCTTAGCAAGCCCTCTATGGTCCATGAACTTACTATCAACCAGATTAAACACAGTCAATGATGCAATTTAACATATCAGGAGTGATGTAATATATGAAGGCATAAGCCGTGCATGGCAGGGACGCCATGGTACAAGGGTTCCCGCATTGGCATTAGGCAGCTAAAAGTGCGCCAAAGCATGGAAAAAACAGGAATGCAATGTAAAGTGTTAAATACAGTTCATTCCTGCCCTTTCATGCAGCACAGCAAAAGGTAGCATGCTGCTCTGCATGAAAGTTTAATAAATCTGCCCCTGTATTTCTTGTGTTCAACAACAGCTCCACACATCCAGGGAGTATTAACATAAACCTAGGCAGTGTCAACTATCAGCTGTCAGACAATGTGAAATCATTTGAATTCACCATTGATATAAAGTCACATTCAAAGAACACACCACCAGAGAAAAGCAAGAAGGCGTAATACTGGCTCTCCTAGAAAACAGTGCAGCCATCTCTTCAGAAACCGAATTCAGAGCAACAGTACAAGCCCTGTCAGCTCACATTTGGAAGAAAGCAACGCTCTGTTGAATGGCCTACCAATACCACTCTGACACCCCTCAAAGGCATCCTTATGAAGGGGCTGAAGAAATGTTACTACATTGCCTCAATGATGAAGAAACATTCTGGCTTACCCTCCAAGCCTGCATCTTCTTCAAGTGCAGCTGCATCACCTATAAGGCCCGTAGAAATGATATGCTCTGTAAAAGACCTTGAATTGTACTTCAGTGCTCGCACCCTTTGACCAGTGCTCCATTTATTCGCAGGTAGGTTTGCACTATGCAAAAACCTTGAGGAACAGCAGCACTGGTAAGCTCTTTACCTTGACTCACACTCACACTAACACTAATATTCAGAATGGAAGTCCTGGACCACTTAACTTAAGAAACACCTTCATTGTTAGGTCTCGCCTTGGCAGCGCATGCGCTTAATGTGCTGTCTCAGCGAGACCTAAAGTAATCTCTATATGTTGGCAAGCAGCCGGTAGTTTCTCCTGCTGCTTGCCATTGGCTTAGTGTTGGCTTAGTGTTTCTTACCTTTGTTTTTAGTGGCCCAACTGACTTCCGTGTAGTCCGGAAGCAGCGGCCACCAACTACAGTTTTAGTCTGCACTGGTCGGACTTTTTGTTTGTCTTGCGCATCGCTGCCTGATCTAAACATGGCAGCGGGGTATGCGCAAGGAGCCGGTGTGCGCGAGGGGTGGGCAGCGCATGCTGCTTGTTTTGTTTCCTGCTTCCTGCTCCTAGCAAGCTCTATGGTCACCAACGCTCGCAGCTGACCCACATAATGTATTTTTCCATTCATATACCATGGGCCGCCACGCACATTCTTTTTATGTAGACGAGCGCCGTGCTCTGTTTCACCACAGCGTCCATTTGAATTTTTAACCACTAGCGAAACCAGGGGCTATACCCATGCCAGAATCATCCCTCTGTTTCATTTATGTGGCTAACAGGCATCCCTTCTTCTAGTGCTCTCTTCTCGCAGCCCCGGGTGTTTTAGTTCACTGGCCACAGGTTTGTGAGCAGAGCTATGGGCACCAGCGCATATGCTGAACGGCAGGTCAGTGTGTGTAAAGCGTTTTTGCTGTTTGTGGGCATAATCTATAGCCATGTGAATGTTCAAATGTTTTATGAAGACGGGCACCGTGTTTTGTTTCACCACGTTGCCCGTTTTCATTTTAGAAGAAGTCTACCACTAGAAAACCAGAGCACAAGGGGTTGGTGGGAGGTGATGTTGTACAGCTCAGCACTGACTTCTTTCCAGAAGTGAAAGATGTTGCCATCTTTAATAGTAAACATTGTGGTGGTCTCTTCTTGGTGGTGGGCTTTTATTGCATAAGCGGGTACATCAAGTGCTGTGACACACCACTAGTATCTAATGCATCACGAAAGCTGCGTCACCATCTTATAAGGCTTTTTTGATGTTGTTTTTTAAGTGTAGATTTATATAGCGCGAACTCGACCCGAAGGTATTGGAGCGCTTTACATGAGCACTGGTTGCGTTGCACTAAGACACATTCAGACCCGGGACAGGTTAAGTGATTTGCTCAGAAGCACAGGATGTGGATGCGACCCGAGGCTAGAACCCTGGTTTCCAGCACCAAAGTCAGCAATCTAGCCGTCAGACCACATCCTCTGCAGTGTGGCATTACCCCGCAGAGATATCTACGTGAAACTGTATGGTACATACAACTAGTTACACATTCAGACATCTGCCAAACACTGAGATACTGGCTTGTTTCACCACCACCACTCCCTCTGGATTCACACTGAGGTAAGTATAGGAGAGTAGGATCTGCACTTATGTTGCCCCCACTTTTTTTTCTGATGTTAACACTGGTTTCTGGCTACAGTCTGGCTGGGTCCCTGCTAATCAGGGCCCCAGTCTCTCTGTTCTCTCTAAACAACTTGTAGTGCATATTAGATGCACTAGTGATTGGATACTGTGGTACCTTATGAGCCCCTAGTATATGGTACCTTAGGTACCTAGGGCATAGGTACTTCACAGGCCTACCAGGGGCTGAAGCATGCATTATGCCACCCCTGGGAAGCAGACTAAATCTGACACCACAGGCCTGCTACTGCAGCCTGGGTGAGTGAGTGTTAGCACTCCTCACTGAGGTATAGGTACACACACACATATAAACCTATCAGTCACCCCTAAGGCAGGCCCTATCAATCCTGAGGGCAGGGTGCTTGGTTTACAATGAGAGGGGGTGCCTCTGCCTGAGCAGGGCCCCTATGCAGCTGGCAGGGTCTATTCCCTGTGGCTGTTTGTGGATGCAGTTAAACCATATACTCTTAAGTGCATTATAAATGCTAACTTTGGAATGACTGCATCAAAACATGTCGTGTTTGGTGTCAAACAACTTGGAATCATACCCCCACATCAGTCCATGATGTGGGAGTATGATTCCACCCTTCTAGAGGGGACGACATGTACCTACTGTGGTAATACGGTAGAAATCTGAAATAGCCCTGGCATCACAAAATGGATGCCACCAGCACAGACACAGGGCTGCCCTCCTGCTGCTGACTGAAACTCGCAGTGGAGGAGGCCCAACAATAGGCATCCTGTCACAGGGAGGTGTCACCACCTTCCAGACAGGATTTAGTGTATTGGGGCTGGGTGAGTGCACTCCTAGAGTGCTCTGAAATCCTGCACTGGGGGAGCAGTAGGCTCCTCTGTGCATATGCCAGCTCAAACCGGTTCAGGGGCTACCTGTCCCTGCTCTGGCGCAAAACTGGACAAAGGGAAGTGGGTGTAGCCACCCACTCCCCTGACCCTCCCAAAGGAGTGGTCATAGAGCTATACCCTCCCTTTCTTTTAGTATAAGTTAGGGAACCCTTGCCATTGCAAGTTAGATATCCCTGGACGACGCTTTACAAGAAGAATCCTGGCCCTTCGACGTTCCACTACCTTTGGAAGATGGAAGAATCTCCCTTGGAGTCAAGGAGTGACTCCCCTGCTTGGCAGGCACCAAAAACTTGAATCAACGGTTGCAAACTTTCCCGCTCCCGCCAGAGTCCAAAGTCCCTGCAGCCCTGGAAGTGGATTTCCTGACATCTCGACAGCCATTGTGAGTCACCAGCAGAGCTGAGGTGAGTGGACCCCACGAGTGATGAGGAACAGCAATACCCGGGTACCGTGCACTATTGTCGAGTGCAACCCCTTCACGACATTCTACAAACTTGTGCTTTGGACTATTTGTGGCCCAAGCCTCCACCAGGTTGTGCACTGAAAATCAGAGGGCTACCCTGTCCCGAGTGACCGTGGGCTCCTGTAAAGCATTTCCTCATGAGGTGTCTTTGCGATCCCTTGCCCATTGGCTTGTGGGTCCCCTGAAGACTTTCTTATCAAACCAAAGGGATCCCCTGGTTGCTCCTGGCCTGCCCTCACTTACCCTTGCTGGGTGAGTCCCTCAGACCTTACTGGTCTGCACCATCGACTTTATTCACATTTCACGAGACTTGCTGTTGGCAAGGCTTGTTGACTCCAATCCGGTTGCCGACACTTCAGTCAGCTGCAGACGTTGTGGGACACTCCGAATCCAGCTGCTGGTCATCGTCGATCTCTCCTGGACCTCGTGAGCGAGGAGTCAAAACACCCTTGATCGCCTGAAATCACCCGACATCCGTGGGCATCCATCTTCCTGGCCCCGGGTCACTGGCAAGTGACTGTGAACACTGTCCCTTCTGCTTTCAGGTCATCTTCATCCTGAATCCAGCCTTGGATTCCACAGGACACTTCTTCTGTCTTCACAAGCAGCAAATCTTCTTTGGCTTCCATAGAAAACAGCGATGCGACCCGACACCAAAAGACACCTACGCACCCGGCTTCACTGGGTGAGGTAACTCGTGCACTCCGGTGCCCTAGTGTGTGTTGGCCCTCGAATTACCTACCTTGTAAGTGGCTTGCTTGTAGACTTCCTCGAAGTACCCTAAAACTTTTAAAATCCAACCGCGACTTGCTCCATTGAAATCAATATATAACCCGCGGCTGTGTTCTCACACTGCACGCGTCTCCCGTGGGTCTTTTACTTACCTTCTGCTGCATTAGTGAAGCCCCAGCGATTCTACAGGCCCTAGGCCTTGTCCCCTTGCAAGTCGACTTTCCTACACCTCTTTTTTAGTATATGGTCTGGTACGCCCCTAGGGTCCCAGCCATATTTGTGCTTAACTTATTGTGAAACGTTGATATTTGGATGTGTTCTTGACTTCTAATCTCATAAAGAGATTGGTAGAATGTGTCTAGAAATAAATACATATGTATTTGATATATATACCTGTGTGGTGTCTTTTCATTTGGTAATTCAAGAGATTATAAGGTAAAACAAGCTGCTTTACATTCCTCTGAGACTTAGCCTGAAGGCTGCTCTCCACAGCTACCACTAGGATAGCTTTCTTTAAAAGGTTGTCTTAAACCTATCTACCATAAGAGTCGAATTGGACTGGTGCAAGGTGGCCACTATAACTAGTGACCAGCATATGCCAGGCCAACTTCTCACATTGATGGGCAGCGTGTGGGGTTCCAGCTTGCCATTGTTTTACCAGAAAATCTCTATTTGAATTACTAACTGAAAACCACTCAAGGTACATATAAAGTCAAGCTTAGTATCAATAAGTTCTACTGAACTTAGAGTTGTTTGTGAAGGGATAGCACACCCTTGCTACAGCTCAAGCTAGGATCAGTAGGCCACACACTAGTGTAGGTAGTACAACACTGCACAACACTAGAATGTCCTCAAGGGATGGAGCCAGTGGGTCCACCCAACCTCAGTATAAGGACATGACCTTCTTTGACTTGAAGGCCATGTGTGTTGCAAAACACCTGGGGTTAGGACAGAGTCCCTCCACACAACACATGATAAATCTACTTATAGCAGATGATCTTAGACTAGCTCTAGGAGCTAGTGGATTTGGATCAGGGGGTGGCTCAGCCATAGTCTCTGGGTCACTTGATGAAAATCAAGATGACCTGGAGTCTGCGATTGAAGGGCCAGACCCACAAGGGTCTGAACAGGACAGAGGAATTCTCCCTAAGAGAGCTGACAGAGTGGAAGAGAGGCCTAGATCCCCTTCAAGGGAATCTAACCACTCATATCACTCTGACAGAGGATCTGTCCATCAGAGGAACTCATACTCTAATAGAAGGGAGACCTCCTCTAAAAGAAGGTACAAGATGCTCCAGTATGAGGAAGCAAGACTTGCCCTCAGAACCAAGCAATTGGCCTTAGATAGAGAAGCCTTTGAGCTCCAGAGAGCTTCTTAGAAAGAATGGTTAGAACCCCCTGGTGGCAGCAACAGTGTCCCTAGAGGCAGAGATTACATTCCAGACCATAGGAACCTGTCCAAAGTTGTTCCTCCCTACCAGAGTGGGGATGATATCCACAAATGGATAACTGCTATGGAGAGGGCCTGTAAAGTTCAACAGGTCCCCAGAAACAGTGGGCATCAATCATGTGGCTCTCCTTTTCAGATAAAGGTAGAGACAAGCTCCTCACTGTTAGAGAAGAGGATGCTGATGATTATGATGTCCTGAAAAGTGCATTAATAGATGGGTTTGGCTAAACCACTGAACAGTTCAGGTTGAAGTTCAGAGATACCCAGAAAGCACAGACTCAGGACTGGACTGACTTGGTTGATTGTGCAACCAAGGCTCTGGAGGGTTGGCTGGTTGGTAGTAGAGTTACTGATTTTAAGGGATTGTATAATCTTATAACGAGAGAACAGATCCTTAATAATTGCCAAAAACAGTTGTTGCATCAGTTCCTGGTGGACTCTGATCTGACCTCTCCCCAAGAATTGGGTAAGAAGGCAGACAAATGGGTCAGAACCAGGGTGAGGCAGAAAACCCAGAACCAAGTGGGTGACACCAAGAAGCAAGACCCTAAAGGCTCTGAGAAAGGTGGGGATAAGGCAAAAGACCAGAAGTCTTCAGAAGGGCCCCAAAAATCTGCATCTGGTGAGGATTCACAGTCTACAAAGGAAAAAGGCCAAAAGAATCCCTGGTGCAAATTCTGTAAACAGAAAGGGCACTGGACTTCTGATTGTACCAAGTCCAAAGTCCAAACCACCACCACTCCTGCCCCATAGGCAACTGTTCCCCCTGGTGCAGCTACTGGTGGAGGTGGTAATCAGAATAAGGGTGTAGTAGGGTTGACCCTGGGTTCTGATGTGGACTCTGGCCTAGTCAGAGTACCCACTCAGGCCTTGCTGGTTTGTGAGGGAGACCTTGACATGTCCTTCCTAGTGAGCCCCAGTAATCTGGGCAGATACAAACAGCAGCCTGTAATAAATGGCAAACAGGCTTTGGCATTCAGGTACACAGGTGCTAGTGTCACCATGGTGGCAGAGGATCTAGTAGACCCTGCACAGATCATCCTGGGTGAAATGTACCAGGTTACCAATGCAAGCAATGTCAGGACCAACCATAGTCTGGCAGTTGTGAACTTCTCCTGGGGAGGGGTAACTGGCCTCAAGAAGATAGTAGTCAGTGCAGACCTCCCTGTCAAATGTCTATTGGGCAATGATCTGGAGACTTCAGCCTGGTCTGAAGTAGAGTTATGGACTCATGCTGAGATGTTGAGCATACCTGCAGAGGTATTTGCTGTGACCAGGTCACAGGCCAAAATGCATAAAGCTGAACCAGCTCTGGATCCTGAAACTATGGACCAGATGCTACCCAAGAGGAAAAGTAGTAGGGTTAAGGCAGTGCCTTCCCCTCTGTCACAGATCTCAGATTCCCCTCCTGAGGGAGGAGAAGCGGATCCCGAAGAAGGAACTGCCCCAGAGGGACTTGAGCCTGATCAGGTTGAGTTCTTGGGGGCAGGGGGACCTTCCAGGGAAGATCTGAGTAAGGAGCAACAGTGCTGCCCCTCTCTTGAACCCCTCAGACAGCAGGCTGCTGCTGAGGCTGCTGGGAGTGCTAGTGGGTCCCATAAAGTTTATTGGGGTGAGAGACTCCTATATTCTGAGGCTAGCGATCCTACCTCTGGAGCCACCAGGAGGTTGGTAATACCTCAGAAGTTTAGGGGGTTCCTCTTGACCCTAGCACATGATATCCCATTGGCAGGACACTTGGGCCAAAACAAGACCTGGGACAGGCTTGTTCCACATTTTCATTGGCCACACATGTCAGAGGACACAAAGGAGTTTTGTCGCTCCTGTCACTTGCCAAGCCAGTGGCAAGTCAGGTGGCACAACAAAGGCCCCCCTAATACCACTACCTGTGGTGGGGGTTCCCTTTGAAAGGGTAGGGATTTACATTGTTGGTTCCCTTGACCCTCCAACAGCATCTGGGCACAGGTTTATCCTGGTGGTAGTGGATCATGCCACCGGGTACCCAGAAGCAATTCCCCTCAGGACCACCACAGCCCCTGTGGTGTCAAGAGCCCTCATTGGAGTTTTCTCCAGAGTGGGTTTCCCTAAGGAGGTTATATCTGACAGAGGTACAAACTTCATGTCAGGGTATCTAACTGCAATGTGGAAGGAGTGTGGTGTAAAAACTACAAGTTCACTACTCCCTATCACCCACAATGCAATGTGTTAGTTGAAAGGTTCAACAAAACCCTAAAGGGAATGATTAAAGGCCTCCCAGAAAAGCTTAGGCGAAAATGGGACCTTTTACTTCCCTGCCTTCTGTTTGCATACAGGGAGGTCCCGCAGAAGGGGGTTGGCTTCAGCCCTTTTGAACTTCTGTTTGGGCACCCTGTCAGAGGTCCATTATGTTTAGTGAAGGAGGGCTGGGAGTTACCTCTCAAACCTCCCAAACAGGATGTGATGGACTATGTACTTGGTCTCCGCTCCCGGATGGCTGAGTACATGAAGAAGGCAACCAAAAACCTGGAGGCAAGCCAAGAACTACAAAAAGCTTGGCATGACCGAAAGGCTGTACTGACTGTCTATCAGCCAGGACAGAAAGTGTGGGTGTTGGAGCCTGTGGCCCCAGCAGCTCTCCAAGACAAGTGGAGTGGCCCCCATACCATTGTTGAGAAAAAGGGAGAAGTCACCTATCTGGTGGATCTTGGAACTCCCAGGAGCCCCCTTAGGGTGCTCCATGTCAACAGATTGAAACCATATGTTGACAGGGCTGACATGGGCTTGCTCATGGCAACTGATGAGGAACAGGAGGAGGAGAGTGACCCTCTCCCTGACCTGCTCTCACAGAACCCTGATGATGGGTCAGTAGATGGTGTTGATTTGGCAAGCAGCCTCACTGACCATCAGCAAACTGAGTGCAGACAAGTTCTGCAGCAGTTTAGACATATGTTTAGCCTGACCCCTAGTCAGACTTCCTGGTGCACCCATGAGGTGGACACTGGAGACAGTCTGCCTGTCAAGAGTGAAATCTACAGGCAACCTGGCCATGTCAGGGACTGTATCAGGACTGAAGTCCAGACAATGTTGGAACTAGGTGTGATTGAGCCTTCAGAGAGCCCTTGGGCTAGTCCAGTAGTCCTTGTGCCTAAACCTCATACCCAGGGTGGTAAGAAAGAAATGAGGTTTTGTGTTGACTACAGAGGCCTCAATGCCGTCACCAGGACTGATGCCTATCCATTTCCCAGGGCAGATGAGCTCATTGATACTTTGGCCTCAGCCAAATATCTGAGTACATTTGACCTAACAGCTGGCTACTGGCAAATCAAGTTAGCTGATGATGCCAATACCAAAACAGCATTCTCGACCCCTGGTGGGCACAACCACTTTGTGGTGATGCCCTTTGGTTTGGAGAATGCACCTGCCACTTTTCAGAGGTTGGTGAACAAAGTTCTGACAGGTATGGAAACTTATTGCTCAGCTTATCTAGATGGTATTGCTGTCTTTAGTTCCACGTGGCAGGATCACCTGGTCCACCTCCGATGTTTTGGAGGCCCTGCAAAAAGCAGGCCTCACTATCAAGGCCACTAAGTGCCAGATAGGACAGAGTAAGGTTGTGTACCTGGACCACCTTGTAGGTGGAGGCCAGGTTCAACCATTGCAGAGCAAAATCCATAATGGAATGGGTAGCTCCAACCACCCAGACACAGGTGAGAGCCTTTTTAGGCCTGACTGGGTACTATAGGAGGTTTGTTAAGGGATGTGTATCTACAGTGACCCCCTTAAATGATCTTACCTCTAAGAAAATGCCAAAAAAGGTTTATTGGACAGCTAGCTGTCAAAAGGCATTTGATGACCTGAAGCAGGCCATGTGCACTGCTCCCATCTTACAGAGTCCAGACTACACAAAAATGTTCATTGTCCAAACAGATGCTTCTGAGCTGGATGTGGGAGCTGTACTGTCTCAACTGAATGATGAAGGTCAAGACCAGCCAGTAGCTTTTATAAGCAGAAGGCTGACCCCTAAAGAGAAACGTTGCTGTGGTGTGGGCCCAGAAGAAGCTGAGGCCATACTTGTTTGGCACTCACTTCATAGTTCAGACTGACCACAAGCCCCTCCTATGGCTCAAACAGATGAAAGGTGAAAATCCTAAACTGCTAAGGTGGTCCATTTCCCAACAGGGGATGGACTATACAGTGGAACATTGACCTGGGACCCAACATGCCAATGCAGATGGACTCTCAAAGTATTTCCACTTAGAACACGGAGACTCAACTGGTCAAGGTTAGTTTAGTGTCCCTGCGTTTGGGGGGGGGGGGGGTTGTGTAGGAGAGTAGGATCTGCACTTATGTTGCCCCCACTTTTTTTTTCTGATGTTAACACTGGTTTCTGGCTATAGTCTGGCTGGGTCCCTGCTAATCATGGCCCCAGTCTCTCTGTTCTCTCTAAACAACTTGGAGTGCATATTAGATGCACTAGTGATTGGATACTGTGGTACCTTATGAGCCCCTAGTATATGGTACCTTAGGTACCAAGGGCATAGGTACTTCACAGGCCTACCAGGGGCTGAAGCATGTATTATGCCACCCCTGGGAAGTAGACTAAATCTGACACCACAGGTCTGCTACTGCAGCCTGGGTGAGGTAGTGTTAGCACTCCTCACTGAGTTATAGGTTCTTATAGCTCACCATACACACACATATAAACCTATCAGTCACCCCTAAGGCAGGCCCTATCAATCCTGAGGGCAGGGTGCTTGGTTTACAATGAGAGGGGGTGCCTCTGCCTGAGCAGGGCCCCTATGCAGCTGGCAGGGTCTATTCCCTGTGGCTGTTTGTGGATGCGGTTAAACCATATACTCTTAAGTGCATTATAAATGCTAACTTTGGAATGACTGCATCAAAACATGTCGTGTTTGGTGTCAAACAACTTGGAATCATACCCCCACATCAGTCCATGATGTGGGAGTATGATTCCACCCTTCTAGAGGGGACGACATGTACCTACTGTGGTAATACGGTAGAAATCTGAAATAGCCCTGGCATCACAAAATGGATGCCACCAGCACAGACACAGGGCTGCCCTCCTGCTGCTGACTGAAACTCGCAGTGGAGGAGGCCCAACAATAGGCATCCTGTCACAGGGAGGTGTCACCACCTTCCAGACAGGATTTAGTGTATTGGGGCTGGGTGAGTGCACTCCTAGAGTGCTCTGAAATCCTGCACTGGGGGAGCAGTAGGCTCCTCTGTGCATATGCCAGCTCAAACCGGTTCAGGGGCTACCTGTCCCTGCTCTGGCGCAAAACTGGACAAAGGGAAGTGGGTGTAGCCACCCACTCCCCTGACCCTCCCAAAGGAGTGGTCATAGAGCTATACCCTCCCTTTCTTTTAGTATAAGTTAGGGAACCCTTGCCATTGCAAGTTAGATATCCCTGGACGACGCTTTACAAGAAGAATCCTGGCCCTTCGACGTTCCACTACCTTTGGAAGATGGAAGAATCTCCCTTGGAGTCAAGGAGTGACTCCCCTGCTTGGCAGGCACCAAAAACTTGAATCAACGGTTGCAAACTTTCCCGCTCCCGCCAGAGTCCAAAGTCCCTGCAGCCCTGGAAGTGGATTTCCTGACATCTCGACAGCCATTGTGAGTCACCAGCAGAGCTGAGGTGAGTGGACCCCACGAGTGATGAGGAACAGCAATACCCGGGTACCGTGCACTATTGTCGAGTGCAACCCCTTCACGACATTCTACAAACTTGTGCTTTGGACTATTTGTGGCCCAAGCCTCCACCAGGTTGTGCACTGAAAATCAGAGGGCTACCCTGTCCCGAGTGACCGTGGGCTCCTGTAAAGCATTTCCTCATGAGGTGTCTTTGCGATCCCTTGCCCATTGGCTTGTGGGTCCCCTGAAGACTTTCTTATCAAACCAAAGGGATCCCCTGGTTGCTCCTGGCCTGCCCTCACTTACCCTTGCTGGGTGAGTCCCTCAGACCTTACTGGTCTGCACCATCGACTTTATTCACATTTCACGAGACTTGCTGTTGGCAAGGCTTGTTGACTCCAATCCGGTTGCCGACACTTCAGTCAGCTGCAGACGTTGTGGGACACTCCGAATCCAGCTGCTGGTCATCGTCGATCTCTCCTGGACCTCGTGAGCGAGGAGTCAAAACACCCTTGATCGCCTGAAATCACCCGACATCCGTGGGCATCCATCTTCCTGGCCCCGGGTCACTGGCAAGTGACTGTGAACACTGTCCCTTCTGCTTTCAGGTCATCTTCATCCTGAATCCAGCCTTGGATTCCACAGGACACTTCTTCTGTCTTCACAAGCAGCAAATCTTCTTTGGCTTCCATAGAAAACAGCGATGCGACCCGACACCAAAAGACACCTACGCACCCGGCTTCACTGGGTGAGGTAACTCGTGCACTCCGGTGCCCTAGTGTGTGTTGGCCCTCGAATTACCTACCTTGTAAGTGGCTTGCTTGTAGACTTCCTCGAAGTACCCTAAAACTTTTAAAATCCAACCGCGACTTGCTCCATTGAAATCAATATATAACCCGCGGCTGTGTTCTCACACTGCACGCGTCTCCCGTGGGTCTTTTACTTACCTTCTGCTGCATTAGTGAAGCCCCAGCGATTCTACAGGCCCTAGGCCTTGTCCCCTTGCAAGTCGACTTTCCTACACCTCTTTTTTAGTATATGGTCTGGTACGCCCCTAGGGTCCCAGCCATATTTGTGCTTAACTTATTGTGAAACGTTGATATTTGGATGTGTTCTTGACTTCTAATCTCATAAAGAGATTGGTAGAATGTGTCTAGAAATAAATACATATGTATTTGATATATATACCTGTGTGGTGTCTTTTCATTTGGTAATTCAAGAGATTATAAGGTAAAACAAGCTGCTTTACATTCCTCTGAGACTTAGCCTGAAGGCTGCTCTCCACAGCTACCACTAGGATAGCTTTCTTTAAAAGGTTGTCTTAAACCTATCTACCATAAGAGTCGAATTGGACTGGTGCAAGGTGGCCACTATAACTAGTGACCAGCATATGCCAGGCCAACTTCTCACATTGATGGGCAGCGTGTGGGGTTCCAGCTTGCCATTGTTTTACCAGAAAATCTCTATTTGAATTACTAACTGAAAACCACTCAAGGTACATATAAAGTCAAGCTTAGTATCAATAAGTTCTACTGAACTTAGAGTTGTTTGTGAAGGGATAGCACACCCTTGCTACAGCTCAAGCTAGGATCAGTAGGCCACACACTAGTGTAGGTAGTACAACACTGCACAACACTAGAATGTCCTCAAGGGATGGAGCCAGTGGGTCCACCCAACCTCAGTATAAGGACATGACCTTCTTTGACTTGAAGGCCATGTGTGTTGCAAAACACCTGGGGTTAGGACAGAGTCCCTCCACACAACACATGATAAATCTACTTATAGCAGATGATCTTAGACTAGCTCTAGGAGCTAGTGGATTTGGATCAGGGGGTGGCTCAGCCATAGTCTCTGGGTCACTTGATGAAAATCAAGATGACCTGGAGTCTGCGATTGAAGGGCCAGACCCACAAGGGTCTGAACAGGACAGAGGAATTCTCCCTAAGAGAGCTGACAGAGTGGAAGAGAGGCCTAGATCCCCTTCAAGGGAATCTAACCACTCATATCACTCTGACAGAGGATCTGTCCATCAGAGGAACTCATACTCTAATAGAAGGGAGACCTCCTCTAAAAGAAGGTACAAGATGCTCCAGTATGAGGAAGCAAGACTTGCCCTCAGAACCAAGCAATTGGCCTTAGATAGAGAAGCCTTTGAGCTCCAGAGAGCTTCTTAGAAAGAATGGTTAGAACCCCCTGGTGGCAGCAACAGTGTCCCTAGAGGCAGAGATTACATTCCAGACCATAGGAACCTGTCCAAAGTTGTTCCTCCCTACCAGAGTGGGGATGATATCCACAAATGGATAACTGCTATGGAGAGGGCCTGTAAAGTTCAACAGGTCCCCAGAAACAGTGGGCATCAATCATGTGGCTCTCCTTTTCAGATAAAGGTAGAGACAAGCTCCTCACTGTTAGAGAAGAGGATGCTGATGATTATGATGTCCTGAAAAGTGCATTAATAGATGGGTTTGGCTAAACCACTGAACAGTTCAGGTTGAAGTTCAGAGATACCCAGAAAGCACAGACTCAGGACTGGACTGACTTGGTTGATTGTGCAACCAAGGCTCTGGAGGGTTGGCTGGTTGGTAGTAGAGTTACTGATTTTAAGGGATTGTATAATCTTATAACGAGAGAACAGATCCTTAATAATTGCCAAAAACAGTTGTTGCATCAGTTCCTGGTGGACTCTGATCTGACCTCTCCCCAAGAATTGGGTAAGAAGGCAGACAAATGGGTCAGAACCAGGGTGAGGCAGAAAACCCAGAACCAAGTGGGTGACACCAAGAAGCAAGACCCTAAAGGCTCTGAGAAAGGTGGGGATAAGGCAAAAGACCAGAAGTCTTCAGAAGGGCCCCAAAAATCTGCATCTGGTGAGGATTCACAGTCTACAAAGGAAAAAGGCCAAAAGAATCCCTGGTGCAAATTCTGTAAACAGAAAGGGCACTGGACTTCTGATTGTACCAAGTCCAAAGTCCAAACCACCACCACTCCTGCCCCATAGGCAACTGTTCCCCCTGGTGCAGCTACTGGTGGAGGTGGTAATCAGAATAAGGGTGTAGTAGGGTTGACCCTGGGTTCTGATGTGGACTCTGGCCTAGTCAGAGTACCCACTCAGGCCTTGCTGGTTTGTGAGGGAGACCTTGACATGTCCTTCCTAGTGAGCCCCAGTAATCTGGGCAGATACAAACAGCAGCCTGTAATAAATGGCAAACAGGCTTTGGCATTCAGGTACACAGGTGCTAGTGTCACCATGGTGGCAGAGGATCTAGTAGACCCTGCACAGATCATCCTGGGTGAAATGTACCAGGTTACCAATGCAAGCAATGTCAGGACCAACCATAGTCTGGCAGTTGTGAACTTCTCCTGGGGAGGGGTAACTGGCCTCAAGAAGATAGTAGTCAGTGCAGACCTCCCTGTCAAATGTCTATTGGGCAATGATCTGGAGACTTCAGCCTGGTCTGAAGTAGAGTTATGGACTCATGCTGAGATGTTGAGCATACCTGCAGAGGTATTTGCTGTGACCAGGTCACAGGCCAAAATGCATAAAGCTGAACCAGCTCTGGATCCTGAAACTATGGACCAGATGCTACCCAAGAGGAAAAGTAGTAGGGTTAAGGCAGTGCCTTCCCCTCTGTCACAGATCTCAGATTCCCCTCCTGAGGGAGGAGAAGCGGATCCCGAAGAAGGAACTGCCCCAGAGGGACTTGAGCCTGATCAGGTTGAGTTCTTGGGGGCAGGGGGACCTTCCAGGGAAGATCTGAGTAAGGAGCAACAGTGCTGCCCCTCTCTTGAACCCCTCAGACAGCAGGCTGCTGCTGAGGCTGCTGGGAGTGCTAGTGGGTCCCATAAAGTTTATTGGGGTGAGAGACTCCTATATTCTGAGGCTAGCGATCCTACCTCTGGAGCCACCAGGAGGTTGGTAATACCTCAGAAGTTTAGGGGGTTCCTCTTGACCCTAGCACATGATATCCCATTGGCAGGACACTTGGGCCAAAACAAGACCTGGGACAGGCTTGTTCCACATTTTCATTGGCCACACATGTCAGAGGACACAAAGGAGTTTTGTCGCTCCTGTCACTTGCCAAGCCAGTGGCAAGTCAGGTGGCACAACAAAGGCCCCCCTAATACCACTACCTGTGGTGGGGGTTCCCTTTGAAAGGGTAGGGATTTACATTGTTGGTTCCCTTGACCCTCCAACAGCATCTGGGCACAGGTTTATCCTGGTGGTAGTGGATCATGCCACCGGGTACCCAGAAGCAATTCCCCTCAGGACCACCACAGCCCCTGTGGTGTCAAGAGCCCTCATTGGAGTTTTCTCCAGAGTGGGTTTCCCTAAGGAGGTTATATCTGACAGAGGTACAAACTTCATGTCAGGGTATCTAACTGCAATGTGGAAGGAGTGTGGTGTAAAAACTACAAGTTCACTACTCCCTATCACCCACAATGCAATGTGTTAGTTGAAAGGTTCAACAAAACCCTAAAGGGAATGATTAAAGGCCTCCCAGAAAAGCTTAGGCGAAAATGGGACCTTTTACTTCCCTGCCTTCTGTTTGCATACAGGGAGGTCCCGCAGAAGGGGGTTGGCTTCAGCCCTTTTGAACTTCTGTTTGGGCACCCTGTCAGAGGTCCATTATGTTTAGTGAAGGAGGGCTGGG
Organism: Triturus cristatus; assembly: GCF_964204655.1. Taxonomy (NCBI): domain Eukaryota; kingdom Metazoa; phylum Chordata; class Amphibia; order Caudata; family Salamandridae; genus Triturus; species Triturus cristatus. Next base: position 854,804,360 of record NC_140585.1, on the reverse strand, counting down.
AGTTACCTCTCAAACCTCCCAAACAGGATGTGATGGACTATGTACTTGGTCTCCGCTCCCGGATGGCTGAGTACATGAAGAAGGCAACCAAAAACCTGGAGGCAAGCCAAGAACTACAAAAAGCTTGGCATGACCGAAAGGCTGTACTGACTGTCTATCAGCCAGGACAGAAAGTGTGGGTGTTGGAGCCTGTGGCCCCAGCAGCTCTCCAAGACAAGTGGAGTGGCCCCCATACCATTGTTGAGAAAAAGGGAGAAGTCACCTATCTGGTGGATCTTGGAACTCCCAGGAGCCCCCTTAGGGTGCTCCATGTCAACAGATTGAAACCATATGTTGACAGGGCTGACATGGGCTTGCTCATGGCAACTGATGAGGAACAGGAGGAGGAGAGTGACCCTCTCCCTGACCTGCTCTCACAGAACCCTGATGATGGGTCAGTAGATGGTGTTGATTTGGCAAGCAGCCTCACTGACCATCAGCAAACTGAGTGCAGACAAGTTCTGCAGCAGTTTAGACATATGTTTAGCCTGACCCCTAGTCAGACTTCCTGGTGCACCCATGAGGTGGACACTGGAGACAGTCTGCCTGTCAAGAGTGAAATCTACAGGCAACCTGGCCATGTCAGGGACTGTATCAGGACTGAAGTCCAGACAATGTTGGAACTAGGTGTGATTGAGCCTTCAGAGAGCCCTTGGGCTAGTCCAGTAGTCCTTGTGCCTAAACCTCATACCCAGGGTGGTAAGAAAGAAATGAGGTTTTGTGTTGACTACAGAGGCCTCAATGCCGTCACCAGGACTGATGCCTATCCATTTCCCAGGGCAGATGAGCTCATTGATACTTTGGCCTCAGCCAAATATCTGAGTACATTTGACCTAACAGCTGGCTACTGGCAAATCAAGTTAGCTGATGATGCCAATACCAAAACAGCATTCTCGACCCCTGGTGGGCACAACCACTTTGTGGTGATGCCCTTTGGTTTGGAGAATGCACCTGCCACTTTTCAGAGGTTGGTGAACAAAGTTCTGACAGGTATGGAAACTTATTGCTCAGCTTATCTAGATGGTATTGCTGTCTTTAGTTCCACGTGGCAGGATCACCTGGTCCACCTCCGATGTTTTGGAGGCCCTGCAAAAAGCAGGCCTCACTATCAAGGCCACTAAGTGCCAGATAGGACAGAGTAAGGTTGTGTACCTGGACCACCTTGTAGGTGGAGGCCAGGTTCAACCATTGCAGAGCAAAATCCATAATGGAATGGGTAGCTCCAACCACCCAGACACAGGTGAGAGCCTTTTTAGGCCTGACTGGGTACTATAGGAGGTTTGTTAAGGGATGTGTATCTACAGTGACCCCCTTAAATGATCTTACCTCTAAGAAAATGCCAAAAAAGGTTTATTGGACAGCTAGCTGTCAAAAGGCATTTGATGACCTGAAGCAGGCCATGTGCACTGCTCCCATCTTACAGAGTCCAGACTACACAAAAATGTTCATTGTCCAAACAGATGCTTCTGAGCTGGATGTGGGAGCTGTACTGTCTCAACTGAATGATGAAGGTCAAGACCAGCCAGTAGCTTTTATAAGCAGAAGGCTGACCCCTAAAGAGAAACGTTGCTGTGGTGTGGGCCCAGAAGAAGCTGAGGCCATACTTGTTTGGCACTCACTTCATAGTTCAGACTGACCACAAGCCCCTCCTATGGCTCAAACAGATGAAAGGTGAAAATCCTAAACTGCTAAGGTGGTCCATTTCCCAACAGGGGATGGACTATACAGTGGAACATTGACCTGGGACCCAACATGCCAATGCAGATGGACTCTCAAAGTATTTCCACTTAGAACACGGAGACTCAACTGGTCAAGGTTAGTTTAGTGTCCCTGCGTTTGGGGGGGGGGGGGGTTGTGTAGGAGAGTAGGATCTGCACTTATGTTGCCCCCACTTTTTTTTTCTGATGTTAACACTGGTTTCTGGCTATAGTCTGGCTGGGTCCCTGCTAATCATGGCCCCAGTCTCTCTGTTCTCTCTAAACAACTTGGAGTGCATATTAGATGCACTAGTGATTGGATACTGTGGTACCTTATGAGCCCCTAGTATATGGTACCTTAGGTACCAAGGGCATAGGTACTTCACAGGCCTACCAGGGGCTGAAGCATGTATTATGCCACCCCTGGGAAGTAGACTAAATCTGACACCACAGGTCTGCTACTGCAGCCTGGGTGAGGTAGTGTTAGCACTCCTCACTGAGTTATAGGTTCTTATAGCTCACCATACACACACATGTAAACCTATCAGTCACCCCTAAGGCAGGCCCTATCAATCCTGAGGGCAGGGTGCTTGGTTTACAATGTGAGGGGGTGCCTCTGCCTGAGCAGGGCCCCTCTGCAGCTGGCAGGGTCTATTCCCTGTGGCTGTTTGTGGATGCGGTTAAACCATATACTCTTAAGTGCATTATAAATGCTAACTTTGGAATGACTGCATAAAAACATGTCATGTTTGCTGTCAAACAACTTGGAATCATACCCCCACATCAGTCCATGATGTGGGAGTATGATTCCACCCTTCTAGAGGGGACGACATGTACCTACTGTGGTAACACGGTAGAAATCTGAAAGAGCCCTGGCATCACAAAATGGATGCCACCATCACAGACACTGGGCTGCCCTCCTGCTGCTGACTGAAACTAGCAGTCGAGAAGGCCCAACAATAGGCATCCTGTCACAGGGAGGTGTCACAACCTTCCAGACAGGATTTAGTGTATTGGGGCTGGGTGGGTGTACTCCTAGAGTGCTTTGAAGTCCTGCACTGGGGGAGCAGTAGGCTCCTCTGTGCATATGCCAGCTCAAACCGGTTCAGGGGCTACCTGTCCCTGCTCTGGCGCAAAACTGGACAGAGGGAAGTGGGTGTAACCACCCACTCCCCTGACCCTCCCAGAGGAGTGGTCATAGAGCTAGTCCCTCCCTTTCTTTTAGTATAAGTTAGGGAACCCTTGCCATTGCAAGTTAGATATCCCTGGACAACGCTTTACAAGAAGAATCCTGGCCCTTCGATGTTTCACTACCTTTGGAAGACGGAAGAATCTCCCTTTGAGTCAAGGAGTGACTCCCCTGCTTGGCAGGCACCAAAAACTTGAATCAACGGTCGCAAACTTTCCCGCTCCCGCCAGAGTCCAAAGTCCCTGCAGCCCTGGAAGTGGATTTCCTGACTTCTCGACAGCCATTGTGAGTCACCAGCAGACCTGAGGTGAGTGGACCCCAAGAGTGACGAGGAACAGCAATACACGGGTACCGTGCACTATTGTCGAGTGCAACCCCTTCTCGACATTCTACAAACTTGTGCTTTGGACCATTTGTGGCCCAAGCCTCCAACAGGTTGTGCACCGAAAATCAGAGGCCTACCCTGTCCCGAGTGACCGTGGGCTTCTGTAAAGCATTTCCTCATGAGGTGTCTTTGCGATCCCTTGCCCGTTGGCTTGTGGGTCCCCTGAAGACTTTCTTATCAAACCAAAGGGCGCCCCTGGTTGCTCCTGGCCTGCCCTCACTTACCCTTGCTGGGTGAGTCCCTCAGACCTTGCTGGTCTGCACCATCGACTTTATTCACATTGACGAGACTTGCTGTTGGCAAGGCTTGTTGACTCCAAACCGGTTGCCGACACTTCAGTCAGCTGCAGACGTTGTGGGACACTCCGAATCCAGCTGCTGGTCATAGTCGATCTCTCCTGGACCTCGTGAGCGAAGAGTCAAAGCACCCTTGATCGCCTGAAATCACCCGACATCCGTGGGCATCCATCTTCCTGGCCCCGGGTCACTGGCAAGTGACTGTGAACACTGTCCCTTCTGCTTTCAGGTCATCTTCATCCTGAATCCAGCCTTGGATTCCACCGGACACTTCTTCTGTCTTCACAAGCAGCAAATCTTCTTTGGCTTCCATAGAAAACAGCAACGCGACCCGACACCAAAAGACACCTATGCACCCGGCTTCCCTGGGTGGGGTAACTCGTGCACTCTGGTGCCCTAGTGTGTGTTGGCCCTCGAATTACTTACCTTGTAAGTGGCTTGCTTGTAGACTTCCTCAAAGTACTCTAAAACTTTAAAAATCCAACCGCGACTTGCTCCATTGAAATCAATATGGAACCCGCGGCTGTGTTCTCACACTGCACACGTCTCCCGTGGGTCTTTTACTTACCTGCTTCTGCTGCATTAGTAAAGCCCCAGCGATTCTACAGGCCCTAGGCCTTGTCGCCTTGCAAGTCGACTTTCCTAAACCTCTTTTTTAGTATATGGTCTGGTGCGCCCCTAGGGCCCCAGCCATATTTGTGCTTAACTTATTGTGAAACGTTGATATTTGGATGTGTTCCTGACTTCTAATCTCATAAAGAGATTAGTAGAATGTGTCTAGAAATAAATACATATATATTTGATATATATACCTGTGTGGTGTCTTTTCATTTGGTAATTCAAGAGATTATAAGGTAAAACAAGCTGCTTTACATCCCTCTGAGACTTAGCCTGAAGGCTGCTCTCCACAGCTACCACTAGGATAGCATTCTTTAAAATGTTGTCTTAAACCTATCTACCATAAGAGTCGAATTGGACTGGTGCAAGGTGGTCACTATAACTAGTGACCAGCATATGCCAGGCCAACTTCTCACATTGGTGGGCAGCGTGTGGGGTTCCAGCTTTCCATTGTTTTACCAGAAAATCTCTATTTGAATTACTAACTGAAAACCACTAAAGGTACTCAAGGTACATATAAATTCAAGCTTAGTATCAATAAGTTCTACTGAACTTCGAGTTGTTTGCGAAGGGATAGCACACCCTTGCTACAACTCTAGCTAGGATCAGTAGGCCACAAACTAGTGTAGGTAGTACAACACTGCACACCACTAGAATGTGCTCAAGGGATGGAGCCAGTGGGTCAGTATAAGGACATGACCTTCTTTGATTGGAAGGCCATGTGTGTTGCAAGACACCTGGGGTGAGGACAGAGTCCCTCCACACAACACCTGATAAATCTACTTATAGAAGATGATCTTAGACTAGCTCTAGGAGCTAGTGGATCTGGATCAGGGGGTGGGTCAGCCATAGTCTCTGGGTCACATGATGACAATCAAGATGACCTGGAGTCTGTTATTGAAGGGCCAGACCCACAAGGGTCTGAACAGGACAGAGGAATTCTCCCTAAGTGAGCTGACAGAGTGGAAGAGAGGCCTAGATCCCCTTCAAGGGAATCTAACCACTCATATCACTCTGACAGAGGATCTGTCCATCAGAGGAACTCATACTCTAATAGAAGGGAGACCTCCTCTGAAAGAAGGTACAAGATGCTCCAGTATGAGGAAGCAAGACTTGCCCTCAGAACCAAGCAATTGGCCTTAGATAGAGAAGCATTTGAGCTCCAGAGAGCTTTTAAGAAAGAATGGTTAGAACCCCCTGGTGGCAGCAACAGTGTCCCTAGAGGCAGAGATTACATTCCAGACCATAGGAACCTGTCCAAAGTTGTGCCTCCCTACCAGAGTGGGGATGATATCCACAAATGGATAACTGCTATGGAGAGGGCCTGTAAAGTTCAACAGGTCCCCAGAAACAGTGGGCATCAATCTTGTGGCTCTCCTTTTCAGATAAAGGTAGAGACAAGCTCCTCACTGTTAGAGAAGAGGATGCTGATGATTATGACGTCCTGAAAAGTGCATTAATGGATGGGTTTGGCTTAACCACTGAACAGTTCAGGTTGAAGTTCAGAGATACCCAGAAAGCACAGACTCAGGACTGGACTGACTTTGTTGATTGTGCAACCAAGGCTCTGGAGGGTTGGCTGGTAGGTAGTAGAGTTACTGATTTTAAGGGATTGTATAATCTTATAATGAGAGAACAGATCCTTAATAATTGCCAAAACCAGTTGTTGCATCAGTTCCTGGTGGATTCTGATCTGACCTCTCCCCCGGAATTGGGAAAGAAGGTAGACAAATGGGTCAGAACCAGGGTGAGGCAGAAAACCCAGAACCAAGTGGGTGACACCAAGAAGCAAGATCCTAAAGGCTCTGAGAAAGGTGGGGATAAGGCAAAAGACCAGAAGTCTTCAGAAGGGCCCCAAAAATCTGCATCTGGCGGGGATTCACAGTCTACAAAGGGAAAAGGCCAAAAGAAGCCCTGGTGCAAATTCTGTAAACAGAAAGGGCACTAGACTTCTGATTGTACCAAGTCCAAAGACCAAACCACCACCACTCCTGCCCCTAAGGCAACTGTTCCCCCTAGTGCAGCTACTGGTGGAGGTGGTAATCAGAATAAGGGTGTAGTAGGGTTGACCCTGGGTTCTGATGTGGACTCTGGCCTAGTCAGAGTACCCACTCAGGCCTTGCTGGTTTGTGAGGGAGACCTTGACATGTCCTTCCTGGTGAGCCCCAGTAATCTGGGCAAATAAAAACAGCAGCCTGTAATAAATGGCAAACAGGCTTTAGCATTCAGGGACACAGGTGCTAGTGTCACCATGGTGGCAGAGGATCTAGTGGACCCTGCACAGATCATCCTAGGTGAAATATACCAGGTTACCAATGCAAGCAATGTCAGGACCAACCATAGTCTGTCAGTTGTGAACTTCTCCTGGGGAGGGGTAACTGGCCTCAAGAAGGTAGTAGTCAGTGCAGACCTCCCGGTCGAATGTCTATTGGGCAATGATCTGGAGACTTCAGCCTGGTCTGAAGTAGAGTTATGGACTCATGCTGAGATGTTGGGCATACCTGCAGAGGTATTTGCTGTGACCAGGTCACAGGTCAAAATGCATAAAGCTGAACCAGCTCTGGATCCTGAAACTATGGACCAGATGCTACCCAAGAGTAGGAGCAGTAGGGTTAAGGCAGTGCCTTCCCCTCTGTCTCAGATCTCAGATTCCCCTCCTGAGGGAGGAGAAGCATATCCTGAAGAAGGAACTGCCCCAGATGGACTTGAGCCTGATCAGGTTGAGTTCTTGGGGGCAGGTGGACCTTCCAGGGAAGATCTGAGTAAGGAGCAACAGTGCTGCTCCTCTCTTGAACCTCTCAGACAGCAGACTGCTGCTAAGGCTGCTGGGAGTGCTAGTGGGTCCCATAAAGTTTATTGGGATGAGGTACTCCTATATTCTGAGGCTAGAGATCCTACCCCTGGAGCCACCAGGAGGTTGGTAATAACTCAGAAGTTTAGGGGGTTCCTCTTGACCCTAGCACATGATATCCGATTGGTGAGACACTTGGGCCAAAACAAGACCTGGGACAGGCTTGTTCCACATTTTCATTGGCCACACATGTCAGAGGACACAAAGGAGATTTGTCGCTCCTGTGTCACTTGCCAAGCCAGTGGCAAGTCAGGTGGCACAACACAGGCCCCCCTGATACCACTACCTGTGGTGGGGGTTCCCTTTGAAAGGGTAGGGATTTACATTGTTGGTCCCCTTGACCCTCTAACAGCATCTGGGCACATGTTTATCCTGGTGGTAGTGGATCATGCCACCAGGTACCCAGATGCAATTCCCCTCAGGACCACCACAGCCCCTGTGGTGGCAAGAGCCCTTATTGGAGTTTTCTCCAGAATGGGTTTCCCTAAGGAAGTTATATCTGACAGAGGTACAAACTTCATGTCAGAGTATCTAACTGCAATGTGGAAGTAGTGTGGTGTAAACTGCAAGTTCACTACTCCCTATTACCCACAATGCAATGGGTTAGTTGAAAGGTTCAACAAAACCCTAAAGAGAATGATTAAAGGCCTCCCAGAAAAGCTTAGGCGAAAATAGGACCTTTAACTTCCCTGCCTTCTGTTTGCATACAGGGAGGTCCCGCAGAAGGGGGTTGGCTACAGCCCTGTTGGACTTCTGTTTGGGCACCCTGTCAGAGGTCCATTATGTTTGGTGAAGGAGGGCTGGGAGTTACCTCTCAAACCTCCCAAACAGGATGTGATGGACTATGTACTTGGTCTCCGCTCCCGGATGGCTGAGTACATGAAGAAGGCAACCAAAAACCTGTAGGCAAGCCAAGAACTACAAAAAGCTTGGCATGACCAAAAGGTGGGTGTTGGAGCCTGTGGCCCAAGCAGCTCTCCAAGACAAGTTGAGTGGCCCCCATACCATTGTTGAGAAAAAGGGAGAAGTCACCTATCTGGTGGATCTTGGAACTCCCAGGAGCCCCCTTAGGGTGCTCCATGTCAACAGATTGAAACCATATGTTGACAGGGCTGACATGGGCTTGCTCATGGCAACTGATGAGGAACAGGAGGAGGAGAGTGACCTTCTCCCTGACCTGCTCTCACAGAACCCTGATGATGGGTCAGTAGATGGTGTTGCTTTGGCAAGCAGCCTCACTGACCATCAGCAAACTGAGTGCAGACAAGTTCTGCTGCAGTTTAGACATATGTTTAGCCTGACCCCGAGTCAGACTTCCTGGTGCACCCATGAGGTGGACACTGGAGACAGTCTGCCTGTCAAGAGTAAAATCTACAGGCAACCTGACCATGTCAGGGTTTGTATCAGGACTGAAGTCCAGAAAATGTTGGAACTAGGTGTGATTGAGCCTTCAGATAGCCCTTGGGCTAGTCCAGTAGTCCTTGTGCCTAAACCTCATACCCAGGGTGGTAAGAAATAAATGAGGTTTTGTGTTGACTACAGAGGCCTCAATGCAGTCACCCGAACGGATGCCTATCCAATTCCCAGGGTTGATGAGCTCATTGATACTTTGGCCTCAGCCAAATATCTGAGTACATTTTACGTAAAAGCTGGCTACTGGCAAATCAAGTTAGCTGATGATGCCAAGGCCAAAACAGCATTTTCGACCCCTGGTGGGTACTACCACTTTGTGGTGATGCCCTTTGGTTTGAAGAATGCACCTGGCACTTTTCAGAGGTTGGTGAACAAAGTTCTGACAGGTATGGAAACTTATTGCTCAGCTTATCTAGATGATATTGCTGTCTTTAGGTCCACCTGGCAGGATCACCTGGTCCACCTCAGAGATGTTTTGGAGGCCCTGCAAAAAGCAGGCCTCACTGTCAAGGCCACTAAGTGAGAGATAGGACAGAGTCAGGCTGTGTACCTGGGCCACCTTGTAGGTGGAGGCCAGGTTCAACCATTGCAGAGCAAAATCCATAATGGAATGGGTAGCTCCAAACACCCAGACACAGGTGAGAGCCTTTTTAGGCCTGACTGTGTACTATAGGAGGTTTGTTAAGGGATATGGATCTATAGTGAACCCCTTAAATGATCTTACCTCTAAGAAAATGCCAAAAAAGGTTCATTGGACAGCTAGCTGTCAAAAGGCATTTGATGACCTGAAGCAGGCCATGTGCACTGCTCCCATCTTACAGAGTCCAGACTACACAAAAAAAGTTCATTGTCCAAACAGATGCTTCTGAGCTGGATGTGGGAGCTGGAGCTGTACTGTCTCAACTGAATGATGAAGGTCAAGACTATCCAGTAGCTTTTATAAGCAGAAGGCTGACCCCTAAAGAGAGGGAGGCCTTTGCTGTGGTGTGGGCCCTGAAGAAGCTGAGACTATACTTGTTTGGCACTCACTTCATAGTTCAGACTGACCACAAGCTCCTCCTATGGCTCAAACAGATGAAAGGTTAAAATCCTAAACTGCTGAGGTGGTCCATTTCCCTACAGGGGATGGACTATACAGTGGAACATAGACCTGGGACCCAACATGCCAATGCAGATGGACTCTCAAGGTATTTCCACTTAGAACACGAAGACACAACTGGTCAAGGTTAGTTTAGTGTCCCTGCGTTTGGGGGGGGGGGGTTGTGTAGGAGAGTAGGATCTGCACTTATGTTGCCCCCACTTTTTTTTCTGATATTAACACTGGTTTCTGGCTATAGTCTGGCTGGGTCCCTGCTAATCAGGGCCCCAGTCTCTCTGTTCTCTCTAAACAACTTGGAGTGCATATTAGATGCACTAGTGATTGGATACTGTGGTACCTTATGAGCCCCTAGTATATGGTACCTTAGGTACCAAGGGCATAGGTACTTCACAGGCCTACCAGGGGCTGAAGCATGTATTATGCCACCCCTGGGAAGCAGGCTAAATCTGACACCACAGGCCTGCTACTGCAGCCTGGGTGAGGTAGTGTTAGCACTCCTCACTGAGGTATAGGTTCCTATATCTCACCATACACACACACATATAAACCTATCAGTCACCCCTAAGGCAGGCCCTATCAATCCTGAGGGCAGGGTGCTTGGTTTACAATGTGAGGGGGTGCCTCTGCCTGAGCAGGGCCCATCTGCAGCTGGCAGGGTCTATTCCCTGTGGCTGTTTGTGGATGCGGTTAAACCATATACTCTTAAGTGCATTATAAATGCTAACTTTGGAATGACTGCATCAAAACATGTCGTGTTTGGTGTCAAACAACTTGGAATCATACCCCACATCAGTCTATGATATGGGAGTATGATCCCACCCTTCTAGAGGGGACGACATGTACCTAGAAATCTGACAGAGCCCTGGCATCACAAAATGGATGCCACCAGCACAGACACTGGGCTGCCCTCCTGCTGCTGACTGAAACTCGCAGTGGAGGAGGCCCAACAATTGGCATCCTGTCACAGGGAGGTGTCACCACCTGCCAGACAGGATTTAGTGTATTGCGGCTGGGTGGGTGCACTCCTAGAGTGCTTTGAAGTCCTGCACTGGGGGAGCAGTAGGCTCCTCTGTGCATATGCCAGCTCAAACCGGTTCAGGGGCTACCTGTCCCTGCTCTGGTGCAAAACTGGACAAAGGGAAGTGGGTGTAACCACCCACTCCCCTGACCCTCCCAGAGGAGTGGTCATAGAGCTAGTCCCTCCCTTTCTTTTAGTATAAGTTAGGGAACCCTTGCCATTGCAAGTTAGATATCCCTGGACGACGCTTTACAAGAAGAATCCTGGCCCTTCGACGTTCCACTACCTTTGGAAGTCGGAAGAATCTCCCTTGGAGTCAAGGAGTGACTCCCCTGCTTGGCAGGCACCAAAAACTTGAATCAACGGTCGCAAACTTTCCCGCTCCCGCCGGAGTCCGAAGTCCCTGCAGCCCCAGAAGTGGATTTCCTGACTTCTCGACGGCCATTGTGAGTCCCCAGCAGAGCTGAGGCAAGTGAACCCCACGAGTGATGAGGAACAGCAATACCCGGATACCGTGCACTATTGTCAAGTGCAACCCCTTCACGACGTTCTAGGAACTTGTGCTTTGTACCATTTGTGGCCCAAGCCTCCAGCAGGTTGTGCACTGAAAATCAGAGGCCTACCCTGTCCCGAGTGACCATGGGCTCCTGTAAAGCATTTCCTCACGAGGCGTCTTTGCGATCCCTTGCCCGTTGGCTTGTGGGTCCTCTGAAGACTTTCCTATCAAACCAAAGGGCTCCCCTAGTTGCTCCTGGCCTTCCCTCACTTACCCTTGCTGGGTGAGTCCCTCAGACCTTGCTGGTCTGCACCATCGACTTTATTCACTTTTCACGAGACTTGCTACTGCCAAGGCTGTTGGCTCCAATCCGGTTGCCGACACCTCAGTCAGCTGCAGACTTTGTGGGACACTCCGAATCCAGCTGCTGGTCATCGTCGATCTCTCCTGGACCTCATGAGCGAAGAGTCAAAACACCCTTGATCGCCTGTAATCACCCGACATCCGTGGGCATCCATCTTCCTGGCCCCGGGTCACTAGCAAGTGACTGTGAACACTGTCCCTTCTGCTTTCAGGTCATCTTCATCCTGAATCCAGCCTTGGATTTCACCGGACACTTCTTCAGTCTTCGCAAGCAGCAAATCTTCTTTGGCTTCCATAGAAAACAGCGACACAACCCGACACCAAAAGACACCTATGCACCCGGCTTCCCTGGGTGAGGTAACTCGTGCACTCCTGTGCCCTAGTGTGTGTTGGCCCTCGAATTACTTACCTTGTAAGTGGCTTGCTTGCAGACTTCCTCGAAGTACCCTAAAACTTTAGAAAATCCAACCGTGACTTGCTCCATTGAAATCAATATGGAACCCACGGCTGTGTTCTCACACTGCACGCGTCTCCCATGGGTCTTTTACTTACCTGCTTCTGCTGCATTAGTGAAGCCCCAGCGATTCTACAGGTCCTAGGCCTTGTCCCCTTGCAAGTCAAATTTCCTAAACCTCTTTTTTAGTATATAATCTGGTAAGCCCCTAGGGCCACAGCCATATTTGTGCTTAACTTATTGTGAAACGTTGATATTTGAATGTGTTCCTGACTTCTAATCTCATGAAGAGATTACTAGAGTGTGTCTAGAAATAAATACATATATATATATTTGATATATATACCTGTGTGGTGTCTTTTCATTTGGTAATTCAAGAGATTATAAGGTAAAACAACCTGCTTTACATTCCTCTGAGACTGAGCCTGAAGGCTGCTCTCCACAGCTACCACTAGGATAGCTTTCTTTAAAAGGTTGTCTTAAACCTATCTACTATAACAGTCGAATTGGACTGGTGCAAGGTGGCCACTATAACTAGTGACCAGCATATGCCAGGCCAACTTCTCACAGTAAGGTAATATAGCCCCAATCACCTTGAGTGTCTCTATGCAATCCGCATTCCTCTTTGGTGTCACTGGGACGATCTTTAGACCAGAGCACCCAGTAATATCACAGATACCATTTTTGGTAACAGCTCCCAGATTGGATGGTGATTTCAAATGCGCTTTTGGCGCTATCTCATACACTTCAGTAGCTTACGGAGTTTCCATTTGGAGCAATAAGAGGTTGTCGAGGCTTCAGTGCATAATCAGTCTTCTTACACTACCGGAAGGAGAGGACTCTTCTCAATCAAGGTGAGTCGTATACACAGGGCTTTAAGTGTGATGAAAAAGGGTGGGTCTCTCAAAGGGACGTGGCTGAATTAATTGAGGGTGTGGCTGAAAAACAGTTCTGCAAAAAATCTGTGCTTAGCAATAGCATAGTGTGCTGCCCGACTGGTATTTTGCTGCTCTGTCATTGAACCCAGATTCATTCACTAACATTACACCTACAACAAGTCAAGACTATTGGCTTTGTCAATGGTTGTTGTTTGCATAAGGTAAGCAACTATAGCTTTGTTGTGTATATATATTATTGAAAATGCTTTAGTTCTGAAATGATGAGACTGTAAGAGAACTACAACAAGTCTCTTTGAAGTTACATCAAACACAGTGATGGTGGCACTGCTGCAGAGTTAACATTTTTTGGTTCCCCTAATGGTGAGGGCAAACATGGAGAGCCTGATAGAGACCCGTCTCAGCACCTGCATTTTTGAGCTGCCCCAGAGCACCTACAGAACCCGGCCCACTTAAAGCCCTGCTATACAGATTGTATGTGCCCCATCTGTGCTGGACTCCCTGTTCCAATGCCTTTGAATTGTTGCAATGGAGAGCGGAACCGTATAAGGAACTTCTACCTTTCTTTACCTGTGGATTGACACATGTACATGGTCAGCAACTTCATGTATTCAGATCGATAGTATCATGGCTATGTCATTTTCTGTTCTAAGGTAACAATAGCCAAGGACATTTTCCTATGGTTTTTTTGCGTTCAAACTCAGGGAAAATGAAACTGGCTGAATTAAGCTACATTTGCCCAAGATTTCAAAAGTGTCATTCATTGATTAGTTTTCAATAATAAACCAACAAATATTATTGTTTTGCATTCGATAACCCGCAATTAAGTTCGGCTCTTAATGCGTCTATTCATCCGCAGTCAAAATGCAGTCCTCCGTCCCAAAAATCAAAAATAGAGGGATGGACCTGTTGCTGCTTCACAGTTCGAGATCCAATGTCCACTTGAAAAAACAAGCATTTGCAATGCATTAGGTCTCGCAATTACGCGAGTTTAAGTTATTGGCATTGTAAATGACAATGCCTTTTATTTATGTTTTTAAAACGAAAACAAAAATAATAGGCATTGTTATTTGCAATCTCAATAGCTCAAACTCACGTAAATGTGAGACCTATTGCATTGCAAATGCTTGTTTAAATATATTTTACAGCAAATGTGTAAAAATATGATAAAGTCTCTTCAAAATTCAAAAACGTGTATTTTGATAACATGCAGAACCTTTTCACCTTAGTACATCCGATGATACCACTGCATTGAGAGGTATTTTTTTTAAATGTTAGTGTTCAAAAATTAATTTAGAAGCATTCATGCCTCTACCGACCCTAACAATAATGCCAATAGTGAACAAAGAGGCATATCAGCTTTGTTGCTATTATAAATGGACAACAGCATATTTTATTAAATCAAACACAAGAGAAGGAAAAAAAGGCAATGTGAAAAAAAACAATTGCCTTGGATCACACAATTTGGTCAAGTGGGGATGCCAGGATTGATCCCAGGTTTTCTGGTTTCGAATTGTGCAATTCAGTCAATACATGTACATGCTTTGCTTCCCCTACACCCTACACCCACCTTGCAAATCCAAATCTCCTGCCCACCACCCTGTTGGTATCAGTGCGGCCCCTTGGTCACACCACAGACAATACTTTGTGGCCCCTGGGAAATTGTTTGTGAATACCCATGTCTTAGCCTCTTGCTTTCCATTCTCAGTTTAGCTCTTAACTTAGTTATGTTAACTCGATTTACTTCTATATTTATCAGTGTTATTGGTAGAGCAAATGTAGAAATTAACATCCAGGAGCACATTAATGCCTCCCTGATGGCATTCCATTGGCTCCCCATGAATATGACCCTTTGTTCCACTTACAAATACCCATGCATGAATTGTATCTAACATCTCAGCAGTATAAATGCCATTTCCTAGATGAGTCCTCTAACCATAATCTAGTCCTTCAGAACATATTACACCTCCAAATTCCGGTGACGCATCACAGATCGTGGACACGGACTACACATTGCAAAACCCGTTAACTTTCAGACAAAAATGACCTAATCTTCAGGAAGAAACTGAAAAAGCATTTCTATGAACTTCGCTACCCAATCCCCAATAAAGCAGTGCCTAGAGGTGATTCTTTTTTCCGGAGTTTTTATATAGCGCGAACTTGACCCGAAGGTATCAGGTATCAGAGCGCTTTACATGAGCACCAGTTGTGTTATGCAAGGACACATTCATCTTTAGGTCTCGCCTGACCCAGCGCATGCGCTGGTCTGGCGAGTTTTATTGAGAGGGCTCCAAAAAGTGCTACCAGGCCAGCCTAGAGCTACAGTGCATGTGCGCGGGCGCCACGCTTTGCCGCAATTTCTTTCACTTTCGCGGCCGCACGGCCGCTTTGATGTTTGATCGTGATCCCGATCGCGATCACTTTAACTTTCGCGGCCGCAGGGCCGCTTTGCATAGCCAATAGGTCTCGCTTTTGGGACCTTATAAGTATTTAGTTATGCAACTGTTGCATGGCTAAACACTTATAAGGTCCCAAAGGCGAGACCTATTGGCTATGCCAATGCTTGCTTTGGGTAGCTATGGGGAGTTTAAGTGATTTGCCCAGAATCACAGGATGTTGTGCGTGATTGCCGAGACTTGAACTAGTTCTCCAGATTCGAGATCGACTGCCTTAGCCTTTAGACCACATCCTCTACCCACTTCTCATTGATGTGTGGTACATGGTTCAATCATTCATTCGAGCTTACTAATTGAAAGAGTTTATTGGGTATGGTCTTGTTCATTAATCTCAGTGCCCAGCAAAATTGGGGCATTTTAAGATGTTTGCAATTTGAAACTAAATGCAGCAATGTACGCTAAATCCACCACCAGGACCACGTCTAATGTCAAGAAATCTCTAATAAATACATTTTTACTTATTGTTTAAATGTGCTTAGCATGAAGACTGCTCATTAAAAAAGTCTTAAAACGCAAATTCAGTGACCAATTTGGCATGAGTCGTATTCTTAAGAAATTTGTTTACAATTATAAAAATGCATTGTTTACAAAAAATGTTGGTGGATCATAGATGAAACCATAGACTCGTAGCAGTCATAATATGATAGAATACATAGCCTAATTCCTACGTTTCACGAGCTGATATATAACCTATTAGGATGAGGGAGCCTGGGATGTTTCCTCCGACAATGTTCCTCTTCCACAAAAACCAAAATCTGAAAGATGACATTAGAAGCTACCCAGTGTAATGTGGTACCTTACAAAGAATATTTATGGTATATTTACAAGGGGATATCGTAACCAGAACTCTACTTTTAGTGATGTTCAGTGGCATATCCCCTTCTCCTTATTTACAATGCGGCGTTAAGCCACTTAACGTGGCAGTGTTAAACCACTTAACGTAGCTTAATGCAACCTTGTAAATAAGGCCCTTTTCATGCTTCGCTTAGCGTGAAAGGAGTGTGCAATGGTTGTGCGCAGGGAGGGTTCTGCCTCAACACCCATTGCTTTTTGAAGTCGCCCCATATTTACAAGGATGGAGCATTGCCAAAAACTAGGGCCAGATAAACCCTGAACTTAGAATGGCGATGCGAGGAAACTTATTAGTTTCTTCTCGTATTTTGCTCTTTCTATGTATGCTGCATTCTGCAGCATGCATAAAAGCATTGAATTGCCTTTAAAGATTGTTTATGTGCAGGAAGGTGTCCCTTCCTGCACATAAACAATTGTCTCTGCGGTGCAGGCACCCTTGCAACATGGCGCAAGGGTGCCTGCGCTGGTGCTAGGCAGCTTCTTTAGTGCCAGCGCTAATGGAAACACAGGAGTGCAACGCATTTTTGAAAATATGTAGTATCCCTGCATTTAAAAAATGTCGGAGAGCAGCGTCACCAATTTTGAAGCAACACCGCGCGGGCTCTGACATTTTATTGTAAATATCTCCCTTTATCTTCCAAATCATCATCCCCGACCTTTTACTCTCTGGTAGGAATAGTTATTATTTGTAGTGTGCAGTGCTTAATTTGTAAAGCAATAAGTGCCAGGGCCCTCGTCAGGAGACTACTGCAGCTCGCACTACCCATTGACCCGTTCAGTGCTGTCAACGACAGTACCAACACAACGTTTAACAATCACACCTATAAGTCTGACAATTCAGACTCTTCTAGTCCCCGAAGCAAAAAGAATAGCTTGGACGCAAAGAATTAGTCCTTTGTATTGTATTTTGATTTAGTAAACAACTGTTGTTGTGTCGGTCTCTAAATCAAAAAAACTGCGCCACCATGTGGAAGACAGCACTAAGTGCTGGTGTTGACAATTAAGTGCTGGTGCCGAACCAGCGGCACATATTAAGCACTGGTAGTGTGACAGCTATATAATGTATGCTAATACGGTGCAATTCGCATTCTCTCAAAAATCCCCGTCTTCGAAATTGAAACAACGCACTTCTTTCAAGTCACAGTATAGTGACATCGGGGACTTCCGGTCGATAATAACCACCTATATTATAACGCTGCCTTCAACACGCTGAGATGTTTCAAGTAAACTCCGCACCTCTTATGACCGTCTTCTATATTGCCTCAGAAAGACTTGAGATATATCCTTTTCGGGTAGAAACATTAATTCATTGACCTTGAAAACAGCATGGAAAGAGTTCCTCTCCGTCAGAAATAAAGAGGCACTGGCGTGTGCACAGATCTGTCTTTGGGGGGCCCTGAAAGGCGCTATGGCTTCTGCTGTCAGACTGCAGTGATCACAGCTCGCCACACAGTGATAGGTGTACACTCAAGTCTCCTTGTCTCAAACTACGTTGCAGTGGTTGGAATTGTCGCTTCCGGCTTTCCGTGACATCTGTGTCTATGGACAGTCAGACTCAAAATAGCAAAGGAGAAAATGCCCTGCGGTTTGTGAGTTGGAAAAACACAATTTCTCGTCTTGGAAACTGTCTTGATGAACAGCTCAGATTTATGTAAGTATTTGATCTATGGTGGCTCGAGGAGCAGCAGGGGACACTGCACTCATGCCGGCGGCCCTAGCTGCAGGACCTCGTGTTTGAAATGTCCATGCTGCGATAAGAATGTTCCTTCTGAGGCCATCTGCCCCTTGGAGTTAGACTACATTAAATACCCAGAGAGCTGTGTGTAGAGCGCACAGGACTGAATCTAGATAGAGGGCGCGTGGCTCGAACAATTCGAGACCGCACACGGTACCATTCTTCTTCCATAAATTATATTCGTTTAATTAATATGTGTAACGTGCTACCTATAAAAGAACAGGGTCGCTTCAGAGGCCAAGTCAAGGAAGGTGGAAGGGTGACGAGGGCTAGTGTTAATAAAAAGGGGTTAAGGAAATGGAGGGAAATAGAAAAGGAGAGGTTACCGACAAGGACTCAACAAGGGAGACCCTGCATAGCGCCTTAAGAGCCATATGGGTTAGCTACAGAAGAATGAGATAGGTAGTTCCAGATGTGGTAACGGAGCCACCCGGCCCGTTCCATCACGCTGAGCACGCACCCACGCACCCGGAGGGCGGGCACGCCCGAAGGCATAAATAAACGGGCGCGAGACCGCTCGAGGTCTTCGGCCCACTACAGTGACCCTGGCTGTTGTGTCCCTTTATTTGGCTGCATAGTCCCCCATGCCCCTAGGCCTGCCCTGTCCCTCCAAACACTACATTGGCGACGAGAGCGGAGCCTACCCGCGCCTCGCCCCTCCCGCGCACCTGCTGTGCTGACTGGCGGTGTCCAGCGCTCTCCGCGGAGGTGGAACACAGCGGACTCGTCGAGCGCGCCCTCGCGCTGGCTGACTGGGCTGCGCGCGCGCCTTCCTGCTGCCCGGTGGGGAGTCCTGAGCCGTGCGCACCGCCGGTGAGCTCGTGTCGGGGGTAGGAGTCGGCCCTTGTGAGCCCGGCCCGTGCCTGTGCAGAGGAGTGAAGAGCTCGTCGTGGCTCTGGAGGTGAAGGCCCCGAGGGAGACGTGTAGCAAGGGGCGTCCTCAGAAGTGCCTGCGGGGGAGATCGTGCCAATAAAGCCTGAACAAAAAAAAAAAAACAAGTGGTCTCGCCCACGCGCAGCACCAGCCAGGCGACCTGCCTGCGTCAAGGAGCTCAGCCGTTGGTCTCGCCTGCGCGCAGCGCCAGGCAGGCGGCCTGCATCAGCCCGGAAAGGGGAAGGAGTGTGACGGTGGTCTCGCCTGGACAGCAGACCTGCAGCCACGGCCTGGGAGGTGAAGGTGAGGAGCGACAAGCATGACCACCCCTGTCACCAGCGGAGGAGGCGCAGCGCAGCCGCCACAGCCAGCGGCCGCCGCGCAGCCCGCGGCCGCCGCGCCTGGGCACAGTGCGGTAGCCCCGTTGCCGCCGTTCAGCGAACTGTCGGACCCCTCCACGGCGGCGGTGCGGTGGCGCTCATGGATCGGACGGCTGGAGCACTACTTTGTCGGGGTGCGGGAGACGGACAATACTGTCAAGAGGTCTCTCCTCATGTGCTACGGGGGCGAAGAACTGTACGACCTCTTCGAGACCCTACCAGATAGGGGGAACGCCAACGACTATGCGGGCGCCATAAGGGCCCTAAACCGCCATTTTGATCCCCAAACCAACCCCGACTTCGAGTGGTTCAAGCTCCGCCGGGCGCGACAAGAGGAAACAGAAAGCATCGACGTCTTCTATGCCCGCCTCCGAAAACTCTCGCTGTCCTGCGAGCTACCGGACCAGAGAGCAGAGATTCGGGCTCAGCTCATCCAGGGTTGCAGGTCGGTCCCGTTGAGGCGCCTTATCCTACGGCAGCCAGGCATCTCCCTAGATGACATCCTGATCCTGGGCCGGTCTCACGAGCTGTCCAACGCTCGGGCGGACGAGATGGAGGCGGCCCTCAACCGGCCAGCTACGGCCCCAAAACCGACGGCAGTCAAGGATGAGAGGGTGGATGTGCTGCAGAGGCGACCGAACCAGCAGCGAGGAGCCGCGAGGGCTCCGCAGGGCGGCGCCTGTGGCAACTGCGGCCTAGGTCACCCGCCTGGCGGCCGGTGCGTCGCAATGGGACAAACATGTCTGAAGTGCGGACGGGCAAACCATTTCGCGAAGGTCTGCAGAGGCGGCAGAAGGGCACGCGGCGGTGCCTCCGGCCCGCGAGGGGCAGCGGCGCGCGTGCACCAACTGACAGTGGAAGAATCCGCCGCCCTGCGCGAAAACACCAAGACAGAGTTCGATGAAGAGGTGGAGGAAGAAGAGGTATTCTTCGTTTCGTTCGTGGGCCGGGAAGGCACGAGGAGAAGACCGCCGCCCATGTGTGACATCATGGTGGCCGGGTCCCCGGTGAGCGCTCTCATCGACACGGGGGCGTCGGTGAACGTCATGGACAGCTGCCAGTATGAGAGGCTGTCGCCACGACCACCCCTGAGGTCCTCCAAAGCCCAAATCTTCACATATGACAGTGACAAGCCACTGTCCCTGCGAGGGGTGATCGACGTTGAAGTCGTCAGTGACGGCAGGAAGCTGGCCACGACGTTCCACGTGGCGGAAGGCAAGAGGGGCACCCTGCTGAGCTGTCACACCGCCGAAGATCTGGCGCTGGTATTCTTCGCGAATCAGGTGCATGACCTGCATGCCAGGGAGATGTTGAAGGACTTTCCAATGCTGTTTCGAGGTCTAGGGTGCCTACGCGGGAAGCAGTTCAAACTACACGTGGACCCGACGGTCCGGCCCATGGCGCTGCGTCACAGGAGAATACCATTCCTCCTGAGACCACGAGTGGAGGAGGAGTTGAAGAAGTTGGAAGACCTGGGGGTGATCGAGAAAGTGTCGGGTCCCACCCCGTGGGTGTCCCCCCTAGTTGTGGCGCCCAAACCCAAGCAGCCAGGCGCCATCCGTTTGTGTGTGGATATGCGCCTCCCGAACAAGGCAGTCAAGCGCGAAAGACACCTCACGCCCACCATGGACGATATCGTGGCCGACCTCAACGGCGCGCAATGGTTCACGAAACTGGATCTCAACGCGGGATACCATCAGCTAGAACTCCACCCAGACAGCCGCAACATCACCACCTTCTCCACCCACGTTGGCCTGAGGAGGTACAAGCGGTTGAGTTTCGGTATTTCGTCAGCGGCCGAAGTGTTCCAAAACGCCATACGGGAGACTCTCTCGGGACTCCAGGGAGTCATCAATTTGAGCGACGACATTTTGGTGTTCTCAAAGACTCTGGAAGAGCACCATCGGCATCTGCGAGACACGCTGCAGCGGCTGGCGGATAGCGGCCTCACCCTGCACGAGGCCAAGTGCTCCTTCTACCAGGAGTCGGTCGAGTTCTTCGGCTACATCTTCTCGAGGGACGGCCTGAGAGTGGATCCGAAGAAAGCGGAAGCGATCCGAGCTGCCCCGAGGCCCACCTCCGCCACCGAGGTCAGGAGTTTTCTAGGGATGGCAACCTACTGTGGACGGTTCATTCCCAACTTGGCGTCCCTGTCGGAGCCGCTCCGGCTTCTCACGAAGAGTGGTCAGCCCTGGACCTGGGCGGCGAAGGAAGATCTGGCGTTCCAGGCGGTCAAGGACGCGCTGATCGACGACAAGGTCATGGCGTACTTTAGACCCCACCGGCGGACAGAGGTGGTGGTGGACGCGAGCCCCGTTGGGCTGGGCGCGGTCCTGATGCAGGAAACGGAGGCAAAGGAATGGGTCCCGACCGCATACGCCAGCCGGGCCTTGACGGCCACGGAGATGCGGTATGCGCAGATTGAGCGGGAGGCGCTGGCCATCAAGTGGGCCTGTCAGCACTTTCATCTCTACCTGTATGGTCACGACTTCCGGGTGGTCACCGACCACTAGCCCCTTGTCCCGCTTTTCGCCGGCACAGCGCGGCTAGGGCCCCCGAGGATCGAGAGATGGGCAGTCCAATTGCAAGCATACAGGTTTGAGGTCGTATTCCGACCCGGTGCCAACAACCCGGCGGACTTCCTGTCCCGGCACCCAGGGCAGGCGCACCCTGATCAGTCGGATGAGCGAGGCACGGAAGAGTTCGTCCGGTTGGTATCGCAAGCGGCATGCCCGGTGGCACTCACGCTGGAAGACATCGGAAAGGCCACGGAGCTGGACGACTGCCTCGTAAAGGTGAAGCGCACGCTGGCAAACCGCCACTGGCGGAACTTCCTGGACAGGGTGCAAGCCCTCACTGAAGAGGAGAGAGTCTTTCGGCAGCAAATGTGGAATGCGCAGAGTGAACTCAGCGAGGGGCCGCATGGCGTGGTCTTGAGAGGAGCAACACTCGTCATTCCGAAGAGTCTCCAAGGAGAGGTGGTTAGGTTGGCACATCAAGGGCATCAAGGCGTCTCCAAGACCAAGGCCAGGCTGCGGAGCAAGGTGTGGTTCCCTCGGATGGATGCACTGGTTGAGGAAGTCATCCGCAACTGTCACTCGTGTAACATCACCGGGGGCGAGCCGGCACCTCATCCGGTGATTACGGAGGACCCATGTCTGGAACCCTGGTCCAAGTTGTGTGTGGACTTTGGATCTTTCCCGGATGGGCGACACACCTTAGTGGTGGTAGATTCGCACTCCAAGTTCCCGGTGGTGGAAGTGGTCTCCTCCACAGCATTCAGCCAGGTGCGAGCGGCGCTGGACCGCGTATTTGCCATGATGGGCCTACCTGAGGAAGTCCGGTCGGACAATGGGCCACCGTTCCAAGGACGAGAGTTCCAGGACTACTTAGCAGCCCGAGGGGTCAGGCACAGGAAGATCACCCCACAGTGGCCCCAGGCGAATGGAGAGGTAGAGCGGTTTATGCGCACGATGAACCGGGCTCTGAGGATCGGAGTCGAGCAAGGGGAAGACGCGGATCAATGCCTCTCACAGTTCCTAAGTGCGTACCGCCGGACACCTCACTGTACTACTCGGTGCGCGAGCGCACCTTCTGTTCAAGAAGGCCCCCAGAGACAATATCCCGGCGAGTCACGTGTGGCAGCCTCGGCCGCTGGACCAAGAGGCGGCTCAAGGGAGAAGGCGGACCTCCAACGAGAAGGCCAGTATAACGAGGAGAGCCCAGGCGAGGAGTCTCCAGGTGGGAGACGGGGTCATCCTGAAAGACCGTTACCCGAATTGGAAGTATCGCACCCCGTTTGAACCGGAAGTGTGGGAGGTGATCAGGGTGCAGGGCACCATGGTGTCAGCCCGGAGAGGAACACGGACAGTGACTCGAAATGCGTCCTGGTTCAAACGAATCACCTCAGTTTCCCCCGAGACTGACCCGCAGGATGAGGAGCTCGAGGCCAGAGAAGGGTGCAGCTCACCAGGAGGGCAGGCGAGCACATCGCAGAGCGCACCCTCACCGTCCGGCGCGGGAGATCGAGAGGACGGGCCCTCTGAGGAGGCGGGGGCACCCAGTGACAGAGGAGCTTGCGGAACCGGACGAGGAGACGTCCCCCGGAGCCAGCCGTATGGCCTTCGGCCAAACCCAGCCCCAAGTAAGAGACTCAGAGACTTTGCGTGGTGTGCGCAAGAGCAGAACTGTTCCGTGATAAATGATCTCTGTATCTGAAAGATTGGAGGGATGTGGTAACGGAGCCACCCGGCCGGTTCCATCACGCTGAGCACGCACCCACGCACCCGGAGGGCGGGCACGCCCGAAGGCATAAATAAACGGGCGCGAGACCGCTCGAGGTCTTCGGCCCACTACAGTGACCCTGGCTGTTGTGTCCCTTTATTTGGCTGCATAGTCCCCCATGCCCCTAGGCCTGCCCTGTCCCTCCAAACACTACACCAACTTCCTACCGCTTTTTCCGGATTCGCAGCAGGGCTTTGTTCTCTTCTCCAAAAAGTGCAGATATTTCCACAGAATGAATGTTTTTACTGCGAGGCGTATCTTCAATTATGCTTTAACAGTGAAAGAACGGAGGCGTTCAAAGGCCTTACATGACTTTCTGGTGTGCATCTGTAAAACCTTTTCTGCAAGTAAACAGATATGAAGTTGTGAGTACCCTGTTGGGTGACATAGGGGCATATTATCAAGCATGGAGTTACAATTATCGCCGCTTTAGCGGCAGAAAACAGCCGCTAAAGCGGCGACAATGGGCTTGATAATATGCACTTGAGAATTCCAGCCCATATTGTCACCAAACCATGGGCTTCTATTGGACTTCTCTGCGGCATATTATCAAGCCCATTATCGCCGCTTTAGCAGCAGTTTTCTGCCGCTAAAGCGGCGATAATTTTAACTCTGTTTCTCGATAATATGCCCATTAGAGTTCTTTGAATGCGATGTGTGCTTTCACCGTAAGTTATGTGGCTTCTTAAACTTGATTCGATGTGTTTAAGAGTTTAGAAATAGCCTCCTGCTCTGTATTGAATATGCTGAAGATTGGGGATGAGATTAGATGAAGAAGTACTGAGGGGCATATCAGAACAACCGGCGATAATTATCGCTAAGCACACTTAGCGCTAGGATAATTATCGCCGGCTAGCGTGGATTTTTATCGCTGAGATAGCATGCTATTAGCAACGCTTATCTCAAAAGCGATAAAAATCCTAGCACTAACTGCCAAACGTGAGATTATCGCTGGAAACCCAGCGATAATCCCATGAAGTTTGGCGATAGCTTGCTGATAGGGCCTCACATACTTAGCCATGATATCCACCTTACATAGGATATCATGGCTAAGTCAGTTTCAAAGCAGGCGTAATAAAAGTAGCGATAACAGAGGTTATAGCTACTTTTCTTGTCGCTATGCTGCTTTGCGTGAGGCTTGATAATAGGAGAAATGTCGCCTAGCGACATTTCTCCCGTTATCCTGGGGAGGAACGCCCACTTTGCATCTCATTAGAGATGCAAAGATCGGCGTTAGGAATTCAGGCGCTAAGGCAAGGTTTCACGCGATAGTGTGACCTTGCTAATATAGCGATAAAATTATCGCCGCTTTTCGGCCGAAAACAGCCGCAAAAGCGGCGATAATTTTATATCGCTGCCTTGTAGATATGCCCCTGAGTTCCTTATTTGTGGCAAGTAGCACATTGTAGCACATTCAGTCCTTGAACCCTTCTGTTCTAGTGAATAGAGCTATCATTAGGATATTCATTCAGATCAGCAGGTTTACCACAATCTACATTTGAAACATAGTAGGTTATCCAGTGAGAGATTATTTTAATGCTATCAGTGCTTTGAAACCGGTAAGTGATTCCAGTTTCACAATTTGCTTTTGCTTAATGCAAAGTGATTGGGCCTCCATGCAAATTATGTCGAGATGTCCCTGACTTTCCTGGTACCTATCACTGCTGTGTAATGGTGGCTGCTAACGGGGATTATCAAGTGGGACCTTTGACTATGCCTTACACAGATAACCTTTCCCTTATCTGACTTGTCCTTATGACAACAGTTTAGCATTATAATTACCTTATGGATGCTTTTTGACCACATGATTCCACTGCATCTTTGACGCAGCATTCCTAGTGCAGTGCAGCTTTTATTCACTTGTCTAAACAGTTAACCTTGGCTGGGCACAGCCACATCTCTGTTTTATCCCTTGCATTTTTTCTACACTCACACAGACTAATGGAAGGACAGCACTGTCACTATTCTCTTTTGTTAAAATGTTTATGGGTTTTGTCAAACCTCGTTCAGGGAGGCCACAGAGCAGACAGGGGCTACTGGGCCCCAACCATCATGGTTGAAATTGTTTGCTACTGGAGTCCTGGGTCCCATTCTAGTATGACTCTGCAAAGTGGGCCTGTGGAAATCGAAAATAATTGCTGTTAGCATGAGCTGAAGCCATCTTGTTTGCAGCATCCATTTTGTTAGCCTTGTGATTCTGCCGTCTTCACTGTTGCCTGCTTTTCTATTCTGCTTGAGTCATCAACCTTAGTTAACTCCTTCTGTATGAGCTCAGAAAGGCCTGTAGCTGCTAGAATGCGCCTGTTTGCTAATGTAACTGTCTTTCATATCCTACTGATGTAAGCAGTTCTGTTTCCCCTCCCACTTTGCTGACTAAGTGAAATTCATCTGCCCATGTTTGTCAGTATCTATTCCTGTGTAGGCCTGTAACTTCTATTTGTAACTACCTGCTTACTCTGCAACAAACTGTGTATAAAAGGCCCAATGGTTTCTGTATTCCATGTACTACCTCTTACAGCGCCTGAGGGTGTTGTATTGATGTAGTCCCACTCATGTGTGATTAATAAACTTGTTATTTTGAATTCCAGCTTCAGTGCCAATCTCTTCTTTGTTAGTCAACGGATCCGTGGACAAACTTAAAGGTGAAGACTGCACCGGTGTGCCCCTAAAAAGGCACATTTCCACAGTTTTGCGCCCGACTCGTGGGGCTCATCGGAGACGCTGCCGTCCGAAGGAGTGGTCTTGACGGAGGAATGGAATTTCTACTGAGGAGACGTCCTGCATGAGGAGACCTTTTGTCTTTGCAGACTGAAGTGCTTTTCCGATTTCCCCAATTTGACCCTCTAGGTGGTGGCCGGTCCCGACTGAGATCTCCTTTGGCGCAAGTTTTGCAGTGACTATTAGGTCGGCCAAGAGATTGGCAGTTGGAGGTTGGAGACTTTTGTTTGGTAAGGTCGCTGAAGGGACACTCTTGATTTTGGATTTGCTTGGCCAAGATTCTGGTTTTGTTTGTTTGTTTATTGCAATAAATAAAGGCAGGTGATATGGAGATTTTTCTCTACTTTGATATATCTGGGATAAGTAATATTTTATTACAATTTGATAGCATGCCTGCTCCTAGCACACTTCATAGGTTGTGTTGCTGTCTTGGTGGTACCAAAATGGATTTATAAAGTAGTCAGCCGGCTCCCCTAGAGGGGACACCTAATAGGTACATGTATATTAAATACGGTATTTCTTCCATAATGTATAGTACACTGTGGAACAAGTATACGAAAAAGGATCCTGATCTACGATGGCCAGTAAATGGGTCATTTGATTTAAAAAAAGATTCAGTATGTTGAGCAGTGTCTGTTTAAACGAAAGAGTCGCCAAGATACGTTTGATTGTGTACGAATGTGCGAGAAAGAAGTGCATGAGAGAGTGAGGAAAGAAGAAAGCTACAGCAGAAAAAAAACAGTGAAAAACAATATATAAAAAAGCATTGGAGTTGAAAAATAAGGAGATGAAGGAAATAAAAGAAAAAGAAGATAGGGAGAGTCGTTTAGAGGTAACTGGTCGGTACCCTATTAGGCGCCCCATTTATCCCATACTTAATAGACCTCAAGATGATTCTATTTTGTTAGATCGACCTCCACCCTGTATAAATTCCCTAGTGCCCCTGAGAATGAAGGTTCTGATGAAGAGCATTTGTCTTCAGAAGAAAAAGATGAAGATAAGCAGGACGGGTGGAAGACTCGCTCTACTTTGACTACTGAATGAAAGGCCACTCTTAGATCCGCTGCTCGTTAAACAGCTCGTGGGAGTGCCTCCGCCCCAGAACTCATTGCAATGGTTCAAAAGTGGATAGATTTAGAGCAGTTATATTTTGTAGAGACGTTTACTTGGGAAGTAATACTCAGTTTTAGAAAACATTCTGATGATTTAGAGCCCTCAGGGCACAGGGTCAGACTGATTTGCATATGGCCATGGCCATGTCTGAACTGGGGTGGCAGAGTGGGCCAAAGAACGGTGATGGATTAAACCCAGATCAGTTGACTGGGGGTGAGTGCTTGCCATGTTCAACACTCCGTCCATCATTTCCTTTGGTTTTGCTTTGTTCGCCATAAGTTGGCAGGGTATGCTCAGACGTGTGTCCCTTGCTCACTTTGCCACTGGATTCAAGCAAGTCTGGCTGAAGACGGCTGAAATGCCAGAAACCGGTCCTAGGAAGCTTGTTTCCGGTCCAGGGAAGACATGGCTTGGCAGTTCGGGCTGGACTGTTCCCATGAGGCACAGGGTCAGACTGATTTGCATATGGCCATGTCTGAACTGGGGTGGCAGAGTGGGCTAAAGAACGGTGATGGATTAAACCCAGATCAGTTGACAGGGGGTGAGTGCTTGCAATGTTCAACACTCCGTCCATCATTTCCTTTGGTTTTGCTTTGTTCGCCATAAGTTGGCAGGGTATGCTCAGACGTGAGTCCCTTGCTCTCTTTGCCACTGGATTCAAGCAAGCCTGGCTGAAGACAGCTGAAATGCCAGAAACCGGTCCTAGGAAGCTTGTTTCCGGTCCAGGGAAGACATGGCTTGGCAGTTCGGGCTGGACTGTTCCCATGAGGCACAGGGTCAGACTGATTTGCATATGGCCATGTCTGAACTGGGGTGGCAGAGTGGGCTTAAGAACGGTGATGGATTAAACCCAGATCAGTTGACTGGGGTGAGTGCTTGCAATGTTCAACACTCCGTCCATCATTTCCTTTGGTTTTGCTTTGTTCGCCATAAGTTGGCAGGGTATGCTCAGACGTGAGTCCCTTGCTTACTTTGCCACTGGATTCAAGCAAGCCTGGCTGAAGACGGCTGAAATGCCAGAAACTGGTCCTAGGAAGCTTGTTTCCGGTCCAGGGAAGACATGGCTTGGCAGTTCGGGCTGGACTGTTCCCATGAGGCACAGGGTCAGACTGATTTGCATATGGCCATGTCTGAACTGGGGTGGCAGAGAGGGCTAAAGAACGGTGATGGATTAAACCCAGATCAGTTGACTGGGGGTGAGTGCTTGCAATGTTCAACACTCCGTCCATCATTTCCTTTGGTTTTGCTCAGTATTATGAGTGACAGGAATCGGAAGCAAAAGGCAAGGAGGATAAAAAGGTTAAGGATCTAAAAACGAAAGTTATATGGTCCCTCATTTAGAGGTGGTGGTAGAGGTGGACGTGCGATGTATTGCCCTGGTGTACCCCCTTTCCCTCGAGCTACTTTGTCTTGTGATCTGTGTGCTTATTGTAAAGAAATTGGATATTGGCGTGCTGCCTGCCCCCTTTTGCAAGGTCAGCAGTATCGGCGGGGTAGAGGAAGTATGATAAGCCACCCAGGGAACACAGGGAATAGGGGAGGCATGGATAATCGTACCAGAATCGAGGCAGTTGAACACAATCCAAATTCATTTGATACCTTTGATAGACGAAAACAATATCAAATGTCTGATTATTCGGCTGATGATCCTAAGGATTCTGATTATGCACAGGAATGCCTAAGATGGGGTAAGGAACTGGTTGAGGTCCCACTAGATCAGAGGGGTCTGTCTAAACAATTGGTTACTAGGGCTCCCCTGTCTGGCACAATGATAACATCGATAGAGTTTGATGGGACACCTACACTTAGCCCACTGTCAAAGCCACTTGCATTTAGTCTTGATAAATTCACTGCAACATGTCCATTTCTCCTTTCCCCTAACACGCTGGATAACATCGTGGGTATCGATATGCTTAAACATTTTCATGCTACAATACGTTGTTTCCCAGAGGGTGTGCATATTATTTTAAATGATAACTATCCAATGGTTGAGAGGTCTTGTCTTATTAAAGAGGATATTGCTTTGGCATCGTTACCTAGTACCTTGTGGGCTACATCACATACCGACGTGGGACAAATGGTTATCTCACCAATACATATTCAAGTGAAAGAAGGTGCTTCTTTGCCTCGACTGCCCCAATATAAAATATCTCGGGAAGGCAAAGAAGCATTGATACACATTGTTCAGGATTGGATTAAGGTGGGGGTCGTGGAAGAAGTCCCTTACAATGCCTGTAATAGCCCTATTATTTTGAAAAAAGACATTGATTCTAAAATGTATAGATTCATCATCGACTTGCGAGAGGTTAACAAGATCGTAGTGCTCCAATATCCGGTAGTCTCTGACATCACAACACTTCTTACTATGGTTCCTCCTACTGTAACTACATTCAGTGTGATCGATTTGAAGAATGCATTCTTCTCGATACCTATTCATCCTGACAGCCGTTATTTGTTCGGCTTCACTTTGAATAATCGATCATTCAGATTTTGTAGAGCTCCACAAGGGTATACAGAGAGTCCTAGCATTTATAGCCATGCATTGAAAAGGCATCTTGATTTTTTCCTTGTGCCAAAAGGGGTGGCTCTTATTCAATATGTCGATGACATCTTGTTGGCTGCTGATACACCTGAACAGTGTGAAGAAGTAACACTTTTATTGCTATCATTACTTGCCTTTCATCATCACTAAGTCTCTCGGAAGAAATTGCAATGTTGTAGACAGCAGGTTACCTATTTAGGTCACCTCCTGTCTAAGGAGGGACGTGCACTTACACCAGATCGCATTCAAGCTATTTTAGACACGCCTGTGCCCCGTACTCAGAAGGATGTTTGTGCACTGGTTGGCCTTACTTCTTTCTGTAGGCAGTGGATCCCTAGCTTTTCTCACATTGTTAAACCCTTGTTGGCCCTTTTGACTAAAGACACTCCGATGCCTCTCTCATGGACTACTGAATGCCTGCATGCTTTCCAACAGTTGCGTCAAGCTCTTTGTTCTGCACCAGTATTAGGAACTCCAGACTACACTAAGGCTTTCACACTCTATGTACACAAGAGGGACGGTCTTGCTCTCTCAGTTTTAACACAGACACACGGTGATAAGCAGCGTCCTTGTGCATATTTCTCAGCTGTCCTTGATCCAGTCGCCCGTGCGCTGCCTGGGTGTTTTCGAGCGGTGGCGGCGACAGCTGTGTCCATACGTCAAAGTGAGGGAATAGTCTTGTCACACAGATTGCTTGTGCTAGTACCCCATTCAGTTAATGCTCTTTTACATCAAACGAAAACACAACATTTGACTAGTGCCCGCTTGACAGGATATGAATTGACACTTTTGGCTCCTCATATCACACTGAAAAGATGTTCGACTGTGAATCCTGCTACATTATTGCCATTTCCAGCTACTCAGCCTCAGTCACAGGAGTTACATGATTGTCTATCCCTTACTGAAGAACAAAAAAAGGGTCATGGTGACCTACAAGATACGCCCCTTTCTAGTGTTGATGGGGAACTCTGGGTTGATGGGTCCTGCTTGAAGTTGCCTGATGGCACGACATCCGCTACCTATGCAATCACAACACTTCAGACAGTAGTTGAGACAGCTCGCATTCCACAGAAGTCAGCTCAAGCTTGTTAACATCTACACCGATAGCCGATATGCTTTTGCAGTGGCTCATGATTTTGGGCAACTCTGGAAGGAATGAGGCTTTCTTACTTTACACGGTACGCAAATAGTGCATGGGGAATTAGTACACAATCTCCTTACTGCCTTGACATATCCTAAGAAAGTGGCAATTTTTAAGTGTAATGCACACAAGAAAGTGACTGATAAAATAGGAAAAGGCAATGCCTTTGCGGATCACACAGCTCGTGAGACTGCAATGAAGCAAAGTTCAACACCCATGTATGTAGTTAAGTCACAGGCTGAGCGTTGGCATGATGCCAGACAAGAAGTACTGGATATGAAACAATCTGCTTCCGTTGAGGAATTAGACCAATGGTCTAAGGAGGGAACATTGGATGTTGAGGGCTGTTGGAGGAATAAAGAAATGACAAAATGGAAGTTACCCACAACCTATTTACATCCTATGATTCACATGGCACATGGGCCGACACATGTTGGCATGGCCTCAATGGCAAAGCAACTTATGCAAGTTTGGGATCATCCAGATATTTCCGGCACAGCTAAAAAGATAGTCCAGTCTTGTCTGATTTGTCTCCAAAATAATCCTGGAAAGGGAACACGAACTCCAGCAGGAGGGTTTGTCATACCTACTGCACCTTTTGAGGTCCTGCAAATGGATTACATACAGTTTGAGCTTTGTAACAACCTAAAGTATGTCTTGGTAGTGGTTTGCGCCTTCAGTAAATGGGTGAAGGCATACGCTACGAAAGATAATACAGCTCCTACTACAGCAAAGGTGCTCCTAAAGGAGTTTTTCCCCCAGATTCGGCATTTGTCGAGTTTTGTGTAGTGACAACGGACCCCATTTCATTGGGCAAGTTGTTGATTACCTCATGAAAGGGTTAGGAATTACACAGAAGTTCCATGCTGCTTTTCACTCACAATCAGCAGGGCTAGTGGAACGTTACAACTCTACCCTCAAACTAAAATTGGCCAAAATACAGGCTTCCACATCTTTGAAATGGCCTGATGCACTGCCATTAGCGTTGCTATCCATTAGCTCGATACCACATACACGATCTGGCCTCACACCATATGAGGTGGTTTTTGGAAGGCCAATGAATATTTGTGGGAATCCTAAGCCACGCCCTATACATGATGTACCCAATGTATTGATGAACGACTATTTGTCTCAGTTGACTGACAGTTTGTCTTCTATTTATCAACAGGTTCGGGAGACTCTTCCAGACAGGTCGCAGGGTGAGGGCCATAATCTACGGCCTGGGCACTTTGTCCTAACAATGTCCTTTCAGCAGACCAGCTCCTTGGAGCCTCGTTAGCGTGGCCCTGAGCAGGTGCTCTTTGCTACCAGGACTGCGGTTCGAGTGACCAACCGGAAGAACTGGGTCCACGCAACCCATTGTCGGAAGGTGTTGCAGGACCTAGTGAGTCCAGCTGTGTTGGCAGATCACCGCGACATCCTGAACACAGAGAAAGGACAAGCCACGTCACCTGAAGGACCTGAGGAAGTCTTACCGGACCACACGATCCCTGGTGCATCTCGATATCAGCTGCGACCCCGGAAGAGAGACACTTCGTTGTTTAAAAAGACTGTTTGAGTCACTGTCCTAGGTTGTGAAAGATTGAGTTACAAAGAGGGCTACTCTTTTAGTGGCTACTTGTCTCAAACTCAGCGAAGAAACCAACGTTGCCCAGGACCTTAGGGCACCATCTGTTCTGTTGTTCAACTGCAAGATGAACATGCCTGCGGAGAAGAAATCAACTGCTTCAAAAGTTTGTGATCGAAAGAGTATGCTCATTATTGTACTCACTTTGATTTTTGCCATCATTGCTACAATAACATGGGTTGTAGAGGGAGTAGCTCCTGCTTGACAACTACTGACTGCTACTACTCCTGTCTCCATTGAGCATCAATATTTTACTCTTCCCTATCATGAAAAGAAGCACCGAATGTCATATCTCAATAACAGTTTCATACAAATGTTGCATCACACCCATATTGCTACGAACATTACCAATTGTTGGGTGTGTGGAATGATGCCAGCTCATCAGTAAAAGGGAGGAACGCCTTTCATTCCTTTGCCGTTTTCACACAATGGCTCCTGCAGAGCCTCGTTTGCACTATTGTGGGCTTCTCATATTGGTAATATTACCAACTTTGATGTAGGAAGACTTAACGCTCAGTTAAATAGAGTCTGTTACCCTGATGAGGAAGGAGATCCACAAGCTAAAGGAACTATAAGGGAAATGGAGGAGTATCGCCGAGGAAATTCCTCCACGCTCTATGTTTTCCCTAACACTCGAACTGTCAAGGGTAATGGGCCTCCTGTTATAGCTGTAACTAGAGCTCGAGCAGACCTTTGTGTGAGCAGTATTGGCAGTATCCCTGTGGTAAAAAGTGACTGTACTACAGTGCTGAACATTACTGGAATGAACAATAGTAGTTTTTTGTCCTCACATAACAGCTATTTCATTTGTGGAAGTAAAGGCTATTACCACCTACCTATTGGGTGGTCACGTAGCTGTTTTATGTCCTTTTTGCTACCACCTATGTTTTTGGCACCTGCATCTTACCAAAAAGACTAAAAACTGTTTAATGACATTTCTAAGAGCCGATTTAAAAGGTGAATAAATCGCGATGAGGTGGATCAAACTGATACTGCATTGCAACAGTATATTGACTTTAATGTGGAACTATTCTTCTTTGTTGGTGCGGCCTTAAACAGCAGAAAAATAAGGCGCTTAACACGTGTTGTAGAGGCTGTAACCAATCAGACAGCCATGGCACTTGAAAATATCATGGAAGAACTACAAATTGTGAGAATTGTGGCGCTCCAAAACAGGATGGTTTTGGATGTGATCCTAGCAGACCGTGGTGGAGCATGCCGTATTATTGGGAGCAGTTGCTGTGTCTACATCCCTGACCACGCCCCTTCAGTTTTTGAAGCAATTTCTAAGCTGCACAAGATAGCCACTAAAATCCATCAGGATTCAGGGACCTGGACTTTGACTGGATGCCTTTGGACTATGTTTACTGTATGGGGCTGGAAACTATGGCCAGCTCTATGTATATTTGTTGCGATCCTTTTTATCTGTTGCCTATGTATCCAATGTGGCCCGATGTTCACTCCCCTTTGTGCTTCTACCTGTACCTCATGTATACCAGCTAAACAAAATGTCAAGAATGTAAATACCCGACTAGTAACAGACCAAGAAATTAGTGAGTTAATGATGTTTGATGTCCATGATATCTTCCATGCTCCTTCTAAATCATAGAGATGTCTTCAGCAAATGCTAAAAGGGCCGTGTGTAGAAATTGAAAATAATTGCTGTTAGCATGAGCTGAAGCCATCTTGTTTGCAGCATCCATTGTGTTAGCCCTGTGATTCTGCCGTCTTCACTGTTGCTTGCTTTTCTCTTCTGGTTGAGTCATCAACCTTAGTTAACTCCTTCTTTACTGAGCCAGAGCAATGTATGAGCTCAGAAAGGCCTGCAGCTGCTAGAATGCACCTGTTTGAGAAAGTAACTGCCTATCATATCCCACTGATGTAAGCAGTTCTGTTTCCCCTCCCACGTTGCTGACTAAGTGATATTCATCTGCCCATGTTTGTCAGTATCTATTCCTGTGTAGGCCTGCACCTTCTATTTGTAACTACATGCTTACTCTGCAACAAACTGTGTATAAAAGGCCCATGGTTTCTGTATTCCATGTACTACCTCCTACAGCGCCTGAGGGTGTTGTATTGATGTTGTCCTACTTATGAGCGATTCATAAACTTGTTATTTTGAATTCCAGCTGTCAGTGCCAATCTCTTCTTTGTTAGTCT
The DNA here is from genome assembly GCF_964204655.1 of Triturus cristatus. Classification (NCBI taxonomy): domain Eukaryota; kingdom Metazoa; phylum Chordata; class Amphibia; order Caudata; family Salamandridae; genus Triturus; species Triturus cristatus. The sequence goes on along the minus strand of NC_140585.1, from coordinate 854,769,665 downwards.
ACGGCCCCTCGGACAAACTTAAGGGTGAACCCTGCACCGGTGTGCCCCTAAAAAGGCACATTTCCACAGTTCAAGTACAACCCTTTCTACATTTACTTTCAGGGAAGTTAAGATTAACAGGCAGAAGCTTCTCAGGAATATAGAATGGGTCAGAAGAGCTCAGAAATCAACAATCAACCAGTAGACAAAATAATATAATGTCCATCCCAATTGTTAGACCTGTCAGCCTTGGTGTGGTCTCCCTCAAAACCTTTTGCCTAATCCCCTCCTAAATTTGTTTTTTTGTGCTTTAGGACTCTGTGCAATTTTTCCACTGCTGACCAGTGCTTGTCCTCACTCCTATAGCTTGGTAAAATAGGCATGCACCTGATTGGCACATTTAATTTACTTAAAATTCCCTAGAAGTGAGGTACTACATGTACCCAGTGCCCGTCAATTAAATGCTACTAGTGGTCCTTCAGCACTTATTGTGCCACCCATTGAAGTAGCCTTATAAAACATGTCTAAGGCATGCTATTGCAGCTTGTGGGCAGTTTTAAGTTGCCATTTCGACCTGGCAAAATAGATCTTTTGCCTTGTGTCGGAAATTGAGTTACTCATTGGGTGGGGGGAAGGGAAACCCCATTAAAGCAGCAACCACAATTATAATCAGGGTGAAACACAGGAAAACCCAAAATTAACTTGTGCTTAACCCTCTGATAGCTTGGCACGAAGCAGTGAGGCTTAACTTAGGGGCAATGTGTAAAGTATTTATGCAGCAATTCAAATAATAATAAAGTAAAAACACAACACAAAGTTTTGAAAAATAGAGTAAAGTTTAGTAAATTACTTGAGACCAAAACAACAAAAATCCAATCAGTAGAACCAGAGATATGTAATTTCAAAGATTTAAGTGAAAATAGTGCCTAGAAGCACAAAGTGCCAACCGTAGTTATCTGGTTCCTCTGAACCGGCACAAAGTCTCACGTACAAGCAGACCACGATGGAATGTGGGCTGTATACACAGGGACCTGGTTATGCCCGCTGAACAAGAGTACCTTGAATCCTGGTTGCAAAGCATTCCAAGATCCCATGTCGAAGATGCGTAGCAGACCGGCTGGTTCCAAAGAAACTGTGGGGCTGCGATGTGGAGTCATGCCTCATCATCGAGGATGCTGTCAACGAAGAGCTTGCAATGTGAAGACCTGCTTTGAAGATGCATTGCGGAGTGGCGGTTCTGTGGAGACTTCACGCTGTGATGCGAGGTTTGGTGTCGGGGATGCATCTCGCTGTGGTGGTTCTGCTCACATAATGACAGATGGGCTGGCGGAGGACATTTCAAGGATCCAGGTCTGGGTGGCATCACTTAGGGGATAGGACTCACAGCAGAATGAGTCCAGGTGTTGGGATCATGGTCGATGGAGCCTTGTGTCCCTGAGGCTCTGGCCAGGAGGCCAGCCAACTAGCCCCTGGAGTCACTCTGGTGGTCCTGGGTTCAGGATGCAGGTCCAGTCCTTTAACTCAGGCAGCAGGGCAACAGAGTAACAGCACATCTTGCAGACCAGCACATCAGTTCTCCTGACTCTTCCACAGGCGTACTGGAGAGTTGGGTCTGAGGGTCTACTGTTTATAACTAGCTGCCACTTTTAAGTAGGAGAGGTTTCTGGAGTATTCCACCCCCAGAGGTACTTGGAATTGACTTCCTTCATGCGCTGGCCCAAGATTGTCTGGGGTCATAACAAACTAGTGTCAACCCCTTTGTGAGTGTGCTCTGGAAAAGACTTTGTGATGTGTAAATGTGGTAGGTGAAAGCTCCTTCTCATTAACTCAGAGATGGCCCATCCTGCCAACACTTATGGGTCTTTGTTTCACTGTCTGGGAGAAATACACACAGACACACTGCTAGCTACACCTTGTCACCTAGTAAAAAAATCTGCAGGCACCAAATGATTAGGACAAGAAAATGGCAACTTTCTAAAATGAAATTTTCTAAATTGTGATTTAAATTCTAACTTTACCATTAAAGAGGGCAATAACTTAAAATTCTTTAGACACCAAACTCAACATTACTGCCTGCTCCCAATTGAAACTTACAACTTCTTAACTGTAATAAGTTACCCCACTGTTATCCTATAGGAGAGGTAGGCCTCACAGTAGTGAACAACCCATTTAAGAGCTTTTCACTACAAGGACATGTAAAACTTAAAAGTGCATGTCCAACCTTTTATTTTTATTTCAAAATCTTTTTATTGATTTTTGTATCAGAACAGCAAAATTACAATTGTGACAAGCAGTATTCCTAGGCCAAGAGTGACAGATATAGTAATAAACATACACAGCTTGTTTCCAAGGTCTTAGCCTCTCTAAACATCTTACATTTATGCCCCTCCTTGATTCCCCCAAATGCAAACGTGAATCATACTTCAGGTAAGTTCAGAGGTTGGACATCTGCTAAATAATACTTTTGCTCATTGTCCAACCGAAACAGAAGAAAAAAGGAAAAACAAAAACAAGAAAAGCAATTTACAATCGAAGAACGACATACGCATCATGGTGGTTATGTAACAAAACGAATCGGTAGGTGGTGGGGTGTAGTGGCGTGAGTGCGTCATAAGTCTCCCTCCCCTATAGCCCTTTGTGCACAAAGCTATGAAAGCCCCTATATATGGAAGAGATGGAGCAAACTTAATCTGGGGCCACAATCCAGCAATGGCAGACCTTCTGATAGGTACGCTACCAGCGGGGACCAAATATACTCGAATCCCTTTCGTGCATCCTCCGCTATGTCTGTCAATTGCTCCAATGCTAGAGCTCGCCAGAGCCTGGCGTGCCATTGGGTACGAGATGGGACCTTAGCTTTCTTCCAGGCGGCCGCTGCTGTTATATTGGCGGCCCCAAGCACAGCCACATAATGGATTGGTCCCCATGCGTTTGACTCTTCAGGATATTGTCACGGATCCCTAGGAGGGAATGGTCTATAGTGTCTGGAATTGGATAGCCTAAAATCAGTTTAATTTGATTTGGGAGAGGATCTCTTTCCAGAACGGTTGGATAGAAGGGCACTCCCACCAGATGTGGCGGAAGTCTCCTAGTAGCTCTGCATCTATCCGTGGTGTTGGGAAAAATTCTATGTAGTTTCTGGGGGTGGAGGTACCAGTTATACATAATTTTATAGTGGGCCTCTCGTAGGTGCATTGAATGGTTATTTTTGACCATGTCCTTATATAGGGATTCCCATTGTTTCTCCCCTGGGGGGTAGCAAAGACAGCATCCCAGAAATTTTCAGTGGCTCCAAGTCCCCTGTGGGCTCATTTTCCGGAAGAGGGAGTACAGAAAGGAGATAGTTCCCCTGGAAGAAGCCCCTGATTGTGCACATTTTTCAATCGGGAGCAGGTCCCTCGTAGCGGCCAGCCGCCCCTGGGGGTACTGCACCCAATTCTTGAGCTGGAGGTAGCGATATTGTTCAGCAGGTTGCAACTGGAAAGCCTTAACACAGTCAGTAGCCTCCCTTTATTGTATAAGTCGGAGATCATAAGGTGGCCCTCCACCATCCACCCATCAAAGTGCCCCTCTTGAAGACCTGGGGGAAAGTCCAGATTAAAGTGAATGGGGGAATAGGGTGAGGGAAAGGTTGTCAAGTTCAAGTCCCGTGTTAGCAAATCCCACACCTGGAAAGTGGTAGCCGTGGGGGTGCTAATGTAAGCGTTCAGGGTCAGTGCTGTTTCTTCTTCCACAAGAGGTCCCAGGTAGTTCTGCCTGCGATCTATTGGTCTCTGTGGAGCCAGTGTTTCGCGGATTCCCTAAGAGACCATTCTGTTATCACCCGGAGGTGAGCCGCTCTGTAGAACCCCCGGATATCCAGAAGAGCCAAACCCCCCTCCCCCGTGGCCTAGTTAAAAGTCGGAGTGATAAATGGGCCCTCTGTCCCTGCCTGTTGAATTTAGTGGTTAACTTTTTCAACTCTGTAAAGAGTGTTCTGTCCACCGGGATCTGGAGCCCTTTGAATAGGTATAGCAGCCTGGGGAGGACATTCATCTTGAGAGCGTTAATTCTCCCTATCCACGAGATGTAGGCTAGTCCCCACTGTGTCAGATCCTTCCTGAGCTGTCGTATCAAGGGGGGGTAGTTGGTATTTTAGGGGTAAGTCTCACCCCCAAGTATGTTATTTCTTTGCGGGTGCAGCAGAACGGCAATGTCTCCTCCAGCACCCCCAGCTCCTCCATCACATCACATCTAACTTCACTTGTTAGAGTCAAGTTAAGCAGGAAGGATTTAGAAAGGTTTACCTTGAAACCCAAAACTGTTTCAAAGCGTTGAAGCTCCACCTGAATGGCCGGCAGAGAGGTCAATGGCTGAGTGACAGGTAGGAGGTCCCATCATCCTCAAAGAGGGAAATCTTGTGGTGATCCGAACTAAATGTCACCCCCTTAATCTCTAGGTTTGCCCTGATCTGTTCCGCCAAAGGTTCTATACTTAGAGCAAAAAGCAGAGGGGAAAGTAGCCACCCCTGCCTTGTGCCTCGTGAGAGATCGAAGGAGACCGAAGCCACTGCATTTGCTAGGACTTTGGACCTTGGGGAATTGTAGTTTGCTCCAAATCTTGTCAGCGTTTGAACTAGAAAAGACCAATCAACCCGATCAAAGGCCATCTCCACGTAAAGTGCGAGAAGGGCAGCGGGGATCTCTTTTTTCTGCACTTTTATCGTGAATCTGACAACCCTTGATAAATCCCAATTGATCTGCGTGGATTAGGACTGGCAGAATATGTTCAAGGTGACTGGCCAGTATTTTAGAGTACAGCTTTGTATCAAAGTAGGGCGATGGGACGATAAGAGGCACAGACTGTGGGGTCCTTCCCGGGTTTAGGAATAATGCTCACTAGGGCCACTCCCATGGAACCCGTTACCTTCTGGGAGATTATAATATCATTAAAAAGAGTCATCAGGTAGGGAGTCAACTCGGGAGCGAATGTACAATAGAAGTGAGCACTCAGCCCGTCCGGGCCGGGGGCTTTTTGCAGTTTGAGCACGTCAATCGTCCTCTGTACCTCCTCTACTGAGATGGGTCGACCAAGTTCTCCGTTCGTTAAGGCCGAAACCTGTGGAAGATTAAGAGATTCAAGGTATCTCTCTTGGTTCTGGCCATCTAGTAAGTCGCCCGAGTATAAGGCGTGATAGAATCTCCCAAAGGTGTTAGCCTTTCCCTCTTCGCTTAAATGGGAGATGTCCTCTTCATCCACAGTACGTTTGATATATTCTTTCTCCCGCTTTGCCCTGAGCTGTCGGGCCAGTAAGGAACCTATCTTGTTCCCCCCATCATAGCCTCGGGCTTGGAGGCGCAAAATAGTTTTCTCAGCTCTGTTCGCATATATGGCCCTTAGTTTCCCCCTCAGTGAGGTGGTTTTCCTCAGTGTCTGGACCGTAGGGGTATCCTTGTGTGCTTTTTCTGCTAATTGCAATTCATCCTCTAAAAGGATTCTCTCTTTCATCTGTTGTTGTGCCAATTTGATGCATTTACTCCTTATGACTGCCTTAAAGGCTTCCCAGCTGTTCACAAAGGATGTGAGGGTTGGATCATTAATCTGAAAATAGTCTGTGATCGCTTTTCTCAATTCGTCCCTGAGGAGCCTATCTCTGGTTAAAAAATGAGGGAAGTACCACCTCGCAAGTTTCGAGTGTGGGACCGGCCATTCAAATATCGTCTCCAGGGGCGCATGGTCTGAGAGGCAGATCGGGTGAAACCTAGATCCCGAGACTGTGTGCAGAAGGGATTGGCTAATAAAAGCATGGTCTATTCTAGTGTAGGTTCTATGGGAGTAGAAGGAATAATCCCTGTTTGTGAGGTGTATCTCCCTCCAAGAATCCAACAGGCCCATGTGCTGAAGGGAAGTTCTGAGCTTCTTGTTAAACAACCCCCCTACTGTCTTATGTGGGTGCACTGAGTCTAATGCTGGGTCCCATAAGAGATTAAAGTCCCCTAGCAGGATTACTCCAACAGTGGCAAAACCCTCCAGTGTTGAAAGAAATGTCTCTAGGAAATCATGATGGCCGGTATTGGGGGCATACGCTGTGGCAACTGTACATGGTCTACCTCTTAGGTCTCCCCGAGCAATCAAGAAATGCCCTGCCTTGTCTGCTTTTGTTGCTTGGAAACTGAAGGGTACTGAGGAGTGAAAGAGAAGGGCCAACCCGTTTTTCTTCGTGAGGGCCGAGGAGCAGAGAATCTGTGGATACATTTTTTGTTTCAAACGCGGCTCGTAGGTCTTTTTTTTGTAAGTGGGTTTCCTTCAGAGCTACTATCAGGATGTGGTGGTCGACCAAACATTTCCACAGGCTAAGTTGTTTATCGGGGGAATTCAGTCCCCTAACATTCCAGGACAAACAATTAACCGCCATAAATCAGGCTGTAGCAGCACCCCCCAAATAGTAGAATCTGGCCCTCCCGATCTCTGACAGAGCGCCTCCTCCCAACCCTCCGTTCCGCCCGCCACCTATACATGAATAAATCAGTAAATGAGCACCATGATGCAAAACAGATTAACAAACACCAATAACAACTAAGAGCTCTGCAACTCCCTACCCCAGAAGAGAGCCACATTAACAGCATCTCTAGGGGCATTACCATTTCCGCTCCCAGCGCCCCCTTATCGCTATCATTGACATGCTTGGTTGCTTACCATTGATTGTCTCTGTCCCTGAGTATAGTTTGTAACCCCTCTTTTCATTGCCCCCCCTTCAAGTCATACTTCTCCGGAGCAGTCGACCTCTCAGTCTGCAGCACGGCAGTGTGCACGTTATGTCCAACCTTTTAAATGCACTGCATCCTGCCTCCTGAGCAGTTTAAGGCCTACCCTAGGGGGACTTATAAGTAACACAAATGTAGGTTTGGGCCTGGCAAGAGGTTTATCTTGGCAGGTAGAAAGGTTAGTTTAAGACTGCAAGACGGGCGGCGGTGGCATGCCTCAGACAGATTTAAAGGTGACTTAAGTGGGTGGCACAACCAGTACTGAAAGCCCACTAGTAGCAGTTAATTTACAGGCCCTGGGTATATGTAGTACCACTTTACCAGGTACCTACAAGTACATTAAATGTGCCAATTAGGTGTAAGCCAAATTTACCATGTTTAAAGTAGAGAGCACAGAACTGTTGCACTGGTTAGCAGTGGTAATGTGTGCAGAGTCCTAAAGCCCAACAAAAACTGGTTCAGTGATAAGGAGGGTAAAGACAAAATGTCTGGGGATGACCCTGCAGAAAGGGCCTAGTCCAACACCAGGCCTAAAACTCCCTTTTTAATACATACGAATGACCCCTAAACAGACCACATGGCAGAGTTCATTGTATTTAAAATGCTGGACATATATACTTGAACATTTTACATGCCCTGGTAGTGAAAAACTCCTAAATGTGTTGTTCACTACTGTGAGGCATATCTCACCCATAGGATAACATTGGGTTACCTTATTACATTTATTAAGTGACAACTGTTTGGTGCCTAAAGAAGTATACAAATCCTCTGTAATGGTAAAGTTGGGTTTTAAGTCACATTTCTTAAAATGCCACTTTTTTGGCATTTTCTTGTCCTAACCATTTGGTGCTTGCAGCCTGTGTCACATGACTGTGATTAGCCTTTGTGCATTTCTCCCAGCCAGTGAGACAAAGGGGGGTAAGTGTTGGCAGAATGGGCATCTTGCCAGGATATGCAGGATAGGGCCGCCCCTGCAACCCCCCCCCAAACAGGGAGTTAGCTGCCCCAGTACACTGGCTAGACTTTTGTCACTCCAGACCCCTTGGAGCCTGGGAAGGGAGAATGAGAATTTCAGAACCATCGAGGGGAGGGGCTCTAGCAGTGTCCTCCACTTCAAAGACACCAAGTACAAAAATGGGCCCTTAGACCCACTCATTAGTTCACTCCTGGACCTGTAGAGGACACTCAGAAGTTCTCCTCTGCACTTCAGAGGACTGCCCTGCTGCAAGAAGCCTGCCTTGAACTCTGAAAGGACTGCCTTGCTGCTCGAGGACTGTCTTGTTGCTTGAACCCAGGACTACCAGTTTGACATCAAGGGCTCTTTGGCTTACCTCCTGTTCTGAGCTACAGGGACACAAAAAGTTCCAACTTGAACCCGGCACTTATAAAGTTTTCAGCCAAACAGTGCCTCAAGAACTGAAAAGAGACCAAAACCAACCTACAAACCAATCCGTCCAAGGTGTATCGCTGGTCAGCCTGACCTTCTGGTAGATCCGTCTACACTCTTGTCCGCAGCAGCAAATCCTGTTCAACAGCTCCTTGCAGAAGGGGTATCAGGCCTCTTGGACCCCCCCGCCAGCCACAGCCTGCAGTTTTGTTCAACCAGACATTTTTGGCTTCCCAAAAAAAGATTAAGTCTGAATGTACAAATCTTCACTGTAACTTTGACCAGCGGCCCCCTGACAACGACACCACCTCCTCTGACCCCACCTTCTGCCATGTCCTGTTGTACTTTACTTTCTCAAACATTTTCTTTAAAAAATTCTTTAAAGTCCAAAGGTAAGCAGAGACCGAGCCCAAGACACCTTGTGTATCTGAACCACCCTCCATCGTGGTTAGCCATAACGTCCGACTTTGCCCGGTCTCGTGAGATTAGATGTCCACAGTTGGTACTTTGATCTTTTAGCTGCTAGTTTTACTAAAAGCTTTAAAAACTCATAACTCCAATTCTACTGATCGTATTTTTATTGTTTTGGTATCAAATAATTTATTTAATCTTGCTCTATTTGTCTAATTTGGTGCCTGCTTATTCTTATACTATGTTTTCAATTTATTACTGATTAAGTGCTGCATAAATACTTTACACATTGCCTCTAAATTAGGCCTGACTGCTTTCGTGCCAAGCAACCAGAGGGTTAAGCACAGGTTAATTAAGCTACTTGTTTTTGGTGATTCACCCTGAAGGAATTGGGGTTGTTGCTTGAGGATGGATCAAAACCCCCGCAACCAAAAACCCAATTTCTAGGACCAGTACTTATATTTTATGGAAAAAACATGAAGACACTTTAATCTCGCTGCAGAACTAAATACTACACAATTCAGTTGACATGTTATGCAGGCTTACCAAACTTGTGTCCTAAGCTAGAGTAATGTTTCCCTCTATTACTGTCCCTACTGCTCTGTGGGACTAGTCAAGATTAGGCTCTGGACCAGACGGTTTTAAACATTGTCACTGTTTAGGGGGGCAGCTCAATCCAATGTCTCTTATTGTTCCTTAACTTAATTTCAGGCAAGTGCATTGGAGCTGGTCTGCAGGCCTAAGTATCTCATTGTTGGTCTGTGCACGTTAAACCTTGCAGATTACGTGTGTGTGTTGGTGGTGGTCTGAACTGTGCCATGGATGGAGGTTACACACTAGCTATCACAGCTTAGCCAATCTTCCATGGAGAAGCTCTGGTAGCGACCTCACTTCAGGACAAATTTCAGAGTTAAGTCTCAGAGGGAGGGGATAGAATGCATGGCAGCACCTGACTTTTGTACTGCAGCCATCTGTATTCCTGTACTCTGTAATGGCAGTAGCAGCTTCTGGCCAGGATTTTTGTTTCAATGACTGTGGGGGCAGTTGCCATGTCTGTGCCAATGAAGAGTCTCTACTGTGGCAGTGATAGTGATCGTCTCTTTGTCAGCAGCAACAATATCTAACTCTCAAGCTGCGACAGACTCCAGGCTATGCACGCTGCACCAAGCTTGGTGCGGTTCACTCCTGAACTGCGCATAGAGACCTAGGGGTCCTCTTTTCATCATTGGTTGCTCCAGGATCACTCTCTTGAATCATAAGCTTCCTAATGGGGCTCCTGAAGCTGGGAGCACAATGAGCTTCTCCTTCTGACCAGTCTGTCTTACCGGAGGGTCAGTTAGACCCCTTCCCTCTCTTAGCAGGCTGACTGGCTTGTAACCTCTGTAGACTGGCGCTCAGCTTCTCAAGTAGAAAGTGTTGTCTGCAGGTGATGTCTCCTCACCTCTGGGACACTTGTTGTCAGGCAATCACTAGCTCTTGTTCAACAGCAGCTCGTCGTGTACTCTGCCGATAGCTCCCTTATGTCATGAACCGTCATACTGTGCCCTGTACCATTTATCCGCACCCACAAGGGCTGCTGCTTAACCATATCCAGGGCTCCCTGTTTTCCATTTTTACAGATAAATACAGACAGAAAACACTGTGTTTCCCGTCTGTATTTATTTTTAAAAGCGGAAAAATACAGATATTTTGGCTTATTTTGAGTTGCTCATCATGCTGAGATTAATGACTTTCAGGCCAATAGCTGTATGTAATGGCATCACGGGGAGCTACAAAGCTCAATGGGACGTGCTTATAAAATTACTGCATATCTCAACATGTATATGTGCTATTATACTATTTTTTTAAGTTGGGTTTTTTATTTTATTAATTTTGGCTGTGTAATGTGCTACAATCTGGCAGGCATCAAAGTATGAGTCCACGTTTATCCGTTATATAAAGGCAGAAATATACGAGTTATCACCTCATCTGTTCACAAAACACAACATCAATATGGATAAATACCAATAAGATGGGCAAAAAATAAATATGGATAAATACAGATGGAAATGTTAAAAAATAAATACCATAAAACCAGGAGCCCTAACCATATCCCTATGGGGCCCCTTTCCCCTGCCATTATACACTGTACTATGAGAGGTTATATGTGGCATGACATCATGTTTGTTCTGTTTTGTTCATTTTACTATTGGCACTTGCCTCCTCAAGTGTTTTGTTATAGGTGGCATGTTTCAGGGAACCCCGTTATCCTGGCATGTGATTCATGCCTATGTATTATTGTTGGTGGTCGGGGCAACACGTGGGCAATGCAAGCCTCCTGCCTGACATCTCCTTGCCGGCCCGCAGGTATTTAAGGCCACACCCCAGCCAACGTCTTGCTTGGCTTTGTTCTTCTTGCCTACAAGCAGACGCGCCTCCAATCGCTTTCTGGATGTCAGAGGGCCTGTGTAGTAAGGAACGGGTCCGTGCTGCAACATCAAGCAACCAGTGAGTTATTTAGAAATCTCTGTCGTCACCCTATCGGACGACATCGAGGTTCGCCTGACTGCCTAAGGTAAGTGTCGAGTGTGCACGTTTCACTTAACCACTATTTGCAGCGCATTGCTTGCTCTGGCGTCTTGCACTTGAACTTGGAAGACTCACGCGCTTTGGCTTAGCAAGCACTCCTAGTGCATACCTCACTGTGGGTCCTCACTCCAGCCCTTCATTTTATTGCTGATAAGACTGAAGACAGGATGTGTTAATCCTGCTCACTGTTTTATTATTGATTTATTTATTTTATGTTGTGCGTGAGAGAGAACTGGGGATTATTGATTGTTGCTCCTTATGTTTCTTTTGAGTGTGAAACAAGTGGCATTATGAGTGTGCTATAATTGATGTTGTGTATAATGTGCACCTGCACCATCAGAGACAAGCACATTGGTGCCAACCCCAGCCTACATAGGACCCCTGTCATAGTTTATGAATATACACCTTCTGTTGTATCACACCCTTCTAGTGACAAGTCTCCCTGAAGGTGATCAACATTCAAGGATATTCATCCAATGGTATGGTACTAGTAGGAATACCCCCTGTGTAAATGTTACTAATGTATGCTTTTGTTTGCAATAGAAACAACACACACTCAAGAAGAGTGCTGTTCCCGGCACTCCTGACGAAACCAGGTGCCCGGCTGGACCAGGCGGCAAGGCGTAACAGTGTCTCTTTCTCTTGTCTTCTAATCCCCTCAGTAAGCAAGAGACCAATGTCTCACAAGCTTTCGGTGACAGTCTGGCTCCCTTTTTCAGGGATAAGATTCTCCGAACTTAACTTGCTCACAACTCATGTGAAGGAAGATTTCAGTCAAGATATTCCTGGTTGTCCTTCTAAGCTGCTGTTGTTTCCATCTATAGCAACGCTTTGAGTCAAAGCAATTCTTATGAGGATGAAATCAGGTTCTCCTATTGACCTGTGCCCCCAGAAAGTACTATAGTTGGCTCCTGATCCTGTGGCTAAGTTCTTGAAAACATTTTTTATCAAGTTTTGAGACGTGGCATTTTCCCTGAGGGATGGAAAAAAGCTATCATCATCCCACTCCTCAAAAAGTCAAACGTAGATCCAGACAAATTGAATAATTACTGCCCTATCTCTCTTCTTTCCACTACTGTGAAAATACTCGAGAAACACCTAAATAACGTGCTAGTCAAGTTAATTACTGGACTGGACCCTTCTCAAATTGGCTCCAGAAGTGGCTATAGTACAGAGTCAGCTCTTATCGCCGCCACTGATGCAATGAGAATGCAGGTGAACTATGGTAGGACTGCCGTCTTAGTTCTACTGGAATTGTCAGCAGCCTTTGACACCATCTCTTCATCACATATGGTTGGGTTTCCAGGTTCTGTCCAGGGCCGGACTGGCCGTAGCGGGCACCGGGCAATCCCCCGGTGCGCCGCACGGGTGGGGGCCGGTTTTGGGCCCCTCGGGCCGTTTTTGTTACAGGGCCGTCGCCCTGTAACAAAATCGTCCGAAAACCGGCACTGGCAAAGAGCTCGGCGGCACCCCCAAGCCCCGGGGGGGAGGGTGGGGTGGGCCGGCCGAGCACTTTGCCAGGGCTGGTTTTGGTTCCCAGTCCGGCCCTGGTTCTGTCATGCGCTGATGATACTCAAATCATTGTGTCCTTTACTGATAACCTTTCTGAAACATCTGAAAGTTTTAAACACTGCATGACAGGGTGAGCCGCTGGATGAAGGAGAACTTTCTTAAGCTAAATGTTGACAAGACCATAGTGGTGGTCTATGGAGTCCAGCATTCTGCCTGGTCAGAGCTTTGGTGACAGGAGTCTTGTGGGCTCCTCCCTATCTCTGTGGTTTCTGTTAAAAACCTTGGTGTAATATTGGATACTTCTTTTAATTTCAATCTACAGGTGATTTACCTGTAGCGATTTGCAGCACCAACTGCTGCTTTTTTCATGTCCTCAAGAAGATCTTTTTTTTATTACTGAGGAACTTTGCAACGCAGTGGTTATTGCATTGATCACCTCACGTCTAGACTATTGTAACGCCATGTATCTGAATATCAATAGCTACTCCCTGAACAAACTTCAGACGGTGCAAAATGCGGCTGTGCAGCTCATCCTCAAAATTACGAAACATCTTTCCTTGAAAGAAGGTCTTCGTAATGTTCACTGGCTTCCAATTAGAAAGCATGTGATCTTCAAGGCACTTAGTATAGTGTATCTTGCGCTTCATGATAAAGGAACTTTGGCAATCGGGTCCACCTTTCATTGGTACAAACCAACCAATAATTTGAGCTGAGCCTCTGGCGAGAAAGTTGTAGTCCCTAAATTTCAAAAGGCAAGATGTGGCTCTCACTCCTTCTCTGTGGCAGCTGCGAAATTATGGAACACCTTGCCTAAATACATTGCAGACTCCTTCATCTTCTTTTGAAAGCATTTTAAAACCTGGCTTTTACCATCATAGGCTTGTATTTTGGGATTTATTAGATTAGATGTCCCTTCTTTTTTCTATTTCTTTTTTGCAACTTAGGACGTTTTCATTCATTTTCCTTTCTGAGGATTCCCGGATAGGGCTTTGGAATTCCTTAGGGGCAGCTCCTTGATACCTGCGGGTTAAGAGTGCTCTATAAATCCCTTTTCATTTCATTTCTCTTCTCTGTCTGAACCCCGTTCCCTTTTGGGACACCTTTCGGGATCCTAACCAACCTACAGGTAGTGTTGAGAAGTGTCTCTGGGAGGTCAGGGGGCCTGGCATTGCCCTTTGAAGAAAACCTGCTTTTCAGGTGAGTAGTCTTGACACCTTACTTTGTCAAGAAGAGGATGGAACTGGAACAAATTGGGGTGGTGTGGATCCCCCATTGATACACATTTTCCAGACAGGGATGTGGATCCACTATCTCATGCTTTAGAACTAGGGGTGGGTGGCAAACTCTGCTCCACCGCCGGAGCTCACAGATGTTTGCTACTCCGCACTCACAGCAAAATAATCCACCTCCGCCGCATAGCAAAGTGTTTTTACTGGTGCCCACCCCTAGTTTTAAGTGTTCCAGGCGCTCATCACCACTTACCTGCCACACTGTGCACCCAGCCCAGCAGCCCTATCCAGGGAATCGTCTTGCACTTCAGAGTGGACTCTCCAGGACAGCACACAGCTGGGTCCTATAGCGAGTGTAGTTCCTGGAGCATCTTCTATGGCACCCGCGGCTTCAGGGAGGAGGTACAGGGCACTCCGGGCAGGCAGCATCCCAGGGCAGTACGAAAAACAGAAGCATATTCCCCACACTGGTACAATATATATAGGCAATAAGTCCATAGATAGAGATGTGCCCACAGACCAGAAGAAGTAATTAAATTATTTTTTCTTTCATTTTCATTTATTTATCTAAAATAGTACTATGCATTATAGTGCTGTAGTGAAATCACTACTAATTAGTTACATGTCAAACCAAACACATTGTAAATTCAATTTTAACACAATAAGTGATTTAAAAAACACAATCATATGCCCAACACAAAAGGACTATAATATACAGTGCATATACCAAATTCCTACATACAAAGACAACAATAAACAAAAATTAAGAAAAAATAATTTAATTACTTCTTCTGGTCTGTGGGCACATCTCTATCTATGGACTTATTGCCTATATATATTGTACCAGTGGGGGGAATGTGCTTCTGTTTTTCGTATTGATTATTCCCTGACTCCTTTCCCCTCCTATTTACTGACTCAGGGTCCCTCTATGTTTTTTCATTAGCATCCCAGGGCAGTTCATGGGGTGGCAAAACCATCACAGTTCTCAGACCCCATTGACACTACTTGAGCAGGGTGGGGGTTAGCAGCTGAGGGGTGCTCACCGCCCCGTGGGCAGCAGGGCACTGACATGCTTGCTGGCACCCTCCGGCTGGGACACTCTTTGAGGCAGTGAATCCAGTGGATGCGCTGTTCATGTCCCTTTGGTGTCTGGACGCAACACAACTCCTCCGTGGTGGGTGTCTTCTCTGCTCCCAGACTGAGGGACTCAGATGTAGCTGGTATGGAGGTGGCACCAAGTCCTGCCCCTCAGCCTGGTGCCACATGATGCAGCCCACAGGGGGCACGGCTCTCACATGATGCTGTCCCGGTGATCTCATTGTGGTGCCGTCCTGGTGTGTGTGCAGCTTACCTGCAGGCTCGTTTTCCTTGGAGAGGGAGGGGTGGCAGGAATGGAGGGAGGAAGGGAGGAAGGAAGGAAGAAGGAACTGGTATTGTAAGAGGGAATGAACACAGGAAGCCTCGTACCATCTCCCCTCTTGCAGCATTCCTGCTGTCCTCCAGCAGCATTCCTGCTCTCTTCCCACACTGTTCCATCTCCTCTCATGCAGCGCCCCTTCTGTCATCCTTCAGTGCTACTGCTCTCTTCCCACACCATACCACCTCCCCTCCAGCAGCATTTCTACTCTCTTTCTGCACCATACCATGTCCCCTCCTGCAGCGTTCCTGCTGTCCTCCTGCAATTTTCCTGCTCTCTAAGGGCTACAACAATTAGCCAGATCAAGAACTGCCACCAGGGAGCCACCATTTTCTAACATGGCAGCAACTATTTTGTTATTCCTCTTTGTCGAGGTTTTCTGAGTGTTTCTGACAGGAGTTCTAGGTAATTGCTGTTTACCGGCCCCAGAACTTACAGCCGGAGGCTCAGAAGGGTCTGTGCTGCCGTGGATAGTGCTCGAGGAGCTGTGGGCAGACAATGGAGGCTTTGGACAGGGTCACCCTTCACATGATGCCTGGGGGAGAGGAGGAGATACAAGGTTCGTGGGTTTGCAGAGGCTCGCCTGCACCGTAGACGTATGAAACTGCAAGGGGGTGTGCTCTCGGGTTAGAGAGAGGTGAAAGCTCGCTACTCATATTGCGACAGGGTACCTACAGGCACAAATGTATGCAGCCTTGTAGGGTAAGCATGTGCCTCCACTGCCTTAATCACCGCAGCCGAGCAGAGAGGCACCTGCATGTGCGATCTGCCTTGCCTGTGGCTTGCTTCCCAAGCTCACGTGTCAACCCCTTTACCTGGGCAATGCAGCAGCTCCACCGCTCATTATACTCCTGACTAGAGGTGGCCGAGCAACACTCCGCCTACATGTGGAACTCCGTGGAATGTCATGCAGTTTGTCGCGCAGTGAAACTCCACAAGCTCCACCCAGGCTGAATTTGAACCTGTTTGGGTTGGTGTAGAGGTTATCTGCAGTAAATAACGATTTCGCTCCCAATTGTTGTTATTCACCAGAAGTTTATTCACGACGGAGCTACCAACATAACAGCCTCACAGTACCTCTAACAGGTTACAACTGCCACCGTTCCCTCGGGCTCCCTCAGCATTCCAAGGAAACCTCGAGCAGTATTTCATAGAATACTGCTGAACATAATCATGCAGTACTACATTACTTCTAACCCTTACATAAATATTTTAACAGGTTTAACAGAAACCACAATACTCAAGATGCCCAAAATACTAATAATCCTAACAGAAAATTATATAAAAAGAAAAATATAAAACACTAGAAATATAAAACACTAAAACATGGCCCCACCAATCTCATGACATAAAGCCATGTATACATATATAATGAGCAAATTACTAAGGCAACCAAGGAAACGTGTGATAGCAGATCTATCCCCTCATGGCAAAATTACCTAAATCTGCTAGGTAACCTTCTCACATGATTGTCCCTGCGTACCCCAACATTAACATCATGTGAAGTAGAGGAACTGGGACTACCTCTTTTCCTTTCCTCCATCAGTAAAGTAGAGGAACTGGGACCAGGCAAAGTAGAGGGACTGGGACTACCATTAGCCACTGGCTCCCCCAATCCATTTCTCCGGGGCCCCCGCTCATTCTGCTCAGCCCACTTCACTACTGTTCCGGCTTTCACCAATTGCTTCCATTACCTATAACTGCATTTCCACAGACCTTATCAACCACGACAGTCCCACTGCATTTTTCACCTCTTTTTTTAACATGGACTCCTTTCCTGGAACGAACAACATCCCCTATTTTGACCTTAAGCTCTCTCACCATAGATCGACTGTCATAGTCCTCCTTCTGCTTAGACTCTGCCACAACTATGTTCCTCTTGACTGTCACATCGTAATACTCCAAAAACACACCACATTTTATTCACTTGCCCATCTGACTTTGGCATATTTTGTTGAAAGGTTTCCTCCTTCTCATTAATTCTAAAGGAGAAACCAATGTTTAACTTTGCGGGGTAGTACAATAGAACCAAATCAGCAAACTTACTGTATTCGTCACCACAAACATTTTTGTGACTGCTCACCTGACAAACAGTACCACAACCCAGTTCATACACTCCACCTGTCCATTGCTTTGGGGATGGTACAGTGAAGTTCCCAGATGTTTTACATCTCCCGACTTCAAAAAACTCACCTCCTCCTTTACAAATTGGACACCGTTCTCTGACGACAGAAACTGCGGGAAAACATTCCGCATGACAATAGCCTTCAAAAACTCAATAACCACTTTAGCATTACGATCTGATACAAATTTTACTTATGGCCACTTTGAATATAAATCTACTAAGACCAAAGCATAGCGACATTGGCTTGGAAGGACATAAAATGGACCAACCAGATCGATACCAACCTTTTACCACACGAGATGGGCACTCAATAGGTTGCAAAGCTGGCTTTCTCACAACCAAGTTTCTCTGAAGTGGAACAAATGACACACCTACTGACAAATTTGTCAACCTCCCTGGCCATGGATGGCCACCCAAAAATTGCCTTAGCCTGGGCTTCGTTAACGTGCTCCCTAGGTGTCCTTCATGTGCCAACCTGATAAGCTTGTACCTCAACACTGAAAGGTGTACCAATTTGTCTACTCTGAGTAATAATCTGACAACTGACAAATTATCTGCTACCTTCTAAAATGGTTGGCAAGCTACCTTCACTGTTCTCTCCTTAGGCCACCCCTTAGTGACTACTCGATCGATTGTTTAATAACCTCATCAATTCCATCTTCCGTCCTCTATTCTGCCTCAGATATGGCACACATTTCCCCCAAATCAACAGCTGCAATCAAACCTCTTTCTTCGCCCTCTTCATCTTCCATATCCTTCTTATTGTGAGGTGAACTTCTAGATAAGAATTCAGCCCTTGAATTTTTCACACAGTGAATGTGCTCAATGTCAAAGTGAAATTGTAAAAGCTTCATAGACAACCTAGCTATGCGAGGGGTTTGATCCTTAATTTTATCACCACTCAAAATTGTGACCAAAGGTTTATGGTCAGTCTTTACCGTGAACTTGGTTCTCCACACATAAGGCTTAAACTTTTGAATAGCCCACCAGCATGCCAACAGTTCCTTCTCTATAGTCAAGAAATGTGTTTCTGACTCTCTGAGTGTTCTCGAGGCATACCCAATAGTGTGTTCAACATCTTCACCATTGTCCTGGCATCAGCGGTACACAAGCATGATTAAGCACACTGTACAACCGTATGTTTATGTTCCTGGAAGTAGTATCTTCCAGTGGAGTGCTTCACAGTACGTAGGCTCTGGCAGCACCACGCTGCCACAGTGAGCATACTACTGGAGTAAACACCTCTGGACTAAGCTGCACGTTTATCTGTTTGCACTAAGCTGTTACAAATGAACGTACCATTTCAGCAAACACGCCTGGACTGAGTGGAACATGCTGATACAAGTGTGCGTATGACTGGTTTAAGCTTCTGACATTAAATGTATGCAAAAATACCTATATACGCACAGGGTAACAAAAGTGTCACTGCGTCTCAGGCACTAGTTTCTCTTCCAGTGCAGTGTTGCACAGTGTTTATCCTCTGGCTGCAACACGCTGGTGCAGTGTTGCACAATATGTAAGCTCCTGCTGCAACACGCTGGCACAAGTGAGCGTATCACTGGGGTTAAAGAACCTAAAAATAACTGCATTAGACAATGCTTGTACCACTGGACTAAGCACTCCAAAAACTGCGTTAGACAATGCTTGTATTACAAGCAGATTTGTGTAGGGTGTGTTTCCCTGGTTGCACTACACTGTTTTAATTGAGCATGCCATCACAGCAACACGTCCAGCTGAGTGTGCGTGTCACTGTTAGCGGACATGCTCTGCTCACTAGTGTGTGTGTCACTGGTTACTGTGCTCAATACCATCAGCTGTACAGTTTAATTTGATGGGCTCTTATAACATTGGACTCTTCCGAAGTCTCCCGACACCGCTATAACTCAAACTTGAGGTTCTCAATCAAAGATGGCTGCCTTGACACACACGGACGCAGCACGTCACTGCATTGAATACTGTGGCTGCTGACTGTCGCATAGATGGGTTCCCTTAGCTTTGCGTGGAATGTACAGCCTACGCCTTTGGCTGGACACTCTAAGAACGCATGGGCCTGCAGGTCCGCGAAGCTCGGACACGTTGAAAAACTGCTATAACTCTCTCAGCTGCTCCTGAATTGGCAACCCTTGACTGCCACACGTCATGTCCGACTATGTAATAAAAGGTAAAGTCTTATCTATTGACTCTTGGTCGGTGGCTCCATATGCCACTGCTGCTGTGGGTTCTTCTACAGCTCCTCCCATCCTCGTCGCCAACAATAATGCACAGGTTATCTTCAGTAAATAATAATTCCTCTCCCAATTGTTGTTGTTCACTAGAAGTTTATTCACGATGGAGCTGCCATGTTAAATCCCAACTTTCTCTCTGGCGCCCTCAAGTAGTATTCCATAAAACACAGCTGAGCATAAACATGCAGCACTACAGTTGGCTTCCTTTCAAACATAATTTCCAGGATGCTCTCCGGACACAGTCATTTTGTAATTTTGTAAGGCTATGATTATTATAGAAAGTATAACATGGGCTGGCTTTAAGCAGGTTTACCCCAAAAATAGGCACAATAAATTGTTCATTTACAGCATCTGACTGTGATTAGCCTCCTTAAAGCAGTAATCAGAGACAGACAAAAGGGATGGCTGGTCTAGAATTTCCTCACATTTAACAAAACATTTCCGCCCCTCTTCCCTACCATTCACCAAATGGCAGTCAGTGAGAACTAATGAGTAGCTCCACACTAACAAAGCTTTCATGGAATTTCTAAAGGTAGCCCTTTCTCCAGCCTCCTCACTTCAGTGTCTGGTTCTCGAGCCACAGGAAAGAAGGCAATACACTTTCAATGTTTGGGTAAGTTATACTTAGCTTACATGCTAAGAATATGAGCATGTAAAATTGATCCTACTGGCTTCAGCACTCAGGCTCACACATACACACAGAGTACTATTCACATACACATATCAGTGAGTACTGGACACTCAATATGCACATTAGATTTTAGCAGCAAATTCTGGGTCCCCTTAGAGGGGACAGTAGACCACCCTCTCACTGCCACAGAGAAAACATTCCGGTCATACTACAAATCACAAACACAGTAGGCTGCCACCATCGCTATACATGATAAACCCAGGCCAAGGACAGTAGTTTACTTTCATGCTTCTGACCATTCAAGTCACAGCACAGGTTTTGAATCTCACATTGTCATGGACTGGCTTAGTCCTCTGCAGAGCACTAGATTAGTATGACATCAGGGCTAAAATTAAAGACAGCATGCCAGTTATACATGTAATTGGGCACACGTGTAGTATGCAAGAGACTTCCTGTCACAACAGATTTAAATTTATTTAAAACATTTAATTAGAATGATGATGAATATAGGATGTGAACGACACCACAACTCCAGTTCTGCAGTGAGTTTCTTTTGGCTGCTGACTCCCCCCATTATTATCCAGGCCACCTTACAGCCAGAGAGCCCCAGGCACAGCATTTCACATGAAGGAGCTGTGGCTCCGCGGTGTCTCCCTTTAATTGCAGTATTATTCCTTCTACTGACTATGCTATGATGTTCCTCATTGTGACTGCAATATAGGGTATTCCTGGTAATCATTTAGCCATGGTATAGTCTATGTAGTAGAATGTCCTGCCCCTCTGTTCCTTATCATGTAAAAGTCCAGAGAACAATTTAGATGTTTCTCTGTGTATAAATACAACATTTTTGTCTCTCCCCATCTGTCAGGATATAAAACATCTATGATTATTGGAGCGTTCTATACATAGGTCCTCTGCCAAATTGACATGGAATGTTTTTCCCCCTGAAAGTTAAAATTCCATTGCAAGGTTACTGTTACATGGATCTTCCTTTGGTGGCATGTTGAAAATCTATGAATCAGCTACTTGATTAGTTAATCAGTGGCTCTCAGTCAATTAACCGATCGCTCAATCTAAAGACCTCATTTAGACTTTGACAGAAGGGCCACCAAACACCAGGGTAATGGAGATCTGCCTCAGGCAAACCAGCACAAACTTTCCACCCAAGTTACCCACTATGACATCATTAGTTTTTTCCCAAACTACTTCTGCTGATATGGTGGGAGCCCTTTAAGAAAACTGTGAATGCTGGCTGGCCTTTCTCTCAGGTAGTTGCAGCATGATGGGATGGCCAGTTTTTTGTAGGTTTTGCAAGCACCCAAACCTGTGGTTTCCTTGATTTGCAAGGACATTTTATTTATTATATAATACATACGCTCCTGCTGAAATGCACATGACAAGGGCATTAGCCCAGGTTACAATGCAGACACAGAGCAGAGAAAGAACTGAGTTTCATCAATGAAAGATGACCATAGTATCAGTAAGAACTTAGTTTCCAAAAAATGTTGAAAAGTGACCTTTTTGAAAAGTACTGTTGATCTGACTGCTGGATCTATGTTCTGTAAATACCTGGAACTGTTTCTGGCAGCATTTGATGCTAATTACAAATTCAAAGAACGTATTAAACCTGCAGTGGTACACTATGTTATGTAAGAAAGTAATTTGGGTGGTACTACTTACCACTAAGAGCATGATTACGAGTGTGGTGGTCAGGGTTACTCCATCACAAATGTGGCTGATATCCCCGCTGCCGAATTGCAATTCCATTTAATCCTATGGAACTTGTAAAACTGCAGATGCGATATCCGTCACGTTTGTGATGGAGTATCCGATCCACCAAACTTGTAATCAGCCCCATAGTATGGTATGTGTGCAATATATTCGATTTCCATCCTGTTTGCACATTGCTACGAGGTGGGGACAATAAAATGCCACTGGTGAGCTTTACTTTACAGTTTTTAAGTACAAGCTACAATCATCTTCTACAAGAGTGTCTAGTGGTGAAGCTCAAGGTAGCTACTCTAAACACGGAGATGAGTTATTCCACAAGTATTTTTGAGATACTAATGTTTATTGTGTTTAGCTTTGAGGAATTCCAAAGATTATACAGAGATATTGCTGAGTTACTGAAGACATCTATTTATCTTGTAGCAATCCACTAAAACCTGTAGACCTCCTTGACACCTGAGATGATGATAGCTGAGTGTGGAGTCCTCGGTTCAGTCTTCTCTCTTAGCCCATTCCCTTTTCACTGCATATACAAATGGCCCTCATATCTTAGAGTATGTGGTGTGGTCCCTGTTGGATATGCTGAGCGACAGAAAAAACACAGCGCTTCCATTCAATCCTGTGCACAGGGTTAGTACAGCCTGAGATTCAAACCCCAAAACAGAAAAATAAAATCTGAACATCGTCTTACCTTGACCAAAATATCTCTTGCTTCTTTGTTGAGCCAACGTGGATAAAATGGGTCATCCATCCGAATAGATTGGAACAGTCCCTCTTCGTCTTGGCCATGGAATGGAGACTGTCCAATGAGCATTTCATAGACAAGCACTCCAAAGGACCACCAGTCGACTGACGCATTATATTTCTGCCCTAATAGAATCTATAAGAGGAAGATGTTTTAATTATGTAAATACAATCAATCAATATATTGCACCCCCACACACAGTGTAGATACAAGCAATCTAGTTTGCCCAACACACAATCCATTTCCAACCATGATCCATTCCTCATATCTCTATATTAGCACTTATTGCCAAATTTGCACACATTTCAGCATTCAATGACATTGCAGATCAGGAATTGGAAAGTGTTGCTTTATGACTGTCCATCTACTTTGTAAGTCTTCTACAGTTTTTTTGTTTTCTTTGGACACTATTTTTACTTCTGGTGTGTGTTTGGCTCTGCTTTCTCTATAACTGGTTGAATAAGACTTGGCAATATATGTTCTTTTTAAAAAAAACTAATAAGTGATCCGCCTGTCTTTCAGCATGGACATCATTTAGGGGACACCAAGGGTTGCAGTTCGACCCTGGCTTGTCACTTGCTACCCCTGGAACTGCCTTTGCGACCCCTGGCCTCAAAGGTGGCACAATCAGTGCCAAGAACACAGAGGTGTCTCGCATTATCAGAGTCAGGCTCTAACCTCGTTTTCTGCTAATTTTTTATCATGTTAATAGTGATTAATCGTTTATTATTCACTATTGGTGTAATAAAAAGTGGCGTACCAAGATCTGGACCTTCACTGCCATCTTCGATAAGAAAAAAAAATGGTTTCAGTGTATGTTGTGTGCGTGCATATGGGTGAGAATGAGTTTGGGTGAGAGAGCGTGTATATGTGTGAGCATGTATGTTTGTACATGGGATCGTGGATGTGTGTGTGTGTGTGTTAAAATGAGTGAGTAAGTATAAATGAGTCAGAGTAAGAGTGAGTGAGACTGCAAATGAGTGACTCAGAGTTAGTGAACAAGAGTAGGTGAAAATAAATGAGTGTAAGTCAGTGCTATTGATAGAATGAGTGTAAATAAATGAATGTAAGTGAGCATGTGTTGTTATGCTTGCAGGTCCACTGTTGGACCTGGCATGCTTCTTGGCTTATAGGAGTGCCCAAGACAAAATGTTGGCACTGGAATACTGGAGCCAATACTTGCATATGGGACACCCTCGGCAAAATGCTACTGCTGGCACTTCGTAGGTACATTTTGGCATGGAGCACCCATGAAAAAATGCCAGCGCTGGCCTCCTGGAAGAAGTTCTTGGCAACGTTAGCACCTGTGGCTAATTGCTTGTGATGGCACATTGGAGGAAATTCTTGGCATATGGGAAGATAACTGTGGCAAGGTCATGAGACCATCCTTGACAAAATGTGGTCCTTGACATAAGAGGCATAACCTTTGACGTAAGGGACCTCCATAGTGTAAGAGAAGCAGTATTAGGAACATTCTGGCACTGGCATATTATAGTTAATGTTTGGACAAAAGGGGTCACCATGGACAAATACTGGTCCTAGCAATTGACATAAGAGGCACACATAGGACATTTAAAAAACATAATTGGTTGAACTCATTGGAATTGTCAGATATCAGTAGCTTGGCACACCATGAAAGGACTTGAATATTTAGTGAGTGTTTTTTTTAGAGCCTATGGCTTTTTAGTAAATGTATGTGAAAATTGTTCATTAAAATGCACTAGTAAAGCCCATTTGTTTCTAAACTTTCTCAGGGAAAAGAAACCAGCACCCTTTGGTCTCCGGTAGTAGTATATATAATATTAATTATGCAATTATGTAACTTCAGCAGTATTAATTATTGTGATGTCATCAGCATTAATGCTATGTGACATCACTTCTTGGGACGATGCAGGGTCAAAGGTCATATGATGTCACTTCTTGTTACATCATTAGGGCCAGGGTATATGATGTCACTTCCGCTACGCCAGGCATTTTGGTGAATCAACGTCCATGCCTTTCAGTGCAGTTTGTATACCATGGTACTGACTTGCCATGCTTTAAAAGGCCAGTCAGCAGACACTGAAAGCAGTATACCATTCTTAAACAGAAGAAATGTAACCTAGTCACAATGTATCAAGTATGACATAGAGGACTTGAATGCATTGTGTTCTTCAGAGAAAAAGTGACATAATCACACCTCTGTGTTGCAAGGACAGTATGACAATTGAGAGCATAACTGTGGCATTTGACATGCACACGGAATGTTAGCACCAGGTTCTGGGTTTCACATAACATCAGAACATTACCAGAGAGACGACAATAGACTACCCTCTCACATATGCAAAGAAAAAGTTCTGATCCCATTATAAATCGAAGTCTACCACCACCGCTGTACTTGATAATCCCAGGACAGGGACAGTAGTCCACATATGAATATCATTTATGTGAAGGTGGCAGATGTGGAGGGACCTTTGGGTAACATAGTTCTTTGAATATGATATGTGCTTAAATCAAACACCATGGTAGAATTTGTTTTACTTGATTTGGTGTACTGAAGAGTTTTCAAATGTGCCACATACGTACATCTTACTATGTCCTCATTAGGAAATAGATTTTTTTATACGAAAGAGACGAGTTAAATCTACATTAACTTAGCTACAGATATATAAAGTATATTCAATGTTTAGTCTGACAGATGTTACCTATTTAAAGAATAGACATGCTGCAAGTGGGCCATTTGTCTTTTCCTGCATAGGCATTTTAAGGCTAACAAACCACCTGGGCCATGTTAGAGGGAGCCTATTTTACTTACTATGATAGCTTTATTTCGGTCAGATGACCATAAAAGCACAGATAAAATATGTACAAGCATAAAATACATAAATAATTCAGAATAAAAAAATTATTAAACAGCAGTTATCAAAGTGAAAACAATCAAGAATACAATATACATATTCAATCTCTAATATAAAAGTAAAAACATTTATGAGGGTCCCAACACCTTTAAAATCCGGTTACGCGTGTGCCAAACATTGGTCAGAAATTTCGCTAATGCAAAGACAATTGGGCCAGAGAGATCAGTTTTTAAGATTCTATACATTGGTGCGTATTCCCTACAACCCATATTCCTTATCAACGGAAGAAGCCAATATTTTCGTGCTATTTTATAGGCTGGGCAGAAGAAAACCACGTGCAAATCAGTTTCCTCCATGGCGTCACAGGCCGGACACTGCTTTAGGGTGGGACCCGATGACCAGGTGCTTGTGAAAGACCGGAACGGCAATGTGCCGTATCTCCATTGGAGGAACAGCTTCCTGGTCAGTGCGGGGGAGATAGGATCCAACACCCTCTCCAGTCTATAGAAATCCTTGCTCTGCATGAACACAGAAGCTAGAGACCCTTCTGCCTGGGTAGCTTGAGCCCTGTCTAGTTTATATTCGTGGTAAACCTTGGCCAGGAACCTTTTGGATATATTCGGTGCGGCTTTCGCTGGGTCATTCCATAAGTCGGGGAGCCCTATTCCCACGCAAATGGCTTGGATATTTTTAACCCAGGGAATACTGAGCGCCATTGGGTCTTTCAATAGTTCAACCAATTCCGCCCTATATTCTACGAGATCGATGCTGCTCCACAGCCTACGCCAGAGTGCTAGAGGTCTCAGGCTTATTTCGTCAGCTAATGGTCGAAGGCCCAGATCTAGCCTCAGGGGGAGGAGCGGAGTACTGGGCGGGAGTGCCGCTATCTGTCTAATAAACTTGTTTTCCACTAATGACAGACTCTTGCAAGACGTGTGGCCCCATATTTCCGCCCCATACATTATCGCTCCCCTAGCCTGGGCCTTATATATCTGGATCAATGCCCCCAATGGACGATATGATGAACCATTCATCATACGAGCAATACCCCCGGTGATCTGCGTGAGTTTAAGGCTTGCCCTGCTCTGATGGGATCCCCAGGTCATGGTTTCGTTGATAGTCACACCAAGATATTCAAAGGTAGTCACTCTCTCCAGCCGTCCAGCTCCCAATTGCGGATTTGGGCGAAGTTTTTGCCTCGGGTTCAGAACCATATATTTGGTTTTTGCCGCATTAATTTCCAGCCCCCTGTCATTACAGAAGGCCACAAAGGAGTCAAGAATCCTCTGAATACCCATGGGGGTTTTGGATAGCAGCAGGGTGTCGTCCGCAAACATAATTGCGGGCACCCTGCTGCCATTCAATTTCGGGGCGTCAGTGTATTCAGTGGCATTCAAATGGGCGATTACCCCGTTGACAAAGAGGCAAAACAGGGTCGGTGCCAATACACAGCCCTGCCTTACCCCCCGGTCAACGGGGAATCTGTCGGTCAGTTCCCCCGCCCTCCCACACCTCACTCGGGCATAGTTATTGTGATGCAATCTCTGTAAGATCAAGAGGATGTCCGGGGGGACGCCCATCTCTGCCAAGATGCTCCAAAGTTTCCCCCTGGGCACCAAATCAAAAGCGGCCCGTAAGTCCACAAAAATTGTGTACAAACTACCGCCCTCGATTTTCGCTACCCGCCAGTAGACCAGATTCAATCTAAAAACCTGGTCCACTGTGGATACCCCCTTCCTGAATCCCGCCTGGTAAGGGCTAAGGGCTCCCACCTCCTCCATCCAGTCCTGTAGCCTATTCAACATCACCCTACCAAACAGCTTCTGTGTCACGTCTATCAAACTGATTGGTCTGTAGTTGGCTGGGAGGAGAGGTGAGCCCTTTTTAAAGATGGGGACCACCTCAGCCCCCAGCCAAGTACTAGGGATTTCCATACCATCGATAACTCCATTGAAGAGGGCGGTAAGATAAGGGGCCCATACAACAGGTTCCTGCTTAAACATATCCCCTGGTAATCCGTCCAGTCCCGGCGCCTTTCCAGGGGCAAGTCCTGAGATGGCAGCAATCACTTCTCCGAGCGTTATCAGCTCCCCTTCGTAGTCCGGGCGGCCTACCCCATCAACAGCAGGAGATTCTCCCGAGTCAGGACTGTATAGAGTCTGGAAGTGAGCCTGCCATACCCCAGGAGCAATATTGGGCTCGAATGCGGATTTTAAGTTCCCCGACCCCCCATTCACAATCCTCCAAAACAACCGATGGTCTTGGGTCGCTAGTGCCTTAGTGAGTTCTTCCCACTGTTCTTCCTCCCATTCTGCCTTGGCGTGGGCAGTGAGTTTCTTATAAACTCGTCTGCTTTGTTTTAAACTATCCCCACCAAGACCCTCCTTAATTAGTTTAAGGAGCTCTGTTTTTGCCCTTCTGCAGGCAAGGGTGTACCATAATGTTTTGCCTGAACGCCCCCCTTTTGCTTTTCGTAGGCTACAAGTGAAATGGGGTGCCGCAGCTTTTATAAGTTCCTCATGGGCTTTGAACAATTTACCCTGGGAGTCTTTGTTGTATGGCTCGGCGTCCAAGCAACCCACAGTTTCCAAAATGGGAATTATCCCATCATAGAGCCTAGGGAGTTTATTCTTGCTCGTGGCCAAGTGCTCCCACCTGATCCTTCTCCGGTTGTTGTCAAGGAGAAGTACAGGGGTATTTTCTACCACATTATTCAGAAGAGCTTGGGGGCCGGGATGGACAAGGTCGAGCTCAAGTGCGTTATGGTCACTATCGGACCTTTCCATCACCCTGAAGTCCTGGATTGTCGGCCACTTCACTATTTGAGCCAGGACATAATCCAGGCGGGACTCTCTTCCCAGCCTGTTGTAGGTGGTTTTGCTGGGTATGTCAGATTTTGTTCGTCCATTACAAGCTCTGAGTCCAAACTTCAGGGTGAGGGCTGTGATTTGCACCGCTAAAGGGGTCCACGCCTTTGGGGGTGGGGCTTCCACCATAGGGACTGCCCATCTAACTTCTTCATCAGATGATAACCCATCCAAAAGACCAGGGAGTGGCTCAAAGTGAGAATTAAAATCCCCTCCCACAACATAGTATGAATCACTCGGTAGGTCAGTTAGAAAATTGGAGAGTTCATCTATGGTCGGCGATTCCTTTACATTCCCCATTGGCCTGGAATAAATATTAATGAACACCAGTTTAACTTGGTTGGGCCATAATAAATAAATTGCAAGAATGTCCTCAGAGTTGGTCGGCATCCGAGTTGCCACACAACCCAGATGAGATGCAACCCAAGTCGTGAGTCCTCCTGACGGCCGGCCTTTGCCTTCCCATCTCGCTGGAATGAAGAATGACATGTAGCCTTGGTGGCCATATTCCTCTCTGGCCCAGGTCTCCTGGAACATACATATGTCGCCAGTCTCAATGTAATTTGCCCAGTCCGAGTCCTCCAGTTTGTTAGCGAGGCCAGCAACATTCCAACAAATTAGCCTCAGAAATCCAAGGGTGTTAGATGCCGGTCCAGGAGAATTGGGAAGTGTGATTCCGGACTCCACTGCAATCGGGGGTTCTAACGCGCTACCAGCAGTAGGGGCGGGTAAATCAAAAGGTCTACTGTAGCCATTCTCCACCAGAGATGGGTTGATCAGAGTTCCAAAGGAATTGGGAACATTATGGGCCAATAAATTGTCCAAGACCGCCAGGTTGTTCAGTGGCCCATGCGATTTAACAGCAGTCGAGGTAGGTAACTTGGGAGAACTACAGACACCACAATCCAAAGCCATTGGCATATGGCTAGAAAGTCAATCAACCCCATCCAAACTATTCAGGCAGTTAAAGCGATTAAAATGGAAATAGGGCCTCTCCTGCACTTGAAGACTTGGACGTTGTGCATGGTCCTTTTGTCTGTGTCTCTGCTCCACCCTCACCCACTCATCTTGTATCGGAATGTAATGCATATGGATAGGGGGGAAAAAAAAGGATACTGGCAGGGTCTGGATAGTAGAATCCAGTGATCTATTTGTTCCTTTACAAATGTGCCGTACAGTGCCCGGGTCCTTAAAACTTGTCAGGATACAGTCCCCTATTATTGATTTCCTAGTTTTACCTAACCAGGGGACCCTTCTTACCATAATAATCTCATTATTAAAATGAGACGGTAAGGGTCGATTCCAATTTAGCCATTTAATGACCTTGTTCTTTAATGATTGATAATCTTCATTCTCCCCCAGTCTTAAGCGGGGGACGCCTGCTAGGACCACCGTTAGACTATTGGCCTCTGGCGGCAAGTCTGGTCTCCGTAGACTTGGAGCCGGCCGACCCGGGGAGGGTAGAGGGATACCACCAACTTCTAGATGGCCGTCATTAATCCCCGTCTGGGAACTTTGAGGGGCAGAGTCTATTGTCTGTAAGGGCCTATTAAATGAATTGCAACGCGGCACCTGGTCTAAGATAGCCATTAATGGTTGCAAGGGAGGGGCAGTAGTCGCACTCTGGGGGGAAACTTTGTTATTGCCCTTTGTAATTCCTTTTTTAATAGGGTTTCCTGTGGAGAGATGAGGTCCCGTGTTATTGGATTGCTTACTAACTAAGGTGTTCAGGGTAGTAAGAGATGTTTCCAATAGGGTGAGCCTGCTCTCCACTTTTATCAAACTATCAGTAATGGGCTGCAGAAGGGAACGCAGTAGCGATTCTAAGCTCCCTATAGATGTAAAAGGGTTAAATATGTCAGCCACTGGGACGTTTGTGATAGTAGCTCTATTGGGGCTAAGGGCCTTTGAGAGAAGAGCAATAGGGACAATCTCATTATCCCTCCCAGGTTGAGGTACAAGTTTGTGTTTTTTGCCAAAATCTAGATGGGACGATTTGGCTTTCCCCCTGCCCCCCATTGACTTTTTACTGCGTTTACTCGGTGGGGGCCTATGCAACTCTACCACAACACTTTGTTTAGGCTTGCTTTTCTTAGCTACATGCGGAGGGGAGGTTTGTGTAACCAAGTTAACAGGAGTAGTAGATGTTCTAGGAGGGGTTATATCTAGAAGTTTTCCAGGTGCCAACTCAGGGGAAGTGGGGATGTCCCGCAATAAGAGAGGGAAGTCCTCAGGGGTCAGAGGTTTTAAACTGAGTGGGGGCGTGCCATCCTCTTGGGTAATGGGATACGGGATAATCTCTGGCAGGGGCCTGTTCTTCATGGAATCAATGGAGCGCCGCCGCTCGGCCCTACGTATCTCCAAAGAGTTTTCCTTACCTACGTCTTCTTTGGTAGGTTTGAAGTACTTGTCCAATGTCCCTGCATTGCAGCCCCCTTCCCTGGCAGTAGATTTGCAAAGTCCTGGAGAGGGCATCCCCCTGGGCTGATTGTGTTTAGGAGAAAAGGGGTATGGCCCGGCCCGGCCTCCTTTGGCCCCTGACGGCCACAGACGGCCCGCCCTTTGCCCGGGCTTAGCCCGGCGCGTCCCGCGAAGCGGGTCCCTCTGCAATTTATGCGCCTCCTGGCGCTTGCTCCGCGTCACCTCGTCGCGCCGCCGCTGAGGCTGCCGGGAGTTGCAGTCCCGGGGCGGCGACGCGGAAGATGCTGTTGACCCTTGGACCCTTGGCGGTGGCGGCAATGGCGGCAATGGCGTGGCGTGGCTCAGCAGGTAAGTTTTCAAATCTAGCTGCTCCCCCCCGCTCCGCCGGTCCCTCTGCAATTTATGCGCCTCCTGGCGCTTGCTCCGCGTCACCTCGTCGCGCCGCCGCTGAGGCTGCCGGGAGTTGCAGTCCCGGGGCGGCGACGCGGAAGATGCTGTTGACCCTTGGACCCTTGGCGGTGGCGGCAATGGCGTGGCGTGGCTCAGCAGGTAAGTTTTCAAATCTAGCTGCTCCCCCCCGCTCCGCCGGTCCCTCTGCAATTTATGCGCCTCCTGGCGCTTGCTCCGCGTCACCTCGTCGCGCCGCCGCTGAGGCTGCCGGGAGTTGCAGTCCCGGGGCGGCGACGCGGAAGATGCTGTTGACCCTTGGACCCTTGGCGGTGGCGGCAATGGCGGCAATGGCGTGGCGTGGCTCAGCAGGTAAGTTTTCAAATCTAGCTGCTCCCCCTATTGTTTTATATTCTGTTCACAGAGGAAGATTGGAAGCCAGCAGGCTCTCTCTGGAGGCAATAGATCATTCTGCAGTTAGGGCTACAGATCCTCAGAAAAAGGAAATGTATCAGGGCCAAGAACAGGCTCACACGGATGTGACAGACAACCTCATGACTTTGACTCCATGGACACAGAAGTCTGTGGCCTGCTGTGACCATTTAAAGATGCCTACTGCCGCAAGAACAATAAACGGGCTTTTGGACTCGACTGAGTGGGAGGGAGCATGCGAGGCCAGCCCGACAGAAGCACAAGTTCACTCACTCCCTCCTACTATATTAACCCGAACATCGACAAAGCGGCAAACCAGTTTCAAATTACTCAACTTCTTTCATGATTGAATCAATGCAACTCCTCACATGAGCTGCCCATTCTTCATTGCCTGGTTCAAGCACAGCTAACCAGTTACAAGTACAATCAAAATGTGCTTTTGACCACAGCTTGAGGCTGCTCCATTTGCTGTTTCTTATCAATATCACTGAACATATTACACAATATTGCATATCCCCAAAAGTCTGAACATACTATCACTCCCATTATCCCACAGCACAGTTCCTTACCACTGGGCAGATAAATCACTACATATGTGGTGCCCTGTTTTTATCATGATAGGTCATGCATTCAGTAGTTTTGATAACCATTATTTGCTTGAAACAATCCTCTCAATAGCCAAACTTAGGGCGCAGGCATGTTGCTTCATGTCAATATTTCATGTAGCAAACTGGCTCCATACATTGGGTAGGTTTCTTTTTGGAATATGAAAAAGATGTGAGCACATCATGCACAGGAAGAGGAAAATTATGATTATAATAATGCACCCCTACATTTACATTACATTTGTATGTGACAAATATAGAGGCATTCACTAACCTAACAAAGGAAATGCAACTGGACTACACACTAACTTTACATCTTTTTAGGAATATTCAGTTAAGGATACTTTTTTCCTGCATCAAACCATGACTCCTTCACTTCTCATAGTGCACTAAAGACACCAGCATTGATCCACTTCCTCTACAGTTGTGACAACATCAGTGAGAGGTTCAGAACTAATTTAGTCTCTTTACATTAACCACTGGTATCAGATAATGCAACTAATGTTACAGGATCGTGTAAGAAATTGGGTTATTGGTTGAGAGGGGTGTAAGCCACACTCAGGATGCAATCAAAACTATTGTCAGGGTGAAACTGTAAAGTAATCATATTAAGTACATGTCCTTAACCAAATCGTAGCTTGGCACAAAGGGGCCAGATGTAACCAAGAGGCTATGTGTAAAGTATTTATGCAGCACCCTAACAGTAATAAAGTGAATACACAACACAGGAAAATTCTAAATCAATTTAGAATTTTAATAAGTAAAATTACACCAATACAAGCAAAATCCAATCAGTAGAACTTAAGAATTTAATTTAAATGTTTAGTAAAAATAACAGAAAGAGCCACTCACAGTTATTTGGTTGTGCTAGACAGGGGGAAAATCACAAATTCAGGCTGATCACGATGGAGCACAAGTTGGATATAGGAACTAGGTTAGTCCCACTGAAGGGTCACCTTCTCACGTCTGGCGCAAAGAGTTCCGCTCGTGTTGGAGAAGGCCGTGAAGAGGTGGCTTTTGATGCGAAGAGCAGGATGGGCATTGCAGAAATCGTTTCAGTCGTGCAAAGATCAGGTCCTGCTGTAGCTTCAAGTTCACTGTTGTCATGGACGGCAGAGTTTTGTCACGAAAAGGCCTGTTTGCAGCCACAAAGAGCCCAAACTTCAAAATGTTTACCTTCTTCTTACGGAGCGGTTCTCGTTGATGCCAGCCACGGGTCCTGGACCTGTCGGATACCTCTAGGGCATCATGACTCACTCCAGCAGAGGCCAAAAGCAGGGCTTAGGCAGGTTCTTTTTGGTGCTGGTCAGCTGGACAGTTTTAAGGAGGCCCCTGGAAGCTTGTTTTTTCCCTGTAACTCACACATGAGGTCAACCAACTAACCCTTGGGGTCACTCTGGTATCAAGGCCAGCAGTCCAATCTTCCTTCTTCAGACAGCATGACATTCCTCCCAATAGTATAGTTGTCCTTATTCTGAATCTTTCACAGGTCGAGGAGTGTTCTAATGAGTGGTTATGGAGGTCCCATTTTTATACCTGGTGCCAGCTTTTGTGTGGGAGAACTCCCTTCCCTACCCACAAAACCGGTTCTGGACCGGTTTCCCCCTTTACCTGGTCCTGGTTCCAAACTGCCTAGGATGACAAAAGGCAGGGCAGGCCCCGTGTGTACTGCAGGCAAGTGTCTTAAAATCTGACTTTAGCAGTAAAGAGGATTTTAAATTGCAATTAATTTGAATGTAAATAGCATCTCTCTTTCAGCCATTTTTCATATTTTCTCAAGGTGAACAAATGCAGTTTTTAAACTTATCAATTTGGAATAACAAACATATCAAAATTAATAACAAATCTGTTTTCTGGAAAGAATGGTTAGCCAACGGACTTAGAAGAACTCATCAACTTTTTCAAGATGGTGTCTGTGTTCCTTTTTCGGTAGCTCAAGCTCACTTTTCTCTCTCCTCCTCATATGAATCCAAGTACGTGTCCTTAATTGCAGTGATTCAATCCTCTTATAATCAATTATCCTCTAATCTTACTCTCAGTCCTTCTTCACTTGATATAAAGTCAATTTTGTGTAATTCTCCTTTGGCATTTCAAATTTATAATCATTTAACTTTCTTTCCCATTACTCGAGATAAATCAGATGTGGAATGCTATTGGGAGTATGATTTGCGGACTTCCTTTTCAATTCCAGTATGGAATAAAATAAGGAAATCTTCCAGAGCAACAAATATTTCTCAAACTTTATTTTTTATTTATAATAGACTCTTAATTACACCTGCCAAACTACACAGAATTGACCCCAATATTTCCTCGACTTGTTGGTCATGTTCCATTTCTCCAGCAGATCTTAAGCACATGCTATTTGAATGTCCCTCTATTCATAACTTTCGGACGTGAGTCTGGCAACAGATAAACTCAATTTTTCACAACTTGTCCCTTTTTCTCCAACTCATACTTTCCTGGGGAGCATTTCAGAAGTTTGGTCATTTCAACCCAGTGACTTACATATAATTGATTACTACTTCCTATTGCCTTTCAGCAGATCACTAGGTCATGGAAAGAGGCGTCTTCTGTATCTTTTCAGGCTTGGTGGTATGGAGTCTGCTATAATCACAGGCTGGACAGAGCGTATGTACATTCTGTTGCTCTTGTGATTAAAA
This sequence comes from Triturus cristatus, assembly GCF_964204655.1. NCBI lineage: Eukaryota > Metazoa > Chordata > Amphibia > Caudata > Salamandridae > Triturus > Triturus cristatus. The sequence continues at coordinate 854,734,756 of NC_140585.1, read as the reverse complement.
GGGATCTCCTCTGGTTACCTATAACAAGTTTCTTAGATTCTTCTGCTAATAAGTCATATTCACGTAACCTGTATATTGAAGAAGTACCTAAACCTCCATAAATTTTTTTATATACTTTGTTATTTCATAATTCTATTCTATTGGTTCATTCTTATATTCATGCATTTTAGGGATATTATTCTATAATTGTTTGCTTTGTTTGAAAGTATATGACCCCCCCTTTTTCTCTCTCTCTCTTTCCCTCTCTTTTCAGTTCTTTCTCCTTTGTGTCTTAACATTATTATTATATGCTTATTGACTATTACCTATCTTATTCCATTATGTTCTGCATATTTATCAAATAAAATCATTTTAAACAAAAAAAGCATCTCTCTATCCAGCCCAATCTGAAGTCAGCACTTATTGAATTTAATAAGGTAACCAGGTTCTAATGTATGGGAGGGATAGGCCTTATAGCAGTGAAACACGACTTTAAGAGTATTTCACTGACAGGATGTATAAAACGTAAACGCATATGTTCTACTTTTTAAAATAGAATGTGCTTCTTTCTATGGGTGGTTAGGGCCTACCTTAGGGGTGACTTTTACATTTTAAAAAGCAAGGATCAGGCGTGGCAAAAGGTTTATTTTGCCAGGTTGAAATGGTAGTTTGAAACTGCACTACAGGCTGCAGTAGCAGGCATAAGACATGTTTTACAGTGCTACTTTAAAAGGTGGCACAATGAGTGCTACTGTACATTAGTCGCATTTAATTTACAGGCCCAGGGTACACGCAGTACCATGTGCTACGGACGTATATTTAAATTAAATGTGCCAAAAGGTGTGGGTCAATTACACCATCATTTAGGGAGAGAGCACAAGCACTTCAGCACTGGTTAGCAGGGGTAAAGTGTACATAGTTATATTGCCAACAAAAACAGGTTCAACAACAGAAGACAAATCTCTGGGGTGATTCTGCAAAAAGGGTCAGGTCCAACAGATTAATTGTACCTCATTCGGTATACTATGAGTCTACTATTGTGTAAATGTTTTCCTTTCATAGGAACTTTGGCAGTCTAAATAATAGATATATTCTGTATTTATTACATTTCTAATGCCATACTAGAAACAAAAATGTGTCAATGTGCTGCTTAAACAAAGATAGGCAAGGGTGATATATGACATACATTGGAATTATTAAGTTATTGGGATGTATTTCTTTGCCTGGTGGATCATGCTATGTTGGTGAGCAGCAATGTTGCAGCAGGGTACAGCTTTATTATTAGGTATTTCCAGAAGAGATGTATGGGGGTGACCTTGATGGCAGGAGGAGGATTGTTCCACAGAGTGCGATTTCTAGTCAGACAAACAGCTGTCAGCTCATCCAGTGTTTGGTTCATGAGGTGTTCATAGGGTCGGCAGATAGCATCTGAGCATTTATTTTCAGAGGTAAGCAAGAGCCATGCTTGTATGTTAGGGAGAAATATTAAAAAGTAGGTTCTTGCCCTAGTGTGGAGCATGTGGAGGTTTCTTTGCATGGGCGGTAGTTTTAGTCTCACTGAAGTATACAGCAAAGTGAAGGATGGAATGCTTGAATTAATCTCAGTCACTGGTAATTACTATGGGCCACATCCCAGTACATCATTATTGTGCATACCATGCCACTGTGGAATTGTTTTTAAAGTTTATAATTTTGTGCACTTATAATGACGTATAATATTTAATTTTGCACACATGCCTACATATATAGAATGAACTAATGCAATTGCACGTGAAACAAATTCCGTATGATGCATAGAAGTGAAGTTATTAATGTGTTTTAGTTAGGCCAGATGTCTGTATAAATCTCCTTTTTGAAAAAGATGTATGCCATCTCTGTCACTCACTCCTGCCCACCCCCTTCCAAACCCGCCACACACATCCTCACTCCACAGGATTTGCAGAGAACACAGTTAAGCTGATGACATAAGGGTTTATTTCTACTGCAGTAGTTGCCTTGCTAGTGTACTAATTGCTATGGTGTGGATGTAACATTGCAACTATTATATATTCCATTCAGTTTCTTCACTAGATTAATTCACTTGAAGAAAGTCTTATTGTCGAAATGTTTCATATTTGTTCGAGCATCTCCGGATGACATTAGCATAGAGGGACGGTGAATACATTGCTTAGAATTGGAATATTGCTTATGTGTTAAAGTAAAGACTTGTACTATTCTTGAGTTCTGATTTGCTGAGGAAATAACACTTTTGTTCACACCACAATGACTTTGCAGTTTTCCTAATAATTCTTTGCAAGAATTGTGTATTAAAAAACCTCTCCATTTGTGGGTGAGCTAGAAGAAGACTTTGCTGTTGTACTAGGAATGCAGCCCGATTTCTTTATGATTTGCTCACTGAGTGTTAGAATAGTTTCTGATCTTTGCATACTGAGTATAACTGTGCATCTGAAACCGTTCATGGCATCAACTCTGTCCCGCTTATTTTGATTTTTTGTAATAAAACCCTTTAACTTTCCATTGATCTAGAACTCAGGTATTAAGTGACACTATTACTTATTGAACAGTTTTTACTCTACTAATGTAATGTTCTGGGAGGTGCCTTAATGCAAGGACACATTAGCTCATGAAAGTGAGGTTTAACACTGCCTCTGATTCAGTAAACTGGGAGATTGGAATGAGGTACATTTTTGGGTGTCCAAATTTTGGTATGGGTTTAGCTCCCACACCACATCAGTTTGGACCGAGGCATATACAAATCAGTGTTGACCCTGCTCCAGTGAGAACAGTCCAGCCAAAACTGAATGCCAGATCCTCCCTAAAGCGGTATACAAGCAACTCAAGACCGGTTTTGCCCTTGTTTGGGCTAATCAGTTGGGTATAGCTTTGTTCCAGTGGCATAGTGTGCACGAAAACTACGACGGATCCATCTATCACTTTTTTGTATAATTAATTCTGATGCTTTTAGTGGGATGGGTATGCCCAGACATGGGTCTCATACACATCTTGGACTTTCTAGTGTCTGTCAGTTAATACTGGAGAGACATGAGTGGTGGGAGTTGGTGTAATATAATGTAGGGTTGACAAGATAGGACATGAGGGCTGTGTGAAAAGAGAGTTCAAGTGGAAGAAGGGGATTTTACTCTCACTGTCATTTTTTGTTTGAAAAGCTCAGGCCACTGACCAAAGAAACACAAAGTTCTTGACATTTATGGCAAAGTAGCTAGAGTTTTGAAATAAGGAAAGTCATGTGTGGAAAAACTGGCACAACATCAAAATACTGACATCAGTCTTGACACGGCTGCGCCTAATGATGCTCTGATCCTTTCACTTTTCAGTGGAGTTGAGGCGACTGATTTTCTGCTGGAATTTATTATTGGGGGTTGTGACTTTGAGATAGATTTTTGATTTCCTCTAAATTTTAGTGGATGGCAACATCCATTTTCCTACATAATGTCATCTGAGAGATGATGGGCGGGAGAGGAGAGCTTTGCAGGACCCTGGAAAAGATCAGTCAGGTGACATCCGGAGGTCAGGTACATTTTGATTGACTTAGTGCAAGTGGTAACTGTAGAAGGAAGTTGAAACAGTTGGTATATCTTTTTTAGTGGCATTAGTCACTGAGCAGATCTTGAATTAAAAGTGCTGTGAGAGAAAGTGATGGATGTGTTAGCAAGATGTTGACGTATGTGGTATTCCAACTTTGCTCCTGAAACCACAGGGACCCCTATTGGGGTCTGTTTCCTAACAACTGACTGGAGTTGTCAACTGACTGGAGTGGTTTTTCACCAAAATACACACATTTATGTCACACCAGTGAAAACAAATGTGGGACAATAACACGTCACCTCTAAAAAGTGATAGATTAAACACAGATTCACTCATCAATCACATCTACAGTGATAAGGTTTCTTGCTGCACATGGAAAAGGGCAAGAGATAAACCATATCTGCAGATCTACTGAGTACAATATTCTGTATAATGTCATAGAGTCAGGATGAATACAAAAAAGTGGTGGCTGGAATGCTTATCTCAGCCACTCACTTGGCAGTACGGGCAGAACTTATTGGAGCAGGACCAAGGCTGATTTGCATATGGCTAGTTTTTAATCTGAGATAGCACGGTGTGCAAAAAGATGATGGATGAGGAGGAGGCCCGAGTAATTATCGGTGGCTGACATTAATTGAATTATTCCACCTATCATCTTTGTGTTTACTTTAGTAAGATGCACCAGGTGTGATTAGTATGCCCAGATGTGGGTCTCTGGCTCATTGTACCACTGGACCCAAGCTGCACCTGACTCAAATGCCCAAATAGACCAAAACCGGTCTTGGGTTGCTTGTGTTAAGGTTCAGAGAGGACCTGGCTTGGCAGTTCGGGATGGACTACTGGAACAGGATCAAGGCTGATTTACATATGGCTGGGTCTAATTTGAGGTGGCATGGTGAGCAAAAAAGACGGACTGGGCTGCGGCTGGAAGTAATTACCAGTGGCTTAGATTAAATCAGGCATACCACCAATTTTTGTTTACTTTACTTGTGTATAAAAGCCATGCTTCTCTGTCAGCAATAGTAATAGATAGCATATTACACTTTTCACTTCTACTTTTATACTTTTATATCATATTGTCAGTTATAATAACTGCTGCGTTATGGTGAAGTCTTAATTTCATTTGAAAATTACGTTTTGCTTTGCTTATACATTTGGGACTTGCTTGGTCTGTTTGGCTGTTTTGTTAATGAGAGTTTCATGCAAAAACCATTAATTGCGGAAAGAAATAGGGAGAGGAACGAAAGTTGTGTTTTCCACTTTTACTTCATAGGAAAGTTTGCTTGCACCTATGACTAAACTTGCCATTACTAGAATTTACTAGTACTTTTGAATGTTTTGAGCTGAATCGATATGCGGGCTTTGGATATTTGAAGTGTGAGAAGGTGCAGGCTGGCTTTGAACACTTAACTAGCTAGGGATGTTTGTACATCTTGTCGGTTAATTATCAGGTTATCCGAGGATCTGAATCCTCAAAAGAAAATAGATTTTAAAAATAATCAAGTCTCATTGGAAGCAGCACCATTTTCCCATTCATCCAATGCATCTGTGTGATCTGGATGGATGGCAGCAACTGAAACGTGTTGTGACGGCCATTATAGGATGCCAGGCGCCTGAAGAAAGTGACGGACGTGATACATGGGGGCTGAGGGAGAATCTCCTGACGCAATGGAGGATGGTTCCAAAGACAGACTGCAGATATGGTAGATTGTTTGCAAATCCTGAAGATTAAAAATAAAAGCAAACAAAAAAACACCGGAAAGATGTTAAAGACTGCGCACGGTGAGTATTGCGAACTAGGGGGATGGTACGCTGTGCCCACGAGCTGCTAAGCGCAGCTAAAAACTGGTTCAGTTGCACTGTGGCTGACACAGCTCCCAGAGACCATTGCACAATGCTAGCGCCATGCACAGCTGCTTTGGTAGCGCAGAAGCTTGTGCAGGAACAGTACCAAGAGTCTGCCCCACATGACCGAATGCAGAGGTGGTTGGGCAAGCTGAAGGTAGGACTATACTTTTAGAGCTAAAAGGACTATACTTTTGATGTATATGGGCCAAATGTAAGTAGTTTTTCAGGATTCAGGTAACCGTATGTTACTTACTTTTCTTTCTGGTGACCCTGAGTTAAGCACAACAGTCACAAGGTGGAAGAACTAAAGAGTAGAAGGGTACAAGCATTATAGTCAAGTGAAGCCTATATGTAGGTATTTGAGGCATTCTTGGATCAAATACAAATTTGAGATATTTCACTTTAGAACATGTAAAAAATGAAAGAAACACATGTATGGAGTATATTATGTGAACACTCATTCCAATCTAAAACACTATTTAAGTCTTTCAGGCACAAAATGTCCATTTGGACTCAAAAGCGCGAAATGTATAACTTAAACAGTTTTGGAAATATTGCGAAAGCAGTGCATAGCAAAAACCCGCTCACTGTAAGAATCATATTTAAGTCCTCGCCCTTGCTAGTGTTTATTCTTTGGAAACGTTTGGTCCATGAATGGTATTCCTAGGTATACCTCTACCAAAATGTACATTTCTTGCTGAGTTGTAGTCTCAGTGGGTAATGGGTTGGGCGCTTCATTGGGCCGCCCCTCATCCGTTTTGCTAATAGACTGAACTCTTCCCTCCAGTAAGAATGAAAGAGTGAGATCCGAGTAAAGATTGTGTTCTGAAGTTCAATAAAATTCCCACTTCCCTCCAAGAACATATAGAGCCCATAGGAGATGGGACTGGCACTCACCTCTGGTGCGATGTAGTCCGGGGTCCCACAGAAGGTGTTCGTCTTGGTGGCTCCAAACATGTTCTCCTTGCACATCCCGAAATCGGCGATCTTTATGTGCCCCTCCTTATCCAACAATATGTTATCCAACTTCAAGTCCCTGCAGACAAAGAGCAGAGAGGCCATGTTAAGTGTCATTGATTTCTATAGCTCGGGGTAAGGGGGATTTTAGCATCTTTCTCTTCTTCTCGATGAGTACTCGTGTTACCCTGTCTTCCTTCTTTAGCACTGCCGTTCCTTTATGACAATGTGTTACTTAGCAATGCCTTACTGATGCCCTTATGGTAACAATGTTATCTACTGAGCCCTGCGTCCCTTTGAAATGCTCTGTAAGGTTTGCAGTCAGTGATTTCTTCTTTCTCACTCAGATTTCTCATGTGATGTTCAGGCACCACCCCTGGAGATGCGGCGCCGCTCGCTATTTCAACCCTCATTTTGACATTGGATGATCGGATATCTCCTAGCATGGTATATTACATTGCACACGTTTATTATGCTCTGATTAAAAGCTAGATAATGAGCACTATCTGTGAGAGTTTTTGTTTAATGTGTGTGTGTGCTTTCTTTTTAGAGGTGGGGGTGTGCGACGTTCTTTTGGTGCAATCTATATTGAGTAAAGGCTTCTGTCGATGGGGGCATTCAATGTTCTTGTTGCATCCCCTTGGATAATTCGTGTAAATGTAAATGTTATGACATTTAGGATTTTTCAACTAAGGGACTTTTGGCAGTTCGCATGCAGAGCTTTAATTTCTTTGTTGCGTAGATCGGGGTGGTGATCGGGGTGGTTTGTTTTAAGTGCCACAACAGGACTATTTTAAACACGAAAATATAACCCATGTGCATATTTATCTTACAGGTGCTAGAAGAATACAAGCTGAAGTGACGCGTCTAATGCCTTTTTTCAGAATTGCTGGCTCCGCTGTGAAACTATTTACATATATCCTTCACGCGCCATTGAAAGAGCCTGTCACAATACGTGGAAGTGGAAAAGCGTCCCGGGTGCGCAGACATCCCCGGAGGAGTCACTGTGCCCTGTAGAGACCTCGTTTCACCTGAGTTGATTCACACGTCAGTGCCTCACAGCGGGAGGCAGGGAAGCGAATGTGGAGGTGAGACACAGAGGATGGCGGTGTCTGAACATCAACCTGCTGGCAGCACAGAAAGGCAGCCGATATATTTACCAGTTGCGGGAAACAACATTTAGCCATATTAAAAGTGTAAAGAATGTGCTATGCAACACATTTTAAAAGCAACAATAGAGAAATTGAGCCCGTTTGATTAGATCATTTTGAAACCTAATATTGAAAGATACTCTATACAATTAAGCTGACACAATATTTATCTATACATTTTATATAGCACTATCCTTACTAGGAGGGTGTCAGTGCGCTTTGCAATTAACATCGAATACAAGACCTGAGTCTCTTAATTCCCCTAAATATAGCAAACAACAAAAGAGGTCAAAAACTTCAGATATGTCAAAACAAAGACTGCGACCTGAATATGACGGGTGTGTTAGGAGACTGGGTTGATTGGAGTAGCAGAGGAAAGGGAGGCACTTTGGGGCATGTTTACAACAGAAGTGGCGGAGCGCAGGCTAGCTCCAAAATAGCTAACGCCACGCTCCGTCACTTTAGAAACGTAGGGATTCACTGTATTTACAATAATAGGGTTCATACCTGCGTTTCTCCCTGCACTGGTGCTAAATTCAGCTGCCCAGCGCCTACGCCATAGTGCAAGGGTGCCTGCATTGAGGGAATGATTGCTTATGTGCAGGAAGGTGTCCCTTCCTGCATATGAACAATAAATGGAGTTTTGCTGTTCCTATGTGTGCTGCACAATGCAGCACACATAGAAACAGCAACAACGAGAAGAAATAAAGCATTTCTCTACTTTTAGTCATGTTAAGACAAGGTTTTCCCTGGTCTTAATTTTGGCACTGCTCCATATTTACACCACCCTCGCTATGGTGTTAAGGCGGAACACCCACCGCAACACCCATTGGCCACCACTTTCATGCTAAGTGTAGCGTGAAAGGGTGCCTTATTTACAAGGCAGTGTTAAGCCACATTAAGTGGCTTAAAGCCGCCTTGTAAATAAGGCAAAGTCCCTATCGCCACAGGAACGTCTTTAAAAGTGACGTTCCTGTGCCAATAGGGGCTTTTAAATATGCTCCCTTGTCCATCATCTCTGTAGGTGAGTAGGGAAAACGATGAGCCTAATGTTGAGGTGAGAGCTCAATAGTAGTATTTTCCAGAGGGCCTTTGTTTCACCAGCATCTCTTGTTCTGAGGTCCAGTGTTCCACCATGGCGGAGCAGTCCAACAAAATGATTTGAATGCATTTGAGTGAGATATGAAACTCTTGGGGGCATATTTAGAAAAAAAGTGACAGATCGCAGGGTTAGCCTTCTTGGCTTAACACTGCGCTTCACCACTTTTGAAATGCAGGGCTACACCTTATTTAAAACAATATGGTGCAGCCCTGTGTTTTCCCCTGCGCTGGCGCTAATTACAGCTGCTTAGCGCCAACACAGGCACCCTTGCACCATAGTGCAAGGATGTTTGCGTTGAGGGGAATGTTTGTTTATGTTCAGTAAGGTGTCCCTTCCTGCACATAAACAATCATGCATGGCGTTTTGTTGTTTTATGTGTGCTGCGCAAAGCAGCACACAGAGAAGCAGCAAAAACAAGGAGAAATATAGCATTTCTCCTTGTTGTGCCATGTTAAGACCAGGTTTTTTTTGGTCTTAATTTTGGTGCTGCCTCATATTTAGGCCACCCTTGTAAATATGGGGCAGTGTCAAAATCAAAGGGTGTTGTGGCGGAACGCCCACTGCAACACCCATTGCCCACCCCTTTCATGCTAAGTATAGCTTGAAATGGTGTCTTATTTACAAGGCAGCGTTAAGCCTCATTAAGAGGCTTAACACTGCCTTGTAAATAAGGCGAACCACGTTTTGCTAAAAGAATGTAAAAAAAAGTGACGTTCCGGCGGCAATAGGGGCTTGTAAATATGCCCCTTGCTTTCCAGTCAGCTCCGGATATATTTTTCGTGGAATGTAGTTTTGCTGGCTGTTGTCTGAGGGCTTTGAAAGTGAGGAAGGTGCTAGTTAGTGATGCTTTATTAATACAGGATGACATGGCCATATTTTGGATCAAGTGACCCATCTGACGACTGAATGTAATACAGCTTTCTTGGGTAAAAAGCCTGCGATGCTTCACTACAAGGAGTAAGGCACATTCTAGCATATTTTTGACATTATCATATGTAACATAAAGCTAATCTCACACATTTCTTTGCCTCTGTGTGTGTACTTATTGTGCTCCATACGTTTGTTCTGGATCTATAACACACACACATAATAGTATGTTAGCTGGCATTACACTGGGAGTCATTACGCCACAGGAAAGTTGTCAGACGCTTACTTCGCAGGTCTTTACTTCAGGGATAAGTTACTTTTTTAGTCTTTTAAATAACACTTAATGTGCAAATATCTATCTATATCTATCTAGTTATGCATGTATATATATATATCTATATATATATATATATATATATATATACACATGTAAATATATGTTCATATACAAAAAACAATAAAAGTAGAAATATATTAATACACTAATTTTCGTTTATAAATGAAATACTTAAAAAGTGCATTGAATGTAATTCATAAAATAGGATTATTATTTTTTATATTTTTAAATATAAATATTTAAATATTTTTAAAATGGAACTTTATATATGGTTTTATGTTATTGTCACTACTAACGTTTTCAAGAGAGTTGTAAGGAGTTTTTATGGTTCAGGGATATGTTGTGTGTAGTGGAAGTAAGGATTTTCCAGGGATCAGGGATTGATAGCGTACAGTGGATCTAAGGGTTTTTAGGGGTCAGAGATAGACAGTGTGAATAAGCTGTTTACTCCAAAGTGTTGCTAATAATGGTCACTAATTGGACTTAGAATGTTTAGGTTTAATTTAACTCTTTTGAATACATTGGGAAATGGGGACGCCAGTGGATTTAGACAACTCTGTGTCTGCAACATTTACCTCAAAATTATGGATTTACTGCATTTGACACATAATTTATCACATATTGTGCCACATTTTCAGATTTCACCAAGAATGTTGTTTCTATCTCAAATGGATAAAAGTAATACTGACAGTGAATGTGGTGCACAAGTTGCATTTTTGATGCATAATTTAGATAACCTTGCTACATATTTTGGTCCTCTATGCCTCATAATTCTAGCAGCCCTTTGTTGGTCATGGCCCTTCTGAAGGGGATTTCCCTAAAACGTTTTGCTCTTTGTCCTCCTGGTTTTTGCCAACTCTCTTTTTATGACCTTAGGACTCTGGGTACTTTTCCACTGTACTGCAGCAGGAAAGTGTGCACTCCCTTCCTATACATGGAAGGATAGGGTGCTTACTTGATTGGTTCAAGTGTTGTACCTATGAGTGCCCTGTAAAAAGGTACACCACATACCTAGAGCAGGTACTGCACTGGCTAGTGGGACACTGCATTGATTGTGCCACCCACCGGAATACTCCGTCAAGCATGTATCATGCTCTGGTTGGCCTTCTTCACTCAGCCAACCCTGAAGGGGCCTTTCACTAGCAGCAGTGCAGCCCTAAGGTAAGTCCGGAGGGGTGGAGCTCCGGGTAGGTGAGTGGCCGGGTAGGTACACCTGCATGTTCCCAGTCCAGGTAAGGACAAACCCCAATGTGGGTTTTCCCTATCTAGGGGGTTGACTCTCCCCAAGGGACATCTCCCGGGTGTGGCTATTCTCTTGCTGTGGCCTTCAGGTCTGAGGTACTTTCCCCATGTAAATGCGGTGGGAAAGTGTGCGCGCTCTTCCTATGTGCGGTAGGAAGTGGTACTTACCTGAGGTTTCTAAACATAGGTCAGGTTTGCCATTGCAGGCCTATGTGTGTGCATTCACACCTATGGTGGTTTTAAACCGGTGTCCAGCCATCCATTGCAGACTGGTATGGGCACTTGAACCTATGATGTTTGAAACATGTATCCAGCCTGCCATTGCGAGCCTGTCTGCGCACTTGCACCCATGATGTGCTTAAACATGTGTCCAGCCTGTCATTGCAGGCCGGTGTGCGCACTTGCATCCAATGGTGTTTCCTAACATGTGTCCAGCCTGCCATTACAGGCCGGTGTGCGCACTTGCACCTATGGTGTTTCCTAACATGTGTCCAGCCTGCCATTACACCTCTGTGTATGCGCAATTGCACTTCTACTCAGGCTGGTCTTTCTAAATCACTAGCCATCCTGAGAGGACTTTTCACTACCACTAGAGCACCCCAAGGGGAACGCTGCAAGGAGTGAAGTGAGTGGTAGGTGAAAGGCCCGGGCAATGAACACATGTATGTTCCCTGCTCAGGTAGTGAAGAATACCCATGTGTGTTTTCACTACCTACAAGGTTTTCTCATCCCATAGGCTAACATGGGGAAAGGTTTGAAATTACTTCAGGCTACAATAGTAGATTGCAGTGGAACAGCCTCATAATGTTTCCTGTCATTGGATTCACAGTGACAAACCCTTTCTAGTGGTAAAGGTGGTTTTGTCATTACTAGCTGAGAAATGCCACTTCTAGAAAGTGGGCATTTCTCTGCTCTAAAACGTTTTGTGTGCCGTTGTGATTGGCTTCAGTCCACACTAGAGGCTGGGGGAACACATCTGGGCATTCCCTAGTTACAGCTATAAAACATTGGGAATGCAACTGGAACGACAAACCTCTCCATTTGCAGGCCTGGGTGGATAGATTGGAGGAAGAGGCTTTGACATTTGGCCTCTGGAGCCAGATCGTGACCTTCACTAAAGATTAAGATCTGCATTCCACGGCCTCATGGCAGACCGGACTGAAATTTAGGGGAGACACATGTGTTTCAAAGGAAGACGCTTTGAACCACCCACAACTTCAAAGGCACACTACAGTATAACTAGTAGTGCCATACTTCAGCAGGGCAGAGATACACTTCTGGGGACATGGGACTGGTGAACCTGGAACTGCGTGGTGCACACTGCCATCTGTTGTGCACTAGGAGGATTACTGCCATTGAAAGGGACTGCAAAAGGGACCTGCATGCCCTTCCTGAATAGTGGCTGGCCTAGGCTGACTGCATGCTACTGTGTGGCACCCTGAAGTGTACTCTCCAAGGGCTTGTTGGCTTGCCCCCTGTTCTTTCAGAGGCCTTAGGGACAACAAATATCTCCTACGAGGGACCCACACCGTCTACTTGTGACACCTGGAGAGCAGTACCCTCTTAAGTGCCTACATCGTCTACTGGATCCCAGCTGGTAGCACCGCATAAGTATGGACCTGAGCATTGAGCCTGATGACCAGACTGTCGTGTGCGGAGCAACAGAAGTCATGCCCGCATCTAAGGCATGTGACCCCTGCATCGTGGGGACCTCAGCACACATAAGCGTCTAGTTGGTGGTGAGCACTGAGCGGATTCACCAGTTGTGGGATACAGCATGGCCAGCTTTGTCAATTGTGCTGCATCTCTCTTGTGCGACATGCCTACTGTCCGAATCACAGGTTGGGACCCGTGGAGGTGGCGGCGTAATCGTAGAAATGCCTCATTCTACCGTGTGAGGCATTACTAAACTTGTGCCTTTGTGTGTGACCGAAATTGTATGGTGCAGCCAATATCAACGCGCACCGGACGTTGTGCCTCCTTTCCAGCGAGGTATGAAATTTGCAAGTCTGGTCTGGTGCGACCCATATCAATGCGCACTAGAAATTGTGCCCACATTGCCTGGGTGCGACTCTGATAGATGTGTACCTGACGGGGTGCCTCGTCCTTCCGAGAGGTTCCCTTGCTTCATTCTAAATTCATCGATTATTCCCTTTTTGGCCTTCAGTGCGGCGGACCAACTGCCCTCTCCTCACCCAGCCCTTGATGACCTCGTGTTGCAAAGTAGTGTTGGCTGGCTTGGGCCTGCGTGGTGAGAGTTATTGACTGAGCTGGAGGAATGCTTCAGAGAATGATCAAAAGCGGGTCAAGAAACTGCCTGACATCCCCGGTGCTTCGCAGAGCTGGGCTGGTGCCGAAAGGTGTTTATGGAACCCTTTTGAGTGACCGACTACTGCCCCCAGCCCTCTTCTGCTCTGCATCCTGTCGGTGAACTCCTGAGTGGTGGCCAAACCCCATTTGATGACTACCTCCTAGTGAGTCCTGCTACCTACCTCCCACATGCTTCCCTGGGACCCTGACTAAGTGTGACTTCGGCCGCGTGCAGCCTAATATCGGGGGAGGATGGGTTATCTCCAATCTGGGGGTGTAGGATAATCAGGATGAGTTGGTGGGTGGAAGGAGGCTTGGGCCACGGGGTCTGCAGTGTGTTATCAATTGACCTGCTGGGTATCAGTTGCACAGCATTAGGGTGCTGAGTGCGTATGTGTGCGAGTGCGCTCTGTACGGACCTGTCTGATCCTGTTCCACTGCCTATCGATCCAGAGTGAGTGTGTGCTGGAGTGACAGTCCACGGACTGCCTGTGATTCACGACACTGGCCATCGGTGTGCCTTAAATGTTGCCTTCTTGCCAGAGGAGCATTAAGTTTGACACTGATTTAACAGTGCGGCCTAGGCCCATGTTGCTGCTAAAAAGTATTAGAATTCCTTGTATGTACATATTTCTGGTATTGCTGTGACTCAGGGTGCACCCTATAACTGTGTGATATTGCATTATGAGAATTGCTGGGCGGGCCTGGGTGGACAATGTGTGGCACTGCATAAGGGTGCTGGCGGAGTGTAGAATAGGATCTTTCCCAAGAGTGCATATTACTGATGTAATTTTAACACAGTTGGGCCTAGTACTGTTAGTAATAATTCCTAGTACGATTTATGCAGAGAAATACATGATGTTCATGTTGTGTTAATTATTGTGTGTATTAAATACAAACGTTATTTACATACATCATGTGTGAAGTCTTTTTTGTGACGCTCAGTGCTCAGTGCCAAGCTACTCAAGGGTGAGCACAGGTTTTACAGTGTGTGTAATCATCCACCCCTGTTAAGAGTGGTAGGTTCTGCCTGGCTAGGGCATTGCCTCAGCCAACCAAAAAGTGCTAGTTCCAATACCCTTACAACGTTAAAGCTGTGAAAATTGGTATGAGTGCTCTCACTAGGATGATGATAAATTTTATTTCACATGCAACCTTGAAATAGTTACCATATTTCATGTTTTCCTGCAATTTGCGCTACAATACGCACCACAAAAAACATGTAGTCTGTCTGTCTGTTCTCTCTATCTATCTATCTATCTATCTATCTATCTATCTATCTATCTATCTATCTATCTATCTATCTATCTATCTATCTATCTATCTATCTATCTATCTATCTATCTATCTATCTATCTATCTATCTATCTATCTATCTATCTATCTATCTATCTATCTATCTATCCTATAATCTATTCTATCTAATCTAATCTAATCCATCTAATCTAATATATCTAATCTATCCATCTAATCTAATCTAGCTAATCTATGTATTGTATCTAATCTATCTATCAAATCTATCTAATGTATCTATCTATCTATAAATCTATCCTATCTATTCTAATATATCCTATCTAATCTATCCTATCTAAACTATCCATCTAATCTATCTATCTATCTAATCTGTCCTATCTAATCTAATCTATTCTATCCAATCTATCTAATCTAATCTATCTATCTAATCTAATCTATCTAATCTATCTAATCTAATCTATCTATGTATGTAAAATTAGATTGTATTTTAATGTCTAGAGCCCATTCTAGTTTTATATTCCATAGGATCTCAAAAACGTCACCATTCTTTAAACTAAATGTGGATTTATTTTGGCTGTAAAATACAATACAAGGGAATTTATGGGAAAATGGCATGATTATTTCTGATTACAAGAAAAGTGTGTTATCTTCAGGAAACTGGCCTGGGATCTAGGATATTTGGCATTACCAGAGGTTGGGAATTTAGGTGATGCATCTTTAGTTGCTAACTTGCCAGTATGGAAACTAAAGTATATTAAAGACATTGTAAAAAGTAGTGTAATCCATCTAGTGCTGTTTTTTGCGCAGGAGAAAATTATCGCCAATAATAAAAGACAATTTTGGCACCGCAAGGTGGTAGTGGGGTCCAGTTAGTAGAGGTGTCAATAGTTAATTTGTCTTTCGACTTTGCAAGCTTTATGAAGTGTGGAACCTGAAAGTTCAATAGAAGGGAAGATCTGGGGTAGCGGGACAGGGGGAAATAAAAAATAAAGTTAAACTTACCTCCTCGTCCTGACTCTCCTTGTCCCTCCGGCCAAAACATGGAATAGGAATCACGCAGGCTCCCCAGAGCAAATCACAACGCTGCCATGCAGCATTGTGATTGGTCTGAGCACCGTGGTTCGACGCTCAGACGGGGACTGGGAGCCTGGGCATATTCTCCACACAGGCTGTAACGCAGCCTGGGTGGAAAACATGCTAAGTGCGCATGAATGTTTGACCGGCCCTAGACGGCCGCCCAAACATTCATGCTCACTTAGGGAGTGAAAACCACTCCTCCCCTCCCCTGCTCTGTCAGCATAGCAGCCCCGCCTCACAAAACTGCCGCACCTGCAATAGGAAAAAATAAAATGAAAATAACATTGAGTTATTATCATTTTATTTTTCCTTACACTGCTGAAAAGCAGTGGGGCGACGCTCCTCCGCCTTAGTGGAGGAGACGCCACTGTTACTGAAATCCGTCCTTAGCCGCTGGGTGGGAGAAATGAGGCAGATTCCTGATGCAGAACAAAGGCAAAACCATTGTGGCTTGTGTATGTGCAGAACATGTGATTTAGGACGGCGTTTGCATATTTGCACAAAAATTTTCAGAGATCTGCATCCAGTTTACCCTTTAATGTCATCAAGAGCCTGGAGGGAAAAATGGGTGGCATTACAATGGGTTCCTTGCTGTCCTGTTTGAGAATGATGTACCAGTCCAAGATGTGGATCATCATTAGACGACCTTCTGTGAAATATTTGGAACCATGTGACCAGCAGCTACAAGTGATGGGCAGGTAACATAGAGAGACCTCTTTTTGTCCAATATTTTCTGGGTGTCACGTCAGCCACAGTATGAAACGTTGTCAGTTTGGGCAAAATCAGCAAGGGCTTTTAGAAAAAAGAAGAGTGTTGTCCCCATCTGTCATTTTTTGTCAACATATAGATGTGAATATTATCGACTTGCATGCATCGACTCCAGAATATTGATTACCAACACATCATGAAGATAACCTTGGGTAGAGAAGTATGGATTTATCAATCAATCAATCAGGGGTTTATAAAGCGCGCTACTCATCCATGAGGGTCTCAAGGCGCTGGAGGGGGGGGGGGCAGCTCCGGATCAGTCGAAGAGCCAGATCTTGAGGCTCTTCCTGAAGGTGTGCAGAGTGGGGGAGCGTCTGATATTGACTGGGAGATCGTTCCAGGTCTTTGCTGTGATGTAGGAGAAGGCTATTCTTTCTGCTCTGGTTCTGCAGATGCGTTGGGTCTCTGCCAGGGAAGGGTCGGTGGAATGGAGGTTCCTTTTGGGTACATAGAAGGAGACTCTTTCGTTGAGGTATTTGGGTCCAATGTTGTGGAGGGATTTGTAGGCGTGGGTGAGTAGCTTGAATGTTACTCTCTTCTTGATGGGGAGCCAGTGGAGGTCTCGTATGTTCTGGGTCATGTGCCCGTGTCATGGGGTTGCGAGGATGAGTCTGGCTGCGACGTTCTGGATGGGGTGGAGCTTGTGTAGCAGGCTTTTGTTGATTCCAGCATAGAGGGCATTACCATAGTCCAGTCTGTTGGTTATGAGTGTGTGGGTGACGGTCTTTCTGCATTTGGGGGATCCATTTGAAGGTCTTGTGGAGGATGCGGAGGGAGTTGAAGCAGGTGGTGGCGACAGCGTTTGTCTGGTGGGTCATGGTGAGGGAGGAGTCTAGAATGATGCCGAGGTTCCGGGCGTGGTCTGTTGTGGGGGGGGGGTGGGTTTCAGAGGGCAGGGGACCACCAGGAGCCTAAAGTCCTGTAAATGGGTGGACCCGTCCCCAATGTCTGTATGGCTCTGTCAGGTGCGTGTGGGATGAACTGTCTGGCCTGCAGTGGGTATTCTTTACCTGGTATGGCATTAACCCTGATGGGTCACCAGCCTTCAATTAGTTTTTCACCCTGTTCTCTTGCCAAACACTTACTTCATGTCCCTGACCCAGGAAGTGGGGTTTCCTTTTCAGGAAAATGATTACAGGGACTTACAGCAATCCCTTTTGGAATCCCAACATTCAGGGCTCCTATCTCCAAAGCTGCAGCATTGCAAAAATGACTCGGCAACCAAGCACAGAAGGTGGGGTTTGGCTTTTAAAGGTGGATGGGGGTTCTCCAGACTAGGGACCAATCATAAATGTCAAAGTCACTGAATGTGCATTTAGGACCATCCTCTACCCATTCAAGAAGCAGGGCTAGAACCCCTAGGACTCCAGGATGGGTTGCAGGAGATACTCAGGATGACAGACATACTGCACTCCATTTCGCCCCACTGACATTTGTGCACTGAAGAGAAAGGGGAAGACTGCACAGCTGAGGCTTTGGAGAAGGGCTGCAGAAGCTATTCATAATGCTGCCTTTATCCACTCTGTTTCTTTCCACATGGAAGGAAGTGTTACAGGCGAGAACCTGGTACCTAGACCCTATCAACCACAAGAGTAAGGACGAGGGAGAATGTCCCGTAATTGCGTAGGAGAATCCCCTGTATGCATAGAATGCGGTACTTGATCACAAGAGGAATGTCAAATCTCTCTTGCTATTGCTATGGGGCAATACGATTTTCGATATATTTTACAGATTGAACATATAAACATTGTTATGATTGGGAATAAATCCTATACACTGCCTCCCTGGCCGTGTTTTCGGACTTATCCACATCTAGTTACCTTTACGATAAGGTGGCAGTCGATATTGTGGGGCCATAAAATGGCAAACTTAATATTTTGATACAATCGTCATGTACAATGAAGGAAACAGATAGCCAAAGTAATAGGACAGAGCATTGTGAAACCAGGGGTTGTGAAAAAATAAGAAGCCAAACAAGACAAAGAACTATGAGAAGGTGAGGAAAATCATTGCCTAAGGAGACAGAAGATAAAATATCTCAAGGGGTAGAAAGGAGATGACCATGACAGTAGGTGAATAAGAACAATTCAACAAACAAGTGTCATTTTCTGTAATTTATTGAAAGCCTTTTGCTAAAGTTTTAACTATGAAAGCAAGAAAACCAGTGTACTAATCCTGGCTTCCACATTTGATCTGAACTATGTAATCCTCTGTGGTATACCTGGCCCTTTTGACAGGTTTATCCCCAAACTTTTTGCATTTTGCCTCCTGTTTTTCTGACCCTGTTTTCGTTGGCTATAGGATTCCAGGGACTTTACCACTGCTGATCAGTGCTGAAGTGCATATGCTCAATGTATTAATTATTAAATGATTGGTTATCCATGATTGGCAAATTTGATTTACTGGTCAGTCCCTAGTAAAGTGCACGGTGGGTGCCAGGGCCTGTAAGTCAAATGCTTCTACAGGGCTTGTAGCACTGGTTGTGCCATCCACATGAGTAGCCCTGTAAATGTGTCTCAAACCTACCCCTATAGTGTCTGCGCGCGCAGTTGTAAACTGCCATGTTGCCCCAGCAAGTGCACCCACTTGCCAGGCCTGAACCTTCCCTTTCCTTACATGTAAGGCACCCCCAAGATAGGCCCAATGTACCCCCATGGGCAGGCTACAGCCATTAAAGGACGCGGAGCATTTTGAGGGAGTGTATCGACAAAATTAGGCATGTTTTTCATAAACCCTACTTATTCAGCATCCTGAACATCCGGTGGTGTTGCCTTTTATCAACTACTCGATCATCCTGGTCTAAATTATTGGAATTCCATTTTCGGAAACTTGTTCCTTAAGTATATTTGTGTGTATGTCACTGTGCTCTATTTGGACAAGGTCCTGAAGAAGGTGGTTCACGCCCTGTTTTAACCCACCGAAACGCGCGTTACCTTGTGTGTCCAGACCATATAATTTTTCATCTTGATGGAAATGATTTACATCTTTTGTTTCCCATTTATTCCAGAGTGCATAAGTGTTTTGTATGAATGTGGACATAAGTGAAGTATGTATGAATAGTAAGAAGACTTGTCATTTAGGGAACCTTCTACACTGTATATAATTCTGCATTATTGGCTATATGTATTTACAAAAAAAAGACTTTCTTATGAAAAAGACAAAAAAAAAGCTTCATATCTATTCACAAAAATGACATAATTGCATTAAGAAAAATTAAATAAGAAACTTATGACAATAACAAATAAAGTTGTTATTGAATGAATTAATGAAATTAAATTTATAACGCGCTAAACTCAGCCCAAAGGGCATCAAGGCGCCTAACATAATAGCTAGAATAGTCCTGCAATGTTAGTGATATGCTTTCCTAAAGAACCAGGTCTTAAGGGCTCCCTTAAAAAGGGGCAAAGATGAAATGGCCTTGAGCTCAAGGGGAAGCGCGTTCCACAGACGCGGAGCAACCGATGGAAAGGCCCTCGCTCCCCATCTTGTCTTCTTGGTAGGGGGGATGACAAGGAGATTCTGTTGTGCAGATCTAAGACATCTGCCAGGGACATATCTGAACAGCAAAGATCCTAATCCATCCGTCGGTCCTGCCATGAGTGCCTTGTGGACTAGACAAACAATTTTAAAAGAAATGCGATGTTCAATGGGCAACCAGTGAAGATTCTTCCTAGCCAGAGTGGCGGAGGCTGAACTAGGAAGGTCAAGAACAAATCTTGCCGCTGCATTCTGAGTTACTTGTAGACGCAGCAGCCATCCCTTGTTGATCTGAGTGTATAGTGCGTTACAATAATCTAAACGAGACCCAATCAATGCTACAACTGTTTGTTTTCTTGCTTGTGGAGATAGGTAGTGAACTATTCTACGGAGGATTTTTAGAACTCCCCAGCAGGTAGCTACAGTTCTATTTATCTGCAGGTTCATGGCCAACTCCGTGTCAAAAATAACCCCCAAGTTCTTTGCCGACTGTGAAGGGGTTGGACACGTCCCCAATGATGGCGGCCACCATTCATTCGACCAGGCATACCTATCCTTACCAAAAATCAGCACCTCAGTCTTGTCACCATTCAACCTCAAAGAATTGAGGGTCATCCAATCGGCAATCGATTGCATGCAGCTCCTAAAACCAGATGCCGAGGTGCTGATAGAATGGGATAAGGACACCATGATCTGCGTGTCGTCAGCATACGATACCACCTCCATCCCCTGGGATCTTACTAGTCTAGCAAGTGGGGCCACATAGATGTTGAAAAGGGTCGGACTTAAAGCCGACCCTTGTGGCACTCCACATTGCATAGACTTTACAGGGGAGAGGTAATTATCCATTTTGACCCTCTGCTCTCTGAGGTCTAGGAAGGAGGATAACAGGTTAAGAGCGGACCCCTCTACACCCATCTCCCTTAGTCGAGATGTTAGGACCAGGGGAGAGAGGGTGTCGAATGCAGCGGTCAGATCCAGTAAAACCAGTATTGTGGTCAGGCCTTTATCTACATTCATCCTGATGTTATTGGTAACAATAGTGAGTGCAGATTCTGTGCTATGTAGTTTTCTAAACCCATGTTGAGTTTGGTCAAGATAACCGGAAGACTCCAAGAATGCCGACAGACAATGGTTCAGATGCATCTCGAGCATTTTAGCTGGGGCCGGCAAGAGAGAGATTGGTCTGAAATTTTTTAACACTACCGGATCCAAAGATGGTTTCTTCAATAGCGGCTTGACAATGGCTCTCTTCCAGGCCGAGGGGAATACACCGTATTGTAAGGCATTATTCATAACATCCAAGATGTGGGGTAGGAGGGTGTCCCTACATTCTTTCAGAGTTTTGAGAGGACAAGGATCCAGAGGAGAGGAAGATTTCGTCCGATCCAGCAGGAGGTTAAGATTTTCAAGGGTAATGAGGGGAAATTTAGTGAGAATCTTATCGGGGTCCTTTGGCCAGGTTTCTAGTATTGCCAGATTTGTAGTTGTGTGTATTTCCAGAAGTTTCTTCTGTGTTTCCAATTGCATGGAGATATCCACAATTTTGGTGTGGAAAAAGCTAGCAATGTTGTCACAGAACTCCTGTGAACCTTTTACAGGATCATGAGTCTGTAGGGAACAGAGGGAATCTACGATTGTAAAAAGTTCCCTCGATGAGGTCAAGGATGTAGTGATATTGGAGAAGTGATCTTGTTTAGTTTTAATGACAGAGGATTTATAGATCTTCAGGGAGCTTTTATAACGCTCTCTATCCTTATTGTCCCATGTCCTTCTCCACTGCCTTTCCGGTCTCCTACAGCCTTGTCTCATCAGCCTAAGTTGCTCTCCAAACCACGGGGCAGAAGGTTTACGCCTTGCAGCATACCTAGGGGTAACAGGAGCTAGAGTATCCACTGCCTCACGTATACGGTTGTCTAGTTTCCAGGCTGCCTTCTCTGGATCTAAGGTCCGGGATTGGGATTCAAAAAACGGGGCCAAGGATTCATTGGAGATGTTTTTATAATTTCGCTTATACTCTCTTGCAGAAAGCTTCTTCATGGGGAGCTTTATACCAACTGCGGTGAAGACGATAGGGACTGCTAGATGATCTGTCCAAGTTAGCTGTTCTGGTAAGCCTGACGAGATTCGGGAGTCATTAGAGAAAACTGCATCGAGAATATGACCTGCTCTATGTGTAGGTTCCTTAACCAACTGTTTAAAACCACAAGCCTCCAGAGGATCAATCAGGGATAAAGTGTCTTTAGATGTGATATCCTCTAAATGAAAGTTAAGATCCCCTAAGATGGTAAAGCGCGGTTTGCCAGCGTATGGTTCTAATAAACTAAATAAGTCATTACAAAACTGAGATCTCAGCCCAGGGGGCCTGTACAACAAAATCCCAGAAAATGACGAGGAAGGCGAAGATGCGATACAGAAATGTAGGGCCTCAAAGGGGTCCGAAGGCTTTGACAAAGCCTTAGTTCTACATGTGAACCGTGACTGGTAAAGAATAGCTAGGCCACCACCTCTGCGTTTCGCTCTGTCTAGTCTATGAAGAGCATAATTCTCGGGGATGGCTAGAAGGAGATCATGTCCCGATGAATCTGTAGCCCAAGTTTCTGTAATGAACACCCACGGTGGGTTCCTAGCTGTCACGAAATCATGAAAAAAGATGTTATTTTTAATAATGGAACGTGCATTGATCAAGTATCCTCTCTCAGCATATTCCTCATTAAAAGATTGACAGGGTGGTTGTATACTGTTAATAGCAGCGGGTACAGTGAATGAATCGGACCTACATGTATCACATATAACTCCTTTGCAGAGAGCCTTCGGAGTATATCTATGGGAACAGGAACGCGCACTAGGTCTCATAGCGAGCAATTCCTGAGAGGAATATGTAAACGTTACCTTAGAGGAGAGATCTAGTATCCCCCAACGCAACCCGCCATGCAGCCCGTCCTCAGTGCGGACGAGCGCAGACGGGCTGGACTCAGGCACGACTCCGGTGCGCTCCGGCTGCGCGTAAACGCTGCGCGCAGCCAACATGACCTTAAATAGATATGAAGCACGCCCTCCTGACGACTAGAGCGCTGCCCAATATGGCGGCAGTATCCCGGCACAGTCTACCCCCCAACAAGGTCCAGGAAGTCCGGTCTACGGGCCGTGTATCCCGCGAAAATCGCGGTGAGTGGTGCCAATGATTTTATTGTGCAAGAATGCGGATACGAGTTCTTTAAAAACGGGGGAAAACAACAAAATAATACAAATCAAAAGTATAAACAGGAGCTTTTAAAATATCACTAACATCGCTAGAGCCAACAATCTAGTAGCGCTACGATTAGAGCAGAGCTAGGAACTAATCATACCGTGTAGGTAACTACACATACAACAATTCTCACATTTTAAACAGTCACTTGAATTGAAGGGCATCCTTTGCCCAAAACTATTAATACGCTTATATGACTGGATAGTTAGACTATTCACAAAGTTCGAGCTTAGATCAGTTTGCCACATGTGATGTTAGCCATGTTAAGCTTTTGTGACCAGATGGGTTTTTCAAATTCAAGCAGACAGTATTCGGCTTAGTATCAGGCACTATAGTCTTCTAATGTTCTATTCACAAACATTTTGAGAAAAAAAAGAACAACACAATTTCAGGATTATATGTTAGCACCATGAAAGATTACAGATGACATTGAGTGTGCTGAAACAAAAAGTTTAGAGGTTCCACAGAAACAAGTGTGAGTTTTTGGTTAAATGAAAGGAGAACCACATAGTAGTTATACAAATATGAATTTATTAATATAACACTCTCGACCGGTTTCTGGCATTTCAGCCGTCTTCAGCCAGGCTTGCTTGAATTAACAAAATGATCCTTATGTAGTGTTATATATACTGATGTTTATTAACTTTATTTACTCATTCTAAATTGAATAGTTTGTTAAAGAAATATAGGTCTAAGGGGAGTGTTCTTTGGTCTTCTTTGGTCTGCTTAGTCCCCCTCTTACTCCCAGACCTTATTTGTTCTCCAGAGGGTATCCCTTGCTCTTTCATTGGACCCCCACGGGCAGGTTACAGTGTATGTGAAAGGTATAACATGTACTGGTGTGTGTGATGTCTTGATAGTGAAATACTGTGTATTTCGTCTGTTTCATAGGCTTATCATTGGGGTTGCAGTGTAACTTTCTATAGGGACAAGACAGAAAAATTGAGTTTAGGCTCTCTGAACTTAGAACTTATTAACACACCTTTTGGTAAAGGTGGTTTTTAAATTCTGTGTTTGAAAATGGCACTTTTAGAAAGTGGGCATTTTCGTACTTTACCATTCCGTTTGCCTCAGCTGTTTGTGTATTCAGCGTCTGGTGTTTGAGTGACAGGAGCTGGGATGAGCATTCATTCTAGACAGTCACTGGGGGGATTGGGGTGTGCCCTACTGTGCCTGGTTGACTCATTGATGGCCTGAATAGACCTGGTCTGCATAAAGAATGGTGGCAGGAGTTTCACTTGCACCTGAATAGGCTGTGTCTCTTTTTCACAATGCTATCTCCGCCCCTTGTGGTCATGCTGCACCAGGGAGGACAGGACTGTTTGGATTGGGTTCAGAGATCCTGCCACAAAGAGAACAATGAAAGTTTGGGGTATAAGTATTACACCTAAAACATAAGGACTTTAGATTACTTCAAGGAACAAGAGGACCCTGCCATGAAGAAGAGCGGAAGAACTCTGTGAGGAGCGCTGACTTTTCTGAGTGAGGAGTGAGTTGGCCTACAGTTGCTGCTTCTGTCTGTTGTGGAGGAAAATGACTGACTCTTTTTGCCCTGCTGTGGTATCTTACTTGTGAAGAAATCTCCAAGGTTTGTATGTACTAGTGTCCTGTTGGAAGTCTCAGGGAGAAAAAAGACTTCTACAAAAGTAAACCGGCTACATCAAAAAGGAGGGCTGAAGAGCTGTGAGGAGCACTGCCAGTGCTGTATGAGGGGTGGGTAGACCTGCAGTTGATGTTCCTACAGAGGAAGGACTGGATTGTTCTCCCCCTGGATGATGTAGTGAGTGCGCATAAAGAACGCGTTTTGTAACAGTGCAGCGCCTGGTGAGCACTTTTTATTTTTTGATACAAAGCAGAACGCTGTGCTGACCAAGTTGAGAGCATGTGGAGCTCTTGGTTGGGGTCCTGATTTCATGGTCCATGCTGGCGGCACCACCACCGCCCCCTCTGCTGAGGGAGTGGGCTGCGGTAGCAAGGAAAGCCTCCGGAGGGGGTAGAGCGCGTGACAGCAGAGAGAAATGCCAACTGCCCTGCAAATACCCCCCTCAGTGAGGCCCTGTCTGCAGAAAAGCTTTGTAGCACCACAGGTTGCTGTGGCAACCAGGATCCCGAAGGAGGGAAGCAAAGCCACCACCAAGGCCCCAGCCCTAGGGACCTCAGCTGAGTCACAAGCACCAGCTGCAACGTTGCTCTCCCAGGTGGGAGAGCAATGTGCCTGCCCCCAGGACCGTATCCCCTTACAGCTTGGCACTCCCGATTCCCGAGTGCCGACTGCCAGCTGGGGCTGAAAAGACAAGCGGGGGCCGTAAAACTCCAGAAACTACTGCGACCCAAGACGCCCAGCTCTGGCAACTCCAGGTTCCTCACTGAGGGTATCGAGGAACTCGCAGCTGGTTTGGGTTCTTTTCCCCTGGGAGTGAGGTCTCCCTGGGAAATCTCAGCAGTACGAGTGTGCCGGCCCAGGCCAGTCATTGACGTACAAGGGGCTGGTATACGGCTGCACCGCTCGAACGCAGGCAACTGTCCCGACCCCTCGATTGCGGGGTGGGGGAGGATTGGGTGAGGTCACCCCCGCATTTGGCTGGCATATTTGGTGCTCTCCCCATCCCCCACTGGGATGGGCCTGGATTTTGGGGGCATCTGTTCACTGGCCTTATCACAGGATGGGGTAAACCCTCGACAGAGGGCCTGAGCCTGCCGAGTCTTAAACACCACCATAACTCTGATAAAGAGCATTCCGGATTTCTGGTGCCCAGGGGGCTCATATGGTGGTACCATATAAAGTGTGGTAGGAGTCCGGGGAAGCGGCACCCTACTCTTTCATGGTGTTACTTTAAGATATGACCGTAGCCTAACGGCTGCAGTCTCCTGACCTAATGTTATGAGGGAGGTCATTGTGACAATTGTAGAGACCAGATCCTGAGTATGATGTTCAGGAGCTGCCTGATATTTTCAGTAATGGCTTTTGGTGATGTTTGATCAGGTGTGCAACCTATCAGTAGTTACTTTTACCTTATTACACTACCTATGATGTATGTTAGGTTTATGACAATTGACTCAAAGTGAGTTATGACCTGTGATGATTCATCAGATTTATTGTATTCACCTGCCTAATATATACTGTAATGGTGTAAGGTGCCTTTCATAATGTTTTTATGACCTATGCAGCACAGGAGTATTTTACTCTCTGGCACTATGATGTTATGACAAGTGCCTAGTGGCATAGTGATTTATGTGATTGTGGTCTAAAATGTGTTTGATGTATAATACAAAGAATATTTTTATGTAACCTTGTGCAGAGTTTCTTTTGTGGTGTGCCTAGTGTGTTACTGGTGTGTGTGTGTGTTGCGCAAAAGCTTTACACAATGCCTCTGGGATAAGCCTGATTGCTCTGCCAATCTACCAAGGGGGTGAGAAGGGGTTATCTTGGGTGTGTAACTCCCGTACCCTGACTAGAGTGGTGGGTTCAGCCTGGCTTAGATGCATACCCTAGCCAACCAGAAACCAAGTTTCTAACACTCTGCAACATGCACTACCTCCCAGGTCTATATTTCTTTCCCTGACGAAGCTGATAATATTTAAAATTAGCTTAAACCCAGTTTTAATCATTATTTAAAAGACTGGAAATATTTATGCAATATTTCTAAACAAAGACAACCCAACGAAAGAGTGAAGTTTGAAATGTCATCTATAGAACTGCTTAGAAATTTAGCTATTTTTCTGCAAAGCCTTTATTTTCCATTGTAGCAAAGGCTGGCAGTCACCCCTCCTGTGGAGAAGCAACAACAGCCAAAACAGACTCCTACCAGACAGAACCACAGGATTCAAATGAGGTATTACAGCATTATTGCGTTAGGGATCAAATTATCCCCAAGACAGACAACATGATACAGATTTGACTTGGTTTACTAAAAGAGTTAATGAAGGTTTCTATATCGCTAGGTGTCCAGAAACACCACGTTTCCGCGCACATTGTCAAATTGTGTGATTTGAGCAGCCTTCTCATTGAGCGATAGGAGCCACTCGGGAGCAGTCTGTGAGAGACCATCGACCACTGACACTCAAGATTACCGTTCACAAAAGAATCTCAAACATACATCCTGGTGACACGATGTTATCTGACATGTTTTCAGGGCTCTGACACAAACTGACTGCCTGCCCTGACATACATCATCTGGCGTTCACTTTAATCTAAAGTAATACACGGATGCGGCAGGGGCAGTCTCTGGCTGCCGGCGGGGCTGTCTGAGGTTTGCATTCACCGCAGTCTTTTCCCCGATCCTACATAGACAGCCTGCTCACCGCTGGGGGCATCTCAATGATGCAGGGCAATTGTCAGCACCATTTTAAATGCTACCAATACTCACCTGGACTGTAATCTTTAAAACGTAATTAAGATAACTATACTATTTTATACAAAATCATGGAATACCGTTATGAAAAACCTAAAATCATTTGAATCTACATCCACCTGCAAAAAGAGAAAAAGTGTGAAATACAATATAGTCAACAAAAGGCATGTTGCAGGGTTTTGATGTAAAGCTGTTCCCAGGGGCATGCTAAAACTAGTGTAGAGTGAACCCAGTGGCCACGACATAGTTTGAAGCAAGTGGCAGGTTCTGTATTTGCAAGTCGGACGCGCTCAGCCTCATACCCAGGGGAAGCGGCAGGGCTGCCAGGCTATGTTACACTCTAGGCCTCCTCATACACAAGAAGAAAGCTCGCTCTACACAGCTGCTCAATAATCACTGATTGGTTGAACGCTTTGAGAGAGGTTCCTCTCACTTCAATGAATATACTTGTGACATCTGATTTACTTTTCAATGTCAGTTTATATTAAAGTCATGCCTGTACTGTCCCCGTGGCTCCCTGCAAAAAATCTAAAAAGCCACATTGGCTGGTGGAAGTGGTGTGCGACCTGCACAAACCGGACCGCGTGTTCATTGATAAACCAAGGATCCGCATCGAGACATTGACTGAGTTATTCGCGGGCTGATAATGCACTGAAGTAAAAGGGCAAATCGTTGTTTCTTCGCGTTGCTCGATGCATATCACTGAATTAAAGCTGACCGTGAACACCTATGTTAGAAGTATGAGTGTGCAAATAACATTTGACATCCACAATTCTTTTGTGCCATGTAGTGAGGCGGAAAGAAGTGCACAGAATAACTGGTTTCCAGCGATAATCTCACGTTAGCCTGTTAGCGTGAGGATTTTTATCGCTATTGAGATAAGCGTTGCTAATAGCACACTATCTCAGCGATAAAAATTCACGCTAGCCGGCGATAATTATCCTAGCGCTAAGTGCGCTTAGAGATAATTATCGCCGGTTGTTGTTGATATGCCCCCAATTTTTTTTACATGCCTTAGACTTGGCTGTCATAAAGAGCTCTACTGTCCTGGCACTGTCTCAAAAGAGGTGTCCTCACCTTTGTACAGCGTAAAAACAGAAGGTGGTTTATTACAGACTTTTTTACTGTGCAATCTGGGTGCTGGATTAGCTCCCTGCCTATTTTTGTGGCGTCACTGTCCGGAGTCGGATTTCACTGAATGTAAAGTATATGCCTTGTTTGGTTGTTGTTTCGGCTTTCACTTTTCAGAACTTTACCCTGGAAAAATGAAATCAAATGTGTCTGTGCCTTCTTATAACTGCGCTATTATGAACTTGCTAATGTTTGGATGTGCTAGTTTTTGAATTACAATTTTATCCTGGTACTAACTGAATGGGTATTCTAATCCTAACACGTCTGCTACCGTTCATGTATTTCTGAGGTCACAGTGGCATACATTTGCACGTGTTCCTGCACCTTGTAGTAAGTGTAGCCTCATCTTAAAACTGGCACCTTAAGGTGTGGATTTGAGAAAACTGAAGTCATCCCCACCTGTTTGTATCATTTCATTTTGTCTTAAAGATTTTTCACATTCTTCGTCATGAGAAGCTCCATTGATTGGCTTCACTTAAAGCAATTGTTTTGATCACATGAATTTGCTTCCTTTCACTTTCATTGAGAAACAATGTACAACAATGTGGGTGTAACATATAGGGCCTGCTAATCAAACTGAACTTTGTGGCACCTTTTATATCACTACAAAAGGTACTGCAAAATACAATTATACTTATGTGCGCAGAGTTCTACGCCCGAACTGGGGAGTCTACGGGTGCAGAGACCTCCAAAACACATTATAGGGAGTGTGGAGTCGCAAAACTTTGCATGTAGATTGTGAATACCAAAAAATACCAAATTTACTGATAAGTTTACGTTTAACTTTGAGACTCAGGTTGATAGATTTTTGCATTACATGCTCCAACATGATTGTGGGTTGTTGCTCCGGTCCATAGAAATCGCAGTTGTCAATTATTGTTTTTCGTGAATGATGGCTATTTTAGCATTACATGCATGTTAGGCTTTTAGGCCTCCAAAAGTGTTGAGTTGTATGTTACAAATGGTGTACCAACTGGGAAACCATTTGTACTAAGTCAGCAGAAGAAAGCAGTACTGGACTTCACAAAATTACTCAGGTGCCAGAGGTCAGGGAGAAGTTTTGCCAGAGGTATTGCTGTGAGGCACGGAACAGCACTGGACCTGACGATTCGACTAGAGTGATCAAGCATGCTGAACTGAGTATGAGCTGTGCCTGGTGGAAGCAAGGACCTCCAAGATTGCGGCCTCACTAATACTAGAGAAAGCTGAAGATGAAAAACATACTAACTAGCTAGAAGATGCTTTCCTTTGCCCCATTTTAGTGATGCTAGTTACAAGAACCCCCTCCCTGTCTGCTCCTGATACACTGCTACCTTTGCGAGAATACCCAGTGACCAGGGGTATATCACGGTCTATGCCCCTAACTTATTAAACATTAAGAAACAATTCTCAAACATCTGAGAAAACCATACTTAGTTTTGAGAGAAGCGGCAAAGTGTGTTTTAAGTGTATCATCCCAATTGGGCAGATTTGAACCAACTGTTACGATTAGTGGTGCCGAGTGAAGTTAGGGATCGGCTGGTGAAAAAGTTTGCATG
The DNA here is from genome assembly GCF_964204655.1 of Triturus cristatus. NCBI lineage: Eukaryota > Metazoa > Chordata > Amphibia > Caudata > Salamandridae > Triturus > Triturus cristatus. The sequence goes on along the minus strand of NC_140585.1, from coordinate 854,704,570 downwards.
GCCAAGAGTGGAACCCAGAAATGATGGAGGGCTGCAAACGATGCTTTGTTGAATGCAGTGGCTGATGTTTGTCTGGTAAAAACGGATTGGACTAAGATCTTGGATTGCAAACAGATTAGCGCTAATCGACTCCCTAGACATGCTTAAGGATATGTCTGTAAGATATTCAAGCATAGATCTTCTGACGGATATGACTAAGGAACTTGTAGGTGCAGCTTTTGTGAAGAGATGGTTACTGTTATATTGTTTTTTGGGGTTTGTATTTTGTGCACTAATAATGATGAATACTATGCATTTTCACAATTGATTCTGCATGTATATTGGCTGAATTAACATGATTTCAGTTGAAACAAGTTTTACATGATGAATAGAAGTGTGTTTATTTATGTATTTTAGCTATGCCACATTTTTCTGTTAGATGCCATCTTATACAAGATTGATGCCATATCTGTCACTCACTCTTGCTCCCCCCCCCCCCCCCCCACATACATCTGCTCCACACAGGCTCCACGAAGCATGGTCAAGCTGACTTGTATTAATTTATCTCCACTGTTATGATTACATAGATTTCCATGAACTTTCCTTGTTCTCTAGGACTTGAAACATAATCCAGGTCCCTTCTGCTGCCTTCAGTTGTAAACACTAGTCTATTAATTCTGTAAAGGTTTAAATGTCTAAATGTTTCATATTAGTTAGAACATCTCCGGATGATATTATCATGGATAGTGTTGAATACGTTTTTAGACTTGGATAGTGCTTATGTGTTGAGGTAATGACGTATATTTGTGTTATGATTTGCTAAAGAAACAATAGTTTTGTTCACACCATGATGATTCCACAGCTTGTCTAATTTGTTAAGCAAAAACTGTGTATAAGAACCCCTTCAGATGCTGCCTGACCTCCTTTTGATTTTGCTGCTCATTTGGGACTTTGAATAGTTTCTTATTTTGCATACTCCTTATAACCTTGCAACTAAGAGTCTTTATGACAATATCTGTATAACACAATTATTTTTAAAAACTCTTTTTAACAAAACAACAAAAAAGCACAGCTGTATAATCAGCATTTATACAGAGATCGAGTACAGCACATTTGTTCATTACACTTAGTATGGCATTCCAGGGTAGTGCCAACATTATTCTACTGCTTCCTCTGCATCTAATGGGTCTCGCGGCCCCCCTCCTTCCTGCGCAATTCGATCATGGGAGACAAGCATATTTCGCCCCTATATGTATTCCAAGCCGCCCACTTACGGTCCCATTTTTTAAGGCATCCTCTATTTTTAAAGACGTCTTTCTCCGCTATCATGGCCCCATCCATATCGGCCTCCCACCTGTGTGTTAAGGGCAATTCCTTGACTCCCCATTTGTGTGCTATGTTCCGTTTGGCGAGGGCCCACCACAATGAAACCCAGGACTGTTCAGTTTGGGCTAGGTCAGTGGCTTCCCATATGTTTAGTAAGCAGAGTTTCGAGGAGGCGTTAAGTCCCCCCCCCCCCCCCCCCCCCCCCAACATTTTCCATTTTGACCATGACCACTGCCCAGTAGGTTTGGATGGCCGGACATTCCCACATCATCTTGTAGCAGGTTCCCTCCTGAGAACATTTATGGAGACATTGCGTGCTTGTCCTTCTCCCCATCTTAACCAGGGTTCTCGCTGCAAGGTAGACTCTGTGTAGGGTGTTTAGTTGGACAAGTCTTAGTCTCATGGGGATGGAAATTTCCCGAGGGGAGGCCAACGCGTCTCGCCAGTCTTCATCCTCTAAGCTTCCCACATCTGCCTCCCATTGCTGCCTGAGGCGTGTCAACATGCCCAGCCGATTATTTATCAGCTTTTTAATGTTAAAGATATGGCTTTCTTGGGCATGGGATCTAATAGCAATCTATCTTCTAGAGAGGGTGCCTCCTGCAAAGGCCCCCCTGCTGGTATTGCAGCCCTGAGACCATGACTAATCTGCAGGCATCTTAAGGTTTCAGACTGTGCTTGTTGATATTCTGTCTGTAGACCTGCAAATGTAATCAACCCCTTTTGGTCCACATGTCCCCCACTGATGAGATACTGATTATGTCCCAATTGTCAAACCCGGGATAGGAGCTCAGTCTACCTAACCACTCAGGTTCCCATAGAGGGGTGACCTGTGTGATTTTCCTATGCCACCCTAGCTTTTTATTGTCCAGATGCCAGAATACTAAGGTGCGGACTCTCTGGCCAGTGAGGTGCAGATGCTTGGGTTCATTTAGAGGGCTCTACGATATCTTCCTTTTCCCATCAGCCACCTGTCTGTCTGAAGGCTTGGCTCACTTTGTGGACCATGGACCCATTGGTTGATTACCATCAGCTGGGAAGCCCAGTAATAAAACTTTAGGTCAGGTAGAGCGATCCCGCCGTCATACCATCCCCCCGTCAGCTTCTGCAGTGCGATACGTGGTGTGTTCCCGTCCCATAATAAAGTCTGCACTGCACTGTCAATGTTTGTGAAATAGGAATCTGGGACTTTAAAGGGGGTATTTTGCAGTGCATACAAAAAGCGAGGCAATGCCAGCCTCTTAAAAAGGGCTTCTCATCCCAGGAGGGTCAGAGGGAGGGCTCGCCAATGCTGAACATCTGTATGCAGGCGGGTCCGTGGCCCTTGCAGATTGGTGTCATGGAAGACTGACGGGCCTGGGGTCACACAGATTCCCAAGTACCGGAAACCTGCCGTTGTCACAGGGATGTTGCAATCTTTCGGCAGTTTTGGCCTAGGGCCGTGAATCAGAAATAATATGGATTTAGTCCAATTAATAGTGTAGCCATAATGACTGTTGAAAATGCGGAATATATGGAGGATTCGATGAATTGCCGACACCGGGGATGAAATGTATAGTAGTATGTGTTCCGCGTATAGAGAAATTTTGTCTTCATGGTGTTCTGTCCATTTAAGGCCCGTATCAAGGGGTCACCCCTTACCCATATCACCAGTTGTTCCAGCACCAGTGCAAAGATTAATGGCGATAGGGGGCATCCCTGTGTAGTTCCCTTTGTCAGTTGGATCTGGCGAGACGTGTGGCAGTTCAAAACTATTTGTGCCTTGGGGTTGAGTATAGGAGCTTAACCCACTTTATACAGTTGGGTCCAAATCCCATTCATTCCGGCACCTCAAAGAGGAAGGGCCATTCGATGGTATCAAATGCCATCTTGGCATCTAGGGACAGCAGTGCAGCATCCTCATGTTTCGTATCTGCCCTACCCAGCATCCCCTGAAGCCAGCGGAGATTTAGGGCAGTATTTCGGCCCGGCATGAAGCCTGATTGATCGGGGTGTATCAGGTTTGTGATCATGGGAATAAGTCTATTTGCCGTTGCCTTAGCAAGGATTTTGGCCTCTGCAGTAAGGAGTGAGATGGGGCGGTATCCACCACAACCTTCTGCTGGCTTGTCCTATGACTACGCAAAAACAACAGTTGATGGACAGAATGCAGAACAATGTCATACATTCACCCCAGTACAGAGATCTGGGCCTAAATCCATCGTTATTTTGCTCACAATGCCATTCCAGTTTGAACTCAGCCATATGCAAATCAGCCTTGACCCTGTGCCTCATGGGTACAGTCCAGCCCGAACTGCTAAGCCAGGTCCTCCCTGTACTGGAAACAAGCATCCTAGGACCGGTTTCGGGGTTTCACCCCTCTTCAGCCAGGATAGCTTGATTCCAGCGGCATTGAGAGCACGGGACCGACGACTGGGCATACCCGTCCCACTCGGGGTGACAAATGTAAAAACAACAGTTGATGAACAGAATTCAGAACAATGTCATACATTCACCCCAGTACATAGATCTGGGCCTAAATCCATTGTTCTTTTGCTCACCATGCCATTCCAGTTTGAACCCAGCCATATGCAAATCAGTCTTGACCCTGTGCCTCATGGGTACAGTCCAGCCCGATCTGCTAAGCCAGGTCCTTCCTGGACTGGAAACAAGCATCCTAGGACCGGTTTCGGGGTTTCACCCCTCTTCAGCCAGGATAGCTTGATTCCAGTGGCATGGCGAGCACAGGACCCACGTCTGGCATACCCGTCCCACTCGGGGTGACAAATGCAAAAACAACAGTTGATGGACAGAATGCAGAACAATGTCATACATTCACCCCAGTACAGAGATCTGGGTCTAAATCCATCGTTTTTTTGCTCACCATGCCATTCCAGTCTGAACTCAGCCATATGCAAATCAGTCTCGACCCAGTGCTTCATGGGAACAGTCCAGCCCGAACTGCCAAGACAGGTCCTCCCTGGACTGGAAACAAGCATCCTAGGGCCAGTTTCGGGATTTCACCCCTCTTCAGCCAGGATAGCTTGATTCCAGTGGCATGGAGAGCACGGGACCCACGTCCGGCTGGGTTCAAACTGGAATGGCATGGTGAGCAAAAAAACAATGGATTTAGGCCCAGATCTCTGTACTGGGGTGAATGTATGACATTGTTCTACATTCTGTCTATCAACTGTTGTTTTTGCATTTGTCATCCCAAGTGGTCTAGATAAATATCTCAAAGGTGGGGAGTCAGCCTAGTGGCTGCCATTTAAAGAGCTCAATAGGAAGTCTGTTAGGTCCCATGGCCTTACCCGAGCGTGTGTCTCGGATCACGATCTGTAACTCTTCTTCTCTTAGTTCTCCTTCAAGGGATTATCGCTCTTCGAGGGAGAGGCTGGCAACTTGGATGGTGGCCAGGAGGTCTCGGGCGTCATGAGCAGTGGTTGTGGCTGTTGATGTATAAATTGCCTCGAAATGGGTAGCAAGTTTTTCTGCTATCTCCTGGGCTCTGTTATTTCCCCTCACTCGACTCCTCTCAATCTACGAACCCATCTTGTACCTGCTCTCTTCTTTCAAGCCAAGCCAGTAATGTACCCGTCCGCTCCTCATATTCATATATCCTGTGGTATATTGTCTTTTGCCTGGATTTTGCTGCCTCTGTAAGAAGCTGTCTATAATCTTGTTTTTTGGCGTCAAGTGTTTGGTTATGTCGTCATTTGTGCGATGTAATTTTTGCTCGCCCTCTAAAATGTCACCCTCGAGTTGTACTATTCTCTTGGTCAATTCTTTTTTGTGTCACACCATTAGGCCCAGCGCTCTGCCTTTTATCACAACCCCATATGCTCCCCACAGTTTCTGAGGCAATGTCACTGAGCCAGCATTTTCACTGAAGTATAAGTCAATATCTTTTAGCAATGTTGTTTTAACATGTGGGATTTTTAATGACCAGGGATTGATTGTGAGAGTTGTGCGTTTGGGTTGGAGGTTTATTGCGATCCTGACCAGTACTGGGGATTGATCAGAAATACCCCTTGCCAAGCACCTGGCCTCAACAAAGTGTGTGTGAGTATGTAATCTATACGGATTGGCTACCATGGGCTCCCGATTTGAAGGTAAACTGGCGACCTGTGGGATTAAGCTGCCTCCAAATGTCGACCAGGCCGAGAGCTGAGAGGCAATCCGCTAGTTTTGATCCAACACTGGGGTCTTGGCGTGGGGGTCGCCGGTCGGTCTGTCCATCTACGGTTAGGTTGAAGTCACCTTCTCTCACTAACATTCCCACTGGGAGGTCTAGGATGAGTTTGCTTAGGTCGGTCAGTGTGGAATTCTGTAGTGCAGGGGGAACATATATTGACATTATGTTGAGGGGTTTCCCTTCCCATGTACCTGTAGCGTCTGCAAATCTACCCTGTCCATCGACCCATGTTTTATTAACCATATATGGGCAGGATGCTCGTCCCTCGGGAGCTGGAAGTGAATCCTGCATTTACTATAAGCCGATAACTTCATTGGTCCAGGGCTCCGCAGGTATTACTGGACTAATTACAGGATAGATGCGGAGGGAAGATTTTCAGGGCCAGAGCCGGCCTATTGTGTTGCCATTTTCTCCGGCAGTTGGTCACGCCCCCCCCATAACACTTATTTTTGAATTTAGTAATAAATCCATTAAACTTTTTATTGGTCTAGAACTCTGTTATTTTTGAGGTCCCGATATTTATTTGAACTATTTTTTCTACTAACTGATGTTAGGGGGTGCCCTAATGCACAATTGTGTTTGTGGGAGAACCGGATGAGGTAAACATTTGTGATGTCTACATTTTGGGGTATGGTTTTGCTTCCACATTACTGTATACAAGAATGTAATGACAATTTGCTTTGGATACCAAACAAAGAAGTTGGCTGAACTAGTAACTATTGGGAACCACTGTGTGGCATCAGAAGACAGAAATAGAATGTTGAATCAAAGTTGATGCCTTTGAAATTTCAGGACATGCAGCAGACTGTTATTGGGAAGGAGAGAGGAGCTGCCTAGAGAGGGAAAAAAGGGGGAGAAAATAGGATAGGTAGAGTAGGAAGAAGAAATGGTCAGCCTAGAAAAGAAGCCTTTGGAGTTTGAAGATCTAGTTTTTCATGTGGTTAGCTGGGAAACAAGAAGGCTATCTCATCACTGCATCACATGGAGCAGATCTAAGTGGGACAGGTATGGCCACACCTGGCTACCGTGGTTGCCATGCCACCGGAGTCAAGCTATCCTGGCTGATATGTGGTGATACCCCGAAACTGGTCCTACGATGCTTGTTTCCAGTCCGGGGAGGACCTGGCCTGGCAGTTCAGGCTGGACGTTTCCCATGGGGAGCAGGGTCAAGAATTATTTACATATGGCTGGGTACAAACTGAAATGGCGTGGTGATCAAACAAATTACGGATTTAGGCCCAGACCTCTGTACTGGGGGTGAGTCCTTGACACTGTTCAGCATTCCGTCCATCACTTGTTCTTTTTGTATTTGTCGCCCTTAGTGGGATGGATATGCCCAGACATGGATCCCCTGCTCGCATTGCCACTAGAGTCAAGCTATCCTGGCTGTTGAGGGGTGATACCCCAAAACTTGGCCTAGGATGCTTGTTTCTGGTCCAGTGATGGCCTGGCAGTTCAGGCTGGACTGTTCCAATGGAGAGCAGGGTCAAGACTGATTTGCATATGGCTAGGTCTAAATTGAAATGGCACGGTGAATAAAAAAGATGGATTTAGTCTCAGATGTCTGCACTGGGGGTGAGTGATTGACACTGTTCAGCATTCTGTTCACCACTTGTTATTTTTGTATTTGTCGCCTTAAGTGGGACGGATATGCCCAGACCAGGGTCCTACCACAAGAGTCAAGCTATCCTGGCTGATGAGGTGTGATACCCCAAAATCAGTCCTAGAATGCTTGTTTCCGGTCCGGGGGGACCTGGCCTGGCACTTCGGGCTTGACTCTTCCCATGGAAAGCAGGGTCAAGACTGATTTTCATATGGCTGGGTTTAAACAGGAATGGTGTGGCGAGCTAAAAAATGATGGATTTAGGCTCAGATCAATGTACGGGGGGTCAGTGCTTGATATTATTCAGCATTGTTTCCATCACTTGTTCTATTTACTTTTAGAAAGTTTGCATTTTTTTGTCCTAACCATTTGTGCCTTCTGCCAGTGTCCTGGGTGACATGACTGTGAATGGCTGTGCTGTTGGCGTTTGTGTATACCTCATAGAGAGTGAAAAAAAGAGGACTAGATGTGGGCCTGATGGGCCATCCTGCCAGGATGGCTGGGGACGGAACTTTGCCTTGCCCCACTTACACTTTAAGGGGCTGGCCTCCAGCACACACAGAGTAACCTGACTAGTCTTTTGTCACCGCAGACATCTTGGAGTCTTGGCAGGGAAAAGGAAGAACTTCCCAGAAACAGATGTGGGGGTCAGTATAAGGAATCCCCCCACTTTGAAGGCTGGTACCAGGTATGAATATTGGACCTCTAGAGCCACTCCTCAGTACACTTCAGAAAAAGGACTGTCTTGCTCCCCAGAGGACTGCCCTGCTGCTTGAGAAATACCTTGCCCCTCACAGGACTGGCCTGCTCTCTGAGAAGGCCTACTGAACCTACTCCCTTCATCCCAGGTCACCTGAGTGACTCCAAGGGTCAGATGGTTGACCTCCTGTCTGAGCTATAAGGACACAACAAGCTGCAGAGACATTCCTGCAACCGCCCAGCTGACCTGTGGCATTGGACCTGCCTGAGTCCTGCTGGCTTGTGCTAGAGTAAGTTCCTGATCCCCAAGAGGTGCCTCTCCAGGTCCTGGACCCTTCGCTAAATAATAAAATAAAACAATTTACATTGCACGCGCTGCAACGCCGAGTTGGCATTGCAGCGCGCAAAATGTAAATTGTTTCATTTATTTATTTAACTTTGTTCTGCCGTATGCTGGAGTTTACTAGCCCCCACCCTGCCCCTCCCCCACCCTGCCCCATCGCCCCGCAGCACTCCCTCAGGGAGCCGCCACTGGTGGTTTCTAGTGCTCGGCACTGGCAGTTCATTAACAACACCGGCACTTACGACAGCTGCCACATGGTGGTGCTGTTTCTGTCATTTAGGGATTAGCAGAACAACAGTTGTTTATGAATTCAATATACATTAAAACCAACTAATACCGACCGCTTAAGCCATTCTTATAGCTGTGGGAGCCTTGAACAGTCTGAATAGTCACACTTGTAGCAGTGCAATGGTTAGTAGTTGTGTATGTGCTGTCATTGGCAACACTGGTAAAAGCAATGGGTATTGCAAGCTGCGGTGGTCACCGAATGAGGGCCTTGGCACTTTTATTTATTTATTTTTTTACCAACTAAGCACTGCTAATCTGGTCCTTGTATCCCGCCCATGTTCCATCACAGTCGACCTGAACTGGCGACTTTACATAGGACTAGCACGACCAGATGACCGCGAATGGCGATCTAGGATTTTAAGAGCTATATCTACCTAACATTTTGAAACTTCTTATCTCTGGTTGTACTGGTTGGATTTTTGTTTTTCTGGTATCAATTTATTTATGAAAATGTACCCTATGTTCTACATTGGTTTGGGATTGTTCTTGTGTTGTGTTGTCACTTATTACTGTTTGTATGCTGCATAAGTAATGTACACTTTGCCTCTAAGCTAAGCCTGACTGGTTTGTCCAAGCTACCAGAGGGTTAAGCACAGGTTAATTTCGTGATTTTTTGTAGTTTACTGTGACAAGGATTGTGGTTGTTGCCTGAGTAGGGCTTCCGCTCCTCTCAACCAATAACCTAATTTCTTACAGACAGCCTGAAAGGTTCCAGTGGTGTTATGAATACCTTAATTCCTGCAGATCAAAAAGATCCATATATAGATTGCCTCATTAACAGTAAAATAGTAAATGCACCATGTGCTTCACATACCCCAGTACTAGCAAAAAATGTTTACAGTCTTCTGAGTTTCTCACCTTATTTCTCTCAGCCAAGTCCATAGACACAGTCAGTATCTCTAACCAACTAGTTCCTCACCACGTCTCTGACTCCATCTCTGTCTTCTTGGGACACACTATTGAAAATGTTTCCTTTTTTTGTGAGCCCTAGCTTACCTGCCAATTTATCAGAAAGGTATATACTGTACAAACTAAATTGCACTGTGTTCTGTCCCCTAGATCTGGTCTATATAGATATACTCCAGAAGCGAGAAAATGAGGTCTTACCCTCTTGTGTAAATATAATAATTGTCAGCCCAACACAAACAAGGGTGAAGTGTCTGTCGATTTAACTGATTTGCTTTCTCAGGTCCAGCCCTTGCTGTGGTCCACCAGGAAAATTTATGTTGGGTTTATAACTTCAGTGGAACCAGTGACGATCAAGATAGATCCCCCCCAGAAGAAGAAGATATCCAGAATACCTCAGTATCTGTTAAAACCGGAAGCAATCAATCAGCCCTGTAACTTCTGATTTACTTAAGCAAGGGGTTTTAGGGCCAGATGTACGACTCGCAATTTGCGCTCTATTGCGATCCACAAATTGCGAGTCGCAATTTACTATGTACTACAGTGTCACAGACACTGATTGCAATTCCCAATGGGGTCGCAATATGCGAGGCTCATTAATATTAATGAGGCACTCGCATTTTGCGACCCCGTTGGGGATGGCTGGCCCTCCCAGGGATGGTGGTCTGCTGGGCTCAGCAGACCACATGTCTCGGACGCTTTTAAATAGAGCCGTTTTTCTTTCAATGCAGCCCGTTTTCCTTAAATACATGCCTCATGAGTCGCTATTAGGAAGGGAAGGCCCCTGCCTAATAGCGAGTCGCAAAACCTATTTTGCAAGTCGCTAATTGATTAGCGACTCGTAAAATAGGTTTTGTACATGGGCCCAAGGTTTTTAGCGTGCGCAAATGGGTCTAAAACACGTTTGCACACGCTAAAAACCATCGTACATCTGGCCCTTAATGCATATTTTTTCAGCCAGTATAAAACCCTGATTTTTCCCACGTGCAAAGCCAACATTTACATGTTTGTACAAGATCTTAGGGAGGTTAATAATGTGGCCATCCTTAGCTTTCCGGTGATCCACAACCCTGCCGCCATCCTTGCTAATGCAAAATGGTTTACTGTGGTTGACCTCTGTTACGCCTTCTTCCATTTCCCTACATGAAGACAGTCATTTTCTTTACACTTTCTCATTAGGAGGGTTTCACCTTTCATGGAGGAGGCTCCCACAAGGGTTTACAGAGTCTCTGTTCATCTTTTCACTAGCCCTCAAGAAATATCTGGACACATTGGTTTTCCACAGGGTTCTACTTTGGTTCAGTTTGCATATTGTTGGCTTCTGTTACCCTAGATCATTCCAAGGTCAACTTGAACTACTACCTTATTGAATTCCTCTCGTACAGTACATTTGTCATGAGATCACTGCTGGTGAATGTCACTTGTCACAAGACAATCAAAGCTGATCAAAGCCACTCATAAGTTAGATCGTCCAGTAAATGTTTCTCAGGTATGCACCTTTATGGGTATGGCCGGTGTTAAACCTGATACCCTTGGATGGTAGTCCCCCAAACCTTTTGCCTTCACCCCTTCAATGTTGCTCAATTTGCTTGTGTTGGCGTTAAGACTCTGTGCACCTTACCACTGCTAACCAGTGCATGGTAAAATTGGCCTACACCTAATTGGCACATTTAATTTACTGCTAAGTCGCTAGTAAATGGTACCACATGCACCCAGGCCCTGTAAATTAAATGCTACTAGTGGGCCTGCAGCAATCATTGTTCCACCCACTAAAGAAGCACTTTAAAATAAGTCTCAGATCTGCTGCTGTAGCCTGTAGTGTTGGTTTAAACTACCATCTCCACCTGGCAAAATAAACATTTTGCCAGGCCTAAACATACCTTTATTAAGCTTATACATCACTCCCAAAGTAGGCCCTTAGAGCTCCTGGGGAATGATGCATGGTATTAAAAAAACAGGACCTGTGGCTTTACGTATTGCATGTCCTAACCGTGGAAAACTCCTAAAGCAGTCTTTCACTGTTGCCAGGCTACCTCTCCCATTGACTATCAGTGGGTTACCTTATTACACTTAATAAATTGACATTTCAGATTGGTTGCAGAAAGAAATATATTTATTGGACTCTTTTGAATTGTAAAACCCTCTTGTTTTAGAAAGTTGGCATTTCTAGAAACCTACCTACCATGGCTTTCTGCCAGTAACCAGGGTGACATGACTCTGGCTGTCTCCTCTGTGATGGATTGTTGATCCCCCAAGACATGGGGCCAAAAGGGGGTTACATGTGGTAGGATAGGCCATCCTGGCTGGCAGGATGACTGGGGGAGGACGTGCCCTAAATTACACTTCAAAGACCTTACTGTTAGCACACAAAAAGAAACCTGACCCTAAGGTTTTGTCACCCCAGACTTTTGGAGTCAAACCCAAGGAGGGCAAGGGAGTGGGTCAGGTGTTGTGTCCCACACAAAGGTTAGCCCTGGGGATAAAAGGTGACACTCTTAGACCCCAAATCAGATCATTGCTGGTGGAAGGAATGCCCTGCTGCCTTGCTGCCTGAGGAAGAAAGGCCTGCCATGTGAACCCAGGATCACCAGAGTGACTCCAGGACTAGCTGGCTGGCGTCCTGTGAGAGCTATAGGGACATAACAAGCTCCGGAGATCCAGGTGCTGGTCCTTGCTGGGGCAAGTCCTAGACACCAAATGGTCCCCCCACACCCCCTGGGTCCTGGATCCATAGTGTGGTGTTAGAGTGGCCTTCTCCTGCCAAAACCTGGGACTTGGAAAATTTCAGCAAAAGCTGATCTGAGAGCCTTTCAAGAGACCTGGACCTACCTGTAAGCTGATCCTCCTAAAGTGCATCGCCGTTAGTATTGACTTCATCACTCCTCCCGCTTCATTCTTCTCTGCAGCATCCAATATGTTTTAGCTGGACCCGTCGGCGACAGTATCAGGCCTCCTTGAGCCCTCTTTAGCTACATCCTGCAGCCTTGTCCTGCTGGGGTATTTCAAGCTCCAGAAAAAATTCTAAGACTGAAGGTAGAAAATGTCACTAGGCTCGACAACAACCATTACCCCATCAACGACAATTACCTATTTGACATGAAAATCCAGCTTTTTCCACATGGAGTTTTTCGTGCTATTGGCTACAGCCTGCTGCCTGGCCCCCTAAGGACTCTACCTTCTCCAAGAAATCTTCAGAATTTCTTTTTAGTATGAAGGTAACTCTTGACCTGGGTGAACCTTTTAACTGTATCCGACCCACACTGGTACAGTTGGACTTAACTTGTGAGTCTGTCCTGACCTCACTCAACCAGATACCCGCAGTTGGTGCTTTGTTTTTGGCAGTATTGTTTATGACAACTTTACATTTTCATAATTCGGGTTCTACTGACTGGATTTATTTGTTCTTGATGTCAATTTATTTATTGAAATGCGCTCTATTTATCTAAATTGGAGTTGGAATTTTCCTGTGTTTGGTTTTCACTTTATTACTGTTATTCGCTGAATCGATACTTTACACATGCTTTTGTGCCAAGCAACAAAGCGGTTAGGCACAGGTTTTAGTGACTTTATGTGCTTCACCCTGACAAGGATTGTTGTTGTTGATTGAGTAGGGCTTCTACCCCTCTCAACCAATAACCTAATTTCTTACAGGTGGATAGTGTTGATAGTGGTTTATGGGTTACACTGATATTGCCAAACCATTAAAAGATTATGACCAAAAGGATACCCGAGTCCTGGTAGTGGTCTAGCAAAGCTTAAAATACATTTGTAAAACGGAAACAATCCTTACCTTCCGCATCTGCTGCGGATCTGCCTAATTTACATTTCACTGTCATGAACACAATGGTTTTGCTGTTGGTGTGCTGGTTCAAGACAATTGGGAGCAAGAAAAGCATATTGATTACTTCCATAGACCCAGTCCTGACTGGGCTTCAACCCCACCTCCGTTCTGTAGCCACGACAGCTAACCTTGTTGACACTACTGAAAATATTGTGTTGAGTTTCCCTTTATATGGAGCTCTGCTCCATGCTGCTGTTGTCCTCCTCCAGACCACAAATACCCAGCACCTTTCCACCCTCAGATTGGTACCAGACACAATATGAGTTTCTTTTGTTATCCGTCTCACATATTGCAATTGTCGGCTGCCCCTCTCTGAATCCTTCATCCCTGATATCTGCTCTCAGTGAGGGAAAACCCCATGGTTGTTTGCCCACCACTGCCCACATTACTAAACCCTTTGTTGACCTGACCAAAGGCTCCAATTCCCAACTCTTAAGCGATATACTTTGTAGATGGATCCTGCCTTCTAAATCATAAAGGTGTGTTGGTTGCGGGTCATGCAGAGTGCTCTCTTATTGAGTAATAGATTATTGTCATTTGCCCAATGTGAAATAAGCCAAAGTAGCTAGGCTTATTGCTTTGACTTGAGCAAGAATTTTTGTTTGAGAAAAGATTGGTTACTCTGAATGTAGACTTATAATATTGTTTTGACATGATGCACAGCTTTGGGTTCCTTTGGTTGCAAAGAGGGTTCCTGACCTCTGCAGGAACACTGATTAAAAGCAGTCACTATTTACAAAATCTATTGAGTGTCTTGCACTTATTCAAACAGGAAGCAGTGGTTAAGTGCAATGCTCACCAGCATACCCAGGACATGTCTAAGAGAAATGCCCTGCCTGATTCAGTAGCATGAACAGCTTATTTGTGTGAAAGTGCAGATGTTGCTATATATGTAGTGCAAACCATTTGCCTTCTCTAAATGGTTTGTCTTTGTTACAGAATCAAGCTTCCGAAGGCAAAAAGCAATATTGAATCAACCAAAAATGTGAAGTTAGCTTTGATGGGTTGTGGAGAGACAGCACTGGGAGTGTGGCCAAACCAAAGTTTCTGCTCCCCAGCCTTGCATGGTTGTTTCATGGAGCTATTGATGTTGTTAGAGATGGCATGTTACAAACTACGCCAATCCACCTGTATGCACCCTCTAGAGTCCAAATGTATTGCTGTTCCTCTGTCACTTGTCAGTCCATAATGCTAGGACCGGGATCAAGACCACCCTGCTGCTCACCTTCCCCCTTAGGGCCTCTTCATGCACCCCCAAAAGATTTTACCTATCTTGTGATAAAAGTCTCTATGCTCTCATTCTTCCAGAGTAAATGTCCTCACAGATGCATAGTGTCTACTTAGGGACTTCATCTTCTGACTCAGTATTCTAAACCGGATCTCTAGTTACCATGGGACACACTTCCTTTCAAAAGTAGTGCAGGAAATTTGCAAAGTTCTTTGGGTTAGATTAGCATTTGCATTATGCTTACCACCCAGAGTCAGGCTGCAAAGTGGATCGAAGTAATGTATCCTCAAGAATACAATAACAAAGATATGCTAAGATGCTCAGTTGAAATTGCCTGATGCCGCACCTTTAGCGTTGTGGTCCTTCATAGTCAGACCTGCCTAGAAAACAAAGCCTCTATAAGATTGTGATGGAATGACCAATGACGCTGCCATCAAGATCTCTAGTCTCTGCTGCTATGTTAGACTTACAAATGAATGATAATGCAGTTCTGCAAAATGCGTATATGTTGTCTCTAGAGTTTCTGATCTGAGGCCATAGCTACCTTACCTGAGAGTCTGACCAAAGCCTGCCTTCCCCTTCAACCCGGTGACTGTGTCTATGTGACTGTCTACTAGAGGGAGACTCCCCTTCAGTCATGTGGCAAGGCCCATGTCAAGGCATTCTCATAACCAGCACTGCTGTTAAAAGCCAAGACATGGAGATGTGGACCCATTCCTCCCAGTGCACGCAGCTGCACCACATAGAGATGACAGCCCTTCGTCATCTGTTCCTGGACCACCCAATCCAAGGTAACCAATCTGTTCCTGCATACCAGAGCCCTTGGGCATGCTATCTTTACTGCATCCTTGAGCATTTGGCTGTTGGTGGGACGCATCATTGTTGGGGAATAGAGAGTTTTTGAAAGGCCAAATTGTACTGAATCTGTCCTTGGGTGAAGCCATTGCTGTGTGAATGTCAACAACTCTTATGTGCTGCTGTTTGAGAAATACACACAAACTAATACCTTTTCTTCTTGCTGGCTCTGCATCCAAGTGCCTGTTGATGTAGGGGAAAAAGTGCTTTTGATCGTTTGCCCTTTAAAAGAAATAAAACATTTCTTCACCTGTTATATCATGGGCACAGGCTGCCGGAATGTGATGGAATCCTCCTTTAGTCCTTCCAAGTTCTAGAAAAGTACAAAAGACCCTTTGACCAATATCCCCCTGATGTTATGATGTTAGTCATCTTGTTATTTATTTTATTTTATTTATTTTGTTTTGTTTAGTGTTTTATAAAGCGAGAACGTGACCCGTTAGGGTATCAGAGCGCTTTACAGGGATAACACATTGTATACAAGCATGAAATAGTCAAAGAAAAAAAAACATAAGTAGGAGTAGAAGGAGGTGAAACATTTGGGAATAATAGGGTGTATAAAATGTTCAGATCATAATGCAGAGATATCCAGCAAATACATTTGTGGGTGTACAAGGTCAGTACAAGATGGATAGCAGCCAGTCAGTCCAAACTCTAGCGGAAACACAAATAAGCAAAGCCACCGAGTGGTGTGTGTGTTATGTCAGCATGAGTAATGATCTGTGAGTACCACAATGAGAACACTGTACCTTTATGGCCCAAAGTTACTATGACACTGTTGTAGAGACTATAAGCTTTTAATCACCCATGTACAAAATACGACTTCCCAGTGGAATGGTGTTTTATCAGTGTCATTATCATGAGGGGTATGCTCACTTCATTTGTGAACTGGAGCCTATCACTGATTGCCCCAGAAGTGGACTATGGTTGTTATTCAGGTTATACTAGCCTCACCATCAGACATTCTACTGCTTACCCTCTCCAAAAACTGTGGGATCACCTTAAAATTTCTGAAATTAACCAATTGCTCTCCATTATCTTTCCCAGTTATGGTGTAGGTCAAGCTATCCCAGAGAACAGATGTAATACTGCAGTAACAGAAGAACTTGCAACCACAATTGCTCCTGCACCAACCTCTGACCAATTAGGTGCTCACAAATCTATGCTCTTACAGAATAGCACAGCTTTAGATAACCTCTTACCATCCAGAAGGTTTGTGAGCCATAATCGGAACAAGTGCTGTGCATACTTTCCTAACACCTCTCTTGGCAAACAGTGATAGAGGATAGGCCAAGGGTGCTGCCCTTAATGAATGTTCAGGAAAACACCCTCTTAGGAGCCAGGATTAGAGTCAGCTTCCTGTTTGTCAATGCTCTTTAAATTCTCCCTTCCAGTTTTGATTTAAAACACTAACACCGGGATTTAAAATCTCTGTGTCTTCTATACATCGCCCGTCCTACAAGAACGTATAGAAGATACAGAGATTTTAAATCCCGGTGTTAGAGTTTTAAATCAAAACTGGAAGGGAGAATTTAAAGAGCATTGACAAACAGGAAACTGACTCTAATCCTGGCTCCTACGAGGGAGTTTTCCTGAACATTCATTAAGGGCAGCACCCTTGGCCTATCCCCAGCGAATGAAATGTTTTAACAGACTGTGACAGGTCTTATGTTCAGAATTTTGAGGTATATTTTTCCAGTGCAGTCTGGGACATTTTGGCCACTAGAGACTGAGAGGAGTTCTTTCCCTGTTACATAACCGCACGTTGATATTACGAGATTTTAAAGAGCCGGGACACGTTTTTATGTAAAGCCTGAAGAAGGTGGTTTAGACCTGCTGATACCACCGAAACGCGTCGCTTCTTGGTCTTGTTGTATACAAATCTGGTGCATATCATTGTTGTTGTTGTAATTTTGAAAACAATCATATCTTTAATGGATCATTAATGTGGACCTAAAAATTGTTTTGTATTGTGTAAGAAATATTTTTGTTGCACATTGTGTAATAATTTTTTATGTAATTGTATTTTAATCTATGACTTGATTAACTCTTTCTTTCAATCATTTTTAACTGACTGCATTTATTTGATGAATAAACCATTCATATATTTCACTATTGGCTACTGATATAGTTCCTGTGTGAATAGGTGTTTGAGTGAGAAGTGATTAATTAAGTATGCTATTGTAGTTTCCCAAAGGGAATTCTTTTTGGACATAGCGTCAATTGGATTCCTGCCCCTTTGGCAAGTAGGACCACTCTCTATTTTTCTGGAGTTTAAGATACTTGACCCATTGTCGGAGTGTTTTGTACTGAAGACTCTGACAGCTGACACCTTTCTTTCCTTTTTTATCTTGAATATGCCCTCACCCAAATTGCTTAGTGAGGTTCCTTTGTTACGGTAGTGTAGGAAAAGTTAGTTTGCTCCTGCTCGTTAAAGAAAATCATCTGATGCAATTTAACCTTCATTTCTTTTTCATGATTGTCTGCGTTGTCATCTTAGAGTTAGTCATTGACTTTGTACTACATAGGGTACATCTCTTAAGGAGATGTGAACCTATTATGATCTTTTTGTAATTTTATACAATTATGCTAGGATTGATCTACAATGATTTGTTTCTAAACTTATAATTAAAACGTACTAAACTCAGATCAAAGAGCCGAGTTGATAAATGTGTAGCTATGTTGGTTGCACTGTATTAGGATGATAACCAGTGATTTTTCCTTCCACTGCTCACTCATCTAGAAAGACCTGTCCACTCTGGAAAAATTGTGTAAATGGGCCTAGACTTTAAGAGTCCCACTTCTGCTTCTGAATCAAGGCAAAATGAAATTCTCTCCTTTGAATGAAACAATAGTCTACTTTACACCAGGTGTATGTTTTTTTCCCAATCCTGCTTTGTCTAAGTGCAAGCCCAATTATGACATCTTCCATATTTGATCAATAACATTTTTGATGTCTTCTACAGGGTTTATTACAAATGATTTTTTATTTGCAATCTGTTACTTTAATTAGGTGCAAGACATACTTTTTGTTTTTAATCTTTCAGTTTCCAACATACTCTTAATTACCACCTAAACATAGCCTTTATGGACAAAGAAGAAGAATTATTTAAATAAAGCATAATATTAACTGTGTTGAAAAATGTATGTGAAATTAAACAGAATGTATTACCTGTAAACTACTCCTTTAGAATGGAGAAACTGCAATCCACAAACAATCTCTGCAGCATAGAACCTGCAATTAAACAGAAGATGCAGATCAGGATAAGTTATTCAATGCTTTTAAAATCAAGAGAATACATACAATTTTGAGTCTGAAGATGTGAACATGAAATGTATAAAAAAATAAGAAACTGCCAGGCTTGTAACTGAAGTATACAAGACGGATTGCCACAATAGGATGGTGTGGTGAGGCCCGGTGTAAATCTGGCAAAACATAAGAATTAAGCAATATATCCAAGAGGGGGAGGGCAGTCCTAGGTAGTTATTCACTGGGGTGGTTTTAGACAGTGGCAGCTCCTACTCTATGGTGGAGAAGCATTGCCCCACCCTGCAAGCAGCCCAAAAAATTTAAAATAAAATGATAAATATTTGCATATTATTGTTTTATTTTGGCTGTCAGAGCTGAGGCTTGGGATTGGGGCTAGAAATGACAGGCTGGTGGAGGAGTGTTTTGCACTGTAATCAGTGCGCATGACGGTTTGGCTGTCCGTCTGAGGCTTGCCAAACCGTAATGCACACTGAAGCTCTCTTCAACCCCAGCTGCGTTGCTGGGTTTGAGAGAGAAGGCACAGATTACCAGTCTACCTGGAGTGCAAATCTCTGGAACTCAGGCCAGTCCTGATACTGCTTTCATTCAGCATCAGGATTGGCTGCAGGGGATTCTGGGAACCTGTGCCTGCTGTGCTTAGAGCCAGATCAAAGCGTTGGAGCAAGATTGGAGCGTGGATGCAGGTAAGTTATTTTTCTTTATTTTTTAAATGTTATTGTCCGTCCCCAGTTTCTCCCGCCCCCCGCCTGCGACTTTGTTCAGATAATGGCCACTACTGGATTCAGAGGGCCCAGAAGAAAAGTAGAGGAGCCTACTCCACCACAGTCAAAAACGGCCTCAGAGTGACTCCCCATTCCTTTGATAATACAACTGTTGTAAACCAGATCCTTTTAATGTGTGGCGAAATTCACAAATTGTTTATTAAAAGGTATTTTTCATGGAAGTACTTGAATGGGATGTTAGAAAAAATATAATTGTTTGGATTTTTGGGGGGGATAATAAGGTTTTGTCTTTTTTGTCACATTGAAATACATTGTAGTAAATGCCTAGTTTTAAGGGTCACAAAAAGAAACATATACCAAGGGTCGTAACAGATTTTGGTAATAAAGTAAATCATTTGATAGTGGTATCTAATTCATTTTAGGAACTGTGGTGAGTTGATTTTATCCTGCGAAAAATGCTGATCATTTGCTGGGGTTTGATGAACCATAAATTGAGAGATGGCAGTGGTAATAACAAGATGCTAGCACATCCACTGACAAATTATGGTGAGTACATACAACACAGTAATAACCGTGTGCTATGATAGAGCACAATTGTGGTCTTCAATTTGTAGGCGTGCATTATAATCACAAGTACTTTGCCCCTGCACATATTCCTTTGTCATGTTAACATTTGGTTATTAGAATGTGAAATGTAATATTGTGTAAAGTGAAGTAATAGAGATATTTTGGGCAACATGGAGAAATTAACATTCTAATCATGTTCTAAATGGTGAAATCTTAATGTTCATTTATTCAGTGACTATGAGAAATTAATTTACTGACTATGTAATGCATTGATTTAAACGTGCACAGTAATGATGTTCATGTATACGTGTGAATAATAGAGTTCATATTAATTCTTGTGTTAACCGATTTTGTAGGCCCCATTTGTATTTTTCCCTGCCTCTCACTCTTGAAGTATTTGTAATGTTCATGTGCATGTCGAATATTTTCTTTCTCACGTTTCTGTTGCAGGTGGAGAAATTCATCTTTGTTAGTTAGAATAACGCTTTTGTTTTAGGAGTCTGATAATGTGGGACGGTGTTGTTTCTCACTGGAGAAGGCTTGTGAATCAAGCTCATCGGGCCAGAGGCTGGGAGAATAGAAACCAATTGGAAAGTTATCAATGAGGAGGTGTCTAGCTGGATGGGATGAATGCGTGATGTGAAGATGGGTGTGTCCTAGGGCTTTGATGTTGGAATTAGGGACATTGCCCAGGGGATTGAGTTAGGAGAGGAGAAGGAGCATCTTAGAACGAGCTCCGTAGCTTATGCTACTTGACCCATTCAAAGTGAGTGTACTTCTTAGGAAGTCTTCACGCACTGACACCTTTTTCTCAACTTGCCTGGGGAAATGCTAAGTAGGGATGTCACGTTAGTGGTAGCGTAGGGACAGACTAATGCTTTTTACTTACGAACCTCCACTGAAGAATAATCTGGATGTAGGTGCAGTCACTGCCTGCATCCTAATCCTAGAACTGCTTATACTTTGTATGCTTCATCGATTGAACTTTGCTTGTAGGTTTGGCTTTGTATTAGTTCCAATGTATTTCTACACCCTCATCCTGAGGTGTTTGTGTGTCTAATTGTTTTTGGCTTTGTAATAAACTAACTAAACTTAGAACCTAGAGTCAGTGATTCTTCGGAGTCCTGATTTATTGGGATTGTGAAATCTAGTTGGACAAGATATTTCTCCCCTACACACTTTTAAGCCGGAACTAACGATCCCTCGACCATGGGTTCCAGAGTAAATCAAGAACGTGGAACCCGGCCCCAGCAGTTACAATGGATAAACACTACGCCATCCAAGTAGAGTACATAAATATAGAGTAGAGGCACTACAATGTGTTTAAATTTGATTAACCATGTTTAACAGAAAACTGTTTTCTCTCATGATTTTCTCATAGAGTCATGGAATGTTCCTCAGATTCTAAAATTAAAACACATTTTCTATCTTCCTCAGTCATGTGAGGAAAATGTGACATGCTGAGCAAAACAAGTACCTCCAACACCACCAGCAGTCTGTGATGAGGACACATTTTCTAGAGTTGGCTGGTGAAGTTTGAATGTGAAACCGATAATGAAACCATGATTTGCCTGAGTCAGTGAGCGAGCATGACTGTCCTGAGGGGGATAAAGCCTGGGGTCCTACAACATGTAGCGATACCCGCACTGATGGGACTTGAGGAACACTGCTCCTCAAAGTGTCTCTGGTCTAGTTGACCACGCCGAGTTTTACATACTAGAGTTCCTCTTATTTTCTAAGATCACATAATAGTGGCTTGTAACAGGATTGAAAGTGGGAGATTTCCTCTAGAGGATAATTAAGTGCATAACAATATACTCTAATAATAATAATTGCAAGGAAATGTGCTCAGACATATACATGCTTATGGTCGGCGCACATATTAGTACATACACTGTTAACATATGAATCTATGTTTGCAGTGCAAGATACTGAGTCATGCACTTGTACTTTGATTTGGAAAGTTGTGTCCAATCCAGCTCATGACTGGTCAATATTCACTCAGCGTCATAGTGCACGGCAGGGCACCACTGAAAACTGGCGACATGTTTAAATCAAGAAACACAACTCTTGATCCTTGACCACAGAACCAGTCACTGTCTAATCTAGGGTCATGGGTTGCTGGCTCACTTCCTTTTTAGTGCTTCGAGTGAGTACTATTTCTCGTTTTTTCGAGTGTTTCTTTGGTGTGTCTGCTGTTTATTTTGTGTGTGGTGTCTTATCTAGGTTTATATATATGTTGTGTTTGCTCTATGGGAAACAGCATGGTGTGCATTCATTTGTTGTTCTTTGTGCTATATTTCCATCCCTGTAAACCTATGAAAGGCCCCATTAAGTGTGTGGACCTTCCCTGACTGATGATCAGTGAATAGAATAACTGAACACACACTGTGCGTAGTCCCAGCCATGTGCTGAAGGGGACTATACATGTGCACGCACAAGGCAGGGTACTTACTATAGGCTAGATTATTGGCTATTCTAGCCTGCTATTTTAAAAATGTTGCTTCATATTTTTAGGGTCAAGCCTGCGACAGTATGCGTCTCGCTTGCAAGACACTTTTGTTTACAAAAAAGGCTTGGAGCCCGCCCATTGTTTACCATTTGTTGGCTACAGTGGCACTCTTCTTTGCAGCTTCGTTAATAGGCCAGTGCAGGCCAAACGTCACTTTCAATCCTTTATATAGAGCAAGGACCAAGCACAGATTAATTCAACAGCGTGAATGAGATACCATTTCTTACCCCCTCCCACTCTCCCTGCCTGCTGATCTCTCAATGGCGCTTTTTTTCCTTGGTTTTTATTAGCCAAGCTTCACAACCTTCTGAAGTGCTGCCATACCACACACTATCACAAACACATAGGATATTTTCTGTGTCACACATTTTCAAAGAAGCGCATAATATTGCCTAAACACAGAGACTTGTTATAAAGTCAATAACCTATATTAAATTTGCATAACAGACATTTATTTACAGTATTTATTTACAGTAATGTATGGGATTTGCCATGTCTTGCAATTTTCCATCAGTGCCGATAGGTTTCCACCCTTCAGGGCTTGTATGGGCATTTTCTACTGTGCTACAAACTAGGGAGCTGATTTTAGGGCTGAGGGCCATGATCTAGCCCTCACAGCACAATCACCCCTTCTGTGGTTAAAAAGCCCTGGAGCTTTTTTCTGTGACAGCTTGCTCTTCTTTTTCTCATTCTGACATCCCCAGTAGGGTCTTTTTACGTCTCGCCTAGTTAGCGCAACACATTCAATGACACAGCAGTATTCTGTAGTCACAACTCGTATCTGAATATCCAGTGTATGCAGAAGTTTTGGAATAATCTGAATCCAGGCTCTGCACAGCGTAGGAATATCCCGTGAAATGTAGGATAAAATTGTGTGTGCTGGAATTAGCGTGGTAATCATTTTGACATACACACATCTTTTGTATACAAGAGACAACTGCACACAAGATACTATTGTTATGAACACACAATGCACGTTGGCATGGAAACTGCCTTAGCATTAATGAAAATGACAGACATGGAAGTATCTTGTACGTTCAGAAGAATACTATCAGTTATAACAATATTGTGGCATTATGTCAATATCAAGTGGTATTCAAGGCAATGGGTTATGATAGGTACAGACATACTTTGTGGCTGGTGAAGATGCTGTGGATTTGATTGCTGCACCAAATTGTTGTACAAAATTTTATGGAATTAATGGAAAATATCGTTCTGCTACCTGTGCCAAATCTATGATGGGGGATTGCATGGTCATGGAAGGTGAAAAATGTACTAGAGAGGAGAATTACAGTGTGAAGAGTTGGAAAAAAATCGCTGGCACAATGAAGGACCCATGGTCTTCTTGGTATAGTTCATGATGATTGTTGTGCAATTGCATATTGAATTTTGTGAATGGGGGCATTTTATATTAAATTCCATAGTGAAATTTGTTTGTCTATCTGGGAATATTTTATACAGTATTTATTGCGTTGGTGAAGACTGCTGCACACGCATGATATGTTCTCTATAAATTAGTGAAAAGGATGGGATAATACACAGGCAGCGCATCCCAGTTCTCTTTCAGGAAGGATCTTGGTTGATAGGTTTTTGCTTCCTAATGGTTCCTTTACTGACTGACTAGAGCTGACTTTGGACTGAAAATCAAGCAATGCTTGTGGTGTCCTCTAACAGGCACCCATCAACGCACAAATTGATTGTTTGCTCTCCATGGAACATAGGCAATCAGTTATAAAAATGATATTCACCGACAATCACTCACTAGAGGGAGTCGAGGCCCTGCACAATCAATCTAGACAATTATGGAGCACATCCTGGGTTGGGTTAGTGACCCTGGCTTGATGACGCAAACTACTATGAGTTATCTCGCTTCACAGATGAGTGGCCTTCTGTCCCATGGGCCATGACAGCTTTACCAACCTCAAATTAAGGAATGGTTCATAAACCTTGAAAGGTGGTGCAAACTACAAGTAATCATTTGTCATCCAGACAATACCCTTCAGGGTGAGAATGTGCTTTACAAATACAGGCTTTGCTGTGTTACTTTTCCTTATGCCCACGAGGATGCTGGAGTCAGCTACTTATTTGGCATGGCAGTATGGCAAAAAGTCATTGAAAACTAATCTGAATCAGGCTGAAGTAAATCTAAGCCTGATATTCGATATTTAATTGGAGATGGTGGACACCTATGCTTGCTGGATCAGAGTAGAGAGTAATCTAGAAGGGAAAGACATTGTATAACTGTCTGACAGGGGTTGGCCAACATATCATATGTAAGCAATACCTGTTGTGAGCCAGGAAATATATTCTGTATTGTGAGGCTTGTTGTTTTGCTCTTACCACGTGCAAAAGTCTATACATGACAGCTGGCGACCTCTGTGACCTCAAAGCTCGAAGTGTTTGAAGATGCCCCACACGTATGATGCACCATAGGTGCACCTTGCCAGTTTAAGGGAGCAGGGTGTGGACTCTTATAGGTGAGAAGGCACGCGAATTGGTGCAATCATTAGGGTTGACACATGTCTAGTAGTTACCGGTCTGTCTGATATTTTTATAACAAGAAAGGTAAAATAAAATAAAAAAACGTTAAGATCATCAATATTGGGATTTCCCACCTTTGAAATATAAGATAATAGCGACCCATACAAAATGGAAACAAGTGAAAAGCATTTTAGAGCTATATAAATTATTAATAATTGGCGGTTATGGTAGAGGTCGAATTTCCAGGTTAAAAACGAATACTGAAGAATCGCTCAAGCTATTTTTATGTATCATTTCCTGGTTTTACCAGAAACGCCGGTATGTTTATTTTTCTGAGAAAAGGGCCACCCCAAAGTCAGTCTCTCACCCACTGTCTCTCACCCGATATTGTGATATGTGAGACTGTGCTGGAGAGTCACTCACCTGCCTGCAGCTTCCCCCGGACCTGTCGGAACACGACTCAGGCAGACCTCCACTCAATTTAACACTGACTGTAGGGATGGTAGAGTTCAAGTTTAAAAGCTATTCGTGCACGCCGCAATCTCAGGCAGTTACACACGAAGCACAGTCGAGGGAAGGCTCCAGGATACGCGGATTTTGTCGGAATTAAAAGCCACGAAAAAGCGATCCTGCTGCCATCTAGACGGGAAACATTGAGACCCGCTATTTGTGCGATACTTGAGACCGAGATGTGTTCCGGTTTTATATATTAATTACCTTTGACTAACATCTCAAATCAGTCCTTTAAGGGAATTATAATATTGGACCCATATTGAACCGGCCTTTTATACTTCAAAATTGATGACCATTTATTCAATAAGAAAAGAGATTTGGTTGTAAACATCACCCTTTACTCCCTTTGATCTGGAGAATCTCCCACTTGAGTGCGGAGGCACCGGTTTGACACAAGGTTGCAATAAGATCGATTTTTAAAGGCGAAAAAATCTATGTCCTGAAGAAGGTGGTCTTATTGTGAATGTGCTACTGAAATGCGTCGACGCCCAGATTATGTTTGGTGTTAAATTTGGATAAGTCAGCAGTTATAGACAGGGAATTGAGACCCATGCTTTGTGCTGTCTATGCATATATCCAAATTAACATTGAAAAGACATAGTTGATTGTCTTTATATACTCTCCTTTTTAGTTCTTTAGATTTAGGAACACTGTGTTTAGATATTTTATGAATTTATATGTTTTTTTTTTTTTTTTTTAAAACCTTTATTCAGTAAATCCAGAACACAGCTATTCAGTCGACAACCCGGAGGTTCGGCAGCTTAAGTTAAGCAACACAGAAAAGCGTTCGCACTGCACTGAAAGGAGAATCAGAAAAGGTTCAGTTTTAAATAAACACAAACACAAACCAAACACTAGCAAGGCGATAAGCTTCGAATGCACATGATGGGTGCCCATCAGGGGGAGCTAGTCCCATTTCGTCCACCAGAAACAACGCTATAATGAGAGGAGGGAGGGGGAAAGCAGAGACTCATAAAAGGCAATCAGTCATCAACAATAAATACATAGCCGGAAAGAATGTCAAGGGGAAAGTTGCTCCTCAGGCGGATCCGGATCAGGGGGCAGACATCTGTCCCCCCTGTAGTGGTTCCATCGCCCCCATACTGCATGCCATTTCCGCGGGCGCCCTCTAGCACAATACACTGTCTTTTCCCTGAGCATGCTCCAATCCATATTTTCCTTCCACGCTGCCAGCGCAGGAGGCCCAGCAGAGCCCCACAGGCGCGCGATGTCCCGCTTAGCCACCATGTTACCCAGGGTCACTCACTGAGTCTGTGCGTCATCAAGATCGGTAGGACCCCAGACGTTCAAGAGACAACACCGCGCCTCCGGCTGCATGACCATGCCCGTCACCTCCCCCATCACTGCATGAACTCGCCTCCAGAACTCCACGATCACGCCGCATTCCCAGATGATATGTAAGAAGGTACCCACCATGCCGCAGCCTCGCTTACATAAACCCTCCTCAGAGAAACCCATACGGACCAACCTAGGACCTGTCACGTAGACTCGATGGAGTATTTTAAGCTGCACCAGCCGCAGACGCGACGGAATCGCAACCTCCCTAGGAGAAGAAACTGCATATTGCCAATCTTCGTCATCCAGTTCGAGGCCATCCCTAGTCCATTGATCGCGCAACCCCCGAAGAAGGTCGGCCCGGACATTAATCAGCTTCTTATAGATGAGAGAGATCGCGCTCTCCGGCATATGGCCATCCAGAATTCTGTCCTCTAACGGAGAGGACGCAGGCACCTTCTCACCTTCCACGAGGACCGACCGCAAGGCGTGACGCACCTGGGCATAGCGGAAAAACTCAGTGCTCCCCAGCTCATACTCCTTCTGCAGCTCCTCAAAGGACTTCACCCTGCCCTGAGCCAGCAAGTCTCCGACCCTGGAGATACCGATCAAATCCCATTTCTCGAACCCTTTTGTATGCCAAAGCTTCCCCAGGATATCAGAATCAAACAACGGGGTAGCGAGGGTAAGCCTGCCCCCCAACCCAGGGAGTCCGTCGCCAACTTCCAAACCCGCACCGCCACCCCAGTGGGCCCCGTAAGGGACGAGTCCAACGACTTCGAGTACAAAGCTCTGTGGTAATTACCGCCACGCAGTAACCACCGATCCATGGCATAGCCGGGGCTCAACGCCGAGCCATAGACACCATGATTAATCGCGCACAACTGGGTGGCCCAGTAGTATCTTCAAATGTCCGGAAGCGCAATACCACCGTCGTACCACGGGAGCGTCAGCTTAGCGATCGCTATGCGCGGCCGCCCGTCCCACAATAGTGAACGCTGGAGGCTCTCGACCTCTCGAAAGTAACTAGTCGGGACCCATTCAAGGGTATTCTGCAAGGCATGGAGGAAACGGGGAAGAGACATCATTTTAAACAACGCGGCGCGCCCGAGGAGGGAGAGCGGCAACCGCCGCCAGCCCGCCGCATCCCGCCGCAGACGCGCCAGGGGGGGGAGCAGATTCTTCTCATATCGCAAGATGGAGTCAGTGGAGATGTAAATCCCTAGATACCGGAAGCCCTGCTGGGCGATCTGAATCGAACAGTTTCGGGGGACAGGCGGAACATCGCCACACAAAACATACAGATATGACTTTCCCCAATTGATAACAAGGCCCGAGTTCCTACCAAAAGAAGTCAAAACGTCGCAAACTACTATGAGAGACTTCTGGGGCGAGGCGAGGTATAATAGGATATCGTCGGCGTAAAGTGAGATACGGTCCTCGTGGTCGGGCGACCATCGAAGCCCACGTATACTCGGATGCCATCGTATCCACGCCGCCAGCGGTTCAAGAGCAAGGGCGAACAACAAAGGCGACAGGGGGCAACCCTGCCGGGTGCCCCTCCCAAGCTTGAACGGCCTGGACGCCCTCCCGTTTACCACAACACTAGCAAGGGGATCCTCGTAAAGCAACCTCACCCAGTCCACCAAACCAGGCCCGAAGCCGAACTTGGCTAGCACCGCCCACAGGTATGCCCACTCCACCGTATCAAACGCCATCGTGGCATCAAGAGACGCCACAATAGCCGGCTCCCGCAACGTGCCCGCCCTAGCAATCACCCCATGGAGACGCCTAAGGTTTAATGCAGTGTTACGATGCGGAATGAAGCCCGATTGATCCGGGTGGATCAAATCCTCAAGCACCCGGACCAAGCGGTTCGCCAGGATCTTAGCAAGGATTTTCGGCTCAGCGTTAAGAAGCGATATCGGCCGATAGGAACTACACTTGTCCCGAGGCTTACCGTCCTTATGTATCACCACTATGGTTGCCAGTCGTTGATCAAGCGGCAGAGACCCATTCACCCGCGCCTCCACGAACATGGCGCGCAGGTGAGGAGCGACCTTATCCGGACAAAGCTTGTACAATTCAATAGGCAAACCATTCGGACCGGAGGCCTTACCCGAGTTCAACGCCCGAATAGCACCCGCTACTTCATCAACCGTTATATCACCATCTAGGTCGTCCCTATCTACGTCAGAGAGGCAGGGCAGAGCAATATCACGCAAAAGGTAACACGAGTCCGCAGTCGGCCTATCCGAAACCGAGGTGTACACTACGCGGAAATAATCCGAGAAACGCTGGACTATACCTTCGGGGTCAGTAACAACCTCTCCCTCCTCCATCGTTAAATCCGGCACCACTCTATTGACCCGCTCTTTTTTGTCCAACCAAGCTAGCAGTTTCCCGGCCTTATCCCCAACATCATACAGACGGCCTTGCTGCTCCCTGCTAAGGGTCTTGGCAGCATTCTCCACCAGATCCCTGTACTCCGATTGCTTCAAACTCAGATTATGCAGAGTGTCCGCTGTAACCGCCTCCTCCAGGGTTACCTCTAGAGCCGCGATCTCATCCTCAATCTCTATCACCTCGGCGTCTTTCCGTCGCTTGGCGGCCACCACCAATGAGAGGGCCTCCCCTCTCAATACGGTCATAAACGTCTCCCACAGAGACACCGCTGAATCAACCGAATCCTGATTGTCCTGAAAATAGTGATCAACTGCCTTCAGCAATGCCCTGCGCGTCTTGGGGTCATGGAAGTACCAGGGGTTAATGGGAGCCACCCTACCTCCTCCTACCCGGCCAATGTCGAAACGGACCCACACCGGCGAGTGGTCAGATATGCCACGTGCCATATGCCTAGCCTCAGAAACTAGCGAGGCATGCGCAGCCAGGGTGAGCAAGTAATCAATCCGGGAGAGACTACCATGCGCCCCGGAGTGAAAGGTATACTGACTCTGGGTGGGGTGCCGGAGTCTCCAGCAGTCCACCAAACCAAAAGTGTCTATGAAGTCAGGAAGCCACTTCTGAGCCCCCCCGGTATCCCTGGGCGGGTGCCTATCGAGCAGCCCAGAACCAACAGCATTAAAATCTCCCCCCACCACTAGCAGCCCCTCAGGGAGTTCCAACAAGGCCCTGCCCAGATCCGCAAACGTGGAGGCCTGCAGGGCCGGAGGAACGTACACAGAAACCAATACCAACGTTCTACCCTCCCATCTCCCCGCCACAGCTACGAACCGCCCCCTATCGTCAACAATGGTGGAGTCAACCTCGAGTGGCAGTGAGGCTCGAACAAGTATGCCCGCCCCCCTGGAGCCCGATGAAAAGCCAGAGTGGGCAATGAATTTGTAACCCTTTCTATTAAGTGCATAACACATATTCCCTATAAGATGTGTCTCCTGCAATAGGGCAACATCAGGCGAGGTCCGCTTCAGGAATTGTAAGACGATCCCTCGCTTAATACGATCCCCCAAGCCATTAACATTCCAGCTAATAATATTTAGGCCCCTACCCCCCATCCCCAAACACCAAGAGACCTCCACCCCCCCGAAAAGCCACCACCAAACCAACCTGACAACCATTACTACGCCTTGCAAGAAAAACCCCCCCAACAACCACCCCAACATCCCAAATCCTCCCCCCTCCCTGCACCCCTGCGTCAGCTTACAAAGCCCCCCCAACTTGCAGTGTGCCTGTCGCCCTATCAAAAACAAATCTACAAAAAGAACCCTGAGGGAGGAAAGAGCTCCGAACGGCCCTCCGCCACCCCCCCATTACTGCAGTTAGCCACAAGTCATTGTCCGGGGCAAAATCAAAACAACCTGACACCCGGGGCATCACTCCTGCTCAGCCCGGCCACTGTCCACTCCCGTGACACTGTCCCCGCCGGTCCGTCTCCTTGGCAGAGCGTCCAACCAATCTCCGGTCATTTCAGGCGAGTCGAAGAAGAAAGTCCGATCCTCATACACCACACGTAGTCTGGCAGGGAAAAGCATAGCGTACTTCAAATCCATCTCCCTAAGGCGTCTCTTAACCCCCAGGAAACACTGCCTTTGCTTCTGAACCATCTGGGTGAAGTCAGGATAGAAGCTCACAGAGGCGTTCTGAAAAGGAACCGGGCCCGTCACCCGCGACGCTTGCAGGATAGCGTCCCGATCTCGAAAATGGAAGATCCGGGCGACAATCGGTCTCGGGGGAGCTCCCGCCTTAGGCCTCCCGCCAGGCACCCTGTGAGCCCGTTCTACGGCAAAAAACTTTCCAAGGCCCTTAGGTGCAAGATGGTTCACCACCAAGTCTTCTACGAGTAGGTCCACTGAGCGCTCTTCCGAGGATTCCGGGACTCCAGTAATGCGCACATTGTTGCGCCTGGCCCGACCTTCAAATTCCTCCAGCCGACGGGCTGAGAGGTCACTAGCAGTCCGCAGCTTCTCGACCTCCGCCTGCAGTCCCAAAACATCATCCGCAAGGCCAGTAGTCTTGAGGTCCAGGGACTTGACCCGCTCATTGGTTTTGGCCAAATCCGCGCGTATCAAGTTAACATCGACCAAAATCGTGTCCACTTTTTGTGCCAAGGCATCAAACTGTCGCCCGATCGATGTTTGCATCCCTTCAATAGCCCCCATGACATCCTGCAACGACAGCTCCGAGGTCGGGGACGAGTCAGCTTTCTGTACTTCCAGTGACTGTCCCGATCCACCAGGCGACCCCTTCTGCTGGGCATATCGATCCATATTGTTGGATTGGGTATAGCCTCCCCGCCTGGTAGCCTTGAACTTCGGCTTGTCAGCCTCTGCTTTGGCCGACATTGCAGACTCGACGTAGGCAATTACGGAGAAACGTCCCTCACCCAGCTAAATGAGACAGGCCGGACCGTCACTCAACGACCAGGGTCAGGCGCAAGTCCTCCAGATGTCCGTGGATCCTCAGGAAGCACTCTCAGGCCGTAGCCAACAAAGGGCGAGAAAGTGAAAGTGAAAGTGCGGTGGTCTCCATCCGCCCGTTCACACCCCACAGGCCTGCTGTTGTTCAATTAGTGGCCGGGCATCTTGCCAACTCGAGCTCCTGGCATCCCTCGGAGGTAGGCCGCAATCTGCCGTCGTCCACAACTCCGGTCCCCGGCGGGCGATTTTAGCCCGGGCAGCGTCATTTGCCCCCACGATGACTCATCTGCAGGATACCGTGCATAAGAAACAGGATAAAGAACAGGATAGTTGACGGAGGGCGCGAGGGTCTCGGGAGCTCAAAGCTCACGCAGCCATCTTGGTCAAGCGCTAGGCTCCTCCCCCGAATTTATATGTTTTTAATTGGTTTTATTATTACCTGTGTGGAATTAAAATCTGTACAGTTTTATATTGATTAAAATATAATTTTGTTTTTTAATTCTATGCGAGCACGTTTATATATTTATGGCACCACATTTGCGAGGCTCGCATGCTTCTGTGGCAGGCAGTTGCAGCTCCCCTGCCTGTGTGATGAGCTGAGGTGGGGAGACAAGCAAAGCGCGGGCCTACAGGCTGATCGGGCTTCCTCTCAGTAGCATTCCTGACCCGTACCCTCATCAGCATGATCATTCTTGCGAGAAGAAACGTAGTTGTCAGGAAACATTAAAAAAACTGGAAATTAATGCTGCTGTAGCGCGTTAGTGAGGAGCTTCAACAAACTGCGCTAAAATAAACAACCATTGATAGTACCTTGCTGACAACAACATGAAGTTTGGCATTGTAGAAGCGGATGCCGTGCTGACATATTAAGTGGGGGAAAGCAAAAAAAGAGTGCGCAGGAAGGAACATATAGTAAACACATGTAGGTACACTGTACTTTACCGGTGCACCTCGGCCGCTAAAGGAAGTGAGGTATCGGCTGCGGGAACCAGACAGGAGGCACCAAAGAAGAGCGACACTGGAGTGGACCAACGGTAAGTAGGAGGCGGGAATACATTTGTTATATTGATGACAGCAGGTCTTGCAGACAGCGCGTGCGCTGTAGGCTCGACCTAAAAAAGTGGGAGCTACTAAACCACTTGATTTCAGAAGATTTTACTTCAGAATTTATATTGCATTTTTGTGGAATGTGTTTTTTATTTTTATTTTTCTTGTGATGGCGCATCACACATCTGTTTAAAGGACATTTCATGAAATGAAACTTATCAGTTGAAATACGATTGGCTGAGCAGTGATGTTACGCATTTCACATTTAGTGCATTCACAGGAGGAAGGAGGAGGTGGGGTCGAGACGCTGACAGCCGTGTGTGCCGTGCGTCGTGGCCTTGTGGCCTGCGATTCACAGGGTGAGAATCCGTCCACCCGGCTATCTTGGTACTCCTACACTCCGAGGAGGAACCAGCACGGTGGTAGGTTTAGAGGTAATCGCACCCCTCAGCGTTTGACATCCAGCGTCCAGCGCCTATTCAGCCTTCCAGGCATTCAGGTGAACTGCAAGCACTAGCAAGTGAGCAGGTGTGCAGCAGTGTGTGGCAGCAACAATAAAGTAGTTATTTCTGTGCCAATTAAAGCATTTGTGATCTCTTGGTAAATCCTTGTGCCATGGCCTGGAGACTCAGCTATAGGTAGATAGGCATCCTCCCCAGCTTCAGCTCCAGTGTCCCGGTGCTTCAGTTGTTTCAGGCTGCTCCTTGGCTGTCTGCTAGTCTATGGGGTGCAGATTTTTGCATTTAACGACTAGCTTGGGCTCTTTGACCAACACCTTAAACACCACGGTTGGAGTGATACCCCTGCAGCAACAGAAGGGGCCTGGCTAAGTTCGAGTGCAGCTTGCTGCCATTGGTAGGGGGGTATCTGACTTTCGCTGCTTCACTTGAACTTCTGTGTTTTTGTTAGATACCTGACTAGACACCCAACGGCTGGGGGTAGTCACTGCCATAACTATTGACATTGGGCCCGATTCACAGACCTAACTAACAAAATCCTAAACTTACTACCATTTTGGAATTCACAGAAAGCACTTACTAATTTTGGTATTCACAGAAGGCACTTAGTCATTTTGGTATTCACAGAAGGCACTTACTCATTAATGAGTAAGTGCCTTCTGTGAATACCAAAATGACTAAGTGCCTTCTGTGAATACCAAAATTAGTAAATGGTAGTAAGTTTAGGATTTTGTCTTAAGTTAGTTTTGTGAATCGGGCCCATTGCCATTGCTTGATTCCAGAGCATTACATAGCCCAGCACAGAACTACACAGATCTACACAGCACCACATAAGGCGTAGGGAAACGGGGGCGGGGGGTTCTTCTGCAATAGATCTGGTGAAGAACACCTTAAGAGGGAAGCAGATTGGTTACCTAGGGATGAGGTGTTAAAAATAAAATCACAATTGGATGGCCCTTCGGAGGACCCTGAGAGTATTTTTCATGATTCCTTATGTAGCAAGAACATTCCCGGTACTTCCCTGCTCTCTCTCTCGATGAGTATCCAGGCCTAATTGTTAAAGAGCATTCAATCCAAATCTCTCCAGGTTCAGATCCACCTGTCTGTATGAGAAAAGCAAGAACGTTCAATAGGGGAACTACCCCGAGAGGCTTCCTTATTTGTACACTCTACCAGAGATATCACCATTTAAAGCTCCCTCTTCTGCATCAAGTAGAAGTATCTCAGAACAAGTTGTACCATTATCACAGAAAAAGAGAAAGCCAATGGAATTCTTTTGTAGTAGACCCCGCATTAATCTTCCGTCAGGGCTAAATCTATCTGCAGCATCAGAACTACCCTTTAATCCATCTGCAAATCCCCCTGGTGACTATGTCTGCTTCACTAGAACTCTTCAATGCTTTGAGAGAATTCTGTCCTCCATTATGCAAATATTGGAAAAAACAACCAACAGATCCGATCATATTCTGGACATTCTATCAGAAATTCTGAAAGAGCTCCCAATGACGTGTTGGAATGCAGATTGTTCAATTTAATCCTATTCAAAAGAATTATATTGGTCTGCAAGTGGGCAGTCCCTTATCGAACTTTCCAACAATTGCACATAAATCAATGTTGGAAGTAGATCTATCTTTATCGGAGCTTCTCTTCATGGACGATTCTTCTCTCCAAGCCTCACAAAAGGCAGCCACAGGCAAATATAACTCTCCTCTGTACTATCCATGGGATCCGAGATTCTTCCAATTTCTAAAACGAAAGGATACAGGGAAGTGGCAGTCGAAAAGCCACCAACTCCAGTCGTAGCTCCCAAAAAAATGGAAAGATAGGAAAAAGGCTAAAAGAAAGCTAAGAAGATTAAACAAATAAAGGGCTGGAAAAATCCAATTTCCTGAGAAAACTTCTTCTACTAAGTGCTCAGTAACCCCTGAGGAAAGGGTTCAGTCTACTGTGGGGATTGAGAATAAGCAGACAACTGTTGCTTCTGAGAACCTTTAAGCAGTCTAAATAAGGCTATACTGGCAAACTAGCCAGAGTTGATGACTAAAAAAGACACTAGCTTAGATAAGGAGTTGGAAAAGATGTCCCTTCATCCCAGGCAGAGTGGCTCCAAGGGTCAGGTTGCTGACATTCCTGTTCTGAGCTACAGGGACAGAACAAGCTCCAGAGGCCTTTCTGCAACTGCTCAGTTGACCTGCGAACTGGATCTGCCTGGACCTGCAACTGGCCCTGTCTGAGCCCCTCTGGCCTCTGCTGGAGTGAGTTCCTGAGCCCCAGGAGGTGCATCTCAGGTCCTGGACCCTCGCTGGCATCAGTTGAGCTCCTCCTGTGAAGACAAGGAGAAATCATAAAGTTTTGGGCTCTTCGTGCCCGTGAACGGACCTGTTCATGGCAAGATCTCACCACCCACGATGACGTCCAATGCAAAGCTCCGGTGGACCCAACCCATCGCAACCATCAGCAATGAGTGGCAAAGCGAGACCTGCACGTCACGCAACAGATTCAACAGCCCACAGTGAATGCCAATTCCAGCTCCAGCAACGACTGTCTGCTCCCCTGACAGGATCTTCACATTACACTGACTACCGTTCACGACACCCAGCTTGCTCTTCCTGCTACAGCGATGATCATTTGCGACCTTGTCCCTGCTCCTTACGGCCTCCTCCATTGCAAACTTGTCTCTTCATGATGGATTTTGAGAAGGTAACTTTTTCAGAAAGATTAACCTGGTCCCTGTATCCGGCCCGCATTCCATCACGTTCGGCCTGAACTTGTGACTTTCCCCTGGTCTAGCTTGACCAGATACCACGAGTGATGCTTTGTGCTTTTGAGCACTATACTTACCTACAACTTTGAAATTGCATATCTCCTGTTGTACTGATTGGAGTTTTGTAAATTTGATCTCATTTTATTTATTACATTTAACTGTATTTGTCTAAATTGGTGTGGGATTTTTCTTGTGTCGTGTCTTCACTTATTACTGTATGTGTGCTGCATAAATGCTTTTTGAATTGCCTCTAAGTTTTGTGCCAAGCTACCAGAGGTTTAAGCTAAGGTTGGACACAGTTTACGGAGTTGCACTATGTGGAATTATGTGGAGTTGCATAAAAACTCTGTGGGATTCCACGGAGTTCTGCTCCGCCCTAATAGCCACCTGAATCAAGTTCAAGCTGCTAACACATATGCCGATGGCTACTGATTTTTCAAGTACGATGTTCCCGCAGATCGAGCACACAATCCTGCAGTGTTGTGATTGGTAAGCACCCAGGCTCCCTGACCAATCACAACACTGCAGTGCAGCGTTGTGATTGGTCTGAGCATCCTGGTTGGACGCTCAGCCATGGAATGGGGGCCTGGGCATGTACTCCATGCAGGCTGTAATGCAGCCTGTATGGAGTACAAGGAAAGTACGCATGACTGGTTTGGGCGGCCTGAGAGGCGACAGAAAGAAGAAGCGCCCTCTTGAGCTGCGCATGGTGCAGTTTGAGCTGATTTTCCATAGCAGGACAAACACCCTGTGTTAAAAATCAGCACGAACGGAGCAACTTAGCACACTCCATCGCTTGCGGCCCTCCACGTGAACTCTACCCAGGCCTAATGATTACCTACTAAGTTATAGTTAGGACCTAGGGTCTGATTACAAGTTTGGCGGATGGGATACTCTGTCACAAATGTGACGGGTATCCTGTCCACCGTATTTCAAGTTCCATTATATCCTATGGAACTTGTAATACGGCGGACAGGACATCCATCACGTTTGTGATGGAATAGCCCATCCATCAAACTTGTAAGCAGACCCTCAGTTTGCATAGGTAAAGCATTTTTTGACTTGCCTATAACTTTGACACTATTCAACAAATCTTCACAACATTTTTCCAAACACAGTGCGCTGCTGTGTCTTAAGGTGCATGGAAAGTTTCGGGATGATCCATCAAGTGGGGGCCGAGAAAAGGGGGGGGGTCAAAAATAGTGTGTTTCCCAAGTTAATTCCCGTAGGGATTTTGAACATGACTACAGCCCAAACTACTGAACGGAATTATACCAAATTTGGCAGAAAGCTAGCTCTTGGTCTAGAAAGAGCCCTTTTTGTTATTTGGTGTACATCCGTTCAGTAGGTTTGGAGATATTAAAGAAAAAACAAATTTGTAAATCTAGCGGAGCGAATCCTCTTCGAATCCATCATGGTGCTTCATGAATACTTG
This sequence comes from Triturus cristatus, assembly GCF_964204655.1. Lineage (NCBI taxonomy): Eukaryota > Metazoa > Chordata > Amphibia > Caudata > Salamandridae > Triturus > Triturus cristatus. The sequence continues at coordinate 854,667,385 of NC_140585.1, read as the reverse complement.
AACCAACAGGAATGCAGTGATTGGCTGGCTGCAACTTGAGTAGAAAGGTGTGGTCACCATTTTATATAATGGTACTGTGTCCTGGGGGCTCAAAATAAATGTTGAAAGCTGTAGAAGGGCTCAGTGTAGAGGTATCCTGACCCCATGGGTGTAATATAGGGGTATCTGAGAGTCCCCTTATGTGAACAAAATGTGCATAGATGCATTGTTCTGCATGTGTGGATATTCACAAATCCGTCGAGAGTCCCAGCGTGACCCTGTATGTAACTTCCCAGCGGATGTTTGCTGACAAAAATTCTAAATATATATATACTCACTGAGACACTAAGGCACTCACTCACAGACCCACTCACACACTCTAATTCCCACTGACAGACCCACTCAGACACTAACGCACCCACTCATATACTCATTCATAGACTCACGCACCACCTCACAGACCCACTCAGAGATTCATGCACTCACTCAGAGACAGACTCAGACTGTCGCACCCAGTCACAGAGCCCCTGTGAGACTCATGCACCCTGTTACAGACCCACTCAGACACTGATACACCCACTCACAGACCTACTCAGGCACTCACACACCCACTCACACAGTCACATACACATAGTCACACACCCACTCATACACACACTCAGGCACTAATGCACCTTGTCACAGGCCCATTCAGACATTCAGGCACCCAGTCACAGATCCAGTTAGATACTTTCAAACTCACTCACAGACCCACTCAGATACTCTCACAACCACTCACATGAGAGATAATCATATACCAACATAGTTACTTATACATTCAGTGACACACCCACAGAGGAATTCATACACTCATTCAGATATGTACTCTAGCACTGACACTCCTAGTCACCAATTTAGACAAGAAGGCTTTAAATATATTGGTATATAACTGGCTCTCTCAGTAACTATGTAGGTCTGTACATTTATTTTAACTACAAATAAGTCACACGTAAGATAGACTATAGGTAGTCTATAGCATAATAATACATTATTGAGCCAGTTGCACACAGTTACAAACCCCAACAGTCATTAACACAGCCAGCAACTAATCCATACACTCAGTTAGATACACATTTAGAGACCAATACAGGTTCTAAGATAACCAGACCAGTGGCAAAATACTTACTAACATATCCAGTGACATATGCACTCAGATATGTACTCAAGTACTGACACAACCAAGTGAGCTATCCTGAGAAATTGCCCTTTAAACATGTCTTAGGACTGCTACTGCAGAGCCTGTGTCTGAAGTTTTACTGCTAGACCAACTTGTTATTTAAAACCACTTGCCAAGCCTTAAAGTCCCCTTCTTATGCATATAAGTCACCCCTGAAGAAGGTCATAGGTAGGCCACAGGGCCGAGTGCTATGTGCCTAAAAGGTAAGACACATAGCTTGAAGTTTCAGTGAGTTACATGCACATTTCCAGAACCATATGACATGTTATTTACAGACCCATAGGACCAGTTATACATGCAGTCTGTCAGCTAAACTGTGAGTCACATGCCTACTTAGAAAGCATGGAGCAATTCACATACTCAGTTGGTGTGTGACAGAGGCACTTACATATTCACTCACACACCCACACATCACTTATATATCTAGCAGTAACGGAGCCAGTGGGACACAGTTACATTCCTTCCCTACACTTACTAACACAGGTAGCAAGCAATCCATTCAGCCAGTTACATACACACCCATTGAGATACTAAGCCAGTCAGTGACACACTTACATAGTTACTTACACATTGAGTCAGACACCAATAGAGGGACTGATTCACCTATTTAGGTATCTGCTCAGGTAGTGACACTCTCACCTATCTGAACAAGTAGCTCTTTAAAGATGTATTGGTCCTGCTAGTGCACAGCCTATGTGTGCAGTTTTACTGCCAAGTCGCCTTAGCCTTTAAAACCTCTTGCCAAGCTGTAAACTCTCCTTCTACTACATATAAGTCATCCCTAGGGTCGGCCGTAGGTAGGTCATAGAACTGGGTGCCATGTGTTTAGAAAGTAAGACATGTACTTTGAAGTTACAGTGAGTTATATGCACACTTACAAACTGTAGGAGGCTGGCTCAGTATATAGTGCACACTTATTTAAGTGAAGCACCTTGCACTAATCCAGACAACCCTTATTGTGGTTTTAGTGGTCTTAAACAACCTTAGAAGGCTTTCTAAGTGGTAGATGTGGAGAGCAGCCTTCAGGCTTAGTACATAAGGAGTGTTAAGCAGCTTGCTGTACTAGATCTAATCATGTAGTGTAGGTTAAATGAAAACGAACCACACAGTGTATATATAAAAATATGTCTATTTATTACACAACACTCACTAACACATTGGTTTATCTCCTACCAGGATAAACACAAATGCACACAATACTTAAATTGCAAACATGTAAGTAAGTACATAACAGGGGTCTCCAGGGGGGAGACCAAACCATATACTAACAAAGTGGAATGTGAACTGTAACAAAAGTCAGGACTTGGACCAGGAGACTCAGAATAGCTGGGGGCCCAAGGAACCACCCATGGTAAGTACTCAGGAACAGCACAGAGGCTGTGTGCAGAGTGGAAACACAGCAGCGTACTCAATGGAAGTCAACTGGAAAGCCGCTGATGCAGTTTTGAAGAAGAAGGACCCTTCCCAGTGGACCCTGAAGAAACCCAGTGGAAGACAGAATGTTGGAGAGTCATCCCACCCGTGGATACCCCAGGAACCAGGATACCTATATCAGGGAAGCCAAGTATGAAGTGACGTCGGAAACCGCCGTAGACCACAACGGAGGACTTTAGTAAAGATGCTGCTAGCGAAGATGGTGCAAGAGTCCAATGGAATCCAAGGGTGGATTCTTAGAGAAAAAAAGCTGCAAGCAGGGGGCGATAGACTCTATGCCACTCAGAGGTGACCAGAAGGCACGGAAGAGCAATGCCCACCAATGACAGTCGGTTCAAAGGTGTTGACGGTGACCTTGTCACTGCAGCTTGGGGACCAGGCGACTCTGACAAAGACCAGGAGCCATGCACAAGCTGTCTGATGTTGAAAGCCGAGAACCAGGGTGTCGGTGTCCGGCGGGATCACCAACAAGCTTTGGCAGCTGCAACAGGCATCGGAAGTGAAGAAGGAGCAACGTTGGGACTCACCACATGTAGGAGAGTCATAGCAGGCTCCAAGCAAGCATACGAGGCCACTAAAGCAGGAGAAGACCCCGTAGAGGACCCAAAGGCCAAAGGCATGGGAGTCACAAGAGGACCTCGAGTAGCTCACCAAAGATGAAGGCTCACGGTGTTGAGGATACAGTAAGGATGGTGATCTTGGCAGGACAAAATGCTGGAGCTTCTTGTAGCCCAAAGATCCTTGGCAATGGCAAGCCGACATGGTGCACAGGGGTTCGGTCACAGCAGTTCCGATGAGGGATACTGGCCTCAAAATTGCAGAGAGGACATGTCAGGCCTAGAGGTAGTCACATGACCACCACCTGTGTTGCTAAGCACTGCAGGGAAACCTGCTCTCACTTCAAGGAAGCAAAGCAGAATTGCTTTTGAGCAAGGGGAGCTGCATTTTAGCAAGCAAGCTCAAAAGCAATGCCGGCTCCCGCAGGAGGCGGGGAGCCGGCGGGACCGTGGGGGCATTGGTGTTCCCCCCACGGTCCCCAACATGAGGCCAGGCCCCAGCGATGGGGTCCCCAGGGCCATAAGTGGCCCGGGAGGGGGGCCACATGGCCCCACTCCCTCAATCAAATATAAAAAAATAAAAAAAAGAGGAACAGCCCCGGGGGATTGGGTCCCCGGGGCCTATAGAGGCCTCAGGAGGGGGGACACGCAGCACCCTCAATTTTTTTTTTTTTAAAGTAAATATGTGGCCATGCCCCTGGGGATGGGGTCCGCAGGGCTGAAATTGGCCTCGGGAGGGGGCCCACGTGGACCCCTTCCCGTTTTATGTTTTTTTAAAAAAAACGGGTTATGCCCTGGGGGATGGAGTCCCCAAGGCCCCAAATATTGTAAAAGAAGGGGGCCACACAACCCACACTTCTAAAAACATTACATAAATAAAAGCCGGCATCTCACCAGAGGCCCCGCCCCCTCCCTGCAGCACTCTGCAAACGCGCCTCCTGGTGCGTTGTAACTTGGGGAACTAACTCCCCTTGAATACTGAGGGTCCCTGGGGGCCAACTAGCTCACAAGGTACCTCCAGTATGCGCCACAGAGCTGCGTTGCAGAGAGGTGGTCCGGGCCATGCCCCTTTTTACACCACTCTTCAAACGTGTCATCTGGGTGCACTGGTGGTGGGGTGATGAGGTCCTCTTGTGTCCTGAGGACCTCTGGAAACAAGTGGACTTCATCCCCCGAGCAGCAGTGTGCCAGGAGCTGCGTTTGCAGAGTGGTGTAGAAAGGGGGCGTGTCCTCCGACCACCTCTCTGCAACGCAGCTCAGTGGTGCATACTGGAGGTACCTGGCGTGCCAGTTGGCCCCCAGGGACCCTCAGAAATGAAGGGGACTTAATACCCCAACTTAGAACGCACCGGGAGGCACATTTGCAGAGTGGTGGGGAAAGGGGGCGTGGCCTTTGTTCACCTCTCAGCAATCCCACTGTGTGAGGCTTACTGGAGGTAAGACGTAGGCTAGTTGGCCCCTAGAGGACCCCCAGCAGTGAAGGGGACTTCCCTCCCCATCCAAAGCGCGCCAGGGAGCACGTTTGCAAAGTGGTGGGCAGAGGGGGCGTGACCTGCTATGAGAATTTAGCAGTCCTGCTGTGTGGGACTTACTGGAGGTAATAGGAGGGGTAGTTGGCCCCCAAGGTTGTTGTTGAGGGCCAACTACCCCTCTTGTTACCTGCAGTAAGTCCCACACAGTGGGATTGCTAAGACGTCTAAGGAGGACATGCCCCCCTTTCTCCACCACTCTGCAACCGCGCCTCCTGGCAGACTACGGGATGGGGATGAAGTCCAATTTACTCCGGAGGGACTTTGAGGGCCAAGAAGCCCTCCTGGTACCTCCTGTAAGTCCTACGCAGCAGAATTCTTGAGCGCTGGTCGGAAGCCCAGCGCCCTTTCTCCACCACTCTGCAAACGTGACTACTACTTAAAGATGCATCTTTCTGCACCTCTGACTTAGAGGTAGTTTTAATCCCCCTGCCCTATTATGTACGAGGGCCTTACAGAGGAGGTCATGCCAATCACAGGGGTACCCCAACGCATAGTGTTCCCTAGTGTATGTGGGTGTTTTCACTGTATTCTAAATGTCTTTTAGCATAGCACTGGCTCTAGGCCAGATTAGCCAGAGTCAGTTAGCACCAGTACCCGTCAGCAAAATTTGGGGGCACGGGATGACTTTGCAACAAGGACTCTTTCTGCTCCTCTGTTGGTTCTTTGTGCACATTTCTTGCTTCTTTCTGCATCTTTCTTTGACTTTCTGGACTTCTGTTTCTAAGGTTTTTAAATGCTAATTTCTAACTATAAGGTCCCTGAAACCTATAGTTTTTTCAGTGAATTTCAAAGGTTTTTTAAATACTAATTTCTATTTATAACGTCACTGAAGCCTGTGGTTTTTTCAGTGAATTTCTAAGGATTTTTAAATACTAATTTCTAACTATAACGTCCCTGAAACCTATTTTTTTTCAGTGATATATATATATATATATATACTGCACAACAAAATGCTAGCTACCATGATACAGGGATGCCTGGAACAAAATTTCTTTCTGTTTAACAGTCAAATTTATCAGCAAATCAGAGGTGTTGCGATGGGGGCCTGCTTCTCCCCCAGCTATGCCTGTTTACATATGGGGCTGTGGGAGGAGCAGGTCCTCTGGGGTGTGAACAGGGAAATTATGGACAAACATGCCATCATATATCTACGATATATAGATGACTTATTTTTGATCTGGAGAGGCACAGAATTGGAGGCAATAGACTTTGTAGAGTCATTAAATAATAATTGCTTCAATCTCCAATTTACATCCACCATCAGTACCATGTGTGTCTGCTTTTTAGATGTGGAGATTTATATTGATGGAGGATTGTTGGCTACTAAATTATTTAGGAAGCCGACAGCAGGCAACACGATCTTGCATGCATCTAGTCACCATCCGCATCATTTAATACGCAGCATCCCTTATGGGGAGATGCTGCGTATTAGGCGAATCTGTAGTTCAGATTCAGATTGTGATATTGCACAGGAAGCTTGCAAACAAAGATTTTTGTCTAGAGGCTATGCGAAGACAATAATTGATGCGGCCATTAATAAAGTCAAAAATTTGTCTAGAAAAGAGGCACTCACCCCTAAAGTCAATAAGGTTGTAAGAGAGCCAGTAGAATTATCATTGCAACCTAGAATCATTTTGACATTTAACAAACAACATCAAGAACTAAGAAAAATATTTTACAGAAACTGGAACCTGATACAAGGTGATCCGGTCATAGGTAAAATAGTTCCAACTAAACCCGCCTTGACTTTCAGGAAAGCATCATCAATGAACAGGTCTTTGGTGAGTAATAGCCCTGAAGTGATAGCCTCTAATACCTGGTTATCACAATGTAAGGGTTTCAGAAAATGTTCTAATTGCAAAGCATGTCAGTTTGGCTGCAACAAAACTCAATACAACAGTCCATTCAGACGAAATCCTATTGCAATAAACAAGAGGCTAACCTGTAAGACAGAATTTGCGATTTATGTGCTGGAGTGTCCCTGTGGGCTTAAATATATTGGAAGTACCAAACTTCCGGCCCACAAGCGGATACTCCAGCACATAAGAGCAATTAATTGCAAAGATCAGGCATACCCTGTCGCCAGACACTTTGAACAACATCATGATAGCAATCCCTTGTGTCTTCAATACTATGTAATTGATACCATCTTACCACTGAAACGTGGGGGGAATCGAGAGGCTAAATTACGCTTGCTTGAAACCCGGTATATATTGGAGTTAGATACTAAACAACCTTCGGGATTGAATGCTAGTGAAGATTTTTATACATGTCTCTGAAGGCTAATTTCAGCATGAAACTGTATTTTTAAATGTGGGCTCACATTTATTGATTACACTTACAGCAGTGATTAATAATATTTATGATTAATCGTATATATAATGATAGTAACTTTTAGGCATTGAAACATTGCAATTGTAAGACTGATTCTCTGTTAAACATTTTTGAAACATTTTTTGTTTAAACAATTTTTGTTCGCACATTATCATTTATATTTTTGCATTTATTCAAATTTGACTTGAGGGATTAGATATATTGCGATACTGTATGACATACACTAATCTAAAAAGCCCACTTGGGCATTATTTTTGCAGCATATAAACAGCAGGATTGTATTACACGCACTAATAGTTTGTTGAGATGAACTAAGACACAATTATATGTTCTTACAAAATTAGTAAGTTAGCAATTTTAACTTTATTGAAAACCAATTGGTAACATTTTATGAGATTTCAATTGCCTATGTTGTGTCTTTTAGTTACAAGTGTGTAAGGATTTTCAACTTCTCAACAAACTTTATTTGTTATACAGCTGCTCTCTCTCTTTTTGAACATATTGTGATTTTATCAGCAAATGTTTTCAAGTATTTAACAGCGTGTATATATATTTATTCATTTATATATTTATTCACAATGCATTTTATTCATTGATTGTGTTTCCATGCGTGTTTAATAACAATTGCTGCTGGTAGTAACTTTTCAGTTACCATGCACTTGCACTTTGATCTTGTGTCGTCATACTTACGCACCGTTCCCTTTAAATGTCATGATTTGATTACGCAATTCGTCATGTGATCAAGACCCGAGTTGGGGTTGAAACGCGTAATGGCGGATTTGCTTGGCTTGAAATAAAATTGGAAATTGCACAGACTTTTGTGGTCCGCTTTTCGTCCTTTGGTCCTTTGGTCCTTGGAAGACTGATGTCGGTGGCGAACTTCATTTATATATATATATATATATATATATATATATATATATATATATATATATCTATATCTATATCTATATATATATATATATATATATATATATATATATATATATATATATATATATATATATATATATATATATATCTATATATATATATAATCTACTGGCGGTCGCCAGTAGATAGTTATAGTTAGGACCGTGTTTCCATAGGAAATCTCAAAATTCTATTTTGAATGACTTTGGTGCCGGTTGACGAATCCTCGCGAAATTTTCAAAACTAATGGGGCGCTCCGCTCAGCTCCTACCCTGAAAGTCTCGGGGGGATTCGTCAAGCGGGGGCCGAGAAAAAAGGGGGGTCCCAAAACGCGTTTTCCCCATGCATTTTCCCATAGGACTTTCAGTCGAAGATACAGCCCGAACGGCTGAACAGAATTACTTGAAATTTGGCAAAGAGGTAGTCCTCAGGTCAGGCATGTGCCTTTTGCATATATGGTGTCAATCTGTTCAGTAGTTCCTGAGAAAATTGCATTTAAAAGCACATACATATCTATATGCGCGCACCGTCCGCGCACCGTACGCGCACGGTGCGCGCACCCTAACTTGCGCGAGCGTAATTCTGATTGGTGGATACATGACAGTCAACATTCGAGTCGGTCGAAATCAGGAATTGTCGGCCGCCATTTTGTGTGTTGTGTGTGTGACAGTGAAAAAGAAAGGTGGAGAACGTGAAAAGGGGGCAGGGTAGAGAGTTCCTGACCCCCTAGCCTTTGTCAGGGGGTCCCTGAAGGACCACGAAGGGTGAAAAAAACATTTTTTTGCACCCCCAGCTGCCATTTTGAGTTTTAGAGGTAGAAGAGAGCTAAAAACACAAGTGGAGAACGTGAAAAGGGGGCAGGGTAGAGAGTCCCTGACCCCCTAGGCCTTCTCATGGGGACCACGAAAGACCTCTTAGGTCTCAAAAAAAAAAAAAATTTAAAAGAAAATATCGCTGGGTGCGCGCACGGTGCGCGCATGGTGGCAAAAAAAACATTAAAAAAATAGATTAAAAAATCAAGTTTAAGTGTTTAGATGTTGGTTGGCTCTAAAAAGAGCCGTTGTGTTCATTGAGTGTTTTTTGGTACCTACAAGTAAGTACCGATGCAGAGTCTAAAGTTCAAGAGGAAGACTCTGTTCTCTCCATCTGTGAAATGAACACCGTCTCCTCTATAAATGCCTTGCATGTTGTAACGCAAGTTGTTGTGGTATATAGAACCTATACCATAGTCTCTGAGGAAAGCAGAAACAGACTTATTGACGTGCTTTCTTGCTTTGTCAATCTGCGGACAATATTGGTTGGACCAGTTCCACTTTTGCCTTTGGCATATATTAGAATATACAAAGGTAGTTTGTGGAAAAAGTGACATCAATTGCACAAAGGTGTCCTTAACAAGCATTTCCAGACCTACCCCAGTTAAAGTGCCTAGGTCATTTCCACCACAGTGCACAATTATACGGTCAGGCTGTGGGAGATGTAGAAAGGATTTCACCAAAGGCATTAATTGGTGCCACTTTAACCCTCTCTGACCAATCCATTTAATGTCTACATTTGGCAAAGCAAGGTCTTTGAAAATACCTCTTTTTTCTGCATACTTTTCACTCCAGAAGACATAGCTATGACCTACAATCCACACTGTGAACATCTTTCAAGGAGATCTGGATGCACTCAGAAGGTGTCTTTCAGTAGAATAGCAATATGAAAAGAAAGATAGTTGTAAAATGGAGGCTTACATACTTTTTTTTTAATAAAAAGAACTCATTGGCTGTTTCACACCATTCTACACTAAAAACTAGGCTGTATGTTTAAATTTTAAAAAGCATGTTTTGTATTGATTCGGAAAAATGTGTTTCCACAGAACATTACTTTGGATTTGCTGTTAGGTTTGAAAAGTCAAGCACTCTTGCTCTTTGGATTAGAAACATTGTGTGCTGAACTTCTGACCTCTCTGCTCACACCAGTGTTCCATGACCTGCTGCTATGGTAGAAGGCAGAAGTCATGTTGGGGGTAGGGATCATTTGGAAAGGGTTGAAATTTGCAACCAATAGAAATGTGTGTTTCCATTTGAAAAAATGTGGGAAGCACTGTGATTTGAAGTTAACATGTATATGTGTGAAAAAAGAGAGGGAAACATTGCCATTTACTGGTTCTGCTGAGAGGTGTACAGTTCAGAGATTCTGGCTCTGATAATCTGCTGTGTGAGTGCCACATTTCTTTCTCAACTAACTACTTTTATAGGTGAGTTATGAATTTGAGAGGGGATGTATGTGGTGCATTTTGATTAAAAAAATGTAAATGAGATTCTTGTTTTAAAGTTGTGTTTTACATTTTATGTTTTGGAAGATATTTAACTGCCTTGAAGTTGTCAGATATTATGGAGTATGTCTTCACCATAAGTAAAGGTGTACTGGTATCACCCAGGAATATTGTTTTCTGCCTAGAATCACACCATGAGTCTGTGTGCACAAAGGAATTGTTGTCAGAGATTTAATTTGTGGTGGCCTGGTTCTGTAAGACTTGCATTCGTAGGAAAGGGGCAGCTTGTTTTGTTGAAGTGAGATGGCTAGCATTCAGCACAAATCAATATCTCACAAAAGAGAGGCAAATGCTAACACATTTGAAAACAACAGGGTAGATTTTCCTTCCACTCCTGCCATGGGTGAGGTAGATCCTACATGTTCAAAACTGCAATTAACCCTTATCCCACATGTACTCTTACATACATCTGTGCAGTCTTCATGCAGTTCTGCAAGCGTCCATGCAGATCTCTCTTGCACCTGACAATACACAGTCTCCAGAAGCACGCTCTTATCACACATGCAGTAGCTTCTCCTGCACTCCCATGCTAAGTATTCAGCACTGTGTGGTATTTTAGATAGTAGTGTGTAACGGTAACACATTCAATGTCACCAAGGCTCATTTCCTTTGCTCTAGTCTAATCACTCACTCAGGTTCCATATGCTCATGCTCTCAAGTAGCTGTTAGGACATGTGCTCTTTTCTGCCTCTCTAAACTATAAGGAAAATGTGTCAGGCTCTTACAGTATTTATCACTTGCAAAACCACAGCAGTAAAAGTGCTTTGAAATTGCCAATGAAAAATCGTTTTCTGCCTAGAATCACACCATGAGTCTGTGTGCACACAGGAATTTGTTGTCAGAGATTTAATTCGTGTTGGTCTGGTTCTGTAAGACTTGCATTTGTAGGAAAGGGGCAGCTTGTTCTCTTGAACTGTGATGGTTTGCATTCAGCAGAAATCACTGTCTCACAAATGTGAGGCAAATGCTAACACATTTGAAAACAACAGGGTAGATTTTCCTTCCACTCCTGCCATGGGTGAGGTAGATCCTACATGTTCAAAACTGCAATTAACGCTTACCACAGGTGATCTTACATACATCTGTGCAGTCTTCATGCAGTTGTGCAAGCGTCCATGCAGATCTCTCTTGCACCTGACAATACACAGTCTCCAGAAGCACGCTGTTATCACACAGGCAGTAGCTTCTCCTGCACTCCCATGCTAAGTATTCAGCACTGTGTGGTATTTTAGGTAGTAGTGTGTAATGGTAACACATTCAATGTCACCAAGGATCATTTCCTTTGCTCTAGTCTAATCACTCACTCAGGTTCCACATGCTCATGCTCTCAAGTAGCTGTTAGGACATGTGCTCTTTTCTGCCTCTCTAAACTATAAGGAAAATGTGTCAGGCTCTTACAGTATTTATCACTTGCAAAACCACAGCGGTAAAAGTGCTTTGAAATTGCCAATGAAAAATCGTTTTCTGCCTAGAATCACACCATGAGTCTGTGTGCACACAGGAATTTGTTGTCAGAGATTTAATTTGTGTTGGTCTGGTTCTGTAAGACTTGCATTCGTAGGAAAGGGGCAGCTTGTTTTCATAAACTGTGATGGTTTGCATTCAGCAGAAATCACTATCTCACAAATGAGAGGCAAATGCTAACACATTTGAAAACAACAGGGTAGATTTTCCTTCCACTCCTGCCATGGGTGAGGTAGATCCTACATGTTCAAAACTGCAATTAACCCTTACCCCACATGTACTCTTACATACATCTGTGCAGTCTTCATGCAGATCTGCAAGCGTCCATGCAGATCTCTCTTGCACCTGATACACAGTCTCCAGAAGCACGCTCTTATCACACAGGCAGTAGCTTCTCCGGCACTCCCATGCTAAGTATTCAGCACTGTGTGGTATTTTAGATAGTAGTGTGGAACGGTAACACATTCAATGTCACCAAGGCTCATTTCCTTTGCTCTAGTCTAATCACTCATTCAGGTTCCACATGCTCATGCTCTCAAGTAGCTGTTAGGACATGTGCTCTTTTCTGCCTCTCTAAACTATAAGGAAAATGTGTCAGGCTCTTACAGTATTTATCACTTGCAAAACCACAGCAGTAAAAGTGCTTTGAAATTGCCAATGAAAAACCGTTTTCTGCCTAGAATCACACCATGAGTCTGTGTGCACACAGGAATTTGTTGTCAGAGATTTAATTTGTGTTGGTCTGGTTCTGTAAGACTTGCATACGTAGGAAAGGGGCAGCTTGTTTTCTTGAACTGTGATGGTTTGCATTCAGCAGAAATCACTATCTCACAAATGAGACGCAAATGCTAACACATTTGAAAACAACAGGGTAGATTTTCCTTCCACTCCTGCCATGGGTGAGGTAGATCCTACATGTTCAAAACTGCAATTAACCCTTACCACAGGTGATCTTACATACATCTGTGCAGTCTTCATGCAGTTGTGCAAGCGTCCATGCAGATATCTCTTGCACCTGACAATACACAGTCTCCAGAAGCACGCTGTTATCACCCAGGCAGTAGCTTCTCCTGCACTCCCATGCTAAGTATTCAGCACTGTGTGGTATTTTAGATAGTAGTGTGTAATGGTAACACATTCAATGTCACCAAGGATCATTTCCTTTGCTCTAGTCTAATCACTCACTCAGGTTCCACATGCTCATGCTCTCAAGTAGCTGTTAGGACATGTGCTCTTTTCTGCCTCTCTAAACTACAATGAAAATGTGTCAGGCTCTTACAGTATTTATCACTTGCAAAACCACAGCGGTAAAAGTGCTTTGAAATTGCCAATGAAAAATCGTTTTCTGCCTAGAATCACACCATGAGTCTGTGTGCACACAGGAATTTGTTGTCAGAGATTTAATTTGTGTTGGTCTGGTTCTGTAAGACTTGCATTCGTAGGAAAGGGGCAGCTTGTTTTCTTAAACTGTGATGGTTTGCATTCAGCAGAAATCACTATCTCACAAATGAGAGGCAAATGCTAACACATTTGAAAACAACAGGGTAGATTTTCCTTCCACTCCTGCCATGGGTGAGGTAGATCCTACATGTTCAAAACTGCAATTAACCCTTACCCCACATGTACTCTTACATACATCTGTGCAGTCTTCATGCAGATCTGCAAGCGTCCATGCAGATCTCTCTTGCACCTGATACACAGTCTCCAGAAGCACGCTCTTATCACACAGGCAGTAGCTTCTCCGGCACTCCCATGCTAAGTATTCAGCACTGTGTGGTATTTTAGATAGTAGTGTGTAACGGTAACACATTCAATGTCACCAAGGCTCCTTTCCTTTGCTCTAGTCTAATCACTCACTCAGGTTCCACATGCTTATGCTCTCAAGTAGCTGTTAGGACATGTGCTCTTTTCTGCCTCTCTAAACTATAAGGAAAATGTGTCAGGCTCTTACAGTATTTATCACTTGCAAAACCACAGCGGTAAAAGTGCTTTGAAATTGCCAAAGAAAAATCATTTTCTGCCTAGAATCACACCATGAGTCTGTGTGCACACAGGAATTTGTTGTCAGAGATTTAATTCGTGTTGGTCTGGTTCTGTAAGACTTGCATTCGTAGGAAAGGGGCAGCTTGTTTTCTTGAACTGTGATGGTTTGCATTCAGCAGAAATCACTATCTCACAAATGAGAGGCAAATGCTAACACATTTGAAAACAACAGGGTAGATTTTCCTTCCACTCCTGCCATGGGTGAGGTAGATCCTACATGTTCAAAACTGCAATTAACACTTACCCCACATGTACTCTTACATACATCTGTGCAGTCTTCATGCAGTTCTGCAAGCGTCCATGCAGATCTCTCTTGCACCTGACAATACACAGTCTCCAGAAGCACGCTCTTATCACACAGGCAGTAGCTTCTCCTGCACTCCCATGCTAAGTATTCAGCACTGTGTGGTATTTTAGATAGTAGTGTGTAACGCTAACACATTCAATGTCACCAAGGCTCATTTCCTTTGCTCTAGTCTTATCACTCACTCAGGTTCCACATGCTCATGCTCTCAAGTAGCTGTTAGGACATGTGCTCTTTTCTGCCTCTCTAAACTATAAGGAAAATGTGTCAGGCTCTTACAGTATTTATCACTTGCAAAACCACAGTGGTAAAAGTGCTTTGAAATTGCTAAAGAAAAATCGTTTTCTGCCTAGAATCACACCATGAGTCTGTGTGCACACAGGAATTTGTTGTCAGAGATTTAATTCGTGTTGGTCTGGTTCTGTAAGACTTGCATTCGTAGGAAAGGGGCAGCTTGTTTTCTTGAACTGTGATGGTTTGCATTCAGCAGAAATCACTATCTCACAAATGAGAGGCAAATGCTAACACATTTGAAAACAACAGGGTAGATTTTCCTTCCACTCCTGCCATGGGTGAGGTAGATCCTGCATGTTCAAAACTGCAATTAACTCTTACCCCACATGTACTCTTACATACATGTGTGCAATCTTCATGCAGTTCTGCAAGCGTCCATGCAGATCTCTCTTGCACCTGACAATACACAGTCTCCAGAAACACGCTCTTATCACACAGGCAGTAGCTTCTCCTGCACTCCCATGCTAAGTATTCAGCACTGTGTGGTATTTTAGATAGTAGTGTGTAACACCAACACATTCAAAGTCACCAAGGCTCATTTCCTTTGCTCTAGTCTAATCACTCACCCAGGTTCCACATGCTCATGCCCTCACGTAGCTGTTAGGACATGTGCTCTTTTCTGCCTCTCTAAACTATAAGGAAAATGTGTCAGACTCTTACAGTAATTATCACTTGCAAAACCACAGCGGTAAATGTGCTTTGAAATTGCCAATGAAAAATCGTTTTCTGCCTAGAATCACACCATGAGTCTGTGTGCACACAGGAATTTGTTGTCAGAGATTTAATTCGTGTTGTCAGGTTCTGTAAGACTTGCATTCGTAGGAAAGGGGCAGCTTGTTTTCTTGAACTGTGATGGCTAGCATTCAGCAGAAATCACTATCTCACAAAAAAGAGGCAAATGCTAACACATTTGACAACAACAGGGTAGATTTTCCTTCCACTCCTGCCATGGGTGAGGTAGATCCTACATGTTCAAAACTCAAATTAACCCTTACCCCACATGAACTGTTACATACATCTCTGCAGTCATCATGCAGTTCTGCAAGCGTCCATGCAGATCTCTCTTGCACCTGACAATACACAGTCTCCAGAAGCACGCTCTTAGCACACAGGCAGTTGCTTCTCCTGCACTCCCATGCTAAGTATTCAGCACTGTGTGGTATTTTAGATAGTAGTGTGTAACGCTAACACATTCAACATCACCAAGGCTCATTTCTTTTGCTCTAGTCTAATCACTCACCCAGGTTCAACATGCTCATGCTCTCAAGTAGCTGTTAGGACATGTGCTCTTTTCTGACTCTCTAAACTATAAGGAAAATGTGTCAGGCTCTTACAGTAATTATCACTTGCAAAACCACAGCGGTAAATTTGCTTTGAAATTGCCAATGAAAAATCGTTTTCTGCCAAGAATCACACCATGAGTCTGTGTGCACACAGGAATTGTTGTCAGAGATTTAATTTTTGTAGCTTTTATCGTGTAAGACTTGCAGTCGTAGGAAAGGGATAGCTCATATGATATGTTTTGAAAAGCTCATAAAAAATATAGTAATATATATATAAATTACATAAAGGTATTTTTTTTTCTAGTTTCTTTCAGGTATTGCTGAACAAGACTGAAATAAATTAAAGATGCCTATAAAATCAAGAAAGAGAAAAGAACAGCAACAACATCTATATTTGAAGACAACTGGACAAAAAAAATTAGTTGAAGAACCTCATGTTGGAAAAAAGAAAAAGCCTGCTGGTAATCAGACTAAGGATTTTTTTTTAAAATATCCTCAAGCCAAGAAAAAATTTAAAAAATATATCCACTGGAAATAGTGTTTCAAGTAGAAAACAACAAGACAATCGACAGAATATACTAAATGCTAATGTACAAACAGAAGTAAGAAAGAATGACTTAAAAAGAAAAATAGATTTTAAAAACATTCGTAGAAAAATGTTTGAGAGAAGAGTGATGTTCAATTTGCTAAAGGATGTGAAAAAATATAGGAAGAAAGCCAAATTTTATAAGAAAAAGAAACATATTGAATCAATTGTTGCCAAGGCTTTGGAATTAAAAAGAAAACTATTCTTTTTAATTTTGAACAGGATCCGTACATTAGATAAATTAGTGAATGTAATGAAGTCAAAAAGAAAAAGAAAAAGAGAAGTGAAAAAAAAAACTTTTGTAAGCATAGTTCAAGTACTGAACCATTGTTTAATGAAGAGAGT
This sequence comes from Triturus cristatus, assembly GCF_964204655.1. Classification (NCBI taxonomy): domain Eukaryota; kingdom Metazoa; phylum Chordata; class Amphibia; order Caudata; family Salamandridae; genus Triturus; species Triturus cristatus. The sequence goes on along the minus strand of NC_140585.1, from coordinate 854,650,785 downwards.
TATCTTCAAAGTAATCGTTTGCTGCATGCAGTTGACACCAGTGGTCGAGCTTATGAAGTTAAGGATGGTTGTGTAATGGAAAAGGAGAAAATGGTTCCAAGAAATGAGGAAGAAGTGTTAGCGGATGAGGTTATGGGGAGACGTCCTAAAGCCCCAGTGTACACTTGGAATTGTAGTAGTATTTGTACTGTACGACAGGAATCTATTGATAAATTTCGTGACTTTCTAAGAGAATATAGTAAAAAAAGTGTTAAACAGAAGATTAAGGTGCTTCAAAGACTAGATCCATGCAGAGTGAGAGAGAATACTGGTTTGCAAGGACATTCTCTGGCTTGTCTTTCTAGGAACGTTTGTCAAAGTGTTTTTCACCATTTTAGGATGCTGGCTGTTCATCATACTGAAATGAGAAAGTTTGTGAGAAGATTGTATTTTGCTAAAAGTCCAGCACTAAAGTTACATGAGTTGAATAATGCTCTGTTCCGTGGATCTGTAACAGATGTGAAGAAGGTTTGTGAGGATATTGAGTTTTGTTACTTTGGTCCAGAGCAAGAAAGTGCAGGAAATGACACAGTTGTTGAAGAAAATGTGGAAGAGAATGTATAACTCACTGTTAGTAAAACATTTGAAGATCAAATGACAACATTTACTATCATCTCTAATGAAAGACCAAATATTACTTGTATTTGTTGCTGGAGAAGCCATTACAAAAATCAAACAAGGAATGTTGATCTCTATAAAAAAAGTGAAAAAGAAAATAATTCTAAGTGTATGGATTTTGCTACATATTTATTTCTGGAAAATTGTTTTGATTTGGGTGAAGATCACCGTATTTGTAAATACTGTTATAACAAGTTAGAAGAAAATAAAATGCCTGCTAGAGCTGTACATAATAATTTAGAATTGGTTGATATTCCTGCAGAACTTAGTGATTTAAATACGTATGAGTCTATACTCATTCAATGTGTCCATCCGTTTCAGACTATAGTTCGTATGGAGCCCAAAACAGGCAAATTACCTCCTACAGATTTACAAAGAGGTTTAAAAGGAAGAGTTGTCTATTTGCCATTAGATTTGAAAAAAAAATATTGAAACAATTGATGCAGATAGTTTGGAAACTGAACCATTAGTTATTCTGGTTAATGGTGTACCTACAAAGAACAAGAAAATGAGGCAGGAGCTGGTGGATGTACGAAAAGTACAAAGAGCAAATTTATATTTGAAAAGAAATAATAAATGGTATGAATCAATTTATATGGAAGAAGATGAAGAAGATTTACTAGCAGACACAGGAATACCAACTGGGCAAATTGAAAAAGTGGATAAGTCAAAAGAAGAAGAAATTTATGAACATTTCAGCATACATCCTCTTCATTCTAAATAAGTTATGGGAAACACTATTGATCTCTTTCAGATGAAAAAAGCAAAAGGAACTCCCGTGAGTGTATGAGAGGAGAGCTTGGAAGCTCGTTGTTTCCCCCAGCTGTTTCCTACAGGAAAAGGTGGATGATATGATGAACGTCCAGTACAGATTCCTGCTTCTGAGTATCGGACTACAAGATTATATGCAGAAAATCCAAGATTTTGTCAAAGAATTCCTTATTTGTTCCATCTTTTATTTGAAAGTGACTTATAAGCCTTATCTTATGCAGTAAATCACATTTTGAAAACTGGAGTACACCTACATAATGTGTCTGCAAAGGATTTTATGAACAAAGTGCAACAGCGAGATGATCATTTGGAATCTCAATTCATTAATCTAATGGCTTGTCAGCGTGGGACTAATGAATATTGGTACCGACGCCATGGAGAATTGAAATGTATGTTACGGAATTTAGGAACTCCTACATGGTTCCTTACCCTAAGCTGTGCAGAGTACGCTTGGGATGATTTACTGGATTTTCTTCGAGAGGCAAATTCAAATATTGAAAACATCCAATACAAGACAGCAGGAGAATTGTGCTCATTGGATCTGGTTAATGTTTGCAGATATTTCAATCATAGATTTGAGGCTATGATGTCCTTCATCTGCAATAAAAAAAATCCACCTCTTGGAGAAGTTGTGGATTTCTTTTGGAGAAAAGAGTAACAAGCAAGAGGTGCTCCACATATTCATATGCTGTTGTGGATCAAGGATGCCCCAAAATTTGGAACAGATTCTGATGATGCAGTTTTATCTTTCATTGAAGAATATGCAACATGTGCTATACCTAAAAGCACAGAACAAAAAAACTTAAAAGAGCAAGTTTTACGTTTCCAAAGTCATCGGTGTGGAAAATACTGTCGACGAAAGTACAAGAGTAAAGATAAATTCTACACAAAATGTCGATTTGGATTTCCACGACCTGTTCTTTCAAAAGGAAGAGTAAACAGTTTTATGTCAGCTGTGCGACATACTATTACAAGAAAATCACCTAAGAATACCTACAACCTAAGAAGAAAAGAAGAGTCAAAATATATAAATGACTACAACCCAGTCATTTTATCCATGTGGAATGCTAACATGGATATTCAGTATGTAGCTGACAATTCTATTGCTGTTGCTCGGTATGTCACATCTTACATCACAAAATCTGAGAAAACGGAATTGAAAGAAATGTGGGAAGAGATTTTTCACGAGAAGACTGTCAGTAAAAAGCTATACAGTTTCAGTTTAAAGATGTTATCGCATCGAGAAATTGGCTCTTACGAATGCTCAGATAGGTTATCATCTGCAAGTCTGTACTCCAAATCCAGAAGAATAATTTGGGTAAGTTTAGGTCTTGCAGGAATGCGAAATCGGGTACTGAAATCTATTCGAGAAATTGAATATTTATCAGAGTACGAACCAGAAAGTACAGACATTTTAAGAACAAACATGTTGGACACATATTACCCAAAGAGAAGTCATCATCTTGAGAACATGTGTCTCTATGAAGTGCTGCAGAACTACATTTATAAACGGAATGCCACAGAAGACATCAACAATGGAAAATATAAAGTCATTGGTGAGGAAGGATGTTTGGTAAAACAAACAAAAGGAAGTTTGATTAATCACAGGAACCTGAGTTGCGACACTACTGACAAGAAGGAATTTTACCACTTAGCACTTTTACAGTTGTTTAAACCATGGCGCTCAGAGGATGAATTACTTGGACATTTTCAAAGCTATAAAGATTCCTTTAATGCATGCAAAAATACCATTGAATGCAGTACTTTCACAACTTTTGTACAAATGTTAAATGAAGAAATTGAACAAGAAGCAACAATTGCAGCTGAAGTAGCTAGAGACAGTTCTCAAGACAGTCAAAGCTCTGGGACGCTCAGTCAAGATCCCCTAGGACAACCAATTGTAGAAAATGAAGCTGCAATAGCCATGACTGAAGTGGAAACAGCTATGAATCAAGCTCAGGAAGATTTAATAAACTTACCAAATTTAGAACAGCAACTGAATGATGAACAACAACACATTTATGAAGAAGTCACAAAACAAATTGATCATGGATTACTACATGAAAATAAAGAGTGCTCATGCACATCATTTGAACCAATCAGAATGTATGTGAGTGGACAAGCTGGAACCGGAAAAAGTTTCTTGATTAAAGTAATTAGAAGCTACCTACAGAAAAAAACTGATTCAACTTTGTCTTGTGTTGTTACTGCTCCAACTGGGTTAGCAGCATATAACATAAAAGGAATTACCCTCCATCGTTTGCTAATGTTACCAGTAGAGCATGAGAACAAAATACAATACCACAAGCTAACAGGAGAAGCATGTTTTGAAGTTTCAAGAGTATTGAAAAAAATGAAAGTTCTCATTATTGATGAGGTAAGCATGGTATCAAACTTAATGCTTGCCTTTGTACATTTAAGAATGCAGCAAATTCTAAAGACAAACTATGACGTGCTATTTGGAGGAAAACATGTTATAGTTTTTGGGGATCTACTGCAGCTCACTCCAGTTAAAGGACAACCAGTATTTCATACTCTTACACATGAAGACACGAAAAAGTCGTTAGGAAGTATAGGTAATGTGAATATTTTGACATACTTTGAGTTCAAAGAACTCATTACCAATATGCGGCAAGCAAATGATGATGATTATGCAAGTATTCTCAAAGATATCAGAATTGGACTACTCACAGAACATGGCAGAAAAGCTTTACAGAGTCGATTGCTATGTAATTTGTTTCCAACAGAACAAATAGTTCCAGAGAAAATATACAAGAAAATTGCTGGAAAAAATACTGTAATCTGCTTAATGCCAACACTACATGAATGCTCTATAAAAATCAAGAACTTTTGAAATTGGAAAATGAAGAGATTGTAAAACTGGAAGCTGTGGATAAAACACAACATGAAGGAATAACTATTATAGTGACAAGCAAATTGACAACTAAATTGGATTCTCTAGAGAAAAACATCTCGAAAACAGCTGGTTTAGAAAAGAATATTTATGTATGTATGAACTGTCGAGTAATTTTAAGACGTAATTTGGATGTAGAAAAAGGTTTAGTGAATGGAGCTATGGGTAAAGTTGTGGGTTTTGTTAATTACCAAAAAAAAGTTGGAATTGAATTTTTAAAAATAAAATTTGATCAGATTGAAGAGGTTAAAGACATTAGTCGTTGTTCAGTTCGTTTCTTGCTTGTGAAAGACTTATATGTACGTAGGAAGCAGTTTCCGTTTTCTCTAGCATATGCTGTAACTATTCACAAATCTCAAGGATTAACTGTAGATAGTGCTTTTGTAAACATTGGATCTACTGTGTTTAAAGAAGGTATGGCATATGTTGCTTTGTCACGGGTGAAAAAAATATCTGGTTTATTCATGATAGACTTTGATGAGTCAAAAGTTAGTGCTGATGCAAACTGTGTAAAGGAATATAATAGATTAAGAAGAAGCTATGCTCCTCATTTAGGTCAGTATCCTGTGTTTGAAAAACGTGTTGTTTGTCAGAAAAGGAGAATTGAGAATATCTGTAATGAGGATGTACAGAAGAGAAAACAAAAGGAGAGTGATGTGATTCCAAGCAAAAAGAAAAAGGACAATGTTGAAGAGGTTGTTGGTTGTCATTTTGAAAATAGCTCTGGTGTCAACTGCTACGCTAATGTAGTGCTGAATGTTGTATTTTATCTTGAAAGTTTGCAAGAGCAGATAATACTAAATCATGAAAAAAGATTCTGTTCTCTGCTGAGTTTTCTTTATGAGAAGCTGAGTAATGATAAAACTAAAATAGAAAGTGCTTCTGATGTTAGAAATCTTTTAGATGTATGTTCTGGATGTACACAGTTTACTCACAATGTCCAGCAAGATGCACAGGAATTCTTAATGTATATGCTTATGGTACTGGAAGATGAAGGGGTAGAAATAGAAAATATGTTTGGTCTCTCATATAAATGGGAACATAGTTGTGAAAACTGTTTGAACACATGCAGCTCTAATGTTGATTCAGAAAGGTTCATATATTTAACATTACCAGAGAGTAAATCAGTGACTTTTAGTAAATTAGTTAAAGATGCAAATCACAACATGGAATGTTCTCAATGTAAATCAGACATGTTATCAACGTTATTTTTAAAGAAATATGGACAGCATGTAATTTTAATGATGCAACGTTGTAGAGCTGATGGATCAAAATTGGACACTTTAATAAAGAAGTTTACAGGACATCAATTATCAATATCAGGAAAAAACTTTTGTTGCAGTTGCAATAATTTTCCATGATAGACCTTCTATAACTTCTGGTCATTACACAGTTCATCTAAAATGTGAAAGAGGCTGGACACTGTGTAATGATTCTAAATTGATTTTCAAGCCACGTTTGCCTGCAGAGTTACCAAATTCCTACTTAATTTTTCTATATCCCAAATTTTAGATACAAATTGCAGTATCTGAAGAAACCATTATTTCGATTTCATAGGATTAACATTGGATATTTCACCAAAAAAGAATTTTAAAATTACCATTTGGCCTCATGGAAAGGTACAAATTTCTATTGTGGACTTCTTTGACAGATATTATTTTGGTGTATGAGCTTAAGCAACAAGATTTACAGACGTTATTTATTGCAAATAGTTATTGTTCTTAGATGATATTTATAATATATATGTTACATTTCTATCAAGGTATGTTTTACTGAGAAGAGATTCAGGGCTTTTTTTAAACAATCTTTCAGATTGTTAATTTTTTTGCCCGCTGTTAAGTGATGAATGCAATTGATTTCACAATTTGCAGTGAAATTCAATGTATTCTGAAAACAGCAAAAAAAGGGCATAAAATTACTTTGTTAAATGTGAAAATATGTGTACTGTATTCTAAAATGTATTGTTAAATATTAATACTTTTTTTCTTTTTTTTCAGATCGAGAAAGAAAATGTAGGAAATGTAATCCTTTTTTCTAGCAATTAAAAAAAACCATTTATTTATAATTAAGTTATTTTGTTGGCCAGGTAAGTTTGAAATATCTGTATTTCTCACCCCTTCACTTTCATGCTCCCTTTTCTTCACTTCTCCTCACTGTGCTTTTCTCATTCCCCTTCTCTCTGTTTTCTTCCTTTACTGCTCTTTCGTAACTCCCTTACTCCTTCTATACTACTCCCCTAGGTTTACTGCCTCCATCACTACTTTTTCAACCATGTATCTCTCCCTGTCTCCATGTGTCTCAGTCATTCTAACTGCCTTACTCCTTCTCAGTTCCTTGCTCTCTGTCTCTGTCTCTCTCCCTTTGTCTGTCTTACCCTTAATTTCATTAACATCTCTGGAGCAGATTAACAAGGCCTCTGCGCCACCACTACGTCACTTTTCATAATGTACTGGTGGCGCAGGGAGCTCCTTCATATTTACAAGGAGAGGAAAAGCCACCCTGCGTGACTTTTCCTCTCCACATAAATACAGCCACTTCACACGCAGCACTGGGTGTTGAAAGGCCGTTCCATGGGTGTTGTTGTGGGTGTTCCCACGCAACACACATAGAACTAGACACATCTCCTGGTTTACGAGAAATCGTAACTCTGGAGATGTGTGTCAATGCTACGCCACCCTAGAGGTGGTGTTGCAAGGCACAACGAGGAGAAATGTTTTTATTTCTCCTTGTTTTTTCCTCTTTTAGTGTGTCCTAATTCTACAGCACGCATTGAAAGAGGAAAAAGCCTCTTGTGATTATTTTTGTGCAGGAAGGTGTCCCTTCCTGCACAAGAACAATCTCCCCACTAAGCAGGCATCCTTGTACCATGGTGCAAGGGAGCCTGCGCCGGCGCATGGCTGCAGTTTGTACGCCTGCGCAGAGGAAGCATAGAGATGCGACAAAAAAAATAATAATAAAAAAGTTTAAGTGTTTGGATGTTGGTTGGCTCTAAAAAGAGCCATTGTGTTAATTGAGTGTTTTTTGGTACCTATAAGTAAGTATCTATGCAGAGTCTAAAGATCAAAAGGAAGACTCTGTTCCCTTCATCTGTGAAATGTACTCTTGCTCTTTGGATTAGAAACATTATGTGCTGAACTTCTGACGTCTCTGCACACACAAGTGTTACATGATCTAATGCTATGCTAGCAGGCAGAAGTCATGTTGGGGGTAGAAATCATTTAGAAAAGGTTAAAATATGCAAAAAAAAGAAATGTGTGTTTCCATTTAAAAAAAAAAGTGGAGAACGTGAAAAGGGAGCAAGGTACAGAGTTCCTAACCCCCTACCTTTTGACAGGAGGTCCCTGGAGGACCATGAAGGGTGAAAAAAGCTTTATTTTATTTAAAAAATTGAGGGGTGCGCGTACCGTGCGCGCACGGTACGTGCACGTCGGGGGAAAAAAGAAAATGATTAAAAAAAAGTGTTTAGATGTTAGGTGGCTCTAAAAAGAGCCGTTGTGTTAATTGAGGGACAGAGGAAGGAAAGAATGGCAAAAATTATAGGGTGTCGCACGGTACGCGCACGTCGGGGGGGAAAAAAAAATGATTAAAAAAAAAAAAATGTGTTTAGATGTTAGGTGGCTCTAAAAAGAGCCGTTGTGTTAATTGAGGGACAGAGGAAGGAAAGAATTTCAAAAATGATAGGGTGTCTCACGTGTGCTGCTGTATCTTGATGTCTATTAGGGGAATGCTGGTCTCCGACAAAGCAAGAAGAGCATTACACGTATTGCACCTTATATGCACCCTCTCAAACAGAGGGTGTATATCCAGAGGAGCTGAAGAAGGTGAAGCTGCCGCCGCAGATGAAGTGCTCGGCTGAGCTGCCGATGATGTACTTGGCTGAGCTGCTGCGGATGTGCTCGGCTGAGCTACTGGAGGGTTTTCTCTAGCAGCTCGAGCATAAGCCACAGGATGTACATCCCTAACGTGCCTAATCATAGTGAAGATACTAAAAGAGTACTTCTTTTTAGGATCTCCTCTTGATAAGACATGACCAAAAAGAGTGCAGGTGACTTTGGGAGCATTCACTTTCTTCTGCCCCTGTGGAAATGTAAAATATTGCCAGATAAAAGAATCTTTCTGTTTCCTCTGTCTCTGTCTCACAAGAGTCTCCTGCTCACTCCCAGAAGATGACTGCTGCTCTGCCATTGTATCACAAAAACAGTTCAGCTCCTTCTCCCAGGGAATCAGAAGAAATAATGAGGGGAGTGGGTGTGGTGTTGGAAGTTTTTGGAACTGAAACTACTATAAACCAATGAAAAGTGTTGTTTCTTGATCACATGACTTACCGTGCGCACACCGTACGCTTACGGTGCGCGCATGGTACAAGCACGCATGCGCGTACATAAGACGCGCGCATGCGCGTACAGAGCACGCGCCTATGACGCACGCGCGCATGCGCATTCGGAGCATGCGCGCATGCGCGTACGGAGCACGCACGTACGGAGAACGCGCGCATGCGCAAAAAGAACACACGTGCATGCGCGTACGAAGCACGCGCGTACGCATCACGAACGAAGTACGCATGCGCACGTAACTCACGTACGCATGCGCACACGGAGTACATACGCATGCAAGACACTTGCGTGCACCGTACGCGTACCGTACCGTACGCGTACGGTATGCGAACGGTGCGCGCACGGAAAAAACCCTTAAAAAAAATTTTTTTTTTAGATTTATAGAAGATATTAACTATGCTGTTCAACTATATCTAAGATACAAAAAGAAGCTGAGCCATTCCATATTGCAGGATACAGTACATCTATAATTATATACATAGGTAGCATATTGTACAAAAAATAAATAAAAAATATAATAAAACAATGATAAATTAGCATTTAAAAAACCTTGCAAATTCACTTAAAAAACCATAGGTTTCACACACGTTGTAGTTAGGAATTAGCATTTAAAAAACCTTGCAAATTCACTGAAAAAACCATAGGTTTCACACACGTTATAGTTAGGAATTAGCATTTAAAAAACCTTGCAAATTCACTGAAAAAACCATAGGTTTCACACATGTTATAGTTAGCTGGACATTTCACTCATACAAAACCATTGAAATTCCCCCGTTATAGTTAGTTCAGCTAACTATAAGTCGCGCGCCCGCAATCCAGTGCTGATGACGTCACATATTACATCACTCATGACATGGTCAGTGACATCACTCATGACATCACTGATGACATCTCAAATGACATCACTGATGACATCACTGATGACGTCATCCATGTGATAAGTTACCACATCTTCTCACACCCTAATATAACCTTTGATACACCGACTCAAAATTTAAGAGTTTCATTCTCAAAACCATACATACTCCAATACCAATAACTACATACCCACTCATTGACTCTTAGGTCTACATACACCTCCACTCATTCACCTGTACAGTTACTCATACTTACACTCACTCCATACAAGACTAAAATAAGCATTTATACACCTATCTAGACACTCACACACTACCAATCATCCATAGACGTACACTCACACCTACTCAGTCATGCAAAAAATCACACTCCCATTTACTCACCTATGCGGTTATACACACTCAAGTTCACTTACTCATAAAAATAGTATCACATTCTTACGCTTTTATAGAATCATTGATACAAGCACACACTCATCCATACAGTCACTCTCACAATCACACACTCTCACATCTACCCACTTATATACTCTTACACACATATATGCTGCCTTTCACATATGTAGTTAGTCACAAATGTACCACTGAGATATACATTCAATCCCTAACCCACCCATACATACGCTCACTCAACCATACAGTCCATCACAGATGCACTCTTAAAAACATGCACCCATAGAATCACCCACTCACACATCTATGCATAGAGTCACACACACCCTACCCACACAAACACTCAGGAACCCATACAGATACTGAGACAAGCAATCAATAACTCATATAGACACTCATATAGGTATTCACAAAACCATGCAGCCACTTATACACCAACATACAGAAACATACAGACATTTACACAGTTTAGTCACTAGTCTGCAGTAAAATACATTTGATGACTCACTTATAGAGTTAGTTACGCACCAAAGAAAATCATCCATGTACACACTTGTACACCCACTCATTCTTCAACAGGCCTTTCCCTATATATATTAAACATATTAAAACTGTTCAGAAACACATACTCAATGGATGATGTCATCAGTGATGTCATCAGTGATGTCATTTGAGATGTCATCAGTGATGTCATGAGTGATGTCACTGACCATGTCATAAGTGATGTAATATGTGACGTCATCAGCAGTGGATTGCGGGCGCGCGAGTTATAGTTAGCTGAACTAACTATAACAGGGGAATTTCAATGGTTTTGTACGAGTGAAATGTCCAGCTAACTATAACATGTGTGAAACCTATGGTTTTTTCAGTGAATTTGCAAGGTTTTTTAAATGCTAATTCCTAACTATAACGTGTGTGAAACATATGGTTTTTTCAGTGAATATATATATATACATATACATATATATATGTTGCAAATTAACTCAAGGAAAAGATACAAAACAGATAAACTTTAAATTCACATAAGAATTTATTTATTTATTTTGAAAGTTATGTATAGTGCGAACATGACCACCGAGGGTGTCAGAGGGCTTTACAGATTATGCATCATGAAGGTTATAAGCAAACAAAACAGAATGAACAAGGCAACAAAATCAAAGTCTAATAGACAAACATTATCCTAAGGTTAAAAAAAAAAGACACCACAGAATCGACAGTGCAACAAGGTCACAATCTAGAATTGTCCAAGAAACTCGTGAACCAGGTGGCTGGGCCAGAGTCAACTTGTATGGACCCAGAACCAAATGAAAGAGCCATGCTAAAGAAGAAATTTCTTCATCAAGAGCCCTTTGACTTCTTTTTTGAAGAAGACAGTGGAGGGGTTCATCCTGACTTCCGGTGGAAGGGAGTTCCAGATCCTCTGAGCCATTCCTGAGAAGCGTCGGTTATAGGTCGTTTTTTTCTTACATTTTTGTGGTTTTACCAAAAGGGTGCTGGCACTTCTGGAAGCTCTAGGACTGCAGGAGAGCTCCAGTTTTCGAGCGAGGTACAGTGGGGTCTTGAAGTGGATGGCCTTATGAGGCATGCATGCAATTTTTAACTGTATCCGACCTTCGTATGGAAGCCAATTCAGGTCCCGCAAGTCCGGAGAGATGTGGTGGTATTTTTTTGTGTCAGTTAAGCGCCTAGCAGTGGAGTTTAGGGAAGCCCTAAGAGGAGCCGTCCTCACTCTAGGCAGGCCGATAAAGTGTTGCGCTACCATAGTCCAGCTTTGAGATCACTAATGCTTGTACTGCAACCTTTAGGTCATGAGCAGGGAGAAAGGGTTTGAGTTTCCTGAGTAGGCTGAGTTGGAAGTTCGCTCCTTTGGTGAGGGAACTGATGTGCTTCTGCATGTTCAGACTTTTGTCCAGAATGATACCCAGAGAAGATGCTGAGTCCACAAGGTGGGGTCTACAGTTAAGAGCAGTCAGCTGATTCAGCCATTGCTCCATGACAGGGGATTGGTTGTGGGGTGAGATCAGTAAGAATTCCGTTTTAAGAGCATTTAACTTCAGGTGATTACTTGTCAACCAACTTTGTGTTTCCAGCAGGACTGAATTGAGGGACTGAATGTCTTCGGGGAGGCGATCTTCAGGTATAGTTGGGTTTCATCCGCGTACATATGATAATGAACGCTGGATGATTTTAGAATTTCTGTCAGAGGTTCCATGAAGAGGTTAAAGAGCGTAGGGGACAGGGCTGAACCTTGGGGTACCCCCAAGGTGACCAGTGCGGGATGTGACAAGGAGTGGTTCACCTTGAAGATTTGGGATCTGTTGTGAATGAACAAAGAGAACCAGTTTAAAACTGGACCAGACAGCCCCATCCTATGTTCCAGGAGGTCAATTAGGTTATCATGTTTGACAGTATCACATGCTGACGAAAAGTCAAGAAGGATCAATAGGCACGCTTCATTGTGATCCAGCATTCTAAGCGCATCATCCACGGTGTATTAGCGCCGACTCCGTACTTTGACCTGGGACGAAAACCAGATTGGCATTGGTCCAGGAGCTGGAAGTGGTCGATGTGATGACAGAGTTGGGCGAGAACACATTTCTCCAGGAGTTTTGCTAAGGCGGGGATGTTGGTGATTGGGCGAAAGTTAAGAAGGTTTGTGGGATCAGCATTTGGTTTCTTTATGATCGGGGTAACTTGACCTGATTTAAGGCAATCAGGAATAGCACCTTGCATAGGAGAAGCATTGACGATCGTTGTCCAGAGTGTTAGTAAGGAGGATCTCACTTCCGGGAACAGGTTTGATGGCAAAGGGTCGTTGTAGTGATTGGAAGGTTTCAACGTCAACACCATTTTGCGTATAGTGGGTTTATCCAAGGTTTGGAACAGACTCCAAGATGCATTGTTTTGGGGGAGGAAGGGCTGTGAAGGGTCAGTGTTAGTCAACTCGAAGGGCAAAGAGTGTTCAGAGGACCACTCGGGAGGAGATCACGGGCCAAGCTTAATTCCATCTCAATCTTAGTAGACTTATCAGTGAAGAAAACAGCACATTCTTTGCAGTTTTGAGTGTCACTTGACCTGGAGAGGAGAGGTTAGGAGTATTGTTAGCTTGGAATTTGATGAGTTCAAAAACAAATTTGTACCGTTTTTTGCTTGATCTAGTTGAGTTCTGAAGAATGTGGCCTTCAAGCATCTGATGCATTTATTTTATGTGCTTCGTAAGGATCTCAAGTGACAGAGATGTTCAAGGGAGGGATGCGATCGCCATTTCCTTTCTGCAAGTCTTAGATTTTTTTTTTCAGCATTAAGACTATCATTGAACCACGGTTTGGAGCATTTGGCGGACACTCATTTAAGCTGAAGTGGTGCTACTGAGTCAAGTACATTAAGCATCGCGTGGTGATAGTGGGCCGTCAGGTCATGGACATCCGACATAGTCAAAGGGGGTGGCAAGATGCTATCACAGAGCGCCGTAAGGTCTTGTGAGTTTATGTTCCTTAAACATCTTTTTAACTGTTTTGGGTTCTTAGGTTGGGAATTGCTTGCGCTTAACAATTCAAGGACGTGGAAGGTGATGCAGTAGTGGTCCGTCCAGTCACATGAAAGGATCACCTCCAGGAGGAGAGAATTGGGCTTACCAATGACCAGATCTAGCATGGCTCCTTTGTTATGCGTAGGGCTGTCACATAATTGGGTACAGTTAAGGTCAAGTAGGAAGGATTTGAGGCTGTTGACAATCACATCGTTCATAACATTCCAGTGGAGGTTGAAGTCTCCCAGGAAGATCTGAGTGCCCTGGAAATCCGCGTTAGATGAAATTATATCCATGATCTGTTCTGTGAAGGTTAGGTTGTCGTGAGGGGGGTGGGATAACTTATGCAGTTTGCATGTGTGATTGTTGCCCCCAGTCACTTCAATGCATAGAAATTCACAAGACGGCAGGATTACTACGATGTAGGCATGCAATGCCTCCCCCTTGACCAATAGTTCTATCCATCCTAATGATATCAAAATTGGGAGGCATTAGAAGGTCCAGGATAGGAGCGACAGAGTCATTTAGCCAAGTTTCCGTCAGCATTAAAAGGTCAAGATCTTGGACAAGGATGAGATCGGCAATATCAGCAGCGTGTTTAACAGCCGATCTGCAGTTTAGGAGCGCACATTTGGGACTAATTGGGGTGTCAGTTGATGGGGGTAGCATGGTGGTGACTATTGTGAGGTTGTTCATATTTAAAGTTCTTGTATTTGGCTTAGGTTCCCTGAAGGGATCAGTGGGGATTGATTCAATTAGATGTGAGTTAGAAGGGGTGGAAGGTCATAAGACAGTAGTAGAAATTGAATATCACTCTCAGACAGGGAGGATCTACATCTGGGGTTGCAAGAGGGGTTATTAGGGTGCGGAGCAGAAGCCTAACTATGGGGTGTGTGGGTGGATTGGGATGTGGTTCACCTAGGATGGGGGGAACGGCGCCAGGTACAACCGCAGTAAGGGCATAGATGGAGATTGGTCATAAGGGAGCGGTTTAATCTGGAATCAACTGATAGATCCTCAGTGATGTGTGATAGGCTACGAATATCAGCCTTAAGTTGTTGAAGGCAGAGTGCAATCTCGTTGAGTCGGTCTTCCAATGAGGTGTGTGAATGGGGACATGAGGCTAGGTTCCGTGGACCTAGCAGCTGAGGATAGCTAGTGGGGGAAGGGACAAGAAGGGCCGGGAGCGATTGAATAGGCCCCAGGGCAAGGGATTCTGGGAAATGGAACTGTGTGCTTGGAGGGACGTGAGAGATAGAGGAGGAGGGGACGGACAGCAGGTGACCCTTGCCAGCCTGTGTGGCCAGGATGGGATTGTGGGTAGAGCTGGGGAACGGGATTATGGGGATAATCCGGGCAGCATTGTGAGCAGTGGAACTAGGGGAGTTAGAGCCAGCTAACCGTGTGGGGGGGAGCATGTAGATTCTCGTGATGGCTGTGCATTCGCGGCTTATTAACAGCGGGCAGTGCGGTGGAATTGGTATTCAGAATAGAGGTAGCTAGAGGAGGGCCTATCGGAACAGATGTCAGGTTGGCCTCTGGTGATGAAGAGGCGGGAGATAGAATTTGCACAGTATGGGGAACCCTAGCGTTCACAACATGTAGTGCGGTGGGATTGTTATTCTGAGTAGAGGTAGCTAAAGGGGGGCCCTTCTGAACAGATGTCAGGTTGGCCACTGGTGATGAGGAGTCGGGAGATAGAATTTGCACGGACTGCGGAACGCTTGCGGGGCTAGCCCCTCTATGGGGAGCGAAACTGAAGTTATCGACTGTCTTCATGATGATGTGGAAGAAGTTGTCAAACAACATTAGATTGCGGTCAGAGGCTTGGATAAGGATGGTTCCGTTCTTGTAAAGTGAGATGGTGGCTTTAGCTCTAAAGGCCGGGGAGGGTGCAACGGTCACTCTGAGACCGTGAGGAGTTTTAAGGGAAGAGGAGATCTTGAGAAGAGAGTAAATGGCCTTCTGCCGTTGAGCGTGTCGTTTAGGGTAGAAGATGAGATAATTTATGGAGATACCCTTGTTAATGGAGTAGACGGGATCTAAAATAATAGTTTCAGTCTATGTTTGAATTTTATTGCAGCATTTTTTGAAAGGTTAGGAGGATATATGATTCGGAACGCATTCTGGCCCGCCATCTCTAGGTTGGGAGAGATGAGCTTCGGAGGATTCGGCACCAAACCCGCACCTGCCATGTCTACTCACCCAGGCAGACTAAATACACAAATAAACTGGGCAGAGGTGTGTGCCAACCATAGGGGGCACAGGGAGGACGTATCCAGGGGCTAGATGTGCATTCAGAGGGAGAGTGTTCTCGGAATAGGTTGGGCTGGGCAGGGAGCTGCTAATTACTAGCTGTGCACCTACAGATTCATTCCGGTGTAATAGCACCAATGAGAGCCAGATTATCCAGGGCTAGAAGATAGAAGACAAGTGTGGCATTGAGACCCACTTACTCACTACGCAGAAGAGACACCCTTACTGGCTACACACCCTCAGGTACCATTGTGTACAATGACTATGAGAGGTCAGATTATTCAAGCAAACAGGTACCAGACTGGAGCATACTTACAAAGAGGCAATCCTGGACTTTACCTCTTCAGAAGGTAGGCAGTTCAGGCAGGTCGTTTCAAACAAGGCCATAGAGGAGATAACCATCTCCACCTATGCGGTGATAGTGCAAACTAAGCAGACACATGTGTGGGATATAGAGCATACTCCAATGAGGGAATCCTGTACTTTACATCTTCAGAGGAAGACAGATCCAGCAACAAGGCCATAGAGGAAATATCCATCACCAACTTCATACAAGGCCATAGAGGAAGTATCCATCAACCACTATGTGGAGAAGGTGCAAACTAAGCAGGCCCATGTGTGTGAGATGTGAGGAAGAACACACTACAAGATGGACGCCAATGCTGGGAAAGGAACACCCCTATTTCACTTTCCATGACTGGCCCTAAACAACAAGCCCAATTCTCTTTCCATGGCCAGCAGTACCTAGTGCTCATGGCTGGGGGGCGCCCTCCCGAGGGAGGTGGCCAAAATGGACACCATTATGTGAATAGCTAATCTCATGGGCCACCGAGCGAGCAAGGATAGCCCAACAGGAAACATCAGACCCAGTCTGGCTCGCGAGTTAAAACAAGTCAGCAATAATGGATGGATCAGTAGCCCAAATGCCAGTTTTACCCTTACTTGTTACTTGCAAGATGAAGGGGCAGTCAGAGGGGGTCAAACGGGACTGCAGGAGATCAGTCCCAATGAGCGCATCACGCCCACCTTCACCTGAAATCGACGTGATAGCACTTTATTCATCCAGCACCACGCTCGGATCCACGAAATGCTCTAGGATCGCAGCGAGCCCGGGACAGTTTCATTGCATCTGCAGAGGGACTCCTTAGAACCAACAAGCCGCTCGGGACTTTCCAGCAACACTCCAGAGGGGTAGTTGTTAGTGCACAATACGGTGGCTGTCGATACCACCCAACCAGGGGTTCAATCAACTCATCCTAATCAGCCTGAAATGCCTCCACAAAGGCTCATCAGCAGTCCCAACGGCGCCCAGCATCCGACACCAGCCGTGAGGCAGAATCGCTGGTCTAACAGAAACAAGGAGCTTAAAGACACGCACAGCGCTACTGACTCTCTACATCAATAGTTATCTTTCTGGGAGCACCTTAGGAGTCAGCACAAGATTCACGGGCCAAAACTCCTGATGCGGAGGCCGACAATACATCCACAGCAGCAGGGCGATCGGATCGGGGAGAATAGCCCACGTGCACACGGCATCACCGGGAGCACCTCAGGAGTCAGTACATGAGTTACGGTCCAAAACTCCTGGTGCGGTAGCCAGGATTTTCACCCCAGGCAGCAGGGCGGATCGGATCGGGGAGCATAGACCGTGAGGCACACGGCATCACCAGGATCTCGGCTGCGACGAAGGGAGCGGTATGATGGGCTCCTTTCTTCTCCCTGATGAAATCCCCTCAGCCTTTGGAACTCAAATGCTCGGGAGGCCAAATCCGTGTCAGCAGCTCTTGACAAATTCCCACAGGGCACGGGGCTTAGCTCTAGCAGAGCTATGAGACGAAGCGAGCCTCAGGGCAGATCGGAGCAACGACAACTCGGGTCGGAACAAAACAGCCAGGATAGGGGAGGAGGGTGTGCTCCTTACATAGTCCAAAAGATCCTCATCACAATAGGAGCTCTGGATTCAGTGCGAAGCAGGCACGAGACTCCAGCAGGAGAAAGAGCATTAGCTTCCACCAAGACTCGGAAGGCTCCGCTCCTCACTCCGGTCCGAGGCAGTCCCAGGCAGCGTCATCGTCACGGCGGACAGAACTTCAGGTAGGATAATTGCCACAATTTCTTCATTACATGGTTTTAAGGCATATCGTTACTTTGCAGGAAGGATACTCGGTAAGCTGATGTCATGTAGCAGGGTGGATGGAGGGCATAACCAGGGATATTCACAAAAGAGTGATCCCAAGCCCTAGAGCTTCCTTGGGGAGTACCAGCTCAGCGGCCATCTTGCAAGAATGGTAGTAAGTCTACTACAGATACTAGTGGTTAGAGCTACATATATACAAGTTGCAAATTCACTCAAGACTACATTTTAGTGTTGGACAAATATATATTACATATTTACAGAGCAAGATCTTCTCGCCATTGCTGGGGTTCTTGCTTTCAGCCCGAACTTCAGGGTGTTGTTGCACTCACGGGCAGGGATCTTGGGCCTGAAGGGATCACAGAGCTGGTGATGTCCACAGCACTCCACATGCAGCAGGCAAGGTCCATATCAGGGCTCCTCTTCGCCATGTTGTTTACAGGGACAGGCAGTCCCCCGCCAGCAGCAAGCACAGCTCCCCCACGCTGCGGGGCACCAAGTGAACCTGCACAGCACCTACCAGCAGCAAGTGAAGTCCGCAGCAGTGCTCCTCCCCACCTCGGTGTCCACCGGTACAGGCAGTCCCTGGCCACAGGACATCGCAGGGCAGCATCCAGAAGCCCCAGGTATAAGATGGCGGCTGGCCTCTCCTCAAGAAGAGAGTATGTGTCTTCTTGTCCCCAGGTAGATCTCCCACGGCAACAGGGAAGGGAAAGCTCCCACGAGTTGCACGACCAGCATGGTCTGCTCGGTCTGAGAGAGTCTACCCCCCTGCAGCCTACCTGATGACCGCCAGGCCGCTTCAGATCCCCCAGGCGTCCGCCGCATCCTGACGCCTCAAGCAATCTATACAGTCACTTACTTACACATTTACAGACCCAAAGAGTTACTTAGAGAGACAGTCATATGTCAACATAGTTACTTACACATCCAGTGACACACCGAGATAGGGACTGATACACTTATTTAGATATGTACGGAGGTAGTAATACTCCTTGTCACCCATCCAGATAAGTAGCCCTTGAAACATGTGCTGGGCCTGCTACTGCAGAGCCTGTGTGTGCAGTTTTATTACCAGGTCAAGTTGGCATTTAACACTCCTTGCCAAGCCTTAAACTTTCTTTCTGCTAAATATAAGTCCCTCCTAAGATAGGCTGTAGGTAGGCCATAGGACAGGGTGCTATGTGCTTAGAAGGTAAGACATGTACTTTGAAGTTTCAGTGAGCACATGCGCACTTCCAGACTGATATGCCCATTTTCTCCACATAGCTAAGTAATACACACACTCTTTCTGGAGAACTTTTCTAAATAGTAGGGGAACTCCAAAAACCTATATCCGAAGACAGCACTTTCTCACCATTTCAGTCACTGTGTGAAAAATGGTCCCTCTTGTGTAACCCAATAAAATACTCCAAACAAAATACTTCCTACAAATCAATTTAGATAAAATTACTGAAATAACGACCATTTTTTTTGCTTGAAGTAATGTCATAAGAGGCAAATAATTTAAAAAAAACATAATTAGACCATTCCACCCTATCTTAAAAGCCCAAACATAACCAACCTTCATTGGCAAAAGCACCAAAAGCAATCCAACTACTCGTTCATAGTGCCAGAGAATGACCTCATACAGCCATCAACTGGAACACAAACAAGACCTTACATCACATTACTGCAACTCTGGATCGATCGTCCTCCAAGTACAATGTAGTTTCCTGCCTAATAATTGGATTAGATAATTGAACATTAAAATTACTGTTAGCACCCTCATGCAACCAAATTCTCAAGAGCCAGTCCTTACTAAACCTTTGGCACCTTGGGTTACTAAATATCGCTATTCTTGTGAGTGTGATGCCACTGAATTGATCATGTGTTGGGGTGGGCTACCAGGCAGTTCCTGAATGTTGAGAGGGGTGATTACTAGGCCTCTGGCGGGTGTTGGCATTATGGGTTAGGTTCTCTCTCTGGCCATGGGTGCACACTAGCTATGGCTTCCCACTCTATGGCTTTGGACTGCCGTTTGTGAACCAGCATAGGCTTTTGTTTAAGTATTCATGTTAATCACAGCCCCTTCACGAGCTATGATTAACATGAATACTTAAAAAAAAGCCCACAATCTTCCCTCGCACCGCGCTTTACTAACTAAAGAGAGGAGCAACTTTAAAAACACAGCGTGTACTTTTCAAAGTACACGCTGTGTTTTTAAACTTGCTGTTTACCTTAATGGGAACAGTGGTGTACACTAACACATCCAGGGACAGTGATGCAAACAGTAATAGATCCATGAAGACATACATACATACATACACTGATACTCCCAGAAAGACACTGATGCATACAGTGACACACCCAGACACACATAGACATGCAAATTTGACACAACCAGGTACACACTTATGGATACACTGATACACTCTGATGCATATAGTGACACAGCAACACAAACACTAATACATCCAATGACACGCTCAAGCACAGAATAATCCACACACCAATACACCCAGTTACACACTGACCCATGTAGTAACACGCCCAGGCACACACTGATCCATACACTGACACACCAAGGCAGACAGTAATACATATGGTGGCCTACCCAGATACACTCTGATGCATACAGTGGCTCACCCAGGCACACACATATATACACAAGCACACCCAAGAAGACACTGATGGACTCACTGACACACCCAGGCACACACTCATGCATACACTAACACATCTAATGACACACTTATACATACATTGACACACCAAGTCACACACTGATCACACACTGATCCATATATTAACACACCCAGGCACACACTGATGCATATACCGACACACCCAGGCACACACCAATGCCTATGGTCATACACCCAGGCACACACTAATGCATACAGTTATACATCCAGCCACACACTGATGCATACATTGAAACACCCAAGCACACACTGATTTAAACATGAAAAGTACCACACTTAGAGTGGTCATAACATAGTGACATAGCTGTTTATGTAGGTACTTAAATGCTTAAAATATGTAAATTAACAGCATATAATGAAAAACTAGATGTATTGGTTTGATTTTTCTTCCCAGAAATCTACTTGTACTTAAAAACAGAGAGTTAAAACAGGCAGAAGAAAGAAGGATACTAGCTCCTTACAACACAGAGAGAAAAGGGAGAAATTTCGGGAAACATGATTAAAGAGAAAAGAGCTGTGGTGAGAAAAGTACGAAGTTTCTCAAAATTGTGTGTGCAAAAATGAAAAGTGAGCAAAAGCATGCAAAGAAAAAACAAAGTTAAAAATCAGCTAAGAAAGTGGAAAAACTAAGTGACATCAAGAGTCCAACATTTTATAACAAAGGAGATAGTTTAACAAGAAGACAGAAGCAATTTAAGGAAATAAGAGTCAGAATGTTTTTGTAGTAGGATCATTCAGAATTTGGTATGAAATATGAGGCAGTATTAAAGGAGAAGAGAAGCAGTCAAACAAAAACAACTTGAGGCTACAATTAATAAGGCATTTGCCCTGAAGAAGAAGCTATTTATTTTGATTCTGAACAGAATGAAAACACTGGATAAAACAGTGTTGTCTATGAAGAGAAGAAACCAAAAAAGAACTTGTGAATAGACTTAATTTTTGTCAACTTTTCAGAGAAGACTGTAAGCATGCGTCCAGTACTGAGCCTTTTTTAAAGGAAGAAAGGTACTTCCAAGAGAACACATTAGTGCATGCAGTTAAAACAAATGGTCGATGCTATAAAGTGAAAGAAGGTAGTCCCATTGCAAAACAGGAGATTGTTCCTACAAATGTAGAGTAAGTAATAGTTGAAGAGGTACAAAGAAGATGTAGACAGGCCACTATATACAAATAGAACTCTTGCAATATTTGCAGTGTTCGTCAGGAATTATTTGATATATTGAGACATTTCTTACGTATCTTTCCAAGCAAAAGTCTGAACCAGAAATTGCAATTTTGCAAGGATTAGATCTACGCAAAGTAAGTAAGCATACTAATTTACAGGGACATTCACTAGCATGTCTATCAAAGAAAGTGTGCAGAAGCACCTTTCATCACTTCAGAATGTCAGCTGTTTCTCATTCTAAAATGCAAAATTTAGTTTAGAAATGAGTACCGTTCTTTTGCACAAAAGCAAAGGTAGAAAAATTTGGTCTGGATGTTCAGTCTCATTTCTTTGTTCCTGAACAAGTGTCTAGGGAAAATGAGGAGTTGGTACGTGCAGGTATAAAGGAACAGGACACAGGTATTAATTATTATTGATAACTTTACACATGAGATTTCAAAGTTTAACACAGTTTTCTTTAGAGAAACCAAACTGTTGTAAACTCACTCATCGCAAAAGCCAAACTCTCGATGTTGTTCTGCACTCAAAAACTGAACAAGAGAACAGAGATAAGTGGCAAGAATTTACTGTATAATTATTTGTAGAGGATCGTTTTGATTTCACAACACAGCAAATTATATGTATCAGTATGATAAATTAGAGAATAACAAAATGCCAGCCAGAGCAATACATAACAAGATAGAATTAGTTTCAATTCCAGAAGAACTTCAAGCATTAAATGTGTATGAATCTATTCTCATACAAAATATACACCCATTTCGGGCAATAGTTCATATGGAACCAAAGACAGCGAAGCTGCCAGCAACTGAGCTACAGAAAGACCTTAAAGGAAGAGTTGTCTACTTACCTTTAGATTTTAAACAGAATATTGAAACTGTAGGGATAGAAAGAGATATTGATGAACCACTTATCATTTTAGTAAATGGTGTGCCTACCAAGATCAAATAAATCTGGCAAGAGTTAGTGTATGTTAATAAAGTAAAACAATCAACATTACACCTGACACAAAATAATATTTATTCCAAAATGTTGATGTTGTTCAAGATGTTACTTCTATGAAAGATGAAACATTACCATCAAGTGTACAGTTTGAAAAAGTGGATCGATCCTAATCAAAAATTTTTGGATCACTACAGCATCCACACACTGCATTCCAAATACGTTATTAGTGATGCTATTGATCTCTTTCAAATGAAAAAAGCAAAAGGGGAGTGTGTGGGAGAAATGTTTAGAGGCTGGCTGTTTTCCAGAACTATTTCCCACTGGAGCTGGTGGCGATATGATTACTGCCCCATACAAATATCAGCAGCTGAATACAGGCCAATCAGATTATATTCAGAGGATCCTAAATTTCGCAAGTGTATTCCATACATGTTCCATCTACTATTTGAGTGTGACTTGTCTGGGCTATCATATGCTTTAAACCACATACTAAAGACAGGAGATAATCTATAAACTCGCTCTACAAAGGAATTTGTTGACAAAGATCATGGTAAGGATGAAAAGTTGGAATACAATTTGATGGCATGCCAACGAGTATTGGTATTGTCGTCAAGGAGAACTGAAATGTATGTTGAGAAACCTCAGTGCACCTTCTTGGTTTGTGACACTCAATTGTGCAGAATATGCATGGGGTGACTTACTTGAGGTTTTGAGAGAAGCAAACAAACATTAAGGACATCAGTTGTGAAGACAGCAGGATAACTTTGCTCTTTGGATCCTGCAAATGTTTGCAGATATTTTAACCACACCTTTCAAGCCAAGCTGTCTTTCATCTGCAACAAAATAAATCTTTGGCGCAAAGAGTACCAAGCAAGAGGTGCTCGACATATTCATATGCTGTTATGGAGAAAAGATGTACTGAAATTTAGAACAGACAGTGATGACTCTGTACTATCTGAGATATCAAATTTTAAACTTTCAAACTACTATCGTCAAAAATGCCGGTGTAAAGCAACATTTTACACAAGGTGTAGTTCTGGATTTCTACAACCTGTCATTTCCCAAGGAAGAGTGCATAGCTTTTTCTCTGCCGCCAGACATACACTGACATGAAAATCACCCCAAAACACATACAACCTCAGAAGAACAGAGGCCTACAAGTTCATTAATTACTATAACCCTCTGATTCTGAAAATGTGGAATGTAAATATGGATATACAATTTGTTCCAGACAACTCCATTGCTATTGCTCGTTATGTCACTTTGTACAATACAAGATCAGAGAAGACAGAGAGGAAGGAGATGTGGGAGCAGATGTTTGCAGAAAAGACTCTAACCAAGAAATTGTACAGCTTCAGCTTGAAAATGCTTTCACATAGGGAGATAGGTTCTAATGAATGCTGTGATCTGTTGAGCTCAGCCTGTTTCTACTCAAAGTCAAGGGGAATTGTTTGTGTTAATCTAGGCCTTCAAGCATGCACAATAGAGTGTTGAAGCCTTTTTGGGGAACTTCAGTACCAAGAAGAGTTTGACCCAGAAAGTACAGACATTGTGAAATCAAATATGCTGTACACTTGCTATCCAAGAAGGAGTCCATATCTAGAAACCGTGTCTTTATGAAATACTTCAACAATGCAAATATAGGAGGAATGTAACAGAATACATAGATGAATGACAATATGCAGTAGTTGGTTATTATGGTTGCTTTGTCCGACATACAAAAATAAATCTAATTAACCACAGAAAACTTAGTTGCCAAACTCTTGATACAAGAGAATTTTTTTATTTGGCACTACTACAACTCTTCAAGCCTTGGCGTTCTGAATCGGAATTACTCACAGACTATGACTGCTTTGAAGATTCTGTCAATGCTGTGAAAGACAGCATTCAGAGTTGTGTGTTTTCAAACCATTTGAGAATGTTAAATGATGAGATTGAACAGTAAGAAAGAGTTGTTGCTGTGGTAGCTAACATAGTTCACAAAGCAGCCAAAGTTCAGGACCACTGAGCCAAGATACTCTTGCACAACCAATTATTGAAAATGAAACTGCAATAGCCATGAATGAGGTGGAAAAAAGTGCAATGCAACAAGCGAGACAGAAACATGTTGATTTACAACAGTTAGTTGGACAACTGAACAACAAACAGAAATAAATTTATATGGAGGTAAATGATCAAATATACCATGGATTCCTCCATGAGAAAAATTAATGTAAATGCTTATCATTTAAGTGAATACTATTATATGTTAGGGGTCAAGCAGGCACTGGGAAAAGCTTTTTAATTGAAATTCTCATCCCATACCTACAGAGGACTACAGAATCAAATTTGTTATGTATAGTAACAGCACCAACTGGATTAGCTGCACACAACATTAAAGGAATTACTTTCATTGACTACTTATGCATCCATGACAATAAACTGAAGTACCAAAAGTTAATTGGTGAAGCTTGTCTTGACGTCTCAGGAGTACTGAGCAAACTAAGGGCCAGATGTAGGTAATCCACAAATACCGAATTCTTAATACCGAATTTTACCGATTCAGTATTAAGAAATCGTATTTCTTATGTAGCTAATGAATCAGTAAAAAATACTGATTCCTTAATATTCCTTATTACCGAATCGGTAACACCGATTCGATAATAAGGGATACCTACCCATTCATTCCTATGGGCTTGGAGGCCCATAGGAATGAAGCTAAAGCCATTCTATATTAGCAATTCGGTATTACCGAATCGGTAGTACCGGGAGGTATTTCAAGGGTGCCAGGGTGTCCAAAGGACACCCTGTTGCACCCCTAAAATGTGCCTGTGTGCACACGTGGCTCACATCCATGCCCTAAGGGCATGGATGTGTGCCACATGACACTTAAAAAAAAATTCAAAAGTGAATTTTTAAAGGAATTCGTTAATAATTACCACCAACTTGAAGTTGGTGGTAATTAACGAATTCTTAAAGCACATAAGCACTCTTTTATGTGCTTTCTACATTGCATTTACTGAATCGGTAAATATCGATTCGGTAAATACTGATTCGGTATTTACCGAATCATCACCTACATTAGGAATGGCTAAATACCGGTCGGTAACCCTGAAATTTACCGAATTTCGGGGTTAACGACCGGTATTTAGCCACCTACATCTGGCCCTGAAACTTTTAATCATCGATTAACTTACTCCCATCAAAGGACAACCTGTGTTCAAGACACTTCTCCATGATGAAACAAGGAATTCTTTGGGAAGTATTAGAAATGTAAACATTTGGCTAAACTTTCCATACAATGAACTACTTGCGTCAAGCATCAGATGTGGAATATGGAAATATTCTAAATGATATTAGAGTTGGAGTTCTCACAAAGGAGGGGAAATGTTGCTTAGAAATTCGACTTATAAAGAAACTATTTTCCTCAAACAAGATGGCAGCTAATCGACAATTTCATTGAAGAAGAGAAATCCATAGTTTGCCTTGTGCCTGCACTTAAGGAGTGTTCCAGTTTTAACAAGCAATTACTAAAACTGAAGAAAGAAAAATGTTTGGAAATTAAAACTAAATGGAACACCGGGGGTGACAGTACTTGTTGGACTTGGCCCTTTTTGGCAGGTTCACCCCTGAACCTTTTGCCTTAAGCTCTGACATGGTGGTAGTGATTTTAGGCCTCTGCACACTTTAGCACTGTGGCCCAGTCTGAAGTGCGTGCGCTCTCTGTGGTACATTCGGAAGGTTGGCCTGCCCTCCCATAGGAATGCATGAGGATGCCCTGATCAGTGTGTGTCAGTGGTAATTCCTGTTATGAGAGGAGCTGTGTGGTCAACTCTGGTATGTCTGAAATCGTGTGAATAAATGCTGCGCAATAGTGTGCGCAGATTTATTGTGGTTATGTTAGAAATGCCACTTTTAGAAGTTGGCATTTATGTGTCCTATGTGTCTGCCTGCATGATGTAAATTGCATGTCTGGCTTGTGATTAACAGGAACTGAGAGGGCTGGGGAATTCCAGGAGCCAGGATGAGTCTGCCCAGTGGTGAATAGGGAGATCTGCATGTAGATGGGAGGGAGGAGTTGCACCTGGGACCTGAATAGGACAGTGCCTTCCCTCCACAATGCTGGCTCCACCTCCTGTGGTGCGTCTGATGTCCCTGGCCTGTCCTGTGAAAAGAAGGAAGGAGTCATGTACACAAAGTGCTACTGAACCAGTTGTATCTGGTTCCCCCAAACCCTGCACCTTGGCACAAAGGGAAAATGTTGTATAAATATAGGGGCTGTGACCCCATGTAAATGTTCAGTTCTGATCCAGAATCCTTCAAGGGCGTGCTGCTGCTGGGGCCCAGGGGGCGGGGGAGCTGCCATGAGGGCTTGCCTCCCTGGGCCCTGCACTGCCCCTTCATTCCTGAAGACCTCTTTGCTGGGAGCTTTTTGCTCCATTTCCTTATGCCTTCAGGACTTCGTGTGCTTCCAGCGTCCTGTGAGCGCTTTATCCTGAACTTTCCCCCAGGAGAGAGGGAGAGCCTGGGGGCTGTGCGGTGCTGAGCTGCAGCCCCCCCCCCCCTTTGGGAGGGAACCCCCACCTTGGGGATTCCCCCGTGATGCCGGCCTTGCGGGTGCCCACCCCGCTTATTTTTATATTTACGGTGGGTGCCCACCCCACCTGGCAGCCTTGGATTTATTTACTTTATTGATTGAGCGGGTGCCCACCCCGCTTTTATATATTTAATTAGAGGGAGCCTACCCCTCATTGTCCGCCTGGGGCACGAGGTACATTGTCGGTGCCTGCCCCCGCCGCCTGAAAGAGGACATGCGCCGAGAGCCGGTAAGAGGGGGCTCGAGGTTGTCCACTGTTGTTTAGTTGCTGAGCGGACCCGCCGTTGCGGGCCGCTCCATCGTGGGCATGTTTATTTGTAGAGCCTGTGCGTGGCTCCCTCGGGGCATATTTCGATTTAAGCGCTAGTGCGCTCCACGCTTTGAGGGCATGGGTTGGGAGAGCCCCAGCTGACCAGCGCACATTTGTTTTCCCCTCCACAGCTGCCCCACCTGACAGTGGGCAGCAGCACCGTTCTTGGGGGCAAGTTCTGTTTTGCGCATAATTGTTTTAGAGCCCCGTGTGGCTCCAACGATGGGGCAGAGTTATTTACAGAGCCCGGTGTGGCTCCCACGTTTTGCATAGTTATTTTCAGAGCCCCGTTTGGCTCCAACGGTTGGCCTATTTGTTTTCAGAGCCCCGTGTGGCTCCAACGAAGGGGGCACATTTGTTTTAAGGGCCATTGAGAGCCCATGCCGTATTTTAATATTCGCAGCTGCCCAGCAAGTAGTGGGCAGCTGCACCGTTTAGGTAATTATTTCTTCAGGGGCATGTTGACGGTAGGAGTGAGACACACTCCTTTGCCCCCATCCATTCACAGCTGCGCAGCACTTAGTGCTAGCTGTAACATTTAGGCCTGGGCAGATTACGCACCCATGACTTTCGCTGCATAGGCAGCGCGCCCTGACTTTTGGACATAGAGTATTTGAGCCCCTTAGAGATGACCAGATGGCCAGGGGGACTATTAGGTTTGTAGGGCGCCAGGCCCTAGAGTGGTTTATTTGGTGCTAGGAAATGTAATTTATATTGTATGTTTTATGCACCCTGATTTATGCTTCTAGATGTGATTTTATGATTATGAGGTTTTACCTACTGTGTTATGTTTTATTTTGATCTTCTACTGTGGTTTAGGTATGAGTAATTTCCTACTGCGGTTTATGTTAGTAAGTTTATTTCCTAATGCGAGTTATGTTTAGGAGATTATGGCCTACTATGTTTAGGCTTATGAGATTGGCGCAGAATATATTTCTCGCCTGATATAATATGATTTATGTTTCAGGTTGATGCTGAGTATAGTGTGCCAGTAATTACTGGTTATGTTCTAAGTTCATGATAGGTCTTACTTTTACTATTTTTAACTAGTGATGGTTCTGACAGTGGCCCATGTGGCCCTGTCATATGTAAATAATCCCCTGTAAATATTGCCCAGTGCCAGTTGGCACAGTGTATATTGTGTGATTATCACTCTAATGTGTTATGATAATACAAAGGCTATTTTTATATATAACCTTGTGTGGAGTTTCTTTTGTGGTGTGCCTAGTATGTTGTTGCTGTGTGTGTTGCGCAAATGCTTTACACATCGCCACCGGGATAAGCCTGACTGCTCGTGCCAAGCTACCAAGGGGGTGAGCAGGGGTTATCTTTGGCGTGTAACTCCCTCGCCCTGACTAGAGTGGTGGTCTCTGCCTGGCTTTGGCGCAAGCCTTAGCCAACCAAAGATCCCATTCCTAACAGTACTGCTAAGTGAAAAACTACAAGTAAAATTTGACTTATTGGAGAAATCTGTTTCCAGAGCTGCGGAATTAGGAAAGTGTATATGCATTTGCAAAAACTGTAGAGTAATTTAGCTGCATAATTTAAATGTTGAGGAAGGATTCGTTAATGGTGCTATGGGTACAGTGATTGATTTAATTAACTTTCCAAAAAAGAATGAGGTTGAATACTGCGGTCAGCACACGGGAGACACAAAGGGGGGATTTGCGTTTACATTTCAAATATGGTGAGGGTTCAGAAGATCAAAACGATTAAGTCCACCTCCTATTATCAAATTGTCAGTATTTATTTACTTTTGCAAGTTGAGGTAGTGGTTATTAATTTTTACAACAACATAGATAAGGGCAAATTGCAGATGTATTAAAAAGCCATATTGATGATCTAAGCATTTTGGTTGTATCTAAAGAATGGACGTGATTACGATCTGCGGCGGGGATTTTAACACCAGTATCTGTCGTCAGTTTGAATGTGGGTTTGGGGACGTTGAAATAGAAAACAACGCCCATGTGGCTCACTTCGTTCATTCAGATAGGGGCGAAAGATACAACGAAGCCATGGCAACTTTTGACCTTGGTTTTGCCAATATGATGTGTTCTCCTCCAGTAGAGTTTGGTCCCACGTTCATTGGTTGGGGTCTTAACTCTTTGATAGATTTTATTATCATCCCAAACCGTTACGCTAACTGGTTTAATCAATTTCTTATCTATTCAAATGGTCTGAGCGACCACTTACCGTTAAGTATTAATATTGTACTTCCCTTCAAGAGTACACCCTCTATTGTGGAAAGCTTGGTTTGGACCCAAGATATTGTGCTGGCCTGTCAAAACGGTTATTTCCTGAGCTGGGGCAGGAAAGATCCTGAGGTACTGAATACAAAGATTATATCAAAGGCTTTAGCCCCTATTACTGAGTGCCTGCAAGAAGGGACATCCCATAGGGACATATTGAATGCGTTTTCCCTAATTACGTTAGTGATACAAAATTCACTGAGTTGTCCCCGTAAGGCGCCATCCAATAAGAAAAATGGATGGTTTGACAATATGTGCACCAAGACGTATTCTTTGTTAAAGACTGCACTCCACAGAATAGAGAGGGATTATGAGGAAATCAGAGGGTGCAGGAAGGCCTACAATCTTGCCAGGAACAAACGCAAGAAAGAAATTAAAGATCAAGCTTGGAATAACCTTTATGAGGCTTCTTTACGTAGGGATTGTTCCTATTTCTGGCAGGCAGTAAAGGCACCGTTTTTCTCCAATAAAGGGAGCAAGGGTTGAGGTAGCGATTGATGAGAAATCATGGGTCGACTTTTTTTCCACGGTCTATGGAAACAAGGGTAATGAGGATACTACCATAGCCCAGGAACTATATCCATCTGGCGACCATATTGTTTTCTCGCCGATTGATATTCATTTTACACATGGTGAAGTGCTGGCGGCTATAAATGAGAGTAAAAGAGGTAAGGCCTCAGGCCCCGACAGGATTCCGATAGACCTGTACAAAAGCACGACAGAGCTTTGGTCTCATTTGCTAACTCGAGTTCTAGAAGCATGTTGTGCTAGGGGTTTTATTAAATCCTGGTCAGAGTCCGTAATAATACCCATTTTTAAAAAAGGGGACTGGGAAAATCCTGCTTGCTACTGACCCATATCCCTTTTAGACTCATTTATGAAAATTGCAGGAAGGGTCGTTTTGAATAAACTTCAACTGTGGGCCGAGGACAATAATATTCTGAGCCAGGTCCAATACGGTCTCAGGGAGGGGATGGGTACAATCGAGCAGGTTTTAAATTTTTCCATGTTACAGGGGAAGTATACCCACGCGAAGGCAGGGAAATTATTTGTGCTATTCGTCGATTTTACCGCTGCTTTAGTTTGTGTTGACCATAGTAAGTTATGGAAGATTCTAGAGGACCTAAAGGTTGAGCCCTCATTGGTGCAATTTTTGAGGCAATTATATGCGGGGGCCTCAGCCAGGGTGAGGTATGGACTAAAGGGTGAGTGCACTAAGTCATTCCGCGTGGAGAGGGGTGTCAGGCAAGGCTGCGTACTGACCCCGTTCCTTTTCTCATTATATACCAATGCTTTGGAAGAGGAACTGGTGGCCAGGGCGAGAGATTCACCGAAAATCAACAACAAGCAGATTGTCTCCCTTCTTTACGCAGATGACGCGGTGTTAATGGCCAGAACCCAGCTCGGTCTACAGAGGGCCCTTACCACCTACATTGATTTTATGGATAACAGGGGATTGAAACTTAATGTAAGGAAAGCATTTGTGATGTCATGTGGGAAGGGGAAGAATATATGTAGAAGTTTGGCAGCTGGGAATGGCGAAATTGAACCAACCAAAATGTTCTCTTATCTAGGCATTTTATTGGAGGATATGGGTTCCTGGGGACCAGCGGTCAAGAGTAGGACACTTTTGTTTAAGAGGTCGACCGCTGCAGTGATGATTTTTTCTAAAACAATGGGCAAAAGGCCCCCGGGAATACTACTTAAAATATATCAAGCTAAATGCACAAGTATTGCTACATATGGGGCGGGGGTCTAGAGATTTTATGATGTTTCATCAATACAGGTGGTAGAAAATGCTTTTTTAAGGTTTATATTAGCTGTTCCTCAGAGCTCATCCTTTTTTAATTGCCACAGTGAATTGGGGATTCCCCACATCTCTGATGTGATCAAAATGCAACCAGTTTTACTCTGGCACAGAGTCTGGACCTCTCCCAGCCTAGGGTTGAACCGTGAGATTATGAAGGATTCAATGGGATTGGATCAGGTTAAAAAAATCCCCTGGCTGAGTTACATAAGAAAATTGTCAAACGACCTGAGTAGACCAGATTTTTATGTTAAACCAGATACCATGAGCACAATATCTAGAAAAGAGCTTAAAGCCCTATGTTTGAATCATTTTTAGACCCTCAGATTGGCAGTGGAAAAAAAGTAAAAACTCTGTGATCCAGCATCAACTGACCTTGGCCAGTAACTCCATTCAACCCTACCTAGTGTGGTGCATAGGGGAATACGATCGATATATACTGACTAGGTTTAGGTTTGATTGTTTTCATCGTCTGGTTTCATTTCCAGCTATAAATGACTGGTCCAGGAATCTTTGCCACTGTCCGTGCGATAATCTAGCACCGCAAACAACAATGCATGTGATCCTTTTTTGTAAATTTTATGCTAAGGAACGTGCCAGATGGATTATGCCTTTTTTAAAGCAGGGAGCTTGGCGGCAATGTCGTCCGGCCTTCCTATTTTTACAATTATTGGATAATGTGTATTGTATTGGAATCATGACTGGGCTTTTGAAAAGTATACTGAGGAAAAGGAGAAGTATAATTTGTTAGCTTTTAAACTGTAAAATCCTGTATCACTGGGCTAGCTGTATATGCAAATGTACCTTTTAATGTGTATTTTAAATGAATTGTCTTTGTATTTTCTGCTTTTATGATTTTACCAAGTATTTAAAATCGAATAAAGCATTTTCTGAATCTGAATCTGAATCTGAAGGTTGAATACTATAGGACTTGGCCCTTTTTGGCTAAAGTCCCTAAACTTTTTGCTTTCCCCCTAGACCTTTTTTCTGGTGTTGCCAACTTAGATGCTTTGGACACTTTGCCACTGCTGATTAGTGTCAAAGTGCTAGTGCTCCCTGTATAAAGTGTAATGATAATTGGTTTTCCACGATTGGTATGTTTACCTTACTAGTAAAGTCCCTAGTAAAGTGCACTGTGTGTGCCAGGGCTGGTAATGCAAATGCTACTAGTGGGCCTGCAGCACTATTTGTGCCTCCCACACAAGTAGCCTTAAAAAGGGAACACAAGCCTGCCATTGCAAGGCCTGCGCGCAGTTTGTTAAATCGCCATGTTGTTCTGTCAAGTGCACTCATGTGCCAGACCTTGCCCTTCTCTTTCTATGCACATCAGACACCCCTATGGCAGGTATAGGGTACCCCCTGGACAGGGTGTTGTGAATGTGAAAGGTAGGACATGTACTAAGGTGTGTGTCATGTCCTGACAGTGAAATAATCTCCATTTCGTTTTTCACTGTTGGGGATGCTTCTCGTGAAATGAGAGCGTGTTATTGAACATACATAAAATACCTAAGGACAAATAAGGCCTACCCTATGAGATGAAAGGGATGGGCTCCGTCAGCGGTTCGGAGTTGGCGGACAGAGAAACTGAAGAAAATCAAAGAATTAGTCTACCTTGTCTCAGTCGTTCAACCGCCGATCGTTCTTCATGGGAGAACGATCGATGTTGTATTTTCCTTCTCTGTTTATGTGTGTGTTTGTCCTTGTCTTTATCTTACTGGCGCCTATTCCAACTCATTCATATACTTTTTACACTCACTTGTCTGATTTGGTCCTGACGAAGCGCGATCGGATCCCTTATGGACCTACTCTGAAGCGCGAAACATGTTGACCCTATTTTTCTAGAACTTTCACTCCCTATTCACTCACTTATCCTGAGAGTTGCAGTAAATTTTATATCTGCCCTCATTATATTGTTCCCTGAGGACCTCCAGGATCATTTTTAATCTATGCTAGACAGAGCCGTGAATAAAGGTCTTGGTTTCTACCTAGTAGTTTTAACGCACCACTCACTTCCCTCATAGATAGACCCACACACCCCCATGCACAACTGCGGCGTCTCCAAAAAGAACTCCGACAAAGAGCCCTCTTGCGGGGCCCGTGGGGGACTGCAGCGCCACCCCCACGAGGAGCAACGCCCTATGATGAAGCAGGACACCCGAAAGGGTGTGTGAGGGCACTATATTTCAAAGGAGAAATTCCCCACACTCATTCCGGCCCAACCACACTCAGAGCACACACAATTTTTTACTCTTATCTTTAGGAACAGCTACCCTCTCAATATAAACACGTGATTTTGAGGGAGCATGGGTACTGGACCTATTTTCTAATTATGCTCCCGGTCCCCCCCTCTTTTTGTTGATGACTATCTAAGAAGGTGACCTTCCTTTCCCTGATGTTGGAACGCGGGTCCCTACTTGGCATAAAGTACCTACCTCAGCCAACCAGGGATCCCGGGTCTAACAAATATTTAGCAATAACATTTGATCAGATTGATGGGATGAAGCAGATTGGTGGATGTATTGTACATTTTTTGCTTGTGAGAGACTTGTATATTCGGCAGCAGCCATTTCCAGTTTCTCTAGCATATGCTGTAACTATCCATTAATCTCAAGGTTTAAGTCTAGACACAGCTTTTATTAATATTGGAAATACTGTATTTAAAGAAGGTATGTCATATGTAATATTATCTCGAGTTAAAACATTGTACGGTTTGTTTTTGATTGAATTTGATGACAGAAAATGTAATGCTTATGCAAATTGTATCAAATAGTACAATCAGTTAAGAAGTGTATATGCTCCTCATTTAGGGCAGTATCTCATTTATGAAAAATTGGTAATCTGTCCATATTAAAAGCTTAGAAAGGATTCTATGGATGTTGCAGAAAAGAAGGAAAAGAATGAGAACAAGAAATCTGTTAAGAAGAAAAAAGTTGCGCATGAGGAAGACATCTAGGTTACAAGTTGTCAAACCCTTCTGGTGTCATCTGTTATGCAAATGTTGTTCTCAATGTACTCTTTCAGTTACCACATCTTGTGAATGCAATTGAACAGAAACCACAGAAGATATTATGTTCTGCATTGTGTGATTTGCTGTGAATTTACATAGTGATAGGACTATAATACATTGTTCATCAGGCATTCGGGATCTAGTAGAAATATGCAGTGAATCAGTACAATTTATTCAGAACACTCATCAAGATGCACAGGAGTTTATAGTGGTCATCCTTGGAGTTTTAGAAGAAGAAGAGATAGGTATGGATGAGTTATTGATGACTTATTTGGACTTCGTTACTCATGGAACCATGAGTATGAAGATTGCTCTTTCACATCAACTACTCATATAGATTCAGAGTGATTTATTTGCGTAGCACTACTGGATTCCAAAACTGTATCTTTTGATAGATTGCTCAAAAAAAGCTAATAAAAATAAAAGCTGCCCAAATTGTCGATTAGATGATATGTCAACATTACATGTATGAAGAAATGGAAAATACATTACATTAATGCTACAACTATGCAGGGCAGATGGAAGTAAATTGGAAACAGAAATTACAAACTTCAAAGCTGGACAAATATACATTTCTGGAAGAACTTATTATACTATGGTTAGTATCTTTCAACAAGGACTTGGTGCAACATCTGGACACTATACTATCTATTTAAAGAGTGAAACTGGATGGAGGGAATTTAATTATAGAAACCTTAAATTCAAACAAAAACAGCTGTTCAAGCTACCAACGTCTTATCTTTTGTTTCTTCAACCAACGTTCTAAGAAGGACAACTGTTAGAAAAGTGGTATACAGTATTTGTACTTCGTGAATCATCACTGTTTATGACATTATTTGACCTATCAGTGGTGATGCCTTTATAAGAGTATTCGTATTCTAGTGTCCTTTACATCTGTTAGTGGTATTGTTCAACTTTGAATAATTATGGAGTTATTTTACGATGTGTATGTTTAGATTAGTTAAGTAACTCTAGGTAAAAGAATTAATTAAATAATTGTAGTGAGTGCAATGCATAGTGTCGCTTATTCGTAGTGACATACTGTGCCGTTCTGGTTTTATTCTACAATATATAGGATTGTTTTTTCCCACTGCTCAAGGATTCGTTTTTATATAGTACATTGTTTATGGTGTATAAGTATGAAAGCTGAGAACAGTTAAAAAGGGAAAATGAAATGATTTACTACAATGTGGAATACTATTAAAGCATAAAAAAGTCTACTGTTTTGTTTATAATATGAACGTATGCATTGCAAAAATACATTTATTTGTGTAATTTAGTAAAATGTAATACTAACTTACATTTATGTTCTTTTTGTTTTGACGCAGATGAATGGCACCATCTTTTGTAGTGATGTAATATCCTAATTACTTCTTTATGTGTTGTTCAACAAGCTCACATTGTCTGGGTACAAACCAAGGAGAGTGATACAGCCACTGAGACATCTAGCCACATACTGATACAGACACTCACACACCCAGTCACACACAGGTATGTACACTCACCCACTCACCCATAATCACTGACACACTGGCCCATTTACCTATACAACTAACACATGCACTCACTTACCCATACAGTCACTCACACACACACTCACTCATATAGCCACTGACACATCCACTCACTCACTCATACACTACTCACACGGTCACTCACTCACACATACAGCCAATCACACATGCGCTTATTCACCCATACAGCCACACACATACCCACTCACTTACCCATACACTACTCACATGGCCACTCGCTCACCCATACAGCCTGTCACATACCCACTCACTCACACACCCAATTACTCATCCATACAGACACTCACGCACCATCTCATTTGCCCATACAGCCACTAATGCACTCACTCACACACCCATACAGCCACTCACACACCCACTCACTCATCCATACAGCCACTCACACACCAACTCACTCATCCATAGAGCCCCTCACACACTGTGTCACTCACCTATACAGACACTCACACACCCACTTACTCACCACATGTAACCCCTCAAACACTCACTCATCCATACAGGTACTCACATGCCCACTCACTCACCCATACAGACAATCACACACCCACCCACTCACCAATACATCCACTCACACACCTACTCACTCACCAATACATCCACTCATGCACTCATTCACACATCCATATAGCCACTCACACACTCACTTACTCACCCCATACAGCCACTCATGGACTCACTCATCCATACAGCCACTAATGCCCACACACTCACCCACTCATACAGCCACTCACACTCACTAACTCATCCATACAGCTACACACACCCACTCACTCACCCATACATCCACTCACACACTCTCTCACTCGCCCATATAGCCATTCATGCATCCTCTCTCTCATCCATACACCAGTCATACAGCCACCTATGCACACACTCACTCATAGACCCATGCAGGCATTCACACACCCAGTGACAGAACCATCCAGGCACTCACATACCCACTCACAATCCCACACAGGCACTCACATACCCACCCACTCACAGACCCATAGCACTACTCACACACCCACTCACACATCCTCTTTCTCACCCATACAGAATCACGCACTCTCTTACTCATTGGGGTACAGGTACTCACACATCCACTCACTCACCAATACAGCTACTCACACACACACTCAGTCACCCATACAGCACTCATGCACCCACTCACAAACATACTCACTCACCAATGCAGGCACTCACACATGCACTCACTCACCCATACAGCCACTGACACACCCACAAACACACTCAGATGCCCAATCACTCATATATACACTCAATTGACACACAGAAAGACATAACAAGATGTATTCACACTGTTACAAACATACATATAATTTTTCTTTCCTAAACCAGAATAGGTGTTTTTAACAAGACCCTATATATATATATATATATATATACATATATATATATATATATATATATTCAATGAAAAAACCATAGGTTTCACACATGTTATAGTTAGCTGGAAATTTTACTGATAAAAAACCAATGAAATTCCCCCGTTATAGTTAGTGCAGGCAACTATAACTCACGCGACCGCAATCCTCTGCTGATGCTAATACTGTATTTAGACACTTATTTGCCCATGTCTTCTTCCATAAATTTTTAGCTATACATATATTACAAATATTTTTTTTTCATAAAGACACATATGTCATCAGCAGAAGATTGCGGTCGCGTGAGTTATAGTTGCCTGCACTAACTATAACGGGGGAATTTCATTGGTTTTTTATCAGTAAAATTTCCAGCTAACTATAACATGTGTGAAACCTATGGTTTTTTCATTGAATTAGCAAGGTTTTTTAAATGCTAATTCCTAACTATAACGTGTGTGAAACCTATGGTTTTTTCAGTGAATTTGTACGGTTTTTTAATGCTAGGTTACTTTACGCCATTCGTGGCGTGCACGCCCACTTAACGCAGTTCGTTCCGTGCGCGCACGGTGCGCTTCGCGCACCGTGCGCGCACAGTGAGCACGCGGTGCGCTTCGCGCACCGCGCGCCCACTTTACGCAGTTAGTGCCGTACACGCAAGGTGGGCACGCAGTGCGCTACGCGCACCGCGTGCCCACGTTACGCACCGTGCGCACATGGAGGACATATTATGCGCTTCCTTGTGATAGGTAATCTGTTAAATTTAATTTGTAAGTGATGACAATAATATGCCATGCACAGAGAGTGTTTTTTTTTTTAATTAAAATTTTTAGCGTAAGCGCACCGTACGCGTACGGTAAGCGTAATCGGCAAAATTTTCAAAAAATAAAAATTTACCGTTTTTGGCCTTGGGGGATCTTTGAGGACTCAACTAACATGGCTATGTGCATGGGCGCTGTCTAAACAGCCCCTTTATATGTTTTTTGCCTTTGTTTACAGCCCCCCCCTCAGAGTGCGAGAGAGAAAATGGCGGCCGCCGCTTCCTGGTTTCGACCGATTCGAATGTTTACTTAGATGTAACAGCCAATCAGAATCGCGCTCGCGCACGCCACCGTACGCGTACGGTAAGCTTACGGTAAGCGTACCGTAAGCTGGCTCAGATATATATATTGATTTAAAGGCTATTTTCTCAGAATCTACTGAACAGATTTACACCAAACCTACAAAAGGCACTTCCTTGACCTGAGGACTACCTCTCTGCCAAATTTCTAGTAATTCTGTTCAGCCGTTCGGGCTGTAGCCCTGTCTAAAGGTCCTATGGAAAAATGCATGGGAAAAACGCGTTTTGGGACCCCCCTTTTATCTCAGCCCCCGCTTGACGAATCCCCCCGAGACTTTCAGGGTAGGAGCGGAGCGTAGCGCCCCGCCTATTTTGAGAAATTCGCGAGGATTCGTCGACTGGCGCCAAAGTTATTCAAAATAGAATGTTGCGGATTTCCTATGGAAACAGGGTCCTAACTATAACTACCTACTGGCGACCGCCAGTAGGTAATATACATATATATATATATATATATATATATATATATATATATATATATATATATATATATAATCAATCAATCAATCAAAAGACCTTTATTCGAATTGCTTGAATTCATAAAAGTACAGACATAAAAACAATTCATTATTACAGTATACAAAATACAGTGACTTTAAAAGTTAAAAAGGGAACTAAAACAGCAATCATTCAAGGGTTTTCCATCATATTGCGTACACGAATTATTAGTCTTAAAAAGGTACTGGTACGAAAGGTCAGTTCCTCTGAATCCAGGGAGAGTAACATCAAACGGGACTCCTCCAGGGAGAGGGGTCTATGTTTTCTAAAATAAGGTGTTAAAAGCCAGTTGATGTATTTTAAATAAAATTTACAGAAAAATAAAAAATGCAGATCATTCTGTTTGCTGGTGCCATCACAGGGGCAGGGGTTACATTCAGTGGTGTAGTTATAGCCCAAGGGGAAGCCCAACAAGAATTTTATGGAGCCTGCCCTTAATCGAAATAACAGAGACCTCTCCCAACTAGACATAGGAAGGGTAAGATAAAGTGGGAGAGATTGCCTGGGCAGGTCATTCTCCATGTATCTGACAACGGTAGATTTGGATATTTCCCTTTCCATCCTTTCTGCTTCAAAGAGTGCATATAGTGCTTGTTTAACCTCTACCTTATCTTGGCATCCGATTCTGGAGGGATCTGAGAAGAGATCTCCTTTGTTCACGGCACTTAGTGATTTTAAAACTCCAGCTAGCCATGGGATTGAGAGACCGTGGTCACATTTAAGACAATCTTTAATTATACCTTGTGTTAGAGAGGCTGCGTTGTTCCTCCAGATTCTCAACCAGAATAAGGCTGGTCTACTTCTAATAAAATCACAGATGTAAGGGAGGTTTAGCTCTTTGTGACAGATAAATTCAGAGGACGAAATTGGGGCACCCAATACTTTCCTGCAGAAACGTGTCTCTTCTCGTTGGATACCGGGGTTTTTAGCAGGGGCCCAAACTTCAGCCCCGTAAGTGGCAACAGGAATACACTGCAATCTAAAAAAATTTAAAATAGCACTGGTTGCACCTAATTTCTTAGGGCGTGGGAGACTCAATATGGAGTAGATGGCCTTCGAGAACTTACTCGTGGCGTGGGCGAAATGCCCACTCCATGAGTTGTTCGCAGCGAAAGCCACCCCAAGATATATAAAAGAATTTACAGAATCAAGTTTATCGGACCCGATATGGATAGTATTAAGTTTCCGTTTACCAGGTCCGCATGACATAACAAAAGATTTTTTAAAGTTCACACGCAGGTCTAGGCCCTCCATGTGATGTACAAAATTTTCCACAAGCAGACGGAGGGCATTAGGGGTGCGGCCCATAAGGACCGCATCATCTGCGTATAGTAGAACTGGTAAAGGATGCCCCTGGACAATTGGGACATCTCTAGTTACTTGTTTTAAAACCTTTGCTATGCCATTGATGTAAATGATAAACAACAGGGGTGCTAAAACGCACCCCTGTCTAACCCCTCTGCCTATTTTTATAGCTCCTGAGACTTCACCTCCCAACCCAATCCTGACTTGCGCCCTGAGGTCAGTATGGAGATACTGTAATGTATCAAAAGGGGGGAGGGAAAAAGAAGCAGTGGTCCACTCAGCTTCCAAAGGTTAGTACAACAATATCAGGGTGGGGGGAATGGACCACTTGTCCTGTGCACCAGGGTCTTTTAGTTTACGTGGTTGGGCATCCTTAAAAAACCCTCATATACGTACACTGGCGTAAGGCGGTATATCTTGATTCTCCGCCGTAGTGTATCGTGATAGCATGATCATTGGGCTTTTTATTGTCCAAATGCTAACCTCCCCATGGAGGAAGACCAACTGGTTGTGCAGTAGTGGTCAGAAATAACAGAACGAGGGTGTGCTCGTGCTCTGTGAACTGTGGTGTTTAAAATTCCTAATGTCAAATCCCGTGTCCTTTATTCTTGGGATACATGACAGAGGGAAATTAAAAAATGGTGGTCGTGCATGTGAATAAACTTAATTATTAGTTTAATGCACTGGTATGGGTCTAATGTTATCTGGTCAACATGTTTCAGCCTCGTGCAGGGTCTAGAGGCTTTCGTCAGGACCAAAAAAGGAAATGGGGAGCAATAGTTAGCTCTCCACAGGTGTTCTAGAGGTGGATATTCGTACTCACCACCTTCGTTTTAGGGGAGTCAGACCGATTGTATCTGTTCCTTGTTTCACAAGTTGGACATCTTCCTTCAGGGTATCTGTCAGTTAGATGAGAGCCATTTGCGGCTACTCAGGCAGAATCGCTTGTTCTGACTCTGACAGTCAGAACAAGCGATTCTGCCTGAGTAGCCGCAAATGGCTCTCATCTAACTGACAGATACCCTGAAGGAAGATGTCCAACTTGTGAAACAAGGAACAGATACAATCGGTCTGACTCCCCTAAAACGAAGGTGGTGAGTACGAATATCCACCTCTAGAACACCTGTGGAGAGCTAACTATTGCTCCCCATTTCCTTTTTTGGTCCTGACGAAAGCCTCTAGACCCTGCACGAGGCTGAAACATGTTGACCAGATAACATTAGACCCATACCAGTGCATTAAACTAATAATTAAGTTTATTCACATGCACGACCACCATTTTTTAATTTCCCTCTGTCATGTATCCCAAGAATAAAGGACACGGGATTTGACATTAGGAATTTTAAACACCACAGTTCACAGAGCACGAGCACACCCTCGTTCTGTTATTTCTGACCACTACTGCACAACCAGTTGGTCTTCCTCCATGGGGAGGTTAGCATTTGGACAATAAAAAGCCCAATGATCATGCTATCACGATACACTACGGCGGAGAATCAAGATATACCGCCTTACGCCAGTGTACGTATATGAGGGTTTTTTAAGGATGCCCAACCACGTAAACTAAAAGACCCTGGTGCACAGGACAAGTGGTCTCTTCCCCCCACCCTGATATTGCAGTATGGAGCAACGCCAGGAAATGCACTAAGGGCTCGTCCAGTCCATAATTGAGAAGCCTGGACCACAGTTTTGATCTGTTTACCAGATCAAACGCGGATGAGAGATCCATGAAAGCGAGATAAATAGGGGACGATCGAGCAACGGTATACTTATCAATTATTAGTTTTAAGTTCAAACATTGCTCGACCGTACCCACCCCACTCCTGAATCCCATCTGACATGGATCCAATAGGTCAGAGTCTTCCGCCCACTCTACCACCCTGTTGTAAATAACTCGCCCAAGTATTTTTAAAGTGTTGTCCAAAAGCGAGATTGGGCGGTAGTTAGCTGGATCTGACCTATCGCCCTTTTTATAAATTGGGACAATGATGCTAAAAGACC
This sequence comes from Triturus cristatus, assembly GCF_964204655.1. Lineage (NCBI taxonomy): Eukaryota > Metazoa > Chordata > Amphibia > Caudata > Salamandridae > Triturus > Triturus cristatus. The sequence goes on along the minus strand of NC_140585.1, from coordinate 854,608,374 downwards.
ACGTCTTAGGAATGGGCACTCTTGACAAACTGTTGAAAACATTGTGTAAAATTGGTGCCCATAGATCTGAGCTATACTTTATGATATCTATGGGAAGACCATCTGGTCCAGGGGCCTTGTTGCCAAGGCTCTCTCTGACGGCTGTCACCACCTCGGAAAGATCAATCCGTAGGTCTCGCAGCTGTCCCAGATCTGGGGTAATTATTTCCTCAAAGGGAGCAGCGTATATATTGGAAAAGTGGGCTTCCCAAGTGCTACTGGTTATATTGCAGCCAATTGGGGATAAATGTTTACCCATGTCGTGCATTTTCCTAACAGCGGACCAAAATGGCCCACTGCTCTTCAGATTGGCGCTATCAACCAGGGACTCCCACTGTTCCATCAGAAGTGCCGCCTTTCTTTCAGCTATTTTTTGTTTATAAAATTTCCTAGCTGTTTGTACCTCCACTGTATTCCTTGGCTTAATGGTTAATACCCTGCGTAGTTCCCTATTTGCCATAGAACAGGCAGAGTCGAACCATCTCGGGTCTTTCGCCTTTGTGGGTAATGGGACTAACAAATAATTTTTAATTGCCACACATAGTTTACCAAAATCGGTAACTATTCTGTGGCAATCCCCGTTGGGTGATAAACAGGAGTTTATTATTATTAGATGATCATTTTTTACGCGATCAAGTAGGGCTTCACAATCAATTCCCCTCCATTTTAGACGGAGACCGTCACCTGTTGGCATAATATCTCTTGCGCCGTTAAATGTGGCATATACTGGGCTAGGGCCCAAATACAAAGTGACTGTAAGGGGGTTATGGTCTCCATATAATGTCTCTACCACATTTGAGTCTGTCACACAATCTAATAGGTTGGGGGATGTGAAAATAAAATCAATCGTCGAGTGTGAGTCTCTCCCTCTATGCGTGGGGGCACAGATCATCCTTGGGGATTGGCTTGCTTCCATTACATTACTAAGGATGTGTTCGTTTAATATCTTAACAAGCTCAATACCTCTACGGTCTGCTGAATCTGGACAGCTTTTGTCCTCTAATCGAAACTTTCCTGGGATTTTCGCATTAAAGTCACCCCCAATAAGAATCCCTGACTTCTCGTCTAGACCTATATTCATGTTCATTTCAAGGTGTACCAATAAATTAGAAAGTGCTGTATAGTTCCTATTTGGTATCGAATTAAAATCATTATTATAAAAGTTAATTAAATAAATCTTGGTCTTTCGCTTGTATTCAAGAACCTGAATATTTGGGTTCCCGAATGATAAATCCTTAAAAGTACCACCCGCCAATATCCTGATCCCAATAAAAAGTCCTCCCATTGCTCGACCAAAGGCAGGCTTAGAGGCAAACACACTAAAACAATGATAACCCTCTAGGTGCACGTTCCCTACGGCCCAGGTCTCTTGGAACATGATAATGTCTTTGCCATCCAATAGCTGGACCCACTGAGGGTCAGACAATCTTGATTCTATACCTGCAACATTCCAGCTAAGGATTGACAAATCACAGCCACTTGGGCTACTTAGATGCTTATCCCTGATGATCTGCCTGGGATTAATTTGTGGGGTTGTTGTTACGCCCTCACATGCAACTGGGGATTCAACCGTGGCAGGCTGTGCGGCCATGGGTTGAAGTGTAATAATTTTTGTGGAATCTAAAAGTTCCTCAGTTGCATCGGTTGCCTCTACGCATTCAATATTCCTAATACTTTCCCCCAGTCAATCAAGTTCCTCTAAGTTTGAAAGGGCATGTTCGAATCGATTATATGTTGGAACATTATACAGGTACCTCCTCTCATGCTCATCCGGGTAAATATTTTGATTGGTCACTGCATAGGGCCTCTCCCTGGGAATGTGCTGGGGTGCGACTAAGAATGGGGGATATGGCATTTGGTGTGCAGGTAGTGCAGCCACATTACTCAATGAAAGGGCGTTTCTAGTATCAGGATATTGGCCCTGGTGGTAACGTCGATTGTTAATTCTAAAATCAGTGTTAATGTCCTGGCGGTGTCCCAAGAAATGAGTCCCCAGGCTAGGATTAGGATCTATTAAGTGCCTATAAAAATACTCAAGAGGGAGAAGGGTGGTATTATATTCCCAATGGGAGGGCTGTGGGGCTTTTGCTAACGTGCATTGAGCCCATAAAATTTATAATTATGCAGTCCCCTTCAAACATTTTCCTTAAGGGACCCACCCACCCCACTCTTTGGGTGTGAATAATCTCTCCAGCGCCATCCATTGGAAATTGACAATGTCTGGATAGCCAATGGAGAGTTCTGTTTTTTAGGCTAACAAAATTTTCTTCTTGATCTTTCCTTAGCTTGGGGACATTAGCTAAAACCAGGACATAGGGTCCGCACTCTGGGGGTAGGCTGATACGGGCCGGAATTAGCTTAGCAGTAGTTAATATAGACTGGTCCGGCTTAGGTAAGGGGGGGGGTGAGTCGAGTCGGACATCAGTATTGGTTTGACCAAAATATGCCATATTACTTTTAGAGACACTTTGAGCCGTCTCTACGGGGGTGGCAACCTTGGGGGATGTTGGTTTGGGTGCCCGTTTGGCACGATGCTCCACAGGTGGTAGGCTATTACTTGTGCTTGGTATTGGGGGCAACAAGGGGGCGCTATTATTAGTTTTATTAAACATTTTGGGCTCATTTATTTGGGCATCATCAGTAATGGTAGTTGCCCCTGAAGAGGGCAAAATTTCTTGATGGTGCCTTGAACTTAGTTTAGATACATGATCAGTCAATACTCTCATCCTTTTTTCTATGTTTGATACATGTAAGTTCAGAGGACCCAAAAGAGTAGATATCAGTGTCTCCAGTCTCCCCCAAAATCCCTGAGCCCCTGACACTGTGTTAATTTCTATAATAGAGGAATCCGTCCTGCTATGTGGGCCATCCCCTTTGGCCTTATCTAGTACTACGGGTGCAACAGACCTCCGTGGTTTGCTATTCCCACCCTTCTGTTTGTTTTGTGCAGGCTCAATATGTTTCCGCTTGCTCTTAGCTTTTTGACTCTTTGCTTTCTGGCCCCTTGTTTGCATTAGTCCACTAGTGCTTTTGTCCCCACCTGAGTCCAAAGCATCAGAGTCATGACATAAATCGATCCCTTTTGTGTGAATCAAATTGTCTGCTGGAGATGGCAAAAGGTCCATGTCCCTGTTTGGGCTTGGCTCTGACATAATGGGAGTTGACGATAGCCTAGTGTCCATGGGCAGGTGGTCATAGGATGCTATAATTCCATTTATGTGGTTCTCTTTGGTGGCTGTGTCCGGAAGCCCTGCATAGGATGTAGCAAGTAAAGAATCGAGGGATTTTTCAAAGGAGTTATCATGTTGCATAAATAGGGGAAGGCTAGGTGGAAGCGAGAGGCGTCTTTCAGTGTTCTGAATAGCCGTGGCAACGACCCCTATTGTTTTTTGCAACATTTTATCTATGGCCGTTAAACTTGGCAATGGGGTAGTAGGTGCTGCATGTTGTTTGGGCTTACCCGGTCTTCTGGATGCTGCTGAAGTCTTTTTCCCCATGATAAATGTCGACGCCGGTAGCCAGTAGTTGTTTCACAGCCGGATACCCCCGGGCCAACGATGTTAGGGGGGGGGGGGCCCTGCCCTGCCTCTTCCTGGCGATGACGGTCAAGGACGGGCCCGCCCTTGGCCCGGGCTTCGGTGGATTTCCATGTCTTTTATGGACCTACGGGCGCCGCCTGATGACCACTAAGGCAGGCGCCCAGGGAGGCCACTGGAATGCTGGGAGGTTGAGTCCTCTTTGGCCGTTCCCCTCACAGCGGATAGCTGGGTAAGTAATGCGAATCTGAGGAAATCCAAAAGCGCGTCCCGCGCTGCGGTGGATTTCCGTGTCTTTTATGGACCTACGGGTGCCGCCTGATGACCACTAAGGCAGGCGCCCAGGGAGGCCACTGGAATTCTGGGAGGTTGAGTCCTCTTCGGCCGTTCCCCTCACGGCGGATAGCTGGGTAAGTAATGCGAATCTGAGGAAATCCAAAAGCGCGTCCCGCGCTGCGGTGGATTTCCGTGTCTTTTATGGACCTACGGGCGCCGCCTGATGACCACTAAGGCAGGCGCCCAGGGAGGCCACTGGAATGCTGGGAGGTTGAGTCCTCTTCGGCCGTTCCCCTCACGGCGGTCAAGCGATCACGGGCAGAGTCCCAGGTTCACACCCCTGCGGCCGTTCCCCTCACGGCGGATAGCTGGGTAAGTAATGCGAATCTGAGGAAATCCAAAAACGCCTACTTTCAGCAAGCCTTTCTGCCATAAGCCTTTGTGACAAGAGCCTGCTCCTACTATTATTAGCGGGACAAGATAAAACATGCACCTTAACACAATATAATATGAGGGTGCTGAAATGTATGGATTACCCCCCCCCCCTTTTTCTCACCCACTGGAGGGTAGCAAGGTTGACCCATTGTAGAATCGCCAGAACATGGCGTTTTGAGCTTCTACACGATTATGAAATCAAGGTTTAAATTTATTATTTGGGATAGAGTGTTATACATGATTTTGTCAATGACCACCTTCCCTTCTTTTTCTTCTTTATGAATTCTATTTCATTTAGAATTTTTAACAACTTACATATGTGTTAAATCAATGCACTACATTGACCAGAATGCTTTGCAACTATGGAAACAGGAAGTGATTGCAATAATAGAAATAAATGATGTCTGGTCATGCCCGGTTGTTACCCGTGATCAATGTTCGAGTTGCGAACCGAAACGAGTTAGGCATAGCTTTGTTTTGCTCATGAGTATGAATTAAAAGCAAACTTTAAAAGCAACAGATTCCGAGTGAGTGCGTGTTCATCTTGACTTCCGGGCACAGAGGTCACTTGCTGTTATATTCACCGGCTGCTCTGCCGTACAAACTTCGCACCGCGCCACAAAGAGGAGCGCCGACTTTCAGAAGAGGGCACCACAGGATTCACGTTAAAGGAATAGTCGGCAGCCACCTCTCACTGAACACTGAGAGATGTGGAAAGGAGAAACTTTGCACGCGCACCTCTGAAACAGAAGGCGGATACCTTACCTTGCAGCCGGAGGGACGCAGGATACGTTGAAACCTAACTGTTAAAGGTAAGAATACGCGGCAAATATTGTATCTTTCACCAATGTTCTCTGGACACAGTGCTCATGGCGGGTTATAGAGCTCTCAGTAATCTAATCCGTGTAAGAGTTACTTTGTGTAAACGCTACAGCAAAGTGTAACCAAGTCGCGTAACTGTCTATACGCTACACACGGTTCATTTCAGACTGGAAATCTCAGCAGAAACAGACTCCCTGATTTATATGTTATAAGCAAAAAATAATTTTTCTTAATCAAAATAAGTCAAGTAATTTTCGGATTTTACTCTGCTATTCATGTCTGCATGAGAGAGAACTCGGAATCTTTTTCATAACAGTGTAAAGAAAAGGAGAATTTCAATATATCTCTTTTGAAAAAAAGCGAACAAACAAGCAACACATTAGCTATGGAAAGAAGAGAAGCCAAACGCAATGCTGAAGTGGCTCAAGTATTTGAAACCATTCCAACTTCATACCAGTCAAAAGGCAAACCTAGTGTGAATGCTCTGAACGACAATAAAGAAACTCTCAGGTATTGGGAGAGACTAGCCAGAAAAGAAATCAACAAATGGTGGGAATTGATCACTTTAAAAAAATATGTGGAAGTAAAAAGAATTCCCCGAGGACTACGCCTAACACTTATGCCCAGTCATCAAGACACTAGTGGAGAGCTACTGCAGGAATGGGGCAAACATCTTCTGGGCTCCTCAATGGGTCTAATAACAATCCTCATCAAGCATACAGAAAAAGTACTCAATGACACACAAAAAGAATTAAGTGAGATAGAAGAATCCTTGGAAAAACTTACCTTATCTGAAGAACATCAAAAACTAAAAGAAGAAATGACTAAAAATTTAGAAAAACATGAAGAGCGCGTGAAACAACGCAAGCAATTCAAAGTCCAGGGGGATAAACTTGATTTCGAGGAGGGGCGCATTTTCACTTTCGCTAGAAAGTTCGAGCAACAAAGAAGCAAAGAACAGCTGGAAACCGCCAGTGCACAGTTTTCTAGCTTTGAATCGTTAACAAGCACGGATCTAAGTGAAAATGAAAGCACCAATGTCCCCCAACAAACACCAACAATTAACAACAAAATTCCTTTTTTAACGGAAATGCGCCTGGCCCTGCAATAACAAAATTGGGAAAAGATAAAACCATTGGGCCGGGGAAGAGGAAGAGGAAGGGGAAGAGGACAGGGCAGAGGAGGAAGAGGCAAACAAGGAGAGGCCAAAGAGAGCAAGGAAGGCAACAATACTTCAATGGAGACTCGGGGCAGGACAAAACGCACCAAGTAGCAAGAGACCAAGAAGAAAAAGATAAAAGAGGTGACTCCCAAGAACTGAATGTCATCAATCTTTCAAAACGCCAACTCACGTATTCAGAAGAACAATTACTAAAGAAAGGTCTCAACTTTTGTCCTAATATACATCTAGACATTGCACAAACACGTATTGACCTTTACAAATATATCCGCAAAATCAAATTGGTTAAAATCTTTGCGGAAAAGACAACATCTACAAAAGAAAAAATCACAACTACTTTTAATAGTGAACTATTTGCGGAAGATGAAGAAGCCTTGGTGACTCTCATAACTATGGGAGAAGTCGAGCCAGCAGATCATCGAGATAGCCTTGGAGAATTATTACCATCCTTAGGAGCAGGAGCAAGTGGTAAAAAACCGAAATCTTATTATTACCCCACCTTACCACCCGGCAATAAGATTGATCTTTTTCATGAAACAATCATACATGACTTATATCATCTCAACCAACGTAAAGTCAAGGACAATTTATCGTTCCTGGAAAGAAAAGCTCTAAAAGACCTCCAACAGGATCCCGCAATCGAAATAAAACCCACGGACAAAGGCGGTAATGTGGTAATCCAAAACAAAGAAGACTACATTTGGGAAGCTAACAACCAGCTACAAGATGAGACGTGTTACAAAGAATTAAACTCTAATCCAACTAAAGAAATTGAAAAGACTATAAATAAATATCTGAATGACTGGCTTGCAAAGGGTCTGATAGACGAAGAGGAAAGAAAATATCTAACAGTCGCAAATCTGATCGAAGCCACGATATATTTCTTACCAAAAGTACACAAACATCTAATCAAACCACCAGGCAGACCCATCATTTCTGAGAATGGCTCAATCATGGAACCTATGTCAAATTACATCGACCATTTCTTAGCTCCCATGGTAAAAGATCTCACCTCCTATTTGCGAGACACAACAGACCTCCTTCAAAAACTTGAAGGGATACCTTGGAACCAAAGATACAAGCTCGTTTCAATGGATGTAGTCTCTCTATACACCAGTATAGAACATCAAATAGGTTTAAAAGCATGTAGTTTTTTTCTGGGGAAAAGGAACATCCAATACAAACAACACAACACCATGTTGCTACAAATGATAACTTTATGTTTACAAAACAACATTTTCACCTTCAATAAAAAACATTACCGACAAATGAAAGGTACAGCCATGGGCTTTTCTTTTTCTCCAAATTTTGCAAATCTCGTGATGGGATGGTATGAACAAAAAATAGCATGGAACTGTGAAAACGACATACATGTACAAAAAATCATTAAATGGTGGCGTTTTATTGACGACCTTTTTATAATATGGGATGGCACAGATGAAGAATTTGCAGCATATTTCCAAATTCTAAACAACAATGAGACCAAATTACAATTCACTTATGAGATCAGTTCCAACAAAATCTCGTTTCTGGATATTGAAATCTACGTGCAAGATAATACACTACAAACCACCCTATTCAGGAAACAAACAGCCACCAACTCAGTTCTCCATGCAAGCAGTTTTCATCCCACTAACCAAAAATGGAATATACCCTATGGAGAATTCCTAAGGTTGCGTAGGAACTGCTCGGCGGACAATGAATTTGAAAATCACAGCAGAGCAATGAAAATCAGATTTGAAAAAAGAAATTACCCTGGCAAAATAATTAAGAAAAGCTTAATGAAGGCGAAATTGAGAAATCGAACTGAAATACTGAAGAATAAAGAAAAAGCAAATAAAGAGGATTTCACGAAAATACGACTAATAACCACCTACTCAACTGAAACCAGAGATTTGGTCCACATACTTAAAAAGCATTGGGGTATTCTGAAATTAGACACCACGATTTCAGGCCTTATAGGGGACCATCCCAATGTTACATACAGGAGAGCGCCTAATCTGGGTGACAAATTAACTCGCAGTCACTTCAAGTTAAAACCACAGAGACCATAGACTAATATTGAAGGGTTTTGGCCATGCAAAAACTGCAAAGCCTGCAAGATCGCAATTTCAAAAAAGGAGGTTGAAGTCAGAAAAGGCGTAAAATGGAAGATCAAACAACACACCTCCTGTAAAAGCAAATATGTGGTATACATAGTGGAGTGCCCATGCAATTTAAAGTACATAGGCAGCACGATTTGTGAAATCAAAAAACGCATCTTAGAACACATTAGAGCCACTGTCAATCTGGATCGCTCTAATGCAATCGCTAAGCACATGGAAAGAATGCACGAGAGCAAATGGGAACTGCTGCAATTCTACGCAATTGAACAAGTACCCAACTTAGAACGAGGAGGTAATCGAGAAAAACTTCTTCGACAAAAAGAATCAAAGCACATTGTTTCGTTCAGAACTTTGACCCCTTATGGTTTAAACCAGGATGAGGAACTTTTTGTACACTTGTAAACTTCAGCACATATGATTTTTTGGACATTAACCTTGCTTTTAAACAATTCTGATGGATAAATTGTTAAAATGTCACTCACGATTATTCTAATTTGATACAAGGCTTACTAATATTGACAGATCTTAATACTAATGGTCTGTCAACTGGCAATATATATATTTACAAAGTGCAGAATGGATAATACCCACTAGAGGGATGATAACGCCTACTTTCAGCAAGCCTTTCTGCCATAAGCCTTTGTGACAAGAGCCTGCTCATACTATTATTAGCGGGACAAGATAAAACATGCACCTTAACACAATATAATATGAGGGTGCTGAAATGTATGGATTACCCCCCCCCTTTTTCTCACCCACTGGAGGGTAGCAAGGTTGACCCATTGTAGAATCGCCAAAACATGGCGTTTTGAGCTTCTACACGATTATGAAATCAAGGTTTAAATTTATTATTTCGGATAGAGTGTTATACATGATTTTGTCAATGACCACCTTCCCTTCTTTTTCTTCTTTATGAATTCTATTTCATTTAGAATTTTTAACAACTTACATATGTGTTAAATCAATGCACTACATTGACCAGAATGCTTTGCAACTATGGAAACAGGAAGTGATTGCAATAATAGAAATAAATGATGTCTGGTCATGCCCGGTTGTTACCCGTGATCAAGGTTCCAGTTGCGAACCGAAACGTGTTGGGCATAACTTTGTTTTGCTCATGAGTATGAATTAAAAGCAAACTTTAAAAGCAACAGATTCCGAGTGAGTGCGTGTTCATCTTGACTTCTGGGCACAGAGGTCACTTGCTGTTATATTCACCGGCTGCTCTGCCGTACGAACTTCGCACCGCGCCACAAAGAGGAGCGCCGACTTTCAGAAGAGGGCACCACAGGATTCATTTATATATATATATATATATATATATATATATATATATATATATATATATATATATATATATATATATATATATATATATATATATTCACTTAAAAAAACCATAGGTTTCACACACGTTATTAGCATTTAAAAAACCTTGCAAATTCACTTAAAAAACCATAGGTTTCACACATGTTATAGTTAGCTGGACATTTCACTCATAAAAAACCAATGAAATTCCCCCGTTATAGTTAGTTCAGATAACTATAACTCGCGCGCCCACAATCCACTGCTCATGACGTCACATATTACATCACTCATGACATGGTCAGTGGCATCACTCATGACATCACTGATGACATCATCCTTGTGACTTATAGTTATCTGAACTAACTATAACGGGGGAATTTCATTGGTTTTTTACGAGTAAAATGTCCAGCTAACTATAACATGTGTGAAACCTATGGTTTTTTAAGTGAATTTGCAAGGTTTTTTAAATGCTAATTCCTAACTATAACGTGTGTGAAACCTATGGTTTTTTAAGTGAATTTGTAAGGTTTTTTAAATGCTAAGTTATTTATTTATTATTCTATTTTTTTTTAAGGTTTTTTACCGTGCGCGCACGGTGCGCGCACCCCACGATTTAAAAAAAATCGCCACCTCTCTTTTTCACTGTCGCACCCAAAACAAACAAAATGGCGGACGACACTTCCTGATTTCGACCGATTCGAACATTGACTGACATGTAACCACCAATCAGAATTACGCTCGCGCACGTATGTACTTTTAACTGCAATTTTCTCGGGAAATACTGAACAGATTGACTCCATATATGCAAAAGGCACATGCCTGACCTGAGGACCTCCTCTTTGCCAAATTTCAAGTAATTCTGTTCAGCCGTTCGGGCTGTACCTTCGACTAAAGGTCCTATGGGAAAATGCATGGGGAAAACGTGTTTTGGAACCCCCCTTTTTCCTCAGCCCCCGCTTGACGAATCACCCCGAGACTTTCAGGGTAGGAGCGGAGCGCCCCATTAGTTTTGAACATTTCTTGACTCCATATATGCAAAAGGCACATGCCTGACCTGAGGACTACCTCTTTGCCAAATTTCAAGTAATTCTGTTCAGCCGTTCGGGCTGTACCTTCGACTAAAGGTCCTATGGGAAAATGCATGGGGAAAACGCGTTTTGGAACCCCCCTTTTTCCTCAGCCCCCGCTTGACGAATCACCCCGAGACTTTCAGGGTAGGAGCTGAGCGGAGCGCCCCATTAGTTTTGAACATTTCGCGAGGATTCGTCGACTGGCGCCAAAGTTATTCAAAATAGAATTTTCAGATTTCCTATGGAAACACGGTCCTAACTATAACTATCTACTGGCGACCGCCAGTAGATAATATATGTATATATAACTTTTTTTTGGTTTTTATAATATTTGGGGTTGTTTAAGATGTTTTTTCAAAATAAAACTGTAAAACATAGTGATTGAGAACAAAATGCACCAAAATTGTCCAACGAGTTTTATCACGGAAAAAAACTAACACTTGTCAGCTACAGCAGGGATTGACTGTTCCCCCATGCTCAAAATGTTTTGCACTTCAAGCAAAATTGTCCCAGTTTAGCAAACTCTGGAGCATCGAACAACATTTGAGGAGCTGGTGTCTCCAGCATGTGTTGCTTGCTGGCTCCTCTCTTACTCTTTCTCTGCTCATATCAGATGGTTGTGGTAGATCACCTTGAGGTGCTTCAACATACTTGAAGAACAACAAGAGTACTTCTTGTACGTTCCTCTAGACAACATCTTCTTGCAAATGTTATACTTTACCTTTTGACAACAACTTTTTTACACGCAATGCTCTCCTTCTTCGGCCTTAACTCATCCTCTAATGAAGAGATTTCATGGTCTGGTGTCTGATTGTCAGGAGCAGATGTCATTTTTGTACGAAAAAACTAAATCAATATATCAAAGCCAAAACAAAATTTTGAAGACAAATGGAGAAGTATGAAGAATCACAGCCACTCCTAAAGGATAAAGAAAATGGGAGGGACCATCCTCTATTAATCATTGAAAGGTGTTTCAACCAATCAAATCCACTTCTTCCTGTGTCATATGGGATTCCCAATGACATCGCAATGATGCCACAATGTCATCACGACTCCGGAAAATTAATTTAAATGAGCTTTACAATGTTTTTCCAAAACATTATAATATGTTTTATTACTTTATTAATAACCTACTTACCTTAAACAATACCTTTAAAGTCTCTATATATGTTTTTAAGTACTGCCAAAAACATGATGAACTTGCGACCCTCCCACCGCCCCAGAAGTTTGTGATGGAACTGCTCACGATGTATTCATGACTTCCCAAAAACACTTTCAAAAAATAATCACCAATACAAATCTTATGATTAAGAGGAACACCACTCTTTAATGAGCGCTCCAATAACTTGATTAGGTGCAGGCAGCGAAGGGGGTATCTGCAACATGGTACTGGGAGTAATCAGTGCTCTGCTGTAAAAGCTCTGAGTCTTGGGGGCTACTAGCAGTGGGGGGCTCTGCACTCAAGCCCCTAAAGTTCTTGGAACATAGACCATTAAAGAGATCACTATGAGGGATGTTGAGGAATATGAAGAGTGTGAGGTGCTGTTATGTATCAATTATTCTTTGATACACGAGATGTATTAAAAAAGAATTAAGGCCATTTAATGGCCAGTGATAAAATGTCACTCGATATGTCAACCACGTCATGAAAATGTCACACATAAGTACATCTCAAATGCAGAAATGCAATATATTTGCAAACTGAAAAGTTGGCAGCCCTGGCTAGGTCCTCTGACATCATGTTTGGTCACACAGTGATGTTCCATTTCTGGTGCTTTGCAGCAGTTTTAAGATATTCTTAAAGTTTCTGGTCGCTCAAATGGGTGTAATTTCATATATATATGTTTCCCTCATCTTCATTGCTTGATTTTGCCTGTAAGAAAGTGTCACTGGTACTCATAATTACACTGAAATTGTGAAAAGGTCACACACAAGCAATCTGAAGCCTTGGCAGCTATGACTTAGGTGAGCTGTGCACACTCCCAGGACACAAAAATATAGAGAAGGACACTGAACTTGCATAATTACCAACTATTTACATTGCTAATGTGTGACATTTCCATCGTTTCAGTTTACTTATCAGTGACATTCAACAGCAAAATGTGTCACACGTTGAATGACCTCTTGTAATGCGTGAAAATAATGACTTATAAATTTATAGTGCTTTCAGCTATAGATTGAGACCTCATAGCTCCTAGAATACACAACTTGGAAACCATCTCCCCATTCCCCCGTCCCAGTCTGCAGAGTGAGTCATTAAACCCAGTGTGCTGCAGACAGTGCTGAGGTTGCACATTCCCTAACAGGCCAGGCTAGTCTTTGACCTCCTCGATCACTGTCTCTCATTGTTATGATATCTGCAGGCCGATAGTGTCATCTTTAAACTGCGCCCACCAGCAAGATTCCGTTACTGGCTGGGCCAATCATTGCAGGATTTCTGGCTCTGTAGAAAAACTTTGGTCAACTATATTTTTATTTTTAATTTATACCTGTTTTACAAGTTAAGCACTGGATATAAAGAACACTTCTATTACATGCTTGAATAGGTTATAGTGAATACCTTGGCATAAGAGAAGAGTATATGAGGAGCACCAAGATACCCAAATTTCAATTCTACCAGGACGCTTACCTAGCAGAGTCAGGCCCTGGGTAACAGTAAATACCCTAGTTAGGTGACAAATTACCTCTATTGTAGTCTCAACCTCTTTTCTAAATGAAGATTCATGTTATCACAGATTTCTAGAAGATGACGCATGAGGAACACTCAAATCACAAAACACAGACAGGGTCACCAACCCATACAACCATTCACACACCTACTCACATACCCACAAAGCCACTCACACAGCCACTCACAGACCCACTTACACACTCTCACACCCACACAACCACTCACACACCCACTTTTCAAGGTTACAGCTAGGAAATAAAATTAAAAAACCTACAAAATTCACTAAAGAACCCAAAGGTTACAGGGATATTCTAGTTAGGAAATCACATGAAAAAACTTTAGAAATTCACTGAAAAAAACAAGGGTTACAGGGACATTATAGTTAGGCTCTGATTTCACTAGTTTAAACCCATTGAAATTCAGCAATTAAAGGGCCAAGTGTATCAAAGGGTTTTACTCATTTTGTGTATATGGAAAAATGTGTTCATACATCTGGCCCATAATTACCTGAACTAACTATAACTTATGCCCCAGCAATGCAGTGCTTATGACCTCATATATTACATCACTCTTGACCTGGTCTGTGATATCACTGACAACTCCTCAAATGACATCACTGATATCATTCACAGAACCACACACACCTCCATGCAACCTCTCATGCACCCCCTCGCACACCCACACAGCCACTCACACACCCAATCACAGGTTCATACAAACACTCACACACGCACTCACTAAACCATAGGTCCACTCACACATAGCCACTCGCTGACTATGTCATGAGTGATGTAATATGTGAGGTCATAAGCAGTGCATTGCAGGGATGCGAGTTATAGTTTGCACACTAACTATAACGGCTGAATTTCACTGCTTGTGTATGAGTGAAACCTGAGCCTAACTATAAAATCCCTGTAACCTTTGTGTTTTTCAGTGAATTTCTAAGGTTTTCTTTAATTTTATTTCCTAACTATAACATCCCTGAAACCTCAGTTTTTTTTCTGTGAATTTTTAAGGTTTTTTAAATGCTAATTCTTAAATATAATATCGCGGTATCTTTTGGTTTTTCAGCTAATTACTATGGTTTTTTAAGTAGTAGGCGCATTTGCAGAGCGGTTGAGAAAGGGACTGGGGCCTCTGATCAGCTCTAAGGAATCCCGTTGTGTAGGACTAACAGGAGGTACCAGGAGGGCTTCTTGGCCCCCAAGGTCCCTCAGGAGTAAAGTGGAATTCATCCCCAACCAGTAGTGCACCAGGAGCCACGTTTGCAGAGTGGTGGAGAAAGAGGGCATGGCCTTTGAAGACCTTTTAGCAATCCTGCTGTGTGTGACTTACTGGAGGTAACAGGAGGGGTAGTTGGCCCCCAAGGACATCCTTGGTGGTCAACTACCCCTCCTGTTACCTCCAGTAACTCCCACACAGCAGGATTGCTGAGAGGTTGTCGAGTGCCACGCCCCCTTTCTCCACCACTCTGCAAACGCGCCTCCTGGTGCACTACTAGTTGGAGGATGAAGTCCCCTTGGCTTGTGAGGGTCCTTGTGGGCCAATTACCCCTCCTGTTACCTCAAGTAAGTCCCACGAAGTGGGATTGCTGAGAGGTTTTCAGTGGCCACACCTCCTTTCTCCACCACTCTGCAAACGCACCTTCTGGTACACTACTAGTTGGGGGATGAAGTTCCTTTGGCTCCTGAGGGTCCTTGGGGGTGAACAATCCCTCCTATGACCTCCAGTAAGTCCCACACAGTGAGATTGCTAAGAGGTTGTCAGAGGCCATGCCCCCTTTTTACACCACTCTGCAAATGCGCCTCCTGTCGCACTACTGGTAGGGGGAAGAATGCCATTTTAGTCCTGAGGCCCACAGGAGTAATGTGCAATTCCTTCCCAAACCATCAGTGCACCAGGAGGCGCTTTTCCAGAGTGGCAGAGAAAGGGGGCGTGGCCTCCGACAACCTCTTAGCAATCCCACTATGTGGCACTTACTAGAGGTAATGGGAGAGATTGTTCACCCCCAAGGACCCTGGGGAGGCAAGGGGACTTTATCCACCAAACAGCAGCGTACCAGGTAGCGCATCTGGAGAGTGGTGGAGAAAGGGGGCAGGGCCTCTGCTGAGTCGCTGAGCTTTTTTTTTTTTTTTTGAATATTTTATTTTTTAGGGAAGGAGGGGTTGGGTAAATTTCGACCCAGGGACGCAATCCCCCAGAGCTAGTCCTTTATGAAATGAGGAAGGGGGCCATGCAGCCGCCCTCCCTGGGCCGATTTCAGCCCCTGGGGACCCCATCCCCTTGGCCAGGCCTGCCCTTTTTTTTGCCTCTACTGTGGGTGCCCTGGTCCCACCCAGGGCACTCCCTCTCATCTGTTGGGGAACACGAGGGGAGCCTCAGGGCCCCCACGCTCCCTGCCAGCACCCAGCCTCCTGCGGGAGCCGGTATTGCTTTTGGGCAGAGGGAGCTGCTAATCTCCCTCATGCATCTCCCTCTGTGACAAAGCAATTCTGCTCTGCTTCGAGTAAGCAAGAGAATTTTACATGCTCTTGCTTACTCAAAGCAGAGCACAGTTTGCTATGGTTTGGCGGGAGCGGTAATGCTACCGCCAAGCCATAGCAAACAGCAATGTCCCATGGGTGTGCATCTCTGGACATTGCTAGAGCCGGCCCTGGGAGATGGTGCTCCCCAGGGCCATGTATGGCTCCAGGAGGGAGGCTGAGTGGCCCCCCTCCATTACAGGATACAGCCCAGGGGAGGTGGTTGTCGCCAGGGCTGCAGGGGGCCACGCGCTCCCCCACTTTAAATTTTTACCATTAGCCCCAGGGAGGTGGCGCTCGCTGGGGCTGCGGGCTGCAGAGGGGGGCTGTGTGGTCCCCACATTTAGGTCATGTTTTGCCCTGGTGAGGTGACAGTCCCTGGGGCTGCGGGCTGGTCCATGCAGCCCCCCACATCTTCACTTGTAAAGCCCCAGGGAGGTGGTGGTCCAGGGGGGGTAAGGGGATCTGAGAGGCCTCCCATTTAATAACTAAAGAAGCCCCAGGGAGGTGTTGGTCCCAGGGTCATGGGGGGTGCCGTGCAGGCACTCCCCACATAATTTAAAGCAAAAATCTCACAAAGGTGGTGGTCCCCTGGGTTAGATTAAAGTCTAGGAGTGGCGCCCCGTGCGCCCTCTCCTTTATTTTTAACATGCCCCAGAGATTTGGCCCACCCAGGGCTTCATGTAAAAGACCCGCGGGAGCGCGTGTGTCTTTTTTTTCTGCTGCAGAACCACATTAGAATTTGCGGGGAAATTGTTTTAAAAAAATGATTCAAAACCGTGGTGGGGTTCCTGTAGGAATTCTACCCTGCCCCTTTTCTTTATTTTTTTACTTTTTTTGTGGGACTCTGCTTCAAGTCGACTCCAAGATGCCTGCCAACAGTGCCTGGTTGAAGTGTTGACAGCCAATCAAATTTTAGTAGGATTCGCAAGTCCACTGCAAGGACTCGCGTCCTCAGAGATCATATTTTTTAAAGTTAAATATCTCAAAAACTACCAAACGGATTTACACCAAATTACAAAAAGCAAGCTGTCTGGACGAACATCTAGATTCCTGGCAAATTTGGTGTAATTCCTCTCAGCGGTTCGGGCTGTAGTCATGCTCAAAAACTTAAAAATCCCCATAGACATAACATTGGCTAAAAACTTGGCCCCCACTTGAATCTTTCAACACAGCAGCTGAACCAAAAAAGGAAAGTTTTGGGAAAATGTCATGAAGATTCATCAAGCAGCGCCAAAGTTATTGGCAAAACAAAATATGATTTTCCTATGGAAACTTTGGTCCCAACTGTAACTACAGTAGGTAATATGGGGTAAATGGTGAGCAGCTGTAACTCTGATCCATAAGGCTGCTGCTTCACGTGACTTGGGATCAAAGGAGTATTAGTATTCAGCAGCACAGCACTTTTTACACTCTCCTCCGGATTGGCAGTTTGGATGAGAACAAAGGGGCATATCAGCAACAACCGGCGATAATTATCGCTCCGCGCTCTTAGCGTGAGGATAATTATCGCCGGGTAACGTGGATTTTTATCACTGAGATAGCGTGCTAATAGCAACGCTTATCTCCTCAGCGATAAAAATCCTCACGCTAACTGCCTAACGTGAGATTATCGCTGGAAACCCAGCGATAATCTCACGTAGTGTGGCGTTAGCTTGCTGATAGGGACTCACAAACTTAGCCATGATATCCACCTTCCATAGGATATCATGGCTAAGTCAGTCCTAAAGCAGGCATAAGGAAAGTAGCGATAACAGGGGTTATCGCTACTTTTCCTGATGCTATGCTTCATAGCGTGGGGCTTGATGAAAGGAGAAATGTCGCTCACGCGTTAGTGTGGCCTTGCTAATTAGGCGATAAAATTATCGCCGCTTTTCGGCCGAAAACGGCCGCAAAAGCGGCGATAATTTTTTATCGCCAGCTTGTAAATATGCCCCTTAATGTTTTCCTTCCCGCCTGAAGAGAAATTTAAGAACATTTTAAATGACAGTGTTTTTGATCATGGACAGCAGTCATTTTAGTACAGCAAATTGTATGTGTTTCGTCATAGCGAAGAGTTTATATGGGTGCATAATATCATGAAAACTGAACAATTTAACAGACACGATGTTAATTTATATGTGGGTTGCAATTGTACATTATGTACATGCACGGTCCGAGTTGTTTTGCACACACTGGTGTTTTGAATTTGAAGATCTGACACTTGTCCTAGGTATTATACTGGAGGTCTTCATTGGCTATAAGCATCATACATGCAGTCACAGGAGTCAATGCACTTGTGTGATGTTATTGTACCCACTATTTAGATCATGATGCTCAGATGAAAATTGCTTAAATAATGTAGTTAAATGAGATAATAGCAGGTGCACTTGTTTTCAATATCCATGCATCACGTGTTCTGTGCTTAGCTTAAATAAGGAAACTAATATGGCGCTCAATGTGCGTGAGAAAGGCCGGTGCCTCGGCTGAAACGCGTCACAATGGCTGTTTTTACTGGATTAAACATGGCGGTTTAATTTGATTCTAGGCTGCGTCAGAACCTGTTTTATTTCAAACGGGGTTTGGAGAGAATATATTTATATATATTTGCACACAAAGACGCTCCAACTGGGATCCCTGGCCCTAGGTAGGTGGCGTGGAAAAATCGGCGGAGCCACTCGACAATATTACAAAACTTAAAAAGACAAATGTCCGTGCGCTCAGGAAGTGCCGAAGTGAAGTTTATTGCACCAGGTAACGCGTTTTGACAGGCAAGCTGTCTTGGTCACACATAGGTTCACTAAGAAACGTCGAAACGTATTCCCTGGAGCAATAAACTTCCCTTTGGCACTTCCTGATAGCACTGACATTTGTCTCGTTAAATATATATATTTATCGTGAGCAAGTTAGTGTCAAGCTATCGAAACGCGTAGACAGGTGTCTCGTCGCAATAAAGGAGACCCATTTTGAAGAATCCCTTGGTGTGCTGCGTGATTATTTTGAGGAAAAAATAATCGGATAATTGAGATATATATATATATATGTATATATATTTCTATAGGTGCTTTGTTTGTGAAGAATTTCTCTATTTTAGTCTCTTACTTTTATACATAAAGATGACTAGACAGAGTAAATTCAACAGATTCAGAGAAAGGACATCCAAAACCTTTTGAGTGTCATGTCATATTCTTATGCGTATTGTTTTTGGGCCTATAAGCAGACTTTCAAGGTCACAAGAGCTTGTTCAATTTCAAAACCAGTAGCAGCTGCCAATATGGTGAATGGTGGAGAGGGCAAATGGGTAGTGGGCGCATGCACCTGGCGCAAAATTACATTAACTAAATTGCCGACATGCAATACATTATCAATTTAAATGTAAAATGTTTAACTTTAAAATGGTAATGTAAAGCATGTAGACCATTTAGTGCACATTACCACATACACATATAATACATTTAAAAATGAAAATAAAAGTCATTAACAATCCTGATGTCGTCGCTCCCCTCCTGGTGTCCTCCTCTCCTCCTGCGCAGGCCCCCGCCAACTCTTTTAACCAATCCTGGTGCTGCTGATATGGTCTTAACCAGCATGAGAGAATCGCCTAAGACAGCTGGGTTGAGAGGTTTAAAGTGCGCATATGTAGCTGGCCGTCGCAAAACAGCCGCCAAAGAGACATGTGCACTTTAAACTTGAATGCCCAGCCCACCACTCCTCCCTGCAGCTGCCACTCAGCAGCGGCCACGCCCCGTCCTGAAACTCGGCTCAGGACGCGGGTTACTGAAAAATAAAATGGCAATAAATTACATTTATTTCCATTTTATCTTTCATTTTAGGGCTTGGGGTACATTTTAATTAGTGGGGTGACGCTCCCCCACTTTAATAGAGGAGCCGCTCCAAAAGATCATATTTGTATAATGGAACGTAGACTTACGTTGCCCTTCCGAGGTCGAACTTGTGGCACGTTTGTATGTGAAACATCAGGTCGCCTCCATTTAGGTACTCCATCACAAAAAATAGGTTCTCCTGTAAAATTACCCAGAGAGAAGCAGATTTTAATTGAAATCTGAATAACATGGATAAAACAATGTATGTATATCATCATAATATCTACATCACAAGACTTTAATACAAAACTAATTTTAAGTATATTTCTAATCAACTAACAAGCACATTTTCTGTATGTTGTTGATTAGGTGATGTTATGAAATCAAAGAAAATGCAATGCTGTACATCGAGTTTCAGGATGGTAATTGGTTGAAGCACGGTTCCAATAGGAGACTTTCTCTAAAAAATATAGTAGTACAAGGCTGGCACAGAACGTTTGATTGCCTTATATTAAGTGATTCATTCATACTGATGGGTGTTGGTGGGGCTTGCCAGCATTTATTTAAGGCGACAAGGGTTCTCTGAAGTATCTCCTGCTGTTGCCAGCTCACAGGCTCATTAAAAAATGTCCCAGGTTGCTGGCGACTCTCAATTTTCCTCGCCCACCAGGTACCTGTGGCGGTAGTGTTGTCCTTATGCGTCAGCCTGCGGTAGGCACCACAACATCCCTCGTGTAATAATTGAATCATATTAATGCCAGCATTTCTGGACAGCACGCCCACCTTCCACAGCCTTCCTTCAGCAGGGCCGGACTGGGAACCAAAACCAGCCCTGGCAAAGTGCTTGGCCACCCCCCTCTCCGCCCCCCCCCCCTCCCCTGGGGTGCCGCCGAGCTCTTTGCCAGGCCGGTTTTCGGCCGATTTTGTTACAGGGCCGATTCCCTGCAAAACCGGCCCTGTAACAAAAACGGCCTCCAGGGGCCCAAAACCGGCCCCCACCCGCGCGGCGCACCTTGGGATTGCCCGGTGCCCGCTGCTCCCAGTCCGGCCCTGTCCTTCAGCGTCCATCTATCTCGCACCGCCATATACGGAGCCTGGGCTTTTACTGCAAGGCTTGACTGAGATTTGCATTCATCTTGCCATTCTTTGGTATATAAAGAAGTCGTTCGGTCATTTACCCTGTTGGATTTCCTTGCACCTGTGCAATGTAATATTTCCTCCCAGAGCTTTAAATGGGGTAAGTCCTACCAGGGCTCAGACTCTGCAGAAATCAAACAAGCATTTACAATGCAATCAGTCTCGCCTTTGGGCCCTTATATGTATTTAGCTATGCAGCACATTAGCCTGGGTGCTGAAACATCTACTGTTCTTTAACATGGAGGGAAAGTAAGCATCAAACTGCGTGACACGCCAGGTATGGGAACACATGGAGAGAAATATTGCCTTTCAGCGGGAAATGGTAAAGTCCAAAGCTTTGTTTTTAATATAAAATCTGGGCCTTCGGTGGTCATATCACTGAAAATACAAGATTAGAAAAAAATATTATTGTCTACGGGTGCTCGTGGAAGACATTTCAATGGACTGGAATCTAGAGAATGCTAAAGTGATTCTGGTATTTTACTGACCTTTGCTGGTCGTTTTTTATCAAGACAGTTAAATAGAGGCAGTTGAACAGAAAAAAGTCCTTAAGTGGAAGCAGACAAGTCCTAGAGCTGATCTCCAGAGCCCACAAAGTACACACAGATGTAAGTATTTAATAAGTATATACTAAAGTATATACAAGAGGTCTCTAATGCTAGACCTAAAAACAACTTTGAAATGAGTTGTTGCAGACTCTTTGTTCTTGTTGTTACATTTACCAGAAAAAGCTACTGATCGATTTCTCTACAACGACTGGAAAACACCTAAAGTAATACATGCCAGTGATGCAGTCAATGTTTACATTCAATTCCCTAAACGGATTTGCTTTTTCCAGATGTTGTTTTCTGTTGTTTTGCTCATGCTACATAAGACTCATGTAGTGCAAAGCATGAACTGAGCCTCTTATCGGTTTTTAGGTCGAGTTCAGGTTGTGGGTGGGTGTTCATGATGAGATTGATTGGCAGCTCTGGAGGTGAGACTGACTTTCCCAAAGTTCCTGTCACTGGATTATATATTAATTTAATTTAGTATATGTTCATTTAATTTAGTATAGCACACTAATCACCCCAAAGGTTTATCTCGGTGCTGTGGGTAAACATAGGCAATTTAGTACGCTACGTTAAAACTGAATTTGACATGATCTGTAAAGGTGCAAATATGATAAGGTAACTTATTCCAATATGAAGGGGCCAGGTAAGAGACAGATCTGCCTCCATACCTTGTCAGTCAGATACGGTGGATGGTGAGTAATCAATCAATCAATCAATCAGGGAATTGTGATGCGCGCTACTCACCCGTAGGGGTCTCAAGGCACGGGGGGGTTCAGCTCCAGTCAGTCGAAGAGCCAGGTATTGAGGGTCTTCCTGAAGATGTGAAGAGTGGGGGCGCATCTGATGTTGATCGGGAGCTTGTTACAAGTCTTTGCTGCGATGTGGGAGAAGGCTTTTCTACCCGTTCTGGCTCCGCGGATGCATGGGGTTTCTGCAAGGGTGAGGTCGGCGGTTCAGAGGTTTCTCTTGGGTACGTGAAAGGAGATTCTTTCATTGAGGTATTGGGGTTCGGTGCAGTGGAGGCATTTGTAGGTGTGGGTGAGTATCTTGAAGGCTACTCTCGCCTCGACGGGAAGCCAGTGGAGGTCTTGCAGGTGTTGGGTGATGTGTTTGTGTCGAGGGATGCAGTGTTCTATGTGGTCTGGAGCTCATGGAGCAGAGATTTGTTGATCCCGGCTTAGAGGGCTTTTCCGTAGTCCAGTCTGCTTGTTATAAGTGCGTGGGTAATGTTCTTTCTTGATTCGGGGGATCCATTTGAAGGTCTTGCGGAGGATGCGGAGGGTGTTGTAGCAGGTGGAGGCGACGGCGTTGATCTGCCGGATCATGGTGAGGGAGGAGTC
The DNA here is from genome assembly GCF_964204655.1 of Triturus cristatus. NCBI lineage: Eukaryota > Metazoa > Chordata > Amphibia > Caudata > Salamandridae > Triturus > Triturus cristatus. Next base: position 854,585,576 of record NC_140585.1, on the reverse strand, counting down.
GAGAATGATGCTGAGATTCCGAGCGTGGTCCATGGGGGTGGAGGGCTGCAGAGGGCGGTGGACCACCAGGTGTTGTCCCATGCAGAGGGGGAGGGTCCGAGGATGAGGACTTCTGTCTTCTCCAAGTTAAGCTTCAGGCAGCTGCTGTTCATCCAGGATGCGACGTCCTTCATTCTTTCCTGGAAGCTGAGTCTGGTGCTGAGGGGATCCTTAGTGAGGGAGAGGATGAGCTGGGTGTCATTGGCATACGATACTATGCTGAGTCCATGCTGTCTGATGATGGCGGCAAGGGGGGCCATGTAGATGTTGAAGAGCGTGGGGCTGAGCAATGATCCTTGGGGTACTCTGCAGTTGATCTCTGTGGGTTCAGGGAGAAAGGGCGGAAGTCTGATTCTTTGGGTTCTGCCGGTGAGGAAGGAGCGGAGCCAGTCGAGGGCGGTTTCCTGTATGCCGACGTCATGGAGTGTGGCGGTGGAAGTGCAGTGGGAGACGGTGTTGAAGGCTGCAGAGAGGTCGAGTAGGATCAGGGCAGCAGTGTGGCCTAGGTCAAGGAGGGTGCGGATGTCGTCTGTGGCGGTGAGTAGGGTGGTCTCAGTGCTGTGGTTGCTGCGGAATCCAGATTTGGAGGGGTCGAGGATGGAGTTCTCTTCGATGAATTTCGTTAGTTGGCCTTTGACGATCTTCTCTGTGACTTTGGCTGCGAAGGGGAGGAGAGAGATGGGTCAGTAGTTCTTGAGGTCAATTTGGATCTGCTGAGGGCTTCCTGAGGAGGATCTTGACTTCTGCGCGTTTCCAGTCATCATGGAATGTGCCAGCTTCAAAGGTGGCGTGGATGGTGCGTCGTAGCTCAGGTGCAATGGTGGCAGCAGCTCTTTGGAAGATGTGCAGAGGGCAGGGGTCCTTGGGGGCTTTTGAGTAAATGACTTTCATGGTTGACAAGGTATCTTCGGTGGTGGCCGGGGTCCAGGATGAGATGAAGGGCTCGTTGTCATTTCTGGGTGGGTGTGTGGGTTTCCGGAGTCTGTTTGCTGAAGTTGTCATAGAGGGATCACATTTTCAGGTGAAAGTCGGAGCTGAATTTGTTGCAGAGGACCTGGGAGGGTGTGACGTACGTGACTTTGCTGGGGGGCTTGGTGAATACCGGAATGATGTTGAAGAGTTTCTTGGCATTGCTGGCGTTGGCATGGATTTTGTTTTGGATGAAAGTCCTTTTGGTGGATCTGATGATTTGGCGTTATTCTGTCATGGCGTTCTTGTATGTGGTGCGGTCTTCTGAAGTTTTGCTGTTTCTCCAATTCTTCTCGAGACGTCTGCAGGTGCGTCTAGATTCTTGGAGGCCGGTGGTGAACCAGGTGGTCTTCCTGGGGTGCTGTCTGTCGAGGTTGCGGAGGGGGGCGAGCTTGTCTAGGCAGTTGGTGATCTATCTGTGAAGTTCTTTGGCTGCGGAGTTGGTGTCAGTCGAGATGGGGGGGCATCACGGTTGAGTGTGGAGTTGAGGTGCTCCTCTGTGACCTTGCTCTAGTTCCTTTGTGGAGGGTGTGGTGCAGGATTGGGGCGGTTGGTTTGTCGAGGTGGAAGTGTACGAAGTGGTGGTCCATCCAGGGGGATTTTGTGGTGTGGCTGAACTGGATGTTGTTGCCTCCAGCGAAGGTCGGGTCGAGGGTGTGTCCTGCCTAGTGGGTAGGTGTGGTGATGAGTTGTTTCAGGCCGAGGTTGGCGAGGTTGTCCAGGAGGGTTGCAGACTTGGGGGTCGCTGAGGTTGGCGAGGTGGAAGTTGGGGTCTCCGATGAGTATGTAGTCAATGGAGGCGATGGCGTGGGGCACAATGTGGTCAGTGATGGTAGGGGTGACTGCGGTTCGAGGTCCGGGGGTATGTAGGTGAGGGTGCCATGCATGATCATTCTGGGGCTGGTCTGGAAATTGAGGTGTTCGATGGTGGACGGGAGGGTCGCTCGTGCTATACACTATAACAAGTATAATAAGTATAAAGAAGCTTATTAAGCGCTCGAATGCCAAAAGGCGTCTTGGCGCTGAAGTGTGAGAAGGACAGCGAAGATGGAGCTAAGTAAGCTAATGGACATTAAACAGCCTAGACTTCAAAGCTTTCCTGAAGGAAAGGAGGTCTGGCTGGATGCGTAGTTTGGCTGGAAGCTTGTTCCATAGTTGGGAAGCACAGGTGGAGAATGAACGGCCGTGCCATCTAGCACGTCTATATCTGGAAGTGCAAATGAGGCCAAGGTTGGCCGAACGTAGATCTCGTCGGGGGACGTAGAGTCTGAACAGATTCTGACAATAGGTGGAACCACCACCATATCATGCCTTGTGGACCAGGTATAGTGCCTTAAATTCGATTCTCTGTTGAACAGGGAGCCAGTGATGAGTCTGAGGGAACTCTTGTGTGCGATGGTGAGTCCTCCTGGGCGGTTGGGGCGGTCCTTCCTCTGGATCTTGTATCCATTGAGGATGTGGGCGGCGATGTCGGGGCAGAGATGGGGTTCGTCCACATTTCTATGAAGAAAGTGATGTCTGGCGAGAGGGTGTCGAGGAGGTCCCAGTTCTCTACAGCAAGTCTGTGCAGGGAGCGCAGGTTGAGGTTGATGCACCTCAGGGCTTTGGGGGTGCTAGCATCTGGCGTGGGGGCGGCGGCCGTTGGGGTGCGGAGGATGGTGAAGGTTTGTCGGCAGTGTCAGGAGGAGAACTGATGGTGGGTGGTGTTTGGATTAGACAGCTGGAAGGTGTTGTTCCTTCCGGGGTTGAGTGTGAGGAAGGCAGCAGAGTCATAGAGGTGGGAGGCCACAGAACCAGGGTCCCTGGTGCTGGTCGTGGTCCGTTCACGGACAGACGCAGACAGGCTTGCATTTGGTGCACCAGCGGCGCATCAGCGGCCGCCATTAAATAGGGAAGGGGGAAGGAAATGCAGCTGGGAGGCGGGAATGGGAACCGGCAGGGGGGAGGGCCCGCAGGGGCAGCAATGGCAGGAAAAGCACAGCGAAAAACTGGCACATAGGACACAAACAAAGGGCACAGGTACAGAGACGAATACAATCAAAGGCAGAAAATGAAAGGTACAATAACAAAAACAAAAAGAGAGACAAAAAACAGAAAAACAGGCACAAACATGAAGACAGACACCAGCGGATCAGCAGAAGAGCAAGGCTCTCCCACTGGACACCCAGGGATAAGGCGCAGGCAGGAGCCTGCATGTGGAGGAGGGCCTTGAACACCTACCTTCACAGAGAGGTGTAGGGGGCAGCGCAGAAGCACAACAGCGGAGCTGCTGGGGCGGAGAGCAGAGACTCTGACCAGGAGGCCAGAGCTCTTGTAAGGCTTTATCCTTAGCTCTCAAGTTCCTGACTGTACGATAATAACTCAGCTTCTGATGTAGACAGCCAGGACCCTAAGCATATACTTTGATCACCTTAATGGTGTTCAGAGTATATGCTTCTCCAGTCCCTGGGGTCCCCCTTGAGCAGTGGTTACAAATGTGTATTGAAATTACCATTTCATGTGAAAATGTGTGAAGGAGTTTTACAATGCTGTTGAAATAATGACAGAGTCAAAAGTAAATATAATGCTGTCTTTTGAAGGTTGAGAAGAGAGAAAAAAGTGTATGTGTGCGGGGTATGGTGATTGGAAGGTAATGTTTATTCATGTACACATGTTTTCAACATTGAAACGTTTTCAATTAACAGGTATTCACAACAAAATGATTGTTGTTACTCATTTATCTACTACATATAACAAGCATTAGCAAAACCATAGGTCGGGCTAGTTTCAGTTGTATCTTCCTTGTTGTGGGATATGTCTGGACCTCCCTTCAACTTCTACATCCCACATAAAGTACTATTTTGTCTGCTCTTAAATGTTAAATCTGCTGCGCAATAAATACTGTATCCTCTCATTTGTAACGTGTGTGCAGAGATGCCAAATTAGGGTGATGAAAAATATGTTGCAAGAGGCAAATGGTAGTAAGCCAAGTATTATGCAACACTGGTATCACGTCATTTTGCAAGGAGGTATTGGAGCAAGCCACTGTTTTTTTTTATATCTCCATCCACCTTCTCTTGGTGAGTGACTTACACTGCCGCACATAGCCATGGTGCCTGTCTCTAGTGTGAGACATGGATGCATCAGATGTTATTAAATGGCACTCCAGCTGAGGATATTAGAGCAAAGTGATGATATCAAATTCATTTGATCTAGTGCTAGCAGGTATTTGTTACGCACAAAACATAGAAACCAGTAATGGTGCAGATGGATACTGTTCTATTTACGTGTCATGGCACAAGGACAAATATATTGTGGAACTTTTAGCACTTGGTCTTAGTGAAGTTAGTAATGTTGCCTGAAGATGGCAGCCATTTCTTCGGCTGCACTCACAATCTTCAACTATCCTTTGTCAGTCTGCAGAATAACACTCACATAAACATAGCCCTGTGTGCACAACAGCGTAGCTGCCAAATTGCTGCAAACATTTTGGTCTGGGGCCATCGCCTGGTGCTGTGTGCTCACCAGGTATCCTTCACCGCACTGGAAGCGCAGACTATGGAGCTGAGGCATGTGAGATTGCCTGTCGGTGCAGGCTCTGTGGCTGTGACTTGCCGCTGCCCGAGGCCACCACAGGGGGCCACTCAAGAGGGCGGCCCTGTAGTGGCATCGGGCTTCCCACCCCCCCACCTTTCTCCCCCACTTTCCCCCAGGGAGGGGGGTTTGGCCGGGGGAGGAGTCCACATTAGGTTGCGGGTGTCCCACGTCACATCCGGTGCGTGGGGCAGGGTGAGGGGTACATAGGTCCCCCTACCCCCTTTTCTGCCTCTTTGTGCACCGGACACACCGCGGACACCACAATTCTCTCACGTTCTCCCACCCTACCGCGTACCTGGTGTGTTGGCAGTGGGAAGCATAGCGAGGACTTTGTAATGTTGTACTTTTTCGTTGCAGGTGGAGTTACAGGGTGATCTGGAAGCATACGGGTACAGAACGGTACCTCTGCGCGGCACACAGGGGTGCCAGAGCCGAACCCCAGGAGCCTCATGGGAGGTTCATGGAATCTATGTCGGCGCCCCGTTAGTCCTTCGGGTGGTTGTGGGCCTGAGCAACCGGGGGCTTGCCTAGCTATGCTCCGCCCAGTATGGGGCATGATTATAATGGACCTAGGGTAGTCAGGTGATCCGGGAAGGGGATCACCAGAAGGTGCAGTACAAAGTGGTTCGCCACGGTGCTGCTAGGCTCATCAGGCGGGCAGGTGGCGAGAAGGCTGCCTGTCCTTGGATCGCCCGTAAGCTAACCCACCAGATTACATAACGTTGTATGTAATAAACCTGCAGCAGTTTTTTCCCAAGTATAAACTTGTGTGGCGTGTATTTATTTGCGGGTATCCATGGGGGGGACCTTTGCCATGATGGTGCGATGGCCACCAGCTTGGCGGAGGACTGCGAGGGGTAATAAGTGTGCTCCCGGAGGATCCTATGGGTGGAGGCTCTGCTGTCTGAAACCGCTGCAGCTGGGGATGACTGGCAGCTGGGTGAGGACTCCACCACCTTTGAAGCTTACCCGCTTGAGGTCTGTTTTCCCCTCCGGTCTAATGCCTGAATGCTCCTATAAGTTGCAACTCACTGACACCCAGGCTTGGCCGGAATTGCTTTGCTCTGGGCCAAAATTGACCGCCTCATGATTTTGAACCACCCGCACAAGATATCGGTTAGGAGTTCTGCATGCATAATTGGGCCTTACTGCGGCCTATATCGCAGGCCTTGAAGCGAAGGGGTGTTGGCAGAGGAGAGACTCCCACACGTTAATTGGTGCAGGCACCGCCACTGGTGGCCTACTGCAGCCCTTGTAGCATGGTCTGTGTTATTTGGCCTGAACCTGCATCTGCTGTGGAGAGGAGATATTGCGGGTGTGTGGCAGAGAGGAAGAGCACAACCACCCATTCTGAGGTCAACACCTGCTAGATATACCTGCAAGACAATTGCTGACTCAGGGCACTGGTAATCTGCCATCTGACTAAGCAAGGCTCGTCACAGTGTGCCTGGGGCCTTGGTGAAGGCTACCGGCTGGGGGCCCAGGCAGCATAGGGAGGTCCATAACTACTATGAGCCCTGCATCCTAGCCTGATCATGCTTGTGCCCTTGGGCTGAGGATTTGATTGAGCGGCAGAAGTCCTACAATCAGGGGTTTGCTGTGAGGTGCCTAAGGACCCTCTTTCCATCCTTGCAGTGCCGACCGATAGCTGATAGTGGCGAGGATTCTGCCTTACCACTGGCTGAGTTCCTGATGCTACTTGTCAAGATGGGCAAGATCAATAAGACTCAACCAAGGTAAAATTTGACCTGTGAAGACCCCTCGGTCACACGAGGAGGGCACTGCGGTGCCGGAGATGAGCTCGGACACTCCGAGCCAGGAATTGGGAGATGAACTCCAGCCGATCTTGACGAACTTGCAACTCAGCCTCACCCAAGTAGATGGGGTGATCAAAGCTGTCACCTATCACATGCACAGAATGTCGGAACACATTGACAAGCATGTGGAACGCCTGAACATGGTGGAGAAACGAGTTTCGGACGCAGAAGATGAGCAGGTCTAACTTGCGGGAACACAAAAACAACTGGAGAAGGCATTGGGGAGAGGAGTTGGCCTAACGGCTAGGGCAGTTGACCTCAAATCTGGGGAACTGGGTTCGAGTCTCGTCAATGATGCTGAACATCATGTGATTCTGGGCAAATCACTTAATCTCCCGTGCCTAATACAAAAAAAAAAATGAAATTGTCCTCATGTAATGCAACTGGTGCTATGTAAAGTGCTCTGATACCCGATTTGGCTCAAGTTCGCGCGATATAAAAAAAAAAATGACGGCAGTACAGGCTGAAGCGGAGGACATGGATACCCTTTCCTGGCAAAATAACCTATGCATGGTGGGCCTAGCGGAGTCCAGTAACGTCGGGAAAATGTTGGTACTAGAACTAGAGGTGAGGTACTCTGGCACATTTTCCTGGCGATTTCCGCATTATACCCTGACTGATGCTGTGTTCCCTGAGGAACTAGCCCAAGTGATTGATGAGATTTTTCGTACTGATTTAGGGTTAGTGGAGAAATTTGCCACTGTTTGGGAAGCCTTCAAGATTTAAGTTTGTGGTGCCACCATTTAAAAACTTGCAAGCGTACTCTTCTTGATAATACGTCAGTTGGCATGGTTGGAGGCTGACCTGACAGATCTGGAGCTCGCGCATGGGGAGACAGCGGAGCCTTCTGGGCTCCATACGGGATACACTGGAGGAGTATAATGAACTGCTGCTGAGGTCACGCACTTAGGCAAATATGCTACAGAACGGGTATATGGAGAGGGCGACTGACCGGGATTCCTTGAAGTCTTAAACAAACAAGGAATGTCTCTACATGACCCTGAACTGGTAGCGGACGTCTTCCGCCGCTATTATAAAGAACCTTACACCTCTCGAATCCCATACGACTAACCGGCCATAGACGATTGTGTATCTCATTTCACCATGAAGTGGCTTGCAAATGAACACAGTGTGAGTCTGAAGGCACCGCTCTGCCCCACTGAAAAAGTGGTTGCCCTGAAATACATGTTGGGGGAGAAGGCACTGGGCACGGATTGGCCAACTGTAGCCTTTTACAAAGCTTATCAAGACAAAATTGTGCTACACCTGGTTGATTTATTTGAGGTGATGGTACGCAATGGACAAACAGCCCCCACTATGCTTGAGGTAAACCGGCTGAACATTAATCCTCATATAGGTCACTATCACTTTTCAGTAAGGATACAAAAATATCTGCAAAGGTTCTGGCCAAACGCTTGGTGTCGCTGCTTCGTGTCATCTTGGGCCCCGAGGACTCGGGTTTTGTGCCCAATTGGTCTTTCATTTACAACCTGCGGACCCTTTTTGGGGCCATCTCTGCTATCAACCATGACATTCATGCAACAGCGGTATTCTTAGACGCAGAACAGACATTCGACTCTATGGAGTTGGGGTTTATGCTTGCTGTTCTGCGACGAGTGGGGGTGGGTGATGTTTTGTTAAAACTGGTTCAAGTACTACACACAGAACCGACGGCTACAATCAGCATCAATGGTCGGATATCGGCCCCAATCACTATAACCAGAGGCATGAGCCAGGGATGCCCCCTGTCCCTGCTGCTGCATGCACTCGTGGTGGAACTGTTGGGGTGTGCACTACAGGAATATCATGCTAACCATGGTATTCACTTCCCTAATTACAGATTGATTGTCACCGCCTATGCTAATAATATGCTGCTACGTGGCCAGGACCAAGTGCAAAATCTTTCATCAGTTTATTAGAGAGGTTGTTCGATCTAGGGGACACTCTGGCCTCTGTATTAATTGGGACAAGTCCCTTATTAGTCCCCTACACGCTGCCACGTCAAAGTACAAATGGAATATCCGCTGACGTGGACGTCGTACTCAGTGCAATATTTAGTTATACAGATACACACCGATCCAGAGGAAGTGGTGCATGAAAATTATGGGAAAGCATTGTACCGCCTAACAGAGTTGATAGATAGATGGATACGATTGCCCCTGTCCCTCAGTGGCTGTATAGCCATTATGAAGATAATAGTGCTACCCAGGTTTCTGGTTTTCTTCGCAAACATCCCAATGCTGCAGCTCTTTGGGACTCTACTTAACCTCAGGGTGCACTTGGAATGGGCTGGTAAGCAGCCACGGGTGCACTGGGAGATGCTCACCCTCCCATACACACTGGGCGAACTAAATCCTCCTAATTCAGAGACTTACTACAAGGTCACACAGGGCATGTTTGCACACTTCTGGTTCCATGACCAGGAGAGATTGCCTCATCTTTGGCATGAGCAAGACGCCATAATGTCTCAGTCGCTCCCTCATTTCTTCTTCAAAAAACGCGCAAGACATTTTCATGTGATAGATTTTTCAGGCACAACACAGCGCATTTGGAGGGGCCTGGCATCCTTTCAGTGGACCTCTTTGCTCTACTGCCCGCTAATTCCGCTAGAGTGGTGTGCATGGTTCCCTCTGGGGCAAGACAAGGTAGCACTGAAAGGCCTCTGTGAGCTTGGGATATGATGCATGGGTGACTTTTTGAGAATGGGACCCTTCGCACCTGGGCACGGGTCTGCGGAGAGGGTGCAGAACTGACTGTGCTTGCACAGTTCCACTACTATTGGGCGATCCCCACTCTGCAGATGCTGGTGGATGACTCACAGACGGAACCTCTATAGGTACCTGCCTTAACGTATTTATTGCACTCGTCATCTCCACATCAGGTGGTTACCAAATTGTACTTTTAGTCACAGGACGCCAGGCAGCCAGGCAATAAGAAGTTGCGCAGCGACTGGCAGGATGACTTGGGCATAACCATCACTGACAGTGGGCCCACTTTTGTTTGATGATCCGTACTGTGTCTCTGAACAGCTGTCATCGCCTACTGCATTTCAAGTACCTTAACAGGTGTATTATACCCTGGCTAGGTTGTATTGATATGGACTGTGAGAGGACTCTCTCTGTCCATGCTGCAGAGAGGAAGATGCTAGCTTTGTGCACATGGCATGGTTTTGGCCTGGTGTGCAGTGCTTTTGGCAAGGGATTACGCAATAACGGCACAAGATTATGGGTGGGGCAGTACCTTGTACACCCCTATTGGCTCTCCTGGGTTATGAAAAACCTTTACCAGTGGCGTGTCGCAGCCTGGTTAAACTGGGCATTTTGCTGGGGCTGGAGAGGATAGCAATGTGATGGATGAAAGAGCCCCTTCCTGTGCTGTTGGATTGGCGTACTGACATGGCATAATTAACACTCAAACGGATGCCAACTGTGACCAAATGCCACCTCCCAGCTTCCAAAAGGATATATGGAGGCCTTATCAAGCATAATTGGTGCATATAGAAAATGATGATGATGTGAGCGGGTCAGCGAGACACCTTAGAAACCAGGAGCTGGCCCTTCTGGGTGTTTGGTTTGACCAGTGTGGTAGAGCCTGGTGTGTGAACAGGTTGTGGTGCATAAGATCATGAAAACTGCTGGCACTGCTGTATCTAACTGTTTGTTGAACTGCACCGAGGCGACCTCTGAGGCATTTGGGTGTGACACTCTATTCAATGTAAATGTAAATGCCCTGTGGTGACACTTAATGGTTTCTGTACCTGCATGTGGCTCTACCATGCTTTCTAATGTTCTTTAATGATTCTGTTTGTGCTTGCTGCATCTCGCCTATAATGTCCGTATCACCCTACATTGTCTGGTTCCTATGCAAAATGAAAACAAAGTTTAACAACAACAAAAAATTCTAACTCCTGATTTATCTTAAAATGCAGTTATGCTGCTTTAACCACTGACATTTAAAAATGCTCACTCACTCTCTGGGACTGACATTTATACCCACATTACTCACACTGTTATTCTGAAGCCATTCACCTGATTGGCATGTTTATGGTAACTTGACACAGTGCCCGTTGATACCCTACGATGTGACTATCTATGGAAGGTTTTGTATAGAATGGATATCGGACCAGATTTTATTCCTTGGGTTTGTCTGCTATATATTATCACCGAATATATGACGTTACAACGCAAACAATTACAAAGCATGCTTTTACAACCCGGTTTTTACATCGCAACTAACATTACATCGCATGATTTTACACCTCATGCCATTACAACACATTTTTTTAAATTACCATTACAACGCTTCCCATTACATCGCATCCCATTACAATGCATACCATTGCAACGCATAATACTTTTAGGGCAACAGTAGGGTAAGTGTTGGATAGTGTAGGGGTAAAAATTACTATTCCCACTCCAGTGAGTGCAACAGTAGGGAAAGTGTTGGATAGTGTAGGGGTAAACATGACTATTCTCATCTACCGCAAAACCTATACCCACCCTAAAGCTAAAAAATCTCTATTACTTACCTTATAATGCGTAGTATTGGCATGCGTTGTAAGGGTATGCGTTGTAATGGCAGGCGTTGTAGTGACATGCTTTGTAATGGCATGCGTTGTAACGGCATGCGATGCAAAGGCAGTTGCGTTGTAACAGCTGTGTTGTAAAAACAGTGCGTTGTAATGACGGCATTGTACTGGGTGTATCCCATTGTCATTCAACTGCTACAGTGCGCAGCGGTGGAGTGGTCCCTGCACTCATCACTATAGAACATACAGGAATGCCCATTGTCCTCACTCCTTTTTGCACTGGCGATGGAAGCACTGATGCTCCAGCTACGGCAGAACATGGCCCAATGGGGCGTAGTTGTGGGTGGACGCACTCACATCATTTCTTTGTGCGCGGATGACGCACTGCTTTATTTGCATCAACCTATAGAGGCCGTGCCTGCCCTCCAAACAGTGCTGACTTAGTTTGGGACAGTGTCGGGGTTGGTTATCAATTGCCAGAAATCTGTTATGTTGCCCCTGGCAGATCTAGCTGGGAGAGAAATTATGAAACTTCCCGCCTCTGCATTTACATGGGAGTGCGATCTTTTCGTTATCTAGGTATTTAAGTTGCCCATACAGCCAGGGCCCCCACAGGCGTAGAGGCATCAATACACTTCTGGAATCGCCTCCCACTGTGTGCCCCACGTAGCCCTGGCAAAAACTGCCCTACTGCTGCGTTCCCTATATGTGTTGCAAAACTCCTTCTGTCAAATCCCCAATGCTACATTTACTACCCAGAACAGCCTTCAGGTCTCCCTGGTGTGGACCGGGAAACACAGTAGAGTGAAGCTGGAGCTGTTAAAGCTGCATATGGACCAGGGAGGCCTCGGCCTTCCATACCTTCACCTTTATTATCTGGCCGGACTCCTTCAGTACACAGCACGTAACCATACAGATCATATATATGCAGGGACACAGGGAGACGCTACGAGCGCGAGCGGACGCATACTCTTGATGAATGTGTGACTACAGAGTCCATCCTCCCTTGGTACCCCTATGATGTCTGTTGAAAAAACAAGTCATTTACAACCATACAAGGAAAAGGTCCTGTAAATATGGTCTGTATGGTTACGGGCATGTTTTTTACTATTTAATTACATAGAAAGTTAGCAATCGCAAAAAGCAGGGTAAAAACGAGGTCCTGAGGAAAACCTACTGACCCTTCATGGGCTATATAAAGGCTGAAACATGTCGACCTATCGGATGCCTGGGAACATTTATTCCTAAAAGCATGAAACTGATCTATTTTAACCTAGCCCTAGACCCCAGAATAATAAATTTGTTACAAAGAATTTAAAGGCTATTTTAACACACTCACTCAAGCCTGCCTTCACTCGCTGCTACAACTCAAAGATCTCCACTTACAAACGTGTCGAGCCCACTCATTCACGAACTTACTTTCCCTCTGAACTTCAAATTGACTTCATTAGTGTTCAATACATCAATGTATGCCCTAGCCGACTCTGGTGACCAACAGCAGTGAAGAGTTAGCCATACACCTGGGTGAATAACAGACAAGGTGTGAAATAAATCGAATTGGGTATTGAAAAGTGTTTAGGCTAATTTATTCTTAAAATTTGTCTTCTTATATGTCCTATTTTTTACTTTTTTCTGCCCCCCCCCCTTTTTTTTTAGGGGTATAGTTTTTTAATGCATATTTTTCTTATGAGCATTCTCTTGGGTTAAGTTTTCCTTCTACACTAATTTGAAGCTGGAGAGTTCCGCTTCGTAAGGCATTAATTCTAGTTCTTTACTGTCACCCTCGAACTTATTCATATGCATGACTATGTAGGACAAAAAAGCTGCTTTCCGTAAGCCCATTGAGGGCATGATCGTCTCACTGAATGTTATTGTGCTCTTCTGCTATGATTACATACAAAGCCCATCCAGGGCGAGATATTGGATAGTCAAGGGGTTAAAGTGCAGGCGAGTTGGCCCATTCAGGGCATGATTATTCAAATTGTATTTTACTGTGCTTCTTTGTTTTTTCATTATGATTGCATACAAAGTCCATTCAGGGCAAGATATTGTTTGTTTGTTTATATAAACCGATGGTGTACATGTTTAATGCATACACCCAGACTGCCACATTCTCATAATGATTTAGGGAAACAGCCGAAAAACATCAGGTATAGATGGCGGAACTTTCTAAAATCACTCTTTTGTCCTACTTTAATGTTCACGCATATGAAATTGTTTATAGAAAATGATGGCTTTGAGTGCTCCCGATAAACACCGAGGAAGGAGTTAGCCGAAACACGTTTGTTTTTGCTGTTTGTTCGAGTTCCAGAAATAAAACAGTGCTTCTCGTTTTTGGGTCCGATAAATATATATAATATATATGTGTGTGTGTATATATATATATATATATATATATATATCGCCAAGCACTCTTCTAATCCACGCTTATCCCTTCAGCCATGGTAAAAAGAGCACGAACCACTGAATCTTCTTGAAATACCGATTAATTTATTTCATGTCGGTTCACATCAACAAAACGGCAGCTAATATATATAGATAGATAGATAGATAGATAGATAGATAGATAGATAGATAGATAGATAGATAGATAGATAGATAGATAGATAGATAGATAGATATTGGTTTCATTTATCCCACTACCTTAGGGAGGGAAAGTTTACTGTCGGAGAAATTGTGAAGCACGCTTCGATTTACCTGGGTGCATTATGCTCAGTTGTCTTGGATACAGGCAAGACAGACACTGTCAAAAATAACTAGGTCTCCCCCTCTCCTTGTGTTTATTGCTCAGCACAATGGACAGTCATCGCAATCAGATATGTCAAACACTGTATTATTCCCTTCACCATTACAGACAGATGTGCTTAATTACCTGGTACAGAGTGACCTCCTTATGTACTAAAAGTATAATTTATCCATATACCACAATCTTTCCCCTCACTTACCAGGATACAGGTATGTGGAATACATTGGTCGGTTGCAATTAGGAATAGGTCCTCCTGTTTTGTAACTAACTCATCAGCCACCATGGGTTGTATCACATTTTTATGGTGGGAGATATATTTATGCATTGACATATAGGGTAGATATTACCTAAAGGTGCTAAAGCCCTATACAATAGAAATATATTCTTACATAAACATCAAAATGAGATAATCTGAAGATCTTGATACATTAGATAATAAGAGCAGATCATTACATAAACCAATGAATTACATTATCTGAAGATGTAGTTACATTTAAAAAGCAATGAACATTGGAGTTTAGTATATGTTGCAGCAGAGATAACATTTGCATAACAAGATGTCAATTGGTGCAATGAGTGGAGTCTAATGAAATGGAAGTACTGCTGTAAATCAAAAGGCGCTTATCATTGCGATGACTAAACAGGAGAGGTCACAACTGGTGGGGAGAAGCTAGCTAAAATGTCTTTGAAGGAGAAGGGCTGTCAGCTCCAATTTAAAGGCAGCCTTCGAAGTGATGGTGCATAGTTTTGGAAGTAAGGAGTTCCATGTTCTGGTCGGAATGCCTAAGAAGGATTGAGCTATGAGTCGTTCCTTTTTAAGGGTAAGGAGTTCTAGCAGTAGTCCTTCGACATTTCGTGATGGTATAGGGCCCAACTTATTTAACATTTGTCAGCCAGGTAACGTGGAGTGGATGTGTGGAGGGCTTATTGAGTGATACAGCTGTCTTGTGTATGGCCCAGGCTTGAATGCACATCCAGCAGAGTGCAGCCAGCATCAGTGAGATGTGGTCATTCCTTTTGGCCTCATAGATGAAACATGCTTTAAAATACATGTCTCAGTCATTCCTCCCTGTAAGCTTTTGACATGTACAATAACAACATGGCCATAGAGCTCCCTGACGTGCTGTTTTAAATTATTTTAGTCAAACCATGTATTTATACACCAAATAATTTCACAAACTGTGAAAAACGGAAGTCTCCCGACCACACTAACTGAAATTTTTTGACTGCTCCAAAGATCAATACAGAATAGAGAGTATTACTTTTGGGGTAAACCACTGTGTAAAGTATATTAATGGGGCAGTGTATGCGATGATAAAAGGCCACAAGTTTAACCCTATAATCACTATAACATAGTAATTTCATATACACAGGGGTTAGTTGCAAATTAGCAACTGGACATATTGTATTACGGTTGTATTACGGTTGTGAGTGCGCACAAATTAGATCTGAATATTCAAGACGACAAGACGACAAGGAAGAACCATGAATGATGGTATGAATACCTTCTACCGTGTTTCCGACAGTGGTACACTACCATAATGGTGCATTTTGATTGGCTCCCTGCTGGTCTTTTTCTACCTCGGCGATTCCTGAGGCATGCCTCGTGACCGTATCAACCCGCATATCACTCCCCGCATATCACTCTTCTTTCTTTCCTAACAGCTGCCTGTGAAGGCCACAGAGTTCTGATAAAGATCACAGAGGTCTGTCAGTGACTAGAATATTCACTTAGCTCACTGAATGTGCCTGCACTGGGAGACATTGCTGGAGAAGGCAGCTTTAGAATCATTCATTTTGCGTGCAGAAGGTTGAATTTGTCCTTCCAGTACATAATTTATTAAAAGCAATGGGTAGCAATCCTTAATTGTTACCTTCTTTAACTCTTGTTAATTTATGCAGAGGCATAGTTCTTGGGCCTTCTTGTTAAAAAAAACAACAACAAAAACATTGACTCTCCAGCTGAAGAAGTAGAATGAACAGTCCATGTTGAAGATTCTTGCAGCTGTATTATTTTAAGGTTTCTTTTTCTGACAAAGACCATATTCTTCCCAAAGGAATAACTGCTCGAGGCTCAATTAGAATTTTGAAGTTGAATTCCCAATGAGAAGGTAAGGAAAAAGCAATAGGCTTCTAAAAGAAACTGTGGAATATTCCACAGAGTAAGTTGCTACTGAGGTCAGATTGGTAACAGTTGCAGCTGGAGAAGCAGTTTCAGCATTATCCTCAGTTGGGGCCCAGTAAATATCAAAAGTGAAATGATGTTAATAGCAAAATTGAAGATATAGAAAAAGTATGTTAACACCATTTGTGTACTTTTCATGCATAAGGCGCCATAGTAGCCCAAAAATCACACCATGGTTAGATGGTGTGATTAGATAGAAAAGTAATATCTCTTTATGGGCTCTGTAAAAACTATTAGAGTATTCTTAACAGGACCATAACTCAAGGACATGCCATGTACAGGTCAGGATCCTTTTAAGGGATGCTATGCTTTGGAGGCCACTCATTATGACAAAACATTTCAGGAATGCAACTATCCAAAACAGCTGGAACTTGAATCACCAGTCCTTTGGCAGAGCATAAAGATCTCTTTAAGGGGACGAACGGATTAATAGATGAATCATTTGATGCAACTTAAGGAAGTAGCTGATATCCCATCCCCTCCTTCCTTACAAGAGACTGGCGCTGCCAGTTCCTGAGTTTTTTTGGAGGTTTAACACTACATTTCCTGACCAGCTGATCTGAGTCACTGCAATAGATTTACGCTGGCTCGTCATCTCTATTCCTTCTCTGCTTCGGGCAAAATTCCCTAGTAACACCGATCTGCGGGCTCCCTATTGAGAAGCAGCCAAGTGAACTCCACCTTACGCAAAAAGATTCTTGGTGGGGATATAGGACCGAGTCTCCTTGACCACCTTATTTCAGTCTTATGTTTTTCAGATGAGATTTGATGGGCATTACAGTTTCAGTCAATTCCCCAAAAATGGTAGGACGAAGCAGATCTCTTCGAGTCATCTTGATCTCCCTTTTTATTCAATGTCTAAACAGACTTATCTGAGTCCTCCTCATTTTTTTCCTCTTTCAATGCGTGCCGCAGTCTACAGCACACATTGGAAGAGGAAATCACCTCAATTGATTGTTTTTGTGCAGGAAGATGCCCCTTCCTGCACAAAAACAATCTCCCCAAAACGCAGGCACCCTTGAACCATGGTGCAAGGGTGCCTGCGCCATCGCATGGAGCAGTTTGTGCGCCAGCGCAGGGGGAAACACAGAGATGCGACATATTTTTGTAAATATGTTGGATCTCTGTGCTTCAAAACTAACGCAGCGCAGCAAAATGACTTGCGGCACAGCGATGCGTTAGTTTCTTGTAAATCTGCCCCTCAGTGAGTGGGCCAGGTTATGGCTGCACAACAGAGACAACTGATGAGATAGCTGACTCTTGATTGATCTGAATAATAACGAGTTGGTCGGAAGGCAAAATTGACTATTAAAGTTTCTAATAAAATCTGTTACTATGGCTGCATCTCCGGAAAATCAGAGAACTCCAGGACACACTACAAAATGTTATCTAGCAGCTAGGTCATATTATGGGCTTACTACTGTGGAGTTTACACTACATGCTGTGAAGGGTCCATACTTAGACTAGGATTTAGGAGACTGGCTCCATAAGCTGTCAAGCACTGGACATGGCTGTTATACATGCTTCTCTTGTTGAGCCTTCCCAGATGTAAGAGTGACTCCTTCCTGTGTTTGTAAACACTACCAATATTATGTGGAAGCAACTCTCTGAGGGGTTACTAGATGGAGGATAGAGCCAAGATGCACGAAAAACCTCCACGAAGGCAGGATAATTATATTACAGAATTGTAGAGGAGTCTGATTCTCACAAACCCTAAACTGGATTAGATGAGCTTGGCATCCAGTTGGAGCAGGATTCCAGAAGATGCAGCAGGATTGGTTGAGCAGGATTTCAGCACCAAATAACAAGGATGGCGAAATTCACATTTATTTGAGCACTTGTGATGCATGGAATAGTAGGTTCAAGTTTCTTCTATAGAGAAGAACAGGGAGTTGAATAGTAAAAGAAGCAGGAAGTGACAGACAAGAAATGCCACAGCCATTATTGTTTCGGAAAAGCAATGGACAGAGAGTGCATAGGTGGACATGTTAGTTTGGGAAGGTACAACCCACTTCCGGTCACGAGACATATCAAGATCCCCAGATCTAGGAGATGCACTCAAAATGCTACAAACAACATTAGTTTAGAGTGTTGGAGTGTTAGAATCTTGGAACTGAGCAAAGGCTGTTTTGGGTAAGTAGAAATCATGCTGAAAGAAAGTAACTGGGTTCTGGCGCGTGGAGAGTGAGGAACAAAAAGACCATGCCATCCGATATTCCCCCAGGAACGTCAAAGGAAAGATTCACACTTCATCCAAGAAATGCCTTTTCTTTAAGAGCAGTGTGAAAACTTTCCCAGTGGGTGGCAGGTCTGATATTTCATAGTTCTACTCAATGCGGAAACCTGTAACAGTCACTTATTTTTAACAAACAAAGGCTGCTCATTGTACCACAGCACTGCTTAGAGGAAGAGGGCATTTCATTGTGGCAAGAGCCTGTTACATGTAATGTTTAGAGGGCTGGCGGTCTAGTCCGCCAGCCGGAACTGGACACACGTCATCCGCAGGCCAGGCGTGGCCAGCGGGTTATAATAAAAGAGGTGAGACCACATGTGGGGTCATCTCCCAAAGTATATCACTGTGTAAGTGTCCCGTTATTTCCTGCTGTCCCCCGAGACCCCATGCCATTGGCTTACCTTTACATAACCACGTCAGGCCAGCACATTGGCGATGAGGGCGGGCCGTGACCCTCACCCTGGACCGGCCGCTCCTTGTGCTCCGACTGCAGCAGTGCGCGCCCCCTTCGTGCCGTGAAGCTGGAATCGCTGCGCCGCCAGGATCGTCGCTGGTGTGGTTCGCGACTCCAGCGGTGAGTGCTGCCTGCGGTGGTATCCTGCTGCAAGGGGGAGGCTACCCATCGTCACGCTGCTTCCGCCCTCTCTTCCCAGGACGAGCCGCCCTGCCGCCATGCCGCTGATGAAGTGAGCGCTGTCTCCGCGGGGGTGATGTGATGAAGTGAGCCCGGCACCACGCCCCGCCCGCTGGAGGAAGACCCAGTTTCAGCATACGTGCGAGTAGCGAGTTTCCAGGCTGCCAGAACGTGTGAGGAGTGCGCGTCAGCCCCAACGCGGGTGCAGTGCTGCGAGGGAGGCATGAGGGGAGCGTGTGTCTGAAAAGCCTACCCCTTGCCAGACTGGGCCCAGGAAGTGTGCACAGTGCCCCAGTGCCCCACGCTGAGAGGACAAGAAAAAAAAAGGAAAGGAAGTAACAGAAAAAACAAGACTGCACACCAGAAGGAAAAGGGAGGAAACAGCAATGCACACCAGAAGAAAAAGAAAAGGAGGTACAGGCCCAAGAGAATACGGTTTAGCAAACAAGGGGTCAACCTCAGTATCAGGGTGGAAGCCAAGTGCCCACACACAGACCACGACAAGGACGGGGCACAGCCCACTGGTGAGGCCGACAAGGAAAACCAAGGCTGCGGGAGGACAGGCAGTGCACCTGGCGTACAACTTACACAGGTGGGAGACAAGTACAGAAGAGACAAATAAAGACACCCACCCTGTAGAAACATGGGTGACGAAGACCAAGCACGAGCACCACAGAAACTCCCGGTTCAACATGCACTTACTGGGGTATTGCCGCCCTTTAGCGAACTAGAAGATCCGGCCACAGCGTCCCCGAGGTGGAAGATATGGATAGAAAACCTGAATAACTATTTCGTGGCCACCAGGGAGACCGACGGAGCAGTGAAGAGGTCAGTACTCCTCCACTATGCTGGAGACGAAATATTCAAGTTGTTCAAACACTTTCCTAGCACAGGCCCGGGCACGGATTACGACGCAGCGGTGGCTGCGTTAGATGCGCACTTTGACACCCAACTCAACCCTGATTTTGAACGATTCAAGTTGCGCCAAGCCCGCCAGGGAAGGGGAGTCGATTGATGCGTTCTACGCTCGCCTGTGAACTGGCCAGCACGTGCACAGAGGATGTTCAGCTAAAGGAGATCAGAACCCAGCTCATCCAAGGGTGCCGGGACAAGATGCTACGAGGCCTCATCCTGCACAAGCCAAAGATCGCCCTAGAAGACATACTCATACTAGCAAGGACCCACGATCTATCGGCAGCTATGGCCAATGAGATGGACCAAGCCCTGACGAAGCCTCAAGGGCTACAGGAGACCGTCAAAACGGAGCGGGTTGATGCCCTCCGAATGAGACGAGGAGTGATACGCCCAGGAAGCCAAAACCTGACACGTCTAAGGCGCGGTGTGGGTACTGTGGGCATGAACCACATGCAGCGAAAGACTGCCCCGTGCAAGGAAAGACCTGTGCCAATTGTGGGATCCCCTCTCATTTTGCAGCAGTCTGCAGGAGGAGAAATCGAGGACGCGACACCCGAGGGAAGAAACCGCCGTCCCGGGTGTACGTCAACTGTTCCTAACTGACTCCGGACAGAGGGTAGAGCCACCCAAGACGAGCCGAAGCTTTAAGGGCCGGAAGATTCATCCACAGAGGAGGATGACGTGGAAACATATCTGATCTTGTTCACTCGAGAGCTCAAACGCCGCAGAAGACCCCAGCCCACCTGCATGGTGCACATCGCAGGGTCAGAAGTGAAGGCAATTATCAACACCGGGGCATTGGTAAATGTGATCGGCCTCCAGCAGTATAGGCACCTCCGACCCCGACCGCCGATCACCCCGTCCCAGACCAGGATATTTGCCTAGGGGAGCCACACCCCTCTGCTGCTGAAAGGCAAAATATTGGTCCTGATCAGATCAAACAACCAGGAAGTCACAACCAGTATACATGTGATAGACTGCGAAGTGGTGACACCCTAATCAGCAGTCACACAGCGGAGGACCTAGGCCTAGTGTCTTTTACCAGGAGCGTCCAAGCGCACCAGGTCAACGAGATCCTCGACCAGTTCCCAGAGCTCTTTCAAGGGATCGGGCGAATCAAATGCGATCCTATCAAGCTCCACATCGACAAATCCATCACATCAGTCGCGTTGCGACACTGGCGAGTCACCTTCCACTTAAGGCCATTGGTGGAAAAGGAACTAGAACATCTCGAGAAGTAAGGAGTAATCAAGAAGGTCTTGAGACCGACCCCATGGGTGTCCCCGATGGTGATAGCAGAAAAGCCCAAGCAGCCAGGTGCCATACGCCTCTGTATCAACATGAGGTTGCCCAACCGGGCCATTAAAAGGGAGCGCCATATCACGCCAATGATTGATGACAAAAACTGGGTTTAGGCTTATTTCAGTAAGGCCAAGCCTATAAACATAAATACCACCAAAATTACCAATACTGAACCAAACATTTTTTGCCGCAATTATTTAACGGGGGGATATGTTGAATGAAAACAACATACACCACTAGACCACTTTTTCCGTCTATTTAATAGATTTTGTTTCATCTGTTATTTGATAGAGCACTTTACTTTTTTAGTGACTTCAAAAAGTGAATTTCAACTAATATCACAAAAATATAGCTGTGAACACATAAAACTTATTCATTCTTAACACACTTTACTCATTACCATACTTTCATATCTTACATTCATTCGCATACCATACTGCGCAGTTCAACACACATATGCTATCACACAATATAACCTTGGAAAATCAATTTCGTTACAGATAAGAAATATTTTTAGCAACACGGCCATAGAACCATATTTGACAAAGTCATACACATATCCAAATTTTTCAAAAAAATTATTTAGGATTCTTATGGCCAGTAGACTGAGGTCGACGCGTTTCAAGCCCCTTCTATTCTCGGAGCTCTCATCAGGACCTAGAATGCTAAAGAGACAGGACAAAACTTAGTACTACTAGACACCTGTGGTCTCCTTGCAACTAGACAACTTTCTATTTAATGTACCATGTTGAATAATGTCTAGTTGTGAGTATTTACTGGGTCGCTTCTTGTAGGTTCCTAGGCTCGCTGGATGTCCTGGTCCTCTAGAAAAAAGGTACATTAAATAGAAAGTTGTCTAGTTGCAAGGAGACCACAGGTGTCTAGTAGTACTAAGTTTTGTCCTGTCTCTTTAGCATTCTAGGTCCTGATGAGAGCTCCGAGAATAGAAGGGGCTTGAAACGTGTCGACCTCAGTCTACTGGCCATAAGAATCCTAAATAATTTTTTTGAAAAAGTTGGATATGTGTATGACTTTGTCAAATATGGTTCTATGGCCGTGTTGCTAAAAATATTTCTTATCTGTAACGAAATTGATTTTTCAAGGTTATATTGTGTGATAGCATGTGTGTGTTGAACTGCGCAGTATGGTATGCGAATGAATGTAAGATATGAAAGTATGGTAATGAGTAAAGTGTGTTAAGAATGAATAAGTTTTATGTGTTCACAGCTATATTTTTGTGATATTAGTTGAAATTCACTTTTTGAAGTCACTAAAAAGTAAAGTGCTCTATCAAATAACAGATGAAACAAAATCTATTAAATAGACGGAAAAAGTGGTCTAGTGGTGTATGTTGTTTTCATTCAACATATCCCCCCGTTAAATAATTGCGGCAAAAAAATGTTGGTTCAGTATTGGTAATTTTGGTGGTATTAATGATTGATGACATCATTGCGGATGTCAATGGGTCGAGGTGGTTCTCTAATATTGACCTGAACGCAGGGTACCATCAACTGCCTTTAGCGGAAGAAAGCAGCTACATCACAACATTTAGTACCCACCTAGGGCTGTGTCGGTACAAGCGACTAAACTTCTGGATATCCTCGGAGGCAGAGGTATTCCAGAACACTATTCGCAAAATGCTGTCTGGGTTGCCCGGAGTGATAAACGTCAGCGATGACATCTTGATCCACTCTGCCCAAGCAGCTGACCATCACCGACACCTGAAGAGCACATTGTGTCGCCTCAGTGAACATGGCGTGACACTACTCCGGGAGAAGTGTCAATTCTTCCAGCCATCCTTGGGGTTCTTTGGGTACATGTTCGGCCAGGAGTACATTCAAGTAGACCCCAAGAAATCACAAGCCATCGTGAGCGCCCTGGCCCCGACCACACCTATGGAAGTGAGGAGCTTCCTTGGCATGGCCAATTACTGCGGGAGGTTCATCCCCGACCTTGCCACCCGCGCCGAAATGACAATGGGGACCCCGGGAAGCAGAGGCTTTTCAGAGCGTCAAGAATGCGCTGCTAGGAGAATCTACCCTCGCATATTTCGATCCTGCAAAGCGGACAGAACTCTTGGTGGACACCAGTCCCATAGGACTTGGGGCGGTGCTTGCCCAGGAGCAAGAGCCAGGTCGGTGGGCGCCCTATCGTTTGCCAGTAAGTTGCTGACCCCCACTGAAGCAAGGTATGCCCAGATCGAGCGGGAGGCACTCGCGATATAATGGGCATGCAACCACTTCCACCTGTCCCTGACAGGCCAACTGTTCACCGTAGTCACAGACCACCAGCCTCTGGTCCCCCTCTTCAAGGGGACAGCCCCTCACCCACCTCCCCGGATTGAGCGATGGGCGGTACAACTCCAGCCGTACTAGATGGAAGTGGTGTATCGGCCTGGGGCGAAGAACCCCGCTGACTTTCTGTCCCGACACACAGCACCAAAGGAAGAAGGGAATGATCCCGATGGGTCTGAACAATACATCAACATGATCTCAGCTGCAGCGTGCTCACAGGGGTTGATGCTCGAAGAAATTAAAGAAGCCTCCAAGCAAGACACAATATATACATAGACTCTTCAAGCAGTTCAAGAAGGGTTGTGGAGGAACTACCTCCAACTGGCTAACACATGGGCACCAGAAGACCGAGAAGAGCTGACAAAGATCTAGAGAGTGAGGAGTGAGCTGAGCGCCATGGCCGACGGAATACTCCTGAGAGGATCGAGGTTGGTGATACTGAAGACTCTGAGACACCAAGCAACCCAGTTGGCCCACGGAGGCCATCAAGGCGTGACAAAAATGAAAGCGAGGATGAGGGAAAAGGTTTGGTTTCCAGAGCTCGAGGCAAAGGTTGAAGACCTGGTACGTCGGTGCCCAGCCTGCCAGACAGTCAGCGCTCCTGAGAGGCCAACCCCTGTGATCACCGAAGGGGCCTGCACTATGTCGTGTTCGAAAGTAAGCATGGATTTCTGGAGTTTCCCCAGAGGGAAACACACGCGCGTCCTCATCGGTGCCTTCTCTAAATTTCCCATATTGGAACCAGTCATGTCGGCCGCTTTCGCACATGTGGCCGCGGTCCTGGAGAAAGTGTTTGCTACCTTCGGGTTTCCCCTGGAGATCCGGAGCGACAATGGGGGCCCCGTTCCATAGGGCAGAATTCGCCGCCTTCCTCTGTCAGCGTAGGATCCACCACTGCCGGGTCATGCCTCAGTGGCCTCAGGCTAATGGGACGTAAAGCGTTTCATGAGGACCCTGAACAAAATGCTGCGCATCGCAAGTGTGGAACAAGCTGATCCGGAGCGGCGTCTTCGCGAGTTCTTCAGGAAATACCGGAGCACCCCACACTGCACCACGATCAGGAGTCCATGGTCCCTTATGTTCAACGGGCCCAGGAGGGACCTGATCCCAATGTGTCCAGGGTGGACACCCCCTCCGCTCGATATCCAGGAAGCCCAAGCGAGGCGAGAGCGACAGAACCATTGAGCTATCATTCAACGCCACGCTGCACCCAGGTCTCTCAGACCCGATGACACAGTCATACTCAAGGACCGGCGGCCTGGGGTAAAGTTCCGGACCACCCATGAGCCAGGAACATGGACAGTTGTTGCAACAATGGAACTTTGGTGACGGCGAGAAAAGGGAGCGAGTAAATCTCGCGCAACATCTCCTGGTTCAAGGAGGTCCCAACAGAGTTTGCAGAATACAGTCTTCCAGTCCCGCTAAGACTGAGCAGGAATGTACCAAGCGAGGACGAAGGCAGAAACAGTGTACTGGAACCGACCCCCCCCAAGTCCGCTACCTTCTGGTTCGCCTCTTGATGGGTTTTTGGCCAGTGAACCACCCCTACGAAGTCCACCTCATCGACACAGCCTATGACCCAAACCTCGCCCTAACCGACATCTGCAGGATTTTGTATGTTAAGACTCTCAGACTTCTACAACCGAACTGTGTGTGTCAACTGGACATTTAGAAGTTTATTTTCAAGAACCAAGTTGGAGAGGGATGTAATGTTTAGAGGGCTGGCGGTCTAGTCCGCCAGCCGGAACAGGACACATGTCACCGGCAGGCCAGGCGTGGCCTGCGGGGTTATAATAAAAGGAGTGAGCCCGCACGTGGGGTCATCTCCCAAAGTATATCACTGTGTAAGTGTCCCGTTATTTCCTGCTGTCCCCCGAGACCCCGTGCCTTTGGCCTACCTTTACGTAACCACGTCAGGCCAGCACATTACACACAATGGTAGGAATGGTGTGGAAAATTTCTCCCTGGGTTACAGATTTTACAGGCTCATGTGTTAGACAGTATTGATACTTCTTAGGTTAAATAAATTGCAATGATGCCAGTGTCAAACATTTTCCCAGTATGTAAGGCACTACTTGCCACTTACAACACCACTGTCAGCATGTAAAACACTACTGCCATATTGGTAGTTATTGCCGCCCTGCACATACGTCACAATAGCCTCTACACTAACAACATGCCCTAGAATGTAAAGCACCCCTCCTATAGCAGTTCAAAAATCTATTTGCCCCGACTGCCTGGTGGCAGAGACGTTTTAATGCATGGGCAAAGTGGGCTCTGGCCCAGGGCCCCAGCCTTTCAGGGGGCCCCCTGACAGAGTCAGCTCCGTTCTCCAGAGTTTTGCCCTAATGACCTTGAGTATCTCTTAAACGGATTGTTTTAAATACTGTTTTCCTTTAATTTATTTTTATGTACCCGATGTGTGAGAGTCTAGTACAGCCATTTTGCAGAGAAATGTTGTTTATGTTTCATGCAATATACATAAAAGAATTTTCTTTAAGATCAAAACAAGGCCTAACATATAAGAAATGGGAGGGCATCACAGAGATTATTTGCAGTAATATTGGTGAGCTGCTGCTGTGTTACAATATTGAAAAGAGTAGAACACTGAGTCTGTGCACGGAGATGGGCTTTCGAGGGAAAACTACAGATTTGAGTTCGCTTTGTGAATAGCACCTGGATGTTTGGGAAAGCCATGTGCCACGTCAGCCGCTTTGTGCAGTACTGTTCCCTTCACGTCTCCACCTTGACCCTGACTGCCATCGCGCTTGACAGACATCAGGTTATCCTGAACCCGCTGAAGCCGCGAATGTCACTCACAAAAGGTTTCCTGAGTATTTCGGTTATCTGGGTGATGGCAACCTGTTTCTCCCTCCCGCATGCCATTTATCAGAAACTTTTCCAGTTCAACTACAGGTATTAATCATGAGCGGCATCCATCATACAGCTGTTGCCATACTGTGGGTATATAAGTTGCTGTTCCGCCCTGATTGAGATAGAGGGTATTTTTATCTTATTGACACTGTTCACGTGCACTTCACTGAATCGTTTTATGGTCCTGAAGAAGCGCAAATGACCCTGGTTGGGCAAGAGTAGCGCGAAACATGTCGACCTATGACCTATGACACCCAGGCATAGTGAGCCTTTGGGGCATTGTTTTTTATTGAGCGGTTTTCGGACTGCGAAGGGTACAACAATTACACTGTCGCTGCATGTTGACCCTTTTTAATTCATTGATTATTTTGCACGCACAATTCTCCGTTGATTTACCCTCTTTTTGAACCCACTCCCCACACACCCGCATGCACCATCCGGCAGTCCTAAAAAGATCTCCGACAAAGCGACCCTTCGGGGGACCCGTAGGGAATTGCAGCGCCGGCCCTACGAGGAGCAACTGCCCGATGATGAAGCATGACACCCCTTGGGGTGTGTGAGGGCATCAGAGGACAAAAAAGTTTTTTTCCCCTCACTTATGGGCCCTTCATACCTAAGGTTCTTTTGTTCTGTTTTTGTTTTCTTGCTCACAATTTTTCTTGTAAAATGCACGGGTGACTTTTTGCACCCTTAAGTATGGGTGACTTATTGCATCCTACTGTAGGAACAGTGTCCTTCGTTGGGTTAAAACAATATTGAAAACACACATAACTATCCCTGAGTATTAAATGTAAACACATTTAGGGCCTTATTTATGAGAAGTGATGCATCGCTGTGTGAAAACAGGGATGCGTCACTTCTTAGTGCGCCCTCCTTGCGACATGATGGTTGCGCAATGTTTACTGTATGACGCATCATGTCGCAAGGAGTTACAGATACAGCAGTATTTCTGACGTATTTGTAGGCGCACAAGTGATGCATTGCTGGGGTGTGTCTGACAATAGACGCAGCTCCAGTAATGTGTCCTTTCACATGGGGCAAGCCCCATGTGAAAGGCCCTGCATCAGTCTTACGCCTGCTGTGAGGCAGGTGTAAGATATTGACACAATGGCGTCCTGGAAGTGGCGCACTGAGGTCTCATAGATTTCAATGCGCCACTTCTACGAGGCTTTATGCGGGGCAACACCCACCCTGCATACATTATACCTGGCGCAGGTATAATGTGGTACAGGGGTTTACAAAGTGACGCATCTGCCTAGATGCGTCACTTTGTAAATAGGGCGCAACATGGCGCATTTTTTTACGCTGCCGGTGCGTCACAAAACATGACGCACCGGCGGCATAAAAGGCCCTTAGAATTTGAACGAGTGTTCCTTTGCACTGTCAGGGACCTAATGAAATGAAATAGTGTATTTATCAAAGAGCACAGCTACTCAGACTAGAGTGTCCTGGCACGTGACAGCGGGAGGAAAACGTGTGTAAATGCTCTTCCTGAAAGAGAGTAGGTCTGTGGTTAGTTCCACAATTTTGCGCCTAGAAAGCAGAGGGATCTGCCTCAAGTGTGGGCAGGGCATATTTTAGGCACGATGGCCAAGTTGGCATTGGAAGATCTTAGGGGTCTAGATGTTGTGTAGCGATTAACTCGCTTATTTAGGTAGCCGGCTTCTAAGCCGTGGAAAGCTTTAAAGAAGATGGTCATCGCTTTGAAGTCAATCCGTTCTTTTATGCGGAGCCAGTGTAGAGACTTAAGAATAAGTGTCATACTAGATCTGGGTTTAGGTCTCACGATGGGTCTGGCCGCCGCGTTTTGTACTACTTTTAGGCGCTGGATAAGGGATTTGGGAAGACCCAAGTACAAGCTGTTGACATAGTCAAGCTTTGATGTCACCAGAGCCTGCATCGCGATCTTTCTGCTCTCAAGCGGTAACAGTGGCAGGATTGTTTTTAGCATCCAGAGTATGCCAAAGCAAGTGCCAGTTAGATTTTGGATTTGAAAGCGAATGGAGAGTGTTTTGTCTATGACAATTCCTAAGTTTTTGACTTTCTCCTTTTCCGCGGGCGGGGGCGGCAGATCTTTTGGCCACCAAGTGCTCCTGTCAGGTGTTTCTGGATTACCAAAGAAAACAACTTCAGTTTTGTCTGGATTGCACTTCAGCTGATAGATCTTAAGCCAGTTAAAAACCTTTGTGAGGCAAGACCTAATCATTGCCCTGTCAAAGTCGGTTCCTTTTTCACATGTAAAAATCAGCTGAGTGTCATCAGCATAGGAAACAATTTTGGTACCCTCTTCCTCTACCAGAAATGCAAGGGGATATATAATAAAAAGGGTAGGACTGAGAATGGAGCCCTGAGGGACACCTACATTCATGGCCGGAACTGGGGATGAGAAAGGGGGGAGCCAGATGTCCTGAGATCTATTTGCCAAGAAGGATGACATCCATGTTCAGGCAGTCCCCCCAGGCCGATGTTAGCAAGTCTCTCCAGGAGCCTTTCATGTGGGACTGTATCGAAGGCAGCTGACAGATCGAGCAGTATCAATACGTCCTTGCCTCCCTGGTCCAGCTTACCCTTGAGAAATTCAGTCACTTCCAGCAGAGAAGATTCCGTACTGTAGTTAGCCCTAAAACCGGATTGGGTCTCATGAAGGAGCTTCAATTTTCAATGTGTTTTTGGAGGGCCTTGTTTACATGCTTCTCTAATACTTTGGAGAGGGCAGGAAGAAGAGAGATTGGCCTGTAGTTGGCAGGGTCCTTCAGTTTAGCGTTAGCCTTTTTTATCAGTGGAAGAATCTTAGCATTCTTCCATAATTTCAGCATGTTGTCTGAGGAGAGGGAAGCATTAAAGAGCTGGTTTACCATGGTGTTTATGGTGGGAGCTAATAGGTTCAGGATATTTGCTGGACATGGGACGGTAGGAGAGCCAGACTTAATGCTTTGGAGAAGGGTCAGTGACTCTTCAAGCTGAAACTCAGGGAAAGCTAGTAAAGAGAGGTGAAATTTGCTATTAGAACTAACGTAGAAGGTCAGTTCTTCCTCTGAGATGTTAGTGAAGGCTTGTTGGATCACGGACATCTTTTTGTGGAAGATTTGAGCTATTTGCTTAGACCATTCTTCCTTGTATGGCCCTTCCTTTGTGCCGACTTTCGGGGCGGTAAAGGATTTGACTATGCTAAAGATTTCCTTACTCTTATTTTGGGCATTTTTTATCTTGGTTTGAAAGAAGTTTTTCTTGGCTGCCTTCACGAGAATGTAATTAGCTTTTAAGTTATCTTTATACACCTTCCTGTCCTCAGGTAGATAGGATTTACGCCATTTCCGTTCCATTTTTCTACAATTTCTTTTTCTGGATCTGAGGGAATCGTTAAATCATGGAGCTGGTGGGGCCAAACTCTTTGAGGAGCACGAAACAACCAGTACCACTGCATCAATGTTGGTTCTGAGCCATGAATCTATTGAGAGGGCGTCCGAGTCGGGGCAGCCAGACAGCTCCGGTGAGGAATGACCGAGGGCGACTGCGAATATCGGGATGGATATTTTATGGAACGTCCTGTAATTAGGGACCCTCTGCCCTGCGTTAGCCCAAGGGGCTGTGGCAGAGTTGGGAATGATGAATTTTAATAGGAGGTGGTCAGAACAGATAATGGGAAGAGGTAGGCTTACTGATATGTCAAAGTTGTGAAAGATTTGATCTAGGCTATGGCCCTTCTCATGGGTGGCCGAAGAAATAGATGGAAACATGTTGCAGGCCTGCAGAGTCTCCAACAAGGAAATTGTTTGAGGGTCTTTTCCATTGTCCATATGTATATTGAAATCTCCCAGAATAAGGCAGTTGTTGTATTTTAAGGCCAGGGAGGTGGTGGCTGTATTAAGCGTACTAATAAAATTTCCAATGGCACTGGGAGGTCTGTAAATCAGAAAACCAGCTAAGCTATGATGGGGGGGGGATAAGGTACAGCGGAAGCCTAAGGACTCTGCGCCCTCAATGTTTTCCATCAGGATGGGAGAGCAGTCTAGTTTTTTGTTTTTTTTTGTCCTCATATTCAGCCCATTTAAAGCCACCCAGGCGTTGGAGCGAGAAGAAAAGAGTGACACTGCCTCAGTGCACTGGATTTGTAAACTTTATCAACAAACAAGCTTACCGGTGTATCTCCTTCTCAAACACTGGCCAGCGGCGATATACACTAGGGACCCAATTGCTAGGCCGGAGAGGCAATAGCAAGGCAGGAAGGGCAATGAAATCATTGGACAGGGAAAAAAAAAAAAAAAAAAAACCCCGTCACCACTTCATAAGTTTCCAAAATTCCTGCTTCTTCTTACTTCCTGGTCTTATAAGGTCCATCTTGGATATCCTTAGGAGAGAAGCCTGCCAGTCTAAAAATTCCGGAGGCTTGGGGTCTTTCCATTTAATACAAATCTCTCTTCTTGCTATTAAGATGGCATAAAATAGCAGATGCTTGGGTGGACCAGTCAGATTGGGTATTAATCCAAAGAAAATCAGAGGAAAGTCAAGGGTAATAGATATCCCTAAAGAGGTAGACAGAACCTTCCCCACTTGGTACCAAAAGCTCGATAAGAGAGGGCAAGTCAAAAACATGTGAGCATCAGACGCCGCTTCTTCACCGCATCTAGCACAGCACACAGGAAGATCTTTTGCAAATTTAGTTAGCCTCTGTGGTGAAAAATAGGCTCTATGGATCGTGAAGATATGATTCCTTCTTAACCAAGCAGGCTTTACAATATCCCATAGTGTCTTACACGAATTAAGCCACAACAGCTCAAGATCAACCTGTGGAATGCAGCACTCCCACAATGAAGTTGGGAGTTTAAAGTCACCATCGATCTCTTCAAGAATAGTGCGATACCAAAAGCCAACCTCTTTTCTAAATGGAGGTTTCTGTGTAGCCTGTGTCTCCAACTGTGTAACCCTACCTAGAATGTAATTGCTTCTAATAGCATAATTTGTGGTGGCCCAGCTAGAGAGCTGGAGAAATTTGAATCTGGAGATAGAAAAGCCAGTCTTTTCCCGGAGGGCCTCCCAAGGGATCAGTGAGCCCTCCACGAAAAGTTCACCCCACCTCGCTATACCGGCTACCCTCAGTTGTAAGGACAAACTATCCTTTAGGAACTCAGGTATCCCAGGCGAGTCC
Source organism: Triturus cristatus (assembly GCF_964204655.1). Taxonomy (NCBI): domain Eukaryota; kingdom Metazoa; phylum Chordata; class Amphibia; order Caudata; family Salamandridae; genus Triturus; species Triturus cristatus. The sequence continues at coordinate 854,554,318 of NC_140585.1, read as the reverse complement.
CAGATTGGGGCTAGGTTAGAAAAATACCCCATCTTCATTGCAGCTCGCATTTTAACCCAAGTTTTTAACAAACCCCATAAAACCTTTAATCTAACTTTTTTTTAAAACTTGGGATCTCCATATTTAAATAGAAAGCCATCTTCGGAAAAGCCACTCACTCTTAGCATGGACAGGAACATCAAACCCATACCACTACTTGTTGGAACCTTTAGTAGCATCCGTGAATGGGCGAATTGGAAAGCCCAAGCATATATTTGCAGGTCTGGGGCTGCCAGGCCGCCCTTCTCTCTACGTCTTCTTATTTTCTTCCAAGCGATCCTGGACCCTCTAGAAGCCCAAATGAAGGTGTTAAGCTCACTCTGTATTTTTGCTAGAGAAGCACTCTCAAAAAATAAGGGGATACAATCAAAAAGAAAAGTAAACCTTGGTAAAATTGACATTTTGATCAGATTAACCCGACCCAACATTGACAAAGGTAAGTTGGCCCAATTTTTCAATAGTTTTCTGATTTCTTTTGTAATTAATGATAAATTGTGAGAGGGAATCTTATCAATTTCATGTAGGATATGGACACCTAGATATCTTATATCGGTTTTTAAGGAAGGAAGATGAGAGTCTACATACATATTCCAGGCCATAATTTCCGTCTTCAAGGTGTTTATCTTATAGCCTGAAACAGATCCAAATTTCTGGGCTAGTTCGATAACAGCTGGGAATGCCATATTCAAGTTGTCTGTCAGAATAAGGATGTCATCGGCATACAGTGCCACTTTCCTTTCCCACTCCCCGCATTTAAATGGAGACACCCTAATGTCATCTCGCAACATCTGTGCAAAGGGTTCAATATATAAATTAAATAATAAAGGGGAAAGAGGGCATCCCTGACGCGTACCCCTTGTTATCGCAAGAGATTTTGTGAGGGAGCCATTAACCATGATATTCGCCGATGGATTGCAGTATATAAGAGAGATAACTCGTCTAAATTTATCGCCTAGCTTAAATTTGGCTAAGACCTCCGACATGAACAGCCAATTGACCCTGTCGAAGGCCTTCTCCGCATCCAATGTCATTCCCGCCAAAGGAAGAGACCGTGCTGAAGCCATATCAATGGCTCCAATGAAATCATAGGTTAAATCAGACAGGTGACGGCCCTTGACGAAACCCTTTTGGTCTAGATGTAATAGAGCACCTACGACTCCTCCCAATCTATTGGCCATGATGGAAACGAAGATCTTGTAATCGGTGTTCAAAATTGAGATTGGCCTGTAAGATTCGCAATTTGAAGCTGATTTCCCAGGCTTCAATATTAGTGATATTGTAGCTTTATTCCACGAGGGAGGAAGAGGAATACCATCTTGTAAAAGTTCATTAAACAAGGTAGTTAGGAAAGGGGTGATCTCTTTTACCAAGCATATATATATCTCCGAGGGTAAACCATCCGGCCCAACTGCTTTCCCTTTCTTTGAGCTCATTATAGCCCTATATACCTCATCATATGTAATAGGTGCATCTATTTTCGTTTGTTGATCTGGATTTAACCCAGGAAGGTTTATATTGTTTAACAAGGACAGAACTTTAGCGGAGTCATGGTGTCCCTCTTCCTTATATAAGTCTGAAAAAAAAGAATAGAATTGTGTTTTGATATCCTCATCAGAGGTATACGATATCCCAGATTTAGAAACTGAACTAATATAATTCCTTGCCCGGTCTGATCTAATTTTCCAGGCAAGAAGTTTCCCGGCGCCCTCCCCATACTCAAAGTGGGCGATCTTGCTAGCTTCCCATCTTTGTGATAATCTGGAATTAGGGACAGACTCCAGGTCCCCCTTCAGGGTCCGTAGAGTCTCTTGTGCACCCTCTATGCTCTCTCGATTGCCCAGATCAATAACTGCTTGGGTTGCTTTGATTTTACTTTCGATATCCGCGATGTCTGCCTTGTACCTTTTTCACCTATAGGAGGAGATACTTGTTATATGCCCCCTCAAATATGCCTTAAAAGCTTCCCATATAATAGTGGTTGAAGCAGTTAGGGCATTTCTTGCTAAAAATAATTTAGTTTCTGACTGGAGGTCCACTAATACCTCTTCCTGCATAAGTAGAGTGCGGTCCATTGACCATGTCCTCTCCACTGGGGGTGCCGGTTTATTGATGACTAGGCTGATCGCAGAATGGTCAGAGAGGTGAGACGGAAGATAGAAAATATCCTCTACCCAGTTTTTTATTGATTGACTCACTAAAATAAAGTCAATCCTAGACTTATGCCCGTATTTGTAATTACAAAAAGAGTACTCTCTTTTAGTCCCTGCTTTTATCCTCCATATATCTAAGAAACCCAATTGTTTCATAAAGTCGGTAAGGCATGTTCTAGTTTTGTGAGATGTAAGTGGCCTATACTGGGAGGTCTTGTCTAACAGGGGGTTCAAGATCAGGTTAAAATCACCTGCCAAAATAACCGGGCTGGAAAATGCTATTAAAGCAGATGCCATGCCATTGAAAGATAAAGGGTCGTCCTGATTTGGACCATAGTAGCCAGCAATTGTTAATCTTACATCCTTTACTTGACACTCTGCTATGGCCCATCTCCCCCCTGAATCCACGACTTTAGAAAGGAGTGTTGCTTGGGCCGATTTTTTAACCAGTATAGCTACACCCCTGGTATTAACAGATTGAGTGGTACAAACTACAAAATCCAACCAACCCAACCTCTTAACTAAAGTAGATAGTTCTGACTCCGTTAAATGCGTCTCCTGCAATATAATGACCCGCGCACTACTATCCCGTAAATATTGGAAAATCCGATGCCTCCTTGAATTAGTGCGCAGGCCATTAACATTCCAGGAGAGAATGCCTAAGCTATTCATGATTCTGAGTCATCCTCAAAAAAACCCTCTTGGCTACAAATCCCACATACACTTATCATGCTTCTAACTCCCATAAAAAGGACAAAATGGACTATAATAGGGAAAATGAGGACTATTTTTTTCTTTTTTCCCAATGCAACACCCACCCTTTTCACCCCCCGTGCCCTCGTCCCAACCCTGCCACCCCTACCACCCCTAGAAACCCACCCATGGAAACCCTTGCCCCAGGAATCTGGACCTAGTCCAGAGTTCAGCACCTTAGATACATAATGCGAAGCACTCAGCAGTAATTAAATTCATGCCTATACTATTCTTTTATTATCCCATTCTATCATCCCGCGAGCCAAGCAGTTGAAGAAATAACTTTTTTTTTTTTTTTCTTTTGCATTATTTTCCCCTGAGTTGTTGAAGAAGCCCATCCGCTGCCTCCACAGATCTAAGATTGTACATTTTGTTATTGTACATTACTCTCAAGGCAGCGGGGAACTTCAGCTGGGCCACAGCACCCAGCTTGCGGAAGTCTTCCAGTCTGTTACCTAGCTCCCACTGTCTTTCAAGAGTAATTTTTGAAAGATCTGACCTAATCTGAAAAGAGAAACCTTTATCTGAAAGTGATTTTTGTTTGAGAGCTAAAGTTAATATCTTCTCCTTAAGGGTATACGTCATAAAATTGACTAGAATCTTCCTGGGCTTCTGTCTTTGTGGGGATTTACGGAATGGGTCTCTATGGATCCTTTGTATATCTCGCAATAACTCCTCTTCCAATAAGTCTGGACCCAGGGCTTCTATTAGAAGGGAAACAATAAACTGCTTAATATCGCCCCCTTCTCTTTCCTCCGGAACATTAAGAAGTCGGAGGTTGTTCCTTCTACTGTTATTTTCCAGGGCCTCCATTCTCTCCGCTTGGTTAGCTTCACTGGCTTTTAAGAGCTTTATTTTATCTTCAGCTTGTCGAAGACTCGAGGTTAAATTTGTAACATTACTTTCTAGCGTTGCCGTTCTGGTATTTAGAAGGTCGATTTTTGTCTCCAGAGACTCACAGAAACTCCTGATCTCCAACTGGTTGGCAGTTGAGGTCTGAAAACCTAATTTGATGTCCTGAGACAGTGCTCTCAGCATTTGCCCAACGGAGTACTCTGATTGCTCATCTATTGGAAATAGAGAAGGCTCTCCTCCAGGAAGTGGGACAATTGTGTCATCTTGCAATTCTGTAGTAACAGATAGTACCGCTACAGCGCCCCCGGACTGAGACTTAACCCCCTGTTGGGATTTCGAGGGTCCTCCTAAGACCAGGTCATTCTGAGAAAGATTACTTGATAGCTCCGAGGAGCTCATGACTGGAAGCTCTAAGCAATCCTGCATTGAGCCAGTACAGGAAGTTGGGCTTTTGGGGAGCGCCAAAATCTGGGGTAACACCTTGAAATAAGATCTCAAGGAAGGTGTGATCTTGAGGCCCCCCCCCAGTTGGCTTTTTCGTTTCTGTTTTAAAGTATAAGCTTTACCTGCCACTGGGGTGGCTGCTGGCTCAAAGGATACAGCAGAAACAGAAGGAACTGCTTCCGTTAGAGAAGCGATGCCTGAAAGAACTACTGGGGTGTCTGTCTGACCAGACGATTTGCTTGTTGAACCCGTCGTTTGCTGTGGTCTCCCAACAATGGCTGTAGTAGTGATAGCAGTGACGATATTTTTGCGGGGTTTAACTATACTCTTTTTGACCCCCTTCCTTCTATTTTTAAAATCTTGTTTATCCTGGGCGACTGCCTGGGCGGCTGCCTGTCCGCCCTGGCGCTTGGAACTTCGGGTGGCACAGGCAGTCTGGGCTTGCTTAACATTTGCCGTCCCCCCCAGTGGGCTTACCACCTCACACACTCCTTCAGTGGTCGGCAGCTGCTCAGCCGCCTTCAGAAAGCTTGCTGTGTCTCCCTCCAGGGTGATACCTCTCGCAGGAGCCGAGTTGAGCGCCCTATCCCACGTCCAGCCTCGGATAGAGCTCTGCAGTCCGCTCCTCACTCTCCGAAGCTCACGTGACGCCCGAACCCAGCACGGGACGCCAGAGAGTTGAATCCTGCAGCGCAAGCCCGGAAGAGGAACCGCACATTGGTGGAGTGCAGGGAGCAGAACAACGGCGAGGTCCGCAACGGAGACAAGCGGAGACAGACAGAGGCTACGATGGCAGTTACCCCCCCCTGGGGGCTGAAGGTAAAGAGAAGGAAAGCCCAATCACTTCAGGCTCATAGTCGGCGTATAGGCATCGTATTGTCAGCTTAGTGATGCCGAGCGCCAAGCATTACAGATCGGGTGCCGCGACCGCTAGCTCACGGCCGCCATGTTTCCTTCCCGCTCCAGCTCCCCTTTCTTATTTCGAGCAGTCTAGTTTTTGATTGTAAATTATGGTGACACCACCCCCTTCCCACTCGGCCGGTCCCTCATAAGAATTTTATAACCCGTAGGGATGGCCGAGGTGATAGTAGGGTTGGAGGCTTCAGACAGCCAGGTCTCAGTGAGAAATAAAAGAGCAGGCTGTTCATCTAAAAGTAGGCAATAAATGTGTGGTTCATGCTTTTGCATAGAGCGACAATTTAAAGGGTGGCCTTTAAGTCCTCTGTTTTCTTATTGTTTTTACACTTATTGTTGCGTGGGAGGATCTTGGATGTGAGTTTCCTGGGCTGGAGGAGAGACAAGTTGCACTTATTGCATCAAAAGTCTACCTCCAAGCTCGGATCAGCCGCTGTACACTGACATAATGGTAGCCGCCTAAGGCTAAGCAGTTTTTCCCTATTGTAATATAGTGGAAGAAACTCACCGGAGGGGAATTGGGCAGCATGGCCGGCACTGGATGCCTCCGGAACACCTCCAGGCGCAGACGGGCTTGCCTTTGGTGCGCCTTCAGCACGCCCGCCCGTTTGCAGCGGGAATATATAAGCTAATACCAATGATGCAAACTGGATCGCTAACGCAGCTGAGGAAGTGGAAACTGAGTGGGCAGTAGGGTGGAGCCCGATAGTAGCCCCAGCCCTCCGCACAATCGGCGTATCAGCCGCGGCGGACCAGGACTGGAGGAAAAGCGAGATGTGAATCGAAGCAGCTAAGGAGGTGTAGGCAAGCAGAATCAAGTAAAGTGCAAGTGCGCGTAGGTAGGAGAAATTGTTAAAAAGCACAGAGTAATTAAGCCACACATATACAATTTAAAAAGTATTAAAAACATAGTAGCATGGCAGGAAACACTAAATCCTACCACTGTCAGCTGCGCGCGTCTGTTGGCATCGGGAATATATAGGCTAATGCCTATGATGAAAACTGGATCACTAACACAGCTGAGGAAGCGGAAACTGCGTGGGAAACAGGGGCTCAAATTAGAACATAAATTCAAAGTTGTTCTTAACAGGGGCCCCCAAAATATGTTTGGCCCAGGGCCCCCAAAATCCTTAAGATGTCCCTGCCTGGTGGGCTGGGCCTGTGGTGCTGGCTTCCTTCCTTCCTCTTGGGGTGACTTGAGATGTATGCGCTGGGGCACCCGTAAAAGGAAATACAGAGGCTCCCTCATTTGATGACTGAGCTGTGTGTGCTTCGTGCCACTCCCCCAAATGTGCAGGGCCGTTGCTGCTATTGGTGCAACAGGTTCAGTTGCACCAGGGCCGAGAGGCCTGAGGGGGCCCGCCGAACTCTGATTATTGAGCTTTATTTTATCATTCAAATAGCAGCCAGAGGGGGCATTTCCCTCCTTGCACGAGCGACCAATACCCACTGGCCACGGTACTACAAACGTGCATTCCTTCGACAGCTGACAGTGCGACTTTTGCGTGGTTTCCGGGCACGTTCTGGCTGGCCGCGAGGCTTCAATTTCCTGCCAATAACCCGCGCTTGACAAACGGCTTCTCCACTTTATTTTCTCACACAAACAAGCACATGATGAGCTGTAGCGGAAGAGGCACGGATTTCGTATTTTTGGCAATAGTAACAAGCTACCAGTAAAATGGTTATGTTTTCGACTTGGCACTGCAAGTGGGGGGCGTGGCACATTCATCTGGCCTGCACAGTATTTGAGAAGCTGGCTGATTTCAGTCGTCGAAGTCAAAACCACCTAGTCAACCCGACGCTCCAAGGGCACGCTTGGGCTACTTGCCAGTCCAGTTGTTTCTTTATACACCCCTGCAGATAGTATAAAATACATTTTTCAACTGCTCATTGACCGCAATACCAGCAGGAGAAATCTTGCACCGCCGTCCTCCTTCCTTTGATTGTCGTCTGGGCATTCGACGTCACCTTGCAGCGTGACTGAAAAATTCATTTCTATTAGAATTTCATTTGATCGTAATTGCCTCTTTAAAGTAACATTTCACATTTTGTTCTTCATTTCTGAATTCTGTTTTAGTGCCTCTGAATCTTTTGAATCAGGAAGCCTTTTAAAATCAATGTTTCTTTGACAGATCTGTGCCCTTCTTCTCTGTTTGAAGCTCCATATCTGAGGCCTTCCGGTCGGCCTAGAAACCTTTACCAGTAATACCTCGCAGCCACAGATCACACAAGCCACCCCTTCCTCTTTCATTTGCCAGAATCTATGTAAATATCATTTTATCCGTGCTCCCAGATCTAGCAGCAGGAGCAGGTTTTACCGCGCCTTTCATCGAGGTCAAATGATCCCTCGAAAGGCCAGAGCAAAGGCTGCGTAAATCTACTGCGGCCGAATGATGCAAGAGATGGGGTGACAAAAGGCATCGGCTGTGAGGCGGATATAAATGTGCCCTGTGCCCAAGAGGCACTATGTGCAACGACGTCTCACATTCAACGTGCAATGGCGCTGGTCTAATGCGGAAACATCAATCTTCCTTCTTAACCAAGCCTTTGCAAAAGTGTACAAAAGTGCTATCGCCTTATTTCTGAATTCTTGAGTTTTATTGCCATGAAATCGGAAATGGAAAGTATATGGACATTATGGAATTCAGAATCCCGTGACCAAGAAGATTATTAATCGCAGAGTTTAAAAAACTCAAAAGGAAAAGAAGTACAATACAAACAGTAGACTTTCATAATTATTTAACCACATACTATATAGAAATATTTTTGGGACTAACTTTTGGCAATATATATTTATGGTATTAAAATGTAATATATGGGTTAGACCTGGCTTATTCAGCGTGTTTATCCCCAGACTTTTTGCTTTTTAGCCTCCTGTTTTGACCCTGTTTTTGTTGGCTTTAGGACTCAGGTACTTTACCTCTGCTTATCAGTGCTAAAGTGCATATTCTGTCTGTGTAAATTGTTAATAAGGATTGGGGTTTCCATGATTGGCTTGTTTGGCTTATTACTAAGTCCCTAGTACAGTAGACTGTGCGTGCCCATGGCTTGTTAGTCAAATGAGGCTAGTGGGCTTGCAGCACTGATCCTGCCACCCGCACAAGCAGCCTTTTAAAAAGGTCTCAGACCTGCCACTGCAGTGTCTGCATGCAGCCTCTACAACCATGTTGTCCTGGCAAGTGCACCCACTTGCCAGGCCCTAACCTTCCCTTTTATTAAATGTGAGTCACCCCTAAGGTAAGCCCAAGGTTCCCCTGTTGGCAGGGTGCAGTGTATGTGAAAGGTATGCCATGTCCTGATGTGTGTAACAAGTCCTGATAGTGAACTAGAGTGAATTTAGTTTTTCACTATTGAAAGGCTATCTGTCCAATAGGATAGAATGTGCATTTATTTATAACATCTTATAAGTATAACTTTCCATGGGGACAAAATGGAAAGATGAAGTTTAGTATGCCTGAATATAAAAGCGCATCTTTTAGCAAAGATAATTTTTATATCATGTGTTTGAAAATACCACTTTTAGAAAGTGGGTATTTTCTCGCTCAGCCATTCCGTGTGCCTCTGATTGTTTGTTGATTGACTGTCTGGCTTTGGAGTGACAGGGGCTGGGGATGTGCATTCACTAAAAGACAGCCAAAGGGGGGTTTGAGGTGTGTCCTGCCTCTCCTGGATGAGTCAGGGCTGGGCTGAATAGACCTGGGCTGCATTAAGAGTAGAGGGGGAGATTTCCTATCACCTGAATGGGCCTGGTCTGCCTTACACAATGCTGTCTCTACCTCTTGCCGGAAAGCTGGAACAGAGAGGACAGAACTGATATTGACTGAGCACAGAGCCTCTCTGCCACAAGAGAACAAAGAGAAATGGAATATAAATATTGGGGCCCAGACCCCTGAACTTTAGAATACTTCTGGACTCAAGAAGAACCTCTGCCAAGGAGAAGAGCTGGGAAAGCTGAAGGAGAAGTACTGCCTCTTTGCTGTGTGCTGTCTGGGTTTGGCCTGCAGTGGCTGTTTCTGTTTCTGCCAAGCACATCTTCCTTGGAAAAGCGTAGCACTTCAAATCCCTCCTTGACTCAGCCAAAAATAGACCCAAAAAACTATTCGACCTCATCAAGAACCCAAACAGCTCTCCCCCAACCTCCAAATTGGAGGATTCCACAAAGAAAGCAGCGGAATTCGCTATATTCTTTGACGAAAAGGTGAAATCACTTGTAGATCAGGTCATTCATCCTACCCCTACAGAGGAGCGTAAATCCTTAACCATTTGGCAAAACTTTGACCCCATCTCTGATGATGCCCTCCTTAAATGCATCCTCGACACAAAGCCCTCTAACCATTCTCTTGACCCCATCCCTAGTGCCATTGCCATTGACTTCTATACCCATTCTCTTTCCTATTGGACCACTCTGGTCAACCTCTTCCTTCAGTCAAGGCTCCCTTCCTGTTTCCTTCAAAACTGGGCAGGTCACCCCTCTGCTTAAAAAACCCACCGCTGATGTGAACGACCTCAACAACTACCGTCCCATCACTAACCTACCCTTTCTTGCGAAAATCACAAAAAAATGTGTAGCGAAACAACTCTCTCGCCATATCAAGGACAATGATCTTCTTGACAATTTCCAGTCCGGCTTCATTCAAAACTGCAGCACTGAAACAGCCCTGCTGCTAGTGATTGATGACGCGCTGCGGATACTCGATTCAGGGGAGTCTTGCCTTCTAATTCTTCTTGACCTTTCTGCAGCCTTTGACACTGTCAATCACAACACTCTCCTTAACACTCTTCAACAGAGAATGGGCATGGAAGGCACTGTGCTCAAATGGTTTGCCTCCTTCCTCTCTGATAGATTCCAAATGATCAAAATAGCGAACAGTCTTTCATCTCCTTTAGCGGTCGGTCAAGGTGTTCCTCAAGGCTCTATACTTGCACCCACACTGTTCAATCTCTATTTAGAACCGTTGGGAAATCTCATGAGTAAATCCGGGATCCACTATCATCTATATGCGGACGACACTCAAATCTACCTTAAGGTGGCCTCCACTCACGATCTCTCCTTCCTAAGCTCTACTCTCGACTCCATTCAAAACTGGATGATAACTCATCAACTGATCCTGAATCCCTCCAAAACAGAATTCCTCCTCCTCTCCTCCTCACTTTCTCCTCCCCCAGTGCAATCATGGATGGATCAGATTAATCTACTGAACAATAAACCCATCATTGTCGAGAGCGCAAAATCCCTTGGTGTCATACTCGACAAAAAACTCAATCTACTCTCCCACATCGATTCCATTGCAAAGTCTGCTCGATACCAACTGCACCTTCTTTGGGGGATTCGTCGCTTCTTCCCGGAGCACGACCTTAAAACCCTGGTCCAATCGCTGGTTCTCTGCAGATTGGACTACTGCAATTCTCTTCTTTCTGGCCTCCCCAAATCCCACCTGTCCCCCCTGAAGTCTGTTCTCCATTCAGCAGCTCGTTTCATATATGGGGCCAAAAGAAGCGACCACATCACACCCATTTTATTCACCCTCCGTTGGCTTCCCATAGAGGCAAGATCTATCTACAAGCCTGCCTGTATCACCCACAAAGCCTTGCACTCCTCCTCCCCTCGCTACCTGGCGAATAAACTGAAACTCTCTGGAGGTTCCAGACCATCACATAATGCAGAAAATTGCTTGAACCTCCCACTTTCAAGAAGGAAATCCTTTTCAGGCAACGCGGTGAGAATCTGGAACTCACTTCCGCCTCAGCTCCGGACCACCACCTCTTCCCAGGCCTTCAAAACTGACCTCAAAGCTCTCCTCCTTCAAAGACACTTCCAAATTTAATTCACACCCTCTATTTTCTGAAGGAAGTCCTTCCATTATAGGAAATTCTGTTCTCCATGCCTATAGAAGTGCCTTCCCATTGTGTTTTTGTGTTTTGAGTGTCTGCCATTTAATGCAGTATTATACCTCTACTTCTACTTTGTACTCTTTTGTAACATGCACACGTCACCTTTCCTTTTGTAATGTATCGTTTGCTACCTCTTGTATTTTGTTTGCTTTTGATATATGCACAACGGCCACCACTGCCTCATGTAACGTAACTTTTGTTTTAGTGTTTTGAGTGTCTGCCATTTATTGCAATCGTTTTACCTCTACGTGTACTTTGCATGCTCTTGTAACCTGCACACGTCACTTTTTCCTTTTGTAACGTATCATTTGCTACCTCTTGTATTTTGTTTGCTCTTGATACTTGCACAATTGTCACTATTGCCTCATGTAACGTAACGTTTGATTTTGTAACATGCTCACTTGTAATTTTTCTCCTTATGTATCATTACTGTTCCTATTGTGAAGCGCTCTGACACCTTCGGGGAAAGTCCGCGCTATATAAAAACGCATTAAATAAAATAAAATAAAAAAATAAAATAAATATAATGTATTTCCACTTAACACAACTTTAAAATATATGCACTTATTTTTTAGGGCTCTAAATGATATGCTTATTTAATATAGCGCTATCAGCACAAGAAAAGCTGCTTCTTGCAAAGTTGCTTCAACTATGCCAGACGACTAATAGCAACTTATTGTGATGCCATTTCCTGTGATGTCACAAGAGAAGCCTCGCACGTCTACTTTCTGTTCGGGGCCCTAAAAATCCAATAACCGTCCCTTAATGCATCTGTATCAGCATGTTTGTGTTTACACATTTGTTTTACCATGCACTTCACAAGAACAACACATTTTGGCCACAATAAACGGTCTATTGCTAAACATATTCAGTAACAATGCTTTGCGTTTTGAGGGTAAAATAAGTACGCATTGTCTGTGCCCGGGGGTTCCGGCTCAAATGCCTGTAATGCCTTTGATGAAGCCAGTTTCGCTGTGAGCTTACCTTCGTCTGGAATGTGCAGTAGACGTGCGTGAGGAACGGGTTCTCCCAGGCCAGTGACAGGACGCGCTTCTCCACCATCGTGCACTCGATGTCATCATCCATCAGAACCACGTCTTTTTTCAATACTTTCACAGCAAAGAATTGATTTACTTTCTTCAGCTCGGCCAGGAATACCTAGCAGAGAATGGCAACCTTTTCAGAGACAGGGAGCACTCGCGGGGCATTCATCATTGTCACAAAGTAAATGAGAAAGGGATGCATCAGTCTGCCAGACTCCCAGCCACATTGCATGAACTTTCAGAAAACGAAGATCTTTCATCGAATAGAAAGCCAAAGATGGTGCTAGGATAGGATTGATGCAACATATGAGAAACAATGACGGTCTGCTGATTTGGAGGCTCAGATCACAATTCACATCTTTTTCCCTGGCTGGCTGTATTTTAAGAAACTTTGAATTTTTCCTTTTCTCTTTCTCTTGGTCAGAGTATTGCGGGACCCGGTAAATACTATCTACGCTTTTGATAAAGCTACATTCAAACCACCCTAACCAACCCTGCTAGAATTTCCAAAGCTTAGTTTTTGTTCACAAAGGGCTAAGTCAAAAGTCCTGGAAATCTGTGACTTCAGGGGATTTCCAGTGGTGGTGGGCCTAAACAGATAACTCTACGCCTGTGCCAGGAGAAAGTGCAGTGTGACTACATTTATGGGTGTAGAACATGTTGCACTTTGTAAAATCTGTTTTTCTATATAGAATGCATGCGCTCGCTGTTAAAAAACCCTTTCTGCGCAACGCAATTAAATATGGATGCGTTGTTTTTCGCACGCGGGGAAACTAGTTAACAGGGTCATTTAGACCTTGGTGGGTGAGCCACCAGCTAACAAGCTATGCCATCCTCACCGCTAGCGAGGTCTGTCCCACACCATCAGAGATCCTCGCCTGAGGCAAAACAGATGTCAGGGTATCCTTACTGTGCAAATTCGAAAGGAAACGGAGCGACCCTTGACCTTGTTGGTAGGTTGCTCCCCCACCACACAGCTCCGCCTGTGTGTCCTGCCCCTGCCCCAGCTGCCGCTGCTGTAGAAGTTGAGGCCCTCCTCCACCCGCAGGCTACCACCTGCGCCTCATCCCTGGTGGCCAGTGGTAGGCCTTAGGTTTGTATCACTGTCGCTGTCTGTCTGTCTTTCCCTGTACTGCCCATACTGTCTTCTGGTGTCTTTGACCGCTGTTACCTGTCTCCCCCCTGTGCCTGCATTCTTATCTGTGCCCGTTTTGCTTGCCTTCTGTTCCCCTCGTTGCCCCTTCATTCTGTGCCCTCTTGCCTTCTGTTCCCCCTCGCTGCCCCTGATTTGTGCTCGTTTTGCTTGCCTTCTGTTCCCCTCGTTGCCCCTTCATTCTGTGCCCTCTTGCCTTCTGTTCCCCCTCGCTGCCCCTGATTTGTGCCCGTTTTGCTTGCCTTCTGTTCCCCTAGGTGCCCCTGATTTGTGCCCTCTTTTGCCTTCTGTTCCCCCTCGCTGCCCCTGATTTGTGCCCTCTTTTGCCTTCTGTTCCCTCTCGCTGCCAATGATTGTGCCCCGTTGCCTTCGGTGACCTCGCCGCTCCCGTTCCTGCCGCTGCGTCCCCTGTGGCCCCGCCCCCTCACTGCCCATTCGCTGCCCCTGCCTCTGCCACCGCCTCCCAGCTGCTCCTCCCTCCCACATCCCCATATATGGCGGCCGCTACGCGGCTGCGCAGCGGACGCGCCGAAGGCGTGCCTAAGACAAGCCCGTCAGCGCCCGTCCGCGCCTGGACCGCGCCCAGTGCCAGAACCCCTGGTCCCCGCACCCGCCATGACGACAACCACCACTACGATGCCAACACACTCCACGCTCTCAACCCCGGATGGACCCACACCTGCTTCAAGGCCGCCCCGAAACGCACACATGGTCCCTTCACCTGCCGGAACTGCAGCTACACCAGCCTCAGAGCCGCCGAACAACCCGCCAAGAAAGACCTCAACCACCTCCGATGCATCCTACTGAACATCCGCTCCGTACGCAAACACGCCGTCGAGCTCTGGGACCTGCTCGACACATCATCCCCGGACGTCGCCTTCCTGACAGAGATCTGGATGAACGATTCCTCCGCACCCAACATCGCCATAGCCATCCCAGACGGCTACAAGATCACCCACAGAGACTGCACCAAGGGAGTCGGAGGAGGAATCGCCATCGTCCACAAGAACAGCATCAGGGTCTCGACCAGCACCGACGACACTCTCAGCACCACCGAACACATGCATTTCCAGATCCACACAGACCCCAACTCCACCCTCAGAGGCACCCTTGTCTACAGACCCCCCAGACCCGGCCCCAGTTCAGCGACTCCATCGCCGACTTCATCAGCACGCACGCCCTGACCTCCACCGACTACATCCTCCTCGGAGACCTGAACTTTCACCTTGAGAACAACAACAACAGCAACTCGACAACCCTGATCGATAACCTCGCCAACCTCGGACTGAGGCAACTCGCCACAACGTCTACCCACTCCGATGGCCACACGCTTGACCCCATCTTCTCCGCAAGCCCCCACGTCTCCTTCAGCCACACCACCGAACTCCTCTGGACCGACCACCACTGCATCCACTTCCCCTTCCAGAAACCCACCACACACCACCACACCCAACAGATCCCTCGCCACTGCTGGAGAAAAATCACCGAAGACCAACTACACGCAAACCTCGCTCTCAGCCCACCCACCGAACCCTCCAACACCGACGACACTGCCCACAGCCTCAGACGCTGGATCGATGACTGCGCCAATACCCTCGCCCGCTGAAGAAACCCCACCACAGAGACACCACCAAGAGGGCCAGCTGGTTCACCCCAGAACTCCTAGCCTCCAAGCGAGCATGCCGGAAACTAGAGAAGAAATGGAACAGCGAACAGACTCCGGACAGCCACGCAGCCCACAAGGACACCACTCGCAACCACCATCACCTCATCAGGACTGCCAAGAGGATCTCCTTCAAAGACTGCCTCGACAACAACGCACACAATAGCAAGGAGCTCTTCAATATCGTGAAAGAACTCTCCAACCCCAGCTCCAACACCAACGGCATCCCGCCGTCGCAAGCCCTGTGCGACTCCCTCGCCACTTTCTTCCACCGCAAGATAGTAGACATCCACGACAGCTTCAACACCCAGACAGCAACACAACAGACTCTTCACACACCATCGACCACGACCCCCTGCTAGCCTGGACCAGCGTGAGCATCGATGACACCATCAAGACCGTGAGCACAATCCACTCCGGCTCCCCATCAGACCCATTCCCGCACCACATCTTCAACAAAGCCAGCAGCTCCATCGCACCCCACCTGCGCAACGTCATCAATCTCTCCCTCAAGACCACGACCTTCCCAGAGAGCTGGAAACATGCCGAGATCAACACCCTACTCAAAAAACCCAAGGCAGACCCTAGAGACCTCAAGAACTTCAGGCCCATCTCTCTGCTACCGTTCCCGGCCAAGGTCATCGAGAAGATCGTCAACAGACAGCTAACCCAATACCTCAAAGAAAACAGAATCCTGGACCCTTCCCAGTCAGGGTTCCGCAGCAACCACAGCACCGAGACCGCCCTCATCGCCGCCACTGATGACATCAGGACCCTGCTGGACAATGGTGAGATCGCAGCCCTCATCCTCCTGGACCTCTCCGCCGCCTTCGACACCGTCTGCCACCGCACACTACGTACATGCCTCCACGCCGTAGGGATCCGAGACAAAGCCCTGGAATGGACCACCTCCTTCCTCTCCGGCAGAACCCAGAGCGTCCGCCTTCCCCATTCTGATCCGAAGCCTCCGAGATCATCTGCGGCGTACCCCAGGGATCCTCCCTCAGCCCGACACTGTTCAACATTTACATGGCCCCGCTCACACACATCGCCTGACAGCACGACCTTAACATGATCTCCTATGCCGATGACACTCAACTGATCCTCTCCCTCACCAAGGACCCCATCACTGCCAAAGCCAACCTCCACGAAGAAATGAAGCCGGTCGCTGACTGGATGAAGATCAGCCGACTGAAGCTGAACACAGACAAAACGGAGGTCCTCATGCTCGGCTCCAGCCCTTCAGCCTGGGACGACTCCTGGTGGGCGACGGCACTGGGGGCAGCCCCGACACCCACCGACCACGCACGCAACCTGGGAATCATCCTCAACTCAACGCTCTCCATCACCAAGCAAGTCAATACCGTCTCCTCCTCCTGCTTCAACACCCTCCGCATGCTCCGCAAGATCTACAGGTGGATCCCGACAGATACAAGAAGAACAGTCACCCAGGCCCTCGTCAGCAGCAGACTAGACTATGGAAACGCCTTCTTCGCGGGAGCCCCGACCAAGCTCATCAAACGACTGCAACGCATCCAAAACGCCTCTGCACGACTGATCCTCGACGTACCACGACACAGCCACATCACCCCCACCTGAGAAACCTGCACTGGCTGCCCGTCAACAAGAGGATATCCTTCAAGCTCCTCATCCAGGCACACAAGGCACTCCACAAGACCGGCCCAGCCTACCTCAAAAGATGACTTTCCTTCTACATCCCCAACCGCCAGCTCCGCTCTGCCGCCCTCGCACTCACCACCATCCCGCGCATTCGAAGAACAACCACCGGCGGGAGATCCTTCTCCCACCTCGCCGCCAAGACCTGGAACGCCCTCCCACTGGGCCTACGACAGATCCAAGACCTGCTGACCTTCAGGAGGCTACTAAAGACCTGGCTGTTTGATCAGTAGCGGCCCCCTCCCAGCGCCTTGAGACCCTCACAGGTATGTAGTGCGCTCTACAAATGTTTGATTGATTGATTGATTGAACGGTGTCTTTGGCTTTAAGCTCCTTTGCTGCCTAGGAATGTTTTATTATGGTTGTTTTTGATTTTAAATTAACGGTTCAGCAACACTACGTTCATATCCTTTTATTTTCTGTTTTCATCGATAAAAACGACGACTATTGCGGCGGATTCTGTAGCCCGGAAGGGTGGAGGAGGTATAATAAACGCTATAAGAATTGAGAATTGTTCAAGGAACCCAAAAAAACACTATATGGGAAAAAAAAGAAAATTGCTGGAATGGACTTCTTATTTGCTTAGCAATGTTTTTTGTGCTGGACCAACATGCTGAGACCTGTTTTTTCACAACCCCTGAGCTCGGAGTCAATAACCAAGGATTACTTTGATTATATTTGGTATGGTATGAATTGATGAAATTCAACTCCCAGAATGCACTGTGTCAGGATACTTTGAACATCATGGGCTGTGGCACTTTGAAAGGGTGAAACAAACAAAGAACTACTGTTAGGGGGTGAGGATGACCTCCTGGTCGAAATGTGATGCCGTCTTTTTGTTCACTGTTGTTTTTTAAACCTTTCGTACTACTGTTCCTCTTATATGCCCTCCCCACTTTTCAATTAACGTACTTTGTTAATTATATGCATACATGGTCATTTAATTGTTTTAGAGTGGGTTCTTCAGTCACAGAAAAGGGGTTATTTGTAACTTTACTCTACTGACCCCAAAGAACATGCTGGCGAAAGATCACCGCTGAAGCTGACCATTCAAACCCTGACAACTAGAGTTCCTGACTTAAGGAATTAATTCACCAGAAACCAGTAGAGTGAGATTACAGTGGGAGATATTGTTCTCACAGTACTGTTGGCATAAAAGCATCTTGAGTGAATGAAATTGAACAGTCAGGCCTATCTCAGGGTGCCCATATTAAGGAAGCTAAGATTGATTTAGTGCGATATTAGGACAATCGTGGCATCTGGTGCAAATAAATTACAGTACTGAGGGGACAGATACTTTACAACAAATTACAGTGGTCCACATTTTTTTGTGATACTGCCCTACTCCTATTGGATAAACGTGAGATTTCTGACCTATAAAGACTCTTGCATGAGGGCCAAAACACAGATTTCTCATTTTCATAGTGCTATTTGCTATAATTTCAAAAGGCTTTCAGAAAGACCCTTTGAATAGTGGTGGTCACGAATATTAATAACAGTGCTTGATGGAAGCTAAACATAAAGAATGTCTGTGACTGGGAGTATACTGATAAGAAAATCTATCAGGTTAATTCAATCCAGAGGATAGATCTCAAATAATTTACTGATCACTGGGTCCTATTACAACTGAGCAGATGCACATTTTCATCCTTACCTGAAATGAGTACCTACGAATTGGGTAATAGTTAACATCTGATCTTGAAGCTCTTAAAACAATGTTTCAGCACTACATGAAAAGAAATTCATTATATTACTCTTTTCATATTGCAAGAAACCATTCAAACTTACCTTGCCGAAACTTCCTTTGCCCAACAGTTTATGCAACACAAAGTCCTCGATTGTCATTCTGACCGTTTCATAGTCTGGTGTCCTGGAGTCACACTCTGTGACAGACTCAAGTTTCTCCGGCTCTTCTCTGATTGATTCCCAGTATATCCCTTGAGGTTCTGCAAATTAATGTGAAATGTAAAAAATTATGTTGTACACATAATTGAATTCTACAGGGTAAAGCAAGTTCCATAGCTATCAGGGTTCATATGTTCATGACTGAGATTTTAATTAAACCCAAGTTTTTTCCTTTGTGGGAGGAAATTTGGTTCATTATATGGTGTGGTTGTGTGACCTCACTGGGTAATACACTTACCAACCCCTTTAGGACTGGTTGGTTTCGTTTGTCAAACCTTAAGCTCATCACTGGGTAACTGTGGCTCTGAGCAGCAAGTCTTACATAAAGGAACAAGTGTAAAGCTTTTAAACAGCACCAAAACAATTGAGGAAGAAATTGAAAAGACAACCAAGAAATCAGACACCAATTAAAACAAATAGACTGTATTTTTATGTATTCTTAGACATCACAATGGAAAGATCCACAGGAGGGTTGTGGAGATAGAGAATTTACAAAGTATAGTAAATCAAAGCATTTCACTCAGCCGCAAACAGGCATTGGCAAATTCTATGTATTTGACACAAACATTTTCACCAAAAAGTTGGGCTATTTGTATTGCGGTCCCTTAGATTCATTTTAAGTGACCAACTCCAGTAGGGTGCCAGTAAATGGGGATGGGGGGGGGGGAAAGGTCCTCAGAAACAGTGAGGTCAACAAATGATGCAGTATTCAGTCAGTTCCAGGCACTTTATTCATTACAATGCCTTCCTATGGAAGTGGTCCTGATGAAAGGAATGCTGAAGTTGCTCATGGAAGCTGTGGACACGATGCATTTGACAGGGGTCTTCCTGTGCCTACTCCTCAACCCATGAAGGTGGTGAGGAGGTTCAGGTCACATGGTTGACATCCCTGGAAGTCCTCCCAGTGCTGGTAGACGTCCAATCGCCACTGGGCTACCAGTCGCCTGATATCACGGTCACAGCCAAATTCTTCCCTGGGCAATAACTCGGCTTCTGGGCAACCAAGTTGCACTCCAATGACTCTCCCGGGCTCAGCGAACTTGGGTGCAATTTTGAGCATCAGGTCTTGGTCCCGGGCACTCAGGGCCGGACTGGCCATAGCGGGCACCGGGCAATCCCCTGGTGCGCCGCATGGGTGGGGGCCGTTTTTGGGCTCCTGGGGGCCGTTTTTGGTACAGGGTCGATTTTGCAGCAAATCGGGCCTGTGACAAAATCGGCCGAAAACCGGCCCTGGCAAAGAGCTCGGCGGCACCCCCCCCTGGGGTGGGGGGGCCAGCCGAGCACTTTGCCAGGGCCGGTTGTGGTACCCAGTCCGGCCCTGCGGGTACTGCACGGTGGAGACTGGAGGCAGAAGGCTTCTCAGCTGTTGTGACACTGTGCTGTGAACAGGAGGTCAGTCAACTACAATTCAACAAGGTCCCTTTAGCGTTATTAACTACTAGGCTTATGTTTATGACTCTGTGTGTATTTTTCAGCGTTGAATTTGTATTCATATTTTATGTGTTTGTGCGTGGATTCATAGCACCACCTTAAATTCAGCCATAGAAATTAGAGATTCAGATATCCTTTTCCTTTTATATAGTGCATTGGTTGTGAGGTTTAAAAACATGACTGTTGGCTGACCAGAGCAATGCCAGGAGGGTGCCCCAGGATGCACCATTCAAGTTGCTAAAAACACTTGAACGAGTCCCAACCAGGGCACAGGTGATAGATGGCATCCACCCACTTTTTTCAGAGGGTGGACGCCATCTACCTTGCCAAGAAGCTGGGCCCCATTGAAATATGCTGAACTCATCCCAGTGTAACTTTCAGACACTGGGACACATTCATCAGTGCCTGTGCATTGCCTGCTTTAGTTCAGAGCAGCAAGACCAGAAGCGGAGGACACTCCTCATACCTTGCAGCCAAGAACTGGAATGACCTACCGAAACACCTCAGAACCTCCCTCTCCCTCATTGACTTCCGAAGGAACCTCAAGACATGGCTCTTCCAGATGAAACAGGCATGATCTCCTCCTCTCCCCTCAGCCTTGCCCTGCTCAAAACCTGGATACCTTCATGGGTGAGTGGCAGGGCCAGACTGGCCGTAGTGGGCACTAGGCATTTCCCTGATGGACTGCCAGGCTGGGGGCTGTCTTTGGACCCCTGTGGGAGCCGGTTTTGTTACAGGGGGCAGATTTTGTCGCATAGCTGCAATATCACCCCCCGTAACAAAAGCAGCTGCCTCCCCCCTGTGCGGCCGGTACAACTCAATTGTCAGGATCAGCTTGCGTTCCCAGTCCAGCCCTGGTGAGTAGGCGTGCTCAACAAATTCACATTACGTAACATAAAATACCATAACATACCATACCACAACATAACATATTTCCCTTTACTAATTCACCACTAATTCTGTTTTTTGGGTCCTGGAGTAGTGTGCTACTCGCCAAAAAGCACTTCGATGCCTCATAAGGGGTAACAAGCGATTTATAAATGCAAACCTTCTTCTATCCCTCCACTATCCTTTTTCAATCCAAATGAGAGACTCACATGTCCATCACTCAAATTAATTTCATATTTCCCTATACTAATTCACTACTAATCCTTTTTGGGTTCTGGAGTAGCGTGCTACTTGCTGGAAAATGCTTCTACACCTCATCAGGGGTAGTAAGCGCTTTATAAATGCAAACCCTTCCCTCTTCTATCCTTCCACGATCCTTTTTCAATCAAAATACCAAGCTCACCGGTCCACCGCTCAAAATAATTTCATTTTCCCCTAAACTAATTCACCACTAATACTTTTTGGGTTCTGGAGTAGTGTGCTACTTGCCTGAAAATCGCTTTGAGGCCTGGCCAGGGGTAGTAAGTGCTATATATATGCAAATACAATTACAATAACATAACAACGTGAAGGCAGCAAAGTTGTGTTATATTCCCGAGCTAGGCCCATGTAGCGAAGCAGCTTATTTCTTACATTGTCCTCACAAATAACATTTCCAGCTGTGACCTTTTGCACACATTTGCACACATGACAATGTTGGATTAGTTTCTCTGAAACGAAACTTGTTTTTACATGTAGCTTCGCACAACATTATCACAACGCCCTGAACATGATGTACAAGGTCTCGTTTCGCACTACATAGAAATATCATCACTATCTTCATCCATGGGGTGACTGACCTATCTATATATATATTCATAACATCACTAATCTATGTGCACATCGCAAAGTTGCTTTCTATTTAAAAGATGAGCATCCCAATAGATTAGCAGAGGAGGTACTTCCGCTGACACCAAGGGTCCTTGTATGCTGAGAAATCACCATGCAGTGGTCTGACATCTAGTGAGGGGTGGCCAGTTCGTGACCACAAGGAGGTACTTCACTCTATCCCATCAGGTAATGGGGTCAGACCTGTCAGTCTTAGGGCAGCCTTCCGCCAAGCGTTTTGTCAGCTTGCCTTTAATTTTGCTGATATCGTTTTTATTGGTCTTAGGGCTCTATGCACTTTACCACTGCTAACCAGTGCTAAAGTCGTTTGTGCTCACTCCCTTAAACATGGTTTGGGGATTATATACCGATTTGCATATTTAATTTACTTGTATGTCCCTTGTAGAGTGGTAAAGCATTTACCTAGGGCCTGTAAATTAAATACTACCAATGGGCCTGCAGCACTTATTGTGCCACCCACTTAGGTAGCACTTTAAAACATGTCCCAGACTTGCTATGGCAGCCTGAATGCAGTGTCACACTGCCATGTCGACTTGGCATTTAAAACCACTTGCCAAGCTTTAAACTCCCCTTTTATTACATATAAGTAACCCCTAACATTGGCCCTAGGTAGCCCATAGGGCAGGGTGCTGTGTAAGTAAAAGGTAGGACATGAACTTTTTAGTTTTACATGTCCTGGTAGTGAAAAACTCCCAAATTAGTTTTTTACTATTGAGATTCCTACCCCTCCCATAGGATAACATTGGGGACTCCTTATTACATTTGTTAAGCCGTAATTGAGAGGAGGTGATCTGTCATGTTTGGTACTTATGGAATTGTAATGATAAATCCCCTTTAATGGCAAAGTCGAATTTATCATTACAATTTTGAAAATGCCACTTTTAGAAATGTGGCCTTTTCCTGCTCTCAGCCCTGTGTGCCTGCAGTCTGTCTATGATTGCATGTCTGGGTTGTGTGAAAGCTGGTCTTTGCGTGTGGCTGTCTAGGAGGAATACACAATGGGAGCTCTGGTGTGACTTGAGGGGCCTTGACGGGCCATCCTAGCAGGATGGGAGGGAGGAACTAGACACAGCCTCACACTTATGCCTGAATAGGCTGTGTCCTGTCTCCACACAAAAGGGCTGCATACCCCCTGTGGTGAGTCTGGAGCCAGGGCAGGAAGGGAGGACCTCAGTGCACTATAAAGACCCTTCTTTGAAGTCGACCCCACTTCAAAGGCACCTCTGGGTATAAGAACTGGACCTCAGGCCCTACCACTTCAGTACACTTCTGGACCTGTGGATATTCCACCAGAGAGAAGGACTGCTGTGCTGCTAAAGAACTATCACTCTGCCGGACTGCTGTTCTGGAAGAACTGCTTTCTTGTTGTGCTGACCTGCTGCCCTCCTTGTCTTGGTGAAAAGTACTGGACCAGCATCTCTTGACCCCCAGAACCCAGAATGACTCAAAGGAATAGTTGGCTGGCTCCTACTGATCTGAAGTCCCAGGGACATAAAAAACTTCCAACTATTCTGCTTCTGCACCTGGTCGCTGCCATCTGTAAGTCTGCGCTGCCAAGTTGTACCATCCCAGTCCTGGACCCTTGAAAGTGGGCCTACGGAGCTTGCTTCATCCAAACCCACATATCGAATCTCGAACTGGCACACTGGCACCGTAGCATGGATCGGAACTGGCACATCGCCCCTGTTGCTTGACCAGAACCAGCACATCACCTCTTCTGCGAGAATCAACGCCGACGCAACACCTTCAGAACCACCATTGCGCAACGCTCACCCCGGCTTGAGGTCTTTGCATCTCCATCGACGGCAGCCTTAATGACGATGCCGAGAACTCCGCATCACAGGCCCTACTCTCATTGGAGCCGACGCATTGCAGCTGCTGCACGGATCAGGACCTGTGCATCGCCGCCACTGTGAGGATCAACATATCGCTTCGACATCACTGTATCGCTTTAGCTGCATTCCACATCCTCCTTGTTGACAGGATCTTCAACATCGATGCTTTGGTCAGTGGGTCAAAACTGGTCGCTGCAGCCGACCCGCACTCCATTATGGTCGGCTTAAACCTTTGACTTTCTCCCGGTTCCGCTCGACCAGATATCCAAAGTCCACGCTTTTTGCTTTTGAGCACTATTTTACAGTTCATTCTTCAAAAATTCATAACTCCGGACTTATTAATTAGATTGTTGTTGTTTTGGTCTTGTTTTATTTATTAATTTAAACTCTATTTTTCTAACCAGGTATGGTATCTTTTTGTCTGGTGTTTTCACTGTTTTACTGTTTGAAGTGTTGCACAAATACTTTACACATTGCCTCTAAAGTTAAGCTTAACTGCTCTGCCCCAAGCTACCAGAGGGTGACCAGAGGTTAATTTAGGGTATGTTTGTGACTTACCCTGACTAGGATTGTGGTTCCTGCATGGACAACCAGAACCCCAATATCTAACATGCGGCATAATGCAGCACATTTTGTGATAGTACCAGATCATTATTTGGCACATTTACACATTTTAACACTGTCCAGACAAAGGTTTCACCTTAGCAGTACTATTTTAACACCCAAATACAGCAATATGCAAATGAAAGGTGAACAATCAACCTTTGTGCAGTGCTTTCCACTGCACAGCAGAACAAATCACAACATTTTTAGCAACTTTTGATCCGTTTGAGTTAGAAGCAATTTTTTTGTTAAAATCTGCAAATTGTGCAGCATATGATGGATCATGTGGAAAATAAGAAAAATCTATAATTATGTGGAAAATGCAGCGGCTGCAGAATCATATAAATCCAGTGGCCCTGCCAGTGAGGCGTACAAGGTATTGGACACTCTGACACACGTCCTTCATAGCTCACTGTGCTATATCACAAGGATTTTACTTTATGAACTGCAAGTAACAAAAGGAACTCTGTGCTAAAAAATTTGACCAACTTACTTACATAGACAAATTAAAAATCTGTCATCTGCATGTTACATGATGTGCGTGGCAGGAGATACATTAACCCTCTATGCTACTTTTATTCAAAAAGTGGAAAAGACAAAACACAAATCTCTCCAGCAAATGTGTTAATCTCCTGAGTTATCTTACCATTTTTTTTATTATTCCCTGAGATTTACTCGAAGATCTCTGCAGCATGTGCTTTCCCCCCCATAATATATTTTAAAATGCAGACTTTGCAAACAATTAAGCAGAAAAGATTTACTGCCACTTTCCTCCTTGTTGAGCAATTCTTTGTGGCAGAGTTTAAAAAAAGAAATATATAAATTGAGACTTAGATATTGCATCATGGTTGCATCCGTTTTTTGGCCCAACCCCGATGCAAAATCTCACTTGTTAAATGTTGTAATGCGCTCAGATGTACTCATGGTAAGCCTGCAAACATACATGTGAGATCTTAAGATCTGATGTCACTTCTTGTGATGTCACTTCCTGTGAGTTCATGGGTTTTGATGCAGTTTCCTGTGATTTCACAGGAAACCAGCCGCTCACCTAAGGCACCTCAGAACGAAGTCTACATGCGTCACCCACACTTTTAAGTGCCTAAGTCATTGCCTGCAAAGTTCAATTGCCGAGCCCATGCTGACAGTCTTGAAAGCAAAATTGATTCTGTCCCTCAACTACAGCCATGTGGCCTTTCCAGGCGCCTTCAGTAGGCTTGTAATGGACTCCCAGATCAAGGCGTACAAGGCAGTACTGCTTGCCCCTCGGCAAGCCAGAAGAACGAGGCTGAGATTGGAGCTGGGTCTAGGGAGTCCAGACCTGGTGTGTCATGGAGACCTAACAAAGTACTACCTAAGGTTCCTGTGAACCCCAGAGTCCTCCTTCAAACACCACATGAAAACAACTTTTTAAGAGGAGAGCTCCTCTTGGCAAATGGAGTTAGGAACGGCAAATAGCAGCCTGAAGATCAGGGCAGACAGCTTGCACTCCCATGAAATTCCATTTCTGCCTAGAAAAAAACAGTGAACAGGACACCAAAAGACTTCATGCTAGCCCCACTAGAGAGTCACTGAATGCATCTTATACCTTGGGGAAAGCATAGCCCTACTTTTATCACACACTTTCAGCCCAGGCTCGCAGGAAAATCCTCTCCATGAGGCTCGTCGCTTTGGCAATCTCGGACTTTAATCCTGCCTGGGCACATAAAGAGGAGGCATTTTCATGAAGGCTATGCAGTTATCGTAAAGAATCCTGGCTACACCTGTTGTGTTGGTGTCCCAAACTGTCCGATGAGCGAACCCGCTTGTTTCTCCCTATATTTCGGGCTACAGGCGTAAGGAGCTGCAAGGAGGTCTCGGACTTGCGCTTCTCTGAAAACACAACATGCATACTAGCCAAATTGGGGAAGTTTACTAATTCTATCAGACTTTTACTCCCTGAAGCTACCATAGGCGGACACTAGCTCCTGGCTGGCTAGCACCTTGCACCTTATTTTTTTCTTCTCACAACTCTGAACGCCCCGGTATACTTAAAGGTGCCAACAACATTCAAACTATCTTTTATCCTGTTGTAACTTGGTTTTAGTGTGCGATATGACCCTATTAATGAAATATTATTTGCAAGGACTCTGCAATTTATCCTCTTCCTTCCACATTCCAAGACTTTTCCACTTTTGTTTGAAGGCGCTAATTGTAGGCGCTAATTGTATGCAAACTAATTTTCATCTTGTTGTAACCTACTTTTAGAGTGCAATAGGTTCCTATTTATGATATATTTGATTGCATTCTATCAAATGTCCCTAAAAGCAAAGCGCTGGTGACACTAACTGTCGCTTTCTTTTATGTGTAAGTTTGACCCGTTCCGTGCTCATGACGGAACCACGCCGTCATGAACCACGGGCGCCGTGTGCTCATGACGGAGTGGTTCCGTCATGCTGCGGCCGTTGGCGGCCGCTCCGCCCACGCGGCGCTAATTCCCCGCCTGTGCGGGCGATTAGCGCAGTGGGTGGAGTCATGACGGAACCACTCCGTCATGAGCACAGCTCAACCGTGACTCATGACGGAGTGGCACCGTCATGAGCACAGCGCCACCGCACTGCCCCCAAACCCCCCCACCCCAGCGCTGCGGCGGAATTCCTGCCGCAGCCAAGGGGTTAAAGCATACTTGTTTTTTTTTTTTTTTAAGACATGTAATGATTTTAATTAATCGAACATAAATAAAATAACAATAAACTTCCTGGGATGCCACGTGCATTGTCACATGCCATGATGTCACGGGCAGTGATGTTACTTAAATACTATCTAATTTGGTTAGTCCTGACACTTCTGTTTTTAAGGACTTGTGCCCGGGTCCCAACTAGTATGAAAGTTAAGTTCATACTGAGAAACACACAGAGTGTAAGAGGCCATGAGAGAAAGATGAGAGAAAGGATTCACAACACTATCAGAACATATGAATACATGGACAGAGTAGTGAATACATGGAAAAATCATGCACTAGAAATGGTTGAGACAAAAATATAAATACACCAAAACAATCTCACAGAAACAGTGAACAATCGCATGCTTTGAGCAAGGTTAATACTGGGGAGCATGTTGTTTGTTAATTGTCAAGTAATGTGCAGCTTAGAAGTTTATGGCCACTGTGAAAGTATTCGTAGAGATTTTATTTATGAGTTTATCTTTGATACTTTTTCAGATTTATTTTTTAGATTTTAATCTCTAGTGTGCATGGAATAAATAGTCTCTCCTCGAACACATGGAGAATTGTAAAATATTTGAGCCTTTGAATTCTTCATTCCTCTTATACATGAAGTACCTTTTCTGGCTGTTGAAGGCAGTGGGAAAGTGGGCATTGTTGCATTTGTTGAAGTACTCGTCAGTCCTATTTCAACAGGTCTTTCTCGGTAGATGTGCTCTGGATCCCGGAGACAGCGAGCCTAATTAAAGGAGATACATAAAGAAACACATGGTGTCAACAATGTTACCATTCTACTCCATGCATCCACACTCATGGAATAACCACAAGGAATTGGTATGTCATGAACGGAGTACAGATATTACACTAAATAGAAAATAGATGCAAAAACATTATTATGAGAAATAGACTGGATTTTTCACTTAAGTGCAAAAATGAGTGGTCTGCAGAACTGCCTCGAACCTCCTGTTCAAGCTACAGGGACACAACAAGCTACTCAAAGCCTTTTTCTACAACTGATTAATCCCATTTGGACCTACCCTGCTGCTGGGCGGGCCTCTGCTGGAGCGGGCCCCAATGTGCTGTCTCCAAGGTCCTGGACCCTTGGCTGATGTGAAAGTAAACTCCTCCTGCCATATTCTGAAACATGAGACTTAGAAACATTTTGGCTCTAAGAATCCACGGAGGACCAGGACCAACCTGCCAAGCTGATCCAACGAAAATGCTTTGCTACTGGGCCAAAGACTCAGGTTGCTCCCGCTTGGAGCAGCAAATCAGCGAATTTTTGCAGCAGCAGCAAATACAATGCAGCTGGACCTTGTGGAAAAGGTATCAGCCTTATGGAGCCCTCTTTGACTACAGCCTTCAGCCTTGCTCTGTTGAAAGAATTCAACCTACAGAAATGTGATTAAGTCGGAATGTAGAAATCTTTACCAGGCAAAGGTAACAAAAGTATCCAGCCAGTGAGGGGCCTTCCTTGGGTGCAAATTTCAAATTTCTACTGCTCAGAGCTTTTCCGCCAAAAGTCAACAGCTTGACTGTGACATCATCAAATGGCTATCTGACCTCGTAGAGCCCTCTTCACCACAGCCTGATACCTTACCCAGCTGAGTGTTCCTGTGATGTTGCGGGACGGGTTTTATGATTTCTTTTATGTGCAAATGTTCTTCAACCTAGGCCTTTCTGCAGGTTCATCCCCAAACATTTTGCCTTTCTCCTCCACTTTTTTGCTGAATACGTTTTGGTTGGCTTTAGGACTCTGGGCACTTTACCACTACTAACCAGTGCTAAAGTGCTTGAGTGCTTTCCCTAAAATATAGTAACATTAGCTTATACCCAATTGGCATATTTAATTTACTTATAAGTCCCTAGTAAAGTGCACTACATGTGCGCTGGGCTTGTGCATTTAATGTTACTGCTGGGCCTGCATGACTGATTATGCCATCCTCTTAAGTAGCCCTTTCACCATGTTTCAGGTCTGCCATTTCAGAGCCTGTGTGTGCAGTTTTAAACTGCCATTTCGACCTGGCAAAATAAACCTTTTGCCTGGCCCAAACCTTCCTTTTAAATACATATAAGTCACCTCTAGAGTAGGCTCTGGGCAGCCCTGATGGCAGGGTGTAATTTATTTAAAAAGTAGTACATGTAGTTTTAAGTTTTAAATGTCTTGGTAGTGAAAATCTCTGAAATTAGTTTTTCAGTCCTGCAAGGTCTACCTCTCCCATAGAATAACATTGGAGTTGCCTTATTACATTTTATAAGTGTAATTTCCAAATGGGAAGAGATAATTGGTTCATGTTTGGTGTCTTTGGAATTGTAATTTTAAAATTCCAATTTATGGTAAAGTCAGATTGTAAATTACTATTCTGAATATGGCACTTTTAGAAAGGTGCCATTTTCTTACCATAGCCATTTGTGCCTGCAGCGTGTCTCTAGTCGCATGAATGGGTATAGTTGGCAGTTCAGCTTTATGTATTCCTCCTAGATAGCCACAAACAATGGGAGCTTAGGTGTCACTGGCTGAATAGGAAGGAGGAGCTGGGCCCAGCCTCACTTATACCTGAATAGGCTGTGTCCTCTCCCCACACAAAGGGTTGCATACCCCCTGTTGTTAGTCTGGAGCCAGGGCCAGGAAGGAAGGGCATCTGTGCACTTCAAAGGCATGTCTCTAGAAGTTTCTCCCCACTTCAAAAGCACAACTGTGTATAAAAGAAGGATCTTAGACACAACCGCAGTAAACTTCTGGACTAGTTGATACTCTACCGGGAAGAAGACCTGCTGTGCTGCTACAAGGACTGCCACTCTGTTCGACTGCTACTCTGAAGGAGCTGCTACCCTGTTGTGCTGACCTGCTAGCCTCTTACCTGAGGAAGAAGAACTGGACCTGCAACCCCTCTTGAACCAAGGAACCCAGAGTCACTCAAAGGGCTTGTCTGCTGGCCTCCTGATCTGAGCCTCAGGGGTATGAAAGGCTCCCTAACTGATCCTGGACCTGTCTTCAGAGAGTTACTGATCCCCAAGTGGTGTCCATCAGGTCCTAGACCCTTCGTGTGGCTCAGAGGGCTCTTAAACCAACCCGTTCCCACAGGAACCGTGCAGCTCTCACGGAAATTCAGCACAATACACCACCAGTCTGTTTCCTTGCATAGCAAGTATCGACGCCTGTGAAAGATCGCTATCGTGAAGCTCCAGCCCACCCGTCCGTGACATTGGGCCTGCTCTTCGCCCCATGTGGAAGACTGCTTGCGATGCTCTCCTTGCTTCCTGTGACCCTCTCCAATGCAAACGAGACCCTTGGCACAAAATTTGAGAAGGTCTAATCTGGAACTATATCCAACCCACGGTACAACACAGTCAGCCTGAAAAGATGATTTTTACCTGGTCCAGTGCGACCAGATAGCCACGGTTGATGCTTTATGCTTTTAGGCTCTACATTGCAGCTTATTACCTAAAAATTCATAACTCCATTTCTACTAATTATATTTTTGTATTTTGAGTCTTCTTTTATTTATTAAATTAAGCTTTATTTTCCTAACCTGGTGTGGGATCTTTTTGGGAGGTGTTTTCACTGTTGTTTGAACTATTGCACAAATATTTTGCACATTGCCTCTAAGTTATGCATGACTGTTCTGTGCAAACCTACCAGGGGAGTGAGCACAGATTAATTTGGGGTTTGCTTGGGCCTTACCCTGACCTGACTAGGACTGTAGTTGCTGCATGACCAGGGCTCACACGCCAGTCCACCAGTAACCCAATTTTTAACACTGGTGAACAGTTGTGGTATTGTTTCACTCTGGGTGTTGTACAGGATGGAGACAAACTTGAGCTGTTCAGCTGTTAGAAGGCTCATTAGACAGCTAAGCTTGTTTTTCTCTGTTCTTGACATGGGTGAGTGCTTCTATTGAGTGTCTTTATATGCTAGTGTTGTTTTGAACATCTGGCTTGCTGGTCACCCATGTCTAGACTAGGGGTGTGTAAAGTTTGTGTAATTTGCTTTAACGTAATTATTTGAAAACTTTGCAAATTTGGGAGTAATTACTCAAAATGCAGATCCGTAATTTTGCACTTCATTTTAGTGCACAATGCAGCCATATGTTACATTTTGGTGCGAGCATTCATATAAACAAAACCACTCCAAACAACAGTCTTTTGCGTTCTGTTGTTTCAGTCCCTTTGCGAAAAGTAGTTGCAGCGGATAATGCATACTAAGCATGGTGTTATTTCATGAATTTCGCATAACTAGCACAATATGAAATTTCCAAAATGACGCCAATTATGGCAGCATAATTTACATTTTGCCCACCTCTATTCTAAACCTTTACAGCAGTTTTCTGTAGTGTGGAGTCTTGGTTTCATCTGCTTGTACTTGGCTGTTCTGATCTAGTTAGTGATGCTTCTCTGTCTATGATGAATGCAGTTACATGGTTTCCGATTTTGAGAGTAATGCAGGGATGCTTCTTGTTGGGGACTGGGGTTGCTCATCTGTTACCGCAAATATCCCTTTCACCTGAGTAAGATGAAGAAGTGCTGCTGCAAGAACCTTGGTACTCCTGCACTGCATCTGTGGAATCGCACAGTTTATGATCTCTTGATGTCCTACAATCTTTATTTCTTGAACCATTCCAAATTTGCTGATAATGATTTACCTTCCCACGTTTACAACACGTTTGGCCCATTGTGGGGTACGTCTCTTGGTGTGGGTAGTACTGGCTGAAGTTGTAGAATTCCTGCTTTGTCTTTTGTTTCATGTTTGCTTTTGCTACTGCTTTTAGCATTTTATCTGACTAGGATCATCTTCGTTGGGTGTTTGCTTAGTTGTGCAGCCTGAAGGTGTGCTCTCTTTTTTTTCTGCCTTTTCTGCATCTATTTTCTTGCCTTGAGCTTCAGCTTGATCATGTTGTTGAGTCATTTGTTCAAATTCTTCCAGCGTGGTGCTTTTTTAGGTCTCGTCTACGCAGTGCGCATGCGCTGCATAGGCAAAAGACCTTTAGTCATCGGCACAGCTTTAAAGCCAAAAACGTGCACGGGTTCCATTGCCTTCAATGGCAACACGTGCACGTGTGGAGATTCCCTTGCCGGAGCGAGCGTTGACACCATATGTTTGTAATTAACTTGCAAACATATGGTGCCCCTGCACACTCCCGCAAGGGAAACAGGCGCAGGCCCCCTCCTCTCTCCCCTCCCCCTGCTGCCTCTCATCACTTTGAACGCGAGGCGCACGCACTTGTCTTTTTTTTGTTCTGTTGTTTCGTTTCCCCTTTTAACTTTCAAATTAAATGTTTGTATCACCACCTAAATTTTTATCTTCTTAATGCACATTTGGTAGGTTCATAGGGTTCCACTTCCTGGACATAGTCTATTTCTTTTCTCATTCACGTCGTACACGCATTCGTTCTAATGTACCATACGGGAAACACCTTCCCTCTCATTAGGGCGGTAAGACGCTCTTTATTTGCTGCTATACTTTGAGCCCATGTCTTCAATATCGATATACCATTCACGACCCGCTCGTTAGTAATATGCACCTCTAAGTTCACTACCACCGCGTAATGTTGTTTTGGACCTACTTAGGGCACTAATTTCACTCCAGTCACCCACACCAGATGAGTTTGGCTTTTCATAAGCCCCAATCAGTTTTGTCACCTGAGGATATCTTTCTCAATACTCAGAGTTATTTTCTCTTTTGTTTCACCCTTGGTTTTTGTTTGCATGCTTCGAGTTTGTTAACTCAGAACTGGTCTGATTTTCCCGCACTGATTTATCTCACCTGGATTCAGTACACAGTGTTGATCTGCTTTGCATATCACTACTAACCCTCAGATTAACTCGTGGGCATTTTTTTACATTTGTGGCTTTCCGTTTCATTATTTTCAGATCTAATTACCCCTGACGAAGGCTTCGTCCGAAATGCATCGGGTTTGAACTACTTGACTCATTTCTTTGATACTATTCTTTGAGGGAATATCAATTTGATCTCAACTATCTTTTTGAATAAATATTACGCAATTCCAACCTATTGTGCATTTGCTGAATAACATTGGATTAACCTCCTTAGGGAGTTTGGCTGTGGAATCGGGGGACGTTACCCGGTAGGATAACGCTTTCTATTTCCATTAGAGGGAGTGGCCACGGTCACACCTAAACACCACAAACAGGTGAGAGTAGGCATACAATGGACTGTCAAGGGTTCTAGTATGATTTATTTTCGTTTGTGAATAGGTACCAAAGCCAGGGTGTGCCATCGCATCCCTTGGTGGAAGCTGCCAGAGTAAGTAACACCCAAGTTCTCTTGCAGAAGGGGCAATTGTAACAAAGAAGGTGGAGGGTGCAATACATAAACTGTGCATGAGTATGCAGCACGGCACGTGCGTCAATTATATTGTAGTTGTAGTATTTGTGTAAGGTGATGAATAAACCTTTTGATCATGGTTTGTTGCATAAGACAGAAGGGAGTGTGCCCTCTCTCCAACACAAGGAACAAGTCCCCTGGGAAGGGAATACAGTAAAAATAAAAAAAATAAAACATTGGCATCGTTAATAGGTCTCGCTTTTACTTTATAAGTATTTAGTTATGCAGCACAATATCCTTGGTGCAACAACATCAACTGTTGCATGGCTAAACACTTATAAGGTCCCAAAGGCAAGATCTATTGGCTATGCCAATGCTTTTTCTTAGAAGGCACCACCAGAGGGCCTCTCATTGACACTCTTCCATGATTGGCAGCTTCATCCAAGAACTTGTCAAATTCACTGTATACACCTAGACTGCACATGCGACCTATGAGGTCACTCATTGGTTCACCTTTTCCATGGGAATAGAGGCTGAAACTGTGTCATCCGCATTTCGCATTCTTCTTTGCTAGAAGTTTGTTGTTGAGTGCTTCTCACACTTTTTGATACGTGGTAGTTCATGATGCTGGGAGCCTTTTGAAGATTTGTTCAATGCCTTTGCCGGCTAGGTTTTTTAAGGTGAGTAACATTTGCTTTTCATTCCTTTCCCTGAAGCGTCTAGGAGGTCGACAAAACTATTCAGCCTTTGGGCTCATTTGAATTTTCTGGGTGTCCCGGAACAGCACCCGGTACTGTTCCGTGGTTAAGCCGAACCCATCAATCAGTGTGTTCTTCAGGACTTGGTAGTTGTTAGCATCCTCAGCTCTAGTAGTGAGGAGCTTGTCCCTTCCTTTACCTTCAAAGGAAAGCCACAAATTGCTGCCCACTGACTTGGGGGGTCGCACTGGACAGTGCAGGCCCTCTCCAAGGCAGTTATCCACTTGTGGATGTCGTCCCCTTGCTTAAAGGGGGGCACTATTTTACTCAGGTGTCTAGTGTCTATACCCCTGTCTTTCTCTCTATTGAGAATGCTGCCACCAGTGGGATCTAACCCACTTAACTTCTGCTCTTGGGCCAGGGCAAGTCTTTCTTTGGCGAGGGCAAGTTCTTCCCGCTCGATCCTCAGATTGACTTCCCTCATCTTCGCTTCATGCTCCCTTCTCTGAGGGGACGTCATTCCTCTCTGAGAAGATGCCTGAGAGACATGTGTATGAACCGATCTGCCAGAGCCTCTGGAGAGAGACCTAGCTCGTCCGTTCCCAAGGTTAGGCCTGCTTGAGCGTGGGCCCGGGGCTCCCCCAGTTCCATTCTCATGCCTGCTTAAGTTGGTCCTTGTAAGCCTGCCGACTACCACTGGACCTTTGTCTGCCTCGTCTCCTGATAACTCCTCCTCGTCCTCCTCCTCTGTGTGGAGGTCGAGGTCGGGGTCACCGAGGGTTCCCTCTAAGGGAGGCATGTTCCCATCTGCACTGGGGGGACCTGTATTAGAGGACCTCCTAGCATCGTACGCCTCTAAGAGACCTATCAGAATTGCGATGGTAGGGTTAGAACCCTGGTTTAGCTTCCTGGAGGCACACAGTTGTCTCATCTCCTTGAAGCTAAGAGTTGCATATCGTGACACGACCTGTGGAGGGTCACTGACCACTAAGGGAGTCTGTGAGGACTCTCCGTGGACCGACATGCTTTTCTAGTTAGGTGTAAGTGATGCACCTACCTACACTATGTGTTTACCTACTGATCCCTTGCTAAGAGTTGTAGTCAGGGTGTGCTAAGCCCTGTTACACTACAACAGCCGGTTCAGTAGAACTCGGAGTATTCTAAGTTAAGTTATATGTACCTGGGTACTTATGTGATCTTTCACTTCGATGTTCTTAGGATACGTGTGTGGTAAAACAACAGCAAGCTCAAATCCCAACCGCTGCTCACCAATGTGAGAAGTTGGCCTGATATGTAGTGCTCACTATTCTAGTGATCACTGTGTATCATTCCAAACGACCCTTATTGATGATTGGTTGTAAGTCAACCTTATAGACCAGCTATCCTAGTAGCGTGGATACGAGCAGTCTTAGGCTAAACTCTAGAGGGCGTGTTAAGCCAGCTGTTTACCATCACATATACCCCTTGAACACCAAGTGAAAGGACACCACACAAGTTGTTATGAAAATAAAGGATATTTATTTATAACAAGACTACCCTGGCTCTTTATGAGTCAGGGAGCTAAGCACAATACAAAAGTCTTAGGAAAATACTTCTGGTTGCACAATTTACACAAATGCCCGAGGGCACGAAACCATTACACTGCAAGTGGAAGGGGAGAAGTTAGAAAGTCTAAAGTTAACTGATTCCGGAGTGATCCGATCAGTGGGACTAAACGAAAAAGGAACTGGACACTTGTAAAGCGAACCTGCGATGGAGCACCGAAATGCTCGAGTTACCTAGCCCAGAGGCTGCGGCTGTGGAAGGTTCGGCAAGATGTCGGAAGTCCTCGTTGTAGTCTCAGGAGCCTGAAAGAAGAGTTGCTGGCAGGCGACCAGTGTCGATGTTCAGCGAGATCCAAGCCTGGATCGGTGAGGAAGGAAACCTGAAAGCAGAGGGGACTCAGTTCTCAACCGCTAGCCAGCGATCGTGTGGGTACCAGGAGGGTACCGGCTGAAGTCACCTCGACCAGGTGAGTGGATGACGTCGGACTCGGCTGTTCCTCGGACCAGGAGGCGCGTCGGCGACCAGGATGGAGGGCGAGCTGTCCCACGAAGGTGTCTGCTGTCGATGATGCTGGGCCCAGGAATGGGGCAGCGGATCTTGGCAGTGGCAAGCCCACGTGGTGGAGTCAAGATGGCGTCTGGAGTGGGCCAGGAGGGTCCGTGGTACTCCTCTGTTGAAGGGGAGCAAGAGCCAGTCTGGAGCAACCAGACTAGTGATGAAACAATCGTGGTGCGTCGTGAAGAGGGCCACAAGCTGGACGGCAAGTGGT
Source organism: Triturus cristatus (assembly GCF_964204655.1). Lineage (NCBI taxonomy): Eukaryota > Metazoa > Chordata > Amphibia > Caudata > Salamandridae > Triturus > Triturus cristatus. Next base: position 854,518,188 of record NC_140585.1, on the reverse strand, counting down.
CGAACAACGCGGTGAACAGCAAGGAGCGGAAGGGCCCCCACGCAGATCTCGGGGATGCTGGGGAGGCAGACTTCGATGCTGGAGCTGCTCAGGGTTAGGGCTTCTCAAACCCTAGGTGCACTCACTTGAGGGTCCCTCGGTGGGCGTGCTAGATAAGCGTCGTGCCGGTTCTGAAGATGGCCGGTCCCGCAGGTCTCGTCACACCTACGACTCTCAGCTGGGCTGATGAGGTAGGTAAAAGGTCAGAGATGGCAGGGACTCGGGTCTCGTCGAGCTGGGCAGTCTTGATCCGTAGGAGAGACTTACAGCAAACCGCAGCGCTTAGGTGGTGCCTGCTGGTGCAGGGTGGCTACTCCTTAGCCACAAGGGAGAGTCTTCAGAAATAGTCAAGAGTTCCTTTTGTGGAAAGTAGTTCAAGATTCAGAGTTATCCGATTATCTGATTATCCAATTTGGGAAGGGGACTCGCTCCTACCTTTATTCTAAGAAAAGGGGCTGGCCCGTGTCTAGGTTCTACCTATGGGTGGAGCCAGGAGGGGGGTGGTTACACCCCTATCCTTTGTCCGGCTTCGCCCCCGCTCAGGGGCTGGTGTGCCCCCGAAACTGGTTTGAGCCGGGCTATGCACAGTGAGCACCGGGGTGCCACTTGCAATCACCTTCCTTTCAGCCCTGCCTACCTGGGATACACAAACCCTGTCTGGGATGGTGCTAACACCGCCCTCGACAGGAAACCCTTTGTCCAAGCTCCCCTCGCTGGAAGGTCTCCCAGCAGCAGGAGGTCAGACTTGTGTCTGGTGGCAGCATCCATTTTGTGATGCTGAGGCTTGAGTCAACTTTAACCGGGGTTCAAGGTTACTTCCATGTCGTGCCCCTCTAAAAGGGGGGAATGCTAACCCCGTCGCCAGAACTGGTGAGGGGTTCGTATTCCCATTCGTATGACACCTTACTCGACATGTGTAGGTGATGCGATGCCAAAGTTAGGAAATAACCGCGAGGATTATAATGCATTTAAAAGTAGTTGGCCCGCGTCACCATGGAACGGCTATTAGGACTTGGTTCCGCAAACCGTCGACGGGCTCAGCTCGTGCCAGAGCACCGTCCCACATGATTCCCTGCCCTCTGCCTTCAGGATTGATAAGGCCTGCCATAGGAGTGACTGATAGGAATCCATGTGTCCATTTTAGGGTTAGGTGTAGGAATACTACACCTACAGCAACGGGTGATTACACCACGTGGCCCCAGCTGTCGTGCAGCCAGTTGTGTCAGATTTGGGCGGCCATTCCAGGGGTGGCATAATACATGCTGCAGCCCCTGGTAGGCCCTGGGTACACCGATGCCCTGGATACCTGTGGTATGCTGAGACAGGGACTGACAAGGCGGCCCAGTTCCAATTGGTGGATGCACCTAATGTACATGTGTGTTAATTTCGAGAGAGAACAGCTAGGCTGTGGGTCTGATTGGCAGGCCCACAGCCAGGGAAAGTCATAAACCAATGAAGCAAAAGCAAAAAATCTGGGTGATCATAGGATTGCAGACCCTACTCTCCTACAGAGGAGTCTAACCCATGCTGTGAAGCCGGGCCAAACCCCATTTTGGTGAGAGCAGCGAGAAGGTATGGCCATTCAATGGTATCAAACACCATAGAGGCATCTAAGGGCACAATCAAGGCCGCCTCTTTAATGGTGTCAACCCTCCCCAACACTCCATGCACCCTTCGCAGATTTAGGGCCGTGTTTCGGTGGGGCATAAAGCCTGATTGATCAGGGTGCACCAGAAAACTTATCACCCAAAAGAGTGGCCAAGAGTTTGGCAAGGAGTTTAGGTTCTGCATTAAGCAGGGAGATGGGTCTGTAGGAGGCACATTTATTTCTAGGTTTACTCTCTTTATGTATCACGACCAGTGACGCAAGTTTCTGGTCCGGCGGGAGTGACCCCACCCACCTACTCTCTTCAAACATGCCTCGTAGATGCAGGGCTATTTTATCTGGACATAGTTTATAAAGTTCGATCGGCAGTCCATTGGGGCCTAGCGCCTTCCCCGACTGGAGGTTTCTGATTGCCTGGGCTATTTCATCATTGATGATGTCGCTTTCTAGGAAACTCTTATCCTCTTCAGAGAGAGCGGGGATGCGGATATCACGAAGGAGATCCATGGAGTCCTCCTCGAGGAAGGACGAGCTTGATTGATATATAGCGCTGTAACGCGCAGCAAACTCACTAACAATTTTTAAGGGGTCTGTGATTGTTCAACCTGCATTGTCCGTCAACTCTGGGACAAGCCTATTGGCCCTTTCTTTCCTGTTCAGCCAGACCAGTAGCTTTGTCCCCCCATTCATACACTCTACCGTCTCCCCCCCCCCCCCAAGTTCTAGCCCCGTCAGTGGCAATACCTTTATATTCGTTTCTCTTTAATTTCAAAATGTGTATTTTTTCTAGACTCACTTCCTCAACGAGACTCCCCTCCAGCCGGAGGATCTCATCCTCCATGGTTTCAAGAACGTTTTGGTTTTCTTTCTTGACTCCAGCAATAAGTGAGAGAGCCTTCCCCCTGAATACCGATTTGAACGCTTCCCACAATAATGGGGGGATTCGACAGACCCCTGATTTTCCTAAAAGTAGTGGTCTATGGCTAGCAAGAGCTCTTTGTGAACCACAGGGTTGCGCAGGAACCAAGGGCTGATGGGCGTGACCGTTCCCATCCGCATGTCTCCCAGGACCAACCGGGCAAATACTGGGGAGTTATCGGACATACCCTGTGCCACGTGCCCTATTTCCTGAATGTGGGTGAAATGAGACGCTAGAGTAAGGAGGTACTCAATTCGGGAAAAGCTATGACGCACCCCTGAGAAAAAGGTATGTTGAATGCTGTTAGGATGAAACGCCCTCCATACATCAGAGAGGCCGAGGGCCTCCAGGAAGTCAGGAAGCCAGCGACACGAGGGGCCTATGTCACGGGGGGGGTGACAATCCAGGGAGCCAGAGGCCACCGCAGTGAAATCTCCTCCCTCCAGTAAAAGACCTTCAGGAAGCGAGAGCAGTTGGGTACCCAGATCAGTGAACGTTTAGCCCTGTAACCCGGGCGGGACATAGACCGACATTAAGGTTAGTGTGTTGCCCTCCCACTGCCCCGTGAGAGCGATGTATCTGCCCCACTCATTGGAGCGCGTAGACTGCATGGAGAAGGGGAAGAAGTTTTTGATCATGATGCCCACTCCCTTGTACCCAGAAGTAAAACCGGAATGGGCCACTAGCCTATACCCCTATCTGTTTAGTGCTTTACAAGTGTTACCGACCAGGTGCGACTCCTGGAGGAAAACCACATCAGGGGAGTGGCGTTTGAGGTTTCGTAGGACTAAAGTGCGTTTCACCTTGTCTCCTAGCCCATTTACATTCCAGCTCAGTGTGTGTCCATGACGATTTTTCAGTTGTAAGCCTGCCTTCAAGTGCCATTATAACCGTTGCTGCTGATTGAACTATAACAAGTGAACACCCCCCAACCCCAAACCCGGCCACCCCCCTCCCTGCTCTCTGGGCGTAAAAATACTCATGAGATCAACTTTGCAGAGTGCCTGTCGCCCAACTTAAGAACTAATAGTAGCTAAATGTGGTAAAAGGCGCTCCATCCCTCCCCCTCACCACCATTTTCCCAAACAGACAAGGTTTATTCCTCGAGTGGGGCAGTCACCAGTGTCTTTGAAAACAGGAAATGTGATACGACTCGACCACTCAGAGTTCTCCAGGACGTCCGCTGCCATAAACTGTTCCTTCTCGTCTCAGCATTGGGCAAAGGGCGAAACAGGCATCAGAGCTCACCAAGCCAGGGAATGTCTCGTAGTCAGAGTTCCATATTGATCAAGTGTCAGCGGGCATTGTGTTCCTTTGCGTCTCTCCATCCCTCCAGCCAAATCGAAATACCAGGCCTTTCCATCCGCCTCAACCCGCAGCAGAGCTAAGAAGAGCATTGCATTCTTCATTCCTTTATATCTAAGTCTCTTCTTGACAGCAAGAAAGGATCGCCTCTGTTTTTGTACGGCTTGAGTAAAGTCCGGAAAGAAAGAGATTACTGCATTTTCATATTTGAGTGGTGGTGCCACCCTAGTGCTCTGTAAGATCACGTCCCAGTCACGAAAGTTAAGCAGTCTAGCCAATATAGGATGGGGAGGGGCGCTGGGTTTTGGATGCCCACCGGGGACTCTGTGGGTCCGCTCAATCACAAAGAATTGCAACAGGCCCTTAGGGCATAGATGCTTGAGTATGAGATCCTCAACAAACAGATCCGGTGCCTGTCTCTCCGACTTCTCCGGCACCCCAATCATTCATACATTATTTTGTCTGGAGCGCCCCTCATAGTCGTCCAACTTGTCCTTGGCGAATTTTCGAAAGGTTTTCAGGTCTTGGATTTCGGTTTGGAGTTGTGAGACGTCGTCAACAAGACTAGTCGAGGTCACCTCCAGTTGCTTGACCTTTTCGCTCATTTTGGTAAGGTCTGCTCGAATGAATGTCATCTCCACCGTGAATGCGTCTGTCCGTTGCTCCATAGATGCATTCACCCCGGCGATCGCCTCCATGACATCTTTTAGGGTAGGTCCCCTGCAGGCCTATCCCAGGAGAGGTGCTCGGGGAATGGCTGCCTTTGGGCAAGTATATTGGTCCAGCTTGTTCTGCTGCGTAGTCTTTGGGCCTCTCCCACCCAACATCATGCCCCACCGAGGGGCGGCCCTCCTCTCCATCTGCTGCTTTCTGGATCCCGCTGGCGTAGTCCATGACCCCCGTCGCCACTGAGTGGAGGCAGAGGAGAGGGTGAACACCCAACCCCTCGTTGACTCCTGGACGATAGGTGCTGGAGGGTAGAGTACGCGTCCCCCATGCCGCAGCTCTTCAGGCCAAATCATAGCGGGGACCACGCACCTGCGCCACCTCTACTTATCGGCCAACAGGGGGACATCCAGCACAGGTGTCCTGGGGGCGGGCCCCCCACTTCCACCCCAGAGTACACGTTTGTGGGCTCTCACGCCTGCACTCTGGTCAATAGGATGCATCTTTATCCTTGGGGCCCTCCGAGAGCTGGGCCCCACCCTCACCAGGCAGGCCGCACCAGTCTCAGGCAGGAGAAGTAGGATTATCGTGCCGCTCCGGAATGGCTGGAGCACCGCTGCACTGGAGTTCACAAACCCCGGGGCACTCGAGATCCTCTAGCGTCTGCCCACCACCACTCAGCCATCCCCACTTGCAGAGAGCGCTCCTCCGGGAAGCCAGGCCACAGCTCTGCAGGGAGGTGCGAAACGTCCTCGGCACCCCCTCCCAGGGCTGGCGGACTCACCACGATGTGGGATCCGGGGGCTCCACCACTCCTCTGCGAATATCACGGCCGAGGGGGGAGACCCCACCCCCGTGCTGCCCTCATCCCTTCCTCTCGGGACCAGGCCCCAGGCCACGATGTTTTGTGGCGTGCCGACCGCACGCTTATACACCCTCATCAGCTCCGGCTGTCACTTCAGGTCCTGGCTTTCTGCTCCGGGGAGGCTGCAAATTGCAGGGTGCACCGCTTCTCCAGCATTGGCTCAGCGGACCTGATATCAGGGTCGTCAGAGTCCGGGACACTTCTGGCAGCTTTACCCCTGCTCAGGGTACGGATTAAATAAACAGATCGGTGGTTTCAAGGCGAGGGCTCCGGAGCTCATCAGTGTGTAGCCACGCCCCCTTCTGGCATTGTTAATGCTTTTACTTTTTCATGGTTTTTGCAAAACTTTATTGCTGGAGAAGCTGCCTGCCCTCGCCAATCTAAAGAGAAAACATTGGCTTAATGCAAAAATATTTTATGGTTTTCAAAAGTGCACGCTGCCATAGTAGTCCCTGGCATTGAAGGCAGTTCCTTTGTGTATGAATGTGCTTCTTGTGAAAGGGTGGTGTGCCGTCAGTCTCAATGAGTTTACCTAGTGGCTGAATTGGGCTGAACTTTTGTCTCAAGGTACTGTAGTGGGAGGAAAAAATATGTGAACGATATTATGACAGACCAGTGGAAGAAGAGGGTTGGCTCACAGCCCCTATAAATAAGTATATTATAGATATAATTGTAGTAAAATCAAATGGTCTTGGTGGAGGCCAAAAATAAACACAAATCTGACCACCTGGTGGATGAAAAATCAGACATTGTGTCTGTGAAGAATAACATGAAGATAACAGAAATCACACGGCACATATTACAGTATTACTTTTATGATTTTCATGACTTCAACTAATTTTTTAAATCAAATTGTAAAAAGAAAACATGAGGGGTGGGCGGAAGTTTTCGTTCTTAACCCCTTCAGTGCCCGCCCCTTTCCCCGCCCTGTGCCGGCTGTTACATTAGCGGGCGGGGTTTATGACAAGCTGGACTCGTCATGGGCACAGCGCAACCGCGGCCCATGACGAGTCCAGCTCGTCATGGGCACCGAAGAGGTTAATATCTGGTTGGTAATTATGCTAATAAATCAAATATGCTGCTCATTACATGAAATATTAGTTACCTGCTACTTAAAGTCAACATGCAGAATGATAATCTGGTTTTCTGCACATATAATATACCATATTTACTCACGTAGGTGGCTGATGCCTGTTAATCAGGAAAGGCCAGAATCCATGTATGGCCCTAGACCATTGCAGCAATATGGTGATAGGAATCATACCTGCTGGACGCTCTCTATCATTGCAAGCGCTTCTGCCATGAGCTTCTGATTAACTCCACACAGGTTTGCAACTTTGTTCTGACATTTATGATGGACATTCATAGCACATTCTGGTAAGAAAAAACAAAGTATGTTGATAAAAAAATGTAACTTTGTAGGAAGTTAGAGCAACATGTCCCTTAAATTCGAATTACAATGTGTTGGACCATAAGGGCTCATTGCCCTGGTGGTGCCCTATTAAAATGCAGGTGTTTGCTTCGTAACTAGTTGTAATCCTTCTGTTGCATACATTTTTTCTGCACTTTGTTGGCCTTGAGTTACTCCTACCAAGCTTTATGTTTGGGAACTTCACTCCAGAGAAGAGGTTCATAAAATACCATGCATGGACAATTTAACGTGAATCCTTCCAGGTGTTGAATCAATTGTCTCATTCGGCCTGGTCTGTACATAATTTGACATGCTAGAATGCTTCCAGGCTGCAGAGCATTTGTGTTCACTCCAGCTGCCCATAGTTCCATGAATGGCAAGAAAATGTATATAGAGGTCTTCCTATGTCAGCCATTTTACACTGAAAACCATTTGCATGGAAATCCTCTTAAATATAACAATGAAGATATGAGGATTTGCTTAGCTCAGTAGGAGGTTCTCTCCAACAGGGACACATGTAAATGGATGTCATTGTATATTATAGAACAAATGCAGGGAAGCTAGGACTGAGTTTGTCGATCTACTAAATTAAAAACTAACTCTGGTATGTTTTATGACATCCACAATAAATATAAAGGAGGCACGTTTATTTCAATGTTTATATGGGGCTATAATGGGTCGTGGTGGAGTCTGTTGACTCTGTGACTAACGGTAGGGTTTGACTTTCAGGTTCTTGTTAGCCGGGTCCTTCTTTCCTAGTGCTGGGGCACGCTGGCAGGTGTAACCATGCGCTTTACAAATCCGAGTATTAATATTATTATTATTATTACCTGTAGAGAGTTTCATGATTATCTGCTTTTAAAAAAAAAAAAGAGTAAGAACAATAATTCCTATTTGTAAAGTGCGAACATATCACTACTTAAAGTTTCTAGGTGCTGGGGCTGTCGGGGAGATTAGGTGAGCTATTGCCCGTCGTCACATGATGCTGAGCTGCCGCTGATGATCGAACCGTGAGCCCCAGGTTACGGAGTCAGCCACTCTGATGTTGCAATGTAACCGTAGGGAAACAGACCCAATATACCCTTGAGGGCTTGGGCAGGTTAAATGAAGAGGTAATTTGCCAACAAGGGATTTTATTTGAAAAAATTCTATCGTTGTTGATTTTAGGAAATTAATTTGGTGGGTGAGTTCTAGACAAATACCAACCCATATGTCAATTGACTGAACCAATCATCAAAAATATAAAATACACACACGGGAGATCTTTTTGAGAAATAATCACAAATCTTTTTATATGTCAATTCAATTTAAAAGGAGTACAAATGAACAATTGAATGCGCAATGAATCATGAAAAAGGAGAAAATAAATATTATCCACATTTCATGACAAAACATCTATTCCAAAAGGAAAAACAGAGATCTATCTCATTTTAAGAGAATAGTAATCAACTGTGCAAAATTAATGTTATGGAAATAGATGATGAAGTCGACGTTTCGGTCTTAGATGGCATCAATCCGTCAGACCATCTTCAGGACAGTAGGCATTGCATTAAAAAGGAAGACCCCTATACAAACATAATATAAATTAGTTACATCAATGTAGACATAATTGTTCTCTTATTATTAAATGCAAAGAGAAATAAAAGAGATAGTCCGTGTGTGAAAGGCACTCATTTTAACTTTTATCGTGAGTAGCTGCCCCAAAACACCAACAATATGTAAAATATTCAATTATCTGCACATTTGAGGTGAAAGTATGAAGGCATGCTAAAGTGTGAATCAACGAATATAGTTTAACGTTGTGTTACTTTGCTTACTTAGATGTTTATGCTTAATGCGAGAGCAATATTTCTTTTCGTAAACTGATGGTTTACGCTGGTTCTGTAGATTTAATAAAAGATTGCAGTTTGGAATGAACTGGGTGGTAACAGTTTCATATTTTGTTGTGACTTGTATATAGGTATATTATCAAGACCTACCAGATCCTGGTCCAGTTGCTGACTACAAATTAATGTAGAGGGGATGATCCTTCCTCTTATTTTTGGAAAGACATGACAACACCGTGGGGCAACACCATGAATGTGGCACTCTTGTGTGTCGAAAAGGAGGAGACTATCCTTCCTAATTTATTGTTCTTTTTTTCGGAACTCTGCAGTGACACTGAAAAGCAACATCATAAATGTGTCATTGCTGTACGTTGTCGAGGGAAAAATATTCGTTGTGAATTATTCTCAAGATGTCAGAGTGTGACTAATTTCACATAAACTAACGCTGTGACAAAGGATGTATTTAAAATGATTCTGCACTGTTAGAAACTATCTTAAGTTTTATGGTCAAAAAAGAGCAGAACATTGCTTAGCTTCATTAGTGATTGCAACACGTTATTTATTTAATAGATAGTGAATCTTGAAATATTCAGCAGTTCATCAATGCGGTCTGAACGTACAATTTACTTTAAACAAAGTTTTATGCATCGAGGTGCTGGGCTCCCCCATGTTGATTTAAAATCACTGGTCCATAGAGACAACGTAAAGCATGCCAATGATTACGTGCGCCCAGACGTAATCTCGAAGCATGAAAAAACAATAACGATGACGAATGAACGAAAAGTTAATAAATTCAAACGTCAGGTTGAGCGTGTAGCTTAATGTCAAGAGGGTTATCTTTTGCCAAGAGTTTGGCGTACCAAACGTTCATTCGGACCCACTATTTCCGTCAGACATACTAAAGCATGACATAAATCGTAAAGAGTCAGAGCCTACTTACATTTCTGACCGAGAGTAGGGAAAGCTAACGCCAATCCACATGAAGGAACACGAACGTGAGTTCAACGTTTTCGGCGTTTTTTAAAGGGCAGTGGCAAGCGAAGGGCCAGGTGTTTGTAATCGGGGAGTGTGATCAATGCAAAATTTTTGGTCTTTTTTTACCATAAAACTTAAGATAGTTTCTAACAGTGCAGAATCATTTTAAATACATCCTTTGTCACAGCGTTAGATTATGTGAAATTAGTCACACTCTGACATCTTGAGAATAATTCACAACGAATATTTTTCCCTCGACAACGTACAGCAATGACACATTTATGATGTTGCTTTTCAGTGTCACTGCAGAGTTCCGAAAAAAGAACAATAAATTAGGAAGGATAGTCTCCTCCTTTTCGACACACAAGAGTGCCACATTCATGGTGTTGCCCCACGGTGTTGTCATGTCTTTCCAAAAATAAGAGGAAGGATCATCCCCTCTATATTAATTTGTAGTCAGCAACTGGACCAGGATCTGGTAGGTCTTGATAATATACCTATATACAAGTCACAACGAAATATGAAACTGTTACCACCCAGTTCATTCCAAACTGCAATCTTTTATTAAATCTACAGAACCAGCGCAAACCATCAGGTTACGAAAAGAAACATTGCTCTCGCATTAAGCATAAACATCTAAGTAAGCAAAGTAACACAACGTTAAACTATATTCGTTGATTCACACTTTAGCATGCCTTCATACTTTCACCTCAAATGTGCAGATAATTGAATATTGTATATATTGTTGGTGTTTTGGGGCAGCTACTCACGATAAAAGTTAAAATGAGTGCCTTTCACACACGGGCTATCTCTTTTATTTCTCTTTGCATCTAATAATAAGAGAACAATTATGTCTACATTAAGGTAACTAATTTATATTATGTTTGTATAGGGGTCTTCCTTTTTAATGCAAAGCCTACTGTCCTGAAGATGGTCTGACGGATTGATGCCATCTAAGACCGAAACGTCGACTTCATCATCTATTTCCATAACATTAATTTTGCACAGTTGATTACTATTCTCTTAAAATGAGATAGATCTCTGTTTTTCCTTTTGGAATAGATGTTTTGTCATGAAATGTGGATAATATTTATTTTCTCCTTTTTCATGATTCATTGCGCATTCAATTGTTCATTTGTACTCCTTTTAAATTGAATTGACATATACAAAGATTTGTGATTATTTCTCAAAAAGATCTCCCGTGTGTGTATTTCATATTTTTGATGATTGGTTCAGTCAATTGACATATGGGTCGGTATTTGTCTAAAACTCACCCACCAAATTAATTTCCTAAAATCAACAACGATAGAATTTTTTCAAATAAAATCCCTTGTTGGCAAATTAACTCTGATGCTGCGCCACACCTCTCCCCTGAAAAAAACCTGAAAATCTGACTCGCTTCCATTATTCTGTGGGTCAGCGAGATGAGTTTTAATGGAGGCTAGACACTGCTGATTATTCAATGCAGGTGGTTTTACCAGTCAAATATCACGCTCGCAGGCACTGTTCAGTAGGAAAAACTTTACATGGGGGCCGTTTTACATTTGACAACGTTTTTCTGCAATACTACTGCATTGGCGAAATTGTGCATGTATTTCCTTTTGCTCCAGACATGTAAATGGTGCTCATAAAAGAAAGACTATTTTGATAGATTCCCTATTATATTTGAGATCACTTTGTGGTCTTCTTGCATCAATGAACATGGGAACATCTGACTTAAGGCCCTCCTAGAGGAACACTGGCGAGGAGCTTCATGTGCACTCTGCACCCTTTCCATAGAAGATCTCTTGGATTAAAGAATATTTGCATAATGGCCTTCTTACATCAGAGAACAGTTGTATTCAGTCCTTCTCACATACAAAGACACTGATAGAACCAGTTTATGATCCCGTTTCCTTATGTATGGAGTAAATATGTTTCAGACCATATGCCTTTTGTCATGTTTGAAAGAATGTTGTCAAGGGCACCTTTTTGTGTCTCAGTAGTAAGACATGTCATAAATACACTGGGGAATATATTCAAAAGCAAAGTATAAATAACTTACCCTCACATTTTAGCCCCTGCTTTGCGAGTCCCCATAAGAGTGTGCCACAGTGCTCACAAAAGGTTGGGCTCTTATAATTGTAGACCCTAAATCGATGTGGCATGTCAATTTTGAACCTCTCTTTGTGAATCTGAAATGTAAGGAGATCATTGAGGATATGTAATTGTTCATTTAACATCTGAAATCTTTGTGAAATCGATACCTACTATATTTAATTCTTATTTCTACAATTTGATCATCTTTGTTAAGTATTGGCCTCAATTGTGGGAATTCAGATATTGAACTGATAAATCAGTAAAGTTGAGGCATAGCTGCAAGTCTAATTCAACTGGTTCTAATCCAGTCCTATATGAGGTTACTTTCCCCAACACAGAGATGTGTCCTGGTGTATGATTTTTCCACTAAATCTTCATGGACTAAAGCAGTGATTCTTAACATTTTGACTTCTGTGGACCCCCACACAATCCTCACTGGAACCAGGGTACTACCACTGGATCATTGTTTGAATCTGGGACCCCCAATGTGTCATTAATGGAAGCCAGGGACCCTGGCCTAAGCATTTACAATGATTTGAAGCACAAAATATAACAGAAAAAATACAGAAACAAGCATTCATCAAACAAATGCACAATCAACTATGTTATTTAATTCACAAACAAATATAAAAGAAATTTTAATTGCAATCAGAAGGTTGAAGTGTTTCTACATTCAAGTGAGGCCACTCATCCATACTAAATTCTGTTTGATGCACTTGCACTGCTCCCACAAATCAGTCTGAGGATACTAACTCAATTTTTAGACTCCAATTTCAAATTCCTACACATTTACAGAACGTTTTAAAATTTCTAATTTTAGATTTGACTGCTTTATTTATATACACTTTATCTATACAGTCACGGAACCCCTGAGTAGGCTTTGAGGGCCCCTAGGGTTCCCTGGACTACAGGGTAAGAAACACTGGAGTAAAGTGTTACTTGCCTCCTAGGGTCTGGTGAAAATTGCCCAAAGAAGAAGCATATGTTGTCTTGAAAATGCACCAAGCAAAATATGTTTTCATGATCTAGACATATCATCTGTTTACAGTTTCTAATCACATTCGCTAACAAAAAAACTCAAGCACCTTCAAGTTCCTAATTGATTTGGCGTAACTCTCGGGTATCTGTTTTACTGTTCTAGGAACATCAACTTGCAATGCATTCTGTTTTTTAACTTTGTCTAATGAGGCTTCTGATTTGGTTTGGTTTGGTTTGCTGTGCCTATACTAAAACTATGAAACTGGCTACACATCCACAAATTCATGTTGACTAGAAGCAAAGGGAATGACAGAACAGTTTTTGGTTCTTGTTGTATAACCATCCTAAAATTAACTGAAAATGATATGTACCATTGTTTCTCTGCTGTTTACCGCCGAGCCCGTACACTTGGCGATGACCTTATCAATGCATTTCTTGTGAATTGCAGCATTACATTCTGAAAAAATAAAGAGAGATAAAACACTTAGTCTATGTCAAAGAAAGCCGCCGTACGTCAGAATAATTTTTAACAACAGGGCCAGCTTTAGCGCTGGTGGCGACCGGTGCGACACTCATTATTGGTGCCCCTACACACCATGACCGCCTCCCCGGATTCTCTCACTACCACCAGGCAAAAGTGCCCCTCATCTCTCCAGTCATAAGTTATTGCAAACACAGCGGCCCGAGGTCAGCACTTCCTCCACAGGTCAGCACCCACTGCATCTGCACTGGTCGCACTGCCCTAAAGCCGGCCCTGGTTAGCAAGGAGTCTAATTTGTTTTCCACCAAAACATTAGCCAAAAATGAATCCTTAGCTCTACATATGCGACATTGAAAAAACGCGAAGTTACTTACGTCTGCACTGGTAGCCTTGCTTGTTCAGACCCCTACAAAGATAAAATGCATTTTAGCTTGTTGGTACATTTTATAATTGATTTCTGCATTATTTTCTAGAAAGGAATGGTAAATGTTGTGAGATCTACAGCTGATAATTGATTCAATTGATTGGTATTTTAATATTGTTGAGAACATAGATTTTAGGAAAACAGAATAATGGCCTTACTGATAGTCAATAAACATTTAAAGGCAGATTTACAAGCCCCTTGCACCACTTTTGCATGAGTTTTCCCATGTTGAAAATGACGTAAAAGTGGTGCAAGAGGGTTGTTAATAAGCCCCTTAGAAACTACGAGTGATAGTGTAATCTAATGCTAATACATTAAGGCAGTGATCAAAATGGGTGTGAAGGTGCAATGGGTCCGCCATTAGAAAAGGATGGAATTTATTTTTAAGGTCTTAAAATAGCCTTTTACTTTTCTTCAAAAAACATTTAATTGTTCTCATTATTCCCAGAATTAAACACATGATTAATTAACAAAAATACAATCATTATTTTTAAAAAATCAGCACACACACCACTGGCTTAACAAAACAGCAAATGGAAAGGGAGAGCTCAAATATAATATGCATAGCTGTAAAAGTGGAGACAGCCAAACATTTTAAAGAACCATACCAGACAAACTCATGACAGACAGAACAGAATGTCGGCTGGGGAAAGAATGTAGCAATGAACTCGTGGCACTTGACATCATGAACCTTGGCTTGTTTCATGGCCCCTCTCCGTTGATGTAATGTGTAAAGACCTTCTGTATCAGGCTCTGGCTCTTCCTTTGTGTCTGGGGGGAAGGAACAAGTTGTGATACATTATGTATGGCAGTGGAACACCACAATAACAAAGCAGCACTGCTTGTTAACACATAAGGGATGCACGCTCTGCACTTGTTGCGTGTACCTACACAGCTGTGTGTGTCTCCAAGTTTAAATTAAGCAACCAAGCCCACCTCCCTCCAAACTGGACATGATGAGTCCTGTTTCTTTCCAGTCCCAGTTCTGCCTTATGTGAGAGGCAGCATATGCCTTAATGGACATTCCCTCATCTGCAATCAAGAATCACTAAGCATGCCAAAGTGATTTCTTTTTGCCCCTGTGCTTAACTGGGACCCTGTTACGGAGACACTTTCACATATATATTAAATACAGGGTGACATTTTGGCTAATAGCAGTAATTCCATTTCTTTAGGGAATCAAGGAGGAAGCAAGAGACCATTGCAATACCCAGGCCTTGACATGATAGCATTTTTATGTTAGTTTTTAATTTCTTAAAATGTTTCTCCAATTTAAGATAATCCTGGTTTGGTACCGTGGAGCTCATGTTTGTAGGTTGTGGACACAGTCATAGATAATATACCCAAACATATTATTTGAGAACAATTGCATCAGCAGAACTGTTCATTACATCATGTCAATTAAGTAATTAAATGAGAGACAGAGCTTAAGTTGCACCGCTGGGGGGGGGGGCACCGGTACACATTTTTGGGTCCGGGCAGTTATTCTTACTGTATCAGAATTTTACAGAGTGCAAGAGCGGATAAACACTTGGATTGGAAAGTCAGAGAAAGAAAAAGACGGCAAAACCAACACAAGCAGGAAGCAGAAAAAGGGACAGGGCTTGTCTGGTAGTGGATTAAAGACTACCTGCCTAAGTATTTAGCGAGTACACGTTTAATTGCACTGGCTTCTGAGCAGAGCTTTGGGCACCGGCACTCTTTCATTCCAAAATTAAGCACGGAGAGGCATGTACTAGTTCTTAAAAGCACCACATGCACTGAGCTAAAACAAAGCCAGCTTCATTAGACATTCATTAAACTGGTCACTGCTCTAAATTGCACCCCAGGCCTAGATGACTCAACCAAATCACTAGGAATTCCGCTTGATAAGAATCTAAAAATGCAAACCCACGTCAACTCTATGGCAAAGAGTGCCCGCTTTCACCTGAGCTACCTAAGAAAATTGAAACCATTCATCGCAACCTCAGACCTTAAATTGGCAGTCCAATCCTTAGTCATCTCGAAGATTGAATATGGCTGTACGGCACTAACAGGATTACCCAAGATCTCCGCAGCTCCACTAAAAGCTTGTCTCAATGTGGCCACAAGACTTATAACAGGTTCTAGAAAATATGACTCACACCGAAAGACTCTAAACTGGCTGCCATATGAAGCCAGAATGCAACTTAAACTGGCACGTATTACACACAAGGAGCTCCACTACAAAACACTGATGTACCTAGCTCAGAAAATTGAGATATCTGGAGGAGGCAGCTCTCCTCTGAGCACCAGAGACCTGGTGCTGAAACCTTGTATCTTTCAGAAGAATAAATCCTATGACAAAGCATTCTCCGGAGCTGCCCCTAGAATCTGGAGCTCACTTCCTCCAAACATTAGAAGAATCCCTGCCATGTCAGTCTTCCAGAGGGAAGCAAAGATCTTTCCAATGAGCAAAGTCCTACCAAAATCAACTGCAGATCAAATACATCACAGGCTGTTAGCTAATGTGTCACCTAGACCTTCTGGGTATTGAATCAGCTCTCTCCAGAATGATCCCAAGATGTAGCCTAACAGACCGCTCCACTTATCAGGGAGTTATTTACTAGTGATCAGAGATATGCTTATGCCCCAGTACGACACTAATGTGTATAGCGGCAGAGCTTACTAATTATTTGTGAGTAAACTTATCCTTTACCTTCTTATACTCAATCTGTCCACGTGTTATATTTGGATGGAATTGTCTTATTCATGTTCTCAATTAATTCATTTTATTTGTGTTATGATGCCTCCTTACCCTGTTTTGCACAACTGTAGATGCCATGTAAATGGGAAGTGATCTGATACCCAACGGGTCATGTTCGCACTATAGAAAACACTGAATAAATAAATAAATAAGTGGACTAACCACAGATTATTCTCAGCATACATATAAAAGAGGTTAACCACATACTCTTCTCTGAACAGACTTACAAAAACTAGGATGTGATGTCCTTTGAAGGTTAATCTAATTTCATACGTCCCTACTTTCCCCTTTTAGGCACGAACACTGTTATTGGTACTGAATGCAATAAAAAATACCAAAATTGATTTGCGGTAGATGAATCATGTTGGAAAAATGTCCCTACACATTTGTCATCAAAGCTTATGGGCTGAGTTAATTTAGTCCGAATATGACAAGACTGCCACGGCATGCCATTTGGGAGGTAAAGATCTTACAGTTGTGGTGGACAACTGACTATAGACGTTGTTTACTTTTACAAAGTGCGCAGTAATAAGGTTTCAATAACATTACGCTTTAACAGCAGGCGCTGGACAAAATGATGCCTTTGATGTTGGGACACTAGTGCAACATGTCTTACCACGTTCTACAGTGACTTCTGTAAAATAGGCAAAATTCATTTGAGGTATACTCTTAAATGAATTATATTTTGAATGAGGGAGTGGTGGTAAAAATGTTTTCCCAAATTAATAACTTTACAGAAATTACTAAAATATTGTATACAATATGTTACTTGCCACATTGTTCCAGGAAGTATTTTGCGTTCATGAGCATTCGGCCGCGAGGTCTCAGCTCGACCTAAAAAATAATTCAATACAACAAGTAGGTCAGTGTGAACCAGAGGACTGTGGTGGAAATAACGTGAGGGTTTCTTTTTTAGCAAGTGTCCGAGGTGGACTGAGCTGGTGAGAGAATACAGACAGCATCTGTGCTTTACATTTTAACTTCACTGCCTAGTTTCACAGATCCACAACATGACACGTTCAGGGACTACTAGAAATATTTAGGAGTAGTAAACACTATGTAAATACAAATTAAACAAGTGCATATGACTTCGCTCACAGCCAGTGAAGAATGCCAGCTGGGAGGGAAATTTCAGTTGATCAGTTACAAATAATATTTAATGCATACATTTGCAAAATGTTGGTTTTTGAACTTTGAGTTTGGTAGTATATAAGCCCATGGTAAAAACAAGAGGAATTCTACTTATTTAATAAAATTTCCAACTGAACTGAATAGCGGCCCTTTGGCCTTAACCTCTTCAGTGCCCCGCCCTTTCCACGCCCTGTGCCGGGTGTTGCATTAGCGGGCGGGGTTCATAACGAGATAGTCTCGTCATGGGCACAGCGCAACCGCGCTCCATGACGAGACTATCTCGTCATGGGCACTGAAGGGGTTAATAAAATCGAATTCCAAAAATACATCAAGAATCGAGAGGAGGCAGAGTGACGCTTTACCCCAAGCTACAAATCTTGCCTTTCTGTTTCCTAGGTGGTTGATTCAGCAACCCAAGTATTTATCACTTCTGGGTTCCCCCATTACACTTAAAATAAATAAGCCAACCAATTATCCCTCATACACACTAACTTTATTGACATGTTTTAGGCTCGCGTTTGAACACTATTTACCATTAGGGTAATCACTCGGGGCCTGATTTAGTTCTTAGAGGACCGGTTACTCCGTCACAACATGACGGATATCCTGTCCTCCGAAATATAGATCTCATTATATCCTATGGGATTTATATTTTGGTGTGCGGGATATCCGTTACCATTGTGACAGAGTAATCCATCCGCCAAGATCTAAATCAGGCCCTAAGTTCCACAACACTGGAAACTACACATTATTGGGTATGCTGCTGAAATCACCCTTCATTTGGGCCAATATTTCCTCCTTGTTAAGCAAAACTACAGTCGCTTGTGGGTATTAATAACGGTTATTCCTATTTCCATGGAGATGTGTAAGCCACAGTTATATAACGCAAATGCTTCCCGTGGAAATGAACACCATACATTTTTTCATGTAAAGTATCCGTGAATATAGTGTCAAGAAGTGGAAAATATGAAACCTCCACTTTGGTCTGTCTTGCCTCCTGTATCAGCATTATGAACCTGGATAAGGAATGGGTATCTGGTATCTTAGAAAAAGGTTACTGTCTAGTTCTTGAGCAGAATCTATTGTATCATGTTATTGTTGAATGTCACATTAGTATGGTGTAGTATTTAGAATGGTGTTAGTGTAATGTTCTTTGAAATGTTCAGGACAAATCAGCTACTGCTGGCTGAAGCGGTGGATGGGACTTTTCTGTATGAGGTTACTTAAATAAAACTTGCTCACACGACACTACTCTCGCATGGGTGTTTGACATCATCACAGGGTGCTTAGTCGGTGTCTTAGGTCTATACTCAATTGTGCTGAAGCCATACAAATATGTATTCCTAGGAGAAAACAACCCTAGCCTAGTATTCAAATTCTGTGAAAATTGTCTGAGAACCTTCCTGACATATAACCTCCTTGTATCAAATTAATTCTGCAAACTTTTAATTTCCATTTCAACCATGTGTACCAGA
The DNA here is from genome assembly GCF_964204655.1 of Triturus cristatus. Taxonomy (NCBI): domain Eukaryota; kingdom Metazoa; phylum Chordata; class Amphibia; order Caudata; family Salamandridae; genus Triturus; species Triturus cristatus. Next base: position 854,499,283 of record NC_140585.1, on the reverse strand, counting down.
AAACGGCCCTTATCCACACCAACATGTCCATAGACAACAAGCCTTCATTCATCTTTACTGTTACATTCCATTTTGTTATCCATGCATGCTTCTCTTCTTTTTTCTGTTGCTTTCATTCCCTTGCTTTGACTTCTAGAGAGACTACTTGTTTTGTTTTGTACATTCTATTATTTGTGAGCTTTAGTAACATATTCTATTTTTGAGCGTTAGACATGCAAAGAGCAGCCCATCCACTTCATACATTACATTTTGGTATACTCCATGTTCATTTGCCTGTTCAACCCAATGCTCATAGACAGTTTCCTCAGATTGGCTGTATTCCTATGGTCCTGATGATTTTCTTAGGTCTTGAGTTGCTGCCTTCCAGATTTTTTTTTATAACCATATTTTATTGACATTTAAACAATATCGACATGCACGTTCGATCAAAGAACCGGATCTAGCATCCAGACTACATAACATGCCTTTGACAATCGCTGGTACATTTCATCAACAGTCCCATTGAATCAAAACTAACCCCTCTCCCCCCTTGAGTTGAGCTTTATTAAACAGGCGAGTATGTCTACATACTACCGGGTTCTCGGGCTTCTGTCTTCCAGAGTCCATGCATTACAGTGCATTACAGTGCTACACCACCTGGTGATCTTAGGATGGATGTCCCTCTAGTCTATCGTCTTACTCCCTTGGGGTGCCCATTCTGCTAGGGCTGTCTTTCCCATTTGCCGTCAGTTCACACACTAAGCTTTGCCAGGCTCTGGCCCTCTCCATCTTGCCTATTCCCCGGCTGGCCTCTCTGAGCAGTAGCCTGCCTTCTGCTCCCGCCCACCTCTCAAGCTCACTTCTCCATGTGGTGATCCACGGCCCACCGGCGCTTTCCAATTCCTGGCTATCTCTCTCTTGGCCAACCCTTTTCCAAGATCTAGAAACTTCCCTGTTACTTTATTTTTGGCCGTATCGGGAAACCAGCCCAAAAGAAAGTGCTCTGGGGACTGTGGAAGCTCTTTCTCTACAAGGTCTCCTACCACCTGCCTTATTTCTCCCCAAAAGGCTTGCAATAGCGGGCAGGTCCAGAACATATGGAGAATTTGTGCCTCCCTTTCCCCGCATCTTGGGGAAGCCACCGTTTCCACACCAAAGTGCCTCCTAATGCGGGCCGGTGTTAGATATGCTCTGTGCAGCACGTAGTAATTGATTAATTTAAAGCGCGCATTCCGAGACTTCTTCGGGGTACGCTCCAAGATTTTATCCCACTCCCCCTCTGGTATCTGTTTACCCACGTCTTCTTTCCACTGTAATTGCAAGCCCTCTAACGAATTTTGCATGTCTTTCCGTATTGCCTTATAGAGGCAGGACACCATCTTAATTCTTCCTGCTGACAGCGCAACATATCTGCATCCCGCTAGCGCTCGCGGTTCCGCGCCCTCGGCCTTCCAATGCATCCTAATCCTGCGCGTTAGGGCCCTATGTTTCAGGAAGTGACCCCCAGGTAAGTCGTATGCAGCCTGCAGGTCCTCAAAGGGAAGTAGCGTAGAGTTCGCCCTGTGGGAGATAGAGTAGCATTGTGATAGATATGTCAGGGGAGTAGGGAATGGCAGCACCTACTTTCCTCAAGTGTCTAGCCCAGCAGCGCACCACCACCCTAGTTTCAGCTGTGTCCTCAGACATATTACGGCGCACTCGCAGAAGGATTTTTGCCAGAGTTGCAGTGTTTTGTGCAGCCGAGCATTGCTCCCTATCCAGGTTACGATCTGCTGCCAACCATTGGATCAACCAGTATAGCTGTGCAGCTAAATAGTAACTCTCAAACTCTGGTGCTGCCAGACCGCCCTCCGCCGTGGGACGTCGCAGGGAGGCCAACGCCACTCTTCTTCCTGCACCCCAAATAAATGACGTAACTGCTGAATCAAGCTCTTTGAACAGTGCTCGCGGGATCCACACTGGGAGAGTCCCGAAATAGTATAATAGGAGTGGCAATGTTACCATTTTAAGAACTGCCACCCTCCCAGCTAGAGACAGCAGAAGCCTTCCCCAAAAGTCCATCGCTGTTTTCGCTGATTGTATCACCTTACCCACATTGCCTTCTAATAAGTCCGCCGCTCTGTGATATATTATAACTCCCAGGTACGGTAGGCAGTTAGGTTCCCACCTCAGGTGTTCTAGAGCAAGCGGCAGGGGGGTATCGGGCGCCAGTGGGTATAAGCTGGATTTTTGCCAATTGACTCAAAGGCCAGAGACATTGCCAAATCGAGCCAGCATGTTGCGCGCTCCGCACAGCTCGTCCGCCGTGTTATGTAAAAATATTAAGAGATCTTCAGCATATAATGCTATAAAATGTTGCCCTGTTCCCGTCTCCAGGTCCCGCACGCCAGCAGCTCCATAGCCAAGGCAAACAGGAGCGGGGAGAGGGGGCATCCTTGCCTCGTGCCCCTCTCCCCCCTCAGCCTAGGTGAGATGGTCCTCCCAGTGCACACGGGGATGTGTATAAGTGCTGCACCCACTTCAGGAATCCCTCCCCCAGACCCATCTTGACCAGGAATTCATAGAGGTACAGCCACTCCCGGCTGTCAAATGCCTTCTCTATGTCTACTGCGAACACTGCCGCTTCTCGTTTGTCGTATCCCTCAGAGTCCATCACTGCTAGGAGCCGTCTGATATTTATGGCCGTATTCCGCCCCGGGATAAACCCGGTCTGATCCGGGTCGACCCGGTGAGACATGTGAGGTAATAGGCACGACGCAAGTATTTTACTCAGGATTTCGTAATCCATGTTCAACATGGATAGTGGCCTATAAGCCGTGAAGTCATGTGGTGCCTTACCTGGCTTGGGTATTGGGACAATGTGGGCCTCTCTGGCACTTTCAAGCAGCTCTCCGAGCTCCCGGGCCCCTTGGTACATTGCGGCCAGGCGTGGGGCCAACTCTCCCACTTATGTCTCCTAGAATTCGGCCGGTAGGCCATCCGTGCCTGGGGTCTTGTTTCGCGCCATGCCCTTAATAGCCACCCATATCTCTCGCTGTGTGATATCTGCCCCTAGGACTTCCGCCTCTTCCGGGTTCAGGCTCATCAACGGTAGGTCAGCCAGGTATTCCCTTATGTCTGCAGGATCGTCTTCACGCGTTCCCTTGTAAAGCTTGGCATAGTAGCGGGCAAAGACCTTAATGATCTTGTCCTGTGTGAAATGTCTGTTCCCCCCCTCATCTTTTATCTCCACCATGGGGGAGCCCCTATTCACTGGGTTCGTCAGCCATGCCAGGAGCGAACCCGACCTGTCCCGTTCAGCATGTGTACATTCCAGGTACTTCTTATAATCGAAGCTTCTAAGCCTCTCCGTTTGCTTCGCTATTTTCTCTTTGGCATCTAAGAGTGCCTGTTGAAGCTCCGGGTGCCCCAGCCTGCTGCGCTCCACCTCTCTGAGGGCCTTCTCTGCCCCCTCTACTTCCCTCATAATGACGCGCCTGACGCCGGTGGCCCGTGTGATACATTGGCCTCTCAGGACCACCTTGAAAGCGTCCCACTCCGTGTTCCACGACGCGGGCGTACCTTCATTAGTTTGGAAATAATGCGCTATTTCGCCCTGTATCTCTTCCCGGAAGACCTGGTCTTCAGGGGTGTCCGGGCGAAGTCTCCACGTCGGTATCGCCATTGCCGGGTGCGCCCACTGCAGGGACAAGATTAGCGGATTGTGGTCAGAAATGGTTCGCGCAAGGTATACGGCAGCCGTAACATAGAGTTGCACATCTGCTGAGCATAGGAAAGCATCTAGTCGCGCATGCACCTCATGAACTGCCGAGAAGTAGGAGTAGTCCCTTCCCTGCCGGTTTAGGATTCTCCACACATCTACCAGGCCCCAGCTCTGTCTCCGTGTGGTGAATGCATGAGAGGCGCGTGCCGCTTGGAGTTTTGCAATGAGGGTGAGATCTTGCCAAAAGCGTGTCACCTACGCTATTAAAATCGCCTTCCGCTATAACAGGCTGCTCTACGTTGGGTGCATAAACACTGATTACTCTAATCTACGACCCTCTAGGCGCCCCTTAATGGCTACATAGCGACCCTCCGGATCTACCACAGAGCTCAGCAGTTGAAATGGGACCCCCGCTTGAACCCATATTAATGCCCCTCGTGCATAGGCCAAATACATGGTGTAAAAGAGCTGCCCTCTCCACCGTCTTTGCAGTGCTTTCCCTTCCTTCTGCGTTAGATGGGTTTCCTGTAGAAGAGCTATCTGGGCTCCCCATCTCCTGACGTATGAGAGGACCTTGTGGCGATTTGACATCGTATGCATACCCCGAATGTTCCAGGTCATATACTTATATTGCTTGTCAGCCGTTATCGAGTGTTACTGAAGCCTGTTTGCCCCCCTGGCTGTGTGGCACGACCTGTGCACCTCCCCTGCTCGAACCCGTGTAGTGCCATGCCCGCTGCAACTCAAGGTCCCCCCCCAATTCAACAGTAAACTTATGCCCCAACTCCCACTCCCTAGGATAAGTAGGAAACCCCCCCCCCCATCCAAACTATTTGTGGTGTCTACAAGTGCCGGCTTGCAGTTCTATCAGTCTGTCCCAGGGGGAGGCCGCTGGTCGATGCTCTCCCAATCTCTGCGGCTGCCATCTCCTCCATAACAGCAGCAGTCTGGCAATACCAGTCAGATATGTAGGCATCAGATCACTGATGCCTCATAGGGTTACAGTGAAAAATGACATTGAATACCTTTCTGGATATTTTCAGATGGGGAGGAACTTTGAATGGCAATAGTTTGTCACATTCAAAATGAAGCCTCAAATAATCACATTTTATAAATTGGAATTAGTCAACAGCACATTAGCTACTCAGCACACAGACCTGGGATCTGATCTTTACATTTTCACACACTTATATCTGAGAAATATAGCCACATCAGAAGGTTATACAAGGCAATCATTAGTTTTAGATCTTTCGTCCATAGCTAAGTGTTATCATGATACAATTGTAGCTATTTATCTGCCTGTCACTATTTTCTTGTTCCTCATTAAAAAATGATGTCCTGTAGTCTAAATAGTGTAATTAGTTAAGACAGGATTGGTGGTTCTGCTTTTCTATCTTTTAAGAGAGAGTCTCTAATTTGAACCAGGGTTCCAGAGAATTATGGTTGTCACTTCTAGAAACAGACTGGCAGTACAATTCATGAGAACTATGATTCCCCCTCTGGGTTTTTGAGTGTAGAGACAGCCTCAAAATGAATCATTCACTTCCCAGCGAGATGCTACTATTGCCTAGCCTGAGGTGTAGCAGTTACCAAGCGGCAGAGAGACCTGGCTTTGTCTGTTTACCAGGTTATGAGTATAAACATACTATTTTTGAATCCTTAGTTAAAAGAAAATACCCATCAAAACTCTATGTGCCTTTGTATATTTGATTCTATCAATGGGCCCTGAACATGTTATCTGCTTTTTAGCCCCAGCTCAAATAATTCTTAACTAACATTCCATTCAAATTTGACTTTACATTCCCTCTGGTGCCTCTATTAGGTAATTCTCTACCATTCTCACCTGCTCTGTCCTAAGGAGGGGAATAAACTTCCAAGGCTAAATACAAATCCCAGGAATACACCCCAAAGAATCTTACCTTTAGCTCCTATCTATGCCTGCATCCATAGTAGGATTATTTGACCCATTTTGAGTGTTTCCGGTGCTTGGTGAGAGTCCAGCAATTTAATCCACAATATTTCTGTTGAAACATGTGAATGTGTTTGAAAACTTCAGTTTTGGTGCCAAAGGAAACTGGCATCGATTTTACAATTGAACCCTTCTGCCTACCAAGGAGAGGCTATTTCTGCCTCCCCTGACCTTCCAGACAGACTGCCAGAGACAGAGGGTGCCTACATTAAGGAGTGCTATAAATTCCTTGTACTGTGTACTTCTCCTCTGGCTGCTAGAATTCTGTATCTGGACGAGGAAGATGCTGTTGCTGGTCTGTGTGTAGTTGGGTTGTTTGTTCCTCATGGGAGTATACTAGAGAAGAATTTAAGAGGAGCAAGGGACATTTCTTCTATCATATATTCTTAAACGAGTGTTCTCCAAGAGTATAAAAACGGAGAAGTTTGCAGAGGAATACCAAGTGGGGGCTTAATATATAATTTACCCCGTCCCCCAAGGCAGAGGGGCTGCCCGCCAAATGTATAAATGACCACCAAGCAGGTGATCATTTATGATGGACTGACAGGAACCATTTGGTTTCATGCACTTGCTCATATTGCAAGCAACCCGAGAGGTGGGGACAAAACCCTGACCCTAAGAAAAGAGGAAACAAAATAGATAACAAGATTGAGAGCAGTAGAGCAAGGGCTCAATGTTGATAAATAATTGCATGTGTTATTAAGGGTTTTTGTTATCTGCAAAATGTAGGAACATTCTAAACATATGTAATGTAGCTACTAACAGCCAAACAACAACTACTGCTGCTGTACCTACACAGGTTACATGATTATATTTTCTCTTATGTATATGGATATGTATATTTGAGAATCACTAAGTCTGTATGGATACCCCTAATGCTGGATTTGGAAACTGTCATTGGATCATATATAATCTGTTCTGTCAGGGATTTTTTATTTTTGTATTAGAGAAATGCTTCATTTTGTATTGTTATTCTTAATATTTGACTTGGAAATTGCGCATATCTGACCAACTTATTGTATTAACATGTGGAACATTACATTGCTTATTTATTACGGCACACACATTCAAATATGGTGGCCGCTCTGTACTTAGCACCCGTGATCTACGTATGGTACAGTTTCCATGTTTTCTAGAATTACTAACTTTATATCAATACTCTCTAGCTGAATCTGGAGACTGTCATTGGATTATATCATTTTTTTCCCTCTGTGACATTGTAAATATTTCTGATCAATTCATTTGTATTTGAAGACTATTTCTATTCATCAACATTTCAAATGCTTCACTTCGTAATTGGACACACTTTACCAACCCACCATGCACAAATCTGATACTTTCATTGAATCATGTATACCATGTTTCTTCTCTGATATTGTAAATATCATTGAACAATTGTATCTGAACAAGTTTATGTGTTTTTCTCTTGACATTCTCAATTCTATACTTGATCACTAAACACACTTAACTAACTTTGTAAACGTGTAATACATTGTTTAGTTTATTCCTCACAGCACGTACATTTAAATATGGAAGCCATTTTGCATGCAACATCTACAATCTGGCTACAGTCAGCTTTCTAGCTCCATGATCGTTCTTGCCTTGTAAGAGTGTGGAATTCCCGGGCGTTTGAGTCCAAGACGGCCAGTATTTTGAGACTACATCAGAGATGCCGTACGCTGGACAGAGGTAAGGGATATCTCTGACAGTTTGTACGGCTAGACTCTTGTTTTTGTTTGAACGTTTGTTACACGACATATCCCTTGCTGGTTCGGAATGTGAAACAAAGTATGTTATGTCTTTGAGTGTTTTACTATTCACGTCTTTTCGTTCACATGGAGCAGCTGGGATAGTTTCAAAAACAGTTTGTTCATATTAATCGCTGCATATCGGTATTTAACTCAAACGACCTTTACCATGGTTACGATATTGTCGCACTCTAGAAAGGCTATTTGCCGGGAATTTTTCAGCTATGCGGTTTGTTTTTTAGTACACGTTGGGCTTATATTGCCGGTCTGGTTGTGCTTTACAAACGCTGCGGCCACCAATTCAAATAGTTTATGTGGGCTTTGACTCAGCATCAGGACTTATTTTTAAACATGCAACTGCTTTTAATCAATTAACAATATGGTATCTCACCCTGTACTCGTTGAGTTTACATGCCAACCAGGTTACGGTGTGTTTTTGCATATTGTGAAATTGACGGAGATTCTGAGATAATGGGGGACACATTTGTCACAAATAGAGGTAGAGGATTTTCCCATATACTGTGCATGGTGTAGTTTCAAATACAGTTTTTATACAGTAAATGTAGGTGAGGCTTTTACATGTACATTGCACACTTTTCCTAGCTGAGATATGATTTTCTATGATTGTAGGGGGCTTATCATGGCTCTCCCCAACTATACTAGCTGATAACAATTGGTGATGGAAGGACGAAATTCTGCTTCCCCAGGTAGGTAATTTTTACGCTCACATGTAGTTTACCTTTCTGAAGTACGGTTTGTGACATATATTCAAGCTTCAGTAAATGAATCATTAGTAACATTGGTATTTCTACTTGGGAAACTGTTCTCGTTGGCTGATAGACCATCCGGGATTCCGTTTTTGGCTACAAATGATTTACATAATGGAGAGTTGGAAGCTGTACTAAAATTAAGGATACATCTGGACATTATCTATTACTGTAAGTCATGATTACGAGTGCCATACTTGATTCCAAGATGTCTTTTCGGGTATACTGGGATTGACAGATCATGATTGAATAAGAGAATGTCTTTTAATATTATCATGTCTTCTTAGGATAACTCTCCCATTGCTTTTTTGACCATTTGGAACTTGATCCCGACATTAAGGATACAACATTTAGGACAATTGGACACTTCTTGTGACACTCGGATATCCAACCTTACTGTGTTTGGATTGTAAGTCTGATAGCAGAGATACGTATGAGTGACAAATCTTTTCTCATTTGCTGGATTGGATGAATAACTAATCACATTACGTTTTCTCTTGTCACCAGTTATCGATACATCTCAATTTACACTCATTGCTCTACAAGATCAGGAATACTTGATGGAATAATTAGGTCAGTCTAATGACAATGGATGTTCAAACTTGCTCATTCTATTTTCCTCTTGGGTGCAGGTTCTATGCTACACAACCATTTTTTGGTAACTTTGTTTTATTTCCTCTCTATAGCGGAGTGCACGGTATGGACTCATCTTTATATCTCTCACGCCTGCTTTTCTACTTTTCTTTCCCTGTCACTTTTAATAGGGGAGTGCACAACAGGAACTCACCTTTACCTTGTTTGCGGCAGTTTTTTCTTCTTTATTGCACACGGCTGATATACCACAATTCATTGCAAGAGGCATTGACATGGTTCTCTTTTTTCCTTCCTGGTGCTTGATCACGACACAATACTATAAGCATAATAGGTGTATATAAGATATGTATATCCACATACTGTGTTACCGGTTGACTCATATTCTTTGTACATATTTGATTGCAGCCCTGAAGAAGTCACTTGTGTGACAAAACATGTGTAGTTGTTTTCCGGATTCAATACAAGCTGCATTGAAACATTTGGCTCCTGACTTTTGATTATGATCGCTATGGAATAATGTATACACCATATGTTGATTGTTGATTGAATGCTTTGGTACATCAATTTCTCACTGACACGAGCCGCCTGGCATGCATTTTTCTGTTTGGGGCATGGCTGCATCATGCTCACCCAGCTCTGCACCAAACTGTTTTTGAAAATTATTTTCAAAAAGAAAATCCAGAGACAGTATCTTCTTTTTGAAAATAAAGTAAGTAATGCTCCCCTCACCATGGTAGTTACCTCAAATGGCAAAGGGGCATTATTTGCCTTTTTACGTTCCCTCACTGCCAGGCTTTGCCTGGCGATGACTGACCATAAATAAATTGCAATATGTCAACCCATCTTGATTGGGTAGGTAAACATCTAGCAATTTCTCCAATGGCCCTTATGCCATCGTGTCATTGGAGAGGTTTGGCTATGGCCGGGATGGAATCGTCATGGCGAAACCTATGGTCCACCGCATCTAAATCGGGCAGACAGATCATTATATTGTTGGTATTCATACTCCATTAGGGGTGTGACGGAGAATACATACCAGTGGTATATATAAATTAGACCTTAAGTCTCCACTAGACAAATGTGGTGAAGACATTGCTGCATTTCCTGGGTTCAGGAAGAGTCTAAAGTAGAAATTTCTTTAAAGTAATCCAAGGCATCACCTGGGAGCATTGTGTTAAACTTGCACTGATCCCTTGACTGTCTCTATGAGCTGGCATAGCTCCTCACTCAGGAGACTGCTGCCACATTCCTGATGCCTGGGCATCGCAGTACTGGTTAAAGGATTGTCCTAATGGAAATCTAGATTGAGTTGAGGCTTCTGTTGGAGTGACTGGTTTAAACTTAAAGCATGCCAATAACGTTTTCCCTGCATTTCCATGTTCTCTCTGTTAACCAGAATGTCTGGACAAGCTTTCTTCTTTATGCCGTTGATTTGTGCTTCTCTTTGAATTGTGCTACTCATAAATTTTTCAGAAAAAGTGCCTTGCCAGTTGATAAAATCTGAGTGAGGGATCTTTTAGAACCAATTTGTGAAGGCTTACGACAGCCACATTTGTCAAGAACATCTAGCTACCACTTTCAAATGCTAGGACAATCTTCCCATTTACTGAAAACTCACAACACACCTCACGTAGGCAGGAAGAAGCCGAACACGATTAGCACTTAAATATACAAAGAATATATACTTAAATTATTTTTCTAAAACTTAGGGGTGAGAAATAGTAGCAGTGATGTAAACATGTAACGAGAAGACAAGTAATCCATTCCAACACCATCAAATCCACCTAAACCATTATCAAGTTTGCAACTTGGAAAGTTTCCAGATTCTAACATGCTTCTTCTAAAGGTTTGATGGTCCACTCTATATAGCAGTGACAGTTAGCAATGTGCTATTTTAGTGTCAACTATGGTTTGGGAGGGTGAGTGAATATTAATAATATTTTCACCAGTTCTTTAAATTAACCTTCCTCTACCTAGGTGTGTAACACTACCATGAAAGGCACATCCTAACCTTAGCAAGAATATGTGGTTGTTGTGAATTACTGCCATAAAAAAAGTTCTGATTGTGCATATCTATCTGTTGGGGACTTTCAGTGTCTTCTTTTAGGTGCATCGACTTCATATTGATAGTCATGTTGATAATTTTGTAATTGATTGATATTTCTCTGGTCGGATAACTGCTCAAAATAGTCACGTTCTCTATATTTTCTAAAATGATAATTAGACATACAGTCCAGTCAATATAATTTATTTACACTAAATCCTATATTAAATATATAGTATTTTCAGTTTCTTTAAAAATCACAGATCTTATTTCTTTAGTGCTGCAAATATTGTTTTGATGAATTGTGTAATGATGTTCCTTTTTCTCCAACTGTTTCAGTAAACAATATAAGTGATCTTTTGGCTGGGACAAGATACAGCAGTATACACGTGTAAACGTGGTATACGAACGGCCATGGATTGTGCCGCTGGGGGACCTACGATTGAAGGATACCCCCATAAGTTGTGGGGAGCCGGTATGACTACTATAAGCTACCACCTGTCACCCATGGTCTAAAGTTGAAATCCAGTGAGGTGAAGTCTGGCCCGAGCCCTGATGAAATTGCCATAACTGAAGCTTGGTAATGAATCATGTTGGCCCATCCTAAAGTGGTCTGAAACATGCAGTTTGTTTTTAACCTTGAGTAGGCTCACTACATGGAATAAAATTAGGATCTTCTGCATGTGAGTCTTAACTCAATTTTAGTTTGAGAAAAGTTGTTTTCTTTTCCTCACATTACGGGGTTTTGTTTAGACACAAACATGCTTTTGTGTATATTATTCTTTAATTGTTTCTTCACCTCTTGTGTTTTACACTGGATACTTTTTCCTTTTTCTTTTCACGGGTAAGAAAGTTACCGATGATGAGAAACGTGGGCAAATTGGTGAGTACCTACCAGCAGCTCCTCCGGTGATGCATACGTGAGGTAATTTCTCCCTTCCACAAAATTTTTGTATACACTTTTCTAGAGGTGGTACATATTCACGGGTGGACTGATAAATGTGTGCTTGGAAGATTTCTTGTGGGACATTTAGGACTGGATATGACTGGCAATTGACTAAAGCCAGCAGTTGGGTGGAGAGAGTAGTACCCTACCCCCGTTTCTGAAGAAATTAAAAATTATTTAAAATGTCCTAACCAGTCAATTTCCCTCTTGTGCTCCGTATTGTGGATGACATCCTAACCTTAGCAAGAATATGTGGTTGTTGTCACATCACTTGTGAATTACTGCCATAAAAGAAGTTCTGATTGTGCTTATCTATCTGTTGGGGACTTTCTGTGTCTTCTTTTAGGTGCATTGATATTCATATTGATAGTCGTGTTGATAATTTTGTAATTGATTGATGTTTCTCTGGTCAGATATCTACTCAAAATAGTCACGTTCTCAATATTTTCTAAAATGATAATTAGACATACAGTCCAGTCAATATAATTTATTTACACTAAATTCTGCATTAAATATGTAGTATTTTCAGTTTCATTATAAATGCTATTTATTTTTTAAAACTATCCTTTAATTTTCCTTAACAGATCTTATTTCTTTAGTGCTGCCTAAATAATTTTGATGAATGTTGTATTGATATCCTTTTTTCTCCCACTGTTTCAATAAACAATATAAGTGCCCTTTGGGCATGACAAGTCATATAGGATTTGTCAAAGAGTTATGATAACTGCACTACCCATGCTTTTCCAAGAACTCAGTTGTTTTATATATATATATATATGTTCCAAAAAAGCTCCGAGCTTTGAAGCAGCACTCCACAAGGGTGAGTTGAACACAACTTCTTTATTCATGAAAGCGGCGCGAAAATGACCCAATTAATCCTTTTCCCTGACGAGTTTCAGTGCTTCAAGCACCGTAATCATAGGGCGGCAGCTGGCAAAACATGAAATGGACTTCCACATCTATTACCCTATTAGCACTCACTTTCAGGTAGGCGATATGCCGGGAGTAGAGGTCCCAATTCTTCTATTCAGGTATAGTCATTTATTTGCCAGCGAAATTCTTCTGCCGATTTCCAGTCACTTTTCATTCTTAGCAGCCCTCCGGTGGGCCTCAGGACATTTCAACTGCTTCCCATTTTGCAAAGCCCTTGTGCTGCGTGGAGGCTGCAGTTAGATAACCAGCCCCGCAGACCTTGTCCAGTTGAAGTGGCGGTGCTTGCTTCCACGGCCGGAGGCAGTTGAAATGTCCTGAGGCCCACCGGAGTGCCTTGTGGAGTGCTGCTTCAAAGCTCGGAGCTTTTTTGGAACAATATATATATATATATATATATATATATATCAAGTATATAAAGGTTTAATTTTAGTGGGTATACATATTAATTTGTATGTGGTTGTGAAATTACATGTATAAATAATTGAAAGCAATTCTGACCGATGAAAACACTGTGTTGGAACACTTGTTCATAATGCAAATGTGTTAAAATGTGTAAATAGTACCGAAGGGTAACACATTCTAAAATGGCGGAAGCTTTTTTATCTATCTTTCAACATGTTGACAAAATAATTTGTTAGTCCCTCATCTATGTCGTGTACGTCACATGTTTGTATAAAAAAATGAAACGAATGACTTTGCACTATCGTGAACAAGGTGGCAAGAGGCCATCGAAACGCGTTGATGTGAACTCAAGAATCAAAGCTGAATGACATTTTTCCACTGGGAGTGCAGTATGGTTATTTTGGAAGCTAACGATAACCCTATGCTGAATATATATATATATATATATATATATTCACAGAAAAAACCATAGGTTTCAGGCACGTTATAGTTAGGAATTAGCATTTAAAAAACCTCAGAAATTCACTGAAAAAACCATAGGTTTCAGGGGTGTTATAGTTAGCTGGACTTTTCACTTGTACAAAACCATTGAAATTCCCCCGTTATAGTTAGTTCAGCTAACTATAACTCGCGCGCCCGCAATGCACTGCTGATGACGTCACATATTACATCACTCATGACATGGTCAGTGACATCACTCATGACATCACTGATGACATCTCAAATGACATCACTGATGACATCACTGATGACATCATCCAGTGAATGTGTGTTTTTCTGAAAATTAAATATGTTTTATATATGTATATCTCAAGGTCGATGGAAGAATAAATGGGTATATAAGTGTCTAAATGGATGATTTGTTTTTGAAAAATTGATTGTGTAACTGACTGATTAAGTGTATCATAGTGAATACATGGCTTAGTGAGTAATGTTTAAATATGTAAATATCTGTATCAGTCTGTCGCTTTGTGTATAAGTGGCTGCATGGGTTGGTGAGTAGCTACATGGGTGTCTATATAGGTTATTAGTTGGTTTTTTGAGTATCAGTCTGAGTGTCTGCATGGTTCGTTGGGGGGTATTACGTAGTGCATAGGTGCATGAATGAGTGACTCACTGTTTGTATGTGTTGAACACAGCATGTGTGCAGGACTGTATGGGTGGATGAGTGTGTGTATGGGTGTGTTAGTGAGTGAATGACTGTCTCAATAGTGTCTTTATGAGTAACTACATATGTTTTAAACTAGTATATGTGACTATTGGTGTATATATGTGAGTATATGTGAGAGTGAGAGATTGAAAGAGTTCCTGTATGAATAAGTATGTGTTTCTATAAGTGATTGTTTAAAAGACTAAGTATGTGTAAGTTTCCGTAGAAGTAAGTGTGGTGGTGTGTGTATATAACTGTATATGCAAGTAAATGTATGTTTGATTCTTTATTAGCATGAGTGACTATGTGTGTGAGTAACTCTATGGATGAGTGGCATTGTGTAACAGGATGTATAGGTGCATGAGTACATATGATGAGTGAGTACATGTATGAGTGACTGTATAGGACTGTTGGTGAATGAGTGGATGTGTATGTGGATCTTAGAATTACTGAAGAGGTTGTTGTAACTGGTATTGGTATGTCCATTGTTTTGAAAATTTTAGTCTCTATTTTTGAATGTGTGTATCAAAGGTTATATTAGGGTGAGAGGAGGTCTGCCACTCTATCACAAGGATGATGTCATCAGTGATGTCATCAGTGATGTCATTTGAGATGTCATCAGTGATGTCATGAGTGATGTCACTGACCATGTCATGAGTGATGTAATATGTGACGTCATCAGCAGTGCATTGCGGGCGCGCGAGTTATAGTTAGCTGAACTAACTATAACGGGGGAATTTCAATGGTTTTGTACAAGTGAAAAGTCCAGCTAACTATAACACCCCTGAAACCTATGGTTTTTTCAGTGAATTTCTGAGGTTTTTTAAATGCTAATTCCTAACTATAACGTGCCTGAAACCTATGGTTTTTTCTGTGAATTTCAAAGGTTTTTTAAATGCTAATTTCTAACTATGCCTACAGAGATAGGACATGTGAAGAAAGAAGAAAAAATGCACAGAAAGAAACAAAAGAAGTGCAGAAAGAAGCAACAGAAGTCCTCAAATACGAAGATAAGTGCAGGAAGAAGGATAACGTGCAGAAAGAACAAAAAGAAGAGCAGAAAGAAGCCTTGTTGCAAAATCATCCTGTACCCTCAACTTTTTCAGACGGATACTGGTGGTAACTGAGTCTGACTAGCCAGTCCTAGAGCCAGTGCTATGTTAAAA
The DNA here is from genome assembly GCF_964204655.1 of Triturus cristatus. Classification (NCBI taxonomy): domain Eukaryota; kingdom Metazoa; phylum Chordata; class Amphibia; order Caudata; family Salamandridae; genus Triturus; species Triturus cristatus. The sequence continues at coordinate 854,483,882 of NC_140585.1, read as the reverse complement.
GACACTTAGAATACAGTGAAAACACCTACATACACTAGGGAACATTATGCGTTGGGGTCCCACTGTGATTAGCATGACCTCCTCTGTAAGCCCCTAGTACATAATAGGGCATGGGGATTAAAACTACCTCTTAAAACAGGCCACAGGGCGTTTTTGCACACGTTAACTCAGGCCCCGTCCCCTCCCTTCACCACTGTGTAAACACGCCCTGTGTCCATTTTTAGTTGGGAGATTAAGTTCATTTGAATCCTGAGGGTCCCTAGGGTCCAACTAGCCCACTAGGTACCTCCAGTAAATGCCACAGAGCTGTGTTGCAGAGAGGTGTAAAAAGTGGCACGGCCTGGACCACCTCCTTGCAATGCAGCTCAGTGGCGCTTACTGGAAGCACTTGGTGGGCTAGTTAGCCCCCAGGGGCCCTCAGTATTGAAGGGAAATTATATCCCCAATTTAAAACGTGCCATAGTGCGTGTTTGCACACGTCACCTCAGGCCCCGTCCCCTCCCTTCACCACTGTGTAAACGTGCCCTGTGGCTGTTCTAAGTTGAGAGATTAAGTCCCCTTGAATCCTAAGGGTCCCTAGGGTCAAACTAGACCACTAGGTACCTCCAGTAAGCGCCACAGAGCTGCGTTGCAGAGAGGTGTAAAAAGGGGCTTGGCCTCAGAACACCTGTCTGCAGCGCAGCTCCCTGGCGCATACTGGAGATGCCTGTTGGGGGCGCGTTTGCAGAGTGCTGCACGGAGGGGGCATGGCCTCCGGCACGATGCCAGTCTTTTATTTATTTTAATTTTTTAAGAAGGGGGGCTGTGTGGTTCCCCTTCTTATTCTAATTTATTGGCCCTGATGACCCCATCCCCCAGGGCCTGTCTCCTAATTATATTTTTTTGACCCCAATCCCTAGGGCCGGCCACTGTTTTTTATTATTTAAAAAAAATATTTATTTATAGACACACCTAGGACATGCTGGACAAACCGTACGTACCTATCACCATGACGATTTGCGGGATATTCATTAAAAGGCGACTATGCATGCAATGAATCCACGTGGAATGTATTTACACTACTAGTGAAGCTCTGACATGTCTGATGCCCTACCGTGCCTAATCCCGGTAGACACCCTTGTCGTTTATTTATACAAACATGGGTAGCTATTGACGGGCACATTTAATACACATGCACACCAAGCCATTCAAAGGGGATTCGACAAAAATTCGACCAAAACTATGCAAGAAACCCCCCTCACGGTTAATAAAACACACATCCACTGCCGGATGTGTAATACTTTTTATTTTACTCTCTGGAAAGGGGACGAACATCACTTGAGAGTCACAGCGCGCTCCTGACAGAGCCCAATGCTGTGTTACACCCACCATTGCCTGCCGAGTGCCACACACCTCTGTGTTGTATTCCACTAGCTAGTGCATATGCTATGACACTCTCTAGCCCATGTGCACTGTAACACCACCCCGTGAATATGTCATGCCACACTTGTCTTCGCACGGGTTATATTGCCCCATCTAACGTGCCTTCCTCGATGCCTATGTTATAACGCACAGTGCTATGCCATACATATTACAATCTGCGATCCATATCTGTGTCACAGTGCATATGCAACGTTACACTCCCCAGCACATATTTCATATTACAACTTTAGAGACTAGTTAGGTTACACAACACTGCCCTGTGCATATTACACTCCAAGGCGCATATCGCATAGCACGCGCTAGTGCCTGTGCTATCTCGCGCTCTCCAATGAATCTGTCATTGCGCACAATGTATTGCATATTATATTTCACGCCCGGTTCATCTTATATCACACTTTTTGGTGCATAGTTTATACCATACACTATATCTAGTTTTCATTTTCAATCGTGCTCTCAGGACTATGTTCTATATAACACTGTGTTCACCTACCCTTTTCACGGGCATTACATTTTGCGATAGGGGGTGGAGGGTCAGGGGGTGTTTCTGCCAAGTGAGCCCGGAGTCACAGTCACAAACGTCCTCTTCTTCCTGAATAAAAGTGAGATTATGCTGCATACTTGTTCATATTGTAAGTAGTTCGCACAGACTCAATGTTTTAAAAACAATAAAGTTCCTAATACCCGCCTTCTCTGAACAGTTAGCTTGCTGCCCCATCCCCCTCCTCCCTATCCTCTGTTGTGTGAATCCATGGAATAGCCTCCTCCCTCCTGCCATGCATGGTCTGATGTGCTGCCACTGCCCTCAATTTAGTATGATGTACCAGTCCACTCCTCCTGCCCTCCATTGACCAATTCTATGCCCCATCATTGACCTCCTGCTTAAACTCTGTGCTTAGCTTGCTGCCCCTATTCTCCTTCCCCCTGCCCTCCGATGTCTTTGTGCATGCCCCTGCTCCATCCTTTTTGCCCACCATGTCCCATGGACCTGCCACTCCTATCTACTCTGAGTGTTCTGTTGAGCTGCCACTCCCCTCCCACCTGCCTAGCATTGTCAGATGACTGTAACCTGTCCCTGCCACCTCCACCCTGCCTGTCCACATGCCATGCCCCTATCCTCTTCCTCCTGTCCTACATGGTCCATTGTACTGCCACACCCTTCTGCCCTCCCTGGTCTGTTGTGCTGCAACTGCTCCTCCTGCCTGCCCCGTGTGGTCTGTTGTGAGGTCCCTTCCCCTGAACTTTCTTGTCTGTGCACAGGTCCTGACCCTCCCTTCTATCCTCCATCGTCCTTTGTGCATGCCCCTGCACCCTCCTTCTTGCCCATCATAGCCATTGGTCTTCTGTGCTGCCATGGCCCCTCCCACCTTCCCTGTGTAGTCAGTTAGCTGCCCCTGACCCCCTCCCACCTTCCCTCCATGGTCTGTGTGTATGCCATCACAGTCTCACTGTTGCTCTTCATGGTGTGTCTTGCTTCTAGTGCCCATCCTGCCTGACCTCCATGGCTATCTTGCTGCTCCTGCCCTGCCCCCTTGCCCCCAGCCCTCTGTTTACATGTGAAGACCCCTACTCCCTCCCTCCTGGCTTGTCTGTTCCATTGTAATGCCCCTGATCCGTCCCTACTGCCCTTTATGGTCTGTAATGCTGCAGCTTTCTCTCCTGCCTGTCCATTATGGTCAGCTAGCTACCATTGCCTCTTGCCCCTCTGTTCTCTGTTGTCCATGTGCATGGTCCTGTCCCCTCCCTCTTGCTTTCTATGGATTGTTGTGCTGCACTCCCGTCCTGCATGCCCTGTGTGGTGTATTGTGCTGCTGCAAACCCTGATGCCTGCCCTGCAGGGTCAGTTTGGTGCACCTCTCCATGTCCCTCTTGTCCTCTGTTATCCAAGTCCATGTCCCTATCCCATTTCCTTCCATGATCCAATGTACCATACTTGCGAACATTTTGAACTTGGTAAGAGGGAGATTTTGAAAAAAAACTGGGGTATTGATTTTCCCCTTTGAGTTACATTGAAAAAGAGGATATTGTAGACAGGAGACAGATCAAATAAAGCCCATTTGAGCTTAAAAACATTGGACGTTTCCTGGCTGAATCGGGTCTGTTGGCATGTATGGTTGTACTACCATTGCCTCTTCCTTCTGCCCACAATGGTCTATTACATTGCCACAGCCTTGAAGGAGGGTAGATTTTGTATCACAGGGGGCCCCTGGCCCGTTCTGTCCACACCTGAAGTATGAGACCCTTGTCCTTGCCCTGCCAGCCGCATTTGTAGGCCGTATTAAATTGACCAGCGGGTCCTGTGTTGCTATATAATTATCCTGAGACATCCTTACCACTCAGCCAGCATAAAACCCCTGTGTAGGCCCTTCTGTTCAATATGTAGGCCTCTTTGTTAAATTGACCATAGCTCTGCAATTTTAGTGTATAGCAGTCTGAAGGCAGGTCTGCGAGGCCTTCTGCTCCAAACTAGTAGCCCCCACCCTACCCGAGTGCTCCGTGCTCGGTATCAAAGTTCAACATCCCACTGAAGCTGTCGACATACAGTAGGCTGCATCCTGGACTGGTACTTGCTTCCTGGGCAGGTTTCCCGCTTTTAAGGAAGTGGCAACCGCAGAGCGTCAAGTTAGGAGAACTGAGGAGATTTTGTACATGAATATATTGAATTCCCGTACAATACCCATTATTTTCTGCTTGCTCTATGGAACTTACGATAAGCGATTGGCCTGAGAGACTGACCTTTTCACCCAGTCCATTGTCAGCATTAAGTGGGTAAATGACGAAATGTCTGGTAAAATCTGCAGACGAAGCTTTTGGGTAGCATACGTAGGTAGATGTAGCGTGCAAAGGAGCCCACAAAATGATATAAAAAGGGAGCACCCACAGATATCGACGGACTACCTCGCCGTCTGTATGTAGGTTAACAGGCTGTGCAGGTTTTCCCCAAGAGCTGGGAGCTCTTGTCTTCCTTTGCTTAAAATGTCTTGCTCTGCTTTGCTTGAAGTATCTTATTCTATTTTACCTATATGAAATGTCATGTTATGTTTAACCATTGTTCTCTTTACTTTTGCATTTAAAAGATTTTGTATTGTAATTGCAGGAATGCTTGCTCTAAGAGTAAACGTGAGTGTTCCTAGGTAACATTTTCCTTGGTGTAACTTGTTTCTCATGATGCATTTATTGATGTGTTTTCTCTCTCTCTCTGTCAGTACATTAATTGAGATACAGAGAAAATCATGACAGCTGTATGATTATCTGGATTCTGTATTTTGTACTTTATGTGTCTATTCTGCGGTTTCTTTGAAGTTGTATCTTCTCATTAAACTGCCATTGTATTCTGCCACCAATTCCATGTCTCATATGTCTGTTTTCTTCATTTTTAGAGCAAGCGTTCCTAGGCACCCCGGCTCAAATTAAGGTGCCCCTTTTGTCCCTGACTCACTCTCCTGCTCAGTTCTGTGGTGGCTCCCGGGGCTCTGGGGACCGCCTCTAGCTTCCTTGACCCGTAATAGATCTTCCCTCCAACAGCCTCTCTTGCAAGTCCTGTATTGTTGGTTTGTTGCCCCTGCCCCCCTTTCCACTGCCCTCCATAGTCTGTTGTGCTTCCACGGCCCTTCCTGCCTGCTCAGTGTGGTTAAATTGTTGCCTTTGCACTCTCCTACCTGCCTTCAATTTTCAGAGTCCGTGCCCCTGGCCTTTGCCTCTCAACAGTATCCCAATGAACAACTAGATTGCTAACATTCTATATTTATTACAAAAGTGTGGAACGCCTGACATCATCTTGATGTAATCAAATCTGTAATACCTAGAGCATTTCCTTTAGAAATTACATATATGAGAGGGTCTTATTGGCATCAAAATTATGGTTAGTGCTCTAAAAGACTAAAATAAGGACATTTTGTCTGAGTTTTCAAATAGCGACAAAGCACTTTTAAATTATTTGTTATCTTTATGTTTTTTTATCCAGTTGACCACTTGATTAAATGTTGCACTTAGGGGAGAGGATGTGGTGTTACTTCCAGAACTGCAGACTTTGCAACTGGGGAACCAGGTTGAAGTTTCTGCTTCAGCTCGACATTCTGTGATTCTGGTCAAATCACTTAGTCTCCCCATGTCTACAACCAAAATGAATATGTGCTTGTGTGATGTAACCAATGCTCATGTAAAGCACTCCAATACCTGACAAGTCTGCACTATATAACACTGCAAAAACACTAAATAATAAGTGTTTTGCACACTTCTGTCATTGGGCTATATTTGGGCTACATCTGGGTGATTTTGGGCTACATTTGGGCTCTTTTGTCTCCGGTGGCCATCTTGGGAGATTTATTTGTTATGAAGTTTCCTAATTTCCTCATGTACTGCAGTCTCCTCAGTAGGAAATGCTTTCAGTTTTTTACGTTGATTCCATCATGAAGGTATTCAGATATGTCACACATTTGCCATAAATTCTGAATGTTAGCACTCTAGTTGCTCATTAGATCACTGTAGTAAAACTACTGTTCACCATGGAAGTCTGCTCCTGATATTAAAAGTGCATGTTTCAGTCTGCATGTCAGAATTTTTTAATGAAATAGAAGAGGATTTGAGAAGTCACTCAAAATGTGCCCTCATTTTCTTTCTTCAGCATTAATGATAATTTCTATGGCAAAATGAACCCCCTCATTGTGTTCCTTTTTAAATTAAATGTTTTAAGTGTTGCCAGTTTATTCCAATCAAGATGGCTTCAGGTGTGCCATACTTTTGTCATAATGAAGACAGTAAGCGCTCTAGTTGTTTTTAAGAACATTCTGGGACATTCTGTCATTGGGCTATACTTGGGCTACATCTGGGTGATATTTGGGCTACATTTGGGCTCTTTTGTCTCTGGTGGCCATCTTGGGAGACTTATTTGTTATGAAGTTTCCTAATTTCCTCATTTACTGCAGTCTCCTCAGTAGGAAATACTTTCAGTTTTTTACTTTGATTCCATCAAGAAGGCATTCAGATGTGTCACACATTTGCCATAAATTCAGAATGTTAGCACTCTTTTTGCTCATTAGATCACTGTAGTAAAGCTACTGCTCACCAGGGAAAACTGCTGCTGGTATTGAAAGTTCATGTTTCAGTCTGCATGTCAGAATTTTTTAATGAAATAGAAGAGGATTTGAGAAGTCACTCAAAATGTGCCCTAATTTTTCTTTCTGCAGCACTAATCATACTTTTTATGGAAAAATGAACCCCCTCATTTTGTTCCTTTTGAAATTAAATGTTTTAAGAGTTACCACTTTATTCCAAGCAAGATGGCTTCAGGTGTGCCATACGTTTATCATAGGTAGGACTGTTAGCGCTCTAGTAGTTCTTTGGAACACTCTGGGAAGCTGCAGTAGAACACAAAGGAATCAACTGACAGTCTCTGCCCTTGTTGGATATACATGTTTTACTGAGAATGTCAGACTTCATTCTCACATGACTGAGAAAGATAATGTGAATTTACAGAAAATAAGCTCTCAGTTTAGCTTATAGATCACCTTCCAAACCTCTGTGGTAAAAGCATGAGAAAATATTTTTCTCTCAATCATGATATCCCAGCAGAAGGCTTTTTCACATGGTGAAATCACCTTAGAACATACCACAATTCCTAAAATGAGTATGGTACCATCAACAAATGATTTATAATGTAACTAAAGTCTTAAAACCTTCTATTAACTGCAATGCTTTTTAATGAGGTGCTATCATGTATATTGGTCCCAAGATGGCTGCCAACACTTCTTGGATGAAGTGCTGACAGCCAATCAGATCTCAGGATGAGATGTGTGGTTAGGCTCCGCCCACATATATATATGCTTTTAAATGCTATTTTCTCAGGAAATACTGAACGGATTTACACCAAACCTACAAAAGGCACTTCCTTGACCTGAGGACTACCTCTCTGCCAAATTTCAAGTAAATCTGTTCAGCCGTTCGGGCTGTAGCCCTGTCTAAAGGTCCTATGGAAAAATGCATGGGAAAAACGCGTTTTGGGACCCCCCTTTTATCTCAGCCCCCGCTTGACGAATCCCCCCGAGACTTTCAGGGTAGGAGCGGAGCGTAGCGCCCCACCTATTTTGAAAAATTCACGAGGATTCGTCGACCGGCGCCAAAGTTATTCAAAATAGAATGTTGCGGATTTCCTATGGAAAAGGGGTCCTAACTATAACTACCTACTGGCGACCGCCAGTAGGTAATATATATATATATATATATATATGCTACATTGTCCTGAAATAAAGCGTCTTGTCTTCAAAGACGGGCTTCTGTTTGTTCTCTCATGTGGCATGAAGTTACGGGCCTCTCCGTGCCCGCCAGAGGCCGCCCTGAAGGGTTGAAGGTTCCTTTTTCGGAGGTTTCTTTGTGGATTGAAATTAAGGAACTTGACCCACTCGCTGTATTTCGCAACCTAACAAGGTAAAGCCATTTATGCAAAAAGATTACAGCGCTGGAAGGGATTTGGTGTAGATGATTTCTGACACCAATCGCTCTGGGGACAGAAGTTTTTGACCGGGACAGTTGTTTATTAAGCACCAGCTGTTATATGAACTGCCGTGACTGTATTCCATTTGGTGTTTATTTCAAATATGATGCATGGGACAGCTGCCATGAGCAAATAATAACTTTTGCCTGATTTATGAGAAATGTTCGTTACACCAGCATTTATTGTGATGTCCCTGATGCATTCTGGAACTTATATGCACTACGGTCATGTGATCAGAAATACACCTATAAAATGCCTGCACGTATGCACTTTGTTTTCAGCTTCCTAATCCGTGATCAAGGCAGTCGCCGAAACTAGTTGGATATTTGGGAGCAAATGTGCTGCATTGTCCTGAAATAAAGCGTCTTGTCTTCAGAGACGGGCTTCTGTTTGTTCTCTCATGTGGCATGAAGTTACGGGCCTCTCCGTGCCCGCCAGAGGCCACCCTGAAGGGTTGAAGGTTCCTTTTTCAGGGGTTTCTTTGTGGATATATATATATATATATATATATATATATATATATATATATATTATCTACTGGCGGTCGCCAGTAGATAGTTATAGTTACAATCTAGTTTCCATAGGAAATCTCAAAATTGTATTTTGAATAACTTTTGCTCCGGTTGACGAATCCTCGCGAAATTTTCAAAACTAATGGGGCGCTCCGTTCAGCTCCTACCCTGAATGTCTCGGGGTGATTCGTCAAGCGGGGGCCGAGAAAAAGGGGGGGTCCCAAAACACGTTTTCCCCATGCATTTTCCCATAGGACCTTTAGTCGCAGCTACAGCCCGAACGGCTGAACAGAATTACGTGAAATTTGGCAGAGAGGTAGCCATAAGGTCAAGGAAGTGCCTTTTGCCTTCTGGTGTAAATCTGTTCAGTATTTCCTGAGAAAATAGCATTTAAAAGCATATCAATATCTATACGCGTGCACCGTGCTTGCACGGTGCGCGCACCCTGCCGTGCGCGAGCGCAATTCTGATTGGTTGTTAGATGTCGGTAAACATTCGAATCGGTCGAAACCAGGAAGTGTCGGCTGCCATTTTGTCTCTCGCAGTCTGAGGGGGTGAAAAAAAAAGGTGGAGAACGTGAAAAGGGGGCAGAGTGGACAGTTCCTGACCCTCTATCCTCGGTCAGGGGGTCACAGAAGGACCCCCAAGGGAGAAAAAAACAATATATATATTTTTTTTTAAATCGCGAGGTGTGCGCACCGCGCGAGCACTGGACGCACTGCGAACCGTGTGCGCTCGGTGCGCGAAGCACACCGAGCGCCCACAGTGCGCGCACTGTGCGCAAAGCGCACCGTGCGCGCACGGTGAACAACCTGAAGAAATTTTTTTTTATAAATACATAAATTAGCATTTAAAAAACTGTACAAATTCACTGAAAAAACCATAGGTTTCACACACGTTATAGTTACGAATTAGCATTTAAAAAACCTTGCAAATTCACTTAAAAAACCATAGGTTTCACACATGTTATAGTTAGCTGGACATTTCACTCGTAAGAAACCAATGAAATTCCCCCGTTATAGTTAGTGCAGGCAACTATAACTCACGCGACCGCAATCCTCTGCTGATGACGTCAGATATTACATCACTGATTACATATGTGTCCTTATGAAAAATAAATATTTGTAATATATGTATAGCTAAAGATTAATGGAAGAAGACATGGGTAAATAAGTGTCTAAATACAGTGATGTAATATCTGACGTCATCAGCAAAGGATTGCGGTCGCGTGAGTTATAGTTGCCTGCACTAACTATAACGGGGCAATTTCATTGGTTTTTTACGAGTGAAATGTCCAGCTAACTATAACATGTGTGAAACCTATGGTTTTTTAAGTGAATTTGCAAGGTTTTTTAAATGCTAATTCGTAACTATAACGTGTGTGAAACCTATGGTTTTTTCAGTGAATATATATATATATATATATATATATATATATATATATATATATATATATATAACACACCACACGACTTCCAATGAGAAATCACGCACAGGACACCCAGGAGATTTGCAGTTAAAGTTGGTTTATTCGCTGCAAGCAACGCGTTTCAGCTTTCGCCTTTTTCACGCTCATCGCAAAGTTTTCTAAATGAAGTTAAATATACTTTCAATATGTAAACACAAAAAACGGACTAATGAATACAACAATAGTCAGTCTCACAGGAAAAGTGGCGGCCATTTTAGCACTATGTTGAGAACAGATACTTCGACTCTATATGATAAACATAATATCATTCTTCAATTAATCAAAAGAGTCCTTATATAAAAGATGCAAGTCCAAAACAAAAATAATTATCGACAAATGCATATGATGCCCAAGTGGGCAAAATAACAACGGTGTATAAAAATAACGATTTAAATACATCTCAGTGTATGCATGGAATCTGTCCATTCTTACTAAACGATAAATGTTTTCAAGTGCACATGCTAGAATATCCATTAAAATCTAACATTGAACCTATATAGGCCACTCTGAGGACTGTCATGTTTGCAAAATTCAATTCAATGCAAGTGAACAGGTCCCAGCTAAACACTTAAGTATATGGTTAAATATACACAAATAAAGCACAAGCCAACAGTTATTAGTCTTGCCCAAGTGGGCTAATGAACATTGCATCATGTGTCGGACCAAATATATATAACCAACAATTCAAAAATACTTAATCTTTTCAGTGATCTGTTCAGACCTTCAGAGCCACTACCTGCAGGATATAATAAAATGTGTTTCAATATAAAATCACAAGTTAAGACAGCAATAACTCAATAGCACAATTCTTATACCTCACATTAGGTATGCAAATGAATTGATCTTTCTCACATTAGGTATGCAAATGAACTGATAGTTCCTCGCTAGAATTCAAACCTTTCGGGAACATAGTTTCTAGGTCAACAATGTATCTTGACTCCAGTTGTCTTAGCTGGAGTAGTTTGTTGCCTCCTCGTACATTGTCAGGCACCGCATCAATTACCACCATTTTCAAAAGCCTTGAGAGGCTTTTGAAAATGGTGGTAATTGATGCGGTGCCTGACAATGTACGAGGAGGCAACAAACTACTCCAGCTAAGACAACTGGAGTCAAGATACATTGTTGACCTAGAAACTATGTTCCCGAAAGGTTTGAATTCTAGCGAGGAACTATCAGTTCATTTGCATACCTAATGTGAGAAAGATCAATTCATTTGCATACCTAATGTGAGGTATAAGAATTGTGCTATTGAGTTATTGCTGTCTTAACTTGTGATTTTATATTGAAACACATTTTATTATATCCTGCAGGTAGTGGCTCTGAAGGTCTGAACAGATCACTGAAAAGATTAAGTATTTTTGAATTGTTGGTTATATATATTTGGTCCGACACATGATGCAATGTTCATTAGCCCACTTGGGCAAGACTAATAACTGTTGGCTTGTGCTTTATTTGTGTATATTTAACCATATACTTAAGTGTTTAGCTGGGACCTGTTCACTTGCATTGAATTGAATTTTGCAAACATGACAGTCCTCAGAGTGGCCTATATAGGTTCAATGTTAGATTTTAATGGATATTCTAGCATGTGCACTTGAAAACATTTATCGTTTAGTAAGAATGGACAGATTCCATGCATACACTGAGATGTATTTAAATCGTTATTTTTATACACCGTTGTTATTTTGCCCACTTGGGCATCATATGCATTTGTCGATAATTATTTTTGTTTTGGACTTGCATCTTTTATATAAGGACTCTTTTGATTAATTGAAGAATGATATTATGTTTATCATATAGAGTCGAAGTATCTGTTCTCAACATAGTGCTAAAATGGCCGCCACTTTTCCTGTGAGACTGACTATTGTTGTATTCATTAGTCCGTTTTTTGTGTTTACATATTGAAAGTATATTTAACTTCATTTAGAAAACTTTGCGATGAGCGTGAAAAAGGCGAAAGCTGAAACGCGTTGCTTGCAGCGAATAAACCAACTTTAACTGCAAATCTCCTGGGTGTCCTGTGCGTGATTTCTCATTGGAAGTCGTGTGGTGTGTTATATTTGGGGCTGCCGATTGCCCCGGCACGGACCGCCCTGCCTGACAGCCTCTATTCTATCGGGATTGTTTAAACGTGATATATATATATATATATACATATATATTATCTACTGGCGGTCGCCAGTAGATAGTTATAGTTAGGACCGTGTTTCCATAGGAAATCAGAAAATTCTATTTTGAATAACTTTGGCGCCGGTTGACGAATCCTCGCGAATTTTTCAAAACTAATGGGGCGCTCCGCTCAGCAACTACCCTGAAAGTCTCGGGGTGATTCGTCAAGCGGGGGCTGAGAAAAAAGGGGTCCCAAAACGCGTTCTCCCCATGCATTTTCCCATAGGACCTTTAGTCGAAGGTACAGCCCGAACGGCTGAACAGAATTACTTGAAATTTGGCAAAGAGGAAGTCCTCAGGTCAGGCATGTGCCTTTTGTATATATGGTGTCAATCTGTTCAGTAGTTCCTGAGAAAATTGCATTTAAAAGTACATAAATATCTATAAGCGCGCATCCTAACCTGCGCAAGCGCAATTCTGATTGGTGGTTACATGTCAGTCAACATTCGAATCGGTCGAAATCAGGAAGTGTCGGCCGCCATTTTGTGTTTTTGGTGTGTGACAGTGAAAAAGAAAGGTGGAGAACGTGAAAAAGGGGCAGGGTAAAGAGTTCCTGACCCCCTAGCCTTTGTCAGGGGGTCCCTGAAGGACCCCGAAGGGTGAAAAAAACATTTTATTTTTTTTTCAAAAATTCGCGCGCACGGTGAAAAACCTTAAAAAAATAAAAAATAACATTTTAAACGAACAATTCCATATTACAGGATACAGTCAATCTATAACTATATATATATAGGTAGTTTATTGTAAAATAAATATATAAAAAATATAATAATACATACATAACTTAGCATTTAAAAAACCTTACAAATTCACTTAAAAAACCATAGGTTTCACACACGTTATAGTTAGGAATTAGCATTTAAAAACCTTGCAAATTCACTTAAAAAACCATAGGTTTCACACATGTTATAGTTAGCTGGACATTTCACTCGTAAAAAACCAATGAAATTCCCCCGTTATAGTTAGTTCAGATAACTATAACTCGCGCGACCGCCACTCTATCACAAGGAGGATGTCATCAGTGATGTCATGAGTGATGCCACTGACCATGTCATGAGTGATGTAATATGTGACGTCATGAGCAGTGGATTGCGGGCACGCGAGTTATAGTTATCTGAACTAACTATAACGGGGGAATTTCATTGTTTTTTTACGAGTGAAATGTCTAGCTAACTATAACATGTGTGAAACTTATGGTTTTTTAAGTGAATATATATATATATATACATATATATATATATTTTTTTTAACACTTTATTTTTCCAATATGAAACAACCATATTGTTGAACAAGCATCTGTCTCATAGTATCGCACCCAACCCTTTTGGAAACAATAAATGTCGCTCCTGACAGTTCAATAACAGTAGTAGTATTACATTATTAATGAAGTAACCGTACTTTACCCTTTACCCAAAACGTTGAAAGTTGCCCTCAGCCCACCCACACCACCCCAACTTTATATGTGGCGTCTTTACATCTATCATACCATCCGGCAATACCACTATGCAGCGACAATCTATTCTGTATATTGGTTCAGTCAGATCACTCAATAGAATTACTAGCCGATCAACCCACTCCCTCCGGCACAATACTGTTGTCAGCCTGTGAGCTGGAGGTCTGCTGGGCAGCTACTGTTGTTTTAGATTTTTAATATAATCTCAGAAGTGTATATGTTTAATGCAGTATGTCAGCTGATTCTCATCTCCAGATGTGTTTTAGAGCTTTGTGTATTTTATATTTTCATGCATCATTAACAAAATGCAGAACGTGGATTTACTTTTGAATTTACATGTACATACTATCATGGCACAATTGCACTTGAAACAAATTTGCTGTTTTGTTAAGGTGTGTTTTTCTGGCTCATGCTAACTAGACCTCAGTCAGGCCTAAATACCATCTTGTTCAAAATGGATTTCTTCTCTTCCATGTTCACCGTTTCTATAGCACACATTTAAGCAGCATCATGTTGGTCTATTTTCATTGATGTTTTTCTTTGCTGTTCTCGAGGAAAGATACAGTAATGTTGCTGTTTCTAAAGGTGCTTCTGCTAGATCATTGTATTGCATTCATTTACAATACTTTGCCGTGGTTCTTGTGACTAGTTTGTCCTGCCAGGTCTGGGTGACATTATCATGGAGTGGGCAGAATCAATATTCATGAAGTGGGATCGCGCTTAGATGGTAAGGCAATATGACGCTTACTAGAACTGTATTCTGATTTGCTGAAAATGTAACTCCTTTGCTCTCACTATTATGATTTTGCAGAAATGTCTGATTGGCTATACAGGCAAACTGTTTATAAACCCCAGATTTTGGGGGTGAGACAGAGTTTTCCTGAAGACTCTCTCATGCTACTAGAGATGCGGTCTGATTTCTTACTGATTTTGCTGCTCATTTGGGACTCAGACGTTTACTGGTCTTGCACCTTATTCACTGTTATCCTATTTACTGAGAGCCTTCATGGCAATAGATTTATGCACCTGCATTTACCAATTCTGTACCACACATTTTGAATTTTGGAATATATCCTTCAATATTTCTATTCCTGCTAAATAACTAAATTATTGAGTCTGTCCTTTATTTAATTGACTGTATTTTGACGTGCTATAAGGCGCTTTATGTTGAGGACACATTGTCTCATTAAACAGATGTTTAACAGAGTCACCCACGTGTTGTTAAGGTTAGATTTTAGGATGTAAAACTTTAGGGGTTCCCCGCGCTCACATGTGTATGAGGCATCGCCAGTTTTCTTCCTTTTCCTAAAATATGTGTTTCCAGTTATACCATACCAAATAGCAGCCTACAGTGAGTACCTTTCCATTTTATATCATGAATAGAAAGGGACTTTGATGTATGTAACCCGTAACTGACTCAGTCTTTTTGGGCTTCTTGAGTAAAGTTCAGCGTGATTCCAGTCGCACAGTGAGTATGGAATCCACGAATGGGCAAGCCTGTCATACTTTGGGCATTGCAGTGAGGAAATCATAAAAATGATGGCTGCATGTTTTGATTGTTCTCAATATATAGTAATTAGCATTGTAGCCAATTGGTTTTTTTTTTACCCACCATGCAAAATATAGGCGTTCAACACATAGCTTTTTTCCCTTCTTCATTGTGACGCACTTAGTGCAATGGGTATGCCCAGGTCTGAGTCCCGTGCTCACTGTGTCATAGGACTCAAGATATACCCTTCTAAAGAGACCCAAATAAAAGTACACATTCAAAAGGGACCTGGACTGGCAAATCGAGCTAGACTTTTCCCACTGGAGCAGAACTAATGCTGATTTACAGAAGGCTTGTCCCTGTCTGAAATAGCATTGTGAGCCTGTGGATAATGGACAGGGATACCAGAGACTCAGATTGTTTCAAGCGTTTCATCCATCACTTTTTAGCTTTCCTCAAATCTCAAGCAGAGGTCATCAAATAAAGGAGTATTCCTTTGTGTGTATTTTTCGTGATTGTTAGAAGTGCAAAAAGAACTGCTTGTTTTCTCAACACATGAAGGTTCATTTAGTTTCTGTGGCTTGAAAATCCCAAGAGTGGATTATAGGCCAGTTCCCATGACAGAATGTTAGATGTGGAACCACTGTTAGTCATGTCAATTGAAAGGGAATTGTCTCAATTAAAACGTTTATGTAAAACACAGAGTCTTGTGCTATAGTTATTTTTGGAAACAATATCGGTCTTTTGTGTGGCTGAGTTCTTTCTTTTCAAGCAATATTTGTATAAGAAAGGGAGATTTCAAAACCAGACCTGGGAAGATTGACACAACTGTACATTGAACATAAGTTAATAAAATTGTATATTTATAATAAATATAAGTTTTATAAAAATAAGAAAATTGTAATGGTGATACTGCTAAGGTATGTATGCACCCTCTACAGGAGATATTATACTGACTTTGAGAATGTTTTATGACCCTATTACAATTATGTTAAGAGTTCAACATTCATAAACCGAATTTATGCAGTCCTTCTGTGTATACAATCTTCTGCGGTTCCCCGATTTTCAAATGCTCACATTTGTTGCCTATGGGTACACACCCAGATTTCTGTTTTGCCACTGTTCTTCTTGCATCGCTCAGCCAGCAGGTTCAGCTCCACGGTGGTTTCGGAGGTCGTATCCGTGCTCTTTCCTTTGACAACAATGTGCATGACCCGGCCCTTGTTGATGTGGGCATCGAAAGGGCTGTTCCATGGAGGGAACATGGTTGGCTTCTTTTGGATGTAATGTTTCCCATCCTCTGTGAACAAAAAAAATGTGTGTCAACTGCTTACTGTTTCTTTTTAAGTTGTCAGTGTATTGAATCTCTCTTATTAAAATATTAAGTACCACCAGCTTGTAAATAATGTGTAAGTTATAAACGAGTAACTGAATGATGGGAACAAAGGGCAATGAGAGACAAAAACAGCTATTTTTTGCTGGTTATTCAAGCTAAAGGCTCTGTATGAGATCCATAGATAACAACAAAGTACATACATCAGAATTGAACATTATATTACAACAATAACTCCACATGTCTACTCAGTCTGCATATATAAGATTTCCTCTTGGGAGCAGTTTATAAAACACAGGCGTGAAGGTTTGCTTCTGTCTAATGGTCTAGCAGAATGCAAAGGTATTTGCCACCATGTGATCTGCATGCAGTTCCTGGTGCTGTGCTCTTCTGTCCTCCCTTTCTTCCCGAGCTCCAGGTGTAAGTCGTACAAACTCATACTATAAAAGTAAGAAGCATTGGGGAAAGCGTGGGTATTTACTTGCTAAAAAAACACAATGTATCCCAAGGGCTAATGCTTGTGAGTTTTCTAATACAAAAACCATCAAGGATTATACACTTTCATGAAGCCTCTAGTATGCGAAAAGGCCATCAGTGACTGGCATCCATAACTGGCTAATCAACAGGGAAATCTAATCAACTGCTGAGGCATCAAAAGGGCCAGTGTGCTTAGGGAATTCAAGATAAATACTGAATAGATCAGTGTTTCTACTAGCTTGTTCATTCTCTGGAATGCCAGAGCAAATAATGAATCTAAGGAAAGCAACGTGTGAACCAAAAAAGTAAACGTCCAAATATATCTAATACTTGTTACTGAATATGTGGAATCATTATGCCATCATCGCCAAGCAGACTAGATACACATGGTAGTTCTCAGCTGCCTTAAATGAATATATATCCATTGATTTATGATGAGAACCTGGTGTTTTCCCTTAATCAGTACCCCAAAAGCTACTCTATGCAACTCTTACCAAATACTTTAAAGAGAGTAAGGGCAAACAGTTACAAATGCACACAACACTTTCTATCTCCTCAGTGAGTGGAGAGCTTGCCCAGTTAATATTTGGACCCAAGAGATCACAGGGACAATGTTAGGGGTTTATTTCAGTGTTTTGAGTGGCAGAAGGCCAACGATTGTCTCTTGTGTGCACCATGAATTAACTTAACAGGGTCTCTTGAATGATGCAATTATGCGGACGTGGCATTTTCTGCATAAATATGGATTTGCCGCATTTATCACACAATCCATCAGATGCTCCATAATCTGCGGATTTAACAAAAAAGTTGTTTCTATCTCAAATGGATCAAAAGTTACTAGAAACATGGGTGCACATGCTTCAAAATAGTCAATAGCGATTCTTTAATTGTGATTGTTAAGGAATCACAATTAAAGAATCGCTATTGCCTAGGCATGTAAGAATCGCAAATGAATGTGCGATTCCTAAACATTCCTTAATTGCGAAGCGCAAATTGTGAGTCACAATTAAGGAATTGCTTCCCATTCATTCCTATGGGTCTAAAGGACCCATTGGAATGAATGGGAATTGCATGCGCAATTTGCGAGTACCCAGTTTCAAGGGTGCAAGGGTGCCAAAAGGATACTCTGTTGCACTCCTGAAATTTCAATTTATCCACATGTTGTGCACACATTAACTTTAGACTGACGGTAAAGTCGACAGCATGATCACTGACTACATTGTACTCAGGTTCACAGTATCCATACTTTTGTTAATGAACTTCGACCACTATGTTGAATAGCTGTGTAAAGTCAGAGAAAGCCAGTGATATTAGCACATGGTGTCCTTCCTTCCCTTACATGATACATGTTTTAAAGTTCATGTTTACAACCTTTCACTTCAAATAAATGTTAATGCAATGTTGTGCTAAATTAATACTCTCCCATATATTAAAGAACCACGTCCTACATTCCAAAGTCTTTATCATGTTCCTACATTTTGTTTGTTGTCTACTTTACATCCCAAAATGTTTGAAAGTTGTGCATGTTCTTTGGCATTTAGGGGTGAGCCAGACCAATGGTTCAGCCTTGGCTTGACTGCACTGGTTCAGCCTTGGCTTGACTGCAGAGCCATTTTAAGACATTGACAAGTGGGCAACTGCCCAAGTCCCAACCTTCCAAGGGAGGCCCCTGCCCACCCTCCACAAGCACAACCAAAAGACCATTGCATCAGCAATGTTTACCACTTGGCTATGCCTCTTTTGTTTCTGGCCTCTCTGCTGAGACTACTCCACAGGTTTTCAATACTTTCCGATACTCATGGCGAGCCCATATTGACTGATTTAGGATCTGTCACACCTTGTTCTTCTCTTCCTTCTTTGTCCGGTTCTTGGCAAAGACCCTTTGAATCAATTGCGAAAAATCTGATCTCAACTTCATCCTACTCTTTAATTCTCTTTGTCTGGTGGTATGGGCTCCCAATTCTGGGATAAATGTAGAGTCCGTGATGCACACTTTAATGCAGACGATGGGCCTTCTGGGTGCTGTAAGACTACAGACAAGTTGTGGGTACCTCTCATTCTAACATTATGTGTGAGACTCTCATCCACACCATTTGCTCTGCCTCATTAATGTTTTTAGGTTTGGCATGTAGTGGAGGGTGAAATGAACCAGGTGTTTTGAGCAACTTTTCTAAACAAGAAGACAGTGAAAAGGTCACCTACCTTAATATTTCCCAAACTGTTTGCCATGGGTTTTAAAATGTTGAGAAACATAACCAAAATGTTGTTGTTGCTTTCTCTCCAAGAAAGATTGCGTAGGGCTGATGCCCTTGCCACCATGCTTAAGAGCATCAATTTATTATTGAACAAGGACATAATATGCCTGCTGAATGCAGCATACCTATAGGTATCCACATACAGAGCACAGTTAATAAATAGTACAATATAAAAACTGTAAATAAATGCACTGATAAGGTAGTGGGGTATGGCCTCTCCTTGGATGTGCCTATGAAATGTACTCTTTGCCCTGAATTCTCAGAGTCCTCTACAGAATGGGGAAACACGTTGGAAAATGAAGGAGAAACAATATACTCCTGTGGCAGTGGGAGGGTTTCAATTGTAAAATGCTTCTGAGGTGGGTGGTGAGGAGGAATTTCAACCTTAGATTTATGTACCTGGAAAGTGAGACGGGAATGCAGACTTAGCAGACAATTGCAGAACAGTACAACAGTGAGTTAGATTGGTGGATGTAAATATTTTATGGTATTTCAACAGGAAGGTGAACTCCGTAGATGCGGAAAAACAAATCCACAGTCCGGCTAAGTACCACGAATCAGGCGTTAGAATAACGCATTTCAGTGTGCCTAAAACTTGTGCGCTGCTCCCGTATCATGCTTGGGACTCACTCATCTGGCTGAACTACTTTAGTAGCAGAAACACTGACTTATGTGCTGTGGAGGGGACGCCATATCCTGCTGTAAGTTACCTTGTGGGAGGGGCTGGGCTACTTTGCTACAAATTATCATAGCACAGCCATGCTGCCTGCGTGCACCGCCAGCCGCCGCTTGGCTCTGCTTCTCAGTGTGAGCTGCAGTAAATATTTAAGTCGTGGCTGAGTTGCCTTCGGCGAATTAAATTGCTTAGAGTGGTAGACTGTAGTGACCATTGCTGCAACAGTGGCCAGGACTGTCACTTGACCCGACAGGCTAGCCCAGAGCATTCACTGAGGAGGCAGGCGGCAAGCGGTGATTGCCGCTGTGGCTCTCGGCCTACCACCTGAGCCGACCTCGCAGAGCAGAGTTGCTCCAAGCATTACTTCAAGAGACGTAAGCAAGAGAGTGGTGCAATGCAGCCACCAAACTGTGTGTGTGTGATTAATTAATTCTTTCAGGCACTAGCAGCGCGCGATCGGCAGCTGCCTGCAGTCAGTGACTGCCGGTAGTGTTACAGAACTCATTGTAGCTCACAGAAGTTCTGTAATGTCCTGGCATGGTTGCATGTTCCACTATTGCTAATTTATTTTGCATATGTTTACCATATTTGAAAGTGTTCTGTTTTTTACTCCACCTCATCAGAGAGGAGTCTGAAACTCAGACTGCCTACTGTCTAGTCTCTATAATTTAAAGCACAAAGCCAACATATAAAGGATTACTCGTCGCACTTGAAGCATTACTGCTCACCACTCCCTGGCAACCTCAATGTCTGTCGTACTTTAATATTCGGGACCACGTAGGGAACAGGGCCCTACCCCTGTCTATCTTGGTATTAGCGAACCGCAAATGGTAAATGCGGCATGTACGAGTGCTTTACTTATCGTTCTAGCTATGAATGCACTGTGTACACGTTATTCTGCTGCACTACGCGGGTTCCATTTTGGAAGCAGTGGCCATCTTGTCATTGCCCTCACATAGGCTATAATGGAGCAAATACGGGCCTCACAGTACATGGGCTTCTTCTCTGACTTCTCTGTGACCTGGGCAGCTGGCTCTGCTGCCCCGGGTCAAACTGGTCTCACGAGCTCCCCTTCCTCTCTCCACCTGTGATTAGCATCAGGGCTTGACCCGTCATAAAACCCTTTCATTCTACACAAGCCCCTGGCTAATCTCTTTCGCACCTGGCTGTTCCTGCTTTATGACTTGGTTCCCAAAACAGGAGATGCTCATGTTTATTGGGGGGATCTGTTTACATGTAATGTGGGATCTGAACCTTGTTGTGTAAATCATTGTGGGCTGGCCGAACTGGAATGTGGGATGGTCATCATGACTCTGCCTTTTCTTTGTAATGTACACTTGCATATTGCCGTATCATAAAACCTAGGAATGTATGCTTGAGGCAGGAAAAAGGGTATTTAAGATGAAGTCCATTCCTATGATTTTCAGCAGTCTCCTGAGAACATACACGCTGTTGTACTTCTAGGATACCTGTCATTGGTCTGCAGCCAATAAACGATTCTTTGACTTCACCCAGAAGACTCTGTGTTTCTGTAGGTCCGGAACAGGGTGAACCCAGAAGTCATAGGGTGTGTGTCCCTGCACCGCTGGGTCTAAATTACCCAGTACTTCAATTTGGCGCCCAACTCGGGACGATTTCAGCGGTACCAGTCCAAGCCAGAGGTTCGTGAGGAGCTTCGTGTGGAAATTCTGGAGGAAGGCCGCCACTTCATCGACCCCTGCATGTCGACGTGGTCCGAAAGTCTTTTCTGCGAGGTTCTCCGCGTCCCGACGGCTACGAAGGACTGCTGCCCTGATTAATCGACCTGTTTTGGACCCTTGACGAGTTTGAGAGAGCGAAACAATCGAGAGAGTCTTCTGGTGACGTCATCGATCAGCAATATTCAGTTAAGTATAAGTGGAGCGTCTCCCATTCGTTTTGGTATCCCTCGGGATCGTTTGGTTTGATTTGGTAATTGGTGATTTGGTGTTTGCAAACCCCAAAGCCAGAGGACTCGTGTATTCACGAGAATATCGTAATCGATAATCCTTTGACGTTTGGATCTAGACTAGTGAGCGAAGATGCCTGGTTCTAGAATATTTGGTAGAATATTTTGTTTGGGTTGTGGAAGAGATTTCCAGCTGGAAGAATCATGCCCGGTTCCTCCGGTTGGAACTCCAACTTATGAGCTCTATGTAAAACATGGCGTAGGCCCCATTGCATATAACGAAGTGTGGATCCACTACACCAGGAAAGACGGTGTTTTAAAATGGCCCCAAAATGGTAGTTTTGATACCGATATTTTAGATAATCTGGAAATTAAATTGTTTAAGAAGAAAGCCCGGCCGGCGATGTTTGACTCTTTCCGCTTATGGCGAAAGGAAGCCAAACAGAAGGAAATTAAGCTAGCGAAAAAGAATAAGAGAGAGAGAGGTATGTCAGTAATGCAAGCAGCTGTACAATTTAAAGACAATGAAGAGGAGCAAATGAATGAGCAATTGCACAGGCAGCGTAAGTTAGGGATTGACAAATGTTATCCAGCTTTGCCACATTCTAAGCAGGATGAGTCAGAAGAAAAGGAGAAAGATCCCTTAATGTCGCATTTGTTGAGTTCGCCACCCCCGTATGCTCAAACTGCCACGGCGCCTCCCCAGCTTGTAAATATGCCACCTCCAGTGCATATACTGCAAGCCTTGCCGCAACCGCCAGTTGCTTTGCAACCAGTTCCTATTCCTGTAGCGCAGTCCTCTCAAGCGCCTCCGGTAGTGCTTCCAACTGCCCCCGCACTTCCTGCGACTTTGCTTAATCCAGTAACTGCCTCCCCTAACACTCTTCCTTCTACCACTCCAGTACCTGTCTCTACATCCTCTTTTCTTCCCTCTGTTTTTCCCCCTGTTCTCGCCTCAGCTTCTCCTTCAGCGCGACAGCGTTTAGCTAATGTGGTTACTACATTAATGTCGCCTCTCTTTGGGTCATCTGGTGCAACTCCTGGTGTACAGCGTAAGCAGTTGCGCAGCCAATTGCCTAACCCCGATGAGAAAAAGGTAATAGATCACATGGCGCGTAGATGGATCGTTTTTCCTTCACTGTATGATGTGGAATCGGTTGTTAACACTTTCCATCAATGGGATGCCCCGAAACAGAGATATGTATTTGAGAAAATGTGCGAAATTCTCTGTGAAGAATTGGAGGATAGTGGTAGAAATCCGAACCCGCAGGAATTGTGTAGAGTGAGGTTTGATTTTGGAACTGGTATAATCGTGGACCGCGATATAGATAAAGCAGTTGCAGTTGTATTGTCCTTAAGGAATGACGATTGCCAACAGTCATTGTTTGAACAAGAGGTCCTTGTGGGGAAAAAGGCAAAAGCGCGACAATACCCTATGAGAGAAGATCCCCCGGTATGGAAGGAAGCAGTTGCAGCTGTCGGCAATAACCCCGCTGTGCCAGCGCATTTCCAACGTGTTTGGGTGCATGTTCCATGGAAGCGCTCTGAGGTGTTAGCACTTAAGCAGACATTGCCTGATCCCCGTAAAAACCCAGCAGGTTATTATAAAGAGTTGTCACAAACAGCAGGATCATGCGTTATGAATTTGGCAGACATAGACATGTTGTTTGGTAATGTTGTTCCACAGCCTCTATGGGGATCAATTCGTAATGTAGATCACAATGCAGAACTAGGGGATGCATGGGCTAACATTGTTGCTGCTGATGCTAGACAAACGGGTGGTGCGAAACCAGAACCTTTAGTAGCTGAATTGCCTGGTAGAATCATCACGTACATGAAGACAATAATGCCTGCGATGCGCGTAAATTGGGACAAGTTATCTGCATGTAAGCAAAAGAAAGATGAGACAGTGTCAGACTTCTTTACTAGGTTTGAGGAAACGTTTATTGACCACAGTGGGCAAGATATGAGTACTGAGGGTGGCCAACGGTTGTTTGTGGATAAGTTTGTGCAGAATTTACTCCCTGACCTGTGTAAAAAGTTGAAAGATTCAGAGAGTTCTTGGGCTGTTTCTTCTTCAGCGCAAATACTGGCTACTGCACAGTATTATGAAAACAGAGATAAAGACGAGAAAGATAGAACGGAGAAGAAAACGAAGGAACTAAAGACAAAGGTCCTTTTACAGCAGGCCTATCCGCCACGTGGAGGTGGTAATGATTATAGACAACCCCAAGGTGTCTATCACCAACCCCAACAATTTCAGAACAATCAGCAAATGAACGGGTATTATCACCCACGTGTCCCTGTAGGTCCCAACCAATGTTCATACTGCAAAGAGGAAGGTCATTTTAAATATAGTTGCCCTAAATTAATGCAACGGAACGGTAATACGTATGGCGCCAGAGGTAGAGGTGGTCAGCAAGCTCCTAGAGGCAGAGGGCGTGGAATTGTTCCCCAAAACGCGCGTCCTCTTCCGCCCCAAAGCGCCATTAATAGTTTTGATCAGCAAGCTAACGCGACTGGTAATACGGCACAGTATTACAATAATGATTATTATGTGGAGGATGGCGATGCAGAAAATAATGGTTACTAGGACAGCCATAGACAGAGAGAGGGAGTTGTTTCAGTGCCAGTGGATCAGAGTGGACCGTATGTTGAGGTGACTACAGCAAATGTAACGGAGCCTTTTCTGCTAGACACTGGTGCTGCAAAGAGTTCAATCATGCATTCAAAACTCCCTGGCGCACCTTTGTCTGGCGATATAAATGTTTCAGTAGGTTTTTCTGGCGCCCCAGTTAGGAACCCGATTTCCAGTCCCATGTCACTTTCTGTTGGACCTTGCGAGCTGAAAGCGCCCCTGATCCTGACAACTGGTTGTGGTGAGAATTTGCTGGGATTAGATTTGTTGAAAAGATTGCACGCTACACTGTATTGTTCTCCTTCAGGAGTACAACTTACATTAGGCAAGAAAGTGGTTTCCCCAATGTATTTGTCTAAAAACACGATGCCACCTGAATTGTCATCCCTTCCGGATGCCCTTTGGGCTACTGGTCCCAATGATGTGGGCCTCTTGGAGATACCACCATATGTGGTGACTCTAAAGGCTAATGTCAGACTGCCACGTATTCCCCAGTACAAGATCTCTAATGAAGGGCAGAAAGCATTGTTAGACATTGTCAGCGACTTGATTAATAAGGGTGTGATTGAGGAGACAAGAGGCAACGTTTGCAATAGTCCGATTTTACCTGTCTTAAAACGAACGGACCCTTCACAGCCACCTGTTTACAGATTTGTGATTGATCTTAGAGAGGTTAATAAGATTGTTGTGCCTCAGTTTCCGGTTGTCCCCGATATAACTGCCTTGTTAACGATGATTCCAGCCTCTGCTGCATGGTTTTCAGTGATCGATTTAAAGAATGCTTTCTTTAGTATCCCAATTGCAGAAGAGAGCAGAGACATTTTTGGTTTTAGTCTGGGAGGCCGAAGCTTCCGCTTCAAACGCGCTCCCCAAGGCTACTGCGAGAGTCCATCCATATACAGTCAAGCTTTGAAAGCGCAGCTTGATGCACTTGTTTTACCTAGTGGCGCTATTCTGATCCAGTACGTGGACGATTTACTGATCGCCGCGGATACTGAGAAGGTCTGTAAAGAAGCCACATTGTCATTGTTGCGCCATTTATCCGCTTTTCATCACAAAGTGTCTCTCTCTAAGCTGCAATATTGTCGACAAGAAGTGACCTACTTAGGTCATCTCTTATCGAAGGAGGGAAGGAAACTGACCCCAGAAAGAATTCAAGCCATTGCACAGTTGAGTGTGCCAAAAACACAGAGAGAAGTGCGTGCTTTCTTGGGCATTACTTCATACTGTAGGCATTGGATTCCTAGTTTTTCTTTGTTGGCAAAACCTTTATTAGCATTAACATGCAAAGACACACCGAATCCTATCCCATGGTCTGAAGAGTGCCAGAAAAGTTTTGTGGAATTGCGCAATGCATTGTGTTCAGCACCTGTGTTGGGCACTCCTGACTATAGCAAGCCTTTTACATTGTATGTTCACGAGAAAGATGGATGTGCGTTGTCAGTGTTAACACAGCCTTTTGGCGACAGACCGCGCCCATGCGCGTATTTTTCATCCACCTTGGACCCTGTAGCGAGGGCATTGCCAAGCTGTCTGAGAGCGACAGCTGCTGCAGCAATGTCTATCCGACAATCTGCTGGTCTGGTAATGGACAACACATTGATCGTTATGGTCCCACACGCTGTAGACACATTATTAAATAGGACCAAGACACAACACTTGACTAGTGCGCGATTATCAGGGTATGAACTCACACTGTTAGCGAATCATATACACATAAAAAGATGTAATACGCTGAATCCAGCTACGTTATTGCCAATTCCAGCAGACTCAGATGAGATTGAGCAACATGATTGTCTGTTCAGAACAGAAGAAGAGACGAAAGGGAGAGTAGATCTCAAAGATACTCCCCTGACTGAGTGTGATGGCACTTTATGGGTAGATGGGTCATGTTTCAAACTCCCTAATGGTGACACGACTGCTGCATATGCTATCACGACTTTACACACGGTCGTGGAAACTGCACGAGTGCCACATAATTCGGCCCAAGCAGCAGAATTAATTGCCCTCACGAGAGCATGCGTGTTGTCTGAAGGAATGAGAGTTAATATATACACAGATAGCCAGTACGCCTTTGGCGTGGCTCATAATTTTGGACGACTGTGGAAAGAGCGTGGGTTCCTGACGTCACATGGAGCTAAAATTCAGAATGGCAAGTTGGTGAATGATCTCCTTGAGTCACTGACCCTACCGTTGCAAGTTGCGATCATGAAATGCAGTGCGCACAGGAAAGTTACAGATGATGTTGGACGTGGGAATGCGTTTGCTGATGAGACCGCGAAAGAAACAGCCCAGAATGTGAAGACTAGAATGTATGTTGCAGGCCCCGCAAGATGGGTTAATGATGTTGGAATGTGTGAGAACACAATAGAGAGTGTGAAGTCGCTTCAGGCTGAAGCCACAGAGGAAGAGTTAAGCAAGTGGAGAGAGAGTATGGGTAAGTTGGATGAGAATGGTTGTTGGATTGATCTGACAGAACATAGGCGATGGTTGTTGCCTGATGCATATGTGCTTCCAGTGGTTACTATGGCGCATGGAATGGCACATATCAGTACGAAAGGTATCTGTAAGTTGTTGGCTCCAGTATGGCAGAATGTTGGGATTCCCAAGTGTGCAGAGAATGTGGTCAAGAATTGTATAGTATGCTTGAAGTACAACCCTGGTAGGGGAACCCCAACTCCAGCCGGTCACTTTGCACCCCCATCATGTCCATTCGAAGTTTTGCAGCTGGACTTTATTCACATGGATAGGTGCAACAACCTAAAATATGTATTGGTGGTTGTTTGTGCTTTTTCCAAATGGGTAGAGGCTTATCCTCTGAAAGATAACACTGCCCTATCCACAGCCAAAGCCCTTGTGAAAGAGTTTTTCCCCAGGTTTGGAATGCCGAGAATGGTATGGTGTGATAATGGAAGTGAGTTCGTGGGTAAAGTGATGAAGAATGTATGTGAAGGTTTAGGCATAAGGCAGAAATTCCACGCTGCAAATCACCCCCAATCAGCTGGACTAGTAGAGCGCTACAATGGAGCCTTAAAGCTCAAGTTAGCCAAAATTCAGGCGAGCACTGGTCTTAAATGGCCTGACGCTCTGCCTTTAGCACTCCTGTCCACCAGAATGACCATACACTCACGAGTGGGACTTAGTCCCTATGAAGTAGTCTTTGGCCGCCCGGCCAACGTATGGGGTGTGCCAAGGCCTACGAAGTTCAGTGAGATTGAGCATCCAGTACTGCTCGATTACCTGTATGATTTGACTGTTAAACTGCGTGTTTTGCACCAACAGGTACATGATACTCTTCCCCAAGCTTCTGAACCTCCTGGACACCCTATCAACCCTGGTTCGTGGGTCCTGGTCCGGAATTTCCAGCGTAAGGGCAACGACGAGCCTCGCTGGATCGGCCCTCATCTTGTGCTCCTGTCGACGAGATCAGCGGTGCGAGTAAAAGGAAGGAAGCATTGGATACATGGTACCCACTGCAAAATAGTCCCCTTGCCTCTGCCATATGACCAGTGGGTCAAGGAGGGTATCGCCGACACTGAGACAGACACTGTACCTCGTTTTGTACCATTCAGTGACGCACGCCTAAAAGACACAGCTTCAGTCCAAGAGAGTGACAATATTCTGCAGGAAGCTGTGCCACCATCAAATCGACTGGACACCACTGAGCCTGAACTTTTGTTCCAAGACCAAACGGCACCTGGCCGTCTCCGCTATAATTTGAGACCCAGGCCCATGGACAAATAAAGATTTCCTTACTATTTCCTTTTTGGACACTTTTTGCTCTCCCATCTGAAGGACTTTCTTGATTTTTGTTTTTCGAACCACCATCCGGGTTCTGCCGCAGGGTCGCGGTGCCAAGACTTTGGGGTACAGGCCGAAGACGTTAGGTCAACGGTTCTGGTTGGTCTAGGGCGTTTCCCTGGACTGACAGGCGTACTCCTTAGCAGAAGAAACTCATCCACCGCGAGCGGCCCGAGTAGAGGATGGAGTTTTTTAAGATGGAGAGACCAATTGAGGAAATGAACTTTAAAACCAGAATGTGTAGAATTGTAAAAAGTAAATGTTTTGTCTTTTTGTGCCTTTTTACACTGTGTAGTATTATGATGTTTATTGTAGGATTTGTGTTTTTCTCCACTCAAAAGCCCATTGCACCCACTGAACAGCCTATACCTCTTTCTACTGCCTCCTCTCACTCTTTTCACCCTTTGCCTGAACACGAACAGACCAGACGATCGGAGTTTGTAAATAACTCGTTTATCCAGCTCTTGCACCAGCACCAACTAGTAGTGAATACGACCAATTGCTGGGTGTGTGGGTTAATGCCACATACCATTAACAAGGGTATTCCTTATTTGGTGCTGCCATATAGTTATAATG
Source organism: Triturus cristatus (assembly GCF_964204655.1). NCBI lineage: Eukaryota > Metazoa > Chordata > Amphibia > Caudata > Salamandridae > Triturus > Triturus cristatus. Next base: position 854,455,199 of record NC_140585.1, on the reverse strand, counting down.
GATCGTCATGGGCATTCCAGACCATGTTTCTCTACGCCCTAGAGACATACTCCCCTCGCCAACCGCGTTCCATCAGACCTGGTACAAATAATAAAGCCTTAGTGAGAGGAATTGCCGATATGAGTAGGGATATCGATGCACACTCATCCATTCCCAAAGAAGAGTTGAGACCTTATGTAGGATGGAACGCGACGGGGTATAGTATTAGTCTGGGTGAAAGACAGCGAAAAATCTCATCTCCAATCTGGGTCGTACCCCACATGGGTCGGTTCTGCTTACAGGGTAATGGTCAGAACCCTAGAGCTCAACTGGGAAGAAGTGACTGCACTGAAACGTACACGTTCCCGTCACAGTTTTCCCCTGCGTTTTTAACTGCCAAGGGTACATATTTCATCTGTAATGACCGAGCATATACATGGTTGCCCCCTGATTTCTCGGGCACATGTTATATTGCGAATCTGCTACCGCCTACATTTACTGCCGCCTCCGACTATCACAAGACCAGAGTTGTGAGAGGTGTGATTAGTAAGGAGGACACTGCCGGTCAGGAAGCGGGAGACTTCTTCTTGGGTTTCCTGCCGTTTTGGGGACCTATGGTCAATAGTAGGAACCTGAGACAGCTGACTCGTGTGGTTGAATCCACCGTTAATGTAACGGCTGGTGCCCTTGGTAATTTGACAGCTGAGCTCCAAGCGGATCGCCTTATGACTTTGCAGAACCGCATGGTTCTAGACGTTATTCTTGCAGACCGCGGTGGGGTATGCAGGGTTATCCAATCCAGTTGCTGCATTTTCATACCAGATAATGCTCCAACAGTGTATCAAGCCATCTCCAAACTCCATAAAATATCTGAATCCATACACGTGGATAAGGGAGATTGGTCACTGGTGGGGTGGTTCTGGGAACTGATATCTGCCTGGGGTTGGAAAGTTCTGATGGTCATTGGAATGATCTTAGCCATTCTTTTCCTGTTCTGTCTGTGTATACAGTGTGCTCCTGCGATATGTGGCCTCTGTGCTACCTTATGTATAAGGAAACCTGTATCGAGGGACAAGCTAAGTAATAGGATGATGCTACAGCAACATCTCCATGACTTCGTGAACATTGACCTAGACTCGGATTAAGATGAGTATAGTGATTGCCTATGTAAGGGCAAAAGGAGGGTCTGTCGTACTTTAATATTCGGGACCACGTAGGGAACAGGGCCCTACCCCTGTCTATCTTGGTATTAGCGAACCGCAAATGGTAAATGCGGCATGTACGAGTGCTTTACTTATCGTTCTAGCTATGAATGCACTGTGTACACGTTATTCTGCTGCACTACGCGGGTTCCATTTTGGAAGCAGTGGCCATCTTGTCATTGCCCTCACATAGGCTATAATGGAGCAAATACGGGCCTCACAGTACATGGGCTTCTTCTCTGACTTCTCTGTGACCTGGGCAGCTGGCTCTGCTGCCCCGGGTCAAACTGGTCTCACGAGCTCCCCTTCCTCTCTCCACCTGTGATTAGCATCAGGGCTTGACCCGTCATAAAACCCTTTCATTCTACACAAGCCCCTGGCTAATCTCTTTCGCACCTGGCTGTTCCTGCTTTATGACTTGGTTCCCAAAACAGGAGATGCTCATGTTTATTGGGGGGGATCTGTTTACATGTAATGTGGGATCTGAACCTTGTTGTGTAAATCATTGTGGGCTGGCCGAACTGGAATGTGGGATGGTCATCATGACTCTGCCTTTTCTTTGTAATGTACACTTGCATATTGCCGTATCATAAAACCTAGGAATGTATGCTTGAGGCAGGAAAAAGGGTATTTAAGATGAAGTCCATTCCTATGATTTTCAGCAGTCTCCTGAGAACATACACGCTGTTGTACTTCTAGGATACCTGTCATTGGTCTGCAGCCAATAAACGATTCTTTGACTTCACCCAGAAGACTCTGTGTTTCTGTAGGTCCGGAACAGGGTGAACCCAGAAGTCATAGGGTGTGTGTCCCTGCACCGCTGGGTCTTAATTACCCAGTACTTCATGTCCAGAAGCATTTCGTTTATCCCAGCATGTGTGTACTAGCTGAGCATGAACAGCAGAACCTGTGGGGCACATAAAGACAGGGTCCCTCAGCAAAGATGGAACATTTGTTGCATGACTCACATTTGGGGGCTGGTGGACTTGGCCCTTTTTGGCTTCCCCCAAGACCTTTTTTCTGACATGGTGTTGCCAACTTAGATGCTTTGGGCACTTTGCCACTGCTGATCAGTGTCAAAGTGCAAGTGCTCCCTGTATAAAGTGTAATGGTAATTGGTTGTCCATAATTGGCATGTTTGTCTTAATAGTAAAGTCCCTAGTAAAGTGCACTATGTCTGCAAGGGCTGGTAATACAAATGCTACTAGTGGGCCTGCAGCACTAATTGTGCCACCCACATAAGTAGCCCTGAAAAGAGATCTCAGGCCTGCCACTGCAGTGCCTGCGCACAGTTCATTAAACTGCCTTGTTGTCCTGACAAGTGCACCCACTTGCCAGGCCTTATCCTTCCCTTATTATGCACATCAGACACCCCTATGGTAGGCCCAAGGTACCCCCCTGGGAAGGGTGCAGTGTATGTGAAAGGTAGGACATGTACTAAGGTGTGTACCATGTCCTGACAGTGAAATACTCTCCATTTAGTTTTTCACTGTTGCAAGGCTATCTAGCCCATTGGACAGAATGGGGAAGGCCCTTTGTTAAAAAAGCCTGCTGCTTATCCCAAAGTTCTGTCAAATTTTCGACCCATTTCTCTCATTTCTATCTTTTCTAAGTTCTTGGAAAGACATATCCACTCTCACCTCGTCAAGTTCGTGGATACAAATAAACTCCTTCACTCCTCACAGTCTGGCTTTCATGCTGGTTTCTCGACTGAGACCACACTTCTAGGCGTTACAGAAAGACTGCGCCACCTATTGGATTCTGGTGATACAGTCGCGCTCATACTATTAGATCTGAGCGCGGCTTTCGACACCATCTCTCACCCCATCCTGATTAACACTCTAAAATCTTTTGGCATTTGCGGTTCTGCTTTGGACTGGCTATCCTCCTTCCTTACCGACCGCACTTTCCAAGTCTTTTCTGCGTTGGACAGTTCCAACGTCTTTCCTTCACCTTTTGGAGTTCCTCAGGGCTCCATTTTGAGCCCTTTGCTCTTCAATTTGTATGTCAGGCCTCTTGCGGACATTGCTGCTAACTCAGGACTGTCCCTTTTTACTTACGCCGATGACTCCCAAATCATTTTTTCGCTTTCCAAATCAGACTCCTCTTCTTCCTTCTCTGTTCTCCAGTTGGGCCTACGCCAAATTGCTGCTTGGATGAACAACAATTATCTAAAGCTAAACGCAAACAAAACTGAGGTCCTTATTCTGAATAAGCAGAAGGATCTTTGGGGCGCATGTCACTGGCCGAACGAGTTGGGTACTCTTCCTCGTCCTGTCGACCATGTCCGTAACCTGGGCTTCTACATTGATGACTCCTTGAAAATGCACCATCAAGCTATCAAAGTTGCAGGCACCTGTTTTACCATGGTTGCGTAAAATTATTTGGATGCTGCCTAAAGACACCCAAAAAACCGTAGTCCATGCTCTTATTACGTCACGGCTGGACTACGGAAACGTTCTGTTTTTGGGTGCAAATAAGGCGGTATCCCGTAGGCTGCAACTTGTGCAAAACTCTGCTGCCCGACTTCTATGTGGGGTTCCTAGATGTTCTTCTATCTCCCATCATCTCCGTGACCTACACTGGCTTCGAATTGACAAGCGGATTGAGTTCAAAGCTCTGACCTTTATGTATAAAATCAAATGGGGCTTAGCACCGGACTATTTACAGACCCTTGTCTGTCCGTATGTTCCAACTCGTCATCTTCGCTCCGCTCACTTGAAAAATTCCATGTTCCCAGGTTCAGACTTTCTAGAATGGGAGGTAGATCCTTTTCCGTCTTAGGTCCCTCTCTCTGGAACTCAATTCCTCTTGCCTTTCGTAGGGAGCCTTCGTATCCCCACTTTCGTCGTTTACTGAAGACTTGGCTTTTTAATCAATAATTTCTTCCCTTTTCAGTTCTCGCGTCTAGGCGCCGGGAAACCCTTGTTGGGTAGCTGTTGCGCCATATAAATTGAATAAATATTAATAATAATAAGGCTGTGTAATATGTTTCCAGCCTATCTTCCCATAGGTTTAAAATGGAGAGGTGAAGTTTAGTGTGCCTGAACTCACAATTTAATAACACATCTTTTTGTGAACTGGGTTTTTGAATTGTGTGTTTAGAAACCATGCTTTTAGAAGTGGCTGGTATTTTGTTCTAACAGTTCTGTGTGTCTCTGCCTGGTTGTGGATTGACTGTCCGGATTTAAATGTGATAGGATCTGGGAATGTCTTGACCCAGGGGAGGAGTAGGTAAGACAGCCACTGCTGACCTGCATCTGGAGTGTAGGGGGGAGGAGTAGCCCCTAGAGGTGAAGAGGCCTGGGCTGCTGCCATGAAACAATGGCTCCACCGCCTGCTGAGTGATTGAGGAATCAGACCCCCACTATCAAAGGAAGAACGTGTCACTGTCAGAGAGACAGCCAGAACTGGTTTGGACAGGGGTCAGTGCCCCCTGAACTCAGAGACATTTAGGGGTATAACTATGAGAGCTGAAACCCCTGAATTTTAGACTGATCAAGACTGAAAAGGATTGAAACTACTTTGCGGTCAAGAGGAACCTCTGCCAAGGAAGAACAGCTGAAGAGACTGAAGAGAAGGACTGACCCTTGCTGTGTGTTCTGGGGCTGGCCTGCAGTTTTCTGATTTAACTAAGGAGAGGCTAAGGGACTTTGTTGTGTGCTGTGTCCCCCTGCTTAAAAGGACTTTGCTGTGTGCTGTGTCCCGAAGTAACATGTCTCCAAGGGCCCGAGGAGAGCTGGCTCCCTGTTGTGGAAAATCAGGAACATAAAGGTTTCCAACTCAGTCTCAGCGATGCTGTATGAGTGTGCTTCGTGCAGCCTGAGACCTTCGTGAGGATTGCCCTGTGATCGTGTGAACCCGGAGTCCAAGTGAGTCTCAGCGACGGTGTGTGCGTGTGCTTCGTGCAGCCTGAGACCTTTGTGAGCATTGCCCTGTGATTGTGTACACCCGGAGTCCAAGTGAGTCTCAGCGACACTGTGTGTGTGTGCTTCGTGCAGTCTAAGACCTTTGTGAGGATTGCCCAGTGATCGTGTGCACCCGGAGTCCAAGTGAGTCTCAGCAACGCTGTGTGTTTGCTTCGTGCAGCCTGAGACCTTCGTGAGGATTGCCCTGTGATCGTGTACACCCGGAGCTCAAGTGAGTCTCAGCGACGCTGTGTGCGTGTGCCCTGTTGCAGCCTGAGACCTTCATGAGAATTGCCCTGTGACTATGTGTCCTGGAGCAGTCTTGTTCTCTGCTTCGATCAACAGCGTGACCAGAAGTGCTGCGATTTTCATTGCCATCGGCCCGGACCGGCATCCCCAGAGGAGCTGTGAGAATTCACCGCCGCCGGCCCAAGCCTGCCTTTGCCAAGGAGGGACCTCGAACCATCACCGCCGGGGATCCAAGTTCCACTGTCCAAGATCAACGAAGTCACACAGGAGGCACAAGCCGCGAGGACAGGAGAGGAGAGTGAGATTTCACCCCCAGGTAACGCTCAGCGAGCGTGCATGTGTTGCCGCCTGGGGCGGGGTGCAGGCTACGAGAGAAATGCTCTCGGCCTTTCCCATCTTTGTAGCGCGAGCCTCCGCTCAAGTCCGTATCGCGGCCCGTACGTGCCGGGGAGTGGCAGTACCGGGCCGGAGTGGAACAGGGACTTTGTTTTCCATCATAACAGTGTTGGGGGCATGTAGCTGACCGCGAGTCAGTAAGAGTGGCATAGAGACCGTCCAGAGCACCGCGATCGGTGCGGAAGTACATTATTTTTGCAGTACGAACTGCCTGATTGTTGCATTACGAAGTGCCTCATTTATGCATTACGAACTGCCTGATTGTTGCATTATGAATTGCATTATTTTTGCATTACGGACTGCCTGATTGTTGCACTACGAACTGCATTATTTTTGCATTACGAACTGCCTGATTGGTGCATTACGAATTGCCTAATTCTTGCATTACGAACTGCATAGCATTGCATTAGGACTGCATTTGATCATAGTGAATGGCTCATTAATACTGCAAGAACCTACAAGTGCTTGCTGGCCTAATAACTGGCAAGGTGAAATATTACAAATATGCATATGTTGGATTTTTGTCGTTTAGTCTCACGTATCTTTTCTTTATAAGCATATAATTGTTTTTATGAGACTCGTGTGGTGTCCATTTGTGGTGTTATCACTGTGTTACTGTGAGCGTGGTTGCAAATACTTTACACATTTACCTTGGAGATAATCCTGGCTGCTCGTGCCAAGCTACCGAGGGGGTGAGCAGGGGTTGTCTGAGAAGGTGTCCTTCCTTTCCCTGACTTAGAACAAGGGTCCCTATTTGGACTAAGGTACCTACCTCAGCCAACTAGAGACCCCCAGTTCTAACAGGGACCTACTGACACTACTTATTACTGTACTTGGAAGGTGTAGGGTGCTCGCCCAGCTTCCAGGCAACAGTACAGTAATTCACAGCAGAGAACATCAGTTTTCCATCCCATAACCGAGATCTTATCTGTAAATCAACTGAGCTGGCCAGCCCAAGTCTGGCTATATTTACTTGCTGCAATAGCCATATCAAGTGCCACACATTTTCATGGCAAACTCTAATGCTTGCAGTGATGAAAAACTAAAATGACCAAAAAGTGTTAGACTAACCAATGCCTAGCAGTTGGCAGAGCTGATATCCTGAAACTGTTAGACTAAGCTGACGAAAACACTGGCATTTCAGAGCTCCCAGGTACACAATTGTGTCCAGTGAACCACATACAGTGTATACTCAGGATGAAACTGGGATCCTTTCTGAGTACATCTCATTCTGTTAAGAGTTGTCACAGACGGGGGCAAAGCACAAGGCAGCTGAGAGCGGCTGGACTTGACATCGGAGCACCTGGCATCAGGGGCAGTCTCAGAAAAATATGACAACCTATGGTGAAAAAAATACCACCGGTGGATTACTTTTAGACCTAGCACTTCCCCCCATTAATTTGTGAATACTTGATTGCCCCCTACCTCTAAACCAAGCCTCTAAGCTGCTATCAGAAAGAGTACTAAGACAGTACCCATCCTTCTGTTGTAGTCACAGACCAGAAAACTCTTGTTACCTTCTCTCCCTCCTCTGTCTCAATCCTTTCCTTGCTATTCATTTCTCCCTCTCTCCTGTTAGCTCCTTCCTCTACAGTTTCACATCCCACCCTCCTCTTCTCATTATACACGCCACCCCCTCCCTTCACTCTCTCTCACTTTCCCTTTCTCTGGTTTTCCCCTTCTTTCATCTCATTCTCTTGATCCTTCCTGCCTTCGATCATCTTCCACTTGTCTCTTCCGTCTTTGTTTCTTTTTTCCTCTCAGTCACTTTTTTCACGCTTTGCTTCAGTACCTCGCATTTTCTTCTTTCCTTCTCCATATTTCTTACCTTCCCATTGTCTCGGTCTTCCTCTCGCCTCTCACCACCTGATTCCATCTCTTTTCTAACCTATTTTGTCTCTGATTTTTTGGTCTTTCTCAAAGCCTCTTCCTCCTCCTTTTCTTCCTACCTATCACAAATCCTCCTCCTCCTTTTGCCTCTATACCTACTTACCTGTTATGCCCTTCCTTTGTTACTCTCTCTCTTTTCCCTTTCCATGTCTGCTTTTGTCAAATGTGTCTCTCCTCCAATCTCACCTATACCCCTTCTTTTTTATCTCTTTCCCTCTCTCACCTCTCTCCTCCTTTTGTCTACCTCCTTCCCGCTCACCCCTCTCTTTACTCCCATTGTCTCCCTCCTTCTCTCTCTCTCCTCTCCCTCCTCCTGTTGTTTTTCTTCTTCCTTCTCATCCCTCTCCTTCCACCTTAAACAAAATGTATACATACATAGTCTGCAGTGAAGGCATGTGCTGTCTTAATGAGCCGCCTGGATTCTACAGAATGTTCAAAACAGGACAGTATGGCATGCACTGTCACTGTCCCTGTTGCTTTAGTGCTAAAAGAATGAGAATAGCTAACGGCCCAGGCTGTGACCAAGTGTGTGTTCCTGTGCCCTCCCTTACGCTTGTGGTTTATTTCTCTAAACCACCGGGGGAAATTTAAAACAGGTTTCTGGCAGTCATAAACTGTTTGCTATGTTGTATGGGAGATTACCGCGCCAGCCTCAGCTTGTGCGGATAATGCAAAATGGTGCTTGACAGTCTGTCTATGCGCAAGTCAGCTGAGACTGTGTGACACTTGAGCTGAGATGCCTCTGTGTGCAACTTGCTCATGCTGGGGCCTAATACATCCTTCCTCTTGGGCCAGGTCCCATGTGGACATGGAGACCATTTCTGGTGCTGTGCAGCAGTTGTAAGATGTTCTTGGAATTTCTTGTTGCTCAAATGTGTTTAATTTCTGATATTTATATATTTACCTCATCTTCATTTTTTGATTTTGCTCGCGAGAAAGTGTCACTCATAGTCGTTGAAATGTCACTCATAATTACACTGAAATTATGAAAATGTCACACATAGAAATCTGAAAGCTTGGCAGCTATGAATCAATGGAACAGGAACACAGACCTTCAATAGATGGTTCATGTATTTTGAACAAGACTCAGTTCAAGGATATCATGCAGTTTGAAGTGTGGGAGCTATCCGCATGCATGAACATGCACCTCCAACACTATGGGCCTTATGTAGGTGGCCTGGCATTTACCACTTCATAAATACCGAATCATACCGATTCGGTATTTATGAAGTGGTAAATGCTATGTAGGTATTCCTGCGGTAAAAATTACCGAATCGTAGAAATTCGGTAATTACCGAATCGGTATTTACCGATTCGGTAATGAGGCATACCTTCCCATTGATTGAATCACTGGGAAGGTATGCCTCATTACCGAATCGGTAAATACCGATTCGGTAATGGGGGGAACACAATCAAGGGTGGCAGGGTGTCACATTGACACCCTGTTGCACCCCTGATTCCTGCATGTGTGCACATGTGGCACACATACATGCCCTAAGGGCATGTATGTCTGCCACATTGCACACTTCTAAGCGCTTGAAAATGCATTTACAGAGCCATTCTTCATTTACCACCAACTATTAGTTGGTGGTAAATACCGACTCCACACGACACCCACACACTCCCCCTACATATCATTACAGGATTCGGTATTTACCAAATCGGTAAAATTACCGATTCGGTAATTTTACCGATTCGGTAAATTACCGAATCCTGTAATGTGCCCCTACATTGCAAAAGCCTAAATACCGGTCGGTAACGGTATAATTACCGAAAATCGTCCATTACCGACCGGTATTGGGCTACCTACATGAGGCCCTATGTGCCTCTTTTTTTTTTTTATTCATCTATATCAAATAGATCAGTAGTTAGTTCAAAGTACATTTTTAAGCATATAAAAGTTTTAAAATGTAATTAAAAAAATAGGACTGTGTGGGACACTGTAGAAACAGGAGGGAGGAAAAAATGCACATTAGAGGGAGAAACACATGGGATCGGTGAAGAAACACACAAGCAAGAGAAGCAACGTGGAGCACAGGGAGGAAGTGCACATGGGCGAGGGAGTTCAACATGGAGTGTGGGTGACAGGGAAGGGAATGCCACGGATAAAAGAAAACACAAAGGGGATACCACATGAGACAGACAGCAGAAAAACTCATGCTCTTTCATGGACTACTTAAGCAAAAAGAACGAAGTAGTTCCCTAAAAATAAGCAATGGAAGCCAGTATCCCTGCCCAACGTTGCCCTGACAACATTGATTCTACCATTACCAGCCCTGCTCTATGCCCTCTGACTCTATCAGCACTATTGGCTCGAGTTAAATCCGGTTCCCCTAACAATCACTGTCCCCCACTCATCTTAAAAGAGGTTTTGTCCCACCTTCCCCACTGTGTGCTTCCACTTTTAAACGAATCCCTTTCTCAAGGTAAGGTCCCCTCTGCTTTCAAGAAGGCAATAGTGGTACCACTATTAAAAAAAACCTGGGGCTGACCCCCTCAATCACTCTAATTATCGCCCCATATCTCTACTTCCATACTTAGCAAAGCTTCTCGAAGCCCATGTCGCCAAATCTCTATCAAATTTTATTGAACAATCCGATCACCTGGAACCCAACCAAGCCGGTTTTTGCCCTGCACACTCCACCGAATCAGTTATCCTCGCCGTACTAGACACTCTACGATCGAATGCAGACAAAGGCATCCATCAGGCCCTCATCCTCCTTGATTTGTCCACCGCGTTCGACACGGTGGACCATCACATTCTCTTGTCTCGTGTCGAACAGGCAGGCATACAAGGCTCTGCATTCAACTGGATTAAGTCATTCCTCGAGGACAGAACGCAAGCAGTTCGTCTCGGCCCCTTCACCGCACCCAGGATGGTTTCTTCTTGCGGGGTCCCCCAGGGCTCATCCCTTTCCCCTCTCTTAATCAACCTTTATCTCAGACCCCTTATCAGTTCCCTAAAACATATGAAGGTCACCACATTTAACTACGCTGACGATCTCCAACTCGTCTTCACGCTCAGTGGACCTAACTCAGCCTCCGATTTTCAAGACACCATGCTCCACATTTAGCGCTGGATGAACTCCAACCACCTTAAACTTAATCCTGGCAAAACCACACTCATCTTGCCAGGAAACAGCGCAACCACGTGGGGCCCCCATTTTTGGCCTACTGATCTTGGCCCCCCCCTACTCCCTCCTCCTCAGTGAAAGGTCTAGGAGTGACATTAAACTCCGATCTCTCGCTTAGAGGTCAGGTAGGATCGGTGGCTTCCTCTTGCGTCTTCCAGCTCAGGAAAATCCGGAAAATAGCTCACCTTCTTACCCCCTCGGCCCTCATTCAGGCAGTCATAGCTCTTGTTCTTTCACGCCTCGACTTCTCCAATTCTATCTACTTCGGCCTGCCCATGTTCCTGTTTAAACGCCTTCAAATGGTACAGAACCAGGCAGCCAGGCTAATCTTCAAACAACCCAAATGGCTCTCTGCCAGGCCCCTGTTGGCCAACCTACACTGGCTCCCAGTCGCACAGCGCGTGGCCTTCAAAACCGGGTGCCTCATCTTTAAAGCCTTACATGGTAGGAGCCCTAAATTTCTCAGTAGTCGTATTGTGAATTACACCCCAAGTCGCACCATACGGTCGGGCAACCTCAGGCTGCTCGCCATCCCGACCATCAAACTCAAACGACAAGGAGGGCTTAAATTCTCTTACCTTGCACCTAGTTTTTGGAACTCGCTGCCCCTAGACATCAGATCTCAGGACAACCTCATGGGCTTCAGAAAAGCCCTCAAAACACAGCTATTTGCACTATCACATATCTAGCCTTCCTGCTTTGTTACTGGGCTTCAAATCAGCGCCATGAAACCTTTTGGTGTACGTGCGCTCTATACATTTCTTATAACATAACATAACATAACAAAGAGTAAAGAGGCTATGCTCCAAGGGAAGGACAAATATTAATACAAAATGACCAAGGCAAGCTGTTAGAAACTGGGTTTCAGGATGACTGGGGTGTTAGCCCTGGTTAAGCATTACCCACAATTCTAGTAAGGGTAATACACCAGCAATCCTCAAATTAACCTGTGCTCACCCCCTGGTAGCTTGGCACAGAGCAGTTAGGCTTAACTTGAAGGCAATGCATAAAGTATTTGTGCAACATGTCAAACTGTAAAAACTGTGTAAACACCACACATAAAGATCCCACACCAGTTTAGAAAAAGAGAGAATACTTCAATAAATAAAGCAAGACCAAAATGCAAAAATTCAATGTGTAGGACCAGAGATAAGGATCTTTAAAGAATTAAGTGAAAATAGCCGCAAAAAGCACAAAGAAACAACAAGGGATATCTGGATGCACTGAACCGGGACAAAGTAAAAAGTTCAGGCAAACCACGATGGAACGTGGGCCGGATACAGGGTCTAATTTGGGCCTGCTGAGCAAAAATATCGTAGTCCGGGTTGCGTGAATGTTTATGATCCTGTCGACAGTGGGGATGCGCAGCACAGACAGGGCGATGCATCAATGTTGATCCACGTGTGCGATGTGCTAGTCCTGTTTGCACAGCAATGGCAATGGTGATGCGTTGGCTCCGGTGAGAGTGTTGCTGCAATGCAGAGATTCAGCATTGACGTCGAGGCTGTCGTCGAAGAAGATGTGAGGATCTTGCTTCTAGCAAAGCATTGTGCAGTGATGGTTCCGAAGGCGGAGAGGTATCCCTGAGGCATTCAACAGCAGTAATGCACCAGTTTGGTTCATGCAACAGGGGCGATGCACCAGTTCTGATCTGCACAGTAGCGGTGATGCGTTGGTGCTAACCCACACAGTGGTGACAATGCACCGGTTCCCTTCTCTGCAGCGGTTTTGATTCGTCAGTTCTGTTAAAGCAAGCACCTTAGGCCCACTTCCAAGGATCCAGGATTCGAGTGACACCAGTCGACAGTGTAGACTCAGAGATGGCAGAGTCCAAGTACAGAAGGATGATAGTTGGATGTCTTTTATGTTCCTGACACTTCAGATCAGGAGGCCAGCCAACAAGCCCTTGGAGTCGCTCTGGGTTCTGGGGGTCGAGTGATGCAGATCTAGTCCTTCTCACCCAGACCAGGAAGGCACCAGGCAGCAGGACAGCAGAGCAGGAAAGCAGTTCTTCCATAGAAGCAGTCCAGCTGTGTAGCAGTCCTTCAGCAGCACAGCAGTCTTTCTTCCTGGCAGTGTATCCACAGGTCCAAAAGTGTAATGCAGTAGTAAGGTCTGGGGTCAAGTTCTGATACCCAGTGGTGCCTTTGAAGTGGGGGAAACTTCAAAGAAGGGTCTTTTAAGAGCCATTCGGTCCTTCCTGCCCTGGCTCCAGACTCATTGCAGGGGGGGTAGGCACGCCTTTGTGTGGGTACAGGACAACAGCCTATGCAGGTGTAAATGTGAGGCTGTGTCCAGATCCTCCCTCCCATCCCCTCAGGATGGCCCATCAAGTCACACCTAAGCTCCAAATGTGTGTGGCTGTCTAGAGTGAATGCACAAAGCCCAGCTGTCGCCCAACCCAGACATGCCATCAGAGAGGCTGCAGGCACCCAGTACTAAGGGCAGGAAAATGCCAACTTTCTAAAAGTGGCATTTTCAATACCGTAATGATAAATCTGGACTTTGCCATCAAAGATAATTTATCATTGCAATTCCATAGGTACCAAGCATGACAGATCCACCCCCTCTCAATTAGGAAATACAGCTTATTAAATGTAATAAGGAATACCCAATGTTATCCAATGAGAGAGGTAGATCTCACAGTAGTAAAAAAAAAAAACCTGGGATTTTTTCACTACCAGGACATTTAAGACTTAAACGTACATGTCCTACCTTTTGCTTGCACAGAACTCTGTGTTATGGACTACATACTGCCTACCTTAGTGGTGACTTACATGTGATAAAAGGGGAATTTGAGGCTTGGCAAGGGGTTTACATGACATGTCGACATGGAAGTGTAACACACAATCAGGCTGCAATGGCAGGTGTGGGACATGTTTTAGAGTTCTATTTAAGTGGGTGTCATAATATGGGCTGCAGGCCCACTGGTAGCATTGAGTTTACGGGTCCTGGGTATATGGTATACCACTCCACATGAGACTTACAAGTAAATTAAATATGTCCATTAGGTATATGCCAATCAAACCATGTTTAGGGGAGTGAGTACAAACACTTTAGCACAGGTTATCAGTCGTAAAGTGCACAAAGTCCTAAGGCCAACAAAAACGAGTTCAGCAAAATTGGGCGCAAGCAGGCCAAATGTTTGGAGGAAGACCAACTTAATGCTGACAGGTCTAACACAAGCCATCAAGTAAGAAGGAAACATAAGAGTAACAATAAAGACTACCAATTGTCAGCAACGGGTGGTGTTTAATCCCACAGTAATTTCCTAGTAAATTGACAGTAGATCATTTTCAACCAGGCAGCTGCGCTGTTTGGTAGGCTTGACCTAAAAATGGGACTGACTGGAGAGGAAAGCAATAAATTAGAGAGAGTGAATTAGGCTCTTAATCCCTCATTTAGAATTTTCCTCGGCCTTGTTCATTACCAAGAAGAAGTATACGTGTTCAAGGCGATTTGCGTTAGTGAATGCTGTTGCAACTGTAATAGTTAATAGCTTGCTTTTGATGCATATTAAATGTTTTGAATTATTGCTTTCTTTTGAATGATTGTTCATGCCCTGACTGTTTTGCTACGTGATGTTACTAAATTTGTATTGCATGCAACATTCAGTTTTTTTCCTAGGTGTATGTGAAATGCATATGAGAAATCCTAGTATACTGCACACCACACTGAAGTTATTTATTAATCCATACTGAAAATGTAACAAATTACAAATGTTTTGTCTTTCCTCAGTTTGAAAATATATTCTATATAATTTGGGAAGAAAACAAACTCGATCTACTTCCTACAGTGCATCTTCTTCCCCTATGACTATCAAGGCATTGATGTTCTAGCCCCCATTCAAATGATTTGTTTCCTATATATTCATTTCTGTGACTCTTCAAATAACATATTGCAGAGAGTCAGTAATAGGTATATGTAGAACTGATAACAGTGGGTGAAGACAAATCCTATTACTTCAACCCCTTGTCTAGGTTTAAGAGAAAGCAGTGTGATACTGTAGATACCACGATTTTAGTCCTGTGTCTTTTGAGAGTTGAAACGTGGCTAATGGTCTTAGTTGAACCTGTAGCAGGTCAGCGGTCCTGCTATCCGCAGACCCGGATGTACAAGCACAACATCCTCTGGCCAGGTGTGGCCAGAGGCTTTAAATAAAGGGGAGTGGACCGCTTAGGATCTCACTCCGACACAAAATGGGGAATTGACAAGGAGACATATCACCCCCAACACCACAGAACACATTAGACTGAAGGACCACATTTCAAAGTTTTTAAATGGGATGTCTGTGACAGAAAGCAGCACAAGAAAGAGGCCTTCATTCGTTCTTTACAAAATCCACTCATGGAGATATGTAAGTGGCGCTATCTGCCCCTAAAAGCCAAACAACGTATTAGAAGCATCCATTTATGTTGTTATTCAGTGCGACTAGTCTGCGTTTTAGTTTTAGCCCTCGTTGGGACACAAGCAGGATTTAAAAACTGGAATACACCACATCCAGTGGGTCAGTGACAAGAGCCGGTTCCCCGCGTAATGCACATGTGGCCTTTTGCAGTAATACTTTACCAACTCCTTCCCTTAACCTTTCTCCTCTCCAGAGCCAGCTAAAATGGCGGCTTTTAGCAAGTGATGTTAGGGACTGCACACATGCTCTGGTATGTTCGCAATCACTTTTCTATAAATGCTTTCAGTGTTCATGAGGCATTTTACACTATGATGACGTATCACGTTTCAGGCTAAATCATTTTGGCAATAAAAGAAAACATCTGCCTGTTTTCTTTATACTTGTTTTAACTTCTGCTCCCACAAACACGTGGACTTCTAAGTACTTTCTGGGTTCAAACACTGTGCAGAGGCTCTCAAGAGGAAAATGTCATCGGAGCTGGGGGTACCCACCAATCCATGCGTCAGATAAGGTCAGGGTTTGTAAAGGGCACGGTTATTCTACTTCAGAGCTTTACAACACCCTTCAAAGGTGTCTGACCTACAGCAGCCTGCCAGACCCACTACCAATGAGACTGACACACTGCAGCTTGCGGAACAGCTGCTCCCAAAACCAAGGAAGGGACAGTGGCCTTCATGAAGCAAACATCAAGCATTGGAACAGGAAACATTATTGATTAGAAAGTGTCTCTTATTCTGTGTAATAGAACACAAAATAGGTCTGGCATGCGAGTTATTATACCTTTTATAAAACTGATACAAAAAACCTCAAGTCTGGAAATTCAAGGTTGAAATACCACACCATTCGCCCACGTCATGAGAATGACTCTTTAAAGCTCCAACACGTATTAAATGGCTCTAAATTCTTGTTGAGGCCTCTTCATCTCGTTCCTAGTGTTATTAGTCAGATTCCCGCTAATCATTTTAGACTTGGGGATTCTTTTCTGCTTTCGCATTCTTGTACTTTGGGACATGGTGATGTTTTAATTATACCTGTCGTAGTCAGAGAATTTAGTATAAAAAGTTTCCCACTGAATGCCATTATGCCGTGGTTAGAGTTTGTCCGTCTTTCCAGCTGGATGGCCTTTCATCCTCCTTGGATGGGACAACAGATGCAGGGCTCTCTTTGAGCACTGCTGCACATCTTATCTGGTCCCTGATCCTGGACGTTGCTGGGTGGGGCTTCCGGATTAGAGAACGGATAAGGCGCAGCTGTGGCTGATACTGCGTTTCCCTGCTGTCATTAAGGCGACATTGGGAACACTCAATGGCAGCTGCTCGGCCTCATCTCCTTTTCCTCGAGTCTAGAAATTCGGTTCAGGGACCACCAGGATCAGTTACCAGGGAAGTAGTGCTGCGCAGGGGTACACAGAGGGGCTGCAAGGTACACAGAAGGGAGGCAGTGGCGTCATGAGACACTCAAGAGGGCAACACAGAGCATCACACTGAGGGCTGGACATTGTGGGGCACACAGAAGGAAAGCAGTAGGCAGTGACACACAGAGCGCTAGCAAGGGGGAGCACATTTGCACTCAATGTCGGCAAGAGGGGCAGGGACACCAAGGTTTTGCAGGGGTGCGGGGTCATAAACAGCAGATGACGAAGAGGCAGGAAAAAGACAAAAATGCTGCAGAGTTAGGGAGGGGCACATAGAAGAGCTGTAGGGGAAGCGCAGTGTAGCATACTCATCATACAGAACAGGAGGGGGCGGACAGAGGAACTGAAGGGGGCCAAGTCTACAAAGATTGGAGGTAGGGTCGCATAGAAGGGTGGCGGGGGTACACAAAGGCTAGGTGGATGACATTCTGCATGGCTGTAAGTGGTACTGGGGGCACAAAGAGAGCTACAGCGCAAGGCAGGGTGACACAAAAAGCTTGAAGTTGGGTTGGGGAAGACAGGGGAGCTCAGTGGACCAGGGTTATGCAGAGGGGAGGCATGGGGCACACACAGGGGCTGCAGGATGTGGTGGGAAGCAAAATGAAGGGGGACAAGGAATCGAAACTGCATTGGTAAAGTCAACCAACATCATACGCTGATACATCCACCACCATATGTCATCTACACAACCAACATCGCACATCCACTGATACAGCCACACGAATCATAAATGAAGGCCAATGCAGCCACCAACATAGATCCACACAACCAAAATCATATGACACACAACCTTCATCATAACCCAACACACCAACCAGTATACTTCCATACAACTCAAATCATAAGGCAACTCACCTACCATCATACTGCCACACAGTCACTGTCAAACGTCAAAGCACATGTAGTCATATGCCTATCAGCCAATAAACCATCCGCCATAAATCCACACAACCAACATCGTACATAGTATGTAAACAAACCCATTAGCACACATAAACACACCACACATTGTCAGATACCAATACATACCAGTATTATACGTCTACACAACCAACAATATACACCAACACATCAAGCATCAAGTATTTGCACAAGCCATATTATAAGTCCACACACCCACCACCATGTGCTAACACATCCCACCATACAGCCACACAACCAATATCATATGCCAAACCCCCCACCATAAGGTATTTATTTTGAGGGTTTTATATAGCGCGAACATGGCCCTTGCAGGTATCAGAGCGCATTACAGGGAAGATAGTTGAACAAAAGAACACTGTAAGTCATAATTATGTCCTACGATGCAAACAGCCGTTATGAGAGAAACATACATTGTTCATGTGAATTTAGTCATGAGAAGAGATTTTACTTCTTTTTTGAAGGAGAAAGTAGAGGGATAGCATCCAACTTTATTGATTTTTCAATACATTTAATTTTCCAGTCAGCCCTACCGTTGGCTTGGTCATCATTTTGATATTTGCTAACATTGGATTGCCTGAATTTTGGGCCGGAAACAAAAAAACAATGTGGACGCTCCTTTTCTAATTGTTGTGGTGTAAATTGAATACTTGTGGCTTCTAGCCAGTGGAGCCAAGAAAAGTTGAGCATGGGATCACTGATGAAATGAAATTTAGTACAATACATTTGTTCAACCATCGGGCCTACACTGCTTTGGCTTATCTTTTGTCCATATATGATTATGCAGCAGTGGGGGAACCAAATTATGCAGCAGGGTGGACTAAATTATGCAGCAAGAAAAGGCAAATTATGTGGCGTAATGCGCCACATCTTGTGATAGTATCACTTCATTATTATTATTTTGTCATTTTTACACTTGGTAACACTGTCTGGACATAGATTGCACATCATTAATACTACTTATGATTTATTTTACCTAGAAAAGTTTTTTGTTAAATTCTGCATGTTATACATCAGGTGATGGATTATGTGGAAAATCCATAATTATGCAGAAAATGCTGAGGCTGCAAAATTGCATTATTCCAGTGGCCATGATACATAGATTGTGCGTTAGGGGGCAAATTATGTAGCAAAGTTAACTAAATTATGTGGCAAAACACAAATTATGTGGCACAGTGTTGTTTTCATTCATTTGAGATAAATCTAGATATATAGAGCCTTCTTCACAAAGGTAAATTTACACATTGGTGTATGTTTACGACTGTTTGCTATTCACAAAGGTACTTTACAAGCAGTACCTATATGGAAGACTGTCCTATTTTTTTTCATGTGCGGAGTCTCCACATGTTGTAAAGATACTATTCACAAAATACCTCTGTGAATAGCAAACAATTGTGGATTGAGACCAAAGTGTAAGTTTACCTTTGTGAATCAGCCCAATAGTGAGTTAGCGAGTGAGTGAATGAGAGAGTGAGTGTGTGTATGTGTTCGCCATTCCTTGAACGAAGGAACAAGACACTTCCTTCATCATTACCGAATATAATGAAGTACAGAATTTCATCTTTTCCAGGTTGATAAAATGATACACGAATTACTCTGCAACTAGCGGCTTACCTACGGATTTTGTCAGTGAATGCTTAACTCACGAGCTTGTCTTGAAATCTTCTTAGTTCAAAAGAAGTAGTAAAAGAACTGTCAAGCGCTTTTTTTCCGAGCAACTGGATGTCCTCTTAAGAGGCATTTTCAAAGTTACACCATACTTCAAAGGATCCAGTACTATTTCCTATCACTATTATACGTTTCTTTAATTATCGCTGGTTGTGAACTTTATTGTTCAACGTTCGCGCATCATCTTTTTAGGTCTCGCCTAGCGATGCAGCACGAATGTGCTGCCATCGCTTTGCGAGGCATGCAATATACACTATAGTGTGGAAGCTTTGTTGAAGTTCCGCCCACTATCCAACCCATCTTCTTCATTGGCTTAGGTTATAAATGCTGCTTTCCGATTGGTTTTGAGCTTGTTAGTCCCTCCCCATGACAGCCATGTCAGTCATTTATATCCTTCCATGGCTACTGGCCCCTTCACTGCGCAGACTACTTTCTTCCCGTCCCTCCCTCCCTCAGTCGTGACTACTTGGGGCTCCTCCCCCCTCCCACACACTCCCAGTCGTGCTCATGCCTTCGTGCGCTGCCCACACTCAATTTCCCCTGTACCGTTTAGCTACGTTCCTCAGCTTCACTTTTTCCTGTTGTGTGCACGTGATCTGCTGTCAGCTGCAGATTCAGTTTCTCTACTGATTGGAGTCCGTGTACAAACACACAAAATCCTGTTTAATCATCGATACATCTACGAGCTGTTAACTCTGTAGCAGCTTGTTAGCCTGCGCGACGGGGTGAAAAGGGGCGGAGAGTGAAAGCCGTAGTTCATTACAACACGGACTCCTTGAGCTTGGGAGCTCGTGAAGCCGTCCATTACCAACTTGACACGGGAGGGGCGAAGCAACATCCTCTGCAGTCTGCACCGTTCAGGGCTGCGGGAAAGTCCTGTCTGACCTGCCGGCTCCCAATAAGATTCACGGTGTTCAGGTGTGCTGTCTTTGTCTGATTACTCCCTCATTATGGCTCAGAAGTGCACACTTGCGCCAGTCTTGCATTACCAAACTGCCGGCCCTCGTTTCTCTAGTGACCCTGTAAGCGACCTTCTTCAACTGTTTTATAGCCATTAACGATCTATTTACCTTCGTTAGTGTGACTCTTCGTCTATGGAAGTTTTAAGTTTTATATAGCTGAAACTTGGACCAAAGGCATAAGATTCCACATTCTTTAAACACGGGGAGAGTGATTTGCCCAAGATCACAGGATGCTAAACCAAGGACTGGACTCTAACGCGATTAGTTCTAAAATCGTCAGCTCTGGCTGTTTGGCCAGATCGTTTCCTTCCTTCACGTCCAGGTCCACTTCCTTCTGTTTCGTGAACCCATGTGTAGATTCTCAACACTTCTTCCTGTCTACGTTTCCTTTTCTTCTATCTTAACCACACTGACCGAATGATCACTCCGCTTTGTTACCACTGTTTTGTTAATTTTGTGACCTTGCCGCCTTCTGTCTCCCTTCAGTAATAGCGTTACCTACACACTCTTATTTTCTATTTTGTATCTATGGTGTGGCTTGTCTGTAATTTGAAGAGAATAGGATGTTTCCACTTTCTGAGGATATTGCCTATGCATATTGAAGACAAAAGTTCTACATTTCTAAAACTGCTTGAAAATGTACGGTTCTCTTTGTCATAGCTGCACTTTGAATAAGAGTTGCCGAGTGGAGTGTGGCGGAATCTCCTTTGCTCCTGGATGTATACATAGGGCACCCTAGGAGGGTCAATGCACAGACCCTGGTTTAAGCACCCACTATTACCTCCATGGACCAAATTGCAGTGGCAGAAGAGTGCAGTAAGAGCAAAACTGCGGGTAGTAAAATACAGTTTTTGTTGTATATTCGTTAGTGCACAGGGCAAATCTTGCAATCCCAAACCAATGCTGAACGCTAGCAGCATTTGCCCAGATGTTTTTGCATATGATTTAAGCAGACACTTGCAACGGGGCCCTGTCATCAGGCCCCTTAACCCACCCTCTTGCTTTGCATTAATCGTTTTAATGTTCACCTGCTCAGAGGCATGTTTGTGCGCAGTAGTAGTTTCATGAGACGAAAATCTACAATTTACGGTTGCAGTGTTTGTACATCAGGTTACCCAGGAGACATGCGGCGAATCAAATGAAGCATAACAGTTCCCAATAATTATGTTTTATTGTTTTTTTGAGGTTTGTGTCAGGTACCCATAACAATTCTCGAGGTTGTTTAAGGCATAAGGGAAGGATTAAGGGATCACTCAAAATTCCCATTCCAGTGTTCCTTTGTGGAACTGAATCACGTCTGTTTATCAAGATAAATCATTTTTGCAGCTGCGGCACTTGTTTCATTCCCTCTGTCGCTGTAAGGGCAAGAGCACCGGCTTCAATGTTAATCGTGTACAAGTGACAGGAAAAGCATTCCAGTTTTAAGAGTGGGGTCGATGTGAGGAGTATACAGAAGAGAATCTCGTGCTGCCTGGTGTCTGAGGCAAATTGACCTGAACTCTTTGAACCCATGTGAAAATCGGCACAAGATTTACATTTTCATAAAATAAAGCACCACCCCTTCGACTGTACCTACTTAAACCCTGTTAACTGGTGAAGGCGTAATTCCAAACATATAGCGAGTGTCATTCTTGCAGTTACTAAAGCACTGCCTTCTCCTGAAGTCGGAAGAAAGCACTCAAAACAGTATTTAACTTAACAGGTATAAACTGTAAAACACTTTACTTGACATGGTTCGCTAATATTCTTTGAAGTGTATATGTTTGCCTTAAGCCCTTTACAGACTTAACATTTAGGATATGTTGATTCTGTCAGATGCATTTGTACAACAAGTTATGACTTAATCAAAGGCAAATTATTAGTCATTATTATGCCCAATAAATTGAAGGGGGAGGGGGGTAAAAAATTGTGTACACTAAAGTTGGAAGAAAACAAACAATCCCAGAATCGGAGGATTATTGGGCATATTTATACCTTTACAGGTGTCCCTGTGCTTTCATAGTACTGTCCAGTTAATATTAACACAGAATTGTACCAAACATGTAAAAAAAAATCACTGCACTGTTGGATTATTGGTGATGGCGGTAGGGAAGTGACTTCAGCAGGAGAGACAGTTGGTCTAATGTTTTGTGGGAGATGCAGTGGTGCGGTGGACAATAGTAGCAAAAGTGGGCAATAGGTTGGCCTGACGGCCGGAGTTAGTGCTTAACAAGACGGGGTATTTGATAGCAATGGGCTTTAACTAAAAAGTGAGTGCAGGTGGTCCCATGGATAATATGGTGCATAGCTAAATACTTATAAGGTCCCAAAGGCGAGACCGTTGCAGTACAAATGCTTGTTTATAAACAACAGCCTGTGCCATTTCGTTTAGAAATTTTATCATCTTGCTCTGACAAAATGGGTGCCGAAAGCTCGCCAGCGTTCTTCTGTGAGAGATATTAAGCTGTCGGTTATTGCTTTAAGATTGTATTGCTATTATTATCAGATTTTCTGACCAATATTGACATACAAAATAAAAACAGCACTTGCTCTCGGTAGATGTTGCCCTGAGAGCAGTGCATTTATTTACAGGCAATGCTAAGTAAGGTAGGAAAAAGAGCAACTACTTTCAAGACCTGCAAGGCAGAACCACTAAACAAGAGCTTGTTGAAGTACATGTGCAAATTCCACTCTTCAAGCAGAGAACCGCAACCCATGTGGAAACCCCCACTTCAGAGAACGCAAAGCAAAGATGGAACTTGTGGTCCTAGATCTTTTCAGAATGTTCGGCATGTGTGCCATCCTTTTGCTAAAATTGTACTGCTCATGTAGTATCCCATGATAGCAACTTTTAAAGCACCATCAAGATGTCAATCTACCAGTGTCAGGCCGCTCTGCGCATATTGCATTTTTTAGATCTCTTTTATTACATTTTAAAAAGGTAAAACAACAGGCAGCAGTTACCTGACCTGAAGCATATGACATCCCAACAGCAAACACATGATGCTTTTTTTTTTTACATTCAATTCATTCATTTGGACGCGGCTGAAAAACGCTGGCAAAAAATACTTGTTGCTGTTTAATGATGGAGATGGGCATACACTTAACGTGATGGATGAGGAGTGAGAATTTCAATCGCATCAGCAGGCATGGCAGCTACGGAAGCTCATGGCACTAGTATTCAGATCATTTTCAGGCAGAATATTTTACAGACACATCAGTTAGGAAATGAAGTCTTCTTTGATTCAAGGGAACTGTGCAACCATTCCAAAGCCTGCATGTCTTTTTTAAAGCAATATAACTCAGTCATTTGACATGCTCAGCCTCCGTAATACGAAACAGGAAGAAAGGGCAGCGGAAAGAAAGGTCATTTTCTTGTCGAGAGTCGGTCTGAGGAGGTAGATTAGATTCAGCAGCAACCACTGCAGTTCCTAATTCTACTAGAAACCGGTCATGAAGACACCAGTAAAGCAAACTGTGTCTTTAACAAAATGTAAATAATGCACAAATTAAAATCAACTTTCAATGTAGTTGCTATACACAACATGCAACTACACACATCAAAAACAGAGTTATTGAGGTAAAGCTTTGTAAACAAACGGTGCAATCCGTAACACTTACCTCAAACAAGTACATCAGGACTAAGCCAGCGCTATGTATCACCCTATTCATGTGTATTTCAGCAACTGCCTGCAACACAGACCCACGGGATGTGGCCTCTGTATTTAAGTCAGTGCTTAGGTTTGCATTTAAAGTTAGACGCTGGGTGTTAAGCCATTCAAATAAAGTAATAACTCATAGCTTTAAAAAAATCACACCAACCACCTACCCCACAGAGCGGGATGAAATTGCATCAGCTTGAATCACCATAAATAAATTTGCAGCAACCCAGATAAAGCAATGTTCGGATGTGAGGGTGATCTGACTGAGGTTGGGATGGGGTGAGTGGAAGGAGGAAACAGTCGACAGGAGAGGAGGACAGAGTGAGTGAAGACATGAGCACTGATGAGGAGTGCTCAAAAACAAAGAAAAGCGTAGCTACTAAAACAGTAGCAGTTGATGGACACAAGTAGTTGGCCCATGCTCTGGGAGGGCTAAACACAAAAAGAAGCATGACGCATGCATGCCATGGACAAACGGGGACAAAGGATATGAAAGCGACAATGGAGCAAGCAAATGGGAAACCTATGGGCGGAATGAAGCCCACAGATAGAAAACAATATGTCTCTTAGAGACAGAGCATGCACTTTCTAGCCAAGACCTAAAAATGCCAACATCCATATTTCCGTTTCATGTCCTCCCTTGGCCTCTTTGCCAACTTTCTTTCTTCTGCCTAGAAACCCTTTTGCACCACACATCTCTACATAATAATGTAAATCAATCCTCACGTTCCTATGCTCAATTCTTTATTTTGTGAACAGAGAAAAAATATACATTGTCGGTTACTCTGTTTTGCTTTTAACAAAATGTGTGCTCAACGTTTCACTATCAGTCCACCACGGGTATTTTGGGCAGCAGGAGAATCCTTGACAGTGAGATGGGTTGAGTGGAAGGAGTAATTCCTCAATCACATTGCTGTGATTGATTAACCTAATAACAGGACAGCTAAACAGCCCAAAACAATTGTGTAGCACTCTGTCGGGCAGCATTTGAAGAAAGAATATAACCGGATGACTACATTGGAAGTGTCAGAGATGCTACTGTTTTTAATGCTGTGCTGGTGGCAGACTTGTAGTGTTATTTCACACCTTAAGTGGGTACCAGGATCCTTCAATACAATCTTTCGAGAGCAAGCAAATGAAGGGAGAGCTGAATGGCGAGTAGATTTCCACTCTCAATACATTAGCCATTGATTGTAAATTTTGTGTTTGCATAATGATTTAGGGGGTACAACAGGCAGTGATACACAGAGTGAGGAAAAAAGTACCTAATGCGTTATGAGCAAGTTCTCAGGGAAAACTGGTTCTGGACAGAGAAGGAATTTGTGCTGTGGAGGATAAACCGGAATGCATGATGACGACTGAGAGTGCAGCTCTCAAGATATATGAAGATTCAGGGTCTCCTTCTACCATTATTATTGAAATGGTGCAGAAAGAGATATTCACTGGTAAAACTGGAGATACGTTACAGGAGACCGACATACACCCGGAGGGTTATAGTGCTGAGAAGACAGAAATGGTGGGCTACAGGTCATTAGTCTTTAGATTTAAGAATCGACATACCATTGGAAAGTTGTACTTGGCTAAAAGAGAGTCATCCGTTTTTTTGGTTGGATTAAGCAAATGAATTTGCACATTGTATTAGATTACAACAATCCTAAGCAGGTTCTAATCATGGATGAAGGGGTCACACCAGGGGGTGCAATGTTTAAAACAAATTAGCAAAACTATTGGGAAGTTGCAGCGATTTGAACAGAAAATAGTGTTAAAGGGTGATGCTTGTGCAAAAATACACAAGGTGAAGTATCTTCCCATGTTAGTAAAGAAGGTGTCTGGGGCACTAGATTGTTGTCTGCTAGTATTACAGAACCTGTGGGGGCTTCTTTGTATATTGCACAACAGAGCAAGGGAAAAATTAGGTTGTGTGTGGACCTATGTCATCTTAATAACATCATCATGGTGGACAGCTTCCCACTACCTCATTGCAATGAAAAGTTAGCCTTAGTCAAGGGTGCTAAATGCTTTTTCACCATTCATTTGTCATCCACTTATCACCAGATTCCCTTACACCTTGACAATAGGAAGTACACAGCTTTTATTAAATGACTATTACCTGCCATCCAAACCTTTCTTATAGCTTTGGGGGCCTGAATTTTTTTTAAACATATTTTATTGGATTTTCAAAAGGAGAACATTCCAATATGGCATCATTGGTATAGTGCAAAAATCGCAGAATTACAGCATATTAGTATCAGCAAAGTAACAGTGCTGCGTATACATTCTGAAAGTTCGATCCAACAACAAGGTCCCTACCCCCTCCCTATTACAATTAACTATTGAAATCCACCCATCCTCCCTCCCCAGACTCACTACTGTGTTAACAAAGCCTAGTGATGGCGAACAAGTCACGGTGTGGCCCATGGTTCCGAGTACACAACTTACAAGCTTACATATGACATTCTTGTAGGGTTTGTGTGGGGTCTGTTACCTATTGAGACCATAGCAAATCTATGAGGCCCCAGAGTGACATAGAATTTAAATTAGGGGTGGGCGGAATTTGCGAAATTGCGTTACGCAAATCTCCGCGAAACGGTAAAAAATCTCCGCGAACACGCAGAAATTTCGCGAACACGCGGAATTGCTTGTTCGCGATGCTTTTTTCCTGTTCACAATTGCTGTTTGCGTGCTCGGGGAGAAATATCTCGCGAACACGCATTTTGAGAACGCAAACAAGCAAAAATTTCGCGAAATCGCGGAAAGCAGACTTTTGAGCAATTTCGCAAATTATGCAAATTACGCGAGCGGAACGGAATTTGCCGCCCAGGCCTAATTTCAATGCAGTGAAGGTTCAGCAGAGACAAACAATTCCAACAATGCATCTCACTCCAAGGAAATCGGATTCTTCCTCAATCCTCTATTTTCTTCTCTTCTAATCGGCATACTTTCAGCCCTCCCCCATCGAAAAACCTCATCATGCCACGTTAATTGCCGTCGGAGACTGCGCAGACTTCCATCGCATTGTGATTGATCTTTTTGCCAATATTAATACCAGATTGGCCAACCTAGTCTGCGTTCTCTGTGAATTACGCTTTTTACACAATCCCAGTATACAGTATTCCATTGTATCTCTCCCTGTCCCAGGTGTGACTTCACTAAGGAGTTTGAAGGGTGTCAGTCCTTGGCATGCCCATAACATGTGTAAGAACTCAGCTGGTTGTGCGTGGCATCTAGAACATTTATCCGCTGAACCCAGGAACATTTTGCTCAGTCTGTAGTGAGTCAGGTACGCTCTGAGTACCGGCATGCATTGAATCAGCTTAAATTTAGGATTACGGGATACTTTCTTGGGGTATTCCAGTATTCGCTCCCAGTCTTAGTCTGACATTGCATGTCTGATATCTCCGAAACATTTATCTCTAAGCTCCTTGAGTGGGATTGCCGCATGTGTGAGGATACTTCTATACAGCCATCTAGTTGTGTCCCCCATTGCCCATGAGATGTAACATATGCACAAGTTCATGTGTCTGGGGCTCCATGCCGTCAGGCAACCAGTTACATCTCACATATCTACTGATGCTAGCGTGAAGGATATATAGCGAATTGGGAACCCCCTGCTCTCTGACAAAAGTGTCATGGTCCATGAGCATGTTATCCACAAACAGCATCCCAACCGTAGTGACTCCCTCGTCTAACCACTTGGTCAGACACCTTGTGGAGATTATTCTGGACGGTGTAGGGATTCCTAGCCTTGCGATATTAGGGGCATAGGGGTTCAGTCCTTTGGTATAATGGATAGCTTTCATCCAGTAGGAGATAGCCACTTTTAACAGTGGCGGTGCCGACAACAGGGTCCCACCTCTTGGCAACAGCATGGTATGAAGCGCATCCCCCTCTAATCCCTATTTCTTGCAAGTGGCGACCAGCTATCCAGTATGAGAGCCATTGGAGTTGGCTGGCATAACAGTATGCCTGGAAGTCTGGAACACCCTCGTCCTCCCCGGTCCGTATTTACCTGAAGTTTTGAAAGTCCCACCCTCCTACATCCCTTACCCAGATTAACTCAGTTAACATCGTGTTTGGTGTTTTAAATGTATGTGCCTGGATTATTATCGGTAAGTTAGTAAAGAAGTAAAGCATTCTAGGGAGCATAACCAGCTTTGGGGGCCTGAAATAGTCAGAATTGTCCCCCTTGTAGGAGTGTGATGGTTAGTAGTTGTGGTGCTACTATCATTGGCAGCATAGCAGGGGCAATGTGTGGTGTAAGCTCCAGTGACCTCCTGACGAGAACCCTGGGACTCATTTCTTTACAAATTAAGCACTGTAAGGCCATTCCTTGGTTTGGCAAATTCTATTTGAGATAGGTTTCTAACTTTGGCAGTAGGATTTATAACATTCCGCAGCAGTTGAATAGTTGGGTCAAGTTTCATTGGTTGTTAATTTCCAGGAGGATTTTCTTGTAATTAAGGAAGCTATTATCAAGGCTATAGCCCATAAGGGTTTTCATCTTGAGGCAAAGATTGTTATATTGATGAATGCTAGTAATAAGGGTATTGCTGTGGTCCTTTCTCAAATTGATAAACATGGTGTAGAACAAGTGATTGCTTGTGCTTCCAGGTCCTTATCTCCTTCTGAAGAAAAATATTCTGCTATGGAGTGAGAGATGCTGGTGTGCATTTGTGCCGTGGAGCACTTCAGGGCATTTGTTTGGACAGAGGTACGTGTGAATCTGATGTGACCATAAGCCCTTGGTTAAAGTTTTAGTGACATAAGTGGGCCATCAATGAAGTGGCCAGAACTGCACAGTTCTCAATGAGATCACAGGATTTTTGCTAAAAGATCATGGGGCAGATTTACAATAACTGCCGCATCCCTGCATATTAGCAGGGATGCACCAGTTATTGTGCGTGACAGAAAAATAGCCTTGCACCACCATGGATGCACCGCATTTACAATGCGGCACACCGTGGCGCAAGGATAGACAGATGCGTAACGCATCTGTCTGCGTAAAGGCGATGCAGTGCTGGAGTCATGTTGCAAGCATGACGCAACTCCAGCACTGCTCAGGGGCGGCCTGTACTTGCTGTGCTGCGTCACTCCTTACGCCTGCAACAAGCAAGAGTAAGGTTTTGATGCAACGGGGTCATAAATGTGACTCAGGCGTCACTTTTACGAGGCTTCCTTGTGACGGAACGCCCACCCTGCGTACATTATACCTGACGCAGGTATAGTGTAGCGCAGGGCTTTACAACGTGACGCATCTCCCTAGATCCCTGCATAGTGGCACATTGTTTACGACACCGCTGCGTCACAGAAGTGACACAACAGTGTTGTAAAGATGTCGCAATGGGCTTGTAAATCTGCCCCCGAGTATGTTGTGCGTAAGGGTAATGTAATTACAGATTTTTTTGCCCCGAATGCCCAAACAGCCTAAAGGATTGTGAAGAGGATTTAGGACATGGGTGGAAAGTTGCCTTAGTACATGATGTAGGGTTACCAGCCATTAGTGAGGAGGTGTGGGATTGTAAGTGCAGGAAAGATGCTACTCTTCAAAGTATTACTAGGTTTGTGAAGAAGGGTTGGGAGTGAAAGGATCAGCTGGAAGTGAAAGTGAAATGATTTTGGGAAGTAGGATCTGAGCAGAATTTTGAGAATAATGTGGTGTTGAGAGATGGAACAGTACTTTCTTCAGAGTTATTGTAGGACACTGTGATTAAGTTAGGACATGAAGGGCATTTTGGGATTGAAGGACTAAGCAAGTAGTGAAACAATTGTATTTGTGGCCAGTCATGGATATAATCATTGAGCGGATGGTGAGAGTGTGTGTTAAGTGTGTTCCAACTTCCTTGTGGAGCGATAATAGTTTTCTGTGTATGTCAAGGAAAGCAATGCCATACTTGGAAATCTTGGGTGTAAAGCACAGAGCAACTTGACTGTACAACCCTAGTACTAATGGCATGGTGGAGAAGTTCAAGAGGGTTTTAAAGGATGCTATACAATCTGCAATTTGTGGTGGTATGGTTTAGGAAGTGCAAGTTAAGAAAGAGGTGTAGACCTGTAAGGTGACACAGAATGTGGCTATGGGATGTTCAACATTTGTGATGATGTGAGGTATGAACCCACAGTCTAAGTGTAATATGGAATGGTTGTTCCGGTTGGAGGTGGAAAGGTGGTCTGTGGATGATGTGTGGAAAAAAAACTAAGAAAAATAAACTTTTCTATGACATGAAAAAAGGGTCAAGCTGGTAGAGACTCAGGTTGGACAGATTCAGGTTGGAAAGCGGATTTGTGTGATGAAACCTGGAAAGGTATGAAAGGGGAAGTGCTAGTTGTGTGAAACTATGGAGATACTGGAGTTGTTGAGAAATGCAGTCAGGATGAGTGATGGTAAGTTGTGGAATTTGAAAGGGTGGTTCTAGTTAATGTAGTTTGCTGGATAAAAGATCAGGGGAGAGTTCAATGTAGCATTTCAGATACCTTGGTCACGATGAAGATGGTGAGAAGTATAGATGCGTAGCTACGCAAAGTGCACTTCGCACTACGCGAGCTACGCGTAGCACTTCGCGAACTGCGTAGTACCCTGTTCGCACTGTGCAAGATGTCGTTTTCAATGATTGCACAGTGCGGACAAGCAACCAGCACTGTGCAATCAAGCTGTAGTTTTCTGCTGCTCGAGGAGATTTTTACTCGAGCGGCAGCTTTCTCAATGCGGACTGGTAGTTTCTCATCGCGAGCGGTCGCGAGCATGCGCGACTACTCACAATGAGAAACCTGACCTCCTCGCGTTGAGAATCTCGCCGGGAGGTTTATTTTCCACACTTGCGATCGCCAACTTGATGTTGCTGATCGCGAACGAGGAAAAAGTCTCGACGGGATGTCATTTTGCTTGCTCGCGGTCGCCAACTTGACGTTGAGGACCGCGAGCAAGCAAAAAATGACCGCTGCACTACGCAACACTACGCTACGCGTGTTTGCACTGTGCTACGTGCAATTCGCGTAGTGCGAAGTAGCTCAAACTTTGCAAACTACGCGAGCGTAGCGTAGTGGTTTGCCCAGGCTTAGTAGATACATGTGTGATAGTCGAGAGCACCTGTGGGAAGTCAGAGGCTACCAATGATAATGTGAGGGATTGAGTAAGATGGACCAGGACAATGTGTAGCCTCTAAGACACCTGAAGGAAGTATATCTGGTTTTTGTGTTCCTGATACACAGCTGGACAAGGATGTTGGTTTCTCTGACGCTCACCTTGGAGGAAGAATGTAAATCTGGTGGTGGGATACTTGGTATGGCCTGGAAACGACAAATGTGACAAACTTGGGAGTAATCTATCGGCTTTACTGCAATCAAGAGAAGAGGTTGGATAAGCCCTAAATGGATGGATAATTTTGTTGGAGAGGAATACTAGGAATTTTAGGTGCTTCTCCTATTTCTTATTCTGGTTATGAGAGAGATCTGCTATTGAACACTTTTATATGTTATTCTAATATGTATATTTTACTTATCTCCTAAGTAGTGTGAGATTTTATTGTGTGTGTCCTGTTGGCAAGAGGATGTGTGGTGCTGCTTTAGCATGAGGGTATCTGTGAGAACAAGGTAGGTGGAATGTTGGTATTAATGAGCTGGGTGATGAAGTAACAGGGTTTTCTTGTGAAGCAGTTGTGTGGTGTTGAATGGATTTGGGCAGGAGCTGGGTGCTGACGTGTTTGCTCAGCAGTT
Source organism: Triturus cristatus (assembly GCF_964204655.1). Classification (NCBI taxonomy): domain Eukaryota; kingdom Metazoa; phylum Chordata; class Amphibia; order Caudata; family Salamandridae; genus Triturus; species Triturus cristatus. The sequence continues at coordinate 854,423,717 of NC_140585.1, read as the reverse complement.
GGAAGAACCTTCATCAAACTTAAGCAACTTGGTATACTTGGATTTTGCTACAACAGCTTATTTTCTATTGAATATATGTTTTTCATCACATCTTTAGCTATGTATTGTGGGGCTGCACCCTGGTTGTCCCTCCATCTGCATCCTATGTTACTCCAGCACATGATGTATTTCTGCTAATCTCCCCTTTGTTTTCATAAATGTTTGTGCTTGCCACTTACACCTTCATGTCAGGGCTTCCTCTTCACTCTATGACCCATTTGTCTTGTTACCTTCCTCCTACATTGGCCTCTTTCTCTTCTCCCTCCGTGCATTGACACACATCATGCCTGCCTTCCCCTTACTAGATGTAGCTTCCCCCATAAGCTTGTGGACGGCACTCTTGCTTGTCCCAATATTGTCGCTTTCTTCTGCTGCCTCCCGTTTTAGCCTTTGAACTCCCTTTGTCTGCCCATTGCCATTTTTATTCTTCTCTCCATGTTGTTCTATCTGTCCTCTCCACATGCCCCATACAATCAATCAATCAATCAATCAATCAATCAATCAATCAATCAATCAATCAATCAATCAATCAATCAATCAATTTATTGAGTGCATGGCAACCCTAATGGGGGTTTCCAGCACTAGAAAAGAAGAAACTAACCAAAACTCAAAGGCTTAGAAAAGCCAGGTCTTAAGCATCTTCCTGAATGTTTCACAAGAGTTGCAGAGGCAAAGATGAGGTTTAGAGAGTTCCATAGCTTGGGGCCTAACAGTCTAAAGGACCTTCCGCCCTGTCTTGACAGTCTGATCTAGGGATGAAGGTGAAATTCAGTTTACTAGAGTGAAGTGTCTGCTTAGGAATATAAGGCCAAATCAGAGAGTGAATACATGCTGGCCGGTTTAGTATTGGAAGTCAGTGCAAGCAATGCAGATATTGAGCAACTGAGGCTTGACGAGGAATATAGCATAGCAGATGTGCCGCTACATTTTCAGCAGTTTGCAAACACCTTAAATGGGCATTTTTGGCTCCCAAATAAAGCAGATTGACGTAATCCAGCCTGGCAATTAGAAATGCCTGCATGATCATTTTTTGAGATTCCAAGGGTAAGAGCCATAGTATCTTTCTGAGGCATCTTAGCAGGCCAAAGCAGCAGGCAGCAAGTTTAATAATTTGCTGTTCCATAGTTAATTTACTATCTAGACACAAATCCAGGTCTTCAAACACCTGAGTAGGGGTGGGGCAGTTGCCTATTTCCTCAGGCCAACAGTGAAGACCCCATAGCAGGGGTTGATTACCCAGAACCAACACTCTGCATAAGCTGCTAATAAGCCAACAGGTTCTGTTCCCAGGGTGCGTCCCTCTACTCCTGCCTGTGGAGTGGCCCCCTCTGTGCTGTCCATGAGCTAGCCTGTGGCCAGCATTTACTACGTTGCCTCTTTGATGATGGCCATTCTTCAAGCACTCTATATTGCTGCCAAGTGTGCTGCACGAAGACTGGCCATGTCTTAGCAGTGCACACCTTAACTTTATTGCTGTACAATTTGGCTTGTAGATCAGCAGTGAGACGTCTTTCTTTGTCCCAGTCCACTGACACTGGCCCCCAAGTGGACAGGGAAACGGTCCCCACTCTGGTTGTGTCCCATCACTATTAAGGCTATTAGCTTATGTTTCTTTCAGTTCAGAAACGTTTCAAGGTTATTAGAAACAGAATCCTTTTAGCTACAAAAGTAATTAGAGGAGGGATTGAATTACTAAGTAATATCTCCACCGGTTTTGTCTGAATAATGAACTAAAATGGAGGAGCAAAATCAAATTTAGGTTTAAAATCACTTTTATGTGATATGCCACTTTTACCAGCAAGGGCACATTTAGATGCATATTAGATTAGGGTGCAAAATCACGACTGTTGCAACATCAGCAGGAGGGTGCAAACACTTTTAGGAGCACTGAATTTAATTTATGGGCACTTTGCTTCACTGTACATACTCTGCAGTAGGAAGCACTATTTAGGCAGGTGAACCTACATACTTATTAGCTAATAGCTACTGTTCAGAGTGAAACTGTCTTGTTCCCTAATCTGAATTCTGAATGACACTTTCTTGAAGCAATGACAGATGGAGGTCCCGACCCACCAAACCAAATGAGCCATTGACAGAAAGGACCATACCCACAGGCCCGCTCTATGTGTGTTTTTGTGTTGATGAAATGAGCCGTAGCAGTTAAAAATACCATCTGTAACCCGACCTAAAACTTCTGTTTTAGCTCTTGCAACAAAATGCATTAACTCTGGTAGTTCAGGACTTGGAATGAGTCTGGTAGTGAAACATTGAGAAGAAGGTTGGTTACTATTTCTACTTAATAGCAAAGCTGAATGCTGCTGATGCTTTAATGTTCAGGGACAGAAGGCATGACTTCATCAGGTAAACATGAAGAATTTAGAACTGGAACAAAATGGGGTGATTTGAATCTCATAATTTATAAAAAATTTCCAGAGAGGGGATGTTGCTCAACTAAGGTTTCAAAACTGGTCTGTGTTTGGTTCTCCATTGTTAGAAATTGGATTTCTTTTTGGCCAGGGCATGCTCCTAAGTCAGGCAGAAACCACCACTCTAGTCAGGGCAAGGGAGTTACATGCTGAAGATAACCCGTGCTCACCCACTTGGTATCTTGGCAAGAGCAGTCAGGCTTATCCAAGAGGCAACGTGTAAAGCATTGGCGCAACACGCACTCACAGCAGCAACACACTAGGCACACCACAAAAGAATCTCCACACAAGGTTATATCAAAAATAGCCTTTGTATTATCATAAACACATTAGAAACATAATCACACATTTACACTGTGCCAACTGGCACTAGGCAATATTCACAGGGCATTATATACAGGACCAGGCCAATCGGGCCACGGTCAGAACCATCAGAAAGCACAAGTAGCAAATGTAAAACACAGCCAGTAACTACTGGCACAATAATGACCTCAGCATTATATCTAGCAACATAAACACATTTTGTCTACATCACAGTAGGCATAAAACACATTAGGCCCAAACCTCATTAGCATAAACACATTACACCATAGCCATCATCCTAAAACATCATAGAATGACATTAGGAATCACAAGCATAAACACATTATGCCACAATCATATTAGGCATAAACACATTAGGCATGAGTCACAAGCACAAACATCATAATTACATCAGGCCCCTCTTAGGCATAACCATCACACTTAGGTGCCAATTCCGATCCGGTAAAAAAATTCCCCGTCCGACTCGTATCCGGATTTTTTTCCGTCCGAATCGTCAAAGTAGCGTACAAACTGCCAAGTACGATTCGAACGGAAAAAAGTCCATACGAATCGCATTGGGAAGATTTCCCCACACGTCCTCGGGTCGGGAAAAGTCACCGACACGTCCCCGGGCGAGAAACCCACCGTGCGGAAAAATAAAGTCCGACTGCGCAAGTACGATCCCTCCCGTCCTCCCCATTTCACAACCGTACGCAAAAAACACCGTCCGAACCGAACTCCCATAGCAACCATGGAGACATGTGCCCGCATACGCGCCGAACACCCCACCACCCCCCGCCCGCGTATGTACGCCCCGAACCCCCACCCGTGTATGTACGCACCGAACCACCAGCCGTGTATGTACGCACCAAACCCCCCCCCCAGCCCTGTATGTACGCACCGAACCACCAGCCGTGTATGTACGCCCCCGAACCCCCCCCCAGCCGTGTATGTACGCACCGAACCACCAGCCGTGTATGTACGCACCAAACACCCACCCGTGTATGTACGCCCCCGAACCCCCCCCCAGCCGTGTATGTACGCACCGAACCACCAGCCGTGTATGTACGCACCGAACCACCAGCCGTGTATGTACGCCCCCGAACCCCCCCCAGCCGTGTATGTACGCACCGAACCACCAGCCGTGTATGTACGCACCAAACCCCCACCCCAGCCGTGTATGTACGCACCGAACCACCAGCCGTGTATGTACGCACCAAACACCCACCCATGTATGTACGCCCCCGAACCCCCCCCCCAGCCGTGTATGTACGCACCGAACCACCAGCCGTGTATGTACGCCCCCGAACCCCCCCCCAGCCGTGTATGTACGCACCGAACCACCAGCCGTGTATGTACGCACCAAACACCCACCCGTGTATGTACGCCCCCGAACCCCCCCCAGCCGTGTATGTACGCACCGAACCACCAGCCGTGTATGTACGCCCCCGAACCCCCCCCAGCCGTGTATGTACGCACCGAACCACCAGCCGTGTATGTACGCACCAAACCCCCACCCCAGCCGTGTATGTACGCACCGAACCACCAGCCGTGTATGTACGCACCAAACACCCACCCGTGTATGTACGCCCCCGAACCCCCCCCCAGCCGTGTATGTACGCACCGAACCACCAGCCGTGTATGTACGCACCAAACACCCACCCGTGTATGTACGCCCCCGAACCCCCCCCAGCCGTGTATGTACGCACCGAACCACCAGCCGTGTATGTACGCCCCCGAACCCCCCCCCAGCCGTGTATGTACGCACCGAACCACCAGCCGTGTATGTACGCACCAAACACCCACCCGTGTATGTACGCCCCCGAACCCCCCCCCAGCCGTGTATGTACGCACCGAACCACCAGCCGTGTATGTACGCCCCCGAACCCCCCCCAGCCGTGTATGTACGCACCGAACCACCAGCCGTGTATGTACGCACCAAACCCCCCCCCCAGCCGTGTATGTACGCACCGAACCACCAGCCGTGTATGTACGCACCAAACACCCACCCGTGTATGTACGCCCCCGAACCCCCCCCAGCCGTGTATGTACGCACCGAACCACCAGCCGTGTATGTACGCCCCCGAACCCCCCCCCAGCCGTGTATGTACGCACCGAACCACCAGCCGTGTATGTACGCACCAAACACCCACCCGTGTATGTACGCCCCCGAACCCCCCCCCAGCCGTGTATGTACGCACCGAACCACCAGCCGTGTATGTACGCCCCCGAACCCCCCCCAGCCGTGTATGTACGCACCGAACCACCAGCCGTGTATGTACGCACCAAACCCCCACCCCAGCCGTGTATGTACGCACCGAACCACCAGCCGTGTATGTACGCACCAAACACCCACCCGTGTATGTACGCCCCCGAACCCCCCCCCAGCCGTGTATGTACGCACCGAACCACCAGCCGTGTATGTACGCACCAAACACCCACCCGTGTATGTACGCCCCCGAACCCCCCCCCAGCCGTGTATGTACGCACCGAACCACCAGCCGTGTATGTACGCCCCCGAACCCCCCCCAGCCGTGTATGTACGCACCGAACCACCAGCCGTGTATGTACGCACCAAACCCCCACCCCAGCCGTGTATGTACGCACCTAACCACCACCCCACCAGGGAATGTACGGACCGCACCCCCACCAGTGCATGTACGGACCGTACTGACGCCAAAAAAACACGTACTGAACCCGGACAAACCATATTTACACAAGGAGAGTCAAGTAGAGTTTCCCCACACCACCAAACAGGCCCAACAACCCCACAAACATCACATACACTCACCTCCAACTGCCAAACTGCCAAACAGAGGCCCAAAACTCAATCACTCCTCATAACACACCCACACAAATTTCAAACACAGCCACACCCACAAATGGACCAATAAAAATGGACCACACACACAAACCATGAGCCTTTGCAACAGACCCACTGCTGCCAGAGCCCACAGACGACCCACACCACCATACTTGAACCTCACACTTGCATACCTTCACACAACCACCTACACAAACACCCCCTCATCACATTCACACACACACCTCCACTACCACACCCACACACCCACAGCCATCCACACCCACACCCCCACAACCACACCCCACGCCATGTCCACCACCAAGAATCCAAAGTTCACAAAGGAGGAGCTGGAGATCCTTGTCGACGAAATCCTCAGAGTCGAGCCACAGCTCTTTGGGACATTGGTCAGACAGACCAGCATATCCGAAAAAACCGCCATGTGGCAGAGGATCGTCGATTCTGTGAATGCTGTTGGGACAACCAGAAGGACCAGGCACGAGTGCCAATCCAGGTGGTACGATCTGCGGAGGACGGTCAAGAGGAAGATGACTGACAATCACAACCAGGGGAACATCACTGGAGGAGGGCCGCCCCCCAGACCGGTACAATACCATCCCTGGGAGGAGAAGGTGATGTCCACGCTGGCGGTGGAGGGACTACACGGACTGCCAGGACTCCCAGACCCTGGTGAGTACACAAACAACTCACCTCACATGGGGGGGATGCCATACACAATCAATCATGCATGCCACCCCCCCCAAGCCACCACCGGACACAACAACACTCCACAAACACACACATGCCACTGGCACCTCCATGCCCCATGCATCAATCAGGGCCATGCCAAGTCACAGGCCACACAATACACCAACACAACACAGGATGTGGTCGATGCTGGGAGTGGGGGCAGCAAAACTAACATTGAGCAACTCACAAGCACACAACAATGCCCTCAGCCCATATGGCCCAGGGCACAGCCATACAAACTGTGTGTACCCACACAGTACTGTCTTGCCTGCAAATGATGGCTGCCATGCAGGATGCCATGGGTCTGAAGGCACAATTTGCACATAACAGCAGACAATGAAGATGCATCGCTCTGATAGAGTCTCAGCACACACCGCCACAGCAGCAGCCTACACTCAGACACACTGCCCAATGGGTGCCCGGAGAACAGGGACTAACTCACATGAACAAGCCAATGGCCATTCAAAGACCGGCTAACTGTGTGTGCCCAGGAAGCTGGCCTGAGGTGACAGAGAGTGACAAAGAGAGGGAGGGAGAGGGGGAATGAGAGGGAAGGAGACAGAGGGGGGACACAGGGAGACAGACAGAGGGAGGGAGTAGGGTGACAGAGGGAGACCGACAGAGGGAGGGAGGAGGGTGACAGAGGGAGGGAGGAAGGGAGACACAGGGAGACTAAATCACCCTTGGGTGGTGTGGCCATGTCCACTCGTCAGCCGGTGGACTGTGTGCATGCAGACCAGGTCTGGCAGTGCCTCAACCCCCCCTTCCGTAGATGAAGACCGGTCCATGTGTCAATCTGTGCACGAGTCCATCCGTGCTGCAGGCACAGACCTAACCACACACCCAGTATACCCACCCACCGTGTCGGTAAGAACCCTGTCACAAATGCTTCAGTCCCCTACCTGCAACATCAAATTGCCTTGCCAAAACACCATTTGGCCACGTACAGTGCAACACGTAAGGCGCCTCTGCATGGCTCGCTACGCCCGCACACCACACTGCTGACTGTGTACCCAAATAGATGCATCAACTAAGATTGTGTCTCACACATGCGTAAAGCCCTGACAGCTGTGGCCAAGGGACATAGCCATGCACAAGTGCACTGTGAGAGGAATGCAGGACAGATCCAACTACCCAGAGGAAGAGTGCCAAATCAGAAATGCATGCAACATGGATGCCACATGTGACACTGTCAACATTGTCTCTCTCACACACAGGTCAACGTCGACGAACACCCCCCAACACTGGGGGGGAAGTCACACAGGACCAGGCTCCGCGGGATGATGACCCCACCGCCAGCGATGACTCTCACCACTCCGTGGATGACCCAGACCAACCTGGCCCCTCTGGTGTCCAACCACCTGCAGCACCTGCGTCAGGTACAACTGTGCCAACCACCACCCCCATTCCTGCCACATCCCAGGAGACGTCCAGGAGCCCTGCCCGCACACGACCACCCAGCCAGTCTGCCCAGGAGGGACACGGTCCTCCGGGCACCCAGGAGGAGGCAGGCGGCAACGCAGATGCCATCCCTCAGGGGTCCCGGAGACCCGATGCACCCACAACGGCAGGCCAGGTGCACGTGGGCAGGGGTGGCGGGAGTGGAGGACGGCGGAGGCGCGAACCTGACCAGGCAGCTCAGGACCCGGTAGTGTCCCAGGTCAGCAACATCCTGGATACATACCGGCGTGACACCAGGGGCATGGACCAGATTGCGTCCACCCTCAATGACATCAAGGGGACCCTCCAGGAGATGAAGACCCTGCAGTCCCAGCAACATGCCTGTCAACTGCAACACCAAGGAAGGATGGAGGATAGACAGGCTGAGCTCGTGGCGGTGCAAACCCAAATGACCGGTGTACTCCGTCGGATTGCCGACAACATGGGCAACCCTCCCTGTGGCACCAGGCGAAGGCCATTACCAGACACAGGGAGGGATCAGGAGGAGGAGGATTCATCCGACGGAGCGTCACAGACATCGTCACGGACTGCTTCCGAGGGTCCCCGCAGGAAGGTGGGTCGTCCACGAAAAAGACTGTGAGAGTCAGCAGAACATCACCATCTCCCAGGTCACCTGGCCTGGCACCTGGCCCTCTGGCCCAATAGCAGCACATGACATTGTCTGCCACATGGACTTGCTGGTCACTGTCTGACCTATGTTGACGAAGACTGTGGCATGGACTCTGACATTTTGCTACGACAAGGATACCAACTCCCCCAGTGAACTTTGGATTCTACACTCCCGCTGTGCACCTCTTGTCATCCCCACAAACCCGTACCCCACCACAAATAAATTAATCACACTTACAAGATGATGCCGTGATTCTACATTATTACAATACATGTGTGTGTCGTACAGTCAAAGCATGCCTGATCTCAGAATTAACTCCAACCATCCAAACCGTGGGGTCGCAGTCTTGCCCAGGACACACATGGGTCCCAATGTCTCATCTGATACAGACATGGAGTACCAAACTCACCTGTGCTGGGCCCAACCAGCTGAGTGGTTCCCGCACAACTGTGGCTACAGACACATTCAGGGGAGCAACAGTCATGCGCAGAGGTCAGGGATCATGTGGAGTGACCTGGCTTGCCGCTCCCAGGTATGTCTAGACATGTGTCCCTACAATGTGCAGCATGCTTGCGTCAGGCGGATGTTGAGAATGGTGGCTAGGCCAAGGTTGGATGCATGGAGATGCCAGAATGCAGTTTAGGATCACTGTGCCACATGGTTGTGTTGGGGTTGTGGGCTGCATCATGAGTGTGGGCGTGGATCTAGAAGGTCATCCTGCAGCTGGCTGTGAAACATTCCCCCCATCCCGTTAGGACGTTGATGTGGCCTGGTTGCCCGACGCAGTAGCAGAGCTGTGCAGATGCACTCCGGATATGGACAAGTACCATGGGAGTCGTGAGGCACATGTCCGTAGACTGCAGGGTAGGATTCTACACAGATGTTGTAGTTTCCCTGGGGGATGGTCTCTCTTGCCTTGAGGTGGATGGAACTGTGCATCTTGTGCATAATACAGTTCCCACTCCCTGACAAACCCCTAGCATCTTGTCACTCTACACATAGACACATATGCACCACCTATGAAAACTATGCCAGACCTGCGGCACGCACAGTGGCAACAGGGCACCATTGACAGGGAAGAGGCACCTTGGAGACAGAGGGACAAATTTATTAGTCATGTGTGTTGGAATGACAATGATACTCTGTCAACACATACACAGGTCATGTGGATGTACATGTGGGAGCAACACTGGCACCCCCCATTGCAACACAGATGCTGGCATCCCATTGACCTGGCACACAAGTGACGGATAACAGCTAAACACCCCCTGCTGCCACGGAGAGGCCGCTATACACCATTGAGGCCCTGATGGGGCAATCACACACCATGTCAACCCGGTGCAACCTGTATGTTTCCGAGGCCAGTGTTACACACAATGATGGCCTCATCACAATCCCCAATCCCCTGCCACATGACAGTCACCAAGTCTGAGCATGGCTCCAGGTGAAGCCTGCCCCATGTCATGTTCCCCATGTAGGATCACCATGTATGCAAATGGAACACACATGAACCGGAGAAGTGCACACAGACTACAAACAATTCACACACCCAAAACGACGTGAGGCATCCCTTACCCTGAGGAGATTTCAACACTTGCCCGTGCATGTGACGCTGAATCAGCACATGTCGCTGTGTTCATGAGGAGTAGCAGGAGCACAACAATGCCACCAGCAGACAGCATGCACATGGACCTGTGGAAGAGAGACACACAAGGATTCAGCACAAAGGAGCACATCCGCAAGCATGTACTTAACACGTATCATGTTGTTAACATGACAGGTGACAATGATGACCCTCAGACAACATCCTTCCATTGCGCCATCACTTGAGTGACACTTCAATACACACCACTGACTCACTTGGCAGACATGCAGATGGACACACACATTGCAACACATGCCACACACGGCCCAATGCGTGCACACTCAGACACTGGAACTCACCACTAAGCAAAGAAGTTGCGTATGAGCCGACTCCGCATGTCCTCCACAGCCTCCTCCTCCTCCACATCACTTGCCCCGTCACCAAGCCCTTCATCCTCCACGGGTGGATGGTCCTGGTCATCTTGATCCAGTATGAGTGGAACAGCTTCCTCCACTGCCATGTTGTGCAGCATGCAGCAGACGATGATGATCTTGCACACCTTCACCGGGGCATATGGGAGTGCTCCGCCGGTCTTGTGGAGGCACCGGAATCGGCTCTTCAGAAGTCCAAACGTCCTCTCAATGACTCTCCTGGTCCGCCCATGTGCGTTGTTGTAGAGGTGCTCGGCAGCCGTGCTGGGGTTGCGGACAGGCGTCATCAGCCATGGCATGTTGGGATAGCCAGCGTCCCCTACAAGGAAACATCATGGACAGAAGTGTGTCAGCACAGGCAGTGAGATTGGAAGATGACGCCAAACACTGAACTGCCAGAGTCTACCCACCAACAATACATGCTCGCTCGTTCCGCAGCTGCAGCATCATTTCTGGCACCCTGCTACGCCTCATGATGAAGGCATCGTGTGCTGATCCTGGAAAGCGAACACAGACATGTGAAATCACCATGTTGGACAGACACACCACAAGGGCATTAATGGAGTGATAATGTTTGCGATTCCTATACACCACCTCCTGTGCCTGTGGTGGTACCAACGCAACATGTGTCCCATCTATGGACCCAATGACATGGGGCATCCCTCCCAGGGCATAGAACTCACGCTTGACATCTGTCAACTGCTCACGATTTGGGAATTTAATGTACTCATCCAGGTGAACCAACATGGCCTCTAAGAAATCATGCAGAACACGGCTGAACATCGTCTGGGACATGCCCCCGACATCAGCAATGGTATGTTGGAACGTACCCGTGGCAAGGAAATGTAGGGCTGCCATCACCTTCAACTTGGGTGTCAGTGCACTTGGATACCTGTGGCGCGGGAGGAGTTGTGCTTCCAGCCGGCCAGTCAACTCATCAATCAACCGTTGGCTGAATCTGTAGCGGCGTATACAGTCCCGTTCATGCAGGGCAGCAATGTCTGGCATACGTCGAGGGAGAGGCGGAGCCCTGCAGTGAAATGGAAGGAACACCTAAGAGTGAGCACTGTACAACAACATCGTCAATGCACTGAGCACATGTTACACAGCCAATACACATATGCCACGTTGTGAGTCAGGTCTGTGCCACAGTTCCTGGACACGAACGCCAGTCAGGTTACACTCCTACCAAGGGACAGCCACTAACGGAGGGGGGCAAGATCACGATGACATGGCATGAGACTAGCTGTGGGCCAGTGTAAGTGAACATGCACACGCATCACAGGATTCACAGACATCCACACATGTGCAGAGGTAGTATGCGTATGGTACAGACAGGTAGTTGGATGCGATATGCACTGGTCACATGTCATAGGAATAGGACAGGCCACACACATTGCCTTTGAGGAGTACATGTCGAGACAGAACATACATAGGGAGCATGTGGATATGTACTTGTGTTGATACTCCGTGTAGTTGGATACATACACACCTCATGGCAAATCACATATGTGGGCTGGTGTGCGGAACAGTGTGCCATGCCCATCGACACACAGACACATGTTGGCAGCAGCAACTGCTGACACATTGAATCACACACCTACAGCAAAATCATGGAAAGACATGCCACACACATGACATGGTTGCAGCATGCAACGCAGCCATACACGTGTCATATGTAATATTCCGTGTACCTGGCATCAGGGGACAGGTGCGGGTGTCCGTGACTGGGACATGCAAGTGACTCATGGCTCCACTAGTGTGTACGACATGCACACATGTCAAAGGAGTGCAGGGGATGTGTGGTACAATGCGCACCATCACACACGACATGTGTACACAGCTCATCGTACATGTGCTTTGCCCACACCTCAGGGGTAAAGTGCCACATCACATCCTGACACACCTGTGTCACACACAGGTGGTATTGCACAGACAATGCATTGGTGTCCACCCTTGGCAATACCTGTCCGCTCCATTCCTGTCTGTGTGCCGCCTGTCACCACTGACAGTTGTTATACGCACCGTACATACGCTCGGAGCGCGTGTATAGGGTCCCTGGGCCAATATTGCCGCTGGCGTATGCGTACGCCACAGTAGTACGGACTGTACACGCGCTTGTACGGTCCGGATCACAATATGGGCGCTGGCGTATGCGTACGCCACAGTAGTACGGACTGTACACGCGCTTGTACGGTCCGGATCACAATATGTGCGCTGGCGTATGCGTACGCCACAGTAGTACGGACTGTACACGCGCTTGTACGGTCCGGATCACAATATGGGCGCTGGCGTATGCGTACGCCACAGTAGTACGGACTGTACACGCGCTTGTACGGTCCGGATCACAATATGGGCGCTGGCGTATGCGTACGCCACAGTAGTACGGACTGTACACGCGCTTGTACGGTCCGGATCACAATATGGGCGCTGGCGTATGCGTACGCCACAGTAGTACGGACTGTACACGCGCTTGTACGGTCCGTACTACTGTGGCGTACGCATACGCCAGCGCCCATATTGTGATCCGGACCGTACAAGCGCGTGTACAGTCCGTACTACTGTGGCGTACGCATACGCCAGCGCCCATATTGTGATCCGGACCGTACAAGCGCGTGTACAGTCCGTACTACTGTGGCGTACGCATACGCCAGCGCCCATATTGTGATCCGGACCGTACAAGCGCGTGTACAGTCCGTACTACTGTGGCGTACGCATACGCCAGCGCCCATATTGTGATCCGGACCGTACAAGCGCATGTACGGTCGGTATCACTGCTTGTGGGGTGCCCTAGGGCGTGGAACGCACCGTACCTGTGTGTAAATGTATGAAAACACATAGGGGACACATGAGGGACAAGTATAAGGGCCTAAATGCCTGATGGTTGCCATGGAGACTGAGTTAAATTTTTGAATTTGAGCACCAGGTGCACAGCAGAAGTCAGTTTGAAAGAATCTACATTGTTGCAATGTGGATGTTGACTTGACATCATTATCAAAACTGAAACCATGCAAAGCCACACACTGGGGTAGGTTTGAAGGGATTGGATGAAACGTAGGATGCTAATGTGACTGACCAATCAATCTGTACTCCTATACATGAACAGGCCAGCCAGGCATATATAAGGCAGCCAGGTCCCATGAGAGAGCACTTGCCTGCACATCCATTCATCCATGACCACTGCTGCTGATAGTGATTCCTCTGGCACCATGTCCAGGACTGTGGAGAGGTCACAGCCATTCACCCAGGAGGAGAACCTTGCCCTGATAGATGTGATCCTCCCACAGTTCCAGAGCCTGTATGGTCGACCAGGGGTTCAGGTGAGTGCAGACTCCACTAGCTTAGACTGTGCCCCTTTTGTGTGACAGTGACTTCTGGCATTGTGTCCATGTGTGACAGACATGCACTGTTGTTTGGAGTGGGTCCCAGGGTGTGGAAGGCCTCATGTCACCCATGCAGAGCATGCTGTGTTTCCTGTGTGCACTCCTCACTTGCATAGTGCCTACTGTGACAATGAATGCAAGGTGCATGCCACATTCTGCCTGCATACTCCTCCTGGGGATGTTGTTTCCACAGTCCTGATGTGATCCTGTGTTCCCCCCAGTGTGACAGGTGTCAGTACCCATGGATGTGTGTTTGTTCAGTGTACCTGTGCTGTGAGTGTCCAAAGGCCGTGTTCGTCCCCTGCACATTGGTGTGTGTGTTAGTCCCCTGTCATGTGGGTGAGTGCATATGGGGAGTGTTGCACACAAGCAGCATGAGGGATGGATATGGCCTGGCCATCGGATGTGAGCAGGGAGCAGTGCTGTGTGCATGCCGTGCTGAGCCAGCCCCACACCTGTGACACCCACGTCTACTGGCACATGGGCAGAGTGAGGTGTGTACCCGCAGTTGGCAATGCCATGTGATTGTCCTGTACCTGTGTGTGTCTGTGTACTCAGCTGAGGTAGCATCAGTGTGCTGGGGCAGGTGACTGCTGTGAGGTGCTGTACATAATCCTGGTGTAGCCTGTGAGGCACAGTGTGATCCCTGGTCAGTGAGTGTGTGGTACCCCTCATGCCACCCGTGTGCTTCCACTGGCACGTAGTGCATTTGGCCTTCCACAGTGGATAATGTCCCTATGACAAAGGTGCAATTAGTTGCATGCATACCATGGCCTGTTCATAATGAGGATTGTTCTATATGTGTGTCTCTGTGTCTTTGCTCATGTGGATTAATGTATTCTCTCTTTTGCATCCTCACAGGTAGGCGCCATTGCCAAGGGGGAGATCTGGAGGGAAGCCGTCAGTGCCGTGAGGGGTACAGAGGGTCGGAGGCGGAGCCTGTCTCAGGTGAGGAAACGCTGGCAGGACATCCGGTGCTGGACGAGGAGGATTGCACGGCTCCTGCTGGGGGACTCACCTGAGAGCCGTAAGAACCGTGGCCGCCGTCGTCTGACCCACATCCAGAAGCGTGTGCTGGCGGTGGTCTTCCCCGATATGGACAGGCGCCTACAGGAGAGGCAGCAGCAGGAAGGGGGTAGGTACATGTGTGTCAGTTGTGTGTCCCCAGCCAATGTAAGTGTGCAGTTGCATGGATACACTGCCAGGGTTTGATTGTGCAGTGCGTCAACTTCTCCACAAAGTAGCACAGTGCTGTTCTCACTCCCTCCCTTCCCCTCCTTGCAATGTGTTCCCTGGTCTGTCGCCACTCTTGCACAAGGTTATTTATGCAGGCAGTTCATGCAGGTGCCCTATGCTATCAGCATCATGTGTGGGGGTGATGTGCCACAGGTATGGGGACCTTGCGTGTGCCATGGCCAATTTCAGTCATTGTGGTGTCCATGTCACTTGGCACTGATTGTGAATCACGACATAGGGGTGTGTCTCCAAAATGTACAGCCTTCCAGCATGCATGTCCAATTGTGTGCCCTCTGACATGATGTGCCTGAGTGGGAGGCCTGCTAAGTGCAGGGACGGTTGCTTAATTTGCAGTCATGTCCATCCTGGACCATGGAGGAGTGTGGGCACTACTGTGCCCTGGGGCACCTCTTCCTAGGTATCATGTGCGTCATCCAACAATATGGCCATTCACTGTGTCTTTGCCATGGGTTGCGTAGGGTGGCATTGTACCCTGGGCTCAACTGTTAGGACCTACAGGTTGCTACATGTGTCCACTGTACAGGGGGACCCATTTTGCTTGTGCATACTCACAGTGGGCATTACCTGTGTGTGTTGTTGAGACAATCTGATGATGTTTGCCTGTCAATGATGTGTGGACATGGCCACCAGGGGCTGTGTGTTTACAGTCATGAATTAGTGGAGGCCATGTGTTTCCATCCCAGAGTAAGAGGTGTACATACTTTCTCCGTCTCAATGAGATTGTCTCAGGTGTGGGTGGTTTGTGCGTACAAGGCCTACATGTCAGAAGCTTCATCCTCCTTGCTGGGTTTAGCCTGTGTGTGATGTTTGACTGGACATACGCTCAAGGTGCAGTGACCCTGTCATGTGTGGCCTGGTTTCATGTATTGCCTTTGCAGCATGCGGCAAGAGTAAATGGATATGATTCATGCTCATCCCTTTTTGACGACGCAGTGTGGTGCAGGTGCTGTGCACATTTGTCCCCAGAGGCTGACTCCTCTCTAAAATTTCAGGTGCAGTGATTTGCTGTTGTGTCATGATCTCCATTGTGTCTCAGTGGCATGGTGGGTAGAAAAACTGTGTGTTCCATGGCCTACATGTGTACATTGTTTTGTAGGTGTTACTCCTGTTGCTTTTCAGGCTATGCAATGTGACCTATGTATATTTGACTCATGTGACATAAGTGTACAGGTGTCTGATTTTCTCCTGTCTCTTCACCTTGCCCACAGCATCGCCGGGGGACACGGAAGGAGACACTAGCACGGACCGGGAGGAGAGATTGAGCACCAGTACCAGCAGTGCTGTCCTGTCTGGCACATGGAGTGGCACGGAGGCCGAAGGGAGTGAGGCGGAGGACCTGTTGACTGCCAACACAGACTATGACGCAGACGGGTCCGAGGCTGAGCTCCCAGAGGTGGCGGAGTCTGCCCCCCCAGCTGATGGCAGCCCTCCACATCCCCCCGCCACCTCAGGTTCCATCACCGGCCTCCCACATGCTCGTGGCCCTTCCCTCCGTGCTCGGTCCCCACATGTCTCCTTCCTGCCAGGCACCGCACCCCCTGCCCCTGTCACCACTGCTGCGGTGAGTGCGGAGTCTGTGGACATCCTGAGGCAGTTGCAGGTTGGTCAGACTGCGATGCTAAATGTCCTCCATGCCCACACCCAGGTGCTGACCCAGATGGAGGCATACATGGAGGGCATGTCGGCTGCGCAGTCTGACCAACGGCAGTTGCTGAGGTCCATAGACTCCACACTGACTGCAGCACTGGATCTCCTGCAGCGCTGCGTAACACCCCCTACCCCTGCCCCATCCACAATTCCCACTCCCGTGCCTGTCCCACGCACATCCAGACGTCAGCGTGCACGCACCCCAACAGACACAGGCACCACACCACCAGGGAAGTCGAAGCGCACACCTCCTGTCACGCACACACAGGGTGAGGAAGGCACACCCACTGGGTCGGGGGGGAAACGTAGAACACGCAGCCACAGTGGGAGTCCGCATTCCACACAACCCACTCCCTCCAAATCCACTCCCCTTAGCTCTCCTGGCCAACAGTCAGTGACAGCATCATCCACTGCGAGTGTGCCCCCCAGCCCCAGGATGACACCACCCCGCAAGCGGTGGAGGCGGGACCCGGCCAGGGGAGTTGAGTCCCCCACCCTGTCCACACCCTCCCCCAGTGGCGCTGCGACCCATCCCTTTGCCCCCCCCCCCTCCTTGGGGCCTGTGGTTGGATTGGGTACGGGGGAGTCGCTGGGGGAACTTGCCGACGTGTGCAGCGCCATTCTGTCCTCCACCTTTGGCGCTGGCACCCCCCCTGTGGCAGATTCATCCCTCCCTGCACCCACAACACCTACCCTTTCCCCTCCTGTCCCTGCGGTGCCTGTTTCCACCCTCCCCCCTGATGCCCCCTCTTCTGTGGATGAAATGGACTTGTGAACTGTG
Source organism: Triturus cristatus (assembly GCF_964204655.1). NCBI lineage: Eukaryota > Metazoa > Chordata > Amphibia > Caudata > Salamandridae > Triturus > Triturus cristatus. Next base: position 854,406,241 of record NC_140585.1, on the reverse strand, counting down.
CAGGCAAGCTAGGGGACACACGTCCCGATGTGTACCCCCCCCCCGGACATTGCTGCTGGGCTGGCCCATGGCCCTTGTACATAGTGGACATTTTCTCTGATATATTTTCCTGCTGAATAAAGCCTTTTCTTTTTGTTTTGCACACTGATGCTTTCCTGGACTTGCTGTTGGTGCTGGTGCTCCCTGCGTTGGGGTGGTGATAATGTGTTAGGGGTCTGTGAAATGTTGGAGTGTGCTGCTCATGGGGTGTACCCTGCCATCTGCGTGCCATCACAAAGGTCTCTGCAAATGGTATTTGGTCATGTTTGCTCTCACTGTATGGTGACATTGTCCCAAGGTGTGTTCCGTCCTCTGTGGCCCAGGCCATTTTTCCTGCAGGGTGTCTCCCAAATGCTGTGCTGTGCTGTGTCTACATTTCCTGGATGTGTGAGGGTTGCCTTTCAATATAGCCATGCTGGCTCAGCGATGGCTCCGCCTGCATCTGGGGTATCACCCTTGTAGGTCACTGAACTTGTTGATGGGGTATATTGTCCGATGTCTGGGCACTGCTGGGAGTGATAGGTACACACCCCTCCTGTGTCTGGGCACTGCTGGGAGTGATAGGCACACACCCCTCCTGTGTCTGGGCACTGCTGGGAGGACCCTGCACCCACCCCTCCTGTGTCTGGGCACTGCTGGGAGGACCCTGCACCCACCCCTCCTGTGTCTGGGCACTGCTGGGGGTGTTTTGCACAGCCCATTCTTATAGCAGGTTCGGTGCGTACATGCACGGGTGGGGGTTTGGTGCGTACATACACGGGTGGGGGTTCGGTCCGTACATACACGGGTGGGGGTTCGGGGCGTACATACTCTGCTGGGGTGGGGGTTCGGTGCGTACATACACGGGTGGTGGTTCGGTGCGTACATACACGGCTGGGGTGGGGGTTTGGTGCGTACATACACGGCTGGTGTGGTGGTTTGGTGCGTACATACACGGGTGGGGGTTCGGTCCGTACATACACGGGTGGGGGTTCGGGGCGTACATACTCTGCTGGGGTGGGGGTTCGGTGCGTACATACACGGGTGGTGGTTCGGTGCGTACATACACGGCTGGGGTGGGGGTTTGGTGCGTACATACACGGCTGGTGTGGTGGTTTGGTGCGTACATACACGGGTGGGCGTTTGGTGCGTACATACACGGGTGGTGGTTTGGTGCGTACATACACGGCTGGGGTGGTGGTTTGGTGCGTACATACACGGGTGGGGGTTTGGTGCGTACATACACGGCTGGGGTGGGGGTTCGGTCCGTACATACACGGGTGGGGGTTCGGGGCGTACATACTCTGCTGGGGTGGGGGTTCGGTCCGTACATACACGGGTGGTGGTTCGGTGCGTACATACACGGCTGGGGTGGGTGTTAGGTGCGTACATACACGGGTGGGGGTTTGGTGCGTACATACACGGCTGGGGTGGGTGTTAGGTGCGTACATACACGGGTGGGGGTTTGGTGCGTACATACACGGCTGGTGGTTCGGTGCGTACATACACGGCTGGGGGGGGGTTCGGTCCGTACATACACGGGTGGTGGTTCGGTGCGTACATACACGGCTGGGGGGGGGTTCGGTGCGTACATACACGGGTGGTGGTTCGGTGCGTACATACACGGCTGGGGTGGGGGTTTGGTGCGTACATACACGGCTGGTGTGGTGGTTTGGTGCGTACATACACGGGTGGGCGTTTGGTGCGTACATACACGGGTGGTGGTTTGGTGCGTACATACACGGCTGGGGTGGTGGTTTGGTGCGTACATACACGGGTGGTGGTTTGGTGCGTACATACACGGCTGGGGTGGGGGTTCGGTCCGTACATACACGGGTGGGGGTTCGGGGCGTACATACTCTGCTGGGGTGGGGGTTCGGTCCGTACATACACGGGTGGTGGTTCGGTGCGTACATACACGGCTGGGGTGGGTGTTAGGTGCGTACATACACGGGTGGGGGTTTGGTGCGTACATACACGGCTGGGGGGGGTTCGGGGGCGTACATACACGGGTGGTGGTTCGGTGCGTACATACACGGGTGGTGGTTCGGTGCGTACATACACGGCTGGGGTGGGGGTTTGGTGCGTACATACACGGCTGGTGGTTCGGTGCGTACATACACGGCTGGGGTGGGGGTTTGGTGCGTACATACACGGCTGGTGGTTCGGTGCGTACATACACGGCTGGGGGGGGGTTCGGGGGCGTACATACACGGGTGGTGGTTTGGTGCGTACATACACGGCTGGGGTGGGGGTTCGGTCCGTACATACACGGGTGGGGGTTCGGGGCGTACATACTCTGCTGGGGTGGGGGTTCGGTCCGTACATACACGGGTGGGGGTTCGGGGCGTACATACTCTGCTGGGGTGGGTGTTAGGTGCGTACATACACGGGTGGGTGTTTGGTGCGTACATACACGGGTGGTGGTTCGGTGCGTACATACACGGCTGGGGTGGGGGTTTGGTGCGTACATACACGGCTGGTGTGGTGGTTTGGTGCGTACATACACGGGTGGGCGTTTGGTGCGTACATACACGGGTGGTGGTTTGGTGCGTACATACACGGCTGGGGTGGGGGTTCGGTCCGTACATACACGGGTGGGGGTTCGGGGCGTACATACTCTGCTGGGGTGGGGGTTCGGTCCGTACATACACGGGTGGGGGTTCGGGGCGTACATACTCTGCTGGGGTGGGGGTTCGGGGGCGTACATACACGGGTGGTGGTTCGGTGCGTACATACACGGGTGGTGGTTCGGTGCGTACATACACGGCTGGGGTGGGGGTTTGGTGCGTACATACACGGCTGGTGTGGTGGTTTGGTGCGTACATACACGGGTGGGGGTTTGGTGCGTACATACACGGCTGGGGGTTCGGGGCGTACATACCAGGGTGGGGTGGGGGTTCGGGGCGTACATGCACGGGTGGCGCTTGGGTGCGTACATACACGGGTGGGGGTTCGGGGCGTACATACCAGGGTGGGGTGGGGGTTCGGGGCGTACATACACGGGTGGGGGTTCGGGGCGTACATACACGAGTGGGGGTTCGGGGCGTACATGCACGGGTGGGGGTACGGGCCGTACTTCCACGGGTGGGGGTACGGTCCGTACATACCCCTGCCCACGCTCTGCGTGCCTGGGTACGGGCCGTACCCATGCCTTTGGTGTGTGGGTACGGTGCGTCCCACCATTGTTGCGGGCCGTGGGGTCCGCACCGTACACAGGCCTTGGGGGCGTGGCTACGGGTCGTACCACGCGTACCCCTACATGACCCCAGCAATGCTGGTACGAGCTGTACCAAGGCCTTTCTGACGTGGGTACGGGCCGTACCGCTATTGTTGGAGTGACGTAGGGGGACGCGTGGTACGTTCCGTACCCACGCTCTTGCGGCCTGGGTAGGGTACGTACCGGTTCGCGTGACCATCCACTTCCGTTGTGGCGGACGCTTGCGTTGCTGGCCTTGCCCCCACCCCCTGGAAGTGACCAGGCCCTGATGGTCAGGTATGTCCAGGCCATGTGTGATTTGGTACCATGTGTTGGTGTTGTGTGTCCTGCCCCTGCCCCCCCCTTTGCCCCTGGTTGTTGTGCTGACCTTCTGCGGCGTCTGCGTCGGTTCCTGTACGCCAGGTGGACTGCTAGGAGGGCAGGGATGGCACGTAGGTTCGGGTCCATGTCTGTTCGTCGCGTCCAGCTGCTCCTTGCGTGTGTCGTCCTGATTTCCCGGCAGTTTTTGGCAGCCGGTAAATATTTTCCGTGCGGGATGACGTCGGTTCGAATCGTACTTCCTGGTTCGTGAAACGTAGGCTGGATGCGTACCGACGTCACGTCGGCTCCTTTCAGGATCGGAATTGTGTTTAGTTTCTGTTCGGTCGGTGTTTTGTTCGAATCGTACGGAAATGGTGTTTCCGTATGAATCGTACTTGCATTTTCGGATGGATTTCGCACCGGGTACGAGTCGGACGGAGAAAAGGCTCCGTCCGACGGTTCGTACCCGGTTTTTACCGGATCGGAATTGGCACCTTAGTGAGAACAACCAGTAACTACTGGCATAGGTACACCTATCATTAGCATATTATGCATGCCCTTTAGGCGGTAAATAGACATAATATCGAAAAAAAAATATCGAGTAGCAAGAATATCGAGTTTTTAATATCGAATGGACAGAATATCGACTTGCAAAAATATAGTGGTGAAGAATATCGAAAAACAGGTAAGAAATATCGATTGCAATAATATAGTTGTTAAAAATATCGATTTTTTTATAGTGTTTTAAGTGTTAGTATATGTGTTAAAAGTATGTATTAATATTGGAATGTATGTTAGAATATTTTTAAATTATTGAATTTTATGTTTTTTTATTTTTTTGTAATTTAATTCCGTAGCGGGTTGTGGGTTTATAGGGGAGTAGGGTGGGAAGTAATTTAATTATAGTACATTAAATAATAATTTATAGGAATTATTAATTATTTTTAATTTAATTTTGCGTTTTACTTCTGTAGCGGGTTGTGGGTTTATAGGGGAATAGGGTGGGAAGTAATTTAATTATATATTATTAAATAATAATTTATAGGAATTATTAATTATTTTTAATTTAATTTTGCGTTTTATTTCTGTAACGGGTTGTGGGTTTATAGGGGAATAGGGTGGGAAGTAATTTAATTGTTATTAGTTAATTATTAATTGGTATTGCAAATTAATTGGTTGTTGATTAATTATTAATTGGTAAATAATTAGTATTAATTGGTAATTAATTTGTATTAATTGTTTAATTGATAATTATGTTAATTGTATTCATTTAATATTTGTAGCGGGCAGTGTGTTTATAGGGGAATATGGTGGCAAGTAATATAATTGTAAATAAATAATTATGTAATTTATTTGTGTATATTGTTAATTAATATATCTTTAATTTAATTTTGCATTTTACTTCTGTAGCGGGTTGTGGGTTTATAGGGGAATAGGGTGGGAAGTAATTTAATTATTATTCGTTAATTATTAATTGGTATTGCAAATTAATTGTTTGTTGATTAATTATTAATTTGTAAATAATTAGTATTAATTGGTAATTAATTAGTATTAATAGGTAAATTGATAATTATGTTAATTGTATTCAATTAATATTTGTAGCGGGTATTGTGTTTATACGGGAATATGGTGGGAAGTAATATAATTGGAAAAAAAAATTTATTTAAATAATTTGTGTATATCCTTAATTAATATATTATAAATTAATTATTAATTGGTATTATTTGCATTTATTAATGATTGTTATTGAAAAACAATTGTTTGTAAATTAATTATTAATTGTTAATTAATTAAACAAAAATGTATTGGTATTTAAAAATGATCAATTCTTGTGTGATTGGTAATTAATGGTAATACTTGTTTTTGTATTAATAATTAATTAATTTAAAAATAAAAATACATTTATTATTTTCTCTACTATTGCACTTACTTGAGTGGGAATAGTAATTTTTACCCCTACGCTATCCAATGCTTTCCCTATTATTGCACTCTCTGGAGTGTGAATAGTAATTTTTACCCTCCCGCTATCCAACGCTTTCCCTACTGTTGCACTCACTGGAGTGGGAATAGTAATTTTTACCCTCCCGCTATCCAACGCTTTCCCTACTGTTGCACTCACTGGAGTGGGAATAGTAAGTTTTACCCTCCCGCTATCCAACGCTTTCCCTACTGTTGCACTCACTGGAGTGGGAATAGTAATTTTTACCCTCCCGCTATCCAACGCTTTCCCTACTGTTGCACTCTCTGGAGTGGGAATAGTAATTTTTACCCCTACGCTATCCAACGCTTTCCCTACTGTTGCACTCACTGGAGTGGGAATAGTAAATGTTACCCTCCCGCTATCCAACGTTTTCCCTACTGTTGCACTCTCTGGAGTGTGAATAGTAATTTTTACCCCTACGCTATCCAACGCTTTCCCTTCTGTTGCACTCACTGGAGTGGGAATAGTAAATGTTACCCTCCCGCTATCCAACGCTTTCCCTACTGTTGCACTCTCTGGAGTGGGAATAGTAATTTTTACCCCTACGCTATCCAATGTTTTCCCTATTATTGCACTCTCTGGAGTGGGAATAGTAATTTTTACCCTCCCGCTATCCAACGCTTTCCCTACTGTTGCACTCTCTGGAGTGGGAATAGTAATTTTTACCCCTACGCTATCCAATGTTTTCCCTATTATTGCACTCTCTGGAGTGGGAATAGTAATTTTTACCCCTACGCTATCCAACGCTTTCCCTACTGTTGCACTCACTGGAGTGGGAATAGTAAATGTTACCCTCCCGCTATCCAACGCTTTCCCTACTGTTGGACTCACTGGAGTGGGAACAGTAAATGTTACCCTCCCGCTATCCAACGCTTTCCCTACTGTTGCACTCACTGGAGTGGGAATAGTAAATGTTACCCTCCCGCTATCCAACGCTTTCCCTACTGTTGCATTCTCTGGAGTGGGAATAGTAATTTTTACCCTCCCGCTATCCAACGCTTTCCCTACTATTGCACTTACTGGAGTGGTAATAGTAAATTTTACGCGCCCGCTATCCTACACAGAAAATATTGAATATTTTTAATTAATATCACGTTAAGATATATGTATTAATTTTTTTTTTTACTTACTTTAATTATTCATTAAGTTTACTGTTATTTAAGTATTTTTAAGTATGTGTCAGTTAATTATATGTATTATTTCATTTATTTAACATTACTTTTAAAACATTTAAAAAATTCGATATTTTGACTAACTATATTACTTACAACGATATTTTGGATTCGATATTTTTGTAATTTCCTGTTTGGAGATAGGACTTCGATATTTTGGCATTCTATATTTTGGCATCGATATTTTTGTAAGTCTATATTTTTGTAGTCGATATTATGTCAGTGATCCCCTTTAGGCATACCTCCTAATCAGCAACAGGGCACTGACATATCCACTCTTCAGGGCTCACCTTAGGACAAAACATTATGCATGAATCACATCATTGGTGCACTTTAGTCATTCACCAGGTACACACAGCACCTCATGGGCTTATGTCCCACCTAAACATAGGGGCTAACCTCAGGCCGTCTGGCCTTACCCTCGGGGGCCCGTCCTGGGCGTCCCCATAATGCCCTTGCCCAAAAGTCAGAGCCCTTTCCTCTGTGTGTGTCCCTCCAACAGCTGCCCGCGATCTGGCGGTGCAGCTGCAAACACCGCTCCTTGCCCCCAATGCCACTCCAATGTGTAAAAATGCAGGGAGAAGAGTTGGTGCCACTTAGGCACCCACGTGGAAAATTGGACAGTGGCTCCCCCCGGACCGTAAAACCACAGTGCGGCCCAGGACACTCTGTCCTCTTAAGCACTCACCCGCTGTCACGAGGCCCCAGAGATTCCTCTGGAGGCACCACACCTCCAATGGCAATTCGCTGAACTGCGGTGCTCAACGACCTCACCCTCTACCAGGGGGAAGTTGTGGAAGTGAGCCCGCGAGGCTCGGGTGCAGGCTAGCAAACAAGACCCCTCACCAGGGGCTCCACGTAGCTTCTCTGGTCTTCCCGGGCTCGGGGAGAGACTCCTCTTGCCTCCGGCAGCCCCCTTGACGCAGCGGGCCTCCTCTTCTCCCTTGCTCACGACCAGGCCTAGGACACATGCGGGGCTCTCCTCACCCTTACGGGAGCCCCACCCACAACCAGGCATCCTGCGCCTGACTTCCAGTCTTTCCTGCTTCTTTCAGTGCAGGCTGGCCTGCCCACAATCAGGCTTTCAGGATGCCTGACTTCTGGTTCTGCGGTTTTCACGGAGCGAAGTCTCAGTTGCTCCTGCTGCCTCCTCTCTAACAGCCAGGCATCTCCTTTATCGTTTGGTGTCCTCCGTGGTGCCCAGTAATTATACTGCTACTCTGGCATGGGCCCGCTGCTGGACGGCCACGCCTCCGTCGCTTTCCAGCCACAAAGAGGGGGGTGATGAAGAGACGATTCTTTCGGGCGGTGCAGCCACGAGCAGCCTACGCTCCATCGCTCCTTCCACACTTTCCCCCACAACAGAGGGAAAAGTCACTACGCTTCCTGGGGCCAACACCCAGCGCTCCCTTATGCCAAAAGGGGGAAGGACAGCGTGGTGGAGGAGTCAGCCACACTACTCCCTGGCAAATAGCAGGGCACAGCACCTGGAAACCTCCAGTATGGCAGGGAGTTCCAGGAAAGCAAAAGAACACCAGGAAACTCCAAATAAGCAGAGTATAGCACTTGGAAGACTCTGATGTCTCTGAGTCATCCACGACAGGAGGCCAGCACGCAGGGTCTCCTAGCATAGGGCAGCCCCCTTCAGCTACCCAACAGGCAGTAGCTTAGCCCCACGGCAGTTCCTCCTGGCAGTCCAAATCCAGACATTCAATCCACAGCAGGCAGGCAGACACATAGCACACAGAAATGCCCACTTCTAAAATAGGTATAAAAAATCTGTGCACACCATTGCGTAGAATTTATTATTACTATTCCAACCATACCAAACTTGACCACGCTGCTCCCCTCATATCAGGAATTACCACTGAAACACTTATCAGGGAATCCCCAATGCATTACTATGGGAGGGCAGGCTCACAGTAGTGAGAAACAAAAATGGCTGTTTGTCACTTTAGGACATGTCAACACACTTAAGGTACATGTCCTACCTTTTACCTACAATGCACCCTGCCCATAGGGCTAGCTAGGGTCTACCTTAGGGGTGGCTGATGCAGTTAAAGGGGGGTCACAGACATTGCACATACTTTAGGTGCCACGTCGCAGCGGCAGTAACACTGCGCACACAGGCCCTGCAATGGCAGAGGCCTGGGATATGTTTGAAAGCTACTTTGTTGGGTGGCGCAATCAGCGCTACAAGCCCGCGAGTAGCATTTAATTTTAGCAGCCCTGGATATATGAGATACCACTTTACAAGGGACTGACAGGAAATTTAAACAGGCCAAACAAGTGTAGACCTATCCTCACCATATAAACACAGAGAGCACACAGTCTTTACACTGGACAGCAATGCAAAAGTGCCCAGAGTCCTAAAACCACCAACACCATGTCAGAAAAAAGGCTAGGAGAAAGGCAAAAAGTTTAGGGTTGACCCTGCAAAAAGGGCCACGCCCAACGTCCATTAAATGTTATTTTCTGACATGGTGTTGGTCATTTTCTGACTGTTCCTCAGATACAGCCTTTGTGTAAGGTGATAACTCTCACAGTAGGTAACAGTGATACTGGCTTCAAGCAGGAGCATCCAAAACAAGGGCAACATGAATTGTGAGATCTCTGCACCTCCTGTTCCTAAAGCATTAATCAGGGGAAGGCTAAGGGAGAAAACCTGCTTAGAAACCTCCTCACCATAAACAACAGAGGCTGCAGTCAGACACATCACCCCTGAAATCTACCAAATGGCAGTGCTCAGGAAGACCTAACCTGGAGTCCTTTGCTACCTAGGTCCTCACTGACTTTCTAAGGCAATCCCTGTCTCTATGCCCCTTCAATTCAGTGCCTAAGTCTCCACCCTGCAGCTATATGAATGCAGCTAATACACTTCCACTGTCTGGGTAGGCTGAATTCACCGATCATCATGTACCATGCTAAACGAAGGGCTATCCAAAATGGATTCTACTGCCAGTACTCAGACACTAACACAGCCTTCTACTATCATACATATGATACACATTTACAGAGCATACAGGCACTCAACACACATGTGGACTGTAAGCAAAGGGATTTGGGGCTTAAATAATCAGCAGATATTTATTTAGAAGCGGTCAGTAGACTGCCAACTCTCTGACAAACAAAAAAAGATCTGGTCACACTGATGATTCACATAAAGCTCGGTATGACGCTAGCACCACTTGATGTTATTCACCTGGTAGGGGCAATTGCCATGTTCTCAAAATGAAGGGATGCTCTGCAGCCCCTCATAGTCAGAGAATTGATTCCTGACCCTTGGATTTTCAGGGACGGCTCTGACCCGCTGTGCAAATAATCAACTTGATTTAATAAAAGTCAGGATACCAGTTTCAAGGGCAGTTAGGCACTTGGGTAGGGGTGCGCTGCCGGGTACCAGGCTCATCTCAACACTCTCAACAAGGACATTCTCATCCCAATATCAGTGTATTTCTGCCAAGACTCATACAGGCAAAGTGTATGGCGTTAGAAATCAAAGTTGGAGGTGCTTTCTGAATAAGCAATGCATGATAGTACCACAATGTTCATTTAATTATGTTGAACAATTTTCATTTAATTATGACTTATCCCTCCTGGCATTTGTCTTCATCAAAGTTCCATTAAAACTTATTTGTGCCTGCCTGGATGCAGTAAAACTCTTAAGGCAATGACAAGAACACAATGGATGAAATGCCAAGACAGTGAACGAGCATAATGAATTGGAAAGTGCAATTTATCAGACAACATGGCACAAATGCAAATAGATCCTGTTCATATTGTTTCATGTGTATGCAATGACATCATTATACTAGAGCCCAACGCTCATCGTCTTCACCATTTTAAGTAGAGTCACCAAACTCTTGTTTAAATCCACATGTTGATGTCTATAATTCTGATAAGTGGTCATTTTTTATGGTCTGGCTTGACAGCACAGCTGTCACCAGGCAATTATGTGAGCACCACTAGAGAGGGGCTTTGGCTATTCCTCATGTTGGGTGCCGAGAGTACATGTTTTGATTGGGTCAATGTTGTGTGCTGCCACAAAAAAGTGCTTGCCCTCCAACACCGCTTTTATCATTTTGTTTATTTATTCAGCTGCCTGCGCTTGAACTTTCAGTGGCAAACACATGGCATTGGAAAGCTCTTAAAGTGTCTCAGAAAACAAGATAATTAATTGTGTTTTTCTCTGGCAGCAGCACAGATAGAAGGAGAGCATTCATTAACCTAGACAGTTTTGTTTAGGTCTGCCTTGACAGTGCAATTGTCAAATCACCATTTAATCAACACCAATATTATTCTACAGTTCTTTGCTCCCACACAAATACATACCCTTTCTAATGCTACTTGCAAAGCTTTATATTACCATGCAACATTCCTTTAAAACCAGACCTATTGGCATTCCAAATGCTTGTTAACTCACTGAAGAAAATTAAAACATCACCTCCAGACGTCACCATTAAACATAACATTTGCAAGACAGAGCACCAGGTAAGTGTTATATTGCGGAAATCACAGCACAGGAAGCACACCCCTGACTTACAAAACATAAAGGAAAGTAAGACTAAATTGAAACTGTATTTATAAACAGTCTGTTTACCAGGCTTCTCCAACGAGTAGCTCCAGAGCTTCTGGTGACTCTCCAGCTACCTGTAAGTGGGTCTCTTGTGTACACCCCAGCCTATTAAATTAGCAGTTTTTGCTTGGTTGAAATTATATGCATACCAAAATTGGAAAGTGTGCATTTAATGTTTGTCTTTCCAGAACTCTTGAAATGATCTTTGGAAAACAATTTATTGATTTTCAAAATATATTTAAAGCTGATATTTGAGTGATATACGCAGCATTAGGGATATGTACTACTATTATTATTAACTTGGTGCCAAGGACACTGCAGCAATGGCTGTTTTGTATGAATATATGACAATACATAAAATCATGCTATGTTACAGCATGCGTAGTAATGGTAAACGCGTAGTAAACGCATGCTAAGTAGCAGAATGCGTAGTAATGGTAAACGCGTAGTAAAAGCATGCTAAGTAGCAGAATGCGTAGTAATGGTAAACGCGTAGTAAAAGCATGCTAAGTAGCAGAATGCGTAGTAATGGTTAACGCGTAGTAAAAAATGCATACAAAATGCATATCGAAGTAATACCTGCGTAGTAATGGTCACACACCTTTTGTATTACCCCTGAAGAGGCATTTCACATAGACAAAGCATATTTTACACTACTGCTAGCAGCCATGGCAGTGCACTGAGGTGATCATGTCTTGTAATACTGCAAACGGTCACGATGCAATCTTGCCTGATGTAGTCACTCTTAAAACTCCAACATTATTAGTAGCTCGGGGTGATTTTCATTAAGCAGAAGTGTCTCTTAATGCAGATAAGGTTGTAGACTCCCTGAAGAATACATTTCAGGTAGTTGTGATTCAACAAATGTTGCACGCAGCAATAGGCTGCTTGAAAGTCACACGAAATCAAAAGCAGACTTCATTTAAAAACATAAACTATAAATACCTTTGTAAGACCAGTTAGGCTCGTTAGGCTACTTGAAAATGTTATATGGTTCATTCTTTTTAGGGCAATGGTCGCACACCATAAAACCCCAAGTGATCACCTGGGAGGAGCAAGTACATAAAACTTCTAAATGTAACTAATTAATATAGGCTTACTCTTTTTTTCATATATATTCTGTTTACTGAATTTTATAATAATTGTATTTTTTTAACTCTAGTTTTGCACCTAAGCTCAAATGCCTATACACGCCAAAGCTTCACCAGTGCCGCGTGTGTTATCACATGGAAGAAAGAAACGTTGGGACAGCCAGTAGGGTTTGCAGACGTTGCTTTTGCAGATACATTTAATGACTTGCATGCCTTAACTTTTATTTGCCGAAAGTCTTATAATCATTGAAACATGCAAGTTGACAACACAGAATGGGCACTAGACCCATACAGTTAACTCATTTCCTGTCCAGGTGTGAGACACTGACCTTACTTGGTCTCTAGCTTGACCTAAGCATGTCAGATGCATTGCTCACTGTGGGTCTCGCAGGCTCTTACAATTAAATTGGAGTTTATCATAGTGGTCTTTATCGTATTCATGACATATGTGGATCCTTGGGTTTAGGCTCCACTAGGAATGTTTGTGATAGGGATTCTTCTATTGGCAGTTGCGAGTTGGGGCTGGCAAGGGAAAGTCACGCCTGGGCAGGCTGAATAAAGATTCTTCTAGAAACGACATTTCTGGTTTGAATGATCCTTACTTTACAACATTTGGCGACGAGGATTGAATGCAGTCTGGACGATCATTAATTTACAATATTTGGTGACGAATAGTCTTCATCACTTATTTTGGGAAAATGTTCCATGCATTCAAAACAGAATTAGGAGGGTAAGGGATGTTGTAATTTTATTTGTGGAAAATCTACTCCGTGTGTCACTTTGTTGTGGCTTCATCTTCTGGGAGCAATCTTCAATGAAAGAATATTTACTTCCTTATGTGTTTACTTCCCTTTCTTTTAAATGTGGCGGCCCCTGTCGCATGAATGAATTAACTGAATGTGTGTAGTGCACTGTTATACATAAACTGGGTATGGTTTTGTCCATCAAGTCGTCTGATGTAAATGAGTTTCTGCGTGTAGTTTTGGAACGAATAGTGTGTGTCGCCTGTCGAGGAACTGTCTGCTGTCCTTCGGAAATCAGCGTGAGATGTGGCTTCCGCAGCTGTGCACAGCAGAGGGTGATTAAGGAAGACACTACTGTCCTTATAAAGAAAGGCGATACAAATGTGTAGTGAACATGTTTACTATAGAATCCATATCACTTTGTGTTAAACGGGGATTAAAACAATGTTAAAGCCAGCATTGTTGCTTGTGATTACCCCAGAATTCTTACAGTATTGGGATACACAGCGTTTCAAGCCAAATATCAACCTCTGCCTTTTGCAAATCATATATGTAAAGGTGTTACCGAGCTCTACCTGAAAAGCAACAATGTGAATAAGTGCATACTTAACCCCTTGCACAGTGCTGTGGTATACCATGGTTCTGATCTATGGTTTTGAAAACCTGCATTTAAATATATAACCATGATAAACAGGAGTAAAACTATTCATCCACATAGCAGTTGCAAACGAGGTGGTGCTCAACCAGGAACTGATCACCGAATAATCAATATTTAGTGTCCATCCACAAACATTTTCTGTGAGCAGATGTCACTTACTATTGCAGTGTAGTGCTCAGACTTACTCCCGTACTAAAAGCCAGAAGGGCACTGAAAGTAAGTCACAGCAATATCTTTGTAAATCCAGGGCCCATGGGCTCATTTCTTGAAGCTCAGCAACATATTACTACATCATGATGCATTTCAAAGTAATTTATTATTATATTGTCATATTGTCGGCATGGAAGCATATGACTGCAATTTTCCACTCAACATTGACCCCCTCGTGGCATTACGACAACTTTGAAAACATTTGTCGTTACATTTCTGCGTCAAAAGTGACTTGACTTTTCGGAGTAATGGCATTGTGTCCCAGAATTAAAAGTCACAGTGTGGGCGTACATACCTGTCTGGACGGCTTCCTTCACCACCACGATGCAGTAATGGCTGAGTAGCATCGCCTCCCCCTCCAGCTGCACCTGAGGACCCGCGTCAAAGTTGGAGAAACTGATCCGAAGAAAAGGCGACATGGCTGCTCCTGTACAGAGTGAAACACAAGACACGGTCTCGGTGAGCGCCTTCTTCCTTTCTTTTGGTTTTCTAGAATCGGTCTATGAATTTTTTCCGGTGGCGTGCATCACCAGCAGCCAGTGACAAACTGGTACCAGTTCCCCATCCGAGGCAAGAGCCTTTTACCTCTCCGAGGGTGCGCGAGCTCTCGCGCGCAGGCAGACCGCCGCGTGACTCAAGGCTGAAAGATGTAGGGCCACCCCCTGCCGAGGTTCAAAGACAACTTCAGGCTCGCTGCCTGCTTAACCCAACAAGCCACTGGGGCCTCGCGGAAGTGTGGTTAGGGGGTTAAAGATGATAACCTATATAGACACCTGTTCAGCGATGCTCGCTATTGGAAATACAGCAAAACCGGCAATGCTCTCGCTTTGAACAGTCCTTAAGCGCAACCCATGCAGCGTGCTAGGCCAGCAGCGTGCTTCCTACATACGTTTAAGCGGGGTTTGAGAAGGACCCTGTTAAACCTGATACCGTGAAACATAAGAACTCTATTTATATATTTGACCAGTGCAACAGCTGCCGGTCCCTGCTTTGGAGCTAAGGGCTACCAACGGAGCTGCTGCAAGAGATCACTTCTTACGCAGAAGAGAGCGCAGAATTGAGCCGGTTGTCTAAGCATGCTCTTCTACGTCACCATCAAGCTCCTCGCGCTCACCTTCAGAGCCCCCGGAAAAATAGACTTACCTTACTGGATAACTGCAGTCTGCTTTGTAACACTCATCTTTGCGCTCTATCTGCAGCAATCATGTCATTTCTATTCGCAAAAAGTGTTCGCAAATTGTGAGCTGACTTTTTGAGAATGGAAAGGAATTTTGAGAATCGACCTATGTACTAATAGGTCTGTTTACAAAATTCTGAATCGTAGTGGGTCTCAATCCGACCTACTTCATTTACATTCATGCGGTAAACCACACATTGCGTCTCACTTAGCTAGGATGCCATCACACGGATTTTGGCCTGCAAGGATCAGCAGAGAAGTAATAGATTGTAAATATGGCATTGCTAAGCCTCCATATTCTTAAGTGAACTGACATTTAAAACTTCTCAAGCCAGGACGTTGTCCTTTCCATAGAAAATAGGATATTCATTTCCCTACTAGATTAATAAAAAAAACTCTGGTTCAATTTACAGCAGACATGCAGGCATGATAAGTGAAGGGGCTGAAGAACAGATATCTTGACCAAATCTGTTCATCCACTAATTGAAAGAGCAAGGCCTGCCATCTAGAGAATACATTTTTAATTATTTATCAGCAGGCGCAGTTTAAATCATACATATATATACACTGGCAAAAAAGGTTAAAGTAACGTTATAATTAGGTGTAATAAAATGATTGGTTTTGTTTTAAAAAAAAATAGAAATTTACTAAAAAACAAAGGTTAAAGTAACGTTATAGTTAGGTGAATTTTTTGTGACATCATTGACGTTTTGAACAAACAAAAAAAAGAAATTCACCAGTTATAGTTAGAAGCTAATACTATAACTTGTGCCACGCCATGCACTGCTTATGAACTCACATATGACATCACTCCCGGCATGTTCTGTGACATCATTTATGACCTCACTGATGCCATCTCAAATTACATCATTGATGACATCTTTAAGAGAGTTCAAACACCTGTCCCTCCAACAGGCTACATTGAATTTCAAAAGATAGCCACCAAAGCCAGCAGTTACAGATGCCCTATGGAGGGCCTATCGATCTATATCTCGTCAACCTTCCATGGCAATGTGGGGAAATCCCACTGGCGGAAACATGGGTGCAAGAAGTTTTCTTTAGCACATGCAACGGCAAAAATAGGGAATCTTTACTGATTATCAAAGGGTACATGAAGCCTGGCAGATCAGAAAAGAGAGCCAAATTGGATCGGCTGCTGGCAATAATAACAGAGTTAATAAAAACAAAATTCCCATTGGTCAACATTATGGTATCTGGCGATTTCAACATTAAGTTGCTTGGCGGTGCATCAGGGCAGAAAGTCAACAATCTGTATTTAGCATGTGACAATCCCCTACAAATGGTGCCTGTGAAAACCCGCAATAGCACATGGGCAGTAACCTTCATGTCGGACTGCATAGTACTGGGCCTTAGACTCTGAAATGGCAGAATGAACGGGGGTGTGCCCCCGGTCTGGGCGCGAGCATCAGGAAAGTCCATCTCCTATACCGATTTCACACTGTGCTCCGCCGCTTTATTTAGGGCCATTTGCAACTCCTTCCTTCGAGATAAATCTGAAAGCGACAACAGACCGCAACAATTTGTTCTGGCATGCTTCTGCTCTCATTTGGAGGTCACACCCCCAACCAGCTCAGGGGCTCACAGTGATAATCTCAAGCCGGTGAAATGGGATGAAGAGAGCAGGCATGAGATGATCATCTAGATAAGAGCATAATACAAAGACATCACCAGGAGCACAGTCTCCCCAATCCAGCAATATCTACTGCTTACAGATCATATACTTCAGAACTATCAGACCAAGCAATAACCTTCGTACTAAGACTTTTAAGCCCTCGGGAAGACTCAAGCTGACGAGCCACCAGAAGGCTCTGAATAGAGCAGTGAACCACAATTTGCAAAACCTCCTCTGGAGTCTTCTCTCTCCAACAGCAAAGCTGAAGCTAAAATCATCATGGGGACAATTTGAGAATGTCCATTCAGCTGTGCAAAAGAGCAAATACTAATGAGTTCTGGGCTCGGCTATTACATGCAAGCAAAATAAATAAGTCTAAACAATCCTTATACATGGTCAATCATTTGTTAACCTGAGCCAAGAAAGGCGCAAACGCAAATATTAACGGAACAGCATGGATTTTCTTTCTAACACCACACTTCACAATTGGAAGCAACCATAAGGACACAGAGTTTCCCCATCAACAAATGTGGGTGCAATCAGACACCAGACAAAACATAAGGAATAAGACCTACACTCTGACGGAGGCATATCCTTTCAATCCAACTTCAACAACTTGGTGACCAGTGTGACAAAAGTTCGGATTAGACTCAAACTGAGCTGCAAGCGGAAAGCTGTGGCTCCCGGCCCTAACACTCTACTAATGGCCCTCTTTGCTTTTGACCCCTCGTTCTGGGCTGAGGTAATAGCCCCATTATTCAGACTCTGCCTAGCAACAACCTGTAGCCCAGACTCTTGGGGGGGATCGAATATTCAGCTGATCTTCAAAGGGGGCTCTATAGCTGACCCCAGGAATTATTACCTCGTTACACCTCTTAACAATGATGCCAAACTATTTGCTAGCCTTCTGCTAGATGACTTGAAATCCTGGGAAGATGGTGTGAAGATCATCCCTAGAAATCAGTGCAGGAGTGAAACCTGGGGGGCTGGCGCCGGTAAGGCAGACATCGGCACCTTAAAGCACAACGTGCACCTTTGTGGCCTGGGTGAGAAAAACATAATTTATATTCTCTGCATCTGCCCCATGCTGCTACAATTTTTTTCCTTCACAACTAGTTAGTATGATTGGGAGCTCTTAGTTGCCTCTACACTCTAATGGCCTGCTTGAACCCAGTGAATACCACTTTAAATGTTAAAACAATCAAATTCCTCCAGGCGGCAGTGAATTGTGGTCCGCCTGGCAGTTTTGCTTTTTCTTCAGAACACCTGAGCAAGATTGTAAAATACATACCAGGACACAACATGAACATTCATCAAAATAGGACTCCACACACTTTAGAACACCAAAATACAACATAAAGAAAGCTCAACACTCATTTGCCAAGTAAAGGGGGATATTTATTGCAGCAAGTTCCCATATATCAAATGGTAATAATACACATGTAAAATAAATGCAAATAGTAAATGTATATACACAAGAATAAATGCATAGAAATGGCTGTCTGTTTAGCATCATCCTTGCCAGCAGGACTGGGGAACCCGTGGACAGTCCCAGGCAGGAGGTCTCAACCGGGAACAAAAGCTCTGGGCAGTGCGTCCACTCCCATGAGACTTCCTGTCAAAGCCCTAAGAGGTCTTCGGCTGTATACTGTTTACTATCACGGAGAGAGATTTATAGAAGTTCCACCTCCCTTCATCTGCACTGTAGGTGCTGGCTACACTTCTGCATCAAGTTCACTCAACGGAGCTGGCCAGGCTCCGATAAGAGCTGAGGAAGACTTCTTTACTTTCCTATCCTTGGACACTGTACACATCCCACACTGTCTGTTCTAGCAGCTTATCTCTCTCGCTTGGTGAAGTGAGAAACATAAACATATCTGTGTGTGCGAGTAACCTGGGCCTGCCTGCGTTTGCAGCTGGAAGGCAGTGTCAGACAAACACAAGATGAAACCGTGCTCACAAAATGTAGATAGAGCAAAATGGAGTCAATGGTCAATACATGATCTCACAATGTATAATTGCCTGTAGCATTAAACTTCCCCATCGATGACTGGGTGCCGGGGCCCTAAAACCTGCTCCATCATATTACAGCTGCTGTCATACATCTGAAGACTTTTACAGACACTACATGGCTGCTGCTGCAACATGCACAGACTGCTCCCATCACTCGAGGTCCCTCAGGCCACTGCATTGTACAGCAGCTACTCAACTCATCTGAAGCACCCTTAGGACCCACCAGGGTCCATAATCATGCAGCAGATTTCCACTTTTGCACTTTCTGCTCATCTGCCGAAACACAATCAATATGTGGAATCCAACATTTGAATCCGTTGGGGCCGCCTGGCTGCTGTACCGGACTGCCTAACTTCTTACACTGACCTCGGTGGCAAAAACAAATGAACGCTTTGCGGAAGGCTCTGACCGACCTGATGACACATTCTGGGACTAAGTTGCGTCTATCTTGAATAGATCAATACTGAATATTATACGGTGCCATTTGCGTTGGATCAACATTGACACCTCGCCCTGTCCGGGAGACTTTACACCTTCTCCTTCGGAGCCTTCAGGCCAATTTTACTGTGTTATCCATCGCTCTCCATGTCAACTTTTTAAATTTCCTTGATATAAGCAGAAGATTTGAATTCTATTTTTTTAAGGTCTACCTAATTCTTTTGGGGCTTCAGTGAAATATTTTATGATACAAAAAAGCATTTTGTGCTTTCTGCTTTTGTAAAGGTTTTAGTTAACTGTAAAATATAATCTATCTATCTATCTATAACAACTCTTCCCAAGCCGATGGGTGTACATGTAGACTCTTATATACACCATCTTCACTAAGACTCCTTCCTACAGTAACACATGTGCATACCAGAGTGCATTCAAAGATCACCTACTCCTGCCTATGTTTCATGATCCCCAAGAGTCTTGTGAGATCGCAAATACTTAAAAAAAACAATTAACCTTCTACTCATCACAGTTCTTGTATCTTACACTCTCCCTCACAATAACAAGGGCCACAATATCCATTTCTACTGATAGAATGTATTGAGAAATCACCTACTCCTGTTTACTATTCGCAATCCTGCAAGAGTACTGCAAGATTGAAATTCTTTTTTAAAAACAATACACATTTTATTTCATCACAGAAGTTTTGCTTTAGAGACCTCCTCTACACATTTAGAGGGATAGAATGCCTTTGTTCTGTACCTTATATGGATTTTTTTACTTCCTTTCCCCAACACCTGATTTTTTTTTATAGTAAACAGTAATAACGGCCATTTCAATTCTATAACCCTAACAGCCAGCCAATCAGAGAGCTTGTGAGCTTCTGAGTGGGCATGAAGGCTCATGGGAAAAACAGGTCTCTCGCCCTATCACAGGGCTCCATTTATCAATGTGTGCTCTCGTGGAATGCTAACAAGACTCTTGCGTCCCAGGAGAGCCCAAATTCATAAATGGAGCCCTGTGATATGACAAGAGATTTGTCCTGTTGCTGGGCTTGCAAGATTCTTAGGAGAAAAGCTGTCATAATATCCATTTTTTCCCCCATAATATCTCAAAAATACTTAACAGATTTACATCAAATCACAAAAAGCACAATCTGTGGAACAAGATCTAGCTTACTGCCACATTTGGTATAATTCTGTTGAGCAGTTTTTGCTGTAGCCTTATCAAAAGAAGTCTTCGGAAAATGCATGGGGATTTTGCGTTTTGAGACCCCCTTTTATATTGCACCCTGCTTCATGGATCAACCTGAATCTTTCCACAAAGGAGCTAAGGTAGGTGAACTATTTTTGGGGGACGTTTTGTGGAAGATTCCTCAAACTGGGGCAAAATTATTAGCAAACCAAAAAATGCTCTGTCTATGGAAAGGCAGACCTAACTTTAACTACCTATTGACAACCGCACGTGATTATAGATATATATTGTTAGAAATGGGGGTCTCTAGTTGTCAGAGGTAGGTACCTTTGTCCAAATGGGGACCCTTGCTTCTAGTCAGGGGAAAGGGGGGATACACTTCTAAAATAACCTCAGCTCACCCCCTTGGTAGCTTGGCACGAGCAGACCGGCTTATCTCAGAGGCAGTGTGTAAAGCATTTGTGAACACATACAGTAATACTGTGAAAACACTATAAATGGACACCATACCAGTTTGTGAAAATAAGTAATCTTTATCTAAACCAAACAAGAGCAAATGGCTAAAATCTACAATACAGTAATAGAAATATGACTTTCAAATGGTAGAAATAGTTCAGTTCAAAGCAAATTGCAGATGCGACACTTTCCACACAAAGTACCTTGGATGCGTCATGCGAAAACAAAAAGGGCTGCAGGGTAGGTGGTGCGTCTGTTCCTTACACTCAGGGAAGGTGATGCGTCAGTTCCTTACTCCAGGGGAGGTGATGCGTCGGTTCCTTACTGGAGAGGAGGTGATGTGTCGGTTTCTTACTGCCGATCCCAACGATGCAACAGACCTGGTGCCTTGATGTGATGCGATGATTCAGGACGATGTGTGGGTTCTTGTAGCTGCACAGCAGGGCTTGCGTTGGAATCAGTGCAGTGATCTCGGACTTCGGAGATTGGTGCACTCAATTCGGCGTGCAGCGATTTCTTGAGCAGCAGGAAGGTGCTGCGTAGATTTCTTTGGCGATGCATCGGAAACGGAGGAGGAAAACAGCACAGGGGCAGTATTCCTCCTCCGTTTCTCCAGCTCTTCTCCTTGGCAAAGGCTCCTCTTGATTTCCCAGAAGTGATCTAAAAGTCTGGGGTCTGGGCCCCCCTTTTCAGACAGTAAATCTCTTTGTTATCTCATGGCCCAGGGCTCTGAGCCCAGTCCAAACCAGTTCTGGGGGGCACTTTGCAAGTGCACAGCAACCTCCATTGTCAGTGTGAGCCCTGGCACCAGACACACCACAAAGGGGCTGAGCCATCATTGTGGAAGGCAGGCACAGCCCTATTATGGTGCAGGTGCTACTCCTCCCACCACTCCAAATGCAGACCAGGCCTATTCAGCCTAGGGCCGACTCATCCTGGAGCCACTACACATCCCCAGCCCCTGTCACTCCAAACCCAGACAGTCAATACACATCCTAGCAGAGGCACACCGGATGGCTAAGCAAGAACATACCTACTTTCTAAAAGTGGTATTTTCAAACACAGAGGGGCCGATTGCGATCCGGGTCGGAAAGCACTCCGACCGAGTCGGATCCGGAGTGTTTTCCGACCAAGCCCGACTCCTAGAGTCCGACCGAGCGAGTACGATGCGCATGTATGCTGTCGTACTCGGTTCGGTCGGACTCCCATAGAAGTCAATGGGAGCCAGTTGTACGACGCGTACATGCGCTCCCATTGACTGAATGGGTACGTCTCGTACAAGTGCGCCCCCTACAGTGGGTACACGTCGGTGCCATACGCACCGTACATGCCTGTGTGGGGGAGACCCATGGGTCTCCCCCTGTGTGCGGGTTGTATGGTTGCGGGTGTCGGGGGGTCCGACGCGGACCCACCAAGTCCGACTCCGGGAGCTTTTGCGAGCCGGTCACTCCGGCTCGCACAGGCTGTCTGATGCGTGCATCGTACTGGCTCGGTCGTGAATCGCATCTATTGCACCGAGACGTACGGAGCGGTTCCGACCCAGAAACGACTCGGTCGGTGATTTTCATGTAGCTCGCATCGTACTGGCTCGCTCGTACAGCTGTACGAGTCGGGCGGAAAACACGCGTACGGCTCGAACTTTTTCCGGCCGAATCGCATTCAGTGCCCTTGCGACCCGGATCGGAATCGGCCCCAGAATGTCAAATCACCCTCACTAAAAGATTCATTTTAACATTTTGAGTTCAGGCATACTGAACTTTATTTTCCTATCTGGTTCCCAGGGGCAGTTATGCTTATAAGATGTTATAAGCGATCTCCCCCTTCTATCCTATGGGAACAGATAGCCTTACATTAGTGAAAAATGTAATTGGCAGTATTTCACTATCAGGACATGCCACACACATCAGGACATGTCCTACCTTTCACATACACCGCCATGTCCTACCTTTCACATACAGGGCACGTTGCCCACAGGGATACCTTGGGCCTACCTTAGCGGTGACTAACATGTAAGAAAAGGGAAGGTTAGGGTCTGGCAAGTGGGTGCACTTGCCAAGTCGACATATCAGTACTAGACTGCTCACAGGCTCTGCAATGGCAGGCCTGAGCTACATTTACAGGCTGCATATGTGGGTGGCACAATCAGTGCTGCAGGCCCACTAGCAGCAATTGATTTACAGGCCCTGGATGCACACAATGCACTGTACTAGGGACTGACTAGTAAATCAAATCAGCCAATCATGGAAACACCAATCCATACATCCAATTTACAGGGAGAGCATATACACTTTAGCACTGCCCAGAGTCATAAAAAATAGGTCAGAAACAAAAGGCCACAAAGCCAAAAATCTGGGGATAAACCCGCTGTAAAAGCCAGGTCTAACATGTATATATTTATCTCTGCAAACGATGCCTATATAGACAGACAGCAACATTCTATTTGGAATAACGTTGGCGCCGATTGACGAATCATCATGAAATTTTCCAAACTTTTGGCCAGCTCCGGTCCGCTCCTATCCTGAAAATTTCACAGTGATTCGTCAAGCGGGGGCTGAGAAAAAAGGGGGGTCCCAAAACGCGTTTTCCCCATGCATTTTCACATAGAACCTTTTGACGTAGCTACAGCCCGAACTGCAGAACGGAATTACACCAAATTTGGCAAAGAGGTAGTCCTCAGTTCAGACTCATGCCTTTTGCTTAAAAAGTGTAAATCCGTTCAGTAGTTCCTGAGAAAATGACATTTAAAAGTACATATATATCTATGGCCTCGGAGGATCCTATGCGCACCCTGCGAAACCTAAACAAAAACTCGAAAAACGCAAAAAGGGGGCAGGGTAGAAACACCCTGACCCCCTAGGCCTGCTCAGGGGGTCCCACAAGGACCCCCAGGGCCAAAAAAAGCATTTTTTTAAAAACAAAATCGGCGAGATTCACGCACCCAGCACGAATTTCGGCCAAAATTTTTAAAAAAACAAGCGTGGGCCCCCGCGCTTCTTTGGTAATTGGCCCCCGGGGGGGGCAAATCCCGGGGCAATAGTTATGTAAATGGGGGCCCAGAGGGGCCCCCAGCCCAGGGGACCGCCACCCCGGGGATTCTTAATATTCATGGGGGGGCTCTCAGGCCCCCCAGTCCCAGGGACCGCCACCCCCCGGGGCTTCAATTTCTTTGTTGGGGGGGCTCTCAGGGCCCCCCAGCCCCGGGGACTGCCACCCCCGGGGCTTAGAAAAATGAATGGGGGGGCTCACTGCCCCACCGCCACCCGCGGGGCTTTATTTAAAAAAAAAATATATATATCCTGTGTGGGGGGGCTCAAGCCCCCCCACATGCCCCGGGACCGCCACCTTCCTGGGCTCTAAATATGTAAATTAGGGGGTCTGTGACGGACACCCCAGCCCCGGGAACCACCACCCCCGGGGCTTTGAAACAGGTGGGGGGGCCGCGCAGCCCCCCTCCTGAAGCCCATGATGGCCCTGGGGACCACCACCCCCCAGGGCCGGCTCCTGCAGTGTCCCGGTGTGCCCACTCCCGGGACACTGCCATTTGCAATGACAGGGCGGGAGCCTCGCGGCTCCCACCTTGTCATTACAAACTGCTTTGCAATTTGGAGGAGAGAGCAGGAAACCTGCTCTCTCTTCCAAATAGCAAAGCAGATTGCTTTTCCACATGGGGAGCAGCATGTTAGCTGCTCCCCATGTGGAAAAGCAATGCTGGTTCCCGCAGGATTTGGGGAGCCGGATGGGACTTTGGGGGGATTGAGGACCCCCCAAGGGAGTGGGCTAGCCCTGGGGGATGGGGTCCCCGGGGCCATAAGTGTCCACAGGAGGGGGGAAAGGCAGCCCTCCTCCAAAATAAAAAAATAAAAAAGGCACATGCCCAGATTATGGCCTCGGGAGGGGGGCCACGCGGCCCCCATCCCGATTTTTTTGTTTTGAAAAAAAAAAAAATTTGGGGGCAGGCCCTGGGGATGGGGTCCCCAGGGCCAATAAATTAGAAAAAGAAGGGGGCTACACAGCCCCCCTTCTTAAAAAAAAGAAAAACGGGATCGGGCCGGAGGCCACGCACCCTTCTTGCACCACTCTGCAAACGCACCCTCTGGCGCGTTTGCATAAGGGGAACAAATTCCCCTTAAATACTGGGGGTCCCTGGGGACCAACTAGCCCACCAGGTACCTCCAGTATGCGCCAGGGAGCTGCGTTGCAGAGAGGTGTTCTGAGGCCACGCCCCTTTTTACACCTCTCTGCAATGCAGCTCTGTGGCACTTACTGGAGGTAGCTGGTGGGCTAGTTGCACCCCAGGGACCCTCAGTATTCAAGGGGAGTTAATCCCCCAACTTACAACGTGCCACGGGGCACGTTTGCACAGTGGTGAAGGGAGGGGGCGGGGCCTGAGTTCACATGCGTGCAAACACGCCCTGTGGCCCGGTTTAAGTTGGGGAATTAATTCCTTGTCAATACTGAGGGTCCCTGGGGGTCAACTAGCCCACCAGGGGCCGCCAGTAAGAGCCACGGAGCTGGGTTGCAGAGTGTTGTAAAAAGGGACGTGGCCTCTAAGCACCTCTCTGCAACGCAGCCTCCTGGTGCATACTGGAGGTACCTGGTGGGCTAGTAGGCCCCCAGGGACCCACAGGATTGAGGAGGAATTCATTCTCTAACTTAAAACGCGCCACAGGGTGTGTTTGCAGACATATCACCTCAGGCCACGCCCCTTTCCTTCACCACTGTGCAAACGCGCCCTGTGGCGCATTTTAAGTTGGGGAATTAATTCTCTTTCAATACTGAGGGTCCCTGAGGGCCAAATAGCCCAACAGGTATTTCCAGTATGCGCCAGGCAGGTGTTCAGAGGCCACGCCCCTTTTTACACCTCTCTGCAACACAGCTCTGTGGCGCTTACTGGAGGTACCTAGAGGGCTAATTTGACCCTAGGGACCCTTAGGATTGAAGGGGACTTAATCTCTCAACTTAGAACGGTGACAGGGCGCGTTTACACAGTGGTGAAGGGAGGGGACAGGCCTGACAGGATGTGTGCAAACACGCCCTGTGGCGCGTTTTAATTTTGGGGAAAAATTCCACTTCAAACCTGAGGGACCATGGGGGCCAAGTAGCCAACCAGGTGCTTCCAGGAAGCGCCACTGCGCTACGTTGCAGAGAGGTGGTGCAGGCCATGCCCCTTTTGACATCTCTCTGCTGCGCAGCTCTGTGGCGCTTACTGGATGTACTACGAATTCCGATTTACTCACCTGTTATCAGGAGAGACCTCAGTGCTGCATCTTTGAGCCCAGTACTGATCCTGAAAAGTAATTCTAACCATACTTACCAGTAACTTGAATTTCCTTCCATAGGCTAACATTGACTGGTTTCACTTGGAAATTCTTCTAAGTGTGGAGTTTTGGAACTTTAAAATATTCACCTAAACTCATCCGAAGAACGAATTTCGATTTACTCACCTGTTATCAGGAGAGAACCCAGTGCTGCATCTTTTAGCCCAGTACTGACCCTGAAAAGTCATTCTAACCGTACTTACCAGTAACTTGTATTTCCTTCCATAGGAATCCATTGTCTGGTTTTCAGCAGAAAAGTTTCTGTCTATTTTCGCAAACTAAAAATATTCCTTAAAAATCGCCTGTATGACTTAAACGCATTCTTTCAACTGTTTACAGGAGATGCACCAGTGGTGGATCCAGGATCCACCACTGAGTAAGAAAAAGTGACGATAACACTACTTACCTGCTAAGTGAATTTCCTGCCATAAGATAACATTGGTGATTCTATGTGAAAACATTTCTGTGTCGACTTTTAAAATACAATAATATTCCTTAAAAATCATTACTGTAACCAAAACGCTTTTACTCAACTGTTTACAGGAGATGTCCAAGGACTGAATCTAGGATCCAGTCCTGTGGTTAGAAAAGTAATACATAAAGTAACTAATTGCATTTAACTAGAAATTCACATTGAGCTCAATGGTGCATTGTGTTTGAAATTGTGTTGCCCATTGCAAACTGTAACTACTGTACTTAAAAGTCTATTGCCTATTTGCAAAGTATTTAAACTAAAGTAATTCATTCCGAGAAAGTATATTTTGTAATGCATTGTATAATGTAATTATAATTTAATTTAAAAAAGTAAAATATCTAAAAATAAATAGTTTAAAAAAATGTAGGAAGTCAGTATCAAAAAAATCAATATAACAATTAATACATTTAAAAATTGTCGTTTACAAAACCTTAGAAATTCACTGAAAAAACCATAGGTTTCAGGTGCGTTATAGTTAGTTGGACATTTCTCTCGTACAAAACCATTGAAATTTCCCCGTTATAGTTAGTTCAGCTAACTATAAATCGCGTGCCCGCAATGCACTGCTGATGATGTCACATATTACATCACTCATGACATGGTCAGTGACATAACTCATGACATCACTGATGACATCTCAAATGACATCACTGATGACATCATCCTTGTGATAGAGTGGCAGACCTCCTCTCACCATAATAGAACCTTTGATACACACACTCAAAAATAGAAACTAACATTTTCAAATGAATGGACATAGCAATACCACTTACAACACACCAATTCAGTAATTCCAAGATCTACACACATATCCACTCATTCACCAACAGTCCTATACAGTAACTCATACATGTACTCACTCATCATATGTACTTATACACGTATACATCCTGTTACACAGTGACACTCATCCATAGAGTTACTCAGACACATAGTCACACATGCAAAGTATCAAACATCCATTAAATTGCATATATACAGTTATACACATACCACCACACTTACTGCTACAGAAACTTACACATACTTACTCTTAAACAATCACTTATAGAAACACAGACTAATTTATACAGGAACTCTTCCAATCTCTCACTCTCACATATACTCACTTATATACACCAATACTCACAGATACTAGTTTAAAACATATGTAGTTACTCATAAAGACACTATTGAGACATTCATTCACTCACTAACACACCCATACACACGCTCATCCTCCCATACAGTGCTGCACACATACTGTCTTCAACACATGCATACAGTGAGTCACTCATTCATGCATCTATGCACTATGTAATACCCCCAACCGATGAAGAAACAAAGAGGGACCCTGAATCAATAAGTAGGAAGGAAAAGGAGTCAGGGAATAATCAATACAAAAAACAGAGGCACATTCCCCCCACTGATACACTATTCATAGGCAATAAGTCCATAAATTAGAATGTACCCACAGACCAAGCATAATATTTGTATTGTTTTTACTTTCATTTATTTATCAAAAATAATTTATACATTTTGATATGAATGTTGTAGTGATGTCACTACTAATGTTCATGTTTTTTTTTAAAAAAAGCAGACACATTTTAAATTCAAAATTGACACAATATATAGTTTAGAAAAGAGAAACAATCCATAAACCCGATGAGAGAAGCAATTAAACATACAGACAATGCATACAATGGGTCAATGCATACAAAGGCACAAAGAAATACCTAGGAAGAACAGAAGCTGAACAATGCACAATACAATATAACATACATAAAGGACAATAAACAAAACAGAAAAGCGCCGACGCGCGTTTCGGAGATCCCAAAAATATCCAATGAGCTCCTTCCTCAGGGCGCAGGTAGCATAACAGTCTTAATAGAAATAGCCAAATAGATTACTTAAGACCGAATATTAATTTACATGTCGGGCTTCATTCACATAAAAGCTGTTGGTTTAAAGGAAAACGTCCCGGCGGAACTTTTTAATCCATGGTGTGAGCGTAGCTTCAACACCGATCACAGAAATACGTACATTTTTGCTGGGGACTCAGACAAGATAGGCCAGATCTAAGCTGTGTAGTACGCACAATAGATCGACGTATACAGGTCTAGAGATAAAAGATGGCATACAGAAAATACTGCATAGAGTAAAATGAAATGCAGCGGGTTCTGCAAGGAAGACTTGCAAGAATACATAAATCAGTCTGCTGAGAGAATCTTCTAGCACCAGGACTGAAAAAACACGGACTGACCGCTGGTCTGGGTGAGCAGGATGTAAGCAAAGTTTACACAGCGCTCCCCGGGCATTACATGAATCGAGTACGAACCAAAACAATGCCTTAAGAAACAGAGAGTCCCGCCATTCGGCGGCCTGCTGCGGGACTCGCTGTTTCTTAAGGCATTGTTTTGGTTCGTACTCGATTCATGTGACGCCCGGGGAGCGCTGTGTCTTCCTTGCAGAACCCGCTGCATTTCATTTTACTCTATGCAGTATTTTCTGTATGCCATCGGTGTTGAAGCTACGCTCACACCATGGATTAAAAAGTACCGCCGGGACGTTTTCCTTTAAACCAACAGCTTTTATGTGAATGAAGCCCGACATGTAAATTAATATTCGGTTTTAAGTAATCTATTTGGCTATTTCTATTAAGACTGTTATGCTACCTGCACCCTGAGGAAGGAGCTCATTGGATATTTTTGGGCTCTCCGAAACGCGCGTCGGCGCTTTTCTGTTTTGTGTATTGTCCTTTATGTATGTTATATTGTATTGTGCATTGTTCAGCTTTTGTTCTTCCTAGGTATTTCTTTGTGCCTTTGTATGCATTGACCCATTGTATGCATTGTCTGTATGTTTAATTGCTTCTCTCGTCGGGTTTATGGATTGTTTCTCTTTTCTAAACTATATATTGTGTCTATGTTGAATTTAAAATGTGTCTGCTTTTTTAAAAAAAATGAACATTAGTAGTGACATCACTACAACATTCATATAAAAATGTCTAACATTATTTTTGATAAATAAATGAAAGTTATAACAATATAAATATTATGCTTGGTCTGTGGGTACATTCTAATTCATGGACTTATTGCCTATGAATATTGTATCAGCGGGGGGCATGTGCCTCTGTTTTTTGTATTCCCCCCACCGAACCATACAGATACTCAGACACTCATACTGATACTCGAAAAACCAACTAATAACGTAGCTAGACACTCATGTAGCTACTCAACAACCCATGCAGCCACTTATACACAAAGTGAGAGACTGATACAGATATTTACATATTTAAAGATTACTTACTAACCCATGTGTAGGAAGGTGGAATCTGACTATATGGTTGCCCCCACTTTTTTCCTGGTGTTTGAATGGTTTTTGACTAGTCTGGCTGGGATCCTGCTATCCAGGACCCCAGCCTATCTGCTTACTCCCTTAAACCTGGTGTGCATATTAGATGCACTAGTGATTGGATACTGTGGTACCTTATGAGACTCTTGTATATGGTACCTTAGGTACCTAGGGCATTGGTACTTCACAGGCCTACCAGGGGCTGCAGCATGTATTATGCCACCCCTGGGAAGCATTCTCAATCTGACACCACAGGCCTGCTACTGCAGCCTGTGTGAGGTAGTGTTAGCACTCCTCACTGAGGTATAGGTTCCTATATCTCACCATACACACACATATAAACCTATCAGCCACCCTCTATTGCAGGCCCTAACAATCCTGAGGGCAGGGTGCTTGGTTTACTATGTGAGTGGGTGCTTCTGCATGAGCAGGACCCCTCTGCAGCTGGCAGAGTCTATTCTCTGCTGCTGTTTGTGGATGCGGTTAAACCATATACTCTTAAGTGCATTATAACCTCGCGGTAAATGCTAACTTTGGAATGACTGCATCAAAACATGTCGTGTTTGGTGTCAAACAACTTGGAATCATACCCCCACACCAGTAACTGGTGTGGGAGTATGATCCCACCCTTCTAGAGGGGATGACATGTACCCACTGTACTAAAAGGTAGAAATCTTCTAGAGCCCTGGCATCACAAAATGGATGCCACCAGCACAGACACTGGGCTGCCCTCCTGCTGCTGACCGAAACTCGCAGTGGAGGAAGCCCAACAAAAGGTATCCTGTCACAGGGAGGTGTCACCACCTCCCAGACAGGATTTAGTGTATTGGAGCTGGGTGGGTGCACTCTTAGAGTGCTTTGAAGTCCTGCACTGGGGGAGCAGTAGGCTCCTCTGTGCATATGCCAGCTCAAACCGGTTCAGGGGCTACCTGCCCCTGCTCTGGCGTGAAACTGGACAAAGGGAAGTGGGTGTAACCACTCACTACCCTGACCCTCCTAGAGGAATGGTCATAGACCTAGTCCCTCCCCTATCTTCACTATAAGATAGCAAACATTGCCAATGCAATTCAGATTACCCTGGATGACGCTCTACAAAGAAGAATCCTGGCCCTTCGATGTTCCACTATCTCTGGAAGACTGAAGAATCTCCCTTGGAGTCAAGGAGTGACTCCTCTGCTTGGCAGGCACCTGTAACTTCAACCGACTGTTGCAAACTTCACCGCTCCCGCCAGAGTCTGAAGTCCCTGCATCCCCTGAAGTGGATTTCCTGATCTCTCAACAGCCATTTTGAGTCCCCAGCGAAGCTGTGGCATCTGGACCCCACGAGTGACGAGGAACAGCAATACCAGGGAACCGTGCACTGATTTCGAGTGCAAACCCTAAACAACGTTCTACGAACTTGTGCTTTAGACCATCTGAAGTCCAAGTCCCTAGCAGGTCTGGGACCGAAAATCAGAAGCCTACCCCATCCCGAGTGACCGTGGGCTCCTGTGGAACTTTTCCTGCAAAGGCGCCTTTGCATTTACTTGCCCATTGGCTAGTGACTCACCCGAAGACTTTCTAACCAACTTCAAGGGCTCTCCTGGTTGCACCAGGCCTGCCCTCACTTACCCTTGCTGGGTAAGTCCATCAGACCTTGCTGGTCTACATCACCGACTATCTTCAGTCCACACAAGACTTGCAGTTGCCAAGGCTTGTTGGTGCCAATCTGGTTGCCGACACCGTCATCAGCTGCAGACGTTATGGGACACTCCGAATCCAGCTGCTGGTCATCGTCGATCCCTCCTGGACCTCGTGAGCAAAGAGACAAATCACCATCGACGACCTGAAACGACACAACATCAGTGGTCATCCATCCTGCTGGCCACCGGTCACTGGCAAGTGACTTTGAACACTGTCCCCTCAATTTTCAGGTCCTCTTCATCTTCAATCCATCTTCGGATACCAGCGGACACCTCTTCAGTCATCTCAAGCAGCAATTCTTTATTGGTCTCCATTGAAAACAGCATCGCGACCCGACACCAAAAGACACCTATGCACCCGGCTTCCCTGGGTGAGGTAACTCGTGCACTCCGGTGCCCAAGTGTGCGTTGGCCCTCGAAATACTTACCCTGTAAGTGGCTTGCTTGTTGACTTCTTCAAAGTGCCCTAAAACTTTAAAATACAAACCGTGACTTGCTCCATTGTAACCTATAGGAAACCCGCGGCTGTGTTTAGACACTGCACGCGTCTCCCGTTGGCTTGTTACTTACCTGCTAACACTGCAGTAGTGACGCCCCAGCGATTCCCAAGGCCCTAGGCTTTGTCATTTTGCAAGTCGAGTTTGTTAAACCATTTTCTAAGTATATGGTCTGGTATGCCCCTAGGGCTACAGCCATATTTGTGCTTAATTTATTGAGAACTGTTGACATTTGAATGTGTATCTGGGTTCTAATCTCATAACGAGATTAGTAGAGTGTATCTAGAAATAAATACATATATATTTGATATATATACCTGTGTGGTGTCCTTTTCAATTGGTAATTCAAGAGATTATAAGGTAAAACAAGCTGCTTTACATTCCTCAGAGACTTAGCCTGAAGGCTGTTCTCCACAGCTACCACTAGGATAGCTTTCTTTAAAAGGTTGTCTTAAACCTATCTACCATAAGAGTCGAATTGGACTGGTGCAAGGTGGCCACTATAACTAGTGACCAGCATATGCCAGACCAACTTCTCACATTGGTGGGCAGCGGGTGGGATTCCAGCTTGCCATTGTTTTACCAGAAAATCTCTATTTGAATTTCTAACTGAAAACCACTGAAGGTACTCAAGGTACATATAAAGTCAAGCTAGTATCAATAAGTTCTACTGAACTTAGAGCTTTTTGTGAAGGGATAAGCACACCCTTGCTACAGCTCAAGCTAGGTTCAGTAGGCCCCAACTAGTGTAGGTAGTACAACACTGCACAACACTAGTATGTCTCACCAAGGTGGAGCCAGTGGGTCCACCCCATCTCAGTACAAAGACATAGCCTACACTGACCTAAAGGCCTTATGCTTTGAAAGACAACGGAGGGTGGGCAGGAGTCCCTCCCCACAACACCTGATAGATCTGTTAGTAGCAGATGACCTGAAACAAGCTCTAGGAGCTAGTGGGTCTGCATCAGGGAGTAGGTCAACCATAGTCTCTGGGTCTGATGATGAAAATCAAGATGACCTGGAGTCTGTGATTGAAGGGCCAGACTCAGAAGAGTCTTAAAGGAACTGAGGAATTTTCCTTAAGAGAACTGACAAAGTGGGAGAAAGGCCTAGGTCCCCTTCAAGGGAATCTGACCATTCAAATCACTCTGGAAGAGACTTTGTTCAACAGAGGAACTCCAACTATCCCAGGGAGACCTCTTCTGACAGAAGGTTCAAGATGCTCCAATATGAGGAAGCTAGGCTTGCCCTCAGAACCAAGCCATTGGCCTTAGATAGGGAAGCCTTCGAGCTCCAAAGAGCTTCTAAGAAGGAGGGGTTAGATACCCCTGGTGGCAGCAACAGTGTCCCTAGAGGCAGAGATTACATTCCAGACCATAGGAACCTGTCCAAGGTTGTTCCTCCCTACCAGAGTGGGGATGCTATCCACAAATGGATAACTGCTATGGAGAGGGCCTGTAAAGTTCAACAGGTCCCCCAGACACAGTGGGCAGCAATCTTGTGGCTCTCCTTTTCAGAGAAAGGTAGAGACAAGCTCCTCACTGTTAGAGAGGAGGATGCTAATGACTATGAATCCCTGAAGAGTGCATTAATAGATGGGTTTGGCTTAACCCCTGAACAGTACAGGTTGAAGTTCAGAGACACCCAGAAAGCACAGACTCAGGATTGGGTGGACTTTGTAGATTGTGCTACCAAGGCTCTGGAGGGTTGAATAGTTGGCAGTAGAGTCACTGACTTTAAAGGATTGTATAATTTGATTATGAGAGAGCAGATCCTTAATAATTGTCAAAACCAACTCTTACACCAGTACCTGGTGGACTCTGATCTGACATCTCCCCAAGAATTGGGAAAGAAGGCAGACAGATGGGTCAGAACCAGGGTTAGGCCCAAGAACCAAGGTGGTGACCAGAAGAAAGATTCCACTAAGCCCAAAGAGAAAGGTGGGGATAATAAAACAGAAAATTCCTCTGAAGGGCCCCAAAAACCCAGTTCTGGGGGTGGGTCCCAAAATCCTTCCTATTCCAATAAGAAACCATATTGCCATGTGTGCAAGCAACCTGGACACTGGAAAACTGACTCCAGCTGTCCAAAGAATGGCAATAAAGAAAATGTTCCTCCCACTGTAGCTCCAACACCTCCTGTTACTACCAGTAGTAATCCCCCAGGTGGTGGGAGTGCACCCAAAAACGTAGTTGGGTTTTCTTGGGGAACTCAGGTGGACCCTGGCCTAACCAGGTCCCCTACACAAGCAACTCTAGTCTGTGATGGTGGCATGGGGTTTGCCAACTTTACCGTGAGTCCCAATATCTTGGGCAGGTACAGACAAGAGCCCATGATCAATGGTCAGAAGGCTGTGGCCTACAGGGACACAGGGGCTAGTGTCACCATGGTGACAAAGAGACTAGTGCCCCTAGAACAGCTTTTACCTGAGTTTAGCTACCAGGTGACCAATATTGATGGAATTAGGACAGACTACCCCATGGCAGTGGTAAATCTCAGCTGGGGAGGGGTCACTGGCCCAAAGAGAGTGGCAGTGTCCCCAACCTTGCCTGTGGATTGTCTACTGGGGAATGATCTGGACATCTCAGCCTGGGCTGAGGTAGACCACAATGCCAATTTAAGAATGTTAGGCATCCTTGAGAGAGTGGATGAGACCCTGAGGGTCTCACCTCCACCCCAGGAGAAATTAAGGGGAGTGAAGCCTGAAACTATGGATCACTCCACACAAACAGAGAGCATAGGGGGGGAGGAACAGTCCTCCCCCCACCAGACTAAAGGTAAGGGTCAGCTTTCTAAGGGAACTGCCCCTGCCCCTTGTGAAGTAACTGCCCCAGAAGTGGTCAGGCCTGTCCTGGCCACAACTCTGATGGCAGGGGATCCTTCCAAGGTGGCACCCAGTCTGGAGCAGGTATCCTGCCCCTCTCTACCCTGCCTCAGTCAGCCCAGGGCTGCAGAGGTCAGGGAGGTCAGTGGACCCCTAGTGGGCCCCTATCCAGAGGAACCCCCTCATCAGCAGATTAGGGACACCCAGCAGAGTAATTCTAGCCAGGTGAATATTCCTCTACACACTGAGGGATCCCCCTTAACACTGAGGGATCCCCCTTACCCCTAGGTACAGGTACCCCCCAGATGGACTTTGTTGGGCACAGGGAAACCTGGGCCATAGTTGCCCCAAACATTCTAATGCCCTCCACTATTCCAACCAGAGGGACTCAACCCCCAGCTGTAGGCAGCCAGAGGTTGACCCTTAGGGCCAGATATGACACAGTCATGGACAGAAAGGCTTCCATGGTGACCAGTGTCCTGAGGAGGTTGAGACCACCCCAAATAGGGCCTCACTTCCAGACTCAGACACCCCACCAGCCTACTTCTGTACCAGAAAACAATACAGGTAATTTCCCTAGACTTTGGAGAAACTCTAAAACCCCTTGGGGTAGGATTTCCCAAGTGGACCATGAGACAGGGAGCAACGATGCTAGTGCAGGTTCTTCCTTATATGGCCACTCAGGAAATAAAGGCTTAACTGGTCAAGGTTAGCCTTATCTCCTTTCGTTTGGGGGGGGGGGTTACGTAGGAAGGTGGAATCTGACTATATGGTTGCCCCCACTTTTTTTCCTGGGGTTTGAATGGTTTTTGACTAGTCTGGCTGGGATCCTGCTATCCAGGACCCCAGCCTATCTGCTTACTCCCTCAAACTTGGTGTGCATATTAGATGCACCAGTGATTGGATACTGTGGTACCTTATGAGCCCCTAGTATATGGTACCTTAGGTACCTAGGGCATTGGTACTTCACAGGCCTACCAGGGGCTGCAGCATGTATTATGCCACCCCTGGGAAGCATTCTCAATCTGACACCACAGGCCTGCTACTGCAGCCTGTGTGAGGTAGTGTTAGCACTCCTCATTGAGGTATAGGTTCCTATCTCTCTCCATACACACACATATAAACCCCTATTGCAGGCCCTAACAATCCTGAGGGCAGGGTGCTTGGTTTACTATGTGAGTGGGTGCTTCTGCATGAGCAGGAACCCTCTGCAGCTGGCAGAGTCTATTCTCTGCTGCTGTTTGTGGATGCGGTTAAACCATATATTCTTAAGTGCATTATAACCTCGCGCTAAATGCTAACTTTGGAATGACTGCATCAAAACATGTTGTGTTTGGTGTCAAACAACTTGGAATCATACCCCCACACCAGTAACTGGTGTTGGAGTATGATCCCACCCTTCTAGAGGGGATGACATGTACCCACTGTACTAAAAGGTAGAAATCTTCTAGAGCCCTGGCATCACAAAATGGATGCCACCAGCACAGACACTGGGCTGCCCTCCTGCTGCTGACCGAAACTCGCAGTGGAGGAAGCCCAACAAAAGGTATCCTGTCACAGGGAGGTGTCACCACCTCCCAGACAGGATTTAGTGTATTGGAGCTGGGTGGGTGCACTCTTACAGTGCTTTGAAGTCCTGCACTGGGGGAGCAGTAGGCTTCTCTGTGCATATGCCAGCTCAAACCGGTTCAGGGGCTACCTGCCCCTGCTCTGGCACGAAACTGGACAAAGGGAAGTGGGTGTAACCACCCACTACCCTGACCCTCCTAGAGGAATGGTCATAGACCTAGTCCCTCCCCTATCTTCACTATAAGATAGCAAACATTGCCAATGCAATTCAGATTACCCTGGATGACGCTCTACAAAGAAGAATCCTGGCCCTTCGATGTTCCACTATCTCTGGAAGACTGAATAATCTGCCTTGGAGTCAAGGAGTGACTCCCCTGCTTGGCAGGCACCTGTAACTTCAATCGACGGTTGCAAACGTCACCGCTCCCGCCAGAGTCTGAAGTCCCTGCATCCCCTGAAGTGGATTTCCTGACCTCTCGACGGACATTTTGAGTCCCCAGTGAAGCTGTGGCATCTGGACCCCACGAGTGATGAGGAACAGCAATACCAGGGAACCGTGCACTGATTTCAAGTGCAAACCCTAAACAACGTTCTATGAACTTGTGCTTTGGACCATTGGTAGTCCAAGTCCCTAGCAGGTCTGGGACCGAAAATCAGAAGCCTACCCCATCCCGAGTGACCGTGGGCTCCTGTGGAACTTTGCGGTTACTTGCCAGTTGGCTAGTGACTCACCCAAAGGCTTTCTAACCAACTTCAAGGGCTCTCCTGGTTGTACCAGGCCTGCCCTCACTTACCCTTGCTGGGTAAGTCCATCAGACCTTGCTGGTCTGCATCAACGACTATCTTCAGTCCACACGTGACTTGCAGTTGCCAAGGCTTGTTGATGCTAATCTGGTTGCCAACACCGTCATCAGCTGCAGACGTTGTGGTACACTCCGAATCCAGCTGCTGGTCATCGTCGATCCCTCCTGGACCTCGTGAGCGAAGAGACAAATCACCATCAACGACCATCAACGACACGACATCAGTGGTCATCCATCCTGCTGGCCACCGGTCACTGGCAAGTGACTTTGAACACTGTCCCCTCAATTTTCAGGTCCTCTTCATATTCAATCCATCTTCGGATTCCAGCGGACACCTCTTCAGTCGTCTCAAGCAGCAAGTCTTCATTGGTCTCCATTGAAAACAGCATCGCGACCCGACACCAAAAGACACCTATGCACCCGGCTTCCCTGGGTGAGGTAACTCGTGCACTCCGGTGCCCAAGTGTGTGTTGGCCCTCGAAATACTTACCCTGTAAGTGGCTTGCTTGTTGACTTCTTCAAAGTGCCCTAAAACTTTAAAATACAAACCGCGACTTGCTCCATTGTAACCTATAGGAAACCCGCGGCTGTGTTTAGACACTGCACGCGTCTCCCGTGGGCTTGTTACTTACCTGCTAACACTGCAGTAGTGACGCCCCAGCGATTCCCAAGGCCCTAGGCTTTGTCATTTTGCAAGTCGAGTTTGTTAAACCATTTTCTTAGTATATGGTCTGGTATGCCCCTAGGGCTACAGCCATATTTGTGCTTAATTTATTGAGAACTGTTGACATTTGAATGTGTATCTGGGTTCTAATCTCATAACGAGATTAGTAGAGTGTATCTAGAAATAAATACATATATATTTGATATATATACCTGTGTGGTGTCCTTTTCATTTGGTAATTCAAGAGATTATAAGGTAAAACAAGCTGCTTTACATTCCTCAGAGACTTAGCCTGAAGGCTGTTCTCCACAGCTACCACTAGGATAGCTTTCTTTAAAAGGTTGTCTTAAACCTATCTACCATAAGAGTCGAATTGGACTGGTGCAAGGTGGCCACTATAACTAGTGACCAGCATATGCCAGACCAACTTCTCAGGGGAACAACCTTTACAACGCAACTTTTACAACGCACTACACTTACAACGCAATTTTTACAACGCAACATCCACTACAACGCATTCCATTACATCGCATGACACTACAACGCATTTTTAAAAACTACCTTTACAACGCATTCCATTACATCGCATACTACCTTTACAACGCATACCATTACAACGCATAATATTACACTACACAATCCAACACTTACCCTACTGTTGCACCCCCTGGAGTTAGAATAGTAATTTTTAACCCTATACTATCCAACACTTACCCTACTGTTGCACCCCCTGGAGTTAGAATAGTAATTTTTACCCCTATACTATCCAACACTTACCCTACTGTTGCACCCCCTGGAGTTAGAATAGTATTTTTTACCCCTATACTATCCAACACTTACCCTACTGTTGCACCCCCTGGAGTTAGAATAGTAATTTTTACCCCTATACTATCCAACACTTACCCTACTGTTGCACCCCCTGGAGTTAGAATAGTAATTTTTACCCCTATACTATCCAACACTTACCCTACTGTTGCACCCCCTGGAGTTAGAATAGTAATTTTTACCCCTATACTATCCAACACTTACCCTACTGTTGCACCCCCTGGAGTAAGAATAGTAATTTTTACCCCTATACTATCCAACACTTACCCTACTGTTGCACCCCCTGGAGTTAGAATAGTAATTTTTACCCCTATACTATCCAACACTTACCCTACTGTTGCACCCCCTGGAGTTAGAATAGTAATTTTTACCCCTATACTATCCAACACTTACCCTACTGTTGCACCCCCTGGAGTTAGAATAGTAATTTTTACCCCTATACTATCCAACACTTACCCTTTTGTTGCACCCCCTTGAGTTAGAATAGTAATTTTTACCCCTATACTATCCAAAACTTACCTTAAATGCAATGTAATATTATGCGTTGTATTTGTTTGCGTTGTAAAGGTAGTATGCGATGTAATGGAATGCGTTGTAAAGGTAGTTTTTAAAAATGCGTTGTAGTGTCATGCGATGTAATGGAATGCGTTGTAGTGGATGTTGCGTTGTAAAACTTGCGTTGTAAGTGCATGCGTTGTAAAAGTATACGTTGTAACGTCATACATCCACTTCTCACATTGGTAGGCAGCGGGTGGGATTCCAGCTTGCCATTGTTTTACCAGAAAATCTCTATTTGAATTTCTAACTGAAAACCACTAAAGGTACTCAGTGTACATATAAAGTCAAGCTAGTATCAATAAGTTCTACTGAACTTAGAGCTGTTTCTGAAGGGATAAGCACACCCTTGCTACAGCTCAAGCTAGGTTCAGTAGGCCCCAACTAGTGTAGGTAGTACAACACTGCACAACACTAGTATGTATCACCAAGGTGGAGCCAGTGGGTCCACTCCATCTCAGTACAAAGACATAGCCTAAACTGACCTAAAGGCCTTATGCTTTGAAAGACAACTGAGGGTGGGCAGGAGTCCCTCCTCACAACACCTGATAGATCTGTTAGTAGCAGATGACCTGAAACAAGCTCTAGGAGCTAGTGGGTCTGCATCAGGGAGTGGGTCAGTCATAGTCTCTGGGTCTGATGATGAAAATCAAGATGACCTAGAGTCTGTGATTGAAGGGCCAGACTCAGAAGAGTCTTAAAGGAACTGAGGAATTTTCCTTAAGAGAACTGACAAAGTGGGAGAAAGGCCTAGGTCCCCTTCAAGGGAATCTGACCATTCATATCACTCTGGAAGAGACTTTGTTCAACAGAGGAACTCCAACTATCCCAGGGAGACCTCTTCTGACAGAAGGTTCAAGATGCTCCAGTATGAGGAAGCTAGGCTTGCCCTCAGAACCAAGCAATTGGCCTTAGATAGGGAAGCCTTCGAGCTCCAAAGAGCTTCTAAGAAGGAGGGGTTAGATACCCCTGGTGGCAGCAACAGTGTCCCTAGAGGCAGAGATTACATTCCAGACCATAGGAACCTGCCCAAGGTTGTTCCTCCCTACCAGAGTGGGGATGATATCCACAAATGGATAACTGCTATGGAGAGGGCCTGTAAAGTTCAACAGGTCCCCCAGACACAGTGGGCAGCAATCTTGTGGCTCTCCTTTTCAGAGAAAGGTAGAGACAAGCTCCTCACTGTTAGAGAGGAGGATGCTAATGACTATGAATCCCTGAAGAGTGCATTAATAGATGGGTTTGGCTTAACCCCTGAACAGTACAGGTTGAAGTTCAGAGACACCCAGAAAGCACAGACTCAGGATTGGGTGGACTTTGTAGATTGTGCTACCAAGGCTCTGGAGGGTTGAATAGTTGGCAGTAGAGTCACTGACTTTAAAGGATTGTATAATTTGATTATGAGAGAGCAGATCCTTAATAATTGTCAAAAACAACTCTTACACCAGTACCTGGTGGACTCTGATCTGACATCTCCCCAAGAATTGGGAAAGAAGGCAGACAAATGGGTCAGAACCAGGGTTAGGCCCAAGAACCAAGGTGGTGACCAGAAGAAAGATTCCACTAAGCCCAAAGAGAAAGGTGGGGATAATAAAACAGAAAATTCCTCTGAAGGGCCCCAAAAACCCAGTTCTGGGGGTGGGTCCCAAAATCCTTCCTATTCCAATAAGAAACCATATTGCCATGTGTGCAAGCAACCTGGACACTGGAAAACTGACTCCAGCTGTCCAAAGAATGGCAATAAAGAAAATGTCCCTCCCACTGTAGCTCCAACACCTCCTGTTACTACCAGTAGTAATCCCCCAGGTGGTGGGAGTGCACCCAAAAACGTAGTTGGGTTTTCTTGGGGAACTCAGGTGGACCCTGGCCTAACCAGGTCCCCTACTCAAGCAACTCTAGTCTGTGATGGTGGCATGGGGTTTGCCAACTTTACCATGAGTCCCAATATCTTGGGCAGGTACAGACAAGAGCCCATGATCAATGGTCAGAAGGCTGTGGCCTACAGGGACACAGGGGCTAGTGTCACCATGGTGACAAAGAGACTAGTGCCCCTAGAACAGCTTTTACCTGAGTTTAGCTACCAGGTGACCAATATTGATGGAATTAGGACAGACTACCCCATGGCAGTGGTAAATCTCAGCTGGGGAGGGGTCACTGGCCCAAAGAGAG
Source organism: Triturus cristatus (assembly GCF_964204655.1). NCBI lineage: Eukaryota > Metazoa > Chordata > Amphibia > Caudata > Salamandridae > Triturus > Triturus cristatus. The sequence goes on along the minus strand of NC_140585.1, from coordinate 854,364,653 downwards.
TGGCAGTGTCCCCAACCTTGCCTGTGGATTGTCTACTGGGGAATGATCTGGAAATCTCAGCCTGGGCTGAGGTAGACCACAATGCCAATTTAAGAATGTTAGGCATCCTTGAGAGAGTGGATGAGACCCTGAGGGTCTCACCTCCACCCCAGGAGAAATTAAGGGGAGTGAAGCCTGAAACTATGGATCACTCCACACAAACAGAGAGCATAGGGGGGGGGAACAGTCCTCCCCCCACCAGACTAAAAGTAAGGGTCAGCTTTCTAAGGGAACTGCCCCTGCCCCTTGTGAAGTAACTGCCCCAGAAGTGGTCAGGCCTGTCCTGGCCACAACTCTGATGGCAGGGGATCCTTCCAAGGTGGCACCCAGTCTGGAGCAGGTATCCTGCCCCTCTCTACCCTGCCTCAGTCAGCCCAGGGCTGCAGAGGTCAGGGAGGTCAGTGGACCCCTAGTGGGCCCCTGTCCAGAGGAACCCCCTCATCAGCAGATTAGGGACACCCAGCAGAGTAATTCTAGCCAGGTGAATATTCCTCTACACACTGAGGGATCCCCTTAACACTGAGGGATCCCCCTTACCCCTAGGTACAGGTACCCCCCAGATGGACTTTGTTGGGCACAGGGAAACCTGGGCCATAGTTGCCCCAAACATTCCAATGCCCTCCACTATTCCAACCAGAGGGACTCAACCCCCAGCTGTAGGCAGCCAGAGGTTGACCCTTAGGGCCAGATATGACACAGTCATGGACAGAAAGGCTTCCATGGTGACCAGTGTCCTGAGGAGGTTGAGACCACCCCAAATAGGGCCTCACTTCCAGACTCAGACACCCCACCAGCCTACTTCTGTACCAGAAAACAATACAGGTAATTTCCCTAGACTTTGGAGAAACTCTAAAACCCCTTGGGGTAGGATTTCCCAAGTGGACCATGAGACAGGGAGCAACGATGCTAGTGCAGGTTCTTCCTTATATGGCCACTCAGGAAATAAAGGCTTAACTGGTCAAGGTTAGCCTTATCTCCTTTTGTTTGGGGGGGGGGTTACGTAGGAAGGTGGAATCTGACTATATGGTTTCCCCCACTTTTTTTTCCTGGTGTTTGAATGGTTTTTGACTAGTCTGGCTGGGATCCTGCTATTCAGGACCCCAGCCTATCTGCTTACTCCCTCAAACTTGGTGTGCATATTAGATGCACTAGTGATTGGATACTGTGGTACCTTATGAGCCCCTAGTATATGGTACCTTAGGTACCTAGGGCATTGGTACTTCACAGGCCTACCAGGGGCTGCAGCATGTATTATGCCACCCCTGGGAAGCATTCTCAATCTGACACCACAGGCCTGCTACTGCAGCCTGTGTGAGGTAGTGTTAGCACTCCCCACTGAGGTATAGGTTCCTAACTCTCTCCATACACACACATATAAACCCCTATTGCAGGCCCTAACAATCCTGAGGGCAGGGTGCTTGGTTTACTATGTGAGTGGGTGCTTCTGCATGAGCAGGAACCCTCTGCAGCTGGCAGAGTCTATTCTCTGCTGCTGTTTGTGGATTTCGGTTAAACCATATATTCTTAAGTGCATTATAACCTCGCGGTAAATGCTAACTTTGGAATTACTGCATCAAAACATGTTGTGTTTGGTGTCAAACAACTTGGAATGATACCCCCACACCAGTAACTGGTGTTGGAGTATGATCCCACCCTTCTAGAGGGGATGACATGTACCCACTGTACTAAAAGGTAGAAATCTTCTAGAGCCCTGGCATCACAAAATGGATGCCACCAGCACAGACACTGGGCTGCCCTCCTGCTGCTGACCGAAACTCGCAGTGGAGGAAGCCCAACAAAAGGTATCCTGTCACAGGGAGGTGTCACCACCTCCCAGACAGGATTTAGTGTATTGGAGCTGGGTGGGTGCACTCTTACAGTGCTTTGAAGTCCTGCACTGGGGGAGCAGTAGGCTTCTCTGTGCATATGCCAGCTCAAACTGGTTCAGGGGCTACCTGCCCCTGCTCTGGCGCAAAACTGGACAAAGGGAAGTGGGTGTAACCACCCACTACCCTGACCCTCCTAGAGGAATGGTCATAGACCTAGTCCCTCCCCTATCTTCACTATAAGATAGCAAACATTGCCAATGCAATTCAGATTACCCTGGATGACGCTCTACAAAGAAGAATCCTGGCCCTTCAACGTTCCACTATCTCTGGAAGACTGAAGAATCTCCCTTGGAGTCAAGGAGTGACTCCCCTGCTTGGCAGTCACCTGTAATTTCAATCAACGGTTGCAAACTTCACCGCTCCCGCCGGAGTCCGAAGTCCCTGTGTCCCCTGAAGTGGATTTCCTGACCTCTCGACAGCCATTTTGAGTCCCCAGCGAAGCTGTGGCATCTGGACCCCACGAGTGACGAGAAACAGCAATACCAGGGAACCGTGCACTGATTTCGAGTGCAAACCCTAGACAACATTCTACAAACTTGTGCTTTGGTCCATCTATAGTCCAAGTCCCTAGCAGGTCTGGTACCGAAAATCAGCAGCCTACCCTGTCTCGAGTAACCGTGGGCTCCTGTGGAACTTTTCCTGCAAAGGCGTCTTTGCGGTTATTTGCCTGTTGGCTAGTGACTCACCTGAAGACTGTCTAACCTACTTCAAGGGCTCTCCTGGTTGTACTGGGCCTGCCCTCATTTACCCTCGCTGGGTAAGTCCATCAGACCTTGCTGGTCTGCATCACCGACTATCTTCAGTCCACACGAGACTTGCAGTTGCCAAGGCTTGTTGGCGCCAATCCGGTTGCCGACACCGTCATCAGCTGCAGACATTGTGGGACACTCCGAATCCAGCTGCTGGTCATCGTCGATCCCTCCTGGACCTCGTGAGCGAAGAGACAAATCACCAATGACGACCTGAAACGATGCGACATCAGTGGTCATCCATCCTGCTGGCCACCGGTCACTGGCAAGTGACTTTGAACACTGTCTCCTCAATTTTCAGGTCCTCTTCATCTTCAATCCATCTTCGGATTCCAGCGGACACCTCTTCAGTCGTCTCAAGCAGCAAGTCTTCATTGGTCTCCATTGAAAACAGCATCGCGACCCGACACCAAAAGACACCTATGCACCCGTCTTCCCTGGGTGAGGTAACTCGTGCACTCCTGTGCCCAAGTGTGTGTTGGCCCTCGAAATACTTACCCTGTAATCGGCTTGCTTGTTGACTTCTTCGAAGTGCCCTAAAACTTTAAAATACAAACCGCGACTTGCTCCATTGTAACCTATAGGAAACCCGCGGCTGTGTTTAGACACTGCACGCGTCTCCCGCGGGCTTGTTACTTACCTGCTAACACTGCAGTAGTGACGCCCCAGCGATTCCCAAGGCCCTAGGCTTTGTCATTTTGCAAGTCGAGTTTGTTAAACCATTTTCTTAGTATATGGTCTGGTACGCCCCTAGGGCTACAGCCATATTTGTGCTTAATTTATTGAGAACTGTCGACATTTGAATGTGTATCTGGGTTCTAATCTCATAAAGAGATTAGTAGAGTGTATCTAGAAATAAATACATATATATTTGATATATATACCTGTGTGGTGTCCTTTTCATTTGGCAATTCAAGAGATTATAAGGTAAAACAAGCTGCTTTACATTCCTCAGAGACTTAGCCTGAAGGCTGCTCTCCACAGCTACCACTAGGATAGCTTTCTTTAAAAGGTTGTCTTATACCTATCTACCATAAGAGTCGAATTGGACTGGTGCAAGGTGGCCACTATAACTAGTGACCAGCATATGCCAGGCCAACTTCTCACACCATGTATTCACTAAGATACACTTAATCAGTCAGTTATTGAATCAATTTTCCCCCAAAAAATGCATCCATTTAGACACTTATATACCCATTTATTCTTCCATCGACCTTGAGATATACATATATAAAACATATTTGATTTTCAGAAAAACACACATTCAGTGGATGATGCCATCAGTGATGTCATCAGTTGATGTCATTTGAGATATCATCAGTGATGTCATGAGTGATGTCACTGACCATGTCATGAGTGATGTAATATGTGATGTCATCAGCAGTGCATTGCGGGCGCGCGACTTATAGTTAGCTGAACTAACTATAACAGGGGAATTTCAATGGTTTTATACGAGAGAAATGTCCAACTAACTATAACGCACCTGAAACCTATGGTTTTTTCCGTGAATATATATATATATGTCCAAACACCTCGTCACTGCTTCAAATCCTCAAAAAAATGAGCGCGGACCCCGATAAGTGTTTAAATTAATTTATTTCACCAAAGTCTGCCATGACGCGTTTCTGCCGAACTAGCAGCCTTGATCACATGACAATGCTTGGATATCACCACCGCCTTTTAAAGTGCAAGTGCTTCACATGAGCAATGGACGTAGTAAATGTACTTTTACACTTCAGTTTTTTTCATGCTTAAGTGCTTTGAAAACGGTTAACATTTCAGATACCATTTGTAATAGCTGTAAAATACAAGAGTATTCAACTTAATATACATGACATAAGTGTCTTTCACAGATATCCACCGTGTTTGTTTTTCAACTATGACTGCTTAATTGCTTGATTCGAATAATCTATTATCTAGTCCAAAGTTAAAAAATAAAAGTGACCATAAAGAGTGCCCCCTCTTAAGTGTGGGAATGAAAAATGAAAATGAGAAAAAAATATATATATAATTTTTGAAAATTACAAACAGGTACCTGTCGGGTCTGTCACTCAATGCTTCGGAAAACATTTTTTTATTGAAATTCCATAGTTAGTGGGGCTGGAGATTTTGGAAATAATCCTATTATTTAACATCTATTATATTTTCTGGTGCTCTCCAAATTTCTGACCCTACAGTAAATGAGCCCCACATATTTCTCACGAAAAAAGTGACTATGTGCTACAGTACCTGATTACAAAGTGTCAATATGCCTTAAAGTGCTGAGTGCTCAGGGGTCTCGAGGTTTAAAGGCTACAAATTGTAAGAGACCTAATATATTCAACTGTCTTGTGTCCATGGTAACAGATTAATACATCCAACCCATCTCGGCCATAATTGGAACAAAGTTAGATTTCGTCTTAAAGGGAGTTGATGGTCTTACATTAACTCCTAGGGGGGATAGGGGCTGGTCCTGATTGCCCATCTCGATGCCGCTTTCCAATTCACGCAGATCCTGATATAAGCCTATATCAGAGACCGTTATCAGCGTAGTTTGCAGAAATAAAAATGTTTCAATATCTTATTACTCATTGGGACAAAGTTTACTAGTAGGCCGTGTGGCAGGCATTCAGCATTTGTGTTAGGTAAGACTGTTTTGGTTTTCTTTTTTTTTTAACCTCATAAACTCCAATGTTTGTAAACTGCTGAATTAAATCCAAATCTGTGTTGATATTATTGCTTTTAGTTTTTAAATAATGAATCAAATGGTCAAAATACAATGTTAGTTTTGAAATGTTGGAAATAGACTGTAAACACCCCTTTGTCCATTCAAATCTTAAATCCAAACAGCTCTATAAAAAGTGGGAAAAGCACAAGGGACATTGAGCATCCATTTAGATTCCCCCCAGTAACTAAAATTGTCCTCCCATCCTCAGGGTTAACTATTATGGTGGCAATAACTTTTGAATGTAGCTCGTTCAGGATTTAGATATACTGGGAAAAGAAACAAAAATGTTTGAGAATATTAAATATAGCTTCCCGATCAAACAAATCAAAGCTTTTGCCATGTCTACCATTTAAAGAAGTGGCTTCACAATTATTAACAGGGAAATAATCTATAGCTTAACCTAAAAATCTTTTTTGCAGGAATTTGTCTAGGGGATAAAGCTACATTGGTTCAAATAAACTCACAATAGTCTTTAACCAGGATGCCAAAATGAATGCAAAAATGATATTCCCGCCATTCAAGAGACTAATAGGACTTCCTGTGCCAGATTGCTCAGGTTGTTTTAAAATCTTTTTAAAAAAATGCTGAATGAGTTAGGTGCACTGCCTGCATCTAAAATTTGATTATAAAACTTACACAGCATTTACTTAAGTTGTGAAAGACGGTCAGGCCCTGCCATCTTTTTTTTTTTTTACGGCGTTTTTTTATCGAGCGAACTTGACCCGGTATCGGGTATCAGAGCGCTTTACATAGCACCAGTTGCGTTACATGAGGACACATTCATTTTTGTTAGGCTCAGGGAGATTAAGTGATTTGCCCAGAATCACAGGCTGTTCAGCGTTATTGCAGAGACTCAAACCCGGTTTCCCATATTCGTGGTCGCCCGCCATAGCCGTTAGGCCAACTCCTCTCCACCTTTCTATTGTCTATTGTTTAAGCTATTCAAAGCCCTTAAAAATATTTAGCAAATATTTGCCTCTAACACCTATTGAGCCTGTTCTTTCATTATTCCTGGAAACTGAGTTTGTCCATATTATTCCGTACTCCAATACTCTGGTAGAATTTCTTGGCTTTGAGAAAGTGATTCACAATGATGTGAAAGGGTCTCTATTTTACCTTTTTCATTCTTGAGAATCTGAGTAGTTACTCGGTCAAATATAGCACATATATCATTACAATGAGTTGCTATCTTAGATTGCCACACCAACATTTTTCCAGCATGTTGACTTTCTTCATCTGATTGGTGACCAATCGTTATGTCAATGACCAATTGATGCCCCAGATAAAAATCTTTAAGACCCTCAGAATCTCAGAAGCACTCACATTGACAAATATGAGTAATTGAAAAATGATTATCAGTGGTGGCTGGTAGGGAATAGGGAGGTGGGGTGGGGAAGACAGGGGGGGGTTGAAAAATATAAAATAAAAAAGCACTTACCTTTTCTGCTGCCTCTCCTCCATCTCCGCTTCGCTTCTGCAGGAAGCTGCAGGAAGCACCGGGGCACACAGGCTCCCCATAGCTAATCACAACGCAGAAATGTAACATTGAGATTGGTCTGAGTGCCGTGGATCGGTGCTCAGATGAGGACAGGGGGCCGGTGCATATTCCCCACCAGGCCGTGCATTACAGACAGGTGGGGAAAATGCAAAGTGCTCATGAAAGTTTGGCCGGGCCATCTTGGCCCGGCCAAGCAGTCATGCCCTCTTAAGTGTGTCCAAACCACTCCCCCACCTTGAGTCACCAGCCCCACCCCACCCCACCCTAACCCAGCCCTGCAGTAGCATAAAATTAAATATTAACGTGGTTATTATCATTTTATTTTTCCCTTTTTCACTGCTCTTAGAGCAGTGGGGTGAAGCTCCTCTGCCTTAGGGGAGGAGCCGCCACTGATGATTATAACAACATATCATAGTACAAAGTAAGACGGCCACTGGATTCCATAAAATCATCATTGCCAGGACGGCTGCAGCCCAAGGGTTAGATGCCTTAACATGGACAGTAAATAATAATTCTACTCATTGGACTAATGTGACTGATCTGTGAGAATGAATTCTCAAACACTCCTCTGGATATCATACTTTGTATTTTTTCGATATCAGGAACAATAAGTTATACAATCAAAGATGTTTAGAATAAGAACAACAGAGCCTTGATAAAGAATGAATTTACCTCCAAAATACGTCTTTTCTATGGTTCTTCTCAACGATGCTTACAAGAGAATGCAATCCTAGTTACATATAGCTTTAGAAAAGATTTTCTACTGGTCCTTATTGTCAGGGCCACTGGAATTATGCAACCGGCGAAGTGCCAAGTAAGGCAGCAGGATTGAGTAAATTATGCAACAAAAAAGGCAAATTATGCGCCGTAATGTGGCAGATTTAATGATGCTAACACTTAAACTTTCTTTTATACACTTGTTAAGACTGTCTGGGCATGGTTGCACCTTATTAGTACTAATTTAACACCCAAATACAGCAATAAGAAACAGATATGTGAGCAGTCAACCTTTCCAAAGTGCCTTCCACTGCACCGCAACACAGGTTCTTTGGTTGTTATTAACTTTTGAACCGTTTGAGCTAGAAACAAAATTTCTTCTTTGTTAAAATCTGTAGATTATGCAGCAGATTATTAAATATGTGGCAAAACGTCAAATCTATAATTATGCGAAAATCGCCATGGCCACACAATCAGAAAATTCCAGTGGCCCTGCTTATTGTCAAAGAAATTCACGAAAACTATTCTTGTAGATTAGGATAAGGGCATGAGAGTGCTGTGAGGGAACCATGTGTGCTCACATAATAGTAAGATTTTGATCGAAATCTGAGAGGATGCAGATCTTCACTAGATTAGACATAAAAGTTCTTTTACCAGTATCATTTTGTTATGTTAAGGGATGCCTGTGAAATGATCAGGTGGATTTTCCTTTTCCTCATGGTTATTTTTAAGGTTTATTATTTCTGCTCCAAGTGTGCAGAGTGATCCTGGGATTTAATCTTTACAGTCTGAGGTGTGCTGATCTGGTTCCTCAATTCGTTTCAAGAGTTGCTCTACTTTCTTATTTATTTTAAACAGCCGACCTTTAAACTTAGCAGTAGCAGCTTTTAAACTACAATCCCTACACACATAGAAACTCTAAGAACCAAATAAGGCGAAATGAGCACACTTTTGAGCAGTAGAAAGATTGCAGGACAAATGAAAGTAATGAAAAGAACTTGTTAAAACTTCATTGTTTGTTCAAGAGAGGGGCCAAGCAGAATGACACACTGGGTGGGACATTTCCACCAAGCCTGCAGTGATCACTTAAAGTTGCACATCATGCATTAAGCAGTTTTTTAGTTGTACTAATCTTGTTTTCCCTTTTGGGCCCTGTAGTGAAGAGTAATACAGTTCATTTACACATCTTCATTTGAGCCATTCTTTGGCTTGGTAGCTTATGCCACTGCCTTATGGTCATTGTACTATTTATAGCTGTAACCTTTAGTGCAATTCCTTATAGCAAATCTTAGAATGAAGTTAAAGTAGCACACGTTCTCGTACCATGTTTAGTAACAGACTCTTCTTCAAGAGTTTATCACCTCCTGGTGCATCAACACCTGCCCCTAGGAAGAAGAGCTTAAACAGGTGACATTGTTAACAAATTCACATTGTATCCTTCAAAAAACGAGGGGCCTGATGTATGTAATTATATTTATGCTGCAAGCTGGGCTTTTTGCAACCGGAAAATAGCATTTTCTCATGTACCAAACCTTACTGTGCAACTCGGTAACCTATTACCGAATCACAAAATGGGTTAGACATTCAATATTAGGAAGGGGTGTGTTAAGGGTGTCTCTTCCTAATAGCAACTTGAAGTGGTATGTCGGAATGCTTTTGTGACCAAAATGCGGTCAAAAAACATTTGCATTTTATTGCCTACTTCAAGTATGTGGTAAACCTTTCGCAAGCGGGAAGGGGTCCCCAGAGGACCCCCCTTCCCCTTTGTGAATGTGTGCGATAACATTTCTTAGACATGGGCCACTGCCTGCTCTTAAATAATGTAAAGAAAACTTTTCATTTTTCGTTTTTGAAACAGATCCTGTTTTCCTTTAAGTAAAATGGGCTGCATTTCCCCCCCCAAAAAACGTTGCTTTATTTAAAAGCAAACACAGACATAGTGGTCTGCTGGCCCCAGCAGTCCGCCATTTCTGTGTTTTTAGGGAAGCGATTCCCAATGGGTTGCATATTGCAACCTACCCCATGAATATTTATGAGGTAGGTCAATGTGCGACCCAGTAGGAATTGCAATTAGTGTACAACACAGTTATACATAGCTATTTGGGATTTCCTAATAGCGAATCACAAACATTCGCTATCATGTAATCCCAAACCTAGGTCTATTTATATCTGGCCCTAAAATTCTAAACCACACAGCAGTGGCAGCGGACATCCATAGCAACATCCCCTCCCACCAACCCCCCGTCATGCTGAGAAGGGGAGGAGGAGGGGGAAGCAAGTGGGGAATGACGGAGGGAAAGAGGGGAATAACACAAGGGCCCGTCCTAAGGCTGCAAGAAACCACATCCTCCGGGCACCCACACACATGCACAGGTGCACACACTGAGATTCTGGGTATCAGCCTTTATGCTCCTATAACTAGTTCTACCGGCTTCGTATCCCATGTATCTCCAGGAGAGATATCAGGTGGCTGCTCCTCTGACTCTAAATGTTCCAGTATACCTCCATCAGCTCCAGGTCTCTCTCTGCATTCTCATCAGTGCAGAATGCTTGATTATCTCTGACAAGATTTATCATGTCAGAAGGACCAAAAAAAGAAAATTTAGGCCATAAAAGTTCTGAAGTAAACTCAAGCATTTTTCAGAGGACACTCATAAAGAGTGTCTGTATTGTCTGTATACTGACTACAGACCTAGGGATTGCAAATATTGCATGACATTTTCTGTTAAAGCCCTAAAACACAGGGCGGTAAGGCTTCTTTTATGGCTTAAAAAGAAGAAAGCTATGGAAACTCCAGGCTCTGGAAATGAGGGAGAGGGAAAAAAATCTCCTCTAAAGAAGACCCACAAAAGTGACAGAAAAGATTTTTGGAAGAGCCTGCAAAAAAGGTTTAGAAAAAAAGGATAGAGAAGTCTGAGGAAAGCCCAATAAAATCAAGGGCAAAAGACTCTTCAGCTCCTGAGCCTTTAGAAAAAAAATCAATATAAGGTCTGAACCTTCTACTCCATGTGTGAAGACCTTAATCTCTTCAGAAACGGTAAAAGCTTCTGCAGATTGTCCGAAAAAGGATGTGTCGATGAGGCCATCACAGCAATGACTACAACATCCACTACATCCTCGTCATCAAAGTCTTTAATGATGAGAACATGATCGTCAAAGAGACCCTTGATGATAGCACAATTGATGAGACAAACTACAGTAGTTCCGTCGACGAGTGAGCCTCAAACCTTGACAACTGCAGCAGAACCTGAAAAGTTTTGCAAACATAGGATACTGTCAACGGTACCATCACTGGCCTGTCATTGTGCCCCTCAGTGATACCAGAAAAACATACATTAAGGCTGGTCCCGCCCTTTGGGGGATGGCGGCCTACTTACAGCAGTGCATAGCACATCCACATAGCGGTGGTGCTGCATGTGGATTCCTCGTGCTCCTGAAACTGACTGATTTCCTTGTAGGCGGTCTTCGCCATTTCTGGGAGGTGCCTTGCTCCCGCCCTGTGTGGGGGCCATATTAAAAGGGTACAACCCTTGTTTTTAATATTTTATTGATTTGCCTTTTCTCACTTTTAATTTAGTTAATATTTACTTTACCAGTAGGGTTACTGTTCCCAGGGGGGGGTGGGTCAGGAATTCAGGGGTTGCTGACCCCGGTTACCATTTTTATTTTTCCCGTCCGTGTTTTAACTTTGGCTAGTGAGAGCTAGCGTATACAAACCATGCCTCTGGCCCCACCCTTTGAGGGATGGCGGCCTACTTACGGCAGTGCATAGCGGATCCCAACAGCTGAATGTGGCATGTGGATTCTTTGTGTTCCTGAAACTGACTGATTTCCTTGTAGACTGTGCCACATTCCTGACCTCACCCTCTGAGTCCCGACAATTTGTTCTCCACACTTACCACCCCTATGGCTTCACACTCCGTCCTTAAATTCCTGATGTGGAATGTCAATGGTTTGGTGACAAGATCAAGCGTGGAATAGTACTGCAATACCTGAAGCGACAGGCGCCAGACATTGTCCTGCTCCAGGAGACGCATTTGATTGGGAACTCCTGTGGGGCACTAAATTGGTGGGGATATCGTTTAGTGGCCCACTCAGGATTCACTTCGGGTTCGCGGGGGCAGGAATACTCCTCCACAGAGGCTGTCCATATATGATTCGCAACATTTGGACAGATACACAGGGTAGATATGCAGCAGTATCTGGCACCTGAGAGGGGCAGGTTCTCTTTTTTTTATTTTTTTATTTTTTATTATTATGTAATTCAGGAAAAACAATAAATACAATTATTCCAAAGATGAACACAAAGTAAGGTTCATCAGTTAATTCATCAATGCAGATACTCGTATATGATTGTTCCAAACATATCTTACTTCCTTCTAATGTATCCTACTTATAGAAAGTACGTATATAAAGAAAACACATTTAATAGGGTAATATACTAAGCATACAAATTTTTTCTAGAAGGCGATAATAGCAGGGCTAACTTAGTTGGTAGGAGAGAAGAGATACGAAAAATACCTTTTATTAATCTATATGCGTAATTCTCTTCTAACTCCCACAGAGGGCCCCACACTTGGCGACCTCTTTTTTTTCGCACTCCTTCCTTTACATTTATACAATGCCTTCTCCAGATTAAAGACATGATGAAGCCTGGCATACCACTCCTGAAATGTCGGTGGATCTATATCCTTCCATTTTGATGCAATTATTATACGAAGGATGGCTGTTACCATAAAACAAAAATATATTTGAGACAAGTCCATCTGTAAGCTTTCATCAAAACCAAATATATTACATGTAGAAGTTAATGGGACTAATCGCCCTATAGTTTGGTTCAAAAAGTTTTCTATTCTTTGCTTCAAGACACTCAATTTACTGCATCCACAAAACATATGGACTATGTCAGCCGGGCCTTGTCCACATCTTGGGCAGCAATTGGTTTCCCTTTTCCCCCAGGTAAACAGTTTCGCTGGTGTATAATATAGCCTGAACAAAGTTTTAAAATGCTGAGCTTTAAGACTTGCAGCCAAAAATATTTTTTTAGACATATATAGAGATCTACACATATCAACATCATGATCCCCCAACTTCACTGCCCATAGGCTTTCTGATCTAGGTATGTCATCTTGATTGGCATTCATCAAAATTCATCAAAATTGAATACAGATCTTTAACACGGGGCTGCCTATACACCAAACAATCTAACATAGGAATTCTATCCAAGCTAGTGAGCTGAGCCATGACTGGTTTAATTATCTCCCTACTTTGTAGATACTTAAAAAATGTCTTAGAATCCACGCCATGTTGTTCCTGGTGTTCTCTGAATGACATTACCTCTTTTTGATTAAAAATATCTCCTAAACTATTTATTCCAGCCTGTTCCCAATTTCTACCTAGCCTGTCATTAAATAAGGGAGGAAACATTGACGATCGCCATAATAATAGATATCTCTGAACCTTTGGTATTCTCACAAACATTCTTGCCTTATTCCAAACATTCCAGGCTGTTCTTAATAATTTGAAACGCGTTTTTTTATAATAACTCCCCTCCAGCTGCCTCAATAAAATTCCTGATGCTGCATTCCCTAGGGCCAACTCATAAATAAAGGGGGGCATTTCTCTGTCTTGATCTCCCAGGATAAATTCTGACCAGTTTTTAGGTCTAAAGAGGCTAGTCATTTGCTGCAGAGTTATAGCCCAGTAGTAATATAACATATGGGGGATTGCCAAGCCCCCACGGCTTTGTGGTAAAGTCATCAGCTCCAGTGACCTTCTAGTCTTTTTATATCCCCAGATAAATTGTGAGAACATTCCTTCTATTTTTTGAAAAAACCCGTTTGATGGTTCCAGTGGTATACATCTGAACAAGTAAAATATTTTGGGAAACATTGTCATTTTTATAACATTTCCTCGTCCTATAATGGAAAGATGTAAATTATCCATTTGTTTTAAGTCATTACCTATCTTCTTAAGAAGCGGTGCCGAATTAATGTCCCAAACCGTCCCTGCCTCCGCATTTATGCTTATCCCTAAATATGTAGCCTCCGCCGTCCTCCGTGGATCTTGAAACAGAGTGGCTTTGGAACAGACATTGGTATACAGCAGTGCTGAAACGTCGCATGCCCCTATGGCTGCTGACCCCCTTTCTACTATCAAAGTTGCGTGCCTGTCCATGCTGGACAGTGACTCCCTAGAGAATGACATTACAGAGACTGAAATTCAGAAAGCTATTCAGGATGCACGATCAGGTAAAGCTATGGGACCCAACGGAATTCTTATTGAACTCTTCAAACCAATGGCTTCTAAGCTCTCTCCCCACTTATTGATCATGTACACTGAAAGCTTTGAGCTGGGTATCCTTCCTGCAGACGTTTGGACGGCCTCAATTGTAGTAATACACAAACCAGGCAAGCCAGCGGATGACTGCAAATCCTATCGCCCCATTTCCCTCTTCTCAGTGGAGGCGAAGATTCTAGCAAAAGTGTTAGCCAACAGACTTATCCCCCATATCACGGAGTTGGTGCATCCTGATCAATCCGGGTTTATGCCAGGACGGAATATAGCCTTGAACCTGCGGCGGTTAAATGGGGTCCTCGGCAAACTTGGCACTATCAGGGAAGATGCGATCCTGTTGTCATTGGATGCCACCATGGCGTTTGACACCATTGAATGGGATTTCCACTTCGCGGTTCCAGGTCGGATGGGCTTTGGACCCAATTTTATCAAATAGATCAGGCTACTTTACACCCAACCGATGGCACATGTAACAGTTAATAACCATGTCTCCAGTAGTTTGCCATTACAGCGGGGCACGAGGCAGGGGTGCCCTTTGTGGCCCCTGCTCTTTGCCCTCGTGTTGGAACCACTGGCTGTTTGGATAAGGAGTGACCCGAAGATAAGGGTACTTAAGTGGACTGCGGATCATGAGGATCGCATTTCGCTCTATGCGTATGACATCCTCCTCTACTTGGCCTCGCCCTCGCAGTCCCTACGTCGAGTGCTCCACATATTCCATATATACGATGCCCACTCTGGATATACGATCAACTGGGATAAGTCCCAATTATATGTTTTGTGGGGTGATCTGCCACCTAGCCCCAGGGGCTACAACATACCGGTGGCGTCTCGAGGCTTTAGATACTTCGGAATCTTCATTACTCCGGACCCTGCTTTATTTGATGAAACCAATTTGCTGGGGCCCCCTACTCGTCTGAAACCGGACGTTAGATATTGGCAATTTCTTCCTCTCACTCTTTCGGGGTAGGCGGCTCTCTTTAAGATGCTTGTGCAACCGCGTTTCCTGTACGCACTGCAAAATACCCCCAATGTGATATCCAACGCCTATTTCTCCAGTATTGATAACGTGGTGCCGGGACTGCTATGGGAGGGACGGGCACAGCGTATAGCCATGAACACACTTACAATGGGATGGTACGATGGAGGTATTGCGTTACCTGATATGCGTCTCTATTACCAGGTGTCGCAACTGGTTGCGGTCAATAGGTGGGTGAATGGGGAGTACGACGATCCAAACTTTCGCACAAACCGTTGGCTTTTGGGATGGGGAGGATACAATCGAGCACTCTACACGAACACTCGTAAGCTTTCCCTTACGGGGCCCACCACCCGTACAGTGGAGGTCTGGCACAGAATCTCAAAGAAATGGGTCTGGCACAATCGACTTACAAAAGCTACGCCACTCTGGGAACCAGATATGTTGGGTCAGCTTAGTAAATGTCCTGGCTTTGACAGGTGGGATATGATAGGCATCTCAACGGTGGGGGACATGTGGGTAAAGGGAAAATTGGCTTCTTTTGCCGAATTGCAGACCAAGTATCAATTGGCTCCCAACGAGACCTTCAGATACCTCTAGATTAGTCATGCTATCTCTGCTGCCATGCCCAAGGAGCTCCCCCTGCCTGCATCTTCTCCATTGGAGGACAGATTGATGCTTGACCCTATGCCCACAAAAGCGATATCCCTTCTCTACAAAAAACTAATAAATAACCAGCCTGATCCTATGCACTGCCTGAGGCAGGGTTGGGAGTCAGACCTGGGGAGCATGGATGATGAGGACTGGCATGACGCACTTGCTTCTCCTAGGAAAGTGGCTATTCCCATGAGATTGCGTCTAGTCCAACTGAAAATCCTCCACCATGTGAATTTTTACACAAAGCTGCTGTTTAAATTGGGTAGGAGGCCTGACCCCTTATGCTTGCGAAATTGTAATCAACTGGCACCTTCTTCCGCATCCTATGGGAATGTCCAATAATGGGGCAATATTGGGATAAAGTCACAAAGCAGATGGAGAGGGCGTGTGGCAAGACCTTGAAGGCCTCCCCCCAGCTTTGCCTCCTTAATGTGTGGGAGGCCACGGATCTCTCACAGACTGATCAAACATGGGCCTCAATGGGTTGGGCCATCGCAAAATGCAATGTTGCGTAGAAATGGGGGGTGGGGACCGCCACATGTTTATGAGATTGGGCTATAGACATGGATAGGGCAATGATTGCCGAGAAGGACGTGTTCAAATATAGAGGGTGCCCCAAGACGTGGGACTATAAATGGGGAAAATGGAACAAATACAGAGGTAATATATGTGTATCCCCTTCCATAGAACTACAACGTGAAAGAGACTTATTACTAGATCAGCTAGTGAGTGATGCAGAGCCCACGCTCTAACCCCTGTTGTCACTGACCCAATTGTATGAAGACACATGCTCTACATGCTGTTGGCATACTTCTGTCTCCTAGGTCTTGATGTTTTACTGACCAGATGAGGTGCTGTCACCCTGGTTCACATATGGGAAATGCATGGTGT
Source organism: Triturus cristatus (assembly GCF_964204655.1). Taxonomy (NCBI): domain Eukaryota; kingdom Metazoa; phylum Chordata; class Amphibia; order Caudata; family Salamandridae; genus Triturus; species Triturus cristatus. The sequence continues at coordinate 854,348,230 of NC_140585.1, read as the reverse complement.
TTATTGATACATCTCTGTATTGTACTATGTGTCATTTGTATTGTGGACCTGGATACTGATCCATCATCGCCTTGTACTTTTTCTTTCTTTTGTTTAATAAAAATTGTTTTAAAAAAAATAATAATTCAACCTCAAAACCTAGTACACACGAGGAGGTCTGATCAACATTTTTATCTGTTAAAAGAAGAGACACAGTTGCTCATGCTCAAAGAAGCCATAGCCGAGGCCCCACAAGCTCATGAAATACAGGCTTCCACTCAATTTGTTTCCTACTAAAGAAGAAATCAGGGAAGTCGAGGACAGTGCTGGATCAGAGACAGCTGAACACATTCCTCAAAAAGCAGTCCTTTCGAATAGTTAAGTTGCAAAATATTCTGCAGTTACTCAACTCAGGAGATTATATAACATCTCTAGAATATTCACTTCCAGATCAATCACGGGCAGTGTCTCAGGTTTGAGGTGGGTGGATGTAATTATTATTCAAAGGTCTGCCTTTCTGTTTAAAATCTGCCCCAAGAATATTCTACAAATGCCTTGCTCTAATAGCAGCTTACTTAAGAAGAAAGAGACACCAGGTTTTCCCATATCTGGATGCAACCTACTTAACAAAAGCTTGTCGCCAAATTTTCACAGATGTAGGTCTGGCGCTAAGACCAAATCTGGTCTAATTCCATCCAGAAAGATTACCTTTTTAGAAGCAATCTCAGAAAGAGTCACTTGAAAAGTGATTCCACAACAAGGATGTACAGGATAATATTGCTAGTTTCTTTTCTCTCAAGAAGAAAGTCCATTTCAGTAAGGAAATACAAGTTGTTCCTGGAAATTATGTCTTTTTGCATTTTTCTAATCGCAAACTGTCAGCTGTTCATGAAACCTATGCAAGAAGAGATCCACAAACAGAGTAAACAGTTAGAAGGAACCTTTGAAGACATTATCGAGATAACCCCGGAAAGGAAAACAGCTATGGTTTGGTGGACTCAGAAGGACAACATATCCTTGGGCCTAACATTTCACAGCAATCAACCTAACTACATTATGACCACGGATGCATCAATGGAGAGCTCGGGAGCTCATCTCCAGGGTCTCAAAGTAAGTGGCAAATGGTTGTTCCAGGAGTAGAACATGCACATAAACTTATTAAACTGAGAGCTGTAGATCTAGGACTTCAGGCTTTTGCCATAGAACAATAAAATCTGCATTACCGGTTCGTACAGACAATACACCAACTATGTTCTACTTGATCAAGCAGAGAGGAACAAAATCACATCTTCTGTCAAACAAATCTCAAGACATATGGAGCTGGATCCTGCAAAACCAGATCACTTTGAAGGTAGAACATCTGCAGGTATAGACAACCAGTGGGTTGACAATCTAAGCAGAAACTCAAGAAAGTGACACGAATGGAAGCTAAAACAGCAACACTTGTAAAAGATTTTATGCAAATGGGAAAAACCAAACCTGGACCTATTTGAGCCACTTCTCAACTGAAAATGTTTCTTTTATGCCAGCAGATTTCCACACAAGGGATCATGGGGATCACCTTCCAAATTGCATGGAAGGGTACATTTGCTTATGCATGCCTTCCCACCTCTGCCATTGATTCCCAGGCTACACAACAAAATGAAATTGGAGCAATGTTGAATCATTCTAACTACTCCAGCATGGCTGAGACAGTTCTGATGCACTGAATTTCTTCTCATATCAGAACGGCATAATATTCCACAGAAACCCGTCCTGGAAATGCTTACAATGAACAAAGGCGAAGTAGTTTATCCAATGTCAGAATAGCTCAATTTGTCTGCTTGGCTCTGGGCACAATTAACTCCATCTCTTTAATATCACACAGGAGTGCAGGGACATCCTCGCTAAAGTAAGAGCTGTCTCTACAAACAACTCTATAAACAAAACGTACAAGGCAAAATATCTACCCCCGAGCAGGTCTTACTATATTTGCTGAGCTTAGTACATTCTGGACTCTCAAATAACTCAGTCAAATGCCACATAGCAGTGAACTCCAGGTTCAGAAGATCCTTAAAATAGAAATCTGTATTGTAAAATACATTGATCAAGGAATTCTTAATATTGGGGGCTTTTAGACTTTACCCTCTCATGAAAAAAATGCCTATTCCTTGGCAGCTGAACACTGTGTTATTCGAACTGATGCAAAGTAATTTTAAACCTATTCATAAAGCAGATGTAAAGAGCCTTTCTTGGAACATGGCACTACTTCTAGCCATAACTTCGGCTAGACAAATTAGTGAAATTCAGGTCTTTATTATCAAACAACCATAACTTCAATTCAAGGAGGACAAAGTTATTTTGAGAACCTATCCTTATTGTATCCCTGAGGTACCAACAAACTTCAACCTTAACAAACCAGGTACCATATTTACTAAAAGTCATGCAACGGAGCAAGACAACTTGTTGCATTGCTCTGCATGGTAGGGAAAGAGCAGGAATGTGCCATATCTAGTAAGAAATGGTGCATACCTGCTCTCTCTCTCACTGCGCTGGTGAACTTGTGGCTGCCAAGTGCCAACGCAGCCACCCTTGTGCCCTGATGCAAGGGTGCCTGAATTGGATCCAAGATTGTGTTTGTGTAGGAAGAGACACATTCCTGCATGAAAGCAATTCTGTGAGGCTTATTTCTCTTTCTATGTGTGTTGTGCAATGCAGCACACATGAAAATAGAAAGTAACCAGTATAAATAAATATATTTCTCCTTGTTGCGCCACCCCTGGGAAGGCATAGCATTTTGAGTCATTCCCAGTTTTAAAATTGTTCGTAAATCTGGGATTGTTCCAAAATCCATGGGTGGATGCATGGGAACACCTGTTCTCCACCCATGGAACACCTTACCAGGGCACAGTGATGCATGTCAGACACTTGCACTGACTAACACTACTCCAGATTTACTATGCCATGCAGAGCCACCTTTGGTACATCTCACGTAAGGGCTTGTGCTGCAAGGGCAACGCAAGCCCTTAGTAAATCTGATCATAGTTTTATTGAAGATATAATTTCAAAATCTGTCTGACACACCAGAAAGAGCAATTCTATCAGTGGGCTTCAAAAGATGTTTGAAATTATACAACAGCAATCATTTAAGAAATGTAATCATCTCTTTATGTCTTTGTCACCTCCAAGAAAAGGTCAGACTCTCTCCAGAAGTACTATAACTCAACGGGTCTCACCAGCCATACCTTTCTGCTACTAGATAGCTGGAAAACCATGGACTGCCAGGCTCATCCTCATTCAAGAAGGAGAGTTGCAACTGCTACTTCCCTGTTTGCTAGGGTCTTGCTACCCGATATATGCAGGGCCACCACATGGAAAAATAGACATACATTCACTAGACACCTAGACGCTTCCATGAATCAAGAAGTAGCAGTAAGTCAAGCAATTCTTCTACATCTATTCCAATGAGTTGACCCACCTTGATGTATATATAGATAAGTATGTTGAAAGTTTACTTATCCTGCTTTAAATGAGTCCCACCTCTGCATGTTTTAAACTGTTAAATGTATTACTGCTTACTATTCATATACAAGCATGTTAATCTATAATTATAATTCCTATTTGTAAACTGCAAAAATATCACCCTTAAGGGTTTCAAGGTGCTGGGGGCCGACGGGGAGATTAAGTAAGCTATTACTCAGAGTCCCATGATGCTGAGGTGAGCTGCCGCAGGGGATTGAGCCTCGAGCCCTGCACTCCGGAATCAGCCGCTCTAGCCACTGCGCCACACCTCTGATCCTGGATATGAAAGATTCAATACTGGGCACAGTGAATCTCCAGATTTGCCATCTGTTTTAGATTCACATGCAACCCTCCCTCCTCCTCTTCAAAGCGTATTCACCTCATCGGATACCTCATTTATATTATCTTTACACTGGTGCTCAAAAAACCTGAGGTATGGTGGCCCTGTGGGAGACGAGTGATGCAGCAGCTGTTATCTAATTGGCTGGAGTTTAGCTCTTAATAAAATAATGTGGATTGCTTAACATTGAAGCCTGTTTAAACGTCACTGTTAAATGCTTTGTTGTACATTGCTTATTATAATTACTATGGGACTCTCATCTAAACAACGGGTAAAATATAAGCATGTTAGTCATCGCTGCCTAGTCGATTCTTCTAGTCGAAGAATATATACTCCACTGCTTTTAGCTTTTTGCAGTCATTGCCTTGGATAATGGCAATAATTTTTCTATTTGTTTTTTAATTCCTCACAGTTCCACTTCTCAACTGCCAACAGGTTTACTCTTTCTAACTTTCTAAACATACATAAAATCACATTTACTGTTTCTAATACCATGTGTCAGACCTGTTCGGGGACTGGGTGAGGCACAGGTCAGACAGGGTCGACTGGGACACAACCATGCAGTTTCGGGTCTCCTAACTCTGGTGTTCCCCTGGACCGTCCATCTCTGGAGATGCAGACTGGGCCAAGTACATCTCTACATCACATGACTGTGAGGGTATCAAGGGTAACAGCCCTCAGGGAGGTATAATGGAGGGAAGAGGCTCAGAACTACAGCACACAAACAGTAGATACAATAAATATCCAGCCCACTGCTTTCCTCTAAAAAAAAATAGAAGCATTTTAATTACACCACAACTCATACTACATAATGAATATGCAGTATAATAAGGAAGACATTCTAAGGATTGTACGAGGGTTGTTACATAGACGTCCATAATCTTTAGATTCAAGCACAGGTGTAGGCTCACTATGGTGAAATGGAGCAGCTTTCCTGAGGTCTGTGATCCATTGGTTAGTCTATATACTTTACACAGGCAGTTCTCTTAAGTGGCTTTCAATAATCTCAAAAAAAGTCACACCAAAATCTGTTAGTCGAAGTCTAGGTCAATGTTTTGTTCAGGTGTTGTATAAGAAATTGAGTTGCTGGTTGACTGGGGTGTGAGCCCTGGTCAAACAGTAACCACTATCCCTGTCAGGGTAAGGCACAAGCAAACCCCAAATTAACCTGTGCTCATCTCCCTGGTAACTTGGCACAAAGCAGTCAGGCTTAGCTCAGAGGCAATTCGTGAAGTATTTGTGCAATACTTCAAACAGTCACACAGTGCAAACCCACCACAAAAGGAGCCCACAACCAGATTAGACAAATAGATCTTAATTAAATAAATACAACAAGACCAAAATGACACCTAAGCACCCATTGTGTGTGGCTGTCTAGGAGTAATACACATGCCCAACTGCCAACTACAGCCAGTCATGTGATCAGAGACAGGCTGCAGACACCAAATGGCTAATGCAAGAAAATGCCAACTTTTTTAAAGTGGCATTTGCAGAATTCCAATTTAAAATCCATCTTTACCAAAAGGTAGGCTTATAATAAGGCAACTCCAATGCTATCCTGTGGGAAAGACAGGACTTGGAGTAGTGAAAAACATTTTTAAATAGTGTCCTACTTTTTAAATACAGTGCACCCTGCTCTCTGGGCTGTCCTGGCCCTACCCTAGGGGTGATGAATATGTATTAAAAATGGAAAGTTTGGGCCTGGCAAAAGGTGTATTTTGCCAGGTCAAAGTGCTAGTTTAAAAATGTGCACACAGGCTCTGCAGTGGCAGACCTGAGACTTGTTAAAAAGGTTGCTTAAGCGGGTGGCACAACCAGTGTGGCAGGCCTACTAGTAGCATTTGCTTTGCAGGCCCTGGGTACAAGTAGTACCACTTGCAGCCTTTTGTGTGGAGGCAGGACACAGTCCATTAAAGTGTAATTATGGCTGGGCCCAGCAGCCCCCTCCCATCCTGCCAATGATGGCCCATCCAGGCACATCTATGCTCTCTATTGTGTGTGACTGACAAGGAGGAATACACAAAGACAAACTGCCAAATACACTAAGTTATACGACCCAGAGACAGGCTGCATTTACTGTATGGCTAAGGAAGGAAAATGCCAACTTTCTAAAAGTGGCAATTCAGAATTGTAATTTAAAATCTGATTTTACCATAAGTTAGGATTTTTCATGGTTTATTTTCCCAGATCGAAATGACAGTTTTAATACTACACACACAGACTGCAAAGACTGGCTTGAGGTATGTTAAAAAGGCTGCTTACGTGTGTGGCACCAACAGTGCTGCAGGCCCACTATTCACATTTAATTTACAGACCCTGGGCACAGGTACTTCCACCTTATTAGGGGTTTTCATGTAAAATAAATATGCGAATTAGCGATAAGCAAATGTCACCATGTTGTTTTAAAGGGGTGAGTACATGTACTTTACCAGTTGTTAGCAGTGGTATAGTGCTCAGAGTCCTAAGGGGTGCAAAACAAGGTCAGAAAAATGGAAGGCAAACATTTGTGGGATGACCACCCTAAGGTTAACAAGTCTAACATGTTGACATTACCTGAGGTGATGCACACAGGACAAGCAATTGTGGCTGCAGCGACTCGTTTGGGGAGCCCCCTCCTCTTCTCTGTGCCATACTGATGTAAGTAGCAGTGGCATTTGAAAATGCACTCCCATTGGGTAGGTCTTGAACTCTCAGCTAAGGCATTCCTTCTGCCAGTCTGTGACATGGGATAATGATCCTCGGTTGGCAGCAAAAGCAAAGTCAGCACAGGCCCATCTGGTCTTCCTATGTGGTGGTCGCTGGAGCAGGCACACTTGCAATTCTCACATTGGCTTATCCTAGGTATCCAGGGAGGCTGAAAAACTCTCAGCACATTTTTGTCAAATGTGGGTACACGCTGACAGCAGTCTGCTTCTCCCGGGCTCCTACTCTTTCCAGACTCGATGGTTGGGCTTCTCTTCCTTCAATAGGTAGCCCCTGCAGGACAGGCTGCTCCTCCTGCTCCCTCAGCAGACAGGCAGGCTCCTATATCTGAGGTAGACCCACAGCTGTCCACTATGATACACAGACTGGGTGTGATGCCCCTGTAACTTTGGCTATTAGCCAAACTAGCCCTGAATCACAACAGCTCTCTGAGTACTATACTTACACTGACTACTCCATTCTTGGTAAGTGCTGAAGATTGGAAATGGAACAAAGTGAGAACGTTTGGGCCCCTCTTTTATGTACAATTTCTAAACAGGGAATATGGACTTACTGTTGACATTCCAGGAGTTGGTTTGGTGCAGTTTCCTTTGTCAAGCTGAAGCACAAACACATCCTTTGTGTAAGATGGTGGCTCTCCCAATGGGCATTGATAAGGCTAGCTCCAAGTAGGAATACTCATAACATAAGCACAATGACTGAGTTTCTGTGAATGGCTTTTATCCTTCCTGGATGGACCCCTCAAGGGGAAGACAAAAGGCCTTGACCAGAAACCTCTCTTCCTCTTACAACTGGAACTGCTGACTTGCCCCATCTCCCCCAAATGACAGTTCTCAGGAAGGACTAATCAGCATTACACTACTAAAGTGGTTACCATACTTGTTCCAGGCCTGTCTCCATCCTGCCACACTTCAGTGTAGCCTCCATTCACAAATGCAAGAAATACAATTCCACTGTCTGGTGAGGCTGAATCCTGACTTCCATCTTGGACCAAATCAAACAAGTGCCAATGACTTTAGCATTCACACACTCCAAAGCACCATTGAATCCTAATGACATTAACCATACATATATAAGCACTCCGCATACACACAGGAATGTCAGTGCACAATTTGGGCATGACATATAAGCAGGACTTTGCATGAGGTGGCCTGCCGATATTGCACTCTTACTTTGAATGGGAAAAAAGACCCATTCAATACCATGGTTTCAAAAATGATATGAGGCCACCACTGCTCACAGTACATGCCCAAAATGACAGAGATAGCAATCTTGTGTCCATTAGAGAGTGCGATTCTGGTGTCCCTCCTGATTAGGTCTCAGTGTGCACATTGGATTCTGTGCATGATAGGGCTAAATGGAAACCAGAATACCGCTTTAACATGCAACTGGGATAATCAAGGTAGGGGTACACATCAGCTTACCAAGCAGAGGACATTTTAATTAAAACTACTATGTTCACTAGTTCTTAACTGTCACTCCAAATATTGTTAATGCAAGGCTATGATAAATTTTGAGCATATGCACCAAATGTTTGTGGACAGTTTCCACCACATGAAATTCAAATTAGTTTTGCCCCAAAAACTCTTGATGTTTTTAAAAGTGTAAAGGATCATCTACAGGACAAATGTACACTGAACGGCACTACACATATTGCACTTCAATTCCAGCAGTATTTTTGTAGGTGCACAGTCTCCTCACAATCTGAGCAGAGGTGTACCATTATTTGATAAAATGGATGTGGAACAAGTGCTGTAGTATGCACACTGTACATAAGTCTTTTGGATTTCGATCAGGATTCGCATATGTGAAAAATTTGTGTGAAAACATGTATGAGGTATCCACAATATGTATGTTGTGGTGCGCCTTAACTATGCATAAACACCCACATTGTGTGAAAGATACCATTCTAGGGAAAACTGCTCTTTATAGTAAACATGAGGGCCCTATTTGAGCAGTTTTCCTGTAAGAATTTCTCTTCGACAACAAGCAGGACCTCATATTGCAAGAGGTAGCGAGAAGCCCAAAGTACACAGACAGGCACATGCTGGACCTTATGTTCACACATACACTACCTTGAAACCTTTAACAAGAGCGCGCAACCACTGATAGGGTCTGACACCTTTTCTACCTCATAAACCTGACAACCTTAAAGCATAAACCAATCAGCAACAAAAGAAATAACACCCCTCCCTTCCCTATTTGCCCATAAAAAAATGAGTTCAGAGAAATTTAATTAACCTAGCTCAGTTCATAATATACATTTATTCAGACCGTAGTTTATAAAAAAAATCAAAAACAAAATTTCTATCCCTCAGAACCATAGCCCAATCTCCCTAATAAACATGGTCTTCAAAATATATGCATAACTCCTAGTCCTTAGATTGGAACCTATCCTTCATTAAGGGTAGGTCCAGCACTTACAATGTCCGACTTTTCAATCATGTTATAGAGAAACCCTAACATCTTAACCAACCGGCCTCCGTGATTGCACTAGATGCTGATAAAGCCTTCAACAAAGTCTTGTGGTCTTTTCTGCATGATACCCTTACTGCATTCAATCTTGCCTCTAAACTATCTAGGATGATTCTCGCACTATACAAGTAACCTAAAACTCAAATTAACATCAATGGACACTGTCGAGCAGCTTCATCCTACAACCTACAACATGTCACTAGACAGGGATGCCCCCTTTTCTCTCTTCTTTTTATGCTTGCCATGGAACCATTCCTTATAAAAAGTTGAGAGAACCCTTGAATTTATGGTATCACATTCTCTGCATGACCACAACAAGTGGCAGCATATGCAGACAGCATCCTCCTCTTCACATGGTATAGTGCCTGGATTCAATCTTAATAAAGACAAAACGGAGGTTCTTCCCCTGAAGCTCCACTGCAACAGCTCAGTTATCGGGAGCTACAGCCTCAATTGTGCTCCAGACAGAATAAAGTACCTAGGCATTTTGTTCTGTCAAAACCTTAGAGAATCATTTGACCTCAACAAAAAGTAACCCTATTCAAAACTAAAATGTTACTAGACAAATGGTCAACTAGATTCATCACTTGGTGGGCGTGTACTGAAATTATTAAAATGAAGATCTCTCCCCTTATTGACTTTATAATTAGCATATCACCGATCCACCTGTCGGACACCTTCTTAATTAAGACAGCTCATATACTAAACAACTTTCTTTGGCAGTGCAAGAGATCGAGATTAGCCCTAAAAAAACTCCACCTCCAAGGAAACTCGGTGGCCTAAACCTCCATGACTACTGTAGATTCCAAATGTATACCTGATGAGACAGGGGCTTTTCTGGTTTCCCCTACCTAATATCCCTCCTCCAATTTGGCTCAGTATGGATGACAATCTTGCTCTATCTCTGTCTCTCATCTCCCTTATTACTACTAAAAACATAAGGATGGAACACTCCGCATGCATTTTGTCCAACACAGCACAGACACTATGGAAAATCGACAATAAACTCTCTAACAAAATATGCTACTCTACAATTGCATCATTATGGGATATCAATAACTTCAAATCAGAGGTAAGCACACTATTTCTAGAGAAATGGGCACACAAAGGTATCCTTTTAGTAGGAGACCTGGATTCTCCCACAGATCCCACACCCTTTTAATACTTCAAACCAAATTTGAACTGGAGGAAATAGACTTCTACCTCTTTCTAATGATTTAAGTTATTATTGCCAAACATAAACCCCCGAAAACACCCAACCTTCCCTCCGTAGTAGAAGAGCTTAAGGAGGCCACATAGCTTCTAATCTCTACTCCATACTGATTCCCATGAACACCTACCTCACTAAGTCATTACAAGCTAAATGGGAATCTATTTTGAAGAAAACAAACTCTACCCTTAACTCAGCCATAAACTGGCCAGCTATTTGGTCCAATCTAACAACCAACAAGATTACACACTCTCTAGTACAATATACACTTTTGAGTGCACACAGAGCTCACTGGACCCCCTACAAACTATACAAACTGGATCTCCTAGACTCAGGCAACTGCTGGAGATGTGGTAAGACAACTGGAGACCTACTACTGGAGACCTACTCCAAATGCTACCCGACTGCACCTATGCTACAAAATTCTGGTCAGAACTTGGACTTACCATCTCGTAGATCCTTCAGATAACCTGAACCCCCGGCTTTCCCTCAATAGCATTGAGTATTATACCCACTGAAAATTATCATTGTCTAGACAGCGAAAGTCGCATTTTATGGAAAATTCTGGTCTCAATCGGCCTTAAAACTATTCTGTGTGTATGGAAAGACCTCTTGAAACTCTTAACACATGCATGGTGGAAATAGATTGAATTTACTAGGGGAGCAGATAACTCCCTAAACAGTTTAATAAACTAGTTCCATTTAATGGTTTTAATTTTGCCCCTTTTCCCTTTTTTATAGTCTCCATAAAAATACACAAATTGGGGTTGGAATCTTGGAACCCTGGTGAAGGGCTTCGCTTCTAGTGAATCAATTCATTCAACTGATCCTCCATTTGACTGTCTTGCCCCACCTTCACAAACCACTTAGTGCTCTCATTACCTTGATTACTCATATTTCTTTTCTCTAACCTTTTATTCTTTTTTTCCACCCCTATCTTGTCTTGTTCCGCTTTTTGTTCCCTTCTCACCAATGCTTTTTTCCCTTTTTCCTTCATTTGATAATTTTAGTATCAATCTTCCATTCCCCTGATTATTTATTTATTTTGGGTGACACTATTAATATTTTTATCTATCAGATTTATCTTCGGTTTTATGGGGGTTTTATTCTCTTTTGGTTGGGACTCCTTAGTCAGCTGATCTGGCCACTGCACCACACCTCTCTCCTGTTATGCACCAAACCTTGTTCTGTGGTTCGTAAACCATTAAACACACAATTCACACAGGACCAGCCTCGGAGAAGGTTTGTCCTAACTTATAGTCATGTCAAAACCAATCAAACCGAGTTGAGGGTCTCTGATTGCTCCCTGCTGTGGTGGGACACATTCCTATGGACCTTGCCCTACTTCTTTCACAATTGTCTAATCATTTTAGATTGGACCCATTTTGAAATATAAATTGCCAGGTGGACCTTGAATTCCTGCCACAAAGGGTTAAAACATGGATGACCAACTACACACAATCCAAGTGGCACCTTGAAGGAAAATCAATACTATACTATAGAGATCAACCTCGTGTGAGCTTACCTGCATAAAGTTATCAAATAAGTTACAGAGACTGAGGAACAGGTCTTGATGTTGCAGAGGGAAGTCAACAGCTTAAAAGCCACAGTGATCTCCTTCTTTGCCCAGCCACAAAGATGGAAGAGAAACGTGAAGACGCTGAGGGGCAATTAAGGTGCAACAATTTCAGGTTTCTTGGATTTCCTGTAAAAGCTGAGGGGCCTTCGGCAGAACTCTTTTTGAAAGAATGGATAGCAGCACCAATGCCACCCAGGGCGCTGCACCATGCACTAATTGCCAGACTCTTCAACCATTGTGTTCCAAGTGCTATACTACAACATGTATGCAAGTTCGGACTGCTGCGGAAAATAACAGATCGATTCTCAGTTTCCCAGACTACAATAAAAGAGTAATAGTATTAGAAGTGGTAATTTATTGCTTAGTTAATTAAAACCATTGCAAACAATTAAAACCGCAATTATAAAAATATTTTTATTAGATTAAAATTGACAATTATTAAAATATATTTTAAAAAAGTTGTGCAAATGCTAAGAGAAGTTAAAAAGGGTAATTAGTGCAAAACAGCTATTACTAAAACAAATAAGTCCTAACGGGCCAAATTCTGAGTGCCGGGATGTGCAGCCAAAGCATTACGGAACAGGTATACAATCTGAGCTAGCGGACCATGCTCTGAATGCCGGTGATGTCAGCTCAATATATATCCATGTCGCCCAATCTCAAGTAAATGGCAACACTTGCATTGTAAAATTTGTAATTAATTTGAAATTCGGCACACCTTACCAAAGCCCATGGGGCAATGCTTTAGGACAGATAGAAAGTGCGATCTGGCAGGTTTGTGCCCCATGAGCCAGGAAGACTTGTCAGATTATTAGTCTCCTCTCTTGTTCTAATACAGGACAGCAGCATAACAGATGTTTTCAAGATTCATGTCGGTAGGAACATTTCCGGCACTCCCTTTTATCAATGCACGTCTCCCCACCCCCTCCCGACGCAAGCCAGATTAAAGTTGCTTATTGGTAGTATTAATAGTCTCAGGGAGATATGTACAAGGAAGTGGCGGAGCGCGCGTTAGCCTCCTTGACCCAGCGCCACTTCTGAAATGTAAGGCTGCTCCATATTTACAAGCATCTGGTGCAGCCTTGCGTTTTCCCCTGCGATGGCACTAGGTTTAGCAACTTAGCGGCAACGCAGGCACCCTTGCACCATAGTGCACCATAGTGCAAGGGTGTCTGCATGCAGGAGAGGATTGTTTATGAGTAGGAACATAAATAATCCTAAAATGCCACTCTGTCACTTTCATGTGTGCTGCTTTATGCAGCACACATGAAAGTAACAAAATGCCTTTTTTTTAAAAGTATGTTTAAGTACAGGAAGGGACACCTTCCGGTATGTTAACAAACCATGACATTTTGCTTTTTCCATGTGCACTGCACGAGGCAGCACACATGGAAAAAGCAAAAACAAGGAGAAATAATGCATTTCTCCTAGTTTCACCAACTTAAGACCAGGATTTACCTGGTCTTAATTTTGGCGCTGCCGCCTATGTACGCCACCCTTGTACATAGGGGGCAGCGTCAAAATGATTGGGTGTTGCATTGGAACACCCACCGCAACACACACACTACCCACTCCTTTCACGCTAACCATAGCATGAAAGGGGGCCTTATGTACAAGCCAGCGTTAAGCCGCGTTAAGTGGCTTAACGCTGCCTTGTACATAAGGCGCAGCCCCTATCGCCACCACAGTGTCGGTAAAAGTGACTTTGTGGTGGCGATAGGGGCTTGTACATATGCTCCTCACTTACGAGATCTGTGGGTGGATAAAGACATTTCTGGCTTATGTAAAGTACGGTTGTGGTTTCTCTGGAATATAAGAGTTGTTCAGCGACTGGACAAATGACGACTTATCGACAAATATTTAGTATTGCTTCCTTGAGTACTCTCTTAATTGTTGGTTAACTGCTCTCCTACAGATATTAAATAGGACCTCCTCGGTTTGGAGGACTGTTTCTTCAATCTTGAAGGTCTTGTTGCATCTCTTACTTGGGAATATCAAGGGTTGCCTGGAGTTTCAAAAATGGATTTTAGGTCATCGTTTAGTAATTTAGACCACGCCCTCATGGTTCTGATGTAATATTTCAACATAGAGGCTTGACAATCTAGTGTTTGGATCGCCAGCACCAGTTCCAGCCTTAGTCTGGACTGACGTGTGTATTGCGGTTTTTGAAAGATTTTCCTCTATGCTCTGCAATGAATTTGTTCCAAGGTTGAATAAAGGGCACCTGATGGCCCTACAATATGGCTGGCCAAAAAGAGTCGCCTTAAATACCCTTAATATTGGCTAAGTAAAATGAGAAACAAATATAGAGAAATAATTCTTAGTGGTTAAAAGGAAATTGAGAAAAAATAATTTAAATTATAGCCTTATGTCTCCGGCCAAATTAAGAATATAACATGATGACAAAGTGTATTTCTTCACCACGCTGAATGATGTATGGTTATGGTTGGTGGTTGACTCTGGACTCTGCGAAAATGACACGGCATCAGGATGCCGTACTGAAACAGAGGCACGACCCAGAATTAGAGGATGGAGGACATGCATCCTCCCGGCAGTGGGCGGTGCCTCAGCATGCAGGCAGAATCGAGGTGCATTAAGGATGGATGTATGGATATAACCGGGGGCCTGGGCAGAATGTGGACAAAACTGAGCTTGTAACACACACAACTGGAGTGCAGAGTCACCAAACTGCAGCAACATAAACTGGCGCATGTTTGTGGGACTGTTATGAATAAGAAATATGGGTATTTAGGTATAGTTAGGTAAAAGAGAATTTTGGTTTGCACTTGACGTGAGTCCTGCTGCTGTGGAGAACAAAAAGAGTTCACTACAACTCAATCTGTAGTGTAGAACTATAATGTGATAGGTTTTACAATATTGTTTCCTAGACAGGATGAGTATATGGTTACTGTGGGTATTGCGGGTCATCGGATTGGGGCATGAGTTTATCAGATTGGCCAAGCCGTGACTAGAGTTTGAATGGAATGTATAAACTCAGGGTATTTGGCAAAGGAGTGGGGGACAAGACAGAGATGTCCTCTGTCTCAGCTCCTGTTTGTATTAGTAATGGAGCCATTGACCTGTAGACTGCATGACGTGCTAAGACTCTGGAGGATACAAGTGGGGACCACCACCCACATGATGTCATTATACAGAGATTACTTTTTTATCTTGAAATGAAATGAAAATAATGTTTGTATAGCGCACGATTGCCCACAGCTGTTTAGGTGCTTCCTGCTATGGACAGAGAGGAAACTGAAGAATGTGGAATTTAGTGGAGGAGATCATAAAGAGGGAAAAATAAAGAAGCTATTGATTAAAAATCCATGTTTTCTGGGCTTTCCTAAAAGCACGAAGACCTGTGCATTTCTTCAGATAGAGAGGAAGGGAGTTACATCTTTTAGCTGTACAGTGAATGTTCCTTCTGCCTTCTCAGTGAGCTCTCTTAACTTTGGGAATCACCACATTGAAGGCTGAGTAGGATTGCAAGGTTCTGGATGGGCAGTACGAGATGAATTCATGTTTCAGATATTCTGAGCTAAGGCTTTTAAAGCGATGCAAAGTGATTTGAAGTCAATGCGCGTGTCGATGGATAGCCAATGGAGCTGAGCCAAGGCTTGAGAGCCAGAATGATGCTTGGGGATTCTAAGTAGCATACACGCCGCGGCATTCTGCAGGGCTTGTAGTTTGCTTATAAATCTCTGCTGTAAGTAAACATATAGTGCATTAAAATAATCAAGTTTCAATATTACGAGAGTGGTAACCACCAGCATCTGTGTGTCTTACAGAATGAATGGATAGATCTGCCTCAGAATTTTGAGAATTAATAAAGAAGAGGTGATCACAGCATTGATGTTTTTATCGAATAACAAATTGTCTTAAAAAATTATACCCAGGTATTTGGCTTTAGAAACTGGCATGGGTAGGGCTACTAGTTCCTGTGGCCACCAAGTAGGGGACCAGAAAGATGTTTTGTTGCCCAGCAGGAGCACCTCGGTTTTGCCAGTGTTAATTGTTGGACATCCAATCACTAATCTCCAGCATGCAGCTTGTAATCTGCTTGCTGTGTCCTCTGGGTTACCAGCCACTGATATGACTATCTGGGTGTCGTCTGCGTAACTAACTACTGAGAATCCTAACTTTTTGATTTGCATGGCCAGGGGGTAACATAAAGATTAAAAAGCATAGGGCTCAAAGATGAGTCCTGTGGTACCCCGCATGGTATCGTGGAGGGGCTGGAGGAGAAGTCATAAAGGGACACAAACTGTTCTCTCTCTGACAGAAAGGATTTTAATATGGCCAGAGCAGAGCCTGATACCTAGAGAATGGAGCCTGTTAATCAATATAACTTGGTTGCCCATGTCAAATGCAGCCAAAAGATATACCAGGATCAAGGCTGCATTTGATCCTGAATCTAGAGTAGTTTTCAACTCTTATGAAGCAACTATCAAGGCTGACTCCGTGTGGTGTTCACCCCTAATGCCGAACTGTGAGTGGTCCAGCAGATAATTAGACTCAAGGACTGTTACCAATTTCTTTGTTGAGTGCCTTCTCTACAATCTTGGCTGGGAAGGGGAGGATTGATATTGTCTAATAATTATCCTAAGACATCCAACATACACTGCCCCGATTTTATTACATGCATTATCTGAGCAAGGAGAGGTATCAGTCTAAGGATGACCTGCAGCAAATGTAAATTATTTCATATGGGAGAACTACGGGATTTTGGTTGCTGAGGATTTGTGTTACCTGGATGACTGTGGGCTTTAGATAGTTAGGTATTCAGGTATCACTTAATGAGGTTGATAGCCCCAGACTGAATATAGGGAGAGTGATAGATGGCCTTCAAGCTTTGGTTAAATTCTGAAGCTCACTCCATTTATCAAAAATGGGCAGAGTAACTCCGGCCAAAATGTTTTTCCTGATGCAGTGTATAAATGTATTGTTGGGAGCCATTTGTATGATTCCATGGAGTGTGTTTACGGTCTTTGATCAATTACTGGTGGAACTGATTTGTGCTGGTGGAAGAAGCAGGGTTATTCTAGCCACACTGAAATGGGAATGGGAGAGGGGTGGATTGGTGGTACCAGAAACATAGCTGCATATATGACAGCTCCAACACATGGTGCATTGTCTTGAGGAGGATGAGAACTGGGAGAAGAGGGTCCTGGAGGGGTCATATAGGAGTGAGCTTTAGCCGAATTGCTGATAAGGGGCCGTTGAGTCCCAACACACTTGTCCTATGTAATTAGACTGACTAATATCATCTGTGATACAGCAGTTAAGGCATCTGCTGTTTGCATTGGACATGTCCGTACTGAGTGTTCAGCTGTGAGAGATAGGAGATTATTAGTTTCCTTGCTAGGTCCAGGAAAGGTTTCAGTAATTTAGACCCAAGCTCAACCCCTGGTAGCTACGGCACAAAGAAGAAAGGCTTAACTAAGCTAAATGTGTGTAGCAAAACTGTTAAAAGGTTGAAAACACAGCAGAATAAAAATCCCACTCCAATTTATAAAAATAGAGGATAAATTAATGAACAAAACAACACCATAAAGCGTTAAGTGCCAACAGAAGTCATCTGGTTGTGCTTGACTGGGACTTAAAAGTGATTTAAGGCCAATCATGATGGAGCACGGGCAGTGGCATTGCTAGAGAGACTTGGGAGGGGGGGTGGTACTCTTTTTGGGGGTGGCGAAGGAGAGCAAGTCATCTGTTGACCAGCCCCCCACCCGAGAACTAGCCATCTGTCAACCGCCACCGACTCTTACCTGCACCAGGCGGCAAACTCAGGGATCGCCCTGTGCGGCAACGGTCTAGCTATGCCACTGAGCACGGGTCTTATACAGAAACCTGGTTTGACCTGGTCAGAAGTTTACCTTCTGACTTAAGGCCCGAATTACAATTTGGCAGAGAGGGAAATCCATTGCAAAGGTGACGGAGTACCCTCTTTGCTAAACTAAAGGTCCTTGTGTCTCATTTAGAGTCGAGTGGACCTTTAGAATGTCGACTGCTATTTCTCTGCAGCCGAATGACACCTCTGATGAGCCAATTTGGGGGGGAGGGTGGACAAATGGCTAGGTTTCATTGCCCATTACCCCTAGGTAAACCCTGGCAGTAATGGACAGTGAAAGCTATGAAAAGACCCCAACGTCATGAGAAAGAACTCTCTATGGCAAGGGGGGGTCATTGTTTTGTTTTTCATTTCAAAAAGAAAATCCTGAACATTGAAAGTTTGCTTCAAGGCTCTATCATGTTGAAGGAGCTATCCATCAAACTTTCGAAGCATTTACACAGTGTTGGTGGTTCCTGTAAATGCAAGAGATGTTTGCAGAGCCAGCGGACATTACAAAATTTGGTGGGAGGGTACTCCCTCAGAGCGACACAGTACTTTACTACATAACCCTGATGGGGTAAACACCCATCAGCCAAATCAGGCCCTTGGTGTCAGAAATGTAAGTCAAAAATCCTTGGTGGGGAAGGCAGCAGGCTGTGGCCGAGAAGGGTACCATGAGGCTGGATAGCCATTCGACAAGGTCCCAGTGAAGCCACTGATTATAGGCCGGAAAGATCAGACTAAGAGAAATACATTTTTTTTACCCAAATTAGGTGCTTTGCTGGCCGGATACTTTTAGCAGCTTCGTCCGATGATGATTTCTATGTTTGGACTGAATAACTTATTTGTAGCTCTGATTCCTCCAGCAGGACAAGACTGCAAGCTGTAGTCAAACAGGGCATCACGAGGCTGGATACCCTCTTTGCAACGTACAGCTGAAAGGATTTGGTGTTGAAGAAAAGCTCTAAACTGTAGCAGCCTGAATCTGTGTAACAACACACCTTTGTCGGATTGACTTGGGCAGGGTTGTGCTGGTCCTCTGGGTGTCTTTGGAGCCAAAAAGTCCCAGGTTTTTCAGGATGCTATGAGGAGTACACTTAGAAACTGCTAAGGGTTTCAGGACCACAGGAACAGCACTTGGGGGCTAAAAAGACCCACTCCAGGAGACACTACCAGCAAGTTCCAGGGCAGGTTCAATTGAAACAGTTCAGATGAGCTCTTCAGGAAAAGGAGCTTCTTGCAGCTTGTTGTAGCCCCGTAGCTTAAAATGAAGTCAGCCAAGTGACTCTCTGAGTCCATTTCTTTGTCCTGGGTACAACTGGGAGAAGGTCCAGCCTTACAGGTCTTAACAGCAGGAGCACTCCTTCTTCTGTCTTCCATAGGTCCAACATTATTCTGAAACGTGTAACAGGAGGTGCCACATTTATGCCTGTCACTAGTCTATGGGTGGGTGTACTCCTGGCCCCACCCTAACCAATAGGGAAAACGTCCCCAGGTATACCCTACTCACCTTTGCAGCAGTTCATGTGTGCTCTACTGCAAACACTCCCATATGCCCCTCTATGGCCAAATCCAACATTTTGAAATCCTTTTCCCCTAGTGCAGAGGATGTGTGCCCAACCCAGAGGTGTGGACGGGGAAATGAGCAACCACTGCTCTGTGGTCACTTCTAACCTATTCTGGGGCACCTTCTCTCCTACTGGAATTTGTGCCTTTCTGACTGGGAGAATAAAAAAGGGCCCTGCTCTGGTGTCAGCTAACATTTGACTGTGAGGCCTCTTTGGGGTTAATTGAGTTACAGAGCACAGCCCAGATGGTACAGAACCACCTCCACACACCAAGGCCTTTGTTTGGCCCTGAGACCAGGGCCGGACTGGGAACCCAAAGCAGCCTTGGCAATTTTGTCAGAGCAGCCCTCCCCTGCGGGGTGGCTGCCAGGGTGAAGCACTGCTGCTATTTTTTTTTTACTGGGGGCCGATATTGCAGCACCTGCAGCACCGCAAGCCAAACCGGACCCCACCTCAGCAAGAATGCCCCGTCACCCTTCTAGCCTCCTTGGGGAAACGCCTGATGCCTGCTACAGCCAGTCCGACCCTGTCTGGGATCAGTTTTCACACCTAATCGCAGGGGCTATTCAGCTGGCAGGTGACGGAGCTCATGCTAATGGGCATCCAATAGCTTTAAGCAGGGCAAAATTACCTTTCGAACCTAAACTCAATCGGTTCATGAAACTTCTGAAAAGGGCACTATTCTGACTTGCTTACAACTGAACTACATATAGAAAGGGTTGGGGTTTGAATAATATCGTACATGGTTACCCTTTTTCTCTGAATGGATTATAACTTCCATTGCTTCATTTTTAAAAGAGTCTGTGGCAGGGCCAAATGTTTTGCTGAGAATCACACAACCAGCATTAATGAATGTGGGCATGCCAAATACCACTGCTGCATAGTCTAGATTGCCCCTTATGCTTCTTACCATCAGGCCCTCCATGCCTTCTTATCTCACTCCTGCAAGTTCATGGTTTTTCTGACTTTCTCTTCTCCTTTCCCCCTTGTGTGTTTTCCCTTTGTTGCTCAAAGTCTCATGAGGAACAATAAGTTCCAGTCCTCAAATATGAGTGACTTGAGTCCCAACTCCAACCACTGACCAAATTAATCACTGACTTCCCCCTTTTCCCTGTCTAAGCAGTATTTTCTAGATGACTTTCTCTGTTCGGAAGTAACTGTTTGGCAACATGTATCACAGCAGAAAACCTCTAAACAAATACATTCAATTATGAGTATGCTCACAATGTTAAAGTGGCCAGCAGGGCCAGACTTACAATCAAAAGCAGTCTTCGCAAAAAATTTCAAAGCAGTCTGCTTCCTTTCTCCCCTCTCACTATCTATATCTCATTACATACATCCATTCTCAGTTGCTCTCCTCTTCTTTTCTGATCTCTCACTTTCTCTCCCCTGAAGCCCTAACTCTGCCTTCTTTAATTAACCTTGTGGTGCTGGAAAAATTGACAGAGGCGCCAGCAACAACAACCCTTCAAAAACGGTCTTCTAATTATGCGAGTCACCCAACCCCACTCCCCCTACAGCTTTTGAAATGTCGATGTGATCAATGTCCAGTTCAGTCCTGGTGCCCAGGAATAACTAATGTAACTCATTTTAGTCTTTACAATGAATTATAAGAGCTAGGCTTTTGTGCAAAAAGTATTGACTGCACCACAACCTACCAGTTTTGCCAGAACAGTTTTTGGTGTGGGGATATTGGCATCAATGTTACATCACGGAGGTCATAGGGATTGTTAAAAATCTAAGCATTAC
This sequence comes from Triturus cristatus, assembly GCF_964204655.1. Classification (NCBI taxonomy): domain Eukaryota; kingdom Metazoa; phylum Chordata; class Amphibia; order Caudata; family Salamandridae; genus Triturus; species Triturus cristatus. The sequence continues at coordinate 854,327,293 of NC_140585.1, read as the reverse complement.
ACAAAGAACAAAAGTAGCATATGAGCCACTCAAATTCAGCAGGAAAGTGGGAAGGGTGTGATATGTAGCCGGTGGTGCATTTTGGAGCACACTGTTGCAAATAAATTACTAGAGCATGGTGTGGCAGCGCACTGTGATTTACAAACAACATATTTAAGATTGAAGTGGCCTCAAAATTTGAACTGACACAGTTTTACTGATAAAAGTATATAGAGCAAAAACCATAATGTGTGGAAATCGGGTTTCAGCAAATCATTTGCACATCACCTTATAAAGTGTCTTCATTTATTTTGATCCTAATAAAATGTTTACTTCCATCACTCTTCAGAATTACAATGCTTCATTTGTCATTTACCAACTGCTAAGTTTTGAAATTTTCGTACAGTTTATTTACAGGTATTGAAGCGTTCTGTCTCAGAAACATTCTACAGCCTTTCCTTTCACAGTCCCTGATAGTTCATTTTACAAAATGCTCTAATTTTGTAGTCAGAGAAAGAATGTGAGCACCAATTTACAAGTTTAAAAAATAACCCTGACATTTGACCTCTGTCTTTGAACACAAAGCAAATATGACAAGGTAAAAACAAAATTTAAAGTCATCTTTATTGTTCATTGTTCAGACATTGCCGTCGCCATCCCCGAAGGATACAAAAAAACACACCGAGACAGGACCAAAAACACAGAGGTGGAATTGCATGATCTAGAAGGACATCTTCCCAGAAGACCGGAAACAGGCGGAAGTGAGACCCATCCTAAAACAAAGCTCTGCTAACTCTCCCTGCTCCTATTTCCACCTAAGATCCTTGAGAAGGGATCAACAAGCAACTCACTCACCACCTGGAGCACCTTGACCTCCTGTACCCCTCACAATCAAGATTTTGTACCAACCACAGCACCACGACGGCCCTTAAAGCAGCCGCCGACGACATCAGGGCCCTCATCCTCTTGAACCTATCAGCTGCTTTCCACACGGTCTCCCATCACACGCTGATCGTCAGACTACACCACATCAGGATCCAGGGACATGCCCTCAAATGGATAGCTTCATTCCTCTCAAGAGGAACCCAAAGGATCCGTCTCCCACCATTCACATCAGAGCACAAGGAGATCATCTGCGGTGTTCCCCAAGGTTCATCACTCAGCCCCACCCTCTTCAACACCTACATGACTTCCCTGGCACAAGGACTCAACATCCTCTCATACACTGACGACACTCAGCTCATCTTCTCACTGACCGAATACCCCTACACCGCCAGAGCCAACTTCCACACCTGCATGATGGATGTCACCAAATGGATGAGAGACAACTGTCTGAAACTCAAAACGGAAAAGAGTTTCAAACGGACTTCAATCTGGAATGACTCATTGTAGTGATTGCTACTCATCCTGTATAGCTCATCCTCTGCTGTCACCATGTGGAATGTTAGTATTCATGATGACACATTAGAATGTTGGATTCCTAGCTCTGTGAATTCAGTTGGGAGCTTGGGGCTGAGCTGTGAGGAGACAGCTCCTGGTGGGGTTTTTATTTCCATCTTTCTTCATCTTGATACCTTGTACCATCTACATAAATAAATACTTATTCTACAAGAACCTACGTGGACCTGACCATCATTTTACATTACTACAATTTTGGCGACGTTTTGGGCATTTCAACTTTATTCTTACTTCAAAGTTCAAGCAGCAACAATTGGACTTTCTTCAACAAGGTAAACATTTAAGTTTTAATTTCTTCAAGTGACTTCCTAGCATACTGGCAACCCAACTACAGAACCCCACCAGTGACCATTCAATCAGTCGCCCTCATCCCAACAAGCCAGTCCCTGCTGCACAGTCCTGCTGTAACTTCCTGCTAATTTTAGACGCTAGTTCAAGTCTAAGTTCCTGACTTCCAGTTCCCTAACATCTCTTCGTCACTGACGTCCCTATTTTACCTGTGTGCCTTGAGCAACTTTCTACCTGCCATTCCAAATTCAACACCTCCAAATATAATTTTCAAAGAGATGCAGTTGGCCTGATCACCCTGCTGTGTTTTTTCTGGACTTTGGTAGCAGGTTTGGCTCTTCATTCAGCGAGCGCAGTCTGAGTTTATTAGAGGGCTGCAGGTGGGGGCTGTGATGGTGATTACATTTTCCTTCTATCCTTCTAACAAGCGCCATTCAAAAGAACTATTTTTGTTGGGATCCTGTTTCATGACCTTGGGTACACGCTTAGACTCTTTATCTGATTGTGCGGCAGTTTTTGAAACATTTTCGGTATTTTTAATAATATTAAATATGGGCCTTGGATTAATAATTTTCTGTAAGCAGTTCAACCGCCCTCTTTATTTTTGAAAAACAGCATGCGCCAAGCTTAGCGCGCGCTCTTACCTTCGTAGTTCAAGACTCAGCCGCAACAATGCTTCCTTCAATGACGTACCTTTTTCTCCGCTTTGGATGCTGCCTCCGTGTCAGTGGAGCAACGCTTGGTGCATTTGACTGCCTGAAGCCATCCTGCACGGCGTGCTTTACGTGCCGCCATCTTGTGGTTGACACCTTCTACCATACTTATTACTTTACACTTCTTATTACAAATCTAGAAGATATTTTTTTCAATTGCCAACCGAGTTTTATTTTCAACGGATGTCAGGCAGTTTCATCGTCAAAAAGACCGAAGGTACATTATTCAAGTTCTGTCACGCTGTGAGTTCGTCAGAACAATCATCTCACTCAGGATGTCCAAAAAGGATGTGTGATTCAGCGATTGTGTCATTTTTCCATGGCATTTTCTTCGTAACAACTGCAAGTCATTTCATCTCTGTGCTTATAATTGCTGCATTGATTTCACGACCTTTATTTAATTGGAAATTGGGTCATGTTCCTAAAACAGTTCTGCTTTGTCGTTTTTATTACAAGGATGTTTATTTTTTGTCATAGTGAACATTATTCTTTTAACTGTGTACAGTGCGTCACCTTCTGGGTTTATTTTGAAACTGTTTACTCTTTATTGCTTAACAAGTTTTTTCATTCTAGTGCACACTCGGGTACTAGGTCGAGTACCGGTGTTATTAGTTCTTGCTGGATTTAGTTGTGATAGTTTCTGCATTTTCATGTTAGAATTTTTTCCAGTACATCATTTATTTCGTCATACTGTGCTACTCATTTTAAATTCATTTCCACTTGCATTTTCGTTGTGTTCAACGTTAATGTTGATAATTTATTATCACCACCATAATGTTCTAATGGTTTCAGGTGTTCAATGTTTTATTCATTCAAATGTTTGAGCGAACCTTCAGTTTCTTTGATTCCTATTTTGTGAATGATGGTTGTACATGTTCATATTCTTTAAGAATGTAATCTCAAGCTGTAATGTTTGGTTCTGATTTCAAAATGATTCATTTCGCAGTTCTGCTGTTCAAGTTATAATGAATTTTTTCATATTTATGCATTTCTAATGAAAGTGCGTACATGTTTTTAAGGGTAATTGCTGACGTCAGTTCTCAGTTTTTGTGCACAATACCTTTTTCTGATTTTCAGGAGCTCTATGGTTTTATCCTATTCGTATGCCAGTTTTCTACTTTGCGCAAAGGTTTTACTTCATGAATTTTCCTGGCAATTGAGGTTTTATTCTAATTAAGTTCGTACTCCAGTGTTATTCCTGAGCTTTATTTATTCTTCTGTTAGGAGTACTTTTTCTTCCATTATTATAGTTGTTATTTCTGCTCTTGTTTCTGACGTTCATTGGTTTTCATCTCCACTCCTGTATGGCCAACAGTTGTGTTGTGGATGTAACTCTCAACTTTGCGTCGTTTTCTTATTTTTGCTATCTTTTATCCTTTTTACTGTGTGATTTCCTCTTCTTTTTGTGTCATTTTTAGGGAGAAGATGTGTTCTATCTCTTTCTATCTCCTATACGTTCCATCTCGTATGTGTTCTATTACCTTCTATCTACTATATGTTCCATCTCTTTTCTCCTTCTTTATGTTCTTTCTTGTTCGCTTATCCTCTATTCTTCTATTATGTTAGAGTATCTTTTTTTCTTTAATTATATTTGTTTTCCCTTTTCCATCTTCCTTTCTGCCTTGTAATTTCTCTTTTTTCGTGATGTCCCTATCGTACTCTGTGTATCCTCTTTCTGATGCTATGTGTACGTTGTACATTTTAGTTGTTTTTATAAAAGGTATAAAGGGGAAGATGTGTAGTGATTGCTACTCATCCTGTATAGCTCATCCTCTGCTGTCACCATGTGGAATGTTGGTATTCATGATGACACATTAGAATGTTGGATTCCTAGCTCTGTGAATTCAGTTGGGAGCTTGGGGCTGAGCTGTGAGGAGACAGCTCCTGGTGGGGTTTTTATTTCCATCTTTCTTCATCTTGATACCTTGTACCATCTACATAAATAAATACTTATTCTACAAGAACCTACGTGGACCTGACCATCATTTTACATTACTGCACTCATGGTGGCCAGCAAGTCTCGGCCCACCACCGGGCCCCAACAGACCACGCCCGCAGCCTCAGCATGATCCTGGACAGCAAGCTCCTGATGGAAAAACAAGTCAACACAGTCTCATCGGACTGCTTACACACCCTCCACATGCTCCGCAAGATCTTCATGTGGATCTTTGTCAACACCAGAAGGACTGTCACACAGGGCCTCGTCACACGCAGGCTGGACTACTGAAACTCAATTTGCATAGGAATCACGCCATGCCACCTGAATAAGCTGCAGACACTACAGAACGCATCAGCAAGACTCATCCTCAGCCTGCCCAGCAAGGACCCACATTACACTCCCCCTCAGGAAACTACACTGGCTCCTGATACAGAAGAGATGCCAGTTCCAGATGCTGACCCAAGCAGACAAAGCCCTTCACAAAGAAGGGCTAGCACACCTCAACAAACGACTGACCTTCCACTAACCAACTAGACAGTTTTGGTGTGCCTTCCGCTTCCTCTCAGACACCCCCTGGATCCACCAAACCAACAGCAGAGGATGCTCCTTCTCGGACCTGTGAGAAAGTGCCATCTTTCTTGCATGGTATGCCCCACATTTTGCTGAATTGCTGATGTACTTTGACTGAGTGTGCCCTGGGCTCCTGCCAATCAGGTACCCAGGGCCTATGTTCCCTCCCTAAAACTGTGTTGAAGCCTAAACCCAATTGGCATCTCTGGCCACATGTCAGCCCCTGGTAAATGGTACACTAGGTACCCAGGGCCTTGTGACCAGAGAAGGCCTCTAAGGGCTGCAGCACTTATTGTGCAACCCTTAGAGGCCCTGTACCCTGACACACACACACTGCCCTTGCAGGCTGAGTGTCTGGGTGCCGAACAAAACAGAGAGTCGACATGGCACACATCCCTGTGTGCCATGGTCACAACACACACTGCCCTGGCATACATCAGTCACCCCTCTAGCTGGGTTCCCTATGCCAGTGGTGTGGGTACAGGTGCATGAGCCCTGTGCCCCTACAGTACCCAGGTCCATTCCTGGGCACTGTAAGTGCAGTGCTGCCAATAAGAGTATATGGTGCTGGGAGGTCGTCAACACGAACTCCACAGCACCATGATGGCAGCACTAAAGACTGAGAAGTTTGGTATCAAACTTCTCAGCACATTAAACCCGCACTGATGCCAGTGTGGGATTTAATGCACCATGCACGACAGAGGGCATCTTAGAGATGCCCTCTAAACCTAACCTACAATCCACGTCTAGTCTGAAGGCTGCCACACAGCAGACATGTTGCTGGACCCCTGGGTAGAGAGCCATCTGCTCTCCTGGGCCTGCAACAATGCACATCCTGGGCGAGGTGCTAGGTCTCCTCCCCCAGGATGGACAGGGGAAGCTTCAAAGGCATGCCGCCTTTTGTGAGCTTCTCAAGGCCACTTGCTGCACTCAGCAACTGGCCCCTACCGGTTCTGACCCCCACTCTGGCGGGACGACTGTCCGGAAACCCCAAGGAAGGAAAGGGGGTGTGCCAGCCTCTGCCAACCCCACCCCTCAGGTGGGGGATTCGACGTGAAGCACATCTCCGGGCTCTCGCAATCTTGAAGATGGGAAGCCCTGCCCAATCAGGACTAGGCTACTGCCCCCCTCCCACAGGAGAGTGGCAGGATAGGGGGTGTACCCACCCCAGGAAAAGGAACCCATTGGTCCCTGCCCTTTACCTACCTGAAACGCCCCTAAATTTAGTATTTAGGGGCACCCTGAACCTTCCTTCCGCAGATCCAGATTTCGAAACAAGAAAGAAGAACAAGGAACAAGAAGACCTGCCTTGCAGCTGCTAACAAGAGGAAGACACCAACTGCTTTGGCCCTGCCCTACCGGCCTGTCGACCCTCGAAACGGCTCCTGCTAAACCCCGGCATCTCCAGTGGTCAGCAACCTCAAAAAACCTGGAGGACCTGACTGCCTTGTGACTCGGACTACCTGGGACTCCCACGAGCAGTGGCACTGCTCAAAACAAGTAACTGACCTCTGGCATCAGCCAGGAACCGCGAACCCTGCACACTCTGCCCCCGCCAAGCCTGGCCTGTGCCGGAGTGGACAAAGATCTCAAGGACGTCCCCCCGGCGACTGTGACCCCGAATCCAACACCCAAGGACCCACCTCGATGCCCCTGATGACGCCTGCAGCCTCAGAACCAGGGACCCCTCCAACCGGGGACCAGCAGAGGGTAAGATTTCCTGACACCAAAAGGCACCCCTGCACCCGGCACCCTGCGGCCCACTGTGCCCAACTCCTGGGTGCCTACCTATACTCCAAGTACCCAACTTACCTCTCGAAGTGGTGGTCGCACCTGAAGAATCTTCGTCCCGAGCTTGCAGCCTTTGTTCGTTCTTGAGCTTCTCCATTGCAATCCATTGAGCGCCCGACGGCTCAATGGATTGCAATGGACCCATGGAATGCTCAAGCACCCTACACCCAGCCGCCCGAGTGCCCCTGGCAGTGCAACCTCTACTCTAATCTACTTCCCCATTTGCCCTGAGCAAGTGACTAGAAGCCCAGCTCCCACAGCCGCGTGGCCTGCTAACCAGCAGCCACCAACCAAAGGCCCCCTTCCTCCCATAGGATAACATTGGGCCTAACTCACTCTGCACCCGGCTGCCCCTGTGCAGCTGAGGGTGTAACAACTGTACTTACCTGACCCTGGGAGACCCCTGAGTCTATGCCCAGAACCTTAACTCTGCCAGTCGAGTTCTTACCCACAAGCCGATAACACACTTTTCTTCCATAGGGTAACATTCACTGGTTTCACTTGGAAATTCTTCAGTGTCGAGTTTTGAAACTTTAAAATATTCATCTAAAATCAGCCGAATTACGAAAATGAATTTACTCACATAATATCAGAAGAGATCCCAGTGCTGGATCTTGGTGCCCAGCACTGACCCTGAAAAGTAATTACAACTGTACTTACCTAAACTTGGTTTTCCTTCCATAGGATAACATTGCCTGGTTTTCACCAGAATTTCTTGTAAGTGTCGATTTTACAAACTTACAAATATTTGTTAAAAATCGCCTGTATAACAAAATCACATTCTTTCAACTGTTTACAGGAGATGCCCCAGTGCTGTATCCAGGATCCAACACTGAGTTAGAAAAAGTAACAATAACCCCACTTACCTGCTAAGTGAATTTCCTCCCATAGGATAACATTGGTGATTCTATGTGAAAAAGTTTCTGATTGGTGATTTTATGTGAAAAAGTTTCTAAGTGTCAACTTTTAAAATACAATAATATTCCTTAAAAATCATAACTGTAACCATAACGTTTTTAATCAACTGTTTACAGGAGATATCCCAGGACTGAATCTAGGATCCAGTCCTGTGGTAAGAAAAGTAATCCAAAAAGTAATCTATTGCATTTAACTAAAAATTCCCCTTGAGCTCAATGTATAATTGTGTTTGAAATTGTGTTACCTATTGCAACTGTAACATTGCATTCAATAGTCTATTGCCTATTGAAAAGTATTTATCTAAAGCATCTTATTCTGAGAAAGTATATTTTGATACCCATTGTTGGTTCTAAAATAAAACAAGCATGTATTTTTATATACAAACCATTGGCCTTCATTCAGTTCTTGAGTGTGTGAGACCATTTGCTGACTGAGTGTGTACAACAAATGCTTTACACTGTCCTCTGATACTGCCTTAATGCTCGACCAAGCCACCACTTTAGAGAGTAGGGTTATATCTAACTTTAGCCTCTGCCAAACCTCTGGGGACTGTGGACTCTGTGCATACTGTACCTATTTTGGAACAGTATATACAGAGCCACTTTCTTACGGCACCTGGCAGCTAAGACATGGAACTCCCTTCCTCTGCACCCCATGGCTCCAGAAATTCAGGAGAGATCTCAAGACCTGGATATTGGAATGCAATATACCACCATGCAATAGCTACTAGCCCCTCAAGACCCTAATGGGTGAGTTGGCACACCCTATAAAGGTTTGATTGATTGATTCACTTTTTGAATTCCAGCATGTTTATTTTTGGGGTGCTACAGCACCCCCAGACCCCAACTTCTAGCACCTATGTAATCTACGTAAAACAATAGAAACACAATCAACGCTGGATCCCGTTTTCCTCTTTCCTTGTGTGCCACCCTAACATGCTTAATAACTAACAGGAGCTGACCCTAACCTCTACAGAAGTGAATGAACAATACCCGAGTCCATGGGTCATGCAGGGCTTAATTGTGTTTCGAGTGAGCGAAGTACCTGCACCTGGCCCAACACACCTCGGGACAGTAATTTCCTTCAGCAATGATCGGATATTTATTGCGCAAACACCTACCTCACAGAAGGGCTCCTAGTTAGGCTGGCTCGCAGGTTGAAGGGGGCGAAATTTAATTGGAAGCTAGACTTCAGAAACTGACACCGCAGCCACCTGGATTAGTCTGCCCAACAAAGACATTGCCTTTCACTCTTTTTCTTGTTCCTTGGCCTTTTAAGCTCTTGATCATTCATGATTAGGCACAACATCCCCCTCGTTTCTGAGACTTTATTCCCCTTAAGTGAGGGGCACCTTTACCATCTGATTTTGGATCAGGGGTGAAACACAGGCCCGTGCAGCCCAGGTGTGGAGCCAATCTTTCAAGGGCCCCCCTTCAGCCCCGGGTCAATGAATATTTGTGAGGTAAGCGAGACTCGAGTCCCTCATCACATTCTGCAAGAGAGCCCACCATGTTCCTTTATGCCACTGTATGGCTCTCAAATTGGTAGACAGTGAGGCTTCTCAGAATTAAATCCATTCTTCTGTTTGTGTCCCATGTTGGCACCCCAAATGAATGGACAGGCTCTAACTCCCTAGCAAAACACTACACTTCTATACCCGACAATGTACTAAAGTGGGCATGGAGATCACCCTTTGCATCAATACTGGGGTTACAATCCCGCTACTCTGTCATTCACTGATTGGCAGCCCTGGTAGGGACCTGATCTGAGTCATCCACTCACTGCTTCGTGAGACTCTGTGGAAAGTTGGTCCCCCTTGAGGTCCTCTCCCATTTTCAACATTAGCCAATGCTGCAGAGGTGGGTTAGAAAATAGGGTGGAACCAGGGAATCTGTCCGTTTGGGTTGGTGAACAGTCTTGTGCTGACCAGCCAAGCGTTGGTGTGGCGATTGGTCCTCATTCTCCTGTGAGGATCCATGCCAAGTTGGGCCCTCCTGTAGGATAACTTAACTCCATTTTGCTTCCCGTTGCGGCAGTCAGGGCTCAGTCTCTACACCTAGGGCTAGACCAGCCTACCAGCTCTTTGCTTGCTAATTACACTTATCTAGAGCATTCATACTTTAAAAAAACACATAGGCCCACAAATTCAGAGGCCGAAGCAAACAGAGCCTGATATACCCTGTCACTAATCCAGCTCAGCCCATCCCCACTGTCTGCAATGCCTTAAAACGACCCTAACGGAAATCTGTATTTTTGCAGATAATGCACAGGATTTGACTCTCACTCCAGACATTCACGCATATCACACAATTGCAACAGGGTCTTCAACAGAGCATCAGCAACAAAACCACTTATATTATATGTCAGAGTAGGGATTGTAGCGGGGAAAATGTAAAGATGATTGTGAGACTATAGTTTTACCAAAGCATGCTATGAATCTTCCAGATGAAGAGATGGAGGCAAAAACAGAACATGAATTTGCGAAGTCCATGCATGGACAGGGGAACAATGGTAAGGCAAAAACTGGAGACCATGGACAGTAAAACGGCAGACACAAGACACAATACACCAGTGAGTATAAATCTGCCATTAAATTCGAGGATCTAGAGTAAATTTCTCTTGGAATTTTTGATCAGGGCTCAAACAAAGGTTTAAAAATGCACTGACAGGGATATAACACAACAAAGGGACATATTTACAAGGGCTTTATCTCCGCTTTTTTGGCTTAAAAAGCCAAAAAAGCAGAGATGAAACTATTGCCCTATTTACAAGAGGGTGCTAACATGCTTAATCGCATATTAGCACCCTTTTTCCCAATGCCTCCCTTTGCATCTCTATGCAAAGTGGGCGTCACTGGGCGTACCCCGGATGGACTACTTTGCAAATATCGCTGATGCTCACATCGCGATATTTACAAGGCTGCCCTAGCATTTTAGCACACGTTAGTTTTTGGAGAAAACCACTGTTTTCTCCAAAAACTAACGTCTGCTAAAATGCAGACTTACCTATCCCTAACATTGGGGTGGATTATGCTATCGTCGTTTTGCAGGAAACATCGCTGGAAAACCAGCAATGTTCCCTGCAAAACTGCGAGAACCTCGCTGTCTTTGGAATTTTTATCGTCCTGGAGAAACGCGTTGTTAATAACGTGCTACTAGAGATAGCCTGCAAATAACAAAATTATCGCTAAACACGGCCAGCAATAATTATCGCTGGCCGTTGATAATATGCCCCAAAATACATAAATTATGATACAACAATTAACCTTCAAATAAACGGCAAAAACCTAGTTCTGAACTGTACAACATGAAGGCACAGAGAAACAGCAGGGGCATCACATGGCTCTGTTTACAAAGAGACATGTTTAAGTGCTGTGGAGCCTGATGCTCATCACATGCTGCAGGCGCACACAAGGCTCTTTGACAGCAGTCCAGCAACACCAAATTCTTTCAATTCACAATTGTTCTTATGCTGTAGGACTGTGCGCAGGGCTGGATTTCAGAAATGTTCACATTCTATTGACCTCGGAGACTGAAAGGCCGAACCAGCCCCAGCAGATCGACACTTCCCCTTCCGGGTTACACAAAACTCTATGTAGCAGGAGATCACCCAAGTCAGTTGCCTTCCCAGTCATGTATGTACGTATGTTTTTAAAATATGTAGTTGAGAGATAGAGGGGCGTCATATAGAACAAGTATAGAAGTAGCAAGAACAAAAAACAAGCATGGGTTTGCACGCTGGTTTGTAAATAAAAAGAAAAGGAAAGTGCTGCACTGTACCTAGTTTCCAGTCAAGGATGGGTGTGGCCTTCTTCACTCTCCTCTGTGCGGTACAGGAACCTGTTGGGCATTGCTGTTTTGGAGCCAGAGCTTACCTGCTCTTATCTCTTCTTGCTAGTTGAACCCCGTGGTTTCCTCCAGTGTTCCGCTGTGGAGCTTCATCTGCTGCCTGCCAGCCCTCGAGAAACCACAATCACGGCCTGGTTCCAAGAAATAGCTTCGTACATTAACAGCGTCTTCTGATCAGTTTGAAAAGAATCCAACCAGAAGCTCCACCCTGTGTGCAGCTTCTCCTCTGTGCTTACAGTGAGAGCCTCTAAATGCTTTTTAGGTCTGGCTTGGCGACGCATTACCAATGTGACTATATGAAATAGGCACAGTGTGGGCTTTGTTACCATCCACAGCAGTAATACTCTCTTACCACATGCTGTTGTATAATTCTACCACCTATGGAGTGCTTGTTTTGTAATGATTAAGGCACTATTTTACAACCTGAAGATACACTGAACATCACACATTACATTATCTCATTGGTGCATTATATACAGATTTTTTGTTTCCACTTCAGCACAGTTGTTTAATGTTTTTGTGAGAACTCAGAGTGCAATCCAGACCTATTGGCTTTGACAATGCTTATTTTTTAGTAGGATGATATTTGGGAGATTTTAATGAGTTCAACTTTTTATTTCTACACCCCTACTAGTATGAACATTTCCTTGGTAGGTCTTTGATATTTTGTAGGTGATATACTTAGGTCATAATCCACCCATCTAAAGAAAAGTCTAAAAAATTACTTTACAGATACACGTCTAAAATTTGCATAGATTTCAGGTTTTTTGAGGCTCAACAATGATCAGCTATAGAAATCTACATCTTGCCCACAGCAAACAAGCAAACAAGCTCAAGTTTATTTCTAAAGTGCATAGTTAATTAAAATTGTTACACCATCAATACAACGTGATAATAATAAAATTAAGGAAATACAATGATAGAATTATAAATATACGGAATAGCCAGTGCATTGTAATTGTGCATTTATTTAAATTTAAACCATAAAATACATTTTAATATGCAATAAGTTCTCATCGAATAGTAAGAAATGAACTTCTCTGTGCAAAAAATATAATGGATTTAAATAGGTAGAGTCTATTTCCCCGCTATATTCTTTTTTATAGCTTCAAATATTTCTAAAAACGTTACCATCCGAATGTGAAGATATGTGAATTCCCTCTGTGTGTTGCTCCAACTTTAGTCTGCACTTCTGAATGTGGGGAGACCAATCAAACTGCTCCGAGAGTGTGACCCCTAAATAATAGTACATATGGACTTTCTCTAGGGGGACCCCATTTAAAATAGGGGTAGGAGCGAGTTGACTGGACAAGGGTTGATGACCATATACTTGGTTTTAGTTAGGTTAATTTCCATACCCCTCATCTTGCAGAATAATCCAAACTAGTCAAAATGTTTTTTGGTTCCCATTGGAGATTTTGAAATCAAAAGAGTATCATTTGCAAACAGGAGAGCTGGGACCCTCCTGTTTCCAATACGCGGGGCATCATTATCACACAGCACAAACTGAAGCACTACATCATTGATATACAAAAAGAAAAGGGTTGAGCCCAACACACACCCTTGCCCCACACCCTGAGTAAGAGGGATGGGGTATGTCAGTTCGCCCTGAGGGCCATATCTAATCTGGGCGAAATTATTGGAGTGAAGCCTAATAATGATATCGACTAGCAACTTTAGGACACCCAGTTCCGTCATGACCTTCCACAGTGATTCTCTGGGTACAAGGTAGAAGGTGTACTGAAGGTCCACAAAGACTACATATAGATGGCCTCCACCTAGAGTGACATATTTCCAGTGAATTAGTTAAAGACGAAACAACTGATCAATGGTGCTAATAACATCCCGAAAGCTGGCTTGCAATGGCGACAACAGGCCCACATTTTCCATCCAATCATGAAATCTATCCAACACAATCCAGCTAAAGAGTTTCTAGGAGCTGTCAATCAGGCGAATGGGCCTATAGTTAGATGGAAGAGACCTTAAGTGCTTTTTGAAAATCTGGATTTTCTCGACCCCAGCCCACGAAGGAGGCATATAGGAGCTACCCATTAGGACATAAAAATACAGAGCGCAAAATAAGGGCTTCAGATAGCCTTGTTTGCCTTAAAAAGATCCCCAGGGATCTTATCTAAACCAGGTGCTTTATTAGTGGTGATCTAATCTATTGCTTTATTGATTTCTCTGAATGCAATAGGCCTAGCATCTGGAGCATCTAACCCTAAAATAGTACTTTCATGAGTGGCACCAGCTATAATGCTAGCCCCTCTGGAAACTGGTGCCTGAACCAACTCGCTCACTGTAATCCATACCCACAGCATATGGAGAGACATCAGCTAAATAACCATCCCTTCTATCAACGGATGTCCTCACTAGCTCGCATTCAGAGTGATCTGCACCCACATTATGAGAGTACAGCTTAGAAAAGTGGTCGACACATACGGTGGAAAACATATTACTGTCAATAGGTGAGTTGACCTCATGGCCCTTGTTTGCAAGGATACACCAAAAGCAGCAGTGATTTTTCCCTTTAAGAGCAGCTAGCGAGGCCTCCCATTTAGCATACTTCCAATCTCTTTTAGCATTTAGTACCGTGGCTTTATAGGAGGACCTGGCTTCATGAATTAAATTCCTGTTGCCAACTTTAATGCATCGGCTAAGGCTCGCCTCACAATTTTACATGGTTTAGTGCACCTAGACACTCCTTAATCATCTTGGAAAGGGATCTAGACTTAGCCAGGAACAGATTTCTAAGGGAAGAAAAAAAGATGCTATGAATATCATTAATTCTCACCAGGGAATCGGATTACAGCAAATTTACTCCTGCAACCTGAACAGCTTCCAGGACAAAGTCAACAACCTCATAAACCTGCTTCAAAACTGCCAGAGATTCATCCACAAAGCTCTGCTTTATCCTGCAGCAGTTGCTTGTGGGGCTGAGCCTCGTGTCACAAGATTCAGTAAGGGAACTAGAAATGGTGGAACCCAGCGACCTCAGTGTGAGATCCAATATGTTATGATCACGGCTGTGTTGAGTATCACAAGCATATCGACCAATATAGGCCATCATCTAATGTCCAACAAAATATAACCAATGAGGCTTGACCTACCCTGATGATTAAAGGTGTGCATCCCCTCTTTATCTGACAGTGCTCTACCATTACAAGCCCGAAGGACATTATTCAGGGTAAAAGCGTTCAGCTATAGAGAGCAGTAGCTGTCCATTCCTTAATGGACTGGAGAGAGGGCGCAGGAACTGACCAGGTTTATCTTATTCACCAATCATGATATTAGATTCAGTACTAAGCGGCTCATAGTTACAATTATATTCAACTGCCACAATTGTGAAATAACCAGCGGGGAGAGTCATCAAGTAAGCATTAATAAAATCAATAAGGGAAAATTCTGCTCTACTACCTCCTTGCCTGCAGTAAACATTATATATACAATAAAAACAACACTAGCGTAGAACTGCAAAGTAACACACAAAGCATCAGGGGAACTCAGATCGGTAACTTTAGTTGAACACAATAAAGTATATTTGATCCAAATTGTGAGCCCCCTGGACGGGCGACCTCTCCCTGAAGAAATTGCAGCCCAATCTAAGTTAACAAATCTAGAACTGAACTGTGGGGACAGGGCTCAGGTCTCCTGAAAAATTCAAATATCAAATGTGTCAATGAACTGGCACCAGTCAGGACAGGATCATTTAGACACAATGCCAGCAAGATTCCAGGAGAATAACTTTGTACAGAAAGAAATGGGGGCTGTGGAGCTGCTGGGGAATGTTAGGCTATGATTTTCACACAGGTAAGGGTGGGGGGGGTGACAAGCAGCCACAGGGTGTGGTGAAGGATTAAAATGGAACCCCACTTTCGCAGCCTCTTCTGTGGCTACTGTCCTGCCAACTTCCAGGGAGGATAAACGTCAATCATTGCTGTCCAATAGAGACAGAGGGAGGTATCTGTTAAAGGTGGAGAAAGAAAAATCCACAGGTAAGTCAATCCAAGCTAAATAACCTCACAGCCACTTAACTGCCTAGTTCGAGAAGGTTTGTAGAAAAAGCTTGGAGGAACGATGTTGACGCCAGCTCCCAACTTGTTAACCCTGGAATCAGATTGAATTTAACAGTGGGCCAGACAGTGTTTGCAATTTATGACAGCACATTCCCCTCCAATATGCTTGGCTGAGGAGCCAACTCACCCAACCATCCTCATGAATAACATTTATATCTAGATTCTAGAAATTATAAAATCAGTGTGTATTTGCGACAAAGTCCTGGACTGGATCCACTCCTTTCTTACTGGCCAAACACAGTGAGCCAGACTGCCTCCGTTCTTCTCAGAACCTACAGAGATTAGCTGCCCAGGGCTCCTCCCTGAACCCCACCCTCTTCAACATCTACATGGCTCCCCTCGCGGCCATCATCAAAAACCACAGACTCAGCACCGTCTACTACGCTGACGACACCCAGTTGATCCTCTCCCTCACCAACGAACCCACTGCCACCTGAATGAAATGCAGCTGCCTCAAGCTCAACTCGGAAAATACCGAAGTACCCATGCTGGGACCTGCCCGCTCAGCCTGGAATAACTACTGGCGACATGCCACACTGGAACCCCTCCCACCCCCACAGACCACACACGCAACCTCGGCATCACACTGGACTCCTCGCTCACAGTGAACCGCCAGATCAATGCTGTATCTTCCTCCTGCTTCCACACGCTCCACCTGCTTTTAAAGACATTCAGATGGATCCCCACAGAATCCAGAAAGATGGTCGCACAAGCACTCATCACCAGCAGACTTGACTTAGGCAACGCACTCTACACCGGCGTCATCCAGAAACCGGTCAGGAAACTACAGACATTCAAAATGCTGCAGCCAGACTGGTCCTCAACATCCTCCACTGCAGACACCTAACACAACACCTAGTATGGCTGGACTGATCCCTCAGCTACCAAGTCCAAACCAAAAAGGTAGCAGGGACTTGTTTTGGGCTCCTACGTGGGCTCAAACCCCTATTGTTTTTTTTTTACCCACCCACACGCCAGACCATCCTCCAGGCATCGATAATGTCCAGATTGGATTATGCCTGCTCTCTATACATAGGGGCAAATAAGGCCGAGATTGCGCGGCTCCAACGGGCCCAGAACGCAGCAGCCAGATGTCTGATTGGCCTGCGGAAGTTCTGCCCAGTGTCAGCCACTATCCACCGGCTACACTGGTTGCCAGTGGGTAGGAGAATTGAGTTAAGGCCCTTTGCATCACTTTTAAGGCCCTTAAACTCAACTCCCCCAGTATTCTGACCAACTTAGTTTCCCCCTACGTCCCCACCCGCCAGCTCCGCTCTCTTGGCCAGCACCGGGTGCGGGGTTCCTAGGTTTCGGAGAGTGCGGGCAGGAGGCTGCTCCTTCCGCAGCAGGGCAGCCCACCTCTGGAATTCACTGCCCATCCACATCCGGAGCCACACTAAATATTTGGCTTTCAGGAATGCCATTAAAACGTACCTGTTCCCCACCGTGTAGCCTCCCTTTCCCTCTGTGTTAGTTGTTCTGCTGTCAGCGCTGGGACGCCCCTTTGCTGGGGCAGCTGTTGCGCTATATAAATTGCAGTAACATAACATAACCTGAACCTCCATCTGGAAGATGGTCAATGTAATGTCAGCAAATTGTTTTTATCTGAATTGGAAGCCTTAAATATCTTATTATGCAATTCTGGGCTTACACATTCTGCTGGACACTTATTGGACCCTGCCTTTCCAAATCTTCCTTTTGAATGTTCTTCTCTTGCCCGTCCATTGGAAAGGTCGGACCACTATGCTGTACACTTTGCCTTATCTCAGACAGAAATTCAAAATAAAAACAGCAGCAGTAAGGATGTGTTTATACGTCGTTGGCACAAACTTAATACTATTGATCTTAACGCACGTTTATCGAATACCCTTCCTAATACCAACACATCCACATCTGTATTAAACTCCGAAGTATTCAAATGGCTGAATTCTGCCATCGATGAACTTCTTCCCTTAACACTCAAAAACTCTTCATCTCATCGACCTCCTGCACCTTGGTTTTCTGAAGATCTAAAACGCATGAAATCTAGTTGTAAGATTTCTGAGAGAAAATGGAGACGTTCTTACTCCGCCTCCCGTAAAATAGCCTATAAGGAACTACCATCATCATTGTAAAATGGCCAGAGCTGCCTTTGTTTCGAATACAGTAACCAATGCCCAAAATTGTCCCCGTACTCTCTTTTCGGTTGTGAAGAAATTAACTGGAGCCGATGCGGTACCAGCCCCTCCTGCACTAGAAGAGGCTCAATGTAATTCTGTTGCTAATTTTTTCATATCTAAAGTAGAGCGCATCTATGACTCATTAAGTCCTTCTACATCTAATGATATGCCTCTGCCAGAACCTATCCTGACTCCAGATGTTTCACTCCTCACAAGGACGAAACTTGCAAACTGGTTACCCTTTGCTGATGCCTCTTTTTCCCATTGCCTAAATAGCATTAAATCTGGTTCCCCACGGGATCCGGTACCCGCCAAGATTTTAAAACTACTTGAACTCAGCCCACGTCAAGTGCTAATGCAACTTCTCAACTCTTTATTACTTGAGTCATATGTTCCACAGGAGTGGAAGCATGCAATGATAATTCCTTTATTAAAAAAGGCTGGAGCGGACATCACCAACCTGTCTAACTTCAGACCAATTTCATTGCTCCCCATTCTATCAAAGATCCTGGAAAGGCACATTAATACACAATTGACACATCTTGTGGAGAGCTCGGGCTTTTTACATCCGTTCCAATCAGGCTTTAGAGCGCATCATTCGACTGAAACCACACTCCTAGGAGTCACCGAGAGTCTGCGACACAGTGTCGATCGCGGAGAAACATCAGCCTTGATCCTTCTCAATCTAAGTGCGGCGTTCGACACTGTGTCTCATTCCATCCTCCTCGCGACTCTCCGGTCCCTGGGAGTAGAGGGTGCGGCTCTTGCCTGGATAGCCTCTTTTTTAAAAGATCGCACTTTTCAGGTGTTTCCTGCTTCTGCTTCTTCTACAACTTATCCCTCGGCGTATGGTGTTCCCCAAGGGTCGATACTCAGTCCCTTATTATTTAACATTTATGTAAGACCCCTAGCTACTATTGTGGAGGAAGCTGGTCTTACACTGTACTCCTACGCCGATGACTCACAGATCATTTTTTCTCTCTCTAATAAAGAGTGCAACAACACCTCTGCTCTGAAAGAAAGTCTGATTCGTGTTTCCAAATGGATGAAGAGTAACTTTTTGAAGCTTAACGGTGACAAAACCGAGGTTGTGATACTAGGCAAGAACAAGGATCTCTGGGGCCCCCACCATTGGCCCAATGATATGGGACCTACCCCGCAACCTGTAACTGCAGTTCGCAATCTCGGGTTTCTCATTGATGAGAAACTTACAAAGAGACAGCAGGCTGTAGAGGTGGCCTCTATCTGTTTTGCCACCTTGAGATGGCTTCAGAAGATCTTGTGGATGTTGCCCCTTTCCACACAAAGAACGGTAGTCCAGGCGTTGGTTGTTTCCCGCCTGGACTATGGCAACGTCCTATATCTTGGAGCCGACCTAACAACCATAAAAAAACTTCAGGTTGTGCAGAACGCTGCTGCCCGACAGCTCTGCAATGTTCCTAGGAGAACATCTGCTTCCACAGCACTTCGTGACCTTCATTGGCTTAAAATTCCAAACAGAATTAAATTCAAAGCCCTGTGTCACGTTTTTAAAATCAAACATTGCTCAGCCCCAAAATACCTTCAGGGCCTTATCCAGGCCAATAAACCCAGTCGAACTCTAAGATCATCAGTACACAGTGATTTTTCTGTTCCCAGATTTAAGCTGGCAAAAATGGGAGGCCGTTCTTTCGCCTTTTAAGGTCCTAAATTTTGGAATGCTCTTCCTTTGACCCTAAAGACAGAAACCAATCTCTTTCGTTTCCGCAAGGTACTTAAAACTTGGCTCTTCCAGCAGTAATTTGTAGCCCAGTAAAATCAGCTTGCTATTTTTTCTTCTTCAGTCTGTCCCTGAGCGCCGGGAAACCCACTGTGGGTAGCTGCGCGCTTTAGAAGTTTAAATAAATAAATAAATAATCTCTGACAACTTTACTGGCTACCAGCAAATCTGAACCACCTCCTCTCATTCCATGTACTCCCTAGAGAACTTCCCTCCGCCCAACTTGCCTTGGCCACCGTCCCACGGATCCATAAGACCAGAACCGGAGGACTATCCTTCTTCTACCTCACTACCAAGATCTGGAACACCCTGCTCCTCCACCTTAAGCAGTCCGCGTTGCTGAACCAATTCAGGAAGGATCTCAAGACCTGGCTGTTTGACTGAACCTCCATTCCCAACCAGATCAGCAGCCCCCCCACCCTTCAGTGCCTTGAGAACCTCACGGGTAAGTAGCTGCACTTTACAAACTCCTGATTGATTGATAGATTGAGTGTGCTGGGTCAACCAAAGATACACTTTATTTTTGAGTTGCAAAGTAGACTCCTCATCAGAGGAAAAGAAAAGAGCTGGTACTCCAGTCAGGATTGCCACACAAGGGCAGCAATCAGGGGGGAGATTCAGGTGAGCCTTGTTGTAGGTGGTCCTGTGAAGCAGATTTTAGGGAACATAAAGTTGATACATAGCCAGTGAGTCTCCCTTGCTCCTGCTGCCCATCACCACTCTCACACAACTCAAAGCTCCCACACCCTGTGTAACAGAGGGCTGGCTATAAATAGCAGAAGGCACACCAGCAAGCAGTTGAGCCCTACGACTAGGGGCACAACTTGAATTGCTAGGCCAAGCCTGGTTGGAGATAGATGGCTGGGCTGAGGGCTGGATGGGAGCTGGCTGAGCCATCATTTCATTGTGTTTAACAGATAATCTTGAAATAGAGTCTTGTAGGCTACAAAACCTATGCACCAAAGGGGCCACAGGCACTTGTGTTCATAGGGGCAGCATTACTCTGCAAACTAATAGTAGACAGCAGAGGGGCTTGTTCGCTATCCACAATTTTGAACGGGCCACAGGAATTGGAAGAGTCCACATTGAAAATACTAAAAGGTGGGGCTACCAGACACACTGAGGGACTACTCCACCCCTCTCCAAGGTCTAAGGACAAACAGCTCCGCAGAGTCAATTTATTTAGAAATTACACCTACTGCATAGGCGAGGAAGGAACCTAACATGGTACCACTCTTCAACTTTGTGGCAACACTTTCTTTATCCCCAATTAACTTCCTCTTGCCATTTTCCCACCAGGATGGCACATGTAGCAAGCACCAACTAAAGTGAGCAGGCTTGGCAAATGAAACTCACCAGCACCATCTAAATCAGTAGCTAAAGGGGTGGCCCAGCTCAGCATCTTCTGGGCAATGACAGGCCTGGTCTTGGCCCGGGCGCATGCCCGAGATGCGTCCTATGCGCGTCCCACGCTGCGGAAAGCTACCAGCACATAAAAGCACGTTGTCTGGTGTCTGACCCTCCCTGTGTGCAGGGAGAGCTAGGAGACATAGTCCTACTCCAACCAGGCCCACCCGAATTGCTGCTGGTCAAGATGCGGGCAGGAGAACCGCCTTTGAAGTTCCCAGTGCTGCAGGAAGCAGCCGGTGCTAAAAAGCATGTTGTCTGGTGTCTGATCCTTCCTGTGCACAGGAAGAGCTAGGGTATGCAGTCCCACTCCAGCCAGGGCACTCAAATTGCTGCTGGTCAGGATGCGGGTATGTCCAGGATCAGTATCACTGCTGACTTTGACTTATATTCTGGAGTTAGACATTCTGTTAGAAATGGGGGTTTCTAGTTTGCAGAGGTAGGTATCTTTGTCCAAATAGGGACCCTTGCTTCTAGTCAGGGAAAGGGGGATACCCACTCTAGATAACCCCTGCTCACCCCCTTGGTAGCTTGACACAAGCAGAAAGACTTATCTCAAAGGCAATGCGTAAAGTATTTGTACTCAAAATACACAGTAACACATTGATAACACCAGAAATGGACACCACACTAGTTTAGAAAAATATGGTATCTTTATCTAAACTTAACAAGACCAAAACGACAAAATCCAACATACAAGTATTAAGAAAAATGACTATTGAAAGGTTTTAGCAACTGAGTCCATAGAAACCTATGGTTGCATGATTTCTTGCAAAGTACCTGTAGTTGCGACAAAATTCACCAAGCCAAACAGCTGCAGCGATGGGAAGTGTCGAAAAACAAAGATGCGTTGATTCCTGAGACCTTCGTGGATGCGATGTGACAGTTCCGCTGGGCACAGGGGAGCAGTGAATTGGGTCCGGTCTGTCGGGGGAAGGGATGCGTCGATTCTGAGAAGACTCCGATCCGCAGGTGATGCGTCGGGGAAAACTTGCCACAGAGGAACGATGCATGGAAATCCGGGAAGTATCGGCAAACGATGCAGCGACATTGAGTGGCGCTGCGTCGATTTCTTCAGCCGCGATCCCTCGATGTGTCGATTTTTGCAGGGGCGACAGGCGCTGCGTCGGTTTTAGCAACAGCGCGGTGATGCGTGGAGATTCTTCTTGCACCATGGTGTTGCATCGGAAAACTGTCGCAAGAAGAGCTATGCGTCGATTTTCTCGTTGTTGTGTTGCTTTTCCAGCTCTCAGCAGCAGAAACAACCTCCAGAGGCCCCTCACAGTCACAGGCACTTCTTGGCAGGTCAGAACCCGCAGCAAAGAAGTTCAGGGGAGCTGGGGGTGAAGTCTTTGTGTTCCTGAGACTTCAAAACAGGACACAAGCTCTACTCAAGCCCTTTGAGACTTTCCTCAAGCAGGGGACACAGCACACAGCAAAGTCCTTCTCCTTTCCTTGGCAGAAACAGCAACTGCATGCCAACCCCAGACACACAGCAAGGGCAGTACTTCTCAGTTTCTCCGTGGCAAAGGTGTCTCTTGATTCCAGAGGTGGTCTAAAGTTCAGGGGTTTTAGGTCTAATATGTACACCCCAAAATGTCTTTGTTCTCTTTGTGCTGAGAAGTCCTATGCTAAGTCAAAACCAGTTCTATCCTCTCTGGTGCAGCTTCCTGGCAGATGGTGGAGACAGCATTGTGGAAAGCAGACCAGGGCCATTTAGGTGAAAGGAAATCTCCTCCCCCTACTCTAAATGCAGCCCAGGTCTATTCAGCCCAGCCCTGACTCATCTGGCTCTCTGGAGCCACTGCTCCTCCCCAGCCACTGACATTCCAAACCCAGCCAATTCACATCCTAGCGGAGGCAAACTGGATGGCTAAGCAAGAAAATACCTACTTTCTAAAAGTGGGATTTTCAAAAACAGAATGTAAAAATCACTCTCACTAAAAGATGCATTTTAACATTCTGAGTTCAGGCATACTAAACTTTATTTTTGTACCTTGTTCCCAGGGGTAGTTATGTTTATAAGATGTTATAAACAAACTCCCCATTCTATCCTATGGGAACAGATAGCCTTTCAATAGTGAAAAACAAAATTGGCAGTAGTTCACCATCAGTACATGCCACACACATCAGGACATATCCTACCTTTCACATACACTGCAACCTGCCCACAGGGGTACCCTGGGCCTACCTTAGGGGTGACTAACATGCAAGAAAAGGAAAGGGTAGGGCCTGGCAATTGGGTCCACTTGTCAAGTCGACATGACAGTTAACAACTGCGCACAGACACTGCAGTGGCAGATCTGAGTTACTTTTTCAGAGCTACTCATGTGGGTGGCACAATCGGTGCTTCAGGCCTACTAGTAGCATTTGATTTACCAGCCCTGGCGCACTTAGTGCACTTTACTAGGGACCTACCAGTAATCAAATATACCAATCAGGGAGAACCAATTCTAACAACAATTTACACAGGGAGCACTTGCACTTTGACACTGATCAGTGGTGACAAAGTGGCCAAAGCATCTTAGCCAGCAAAACGAACTCCAGGACAGCATCAAAAATACAGAAGGTAGAGGCAAAAAGTCAGAGGGAGCACTTGCACTTTGACACGGATCAGCGGTGGCAAAGTGGCCAAAGCATCTAAGCCAGCAAAACAAAATCCAGCACAGCATCAAAAATACTGGCGGTAGAGGCAAAAAGTCAGAGGTAACCACGCCAAACATGCCAAGTCTAAACAATTCAATAATACTAATGGATGTTTTACCCTTTGAACCTAGCCCTCAATTTTAACTATCTGAAGCCAGTTCTCTGGACAGAGTATTAGGTTAAACTGAAGGTTCAGATGCAGGGAATTATATATTGCTAGACTCCATTTTGGACCTCCTTTGCAGCTTCAGATGATTGCAGTCATTGAATGTTCCTGCAGTGGCACCAAATATTTAGCCTATGACTCTTGTACCAGTATGATTTGGAAATGCCTAAGTTAATCAACCACTTCTGGGTTAATGACCTTATTTTGAATTCCAGATATATTTCATGAGCAAAAAAAAGAGTGAAAGTGCCATCGGAAACTTTCTGTTGATTGCCTGCTTTCTGGTGACATGCAATTGAGCTACGTTCCCCATTCATGATCACTCGTATTTACCAGCACAGAGGGAAGCCAGGAGCAATCAGGTTTTACCAGTGCAGTGGTACCTTGGGATACTTCTGAGGTTGAGGGGGCCATCTTTAAGACTGTCCGAGTTTGGGCCTTTTGATTTGAGCTTGCAGAGCCACTGGTATTTCTAAGAATGGAAAAACGAGTGTGTGAAAACTGCTTCTTTCTGGTCTGCATGTCATGCTTGATTGTTCTCTGTGGTTCTGAATTACCTATTATTTTATTTTTTATTTAAGAGTTTTATATAGAGCTAGCAAGACCCGAGGGTATCGGAGCACTTTACATCAGGTATCATAATGCAGTCAACACAAAAAAATAACAGTAAAAACTCAGTTCAAACATAGAAAGTAATAATAATAAGTATATTGATTCGTGACAAATCCAGTTCAGGGAGGGGAGACAAAGGAGTGAGACAGGAGGTAGGTGAAGTGGGGGGCCTTCTAATTGAGATGATTGTATGTTGCAATGTGCGAGATTCCATGTTGAGCGTCAGCTATCCGTTCGGATGAGTTCTGTTGAGAAATAAGTCTTTGAGCTGGCTTTTGAATTTTCGAAAGGATGGGTTAGTCCTGATATGGACTGGGATGGAGTTCCAAATTTTAGGTGCGTTTCCAGAGAAGGAGCGTGATAAAGCTTTTTGTCTGTGAGTTTTTGGAGGAATGAGAAGCAGCGTGTTGGTACTCCTGAGGTTCCTTGTCTAAATGGCTTTGATGAGTTTGGAGTCTAGGTATGCCAGTTTACCAATATGCAGAGCTTTGTGTGTGAGACAGGCAGTTCTGAAGCTGGCGCGCATTTCGATTGGGAGCCATTTAAGTTCTCTGAGAGCAGGACAGATTACCTAGCTTCGTGCTGCTGATACAGTCTTGCATGACATTTTCTCTGAGTGCATTGCTTCCATAGGTTCCTGTATGATGATGGAGGAGGGGGAAGGGGGTGCGATTGTCTTAATAGGGCGAGATCTTAATCGCCCATTTCCGAAAGGTTTCTTTTCTCAGAACACTTTTAGGGCTGAATCAATTGATGCCATAGTGATCAGCGTGGGTTCTGTCACTTTGGATTCTCTGGGTTTTATATATGCTACCAGAGAGATGTCTGATTAGTTGAGGTTTTGAAGGGACGTAACATTCTTAAAAAGTTTCATCAAACTGCCACAATTCAATATGTCATATGGCCATAGTGAGGCATATTGGGGCACCAGCAGGACTTATTGCCTATTTGCTTCGGTTGTGCCCCCGCAGTAGTGATAACCATCTTATTGGGTGCTCAGCTAGAGTCGGTTTGTACCATATTTGCTTCGAGGGCTTTAAACTCCTTTGCTGTGCTGTCTTACTTTTCCAGCGGAGGCGGCTGCGCTGATGTTGGGGGGTTGCTTGCCCAGGATGGGGTGACTCACGCCCCACTGAGACTTGATTGTAGCATCTGAGGCTGTTCCTCCTGTCCAGGTTGTATTTTTTTGGGTAAAAATAGGGAATAATTTCCCTTTGGTACAATTTGTTGCGTGGGGAGCTATAGTAGAGTCAGGCTTCCGCCATTTACGGGGACTTTTACGCTCTCTCTTGGACAGTGTGCAGCATTGACTCCCAGTCCTATCAGCATGACTGGGTGCCTCCTCTCCATGTGTTGTGACTACCAGGATTTGATGTTCCAGGCCTTCCTTGGAAGCCATTTGTTGATGGTTCATTATTTACTGACTGCACTGGCGCCTGCAAGAGTGCCAGATATCAAATATGTTCGCTTGTGAAGCAGCGCCGGGAAGGTCGTGTAAAATATTGATTTTTGAATAACCTCCAGGCTGTGCATCCTTGGCATTGTCGGTGAGAGGCTCCGGCTCTGGTCCAGTTGTTGCACCTGGAGGGAGACTTGGATACGGAGTGCTTTGGGGGAGAGTTTTTGGGTTGCGCCCCCACCCAGTAAGTCAATGGTTTCCCAGGGCGAATATCATGAGCAGAGGGATCGTGGGTCTACGCCTCCTGAACTCTCAATTATCCTGCGTTGGCTATTGCTTCGTCTCTCTGTCACTGGATAATGGGTGCACATGGCTTGCATTTTTCTGAAGGTCCTCTACGAGGTTGCTTAGAAACTGTGGCAGTGTGCACAGCTTTTTAAGGATGGGTTCACAGTGGCACGAGGAAAATGCGGCTTCTGGTCTTTTAAAACTCTATATATTAATTTGTTGAGAGCCTCCAGTTTAGAGTCGCTTCCTTAGATATATATTGCCATGGTGTTTATCAGGTCACACTGCAATTCTAGTTTCACCGAATGAAAGCTCATTGCCACCACGGTTTCCTGCAGAGTATCTAGAGGTGTGGACCAACACTTAGGATTACTGATCATCCCATTCCCTTGATTAATTACTATGGGTTCTTGCTTGTTTCGAATTAAAGTATCGTGATCAGCTCTTTCACAATCGCAGGGAGAGGTAGACGGTGATGATATCATCACTGATATCTCATCTTCTTCTTGAACCTGGAAGGCGGGCAAACTGAGACAGGTGCAATCGGAGCTCTTGACAACGGTGTGGTCTGGCGATTGAGTAAGCAATTGATGTGGTGGACTCAATACACTAGTATGTATAGTCTCTACTTCTGGTGCATTCATGCTGTGGTTGTGCTCCCCATTTCCATCTTCTTCAGGATATTTGCCTAAAGTGGCCAGGGTAGTGGTGTAGCTGCTTGCCAAGGCCTCTCTTTGAAAGGGAGTCCACTCCTGATAGAGCTTTTTTGCACTCTTCTTTGGTTTCTTTGACTTTTTTTGTCAAGCGCCTTAGGAGAGGAAGGGCTACTCATAGATCAATGGATTTGGATTTGAGATGCACTTAGTGTGAATGGACCTGACTTAAGTTGTTTATCCTGGACTGGATTTTTGTTTTCTTCTTGTTACTGCCTCATGATGGCTACGCTTCTGTCTGAGCTTGGACTTTCGCTGAGAATGAAGAAAACAGCAGGGGACCCTCTGTTTCTGAGGTCAAGGGGAGCTCTGGTGTACACAAGCTGCACTGGTACCTTGAACAGCCGCTTCAGTATGCCCCTGGAGCTATCCCCTCAGAAGAAGGAGCCCTAAAGGCACCCTCCCCGGGGACCCAGATGGCCCTCCTGGCTTCAAGTCCTAAGCTAGAGGGGCTTGAGGGGCTTGGAGGGCTGCAGAGGCATGAGGCTCGAGGAGCAGTCACTGTATAGTTAAGTCTGCCTGAATTTGGGTAGGGGGTGGTTGGCCCTCTGACTTGGGTGCAGAATAATGGTTCGATGATCCTCAGGTGGCTGAAATTGGTCGCACCAGCTGCACGCCTTGGCTCAACACCGATCCCTCTGATGCACTCTCCTCCTCAACTCTTTCAGCTCACCCACTGATCCTGAAGTGCCTGGAACTGCCACTGCCCTGAGCGACTGCCATCGTTGCGGCCTCTTGGCTGTGCTGCTCTTGCGCTGGAATTAAAGCCAGACAGCCAAGGGGTAAGCAGTCACAAGCAGGACACCAGTGCAGGCGAGGGTCACCTGACTGCAAGGCGCAGCCTGTAGTGTGGTCTGTAATCTGTTGAGGATGAAGTGGGTAGAGGGGGAGAGGTATTGAGAATCCCCCCCACAGCCAACTCCTGCTACCACACTGGGGCTGAAATCTGATGCTGCGGAGTCTTAGCCGCGCGGCCGAGCAAGAATGCAGAGCGCTGTGAAGCGGTCACGTGAATAGCATAGCAGCGTTGTAGCAGCTCCAGCAGTGCATGTATTATTAGTACCTTGCCTAGATTTTCATGTGTACTACTTTTAAAGCGTTTTTCCAAATATGCAAAATGTGCAAATATTGTGGGGAAATTATTTTTGAAATTGTGGGACTTGGCCCTTTTTGGCTGAAGACCTAAACTTTTCGCTTTTCCCCTAGACCTTTTTTTTGACATGTGTTGCCAACTTGGAAGCTATGGACACTTTGCCACTGCTAAACAGTGTCAACGTGCAAGTGTTCCCTGTGTAAAGTGTAATGGTAATTTGTTGCCCATTATTGGTATGTTTGCTTTACTAGTAAAGTCCCTAGTGAAGTGCACTATGTGTGCCAGGGCTAGTAATGCAAATGCTACTGGTGGGCCTGCAGCACTTATTGTGCCACCCACTCAAGCAGCCTTGAAAAGGGAACTCAGGCCTTCCATTGCAGGGCCTCCGCGCAGTTTCCTAAACTGCCATGTTATTCTGGTAAGTGCAAGCACTTACCAGACCCTGCCCTTCCTTTTCCATATACATCAGGCACCCCTGTGGTAGGTCTAGGGTACCCCCTGGACAGGGTGCAGTGCATGTGAAAGATGGGACATGTACCACGGTGTGTGCCATGTCCTGGCAGTGAAATAATCTACATTTCGTTTTCACTGCTGAAAGGCCATCTTGCCCTTTAGAATAGAATGGGGAGGCTGTGTAATATGTTTTCCAGCATATCTCTCCAAAGGCTTAAGATGGAAAGATGAAGTTAAGTATGCCTGAACTCACCCTGCAATAACACATCTTTTTATGAAAATGGTTTTTGCATTGTGTGTTTGTAAGCCAATCTTGTAGATGGTTTTTGCATTGTGTGTTTGTAAGCCACTCTTTTAAAAGTGGCTGGGTTTTTGTGCTTTAAACATTTCTGTGTGTCTCTGCCTGGTTGTGGATTGACTGGCTGGATTTGAAAGCGATAGGATCTGGGGAATGTCTTGACCCAGGGGAGGAGGTGAGACAGCACAGGCTGACCTGCATCTGGTGTGTAGGAGGAGGAGTAGGCCTAGAGATGAAGAGGCCTGGGCTGGTGCTATGAAACAATTGTCCCATCTCCTGCTGAGTGATTGAGAATCCAGACCCCCACTAATCAAAAGGAGAAGGTGACACTGGTACGGAGGCACCCAGAACTGGTTTGAGCAGGGGTCAGTGCCCCCTGTAAAACAAAGACTTCAAAGCCATTGAGAGGTATACCTATGTGAGCTGAAGCCCCTGAACTTTGGAGAATCGCTTGATCAAGTGTGAACAAGACTGGAGCTATTTTGTGGATCAAGAGGAACCTTTGCCAAGGAAGAAACAACTGAATAGACTGCTGGATAAGACTGCTCTTGCTGTGTGATCTGGGGCTGGCCTGCAGTTTGCTGTTTTAACCAAGGAAAGGCTGTAGGGACTTTGCTGTGTGCTGTGTCCCCCTGCTTGAAGGACTTTGCTGTGTGCTGTGTCCTGAAGTATCCCCAAAGGCCTGAGGTGAGCTGGCTCCCTGTTTGGAAACACAGGAACACAAACGTTTCCAGAGCAGACTCTCAGATACACTGTGGGTGCGTGTGCTCTGTCTAGCCTGAGTCAGTCGAGAGGATCGTCCTGTGAACGTGTGTATCGAGGAGCCAAGTAAATCTCAGTGACCCTGTTTGCGTGTGCTTGGGGGCAGCCTGAGACTTTTGTGTGGATTGGCCTGTGATCGTGCACACCAGAAGAGCGAGTGTGCCTCAGAGATGCTGTGTGTGTGTGCTGTTCGCAGCCTGCGACCCTCACTGGGGGTGCCCTGTGATCCGGGGCACCGGAGGATAAAATGTGTCTCAGCGGCGCGGAGTGCGTGTGCTTTCTACTACCTGAGACCTGCGCAAATTGTGCCTTGTGATCGTGGGCACAAGAAGATCAAGTGTGTCTCAGTGACGCTGCATGCGTGTGTCGTACGTAGCCTGAGACCCTTGTGAGGAGTTGTCTGGTTAACGTGCACCTGGAGTTCCTGTGAGTCTTAGTGACTCTGAGTGCGGGTGTAGTGAGCAGCCTGGGATCTTCCCATTGCCCGAAAAGTCAGAGATTGCATCGGAGGCCCAAGTCGCTGAACGAGGAGAGGAGAGTAGGTTCGCGCCCCCCAGGTAACGTGTGTCGACTCCTGGGGTGGGGCGCAGGCTCGGAGGGAGATGCTCTTGGCCTCTCTCTCTGTTCTGCAGCGCAAGCCTCTGCTTCGGCTCAGATTGAGGTCTGTGTGCCATGGGAGTGGCAGCACCGGGGCCTGAGTGCAAAGCTGCATTTACTGTGTTCTATCTTACCCGTGTGGGGGGGGGCAACTGTGGCCAGAGACTAACCGCAAGCCAGCACGAGTGGCGGAGAGACCGCTGGAGGCACCGTGAACGGTGCTGGAGTAACTTAAGTATTGCATTACTTCTGCATATCGAAGTATCTGATGATTGAATAACGCATTACTTTATTTCTGCACAATGGACTGCCTGGTTTGTCGTATTGCCCATTGTATTAGTTTGCCTAATAAACTGCCTGATAGGTGTGTTAATCATTGCACTAGGTTTGCATAACGAACTGCCTGATAGATGTGTTACGCCTTGTCTTAATCCGGCATCACGATCTGCCGGATTGTCGTATTACACATGCATTAGTATTGCATACCGAACTGCCAGATATATGTGTTCCACATTGCATTAGTTTCGCATAACAAATTGCCGGATAACTGTATTACATGTTGCATTGCTTTTTCCTAACAGAGTACCTGAAGGGGGATCGTACGCATTGCATTACGGGGGCATAACAGTTTACCACGTTGTTGCTTTACGCATTGCATTATAGTGACAGTACAAATCGCCAGATAACCGTATTACAAGCTGCATTATTCTTATGTTGTGAAGAACCTGACTGTTGCATATCGAACTGCATATTACGACATTAGGATTAGTAGGATTGTTTAGTTTAGCTCAATAATAATAGGCCAGGGGGAACATCACCCCGACGCATATGTTGGTTTAGTATAGTACGGTTGCATCGTATATCGTTTTATAAACATATACTTGTTTTCTATGAACCTGTGGAGTCTATTTGTGGTGTCATCATTGGATTTCTGTGATCGTAATTGCAAATACTTAACACATTAAGCCTTGAAGATAAGCCTGGCTGCTCGTGCCAAGCTACCAAGGGGGTGGAGCGAGGGCTATCTCTGGAGGCGACCTGTCTTTTCTCTAACGTTGGGGCTCACAGGTCCCTGCTTGGCCTGTGGTACCTACCTCAGCCAACCAGGGATCTTGGGAATTCTAACAGAAATGTTTTAGTTTTAATGATACATAGAGTTGTAACTGAATAACTGATTAGATTGCACATGGAATGAATTACCTAGCTCATTTAAAAGAGTAAATAATGCTATGAATAGTTGTGCTACACTTCTTTACGTAGAACACCATTTTTATTAAAGGGATGCAGTGTCTAACGTAGTGCTCAACTTCTCCTGCTCATTTCCCCCACCCAATCTATCTATCTCCAACCTGCTGGAAGATTTAGACCTTGACTTGCTGTTCGTTACTGAGACTTGGATTCATGTTGACTCCTCAGTAGAACTCGGGCTAGCTTGCCCCACTGGATATAAGATCATCCAAAAACCTTGTGTATCAGGGAGAGGGGGAGGGGTAGGGTTAATCTTTAAGGAACAGTGGGACTGTGCTATGCTACCGATTGAAGCCATAGCAGGCTATGAAATCATGGGCTTCTCTATACAGGAGGCTAAGGGGAGAGTGCTATCGGGTATGGTTTGCTACAGACCTCCGGGTTTGGACGCTAACCACCAGGCACTATTGGACACTATTGTCGCCTTGGCTTCCACACACTCCAGAATGCTGCTCTTGGGAGACTTCAATCTCTGGGAAACAGGGAGCTCTGGAAATCATCTACAAGCCCTGATTTACACCGGTGAGAACTGTGGCCTCCATCAGCTGGTCCAACAACCTACACACGTGGGAGGCCACATACTCGATCTAGTCTTCGCCAAACCCTCTGAAACTGAAGTAATCAGTATTACTCCACTAAACTGGACTGACCACTATTTAATACAGTTCAGGATTAGCATACAAGAGGATAAACGGGCTGTGAACAAACAAGCACGTTTTAGGTGGGGAAGGGACTGGGCTAAACTCTTCAGGAGAGGAGCATCCTCCTTATTCCCACATTCTAACCTGTTTGACCCAAAGGCTACACCGGAAGAAAACTATACTAGTTATAGTACTTCCATCAACTTAGTATTAGAAGGCCATATACCTAAAAAAAAACTGAGAATGCGTTGTACTCCTTCGGCCCCCTGGTTCAGTGAGGAGCTAAAAGCGTTACGCCTCGTACGCAGACAGACGGAAAGAAGCTGGCGTAGACAGTACCTGGAAGCAGACAGAACAGCCTTAAAAATTATACAACTCCAATATAAGGCAGCTATTAGGGAAGCTAAGGCGAAATTTTATGCCAATTCCATTCTGCAGGCACCCAATGGAACTAGGGCACTTTTCAACATCGTTAGAGACCTTAGTAACCCGGGTTGTATGGCCAGTACTATCCAGCCATCACAAAACTTGTGCAACAAAATTGCTACTATTTTTGTTGAGAAGGTCAATAATATTGTGGGTGGGTTCGATCAGAATGCTATAGAACCCTCCACGACTAGCGTAGACACCGGAAGAGAAACTACTCTGAGCCATTTTATCCCCCCTACGGAGGATTCTTTTCATGAGATAGCGCGGGAGATTTAATCAGGATCACCCTTGGACCCCCTTCCTCACAAGATCTGGAAGGAGCTCGGACCCGCCCTATTCTCAGATCTGTGGCAAATTTGTTGCCAATCCCTGAGTGAAGGCACTGTACCAAGCAGGTGGAAACAGGCAATGGTCACCCCATTACTGAAAAAACCCTCTCTTGATCCCTCATTGCCAGCTAATTTCCGCCCAATTTCCCTGTTGCCATTTCCAATTAAAATCTTGGAAAAATTAGTCAGCAAATCCCTGTCCAATTTTTTTGAAGAACATCTGATCTTGGACAGGGACCAGTTTGGCTTCCGGCCTGGGCATGGGACGGAAACTGCATTGATTACCGTTCTGGACAAACTTCGAATGCGTGCCGACAGTGGATGTTCCTCTGTGCTGGTACTGTTGGACATGTCGGCAGCATTCGACACGGTTAATCACTCAGTGTTGCTGGCAAGGTTAGAAGATATGGGGGTGACAGGTCGCGCCTTGGAATGGCTACGGTCATATTTGACGGATCGTCAACAGGCAGTGACATTAACGCCTTTTGTTTCCTCCTGGACCCCGGTTCGCCATGGAGTACCCCAGGGCTCAGCTATCAGCCCTATACTCTTCAATGCCTATCTGAGACCCCTGATCCCTCTAATAAAATCTTACGGGATTGAGGTGGTTAACTATGCTGATGACATCCAGCTAATGTTTTCCCTGGAGGGAGAGCATGCAGTGCCCATGAATTCCTTCCAGGCCTGCATGCAAAAAGTCTCAGACTGGCTGAGAGCCAATTCATTGCAGCTGAATGCCGGGAAAACGGAGTTACTGCACTGCTGCGCAGCGAGACTGCCTAAACATCTCTCGGGTGAGTTCCGACTCTTGCCGGAAGACGCCCCGATACTGCCAGTAAAAACAGTCCGTAACCTGGGGGTTATGATGGATGAAGATCTCCAGCTGCAATCCCAGGCGAACAAGACCATAGGCACCTGTATTGCCCTACTAAGAGCTTTGCGTCAAATCCTCCCGCTCCTCCCTACTGAGACCAGATCTCTGGTGGTTCAGAGCGTGATCCTAAGTAGGCTCAATTACTGTAATTCACTGTTCCTGGGTGCCCCTCGGTACACTGTACAGGGACTACAAAGAATACAGTCCGCCGCAGCCAAACTGGCCTTGGGAAGACAACGTGACTCCTCAACAACACTGGCATTGAGGGACCTTCACTGGCTCCCGATCAATAAAAGGATCGAGTTTAAATCACTGGTCATGGTGTATAGAGCCCTCCATAACATTGGTCCTCCTCCTCTGTGCGACAGATTCTCATGGTACGAACCAAAGAGACTTCTCGGTCCACCAGCCAAAGTTTGGCAGTGGTTACCAGAGTTAAACACACTAAGACGGGAGGCAGGGCCTTCAGTACGGCGGCAGCCCGCCTTTGGAATCAAATCCCCCAAGATCTACGCCAAGCCAAATCATTTCTGAATTTTAGGAAAAATCTTAAAACATGGCTCTTTGGCAGAGATTAGAGTGTAACATTCTTGGCACAACGGCAAACGTTCCTACTGTCTCAGGTTTTTTCTATAGTCTCTTAGCGCCAGGATACCCGTAGGGTGACAGAAAGCGCTATAGAAGAACTTTATACAATACAATACAATACAATCAGTGTCGCACTGCAAAGCCATCTTTCCTCTTGTTTTTGCAGAGCACAAAGTAAAAGACATCAATCTAATGGTGATATATAAAAGTTGTTAGAAAGTGTGGATTGTGAATGAGGCTTCCATGATGTACCAAAGTGTAATTTTCAAGGACAGCTGAAAGTTCCACTGGAGACGTGTGGTGTTAGTTCTATGAGCCATTCTTCAAGAAATGTTTAATTTGTATTACACATCTCTAGAGTGCAGTTGCTGAGGAAGCAAGTGGAAGATTTCTCCTACTTAAGAATCGGATTAGTGCTGAATAATTGCGTAATTTTAATTATTAATTTATAGTTTTTGATTTGCCAAATGCCACCCTAACCATGATCCTACCACTATGTGATTTTCCTATGAATCCTCTGATATTCTGTTTTGTGGTACTACTTTGCCATTTTCCTAGTAGGTGCCCTGTTATGCTGTTGGTGCTTCCCATGCTTCTGATACTTAGAATTTCTGCTTTGCTTATGCCTAACTAATAATTTATGACTTTGGTTTTATTCTGCACTTCTGTCATTTAGGTCTTTGTGGCTATTCATTTATTTCTTTCTCTGTACCGTATTTTCATTATTCTGTAATAAATACTCTTTTTGTTGTATTTTTGATCCAGAACTAGTCTTTTCTGTGTCCAATTTTATATTCTGCTAAATTGTGATTTCCTGCTGAAGAATGTAGTCTCTAACCGCTAGATCAACAAATGGCAGACCCAGATAGGGAAAAACTGTTGCAGTGGCCTATTCAAAATAGGATGGGGCCATTGCTATTTCAACCTAGAATTCTACTGGGTCAAGAAGGTTTAACTGAGACTGTCCCCACCATCAAATTAGCAGAAGCAAAACAAATTTGGTAGGTCAGAAGACCCATCAATTTATAGTGGAGCTACTGTTCTGCTAAACTCAAAGTAACCCCCCTTAGCCAGAGTGATATAAAAAGGGGTGCGAGAGGTGCTGCAGTACTCCCAAAGATAACCCTGCAGAATTTAATAAGTGGAATGGGCAACAGAGAGGCTTTATATTTAGTTTTTATCTTGTTCTAATTTACTATGAGTACCAAGACAGAAGTCAAGTCTCCTACATTGCCTTTGAGAAACTACTGTTCATTTAAAATGAAGATTGATGTTTACTTTTCCTTTCCTTAACAGCAAAGTGAGGGAATTTTAAAAAGTGCTACAAATTACAATCTTGCTCTGGTGCAGGAAGCGATAGTATGACTGCAGGATTTCATGTTTTCTTAACAAAAAAATGTAAATACTTGCAAATGAACATTACAAACATGCATCAGCGGCAAGAAACCTTCAAATAAAGCAAACTGTTTTGTAATTTTGAGGTGTGATGGAAGCAAAGATTTTAATAAGATCAAAAAATCCAAGACACTTTACTTCCATTAGGCGTAAATGACAAATATGTATGACACTTGATTTCATAATATTATTGTTTGTGCACTACATAGGTTTAACATAAAAGCTGCTTGAGCAATGCAAATTTAGGGGACATTTCAAGAGGTCACTTCAATGGAAAATGTGCTCTTTGTCATAGGCAGTACCCTACCACACATTTTGTATTCATTTATTTAGGCGAATGTACTGCACAATGCATCACTGTGGACACACTATTCGCCCACCATTCTTCGGCTGAATGGATGTGGCTCATTTGCTACTTGGATCAATCACAACCCCAATGACTTCACTGACTTGACATTGACGGCAGCACCCCCACTCTGAAAATTGTTCCAGCACCTCTGCCTTTAGTCCTCCAGACAATCTGCTAGTATGGCAACCGCAAACAATTTTACTAAATGAAAAAGGAAACTGAAAATTGCAAGTGAAACTTGAGATCGCCAAATACAATTTCTCAAAAAGTTATTCACTAAATCTTTAGACGAAACGTTTCTAGCAAACGAGGAGACAAAGGGAACATTTGTAGGCTGAGTATTACATTAAAGGTATGGGCTTAGCAACAAGTCAGCTTATACCTCAAATAAGAGCTGCAGCCTGTGCTAGGCAGACACACTTACTCTGCAAGGATTTCCCCACAAATTTTCGGTTCATATATGGACTACATCTGCTACACTGTCAAAGCCCATTTATTCGAGTATTAGCTGTCTTCTATAGCCCCAAGACTTCGCTAAGGACACATTTAACAGTACAAGGGCATTTCTGATAGCGACTATGGTTAGAAATCAAAGTATAAGTATGTATATATATATATATATATATATATATATATATATATATATATATCAGGAAACAGGTGTGCCCATGCACAGAAGCGCACTCGGACCAGCGTCGGTTTGAGGAAAACCTTTATTCAGGACAGACTGCTAATGCAACCAGGAGTCAATGTGAGGGTGTGGCGCTTAGCTCCACGACGCGTTTCGGGCTCTTCCCTTCTTCTTGGTGGAGCGCCATGTTGCAGCTATGTGCCTCTGCATACTTGAGTCAAATACGCCCTCCAATGGGCCAATCAGGTAAGTCGACTCACCCAGATGAATTCTGGGAAATGCAGTGCGCATTGATTTAATGCCTCCGTAATATCGATGCTAAAATTATCCCCATTCAGCCCTGGATGGGCCTCACCAGCGCACCGCAGTCCGCGATCCATCCATCACGCTGCCTCCAAGGACTCCGACAATCCCGAGCCCCCGGCCCCCTCCAATCATGGGGTGGTGCGGCTTCTCGCGGCTGGGCGGCCGCGTATAAACATCAGGAAACAGGTGTGCCCATGCACAGAAGCGCACTCGGACCAGCGTCGGTTCGAGGAAAACCTTTATTCAGGACAGACTGCTAATGCAACCAGGAGTCAATGTGAGGGTGTGGCGCTTAGCTCCACGACGCGTTTCGGGCTCTTCCCTTCTTCTTGGTGGAGCGCCATGTTGCAGCTATGTGCCTCTGCATACTTGAGTCAAATACGCCCTCCAATGGGCCAATCAGGTAAGTCGACTCACCCAGATGAATTCTGGGAAATGCAGTGCGCATTAATTTAATGCCTCCGTAATATCGCTGCTAAAATTATCCCCATTCAGCCCTGGATGGTCCTCACCAGCGCACCGCAGTCCGCGATCCATCCATCACGCTGCCTCCAAGGACTCCGACAATTCCGAGCCCCCGGCCCCCTTCAATCATGGGGTGGTGCGGCTTCTCGTGGCTGGGCGGCCGCGTATAAACATCAGGAAACAGGTGTGCCCATGCACAGAAGCGCACTCGGACCAGCGTCGGTTCGAGGAAAACCTTTATTCAGGACAGACTGCTAATGCAACCAGGAGTCAATGTGAGGGTGTGGCGCTTAGCTCCACGACGCGTTTCGGGCTCTTCCCTTCTTCTTGGTGGAGCGCCATGTTGCAGCTATGTGCCTCTGCATACTTGAGTCAAATACGCCCTCCAATGGGCCAATCAGGTAAGTCGACTCACCCAGATGAATTC
The DNA here is from genome assembly GCF_964204655.1 of Triturus cristatus. Classification (NCBI taxonomy): domain Eukaryota; kingdom Metazoa; phylum Chordata; class Amphibia; order Caudata; family Salamandridae; genus Triturus; species Triturus cristatus. The sequence continues at coordinate 854,289,679 of NC_140585.1, read as the reverse complement.
TGGGAAATGCAGTGCGCATTGATTTAATGCCTCCGTAATATCGCTGCTAAAATTATCCCCATTCAGCCCTGGATGGGCCTCACCAGCGCACCGCAGTCCGTGATCCATCCATCACGCTGCCTCCAAGGACTCCGACAATCCCGAGCCCCCGGCCCCCTTCAATCATGGGGTGGTGCGGCTTCTCGCGGCTGGGCGGCCGCGTATAAACATCAGGAAACAGGTGTGCCCATGCACAGAAGCGCACTCGGACCAGCGTCGGTTCGAGGAAAACCTTTATTCAGGACAGACTGCTAATGCAACCAGGAGTCAATGTGAGGGTGTGGCGCTTAGCTCCACGACGTGTTTCGGGCTCTTCCCTTCTTCTTGGTGGAGCGCCATGTTGCAGCTATGTGCTTCTGCATACTTGAGTCAGATACACCCTCCAATGGGCCAATCAGGTAAGTCGACACACCCAGATGAATTCTGGGAAATGCAGTGCGCATTGATTTAATGCCTCCGTAATATCGCTGCTAAAATTATCCCCATTCAGCCCTGGATGGGCCTCACCAGCGCACCGCAGTCCGCGATCCATCCATCACGCTGCCTCCAAGGACTCCGACAATCCCGAGCCCCCGGCCCCCTTCAATTATGGGGTGGTGCGGCTTCTCGCGGCTGGGCGGCCGCGTATAAACATCAGGAAACAGGTGTGCCCATGCACAGAAGCGCACTCGGACCAGCTTCGGTTCGAGGAAAACCTTTATTCAGGACAGACTGCTAATGCAACCAGGAGTCAATGTGAGGGTGTGGCGCTTAGCTCCACGACGCGTTTCGGGCTCTTCCCTTCTTCTTGGTGGAGCGCCATGTTGCAGCTATGTGCCTCTGCATACTTGAGTCAAATACGCCCTCCAATGGGCCAATCAGGTAAGTCGACTCACCCAGATGAATTCTGGGAAATGCAGTGCGCATTGATTTAATGCATCCGTAATATCGCTGCTAAAATTATCCCCATTCAGCCCTGGATGGACCTCACCAGCGCACCGCAGTCCGCGATCCATCCATCACGCTGCCTCCAAGGACTCCGACAATCCCGAGCCCCCGGCCCCCTCCAATCATGGGGTGGTGCGGCTTCTCGCGGCTGGGCGGCCGCGTATAAACATCAGGAAACAGGTGTGCCCATGCACAGAAGCGCACTCGGACCAGCGTCGGTTCGAGGAAAACCTTTATTCAGGACAGACTGCTAATGCAACCAGGAGTCAATGTGAGGGTGTGGCGCTTAGCTCCACGACGCGTTTCGGGCTCTTCCCTTCTTCTTGGTGGAGCGCCATGTTGCAGCTATGTGCCTCTGCATACTTGAGTCAAATACGCCCTCCAATGGGCCAATCAGGTAAGTCGACTCACCCAGATGAATTCTGGGAAATGCAGTGCGCATTAATTTAATGCCTCCGTAATATCGCTGCTAAAATTATCCCCATTCAGCCCTGGATGGTCCTCACCAGCGCACCGCAGTCCGCGATCCATCCATCACGCTGCCTCCAAGGACTCCGACAATCCCGAGCCCCCGGCCCCCTTCAATCATGGGATGGTGCGGCTTCTCGTGGCTGGGCGGCCGCGTATAAACGTCAGGAAACAGGTGTGCCCATGCACAGAAGCGCACTCGGACCAGCGTCGGTTCGAGGAAAACCTTTATTCAGGACAGACTGCTAATGCAACCAGGAGTCAATGTGAGGGTGTGGCGCTTAGCTCCACGACGCGTTTCGGGCTCTTCCCTTCTTCTTGGTGGAGCGCCATGTTGCAGCTATGTGCCTCTGCATACTTGAGTCAAATACGCCCTCCAATGGGCCAATCAGGTAAGTCGACTCACCCAGATGAATTCTGGGAAATGCAGTGCGCATTGATTTAATGCCTCCGTAATATCGCTGCTAAAATTATCCCCATTCAGCCCTGGATGGGCCTCACCAGCGCACCGCAGTCCGTGATCCATCCATCACGCTGCCTCCAAGGACTCCGACAATCCCGAGCCCCCGGCCCCCTTCAATCATGGGGTGGTGCGGCTTCTCGCGGCTGGGCGGCCGCGTATAAACATCAGGAAACAGGTGTGCCCATGCACAGAAGCGCACTCGGACCAGCGTCGGTTCGAGGAAAACCTTTATTCAGGACAGACTGCTAATGCAACCAGGAGTCAATGTGAGGGTGTGGCGCTTAGCTCCACGACGTGTTTCGGGCTCTTCCCTTCTTCTTGGTGGAGCGCCATGTTGCAGCTATGTGCTTCTGCATACTTGAGTCAGATACACCCTCCAATGGGCCAATCAGGTAAGTCGACTCACCCAGATGAATTCTGGGAAATGCAGTGCGCATTGATTTAATGCCTCCGTAATATCGCTGCTAAAATTATCCCCATTTAGCCCTGGATGGGCCTCACCAGCGCACCGCAGTCCGCGATCCATCCATCATGCTGCCTCCAAGGACTCCGACAATCCCGAGCCCCCGGCCCCCTTCAATTATGGGGTGGTGCGGCTTCTCGCGGCTGGGCGGCCGCGTATAAACATCAGGAAACAGGTGTGCCCATGCACAGAAGCGCACTCGGACCAGCGTCGGTTCGAGGAAAACCTTTATTCAGGACAGACTGCTAATGCAACCAGGAGTCAATGTGAGGGTGTGGCGCTTAGCTCCACGACGCGTTTCGGGCTCTTCCCTTCTTCTTGGTGGAGCGCCATGTTGCAGCTATGTGCCTCTGCATACTTGAGTCAAATACGCCCTCCAATGGGCCAATCAGGTAAGTCGACTCACCCAGATGAATTCTGGGAAATGCAGTGCGCATTGATTTAATGCCTCCGTAATATCGCTGCTAAAATTATCCCCATTCAGCAATGGATGGGCCTCACCAGCGCACCGCAGTCCGCGATCCATCCATCACGCTGCCTCCAAGGACTCCGACAATCCCGAGCCCCCGGCCCCCTTCAATCATGGGGTGCTGCGGCTTCTCGCGGCTGGGCGGCCGCGTATAAACATCAGGAAACAGGTGTGCCCATGCACAGAAGCGCACTCGGACCAGCGTCGGTTCGAGGAAAACCTTTATTCAGGACAGACTGCTAATGCAACCAGGAGTCAATGTGAGGGTGTGGCGCTTAGCTCCACGACGTGTTTCGGGCTCTTCCCTTCTTCTTGGTGGAGCGCCATGTTGCAGCTATGTGCCTCTGCATACTTGAGTCAAATACGCCCTCCAATGGGCCAATCAGGTAAGTCGACTCACCCAGATGAATTCTGGGAAATGCAGTGCGCATTGATTTAATGCCTCCGTAATATCGCTGCTAAAATTATCCCCATTCAGCCCTGGATGGGCCTCACCAGCGCACCGCAGTCCGCGATCCATCCATCACGCTGCCTCCAAGGACTCCGACAATCCCGAGCCCCCGGCCCCCTTCAATCATGGGGTGGTGCGGCTTCTCGCGGCTGGGCGGCCGCGTATAAACATCAGGAGACAGGTGTGCCCATGCACAGAAGCGCACTCGGACCAGCGTCGGTTCGAGGAAAACCTTTATTCAGGACAGACTGCTAATGCAACCAGGAGTCAATGTGAGGGTGTGGCGCTTAGCTCCACGACGCGTTTCGGGCTCTTCCCTTGTTCTTGGTGGAGCGCCATGTTGCAGCTATGTGCCTCTGCATACTTGAGTCAAATACGCCCTCCAATGGGCCAATCAGGTAAGTCGACTCACCCAGATGAATTCTGGGAAATGCAGTGCGCATTGATTTAATGCCTCCGTAATATCGCTGCTAAAATTATCCCCATTCAGCCCTGGATGGGCCTCACCAGCGCACCGCAGTCCGCGATCCATCCATCACGCTGCCTCCAAGGACTCCGACAATCCCGAGCCCCCGGCCCCCTTCAATCATGGGGTGGTGCGGCTTCTCGCGGCTGGGCGGCCGCGTATAAACATCAGGAAACAGGTGTGCCCATGCACAGAAGCGCACTCGGACCAGCGTCGGTTCGAGGAAAACCTTTATTCAGGACAGACTGCTAATGCAACCAGGAGTCAATGTGAGGGTGTGGCGCTTAGCTCCACGACGCGTTTCGGGCTCTTCCCTTCTTCTTGGTGGAGCGCCATGTTGCAGCTATGTGCCTCTGCATACTTGAGTCAAATACGCCCTCCAATGGGCCAATCAGGTAAGTCGACTCACCCAGATGAATTCTGGGAAATGCAGTGCGCATTGATTTAATGCCTCCGTAATATCGCTGCTAAAATTATCCCCATTCAGCCCTGGATGGGCCTCACCAGCGCACCGCAGTCCGTGATCCATCCATCACGCTGCCTCCAAGGACTCCGACAATCCCGAGCCCCCGGCCCCCTTCAATCATGGGGTGGTGCGGCTTCTCGCGGCTGGGCGGCCGCGTATAAACATCAGGAAACAGGTGTGCCCATGCACAGAAGCGCACTCGGACCAGCGTCGGTTCGAGGAAAACCTTTATTCAGGACAGACTGCTAATGCAACCAGGAGTCAATGTGAGGGTGTGGCGCTTAGCTCCACGACGTGTTTCGGGCTCTTTCCTTCTTCTTGGTGGAGCGCCATGTTGCAGCTATGTGCTTCTGCATACTTGAGTCAGATACACCCTCCAATGGGCCAATCAGGTAAGTCGACTCACCCAGATGAATTCTGGGAAATGCAGTGCGCATTGATTTAATGCCTCCGTAATATCGCTGCTAAAATTATCCCCATTCAGCCCTGGATGGGCCTCACCAGCGCACCGCAGTCCGCGATCCATCCATCACGCTGCCTCCAAGGACTCCGACAATCCCGAGCCCCCGGCCCCCTTCAATTATGGGGTGGTGCGGCTTCTCGCGGCTGGGCGGCCGCGTATAAACATCAGGAAACAGGTGTGCCCATGCACAGAAGCGCACTCGGACCAGCGTCGGTTCGAGGAAAACCTTTATTCAGGACAGACTGCTAATGCAACCAGGAGTCAATGTGAGGGTGTGGCGCTTAGCTCCACGACGCGTTTCGGGCTCTTCCCTTCTTCTTGGTGGAGCGCCATGTTGCAGCTATGTGCCTCTGCATACTTGAGTCAAATACGCCCTCCAATGGGCCAATCAGGTAAGTCGACTCACCCAGATGAATTCTGGGAAATGCAGTGCGCATTGATTTAATGCCTCCGTAATATCGCTGCTAAAATTATCCCCATTCAGCCCTGGATGGGCCTCACCAGCGCACCGCAGTCCGCGATCCATCCATCACGCTGCCTCCAAGGACTCCGACAATCCCGAGCCCCCGGCCCCCTTCAATCATGGGGTGGTGCGGCTTCTCGCGGCTGGGCGGCCGCGTATAAACATCAGGAAACAGGTGTGCCCATGCACAGAAGCGCACTCGGACCAGCGTCGGTTCGAGGAAAACCTTTATTCAGGACAGACTGCTAATGCAACCAGGAGTCAATGTGAGGGTGTGGCGCTTAGCTCCACGACGTGTTTCGGGCTCTTCCCTTCTTCTTGGTGGAGCGCCATGTTGCAGCTATGTGCCTCTGCATACTTGAGTCAAATACGCCCTCCAATGGGCCAATCAGGTAAGTCGACTCACCCAGATGAATTCTGGGAAATGCAGTGCGCATTGATTTAATGCCTCCGTAATATCGCTGCTAAAATTATCCCCATTCAGCGCTGGATGGGCCTCACCAGCGCACCGCAGTCCACGATCCATCCATCACGCTGCCTCCAAGGACTCCGACAATCCCGAGCCCCCGGCCCCCTTCAATCATGGGGTGGTGCGGCTTCTCGCGGCTGGGCGGCCGCGTATAAACATCAGGAGACAGGTGTGCCCATGCACAGAAGCGCACTCGGACCAGCGTCGGTTCGAGGAAAACCTTTATTCAGGACAGACTGCTAATGCAACCAGGAGTCAATGTGAGGGTGTGGCGCTTAGCTCCACGACGCGTTTCGGGCTCTTCCCTTGTTCTTGGTGGAGCGCCATGTTGCAGCTATGTGCCTCTGCATACTTGAGTCAAATACGCCCTCCAATGGGCCAATCAGGTAAGTCGACTCACCCAGATGAATTCTGGGAAATGCAGTGCGCATTGATTTAATGCCTCCGTAATATCGCTGCTAAAATTATCCCCATTCAGCCCTGGATGGGCCTCACCAGCGCACCGCAGTCCGCGATCCATCCATCACGCTGCCTCCAAGGACTCCGACAATCCCGAGCCCCCGGCCCCCTTCAATCATGGGGTGGTGCGGCTTCTCGCGGCTGGGCGGCCGCGTATAAACATCAGGAAACAGGTGTGCCCATGCACAGAAGCGCACTCGGACCAGCGTCGGTTTGAGGAAAACCTTTATTCAGGACAATCTGCTAATGCAACCAGGAGTCAATGTGAGGGTGTGGCGCTTAGCTCCACGATGTGTTTCGGGCTCTTCCCTTCTTCTTGGTGGAGCGCCACCAAATACGCCCTCCAATGGGCCAATCAGGTAAGTGCGCTGGTGAGGCCCATCCAGGGCTGAATGGGGATAATTTTAGCAGCGATATTACGGAGGCATTAAATCAATGCGCACTGCATTTCACAGAATTCATCTGGGTGAGTCGACTTACCTGATTGGCCCATTGGAGGGCGTATTTGACTCAAGTATGCAGAGGCACATAGCTGCAACATGGCGCTCCACCAAGAAGAAGGGAAGAGCCCGAAACGCGTCGTGGAGCTAAGCGCCACACCCTCACATTGACTCCTGGTTGCATTAGCAGTCTGTCCTGAATAAAGGTTTTCCTCGAACCGACGCTGGTCCGAGTGCACTTCTGTGCATGGGCACACCTGTTTCCTGATATATATATATATTTAGCAAATTGCTAAACAAATGAAGTATGACTATATTTTTTAAGTTTAAAAACGTTGTTTTGGACTTTCCAATATGTCTGCCGCACTAGAACATCTGAAAAGACCAATTGAGGGGTTAGTCCCACTTCTATTATCATGCTCTGGGTGAAATCACTTCAATGAACTTTATTTAAATCTATTCAAAACGTTCGTAGATTCGTGTGATCAAGACACTCTGCGTGTCGAAACGCGTAGCGAAGAATAAACTACTGCCACTTTGGAATACCCGTGACTCTGAGTGTGCTTTGTTTACGTGCAATTGGAATTATATATATATATATATATATATACATATATATATATATATATATTATCTACTGGCGGTCGCCAGTAGATAGTTATAGTTAGGACCGTGTTTCCATAGGAAATCTGAAAATTCTATTTTGAATAACTTTGGCGCCGGTTGACGAATCCTTGCGAATTTTTCAAAATAGGTGGGGCGCTCCGCTCAGCTCCGCTCCTACCCTGAAAGTCTCGGGGTGATTAGTCAAGCGGGGGTCGAGAAAAAAGGGGGGTCCCAAAACACGTTTTCCCGATGCATTTTTCCATAGGGAGCTTTAGTCCAAGGTACAGCCCGAACGGCTGAACAGAATTATTTAAAATTTGGGAAAGAGGTAGTCCTCAGGTCAGGGATGTGCCTTTTGAATATCTGGAGTCAATCTGTTCTGTAGTTCCTGAGAAAATTTCAGTTAAAAGTACATATATATCTATAGGCGCGCACCGTGCGCGTACGGTAAGCACACCGTACGCGCACGTTGCCGTGCGCGAGCGTAATTCTGATTGGTGGTTACATGACAGTAAACATTCCAGTCGGTCGAAATCAGGAAGTGTCGGGCACCATTTTGTGTGTCTCACACTAAAAAACAAAGGTGGAGAACGTGAAAAGGGGACAAGGTAGAGAGTTGCAGACCCCCTAGCCATTGTCAGGGGGTCCAAAAAGGACCCAGAAGTGTGAAAAATATATATATATATTTTTTTTAAATCGCGGCGTACGCGTACCGTGCGTGTACGGTACGGCGGTAAAAATTTTTTAAAAAAATAGAATTGAAAATCAAAATGAAATGTTTGGATGTTGGTTGGCTCTAATAAGAGCCGTTGTGTTCATTGAGTGTTTTTTTGGTACCTACAAGTAAGTACCGATGCAGCGTCTAAAGTTCAAGAGGAAGACTCTGTTCCCTTCATCATTGAAATGTACACCGTCTCCTCTATAAATGTCTTGCATGTTGTAATGCAAGTTGTTGTGGTATATAGAACCCATACCATAGTCTCTGAGGAAAGGAGAAACAGACTTATTGACGTGCTTTCTTGCTTTGTCAATCTGCGGACAAAATTGGTTGGACCAGTTCTACTTTTGCCTTTGGCATATATTAGAATATACAAAGGCAGTTTGTGGAAAAAGTGACATCAATTGCACAAAGGTGTCCTTAATAAGCATTTCCAGACCTACCCCAGTTAAAGTGCCTAGGTCATTTCCACCACAGTGCACAATAATAAGGTTAGGCTGTGGGAGATGTAGAAAGGTTTTCACCAAAGGCATTAATTGGTGCCACTTTAACCCTCTCTGACCAATCCATTTAATGTCTACATTTGGCAAAGCAAGGTCTTTCACAATACCTCTTTTTTCTGCAAACTTTTCACTCCAGAAGACATAGCTGGGACCTACAATCCACACTGTGAACATCTTTCAAGGAGATCTGGATGCACTCACAAGGTGTCTTTCAGTAGAATGGCAATATGAAAAGAAAGATAGATGTAAAATGGAGGCTAACATACTTTTTTTAAAAAAAAGAACTGATTCGCTGATTCAAACCATTTTACAGTTAAAACTAGGCTGTATGTTTAGATTTTTACAAGCATGTTTTGTATTGGCTCAGAAAAATGTGTACCCACAGAACATTACTTTGGATTTGGTGTTAGGTTTGAAAAGTCAAGCACTCTTGCTCTTTGGATTAGAAACATTGTGTGCTGAACTTCTGACCTCTCTGCTCACACCAGTGTTCCATGATCTGTTGCTATGGTAGCAGTCAGAAGTCATGTTGGGGGAAGGGATCATTTGGAAAGGGTTGAAATTTGCAACCAATAGAAATGTGTGGTTCCATTTGAAAAAATTGTGGGAAGCACTGTGATTTGGAGTTAACATGTATATGTGTGGAAAAAGAGAGGGAAACATTGCCATTAACTGGTTCTGGTGAGAGGAGAGAGGTGTACAGCTCAGAGATTTTGGCTCTGATAATCTGCTGTTTGAGTGCCACATTTATTTCTGAACTAACTACTTTTACAGGTGAGTTATGAATTTGAGAGGGAATGTATGTGGAGCATTTTGATATAAATAATAGAAATGTGATTCTTCTTTTAAAGTTGTTTTTCACATTTTGTGTTTTGGGAGATATTTAACTGTCTTGAAGTTGTGAGATATTATTGAGTATGTCTTCACCATAAGTTAAGGTGTACTGGTATCACCCAGGAATAATGTTTTCTGCCTAGAATCACACCATGAGTGTGTGTGCACACAGGAATTGTTGTCAGAGATTTAATTTGTGTTGCTCTGTTAGCCTTGCACTCGCAGGAAAGGGGCAGTTTGTTTTCTTGAAGTGTGATGGTTAGCATTCAGTAGAAATCACTTTCTCACAAATGAGAGGCAAATGCAAACACATTTGAAAATAGCCTGGTACATTTTCCTACCACTTTAAAAGTTGTGTTTTAAATTTTATGTTAAGGAAGATATTTAAGTGCCTTGAACATGTTAGATATTATGGAGTATGTGTTCACCATAAGTTAAGGTGTAGTGGTATCACCCAGGAATACTGTTTTCTGCCTAGAATCACACTATGAGACAGTGTGCACACAGGAATTGTTATCAGAGATTTAATTTGTGTTGCTCTTGCTCTGTTAGCCTTGCACTCGCAGGAAAGGGGCAGCTTGTTTTTTGGAACTGTGATGGTTTCTATTCAGCATAAAAAAGCTGTTTGGGCATGTGCTATTTTCTGTTTCTGAAAACTAAAATGAAAATGTGTCAGATTGTTAGAGTAATTATCACTTGCTCTACCACAGTAGTAAGTGTGCTTTCAAATTGCAAATTAAATTTCGTTTTCTGCCTAGAATCACACCATGAGTCTGTGCACACACAGGAATTGTTCTCAGAGATTCAATTCGTGTTACTCTGGTTCTTTCAGAATTGCATTCGTAGGAAAGGGGCAGCTTGTTTTATTGAACTGTGATGGCTAGCATTGAGCCCAAATTAATATGTCACAAATGAGAGGGCAATGCAAACACATTTGACAACAACATGGTAGATTTTCCTTCCACTCCTGCAAGGGGTCATGTAGTTTGTACATGTTCAAAAGTCCAATTAACCCTTACCACACATGTAGTGTTACATACATGTCTCCAATGTTTATGCAGTTGCGCAAGAATCAATGCAGATCTCTTTTGCACTTGACAGTAGACAGTCTCCAGAAGCACACTCTTAGCAGAGAGCAAGCTGTTTCTCATGTACAGTCAAGCTTACTATTCAGTGCTGTGTGGTGTTTCAGATAGCAGTGAGTAACGCTAATACATTGAACCTCACCAAGGCTCATTTCCTTTGCTAGAGTGTAGTATGTCATTCAGGTTGCACTTGTTCATGGTCTCAAAAAGCAGTTTGGGCATGTGCTGTTTTCTGTTTCTGAAAAATATAATGAAAATGTGTCAAACTGTTACAGTAATTATCACTTGCTCTACCACAGTCGTAAGTGTGCTTTCAAATTGCAAATCAAATTTCGTTTTCTGCCTAGAATCACACCATGAGTCTGTGCGCACACAGGAATTGTTCTCAGAGATTCAATTCTTGTTACTCTGATTCTTTCAGAATTGCATTCGTAGGAAAGGGGAAGCTTGTTTTATTGAACTGTGATGGCTAGCATTGAGCCCAAATTAATATGTCACAAATGAGAGGGCAATGCAAACACATTTGACATCAACATGGTAGATTTTCCTTGCACTCCTGCAATGGTCATGTAGTTTGTACATGTTCAAAAGTCCAATTAACCCTTACCACACATGTAGTGTTACATACATGTCTCCACTGTTTATGCAGTTGCGCAAGGATCAATACAGATCTCTTTTGCACTTGACAGTAGACAGTCTCCAGAAGCACCCTCTTAGCAGAGAGCAAGCTGTTTCTCATGTACAGTCAAGCTTACTATTCAGTCCTGTGTGGTGTTTCAGATAGCAGTGAGTAACGCTAATACATTGAACCTCACCAAGGCTCATTTCCTTTGCTAGAGTGTAGTATGTCATTCAGGTTGCACATGTTCATGGTCTCAAAAAGCAGTTTGGGCATGTGCTGTTTTCTGTTTCTGAAAAATATAATGAAAATGTGTCAGACTGTTACAGTAATTATCACTTGCTCTACCACACTCATTCAATGTGTCCATCCTTTTCAGACTATAGTTCGTATGGAGCCCAAAACAGGCAAATTACCTCCTTCGGATTTACAAAGAGGTTTAAAAGGAAGAGTTGTCTATTTGCCATTGGATTTGAAAAAAAATATGGAAACTATTGATGCAGATAGATTGGAAACTGAACCATTAGTTATTTTGGTTAATGGAGTACCAACAAAGAACAAGAAAATTTGGCAGGAGCTGGTAGATGTACGAAAAGTACAAAGAGCAAATTTATATTTGAAAAGAAATAATAAATGGCATGAAACAATTTATATGGATGAAGATGAAGAAGTTTTACTACCAGACTCAGGAATACCAGCTGGGCAAATTGAAAAAGTGGATAAGTCAAAAGAAGAAGAAATTTATGAACATTTCAGCATACATCCTCTTCATTCAAAAGAAGTTACGGCAAACACTATTGATCTGTTTCAGATGAAAAAAGCACAAGAAACTCCCGTGAGTGTATGGGAGGAGAGCTTGGAAGCTCGTTGTTTTCCCCAGCTGTTTCCTACAGGAAATGGTGGACGATATGATGAGCGTCCAGTACAGATTCCTGCTTCTGAGTATCGGACTACAAGATTATATGCAGAAGATCCCAGATTTCGTCAAAGTATTCCTTATTTGTTCCATCTTTTATTTGAAAGTGACTTGTCAGCACTATCTTATGCAGTAAATCACATTTTGAAAACTGGAGTACATCTACGTAATGTGTCTGCAAAGGATTTTATGAACAAAGTGCAACAGCGAGATGATCATTTGGAATCTCAATTGATTAATCTAATGGCTTGTCAGCGTGGGACAAATGAATATTGGTACCGACACCATGGAGAATTGAAGTGTATGTTACGGAATTTAGGAACTCATACATGGTTTCTCACCCTAAGCTGTGCTGAGTACGCTTGGGATGATCATCTGGATTTTCTTCAAGAGGCAAATTCAAATATTGAAAACATCCAATACAAGGCAGCAGGAGAATTGTGCTCATTGGATCCGGTTAATGCTTGCAGATATTTCAATCATAGATTTGAGGCTATGATGTCCTTCATCTGCAATAAAAAAAATCCACCTCTTGGAGAAGTTGTGGATTTCTTTTGGAGAAAAGAGTACCAAGCAATAGGTGCTCCTCATATTCATATGCTGTTGTGGATCAAGGATGCCCCAAAATTTGGAACAGATTCTGATGATGCAGTTTTAAGTTTCATCGAAGGATATGCAACATGTGCTATACCTAAAAGCACAGAAGAGAAACACTTAAAAGAGCAAGTTTTACGTTTCCAAAGTCATCGGTGTGGAAAATACTGTTGACGAAAGTACAAGAGTAAAGAAAAATTCTACACAAAATGTCGATTTGGATTTCCACGACCTGTTCTTTCAAAAGGAAGAGTCAACAGTTTTATGTCAGCTGTGCGACATACTATTACAAGAAAATCGCCTAAAATACCTACAACCTAAGAAGAAAAGAAGAGTCAAAATATATAAATGACTACAACCCAGTCATTTTATCCATGTGGAATGCTAACATGGATATTCAGTATGTAGCTGACAATTCTATTGCTGTTGCTCGGTATGTCACATCTTACATCAGTAAATCTGAGAAAACGGAATTGAAGGAAATGTGGGAAGAGATTTCTCATGAGAAGACTGTCAGTAAAAAGCTATACAGTTTCAGTTTAAAGATGTTATCGCATCGAGAAATTGGATCCTACGAATGTTCAGATAGGTTATCATCTGCAAGTCTGTACTCCAAATCCAGAAGAATAATTTGGGTAAGTTTAGGCCTTGCAGGAATGCGAAATCGGGTACTGAAATCTGTTGGAGTAATTGAATATTTGGCAGAGAATGACCCGGAAAGTACAGATATTTTGAAATCAAACATGTTGGACACATATTACCCAAAAAGAAGTCGTCATCTTGAGAACATGTGTCTCTATGAAGTGCTGCAGAACTACATTTTTACACGGAAAGCCACAGAAGACATCAACAATGGAAAATATAAAGTCATTGGTGAGGAAGGATGTTTGGTGAAGCAAACAAAAGGAAGCTTGATTAATCACAGGAAGCTGAGTTGCGACACTCCTGACAAAAAGGAATTTTACTACTTAGCACTTTTACAGCTGTTTAAACCATGGCGTTCAGAGGATGAATTACTTGGAGATTTTCACAGGTATGAAGATTCCTTTAATGCATGTAAAGATACGATTGAATGCAGTACTTTCACAAATTATGTGCAAATGTTAAATGAAGAAATTGAACAGGAAGCTACAATTGCAGCTGAAGTAGCTAGAGACAGTTCTCAAGACAGCCAAAGTTCTGGAACACTCAGTCAAGATCCCCTAGGACAACCAATCGTAGAAAATGAAGCTGCAATAGCAATGACTGAAGTGGAAACAGCTATGAATCAAGCTCAGTAAGATTTAGTAGACTTAACATATTTGGAACAGCAACTGAATGAAGAACAAAAACAAATTTATGAAGAAGTCACAAAAAAAATTGATCATGGATTACTACATGAAAAGAAAGAGTGCTCATGTGCATCATTTGAACCAATCAGGATGTATGTGAGTGGACAAGCTGGAACTGGAAAAAGTTTCTTAATTAAAGTCATCCGAAGCTACCTACAGCAGAAAACAGATTCAACTTTGTCTTGTGTTGTTACTGCTCCAACTGGGTTAGCAGCATATAACATAAAAGGAATTACCCTACATCGCTTGCTAATGTTACCAGTGGATCATGAGAACAAAAAAGGATATCACAAGTTAACAGGAGAAGCATGCTTCGAAGTTTCAAGAGTGTTGAAGAAGGTGCAAGTTCTCATTATTTTTTTTTTAAAACCATTTTTATTAGTTTTCTTGTAAGCAAACCAACAAGACACTTGAAACATTACGTTGCCCATCATTTCTGCTAACAACATATACCACCTGGCAATACATAAGTGGATCACAGACCAGCACATTGCCGCATAGCCGGTAACAGTCCCTAGCCCCTCCGTCCCTGGGGCCTCCCCATTAGTCCGAGTCCGAGGATTCATCTTGTGACAGCGATGGAGGGGTGCATAGTTCTCCTCTGAATTTGTTCCACGCCCCACAAACCTTGTCCCACTTTCGGGGGCATCCCCGCCTGATAAACACAGAGCGTTCCGCAAACATTGCTGCATCCATGTCCCTTCCCCATGCGGCCAGCGTTGGTCCCCTCTCCGCCCCCCATTTTTGGGCTATGTTCCTTTTAGTCGTTATGATCCCCAGTGTCACCCAGTTCTGCGCCTGCCGGCTGAGGTCATTGGGCTCCCACACATTTAACAAGCATCGCCGGGGCTCAGGCACCAATGACACTCCGCACACCTGCGACATCGTCCTCATCACTCGTCTCCAGAAGTCTTGGATGACTGGGCATTCCCAAATAGTGTGGTAAAAGGTCCCCACCTCCCCTCAACCACGCAAGCAGAAGGGGTGCACCGCTCTACCCATTTTGTGCAATAAATGTCTGGTGTAGTACGAGCGGTGCAGGATCCGAAGCTGCACCAGGCGCAGCCTTGAGGGGATACCCGCCTCCCGCGGCTAGGCCAGCGCCTCACGCCATTCCGGGTCATCAAATTCCCCGACCTCCTCTGCCCACCTATCCCGAAGGGGCCCCATGGGGTCCGTCAGGTTATTAATGAGCTTGCGGTATGTGAGGGACGTAGCCTTCTTGGGAATGTATTCCGTCAGTAGCCTATCGTCCAGCGGGGATGACTCCGGAACCTCCTGTCCGGGTGTCAGATGCGTCATCAGGGCGTGTTTAATCTGAGTGTATCTGAACCACTCCGAAGGAGCGAGCTCATATTGTTGCTGTAGCCGCGTGAACTGGACGATTGCCCCCTTGTGCCACATGTCACCTAATACCGAAATGCCGATGGAGTCCCAGGCATCGAACCCTTTACTGCCCCTCAGCCGCCCCAATTGTTTAGTATCCCAAAGAGGTGTGAGTTGAGTCAGTACTCCCCGCCATCCGAGTTTAGCCTGTGCTGCGTGCCAGATAGACACCGTCTGCCGCAAAGGGCCGATCAGCTTCGGTGCCAATCGTCCATCATATAAAGAGGACAGCATACCCCTCTCACCTAGGATGTCTCTGTCTGCCCTGAACGCCGGATCAGACTGTGGCGCATGGAGCCATTGGTTAATCACCTTCAGTTGGGCTGCCCAATAATAGAGCTGGATGTCCGGGAGCGCAATTCCCCCGTCGTACCACCCACGAACCAGTTTGGTTTGCGCAATGCGTGCCGGCTTGTTACCCCATAACAGGCTGGAGACTTGCGCTGCTATCGTTCGGAAGTAGGCCGGAGGCACCGGGTACGGCGTGTTTTCCAGTACATATAGGAAACGTGGCAGAGCCATCATTTTGAAGAGCGCCGCCCTCCCCAGCAAAGTCAGTGGCAGTGCTCCCCAGTGAAGCACATCCCGCTTGAGGCGGTCCAGCGGGAGGCTTAAATTGCGCCGAAAAAACTCCGCCGGATCCAACGTGATATGCACCCCGAGATATTTAAACGAGCCGTCTGCCACCTGGAGTGGACAACCCATCGGTAAGCGGGGGGGGTGGCCATGCAACACAAATAGGACCGATTTAGACCAATTTATCGTATATCCCGACGCCCGGCCAAAAATCTCGCAGATATTAAGCAACGCCAGTATAGAGCTGCCAGGGGAGGACAGATCCAGTAGCACGTCATCCGCGTATAGAGAAACGCGGTCCTCCCAGCCATCCGTCCACCTGAGGCCCCGTATCATGGGCTCCCAGCGTATCCACGCCGCGAGCGGCTCAAGCACCAGGGCGAAGAGCAGTGGTGAGAGGGGGCAGCCCTGTCGAGTCCCTCGCGTCAGGGGGAAGTCCTCCGACATATGCCCATTGGCCGTGACATGCACCAGTGGGTTAGTGTAGAGGAGTCTGACCCAGGCACAAAATTTGGGCCCGAAGCCCAGATGTGACAATACCGCAAAAAGAAAGGGCCACTCAACCATGTCGAACGCCATACGCGCATCCAGGGAGAGAAGCACCGCCGGCTCCCGCACGCGTCCCGCCCGGGCCAGTACCCCGTGTAGGCGTCTTAGATTGTGGGATGTACTTCTGCCGGGCATAAAGCCGGATTGATCTGGGTGCACAATTTCAGACAGATATGGCGTCAGCCTGATAGCCAGTAGCTTAGCGAGGATCTTGGCCTCCGCATTTATTAGTGATATGGGACGGTAGGAGGTGCATTGCGCAGCGGGTTTACCTGGTTTTGGAACCACCACAATGGTGGCCGTGCGCTGATCTAACGGAAGCTCGCCCTCGTGCAGGCTGTGAGTGAACATATTTAGTAAGTGTGGGGCCAGCGTCTCGGACAATCTTTGGTAGAGCTCAATCGGTATGCCGTTGGGCCCCAAAGCCTTACCGGGCTGCAACGCGCCAATAGCCGCCTGGAGTTCCTCCACCGTGGGCTCAGCCTCCAAGGCCTCCCGAGCCGCGGGGGATAGTGTGGGCATCTGAATGTCTTTGATGTATGTTAATGCCTCTTCCACCGTCATGGAGGAAGCGGAGGCATAAACCCCTCGGTAATGCTCCGCTAGGGCACGCACGATGGCGCGCGGGTCGGACGTTGTCCGGTCCTCCGCAGTGTCAAGCCGCGCAATCCACCGGGCGCCACTGTCGCGGCGGTCAAGCCACACCAGCAACCTTCCCGTTTTATCCCCAACGTCGTAAACTGTATGCCGCGAGGCCTCCAAGCGTTGTCTGGTGCGCTCCGCGAGGTGCTCTCTTACTTAATCTGCGCCAGTTGCAGGTCGCGGGAGGCCGCGGGTGAGGGGTCCCGGGCTTGGCGGGCCTCCGCCGCCTGAAGCTCACGCTCCAGCGACTCCAGCTCAGACTGTTGCCCGCGTTTGTGTGCCGCGACGGAAGCCATAGCCTGCCCCCGAACCACCGTAGGGGAAGACACAGAGGCGGCATTTTCTTGGAAATAAAGGCTCGTCGCCTTCCGTATGGACTTATTAATCTCGGGGAGCCGTAGGTAACCGGGACGCAGCGGATAAATACGGCGACGCATCAAGTGGTGTGTCGTGTAGTGCAGGAGCAGCGGGGAGTGATCTGATATGCCTCGCGGTCTGATTTCTATGTCGTCAATGTTTTGGACACAACCAGCCGATCCCAGGAAGTAATCTATGCGAGTCAAACTATTGTGCACCCCAGAGTGGTACGTGAATTGCTGTGTCGTCGGGTGATGCAACCGCCACAAATCCGTCAGCCCGAGCGCCTCCACAAAGCTCGCAAGGCGTGAAACGCCCCCGCCTCGGGGCCGTGGGGGACAGCGATCATTGAGGTCGCTCATTACCGTATTAAATTCACCACCCAGTATCACCTCCCCCTCCGGTAGTGCCATCAGGAAGCCACTAAGCGCCGGGAACGCCACAGCCTGTAGCTCAGGCGGAATATAAACAGACACAATGTTAAGGGGCCGTCCCTCCCATTGGGTGTGGATCGCTGCAAAACGCCCCGACCCCTCCGTGTGAACGCTGTGCACAATTAGATGGGACTGTCGGCGCACCAGTATGCCCACCCCCCGCGATCCGGAAGTAAACTCCGAGTGTGCCACCATCTTGTACCCCCACCTGTCTAGGGCTTTGCTAGCGGTGCCAACCAGATGGGTTTCCTGGAGTAGGACCACCGTCGGGGCGCACCTCTTAATACCGTGCAATACCAGGCCCCGCTTGATTTTGTCGCCTAAGCCCCGCACGTTCCACGTGAGCATTGAGAGAGGCCGCACTGGGGTCAGATTGGCCTCAGACTGCGTATCGCACTCTACCCCGGACATTACGGTGGTTGGGGCGGGAAGCTGTGAGTCTCGCGGATGTACTGCTGTGGGGCATGTGTATTACAGTGAAAGCGTGCATCATGTGTCGCAAGTGCCAGTGCCAACAAAAACCAAAACCTATAAAGAAAACAAGAAAACAATCCCCAACCCCCACCCCCCCTCCCTGCCTCCCTGCCATACGGACCTGGAACTGCCCGCCACCCCAACTCAGCAGAGTGCTCGAACCCCATAACCCCAAACAGTACTTGCGTGCAAAGGAGCGGGAGGTCCGAGGAAGACCAGTACCTCCCCTGTCCCAAGGTCCCATAGGTTATACAGTCAAACAACGTGAGATAGGCCACTCCAGCGCCGGTAGGTCTCTGAGTGCATTACAGTTCAGTAGGCCGGGGAAAACCTCAGCCCAGACCTCATCCGGCAGATCCCTCCTCCATCTCTCTCGTCTGCCGCTGTCGACCATCAGGATCTTCAGAGCCCCCAGACTGCCTTCTGCGCCGGTCCGAACGCCCGTTACCCTTGACGCGCTGCCATCCCTCCAGCCAGTCATGCGCCTCCTCCGGCGTGTCAAAGAATTTGGTGGTCCCATCCGCCACCACTCGGAGCCGCGCCGGGAAAAGCATGGCATAGGGGAGCTCACGTGCCCGCAGCTTCTTTTTGACTTCCAGGAAGCTCCTCCGCTGCGCCGCCACTGCCGCCGTGTAGTCCGGGAAGAAGGACACAGTGGAGTTCTGGAGACGGATGGGCGGCGCCACCCGCGCCGCCTGGAGAATGGCGTCTCGGTCGCGAAAGTTAAACAGGCGAGCCAGCACCGGCCTCGGAGGCGCGCCCACCTTCAGCCGGCCACCAGGTACCCTATGGGCACGCTCCACCGAGAAAAAGGCCGAGAGGCCCCTGGGCTGCAGTTTAGACTTCACCAGCTCCTCCACGTACAGGACCATGGCCGGGTGCCCCTCACTTTCAGGAATCCCAGTTATGCGCACATTGTTACGTCGCGAGCGCCCTTCTTGGTCATCCAACCTGGCCGCCATGCGTTTGTTCTCCGCTTCCAGTTGCGAAACCTTCTGCAGGAGATAGCTAGAGTCTTTCGTTAGGGTGGCCGTCACTTGCTCCACATCTGTGACCCTGGCTGACATTTTTTAAAAGTCCGCACGGAGAAGGGACACATCCGATGAGATTGAACCCACAGTGGACTGCACCTGTGTCAGAGTAGCCATGATATCCTCCAGCGTCACTTTTGGCGTCTCTGACTCCGTCGCCATCCGCTCAGTGCGCCCCGCGCGGTCTGACAGCGAGGAGGGGGGGGTCCTTGCTGTAGGAGAATTTGTCCAACTTGCTCTGCTGGCCTCCTCGGGCCCCCTTTCCGCCCATGGCCGCGTCGGGCCGCGTCGCCAGACCGTCGCTCCGCCCGCCACCAGTCAGCTGTCGCAACGCGGGGCCCCGATCGGGCACCAGTATCACCAGGCCAGCAGCGGAGTCGATCCCCACCACAGGGCAGACCCCCGGGTATAGTCTATTAGTCCAGGGCCAGTTTCCCCAGCAGCCCAGGGCCCAACACCAGGCAGATCCGCCGTCAGCAGCCCTACCCTCCCCGGCTCAGCAGAAGGGGGGGGGGCCGCCTCACAGAGCCTCTTCGCCGATCGCCGGCAGTTCCAGCAGCCAATTTCGTGGGCCAGCAGCAGCGCCGGGGACCAGGGCGCATCGGAGCACGTCTCCAGCCCCACACGCCAGGCGGACCGTCAGTCCGGTAAAGAATTGAATACGGGGCTGTGCGCCCCACCGCTGCCCAGATCTCGCCTCCACCGGGCTAACCGACGCACCATGGGTAGGGGGAGAGCCGCTCAAAGCGCGAGGAGCGCGCTACCGTGCCCGGTCCGCCCCGAGCCTGCAGCCTCCACCGAGCGGTCCGGATCGTCAGCACCGCACCCGGGCCACTCCAGCGACCCGAGGCCCCGGTCTGGTAGGCCGTAACCTTCCGGAGCTCGCCGATCGCGTTAGGAGCCACGGAGGGATTCAGGAGCGGGAGCAGGCGAGGTCGCTTCGCCTCCGCTCCCCGTGTCTCGACCTTGGGAGTGTAGAGAGTCGCGGATCAGTAGACGGATGCGAGGGGAGTCGGTTTCACCCTCGGAGCTCGCTTAGGCTGCGGCCATCTTGCTCGGCAGCAAGCCACGCCCCCCTCGCAAGTTCTCATTATTGATGAGGTAAGCATGGTATCAAACTTAATGCTTGCCTTTGTGCATTTAAGAATGCAGCAAATTCTAAAGAGAGACTATGACGTGTTATTTGGAGGAAAACATGTTATAGTTTTTGGGGATCTTCTGCAGCTCACTCCAGTTAAAGGACAACCAGTGTTTAATACTGTGACACATGAAGACACAAAGAAGTCATTCGGAAGTATTGGTAATGCGAATATTTGGTCATTCTTTGAGTACAAAGAACTCACTACCAATATGAGGCAAGCAAACGATGAAGATTATACAAGTATTCTGAAAGACATCAGAATTGGACTACTTACAGAAGTTGGCAGAGAAGCATTACAGAGTCGGATGCTACATAATTTATTTCCAAATGAAGAAATAGTTGCAGAGAAAATATACCAGAACATTGCAGAAAAAAATACTGTAATCTGCTTAATGCCAACACTACGTGAATGCTCGATATTCAATGAGGAACTTTTGAAATTGGAAAAGGAAGAGATTAAGAAAATGGAAGCAGTGGACAAAATTCAGCATGAAGGAATTACTATTACATTAACAGGCAAACTGAAAAATAAATTGGATTCTCTAGAGAAGAACATTTCGAAAACAGCTGGATTAGAAAAAAATCTTTATGTTTGTATGAACTGTCGAGTATTTTTAAGAAGAAATTTGGATGTAGAAAAAGGTTTAGTGAATGGAGCTATGGGTAAAGCTGTGGGTTTTGTGAAATACCAGAAAAAAGATGGAATTGAATTTTTAAAAATAAAATTTGATCAGATTGAAGAGGTTAAAGACATTTGTTGTTGTTCAGTACGTTTCTTGCTTGTGAAAGACTTATATGTATGTAGGAAGCAGTTTCCGTTTTCTCTAGCATATGCTGTAACTATTCACAAATCTCAAGGATTAACTGTAGATAGTGCTTTTGTAAACATTGGTTCAACTGTGTTCAAAGAAGGTATGGCATATGTTGCTTTGTCACGAGTGAAAACATTATCTGGTCTATTCATGATAGACTTTGATGACTCAAAAGTTAGTGCTGATGCAAACTGTGTAAAGGAATATAATAGATTAAGAAGAAGCTATGCTCCTCATTTAGGTCAGTATCCTGTGTTTGAAAAACGTGTTGTTTGTCGGAAAAGGAGAATTGAGAATATCTGTAATGAGGATGTACAGAAGAGAAAACAAAAGGAGAGTGATGTGATTGCAAGCAAAAAGAAAAAGGACAATGCTGAAGAAGTTGTTGGTTGTCATTTTGAAAATAGCTCTGGTGTCAACTGCTACGCTAATGTAGTGCTGAATGTTGTATTTTATCTTGAAAGTTTGCAAGAGCAGATAATACTAAATCATGAAAAAAGATTCTGTTCTCTGCTGAGATTTCTTTTTGAGAAGCTGAGTAATGATAAAACTAAAATAGAAAGTGCTTCTGATGTTAGAAAACTTTTAGATGTATGTTCAGGAAGTACACAGTTTACTCAAAATGTCCAGCAAGATGCACAGGAATTCTTGATGTATATTCTTATGGTACTGGAAGAAGAAGGGGTAGAAATAGAAAATATGTTTGGTCTCTCTTATAAATGGGAACATAGTTGTGAAAACTGTTTCAACACATGCAGCTCTAATGTTGATTCTGAAAGGTTCATATATTTAACATTACCAGAGAGTCAATCAGTCACATTAAGTAAATTAGTTAAAGATGCCAATCACAGCATGGAATGTTCAAAATGTAAATCAGACATGTTTTCAACATTATTTTTAAAGAAATATGGACAGTATGTAATTTTAATGATGCAACGTTGTAGAGCTGATGGAACAAAATTGGACACTTCTATAAAGAAGTTTGTAGGAAAACAATTATCAATATCAGGAAAAACTTTTGTTGCAGTTGCAATAATTTTCCATGATGGACCTTCGATAACTTCTGGTCATTACACAGTTTATCTTAAATGTGAAAAAGGCTGGACACTGTGTAACGATTCACAATTAATTTTCAAGCAACGTTTGCCTGCAGAATTACCAAATTCCTATTTATTTTTTCCAAAACCAAAATTTTAGATACAAATTGCAACATCTGAACAAATCATTTTTTGCGATTTTATTGGATTACCTTTGGATATTTCATCCAAAAAGAATTTAAAAATTACCATTTGGCCTCATGGAAAGGTAAAAATTTCTCTTGTGGACTTCTTTGACAGATATTATTTGGGTGTATGAGCTTAAGCAACAAGATTTACAGACGTTATTTATTGCAAATAGTTATTGTTGTTAGATGATATTTTTATTATATATATTATATTTCTATCAAGGTATGTTTTACTGAGAAGAGATTCAGGGCTTTTTTTAAACAATCTTTCAGATTGTTAATTTTTTTGCCCGCTGTTAAGTGATGAATGCAATTTGTTTCACAATTTGCAGTGAAATTAAATATATTCTGAAAACAGCAAAAAAAGGGCAAAACATGTCTTTGTTAAATATGAAAATATGTGTACTGTATTCTAAAATGTATTGTTAAATATTAATACTTTTTTTCTTTTGTTACAGATTGAGAAAGAAATTTTAGGAAAATTAATGCTTTTTTCTAGCAATTAAAAAAACCATTTAATGATAATTAAGTTGGTCAGGTAAGTTTGAAATATCTGTATTTATCACACCTTTACTTTCGTATTCCCTTGTTTTCACTTCTCCTCACTCTGCTTTTGTCATTTTCCTTGTGGTCCCTCAAGTACATTGAAGAGTGAAATAAATATTTTATTTATTTATTTATTTATTTAAAACGGTGAGCGCACGGTAAATTTAAAAAAAAAAAACTGATAAAATAAATTTTAAAAAATTGTGAGGTAGGGTGGCTCTTAAAAGAGCCCTTGTGTTAATACAGGGACAGAGGAAAGAAAGAATGGGAATATTAGAAGGGACCGCACTTGTGCTGCTCAATCTTATTGTCTATTAGAGGAATACTAGATTCCCCCATAGCAATAAGAGAGTAACAAGTGTTGCACCTTATATGTACTCTCTGAAACCGAGGGTAGATGTCCAGAGGAGCAGAAGAGGGTGATGCTCCCACTGCAGAGGAAGTGCTCGGCTGAGCTGCCGAAGATGTACTTGGCTGAGCTTCTGCGGATGTGCTCGGGTGACTTACTGGAGTGTTTGCTTCAGTATGTCGAGCAAAAGTCCTGGGATGTACATCCCTAATGTGTCTAAACATAGAGTAATTTCCAAAGGAATACTTCTTCCTTGGATTTCCTCTAGATAAGACACGCTCACAAGTGAGCAGGTGACTAATGGAGCATTTACTTTTTTCTGCCCCTCTGGAAATGTGAAATATTCCCAGACAAAAGAATTCTTCTGTTTCCTCCTTCTCTGTCTGATGATGCTGCTGCCCTGCTCACTCCCAGAAGAGGACTGCTGCTCTGCCATTGTATCCAAACGACAATTCAGCTCCTTCTCCTAGGGAATCACAAGCAGTAATGAGGGGAATGGGTGTGGTGTTGGAAGTTTCTGGATATGAAACAAGTTTAAACCAATGAAAAGTGTTGTTTCTGGATCACATGACCTCCTGTGCGCGCTCCGTACGCTTACCGTACGCGCAGGGTAAAAGTACGCATGCGCGCACGTAAGACACGCGCACATGCGCATTAGAGGCACGCGCGCATGCACGTACGGCGGTTCCGCGTAACGTGCGCGCGCGCATGCGCGTAGGGAGCAAGCGCTTACGCGTCGCACAGGAAGTACGGACGCGTACGTAAATCACGTACGCATGCGCACACGGAGCATAAATATTACGTACGCGCACCGTACATAAAGCGTACCGTGCGCGCACGGTAAAAAATCCTAAAAATAAATAAAAATAAAGGTTTGTAGAAGATATTAACTATGTTGTTCAACTATATCTAACCATTTATTTAAAAAAGGTGAACCTTTCTATATTGCAGGATACAGTAAATCAATGATTATATACATAGGTAGCATATTGTTTAAAAAAAAAAAAAGAAAAGAAAAAGAAAAAAAAAGGATTTAAAAAACCTTACAAATTCACTTAAAAAACCATAGGTTTCACACACGTTATAGTTAGGAATTAGCATTTAAAAAAACCTTGCAAATTCACTGAAAAAACCATAGGTTTCACACACGTTAAAGTTAGGAATTAGCATTTTAAAAACCTTGCAAATTCACTGAAAAACCAGAGGTTTCACACATGTTATAGTTAGCTGGACATTTCACTTGTACAAAACCATTGAAATTTCCCCGTTATAGTTAGTTCAGTTGACTATAACTCGTGCGCCCGCAATCCACTGCTGATGACGTCACATATTACATCACTCATGACATGGTCAGTGACACCACTCATGACATCACTGATGACATCTCAAAGGACATCACTGATGACATCACTGATGACATCACTGATGACGTCATCCATGTGATAAATTACCACATCTTCTCACACCCTAATATAACCTTTGATACACCGACTCAAAATTTAAGAGTTCCATTCTCAAAACCATACATAGTGCAATACCAATAACTACATACCCACTTATTAACTCTTAGGTCTTCATACACCTCCACTCACTAACCTGTACAGTCACTCATACATGGGTATATAAGTGTGTAAATGGATGATTTGTTTTTGAAAAATTGATTGTATAACTGACTGATTAAGTGTATCTTAGTGAATACATGGCTTAGTGAGTAATGTTTAAATATGTAAATATCTGTATCAGTCTCTCACTTTGGTTATAAGTGGCTGCATGGGTTGGTGAGTAGCTACATGAGTGCCTATATAGGTTATTAGTTGGTTTTTTGAGTATCTGTATGAGTGTCTGAGTGTCTGTATGGTTCGGTGGGGGGTATTACGTAGTGCATAGGTGCATGAATGAGTGATTCACTGTTTGTATGTGTTGAAGACACCATGTGTGCAGGACTGTATGGGTGGATGAGTATGTGCATGGGTGTGTTAGTTAGTGAATGACTGTCTCAATAGTGTATTTATGAGTAACAACATATGTTTTAAACTAGTATATGTGACTATTGGTGTATATAAGTGAGTATATGTGAGAGTGAGAGATTGGAAGAGTTCCTGTATGAATAAGTATGTGTTTCTATAAGTGATTGTTTAAAAGACTAAGTATGTGTAAGTTTCTGTAGAAGTAAGTGTGGTGGTGTGTGTATAACTGTATATGCAACTAAATGGATGTTTGATTCTTTATTAGCATGAGTGACTATGTGTGTGAGTAACTCTATGGATAAGTGGTGTTGTGTAACAGGATGTATAGGTGTATGAGTACATCTGATGAGTGAGTACATGTATGAGTGACTGTATAGGACTGTTGGTGAATGAGTGTATGTGTATGTGGATCTTAGAATTACTGAATAGGTTGTTGTAACTGGTATTGGTATGTCCATTGTTTTGAAAATTTTAGTTTCTATTTTTGAATGTGTGTATCAAAGGTTATATTAGGGGGAGAGGATGTCTGCCACTCTATCACAAGGATGATGTCATCAGTGATGTCATTTGAGATGTCATGAGTGATGTCATGAGTGATGTCACTGACCATGTCATGAGTGATGTAATATGTGACGTCATCAGCAGTGCATTGCGGGCGCGCGAGTTATAGTTAGCTGAAATAACTATAACGGGGGAATTTCAATGGTTTTGTATGAGTGAAAAGTCCAGCTAACTATAACGCCCCTGAAACCTATGGTTTTTTCAGTGAATTTTTAAGGTTTTTTAAATGCTAATTCCTAACTATAATGTGCCTGAAACCTATGGTTTTTTAAATGCTAATTTCTCACTATGCCTACAGAGATAGGACATGTGAAGAAAGAAGAAAAAATGCACAGAAAGAAAAAAAAGAAATGCAGAAAGAAGCAACAGAAGTCCTCAAAGACGAAGAAAAGTGCAGGAAGAAGGATAACGTGCAGAAAGAACAAACAGAAGAGCAGAAAGAAGCCTTGTTGCAAAATCATCCTGTACCCTCAACTTTTTCAGACGGATTCTGGTGGTAACTGAGTCTGACTAACCAGTCCTAGAGCCAGTGCTATGTTGAAAGACACTCAGAATACAGTGAAAACACCTACATACACTATGGAACATTATGCGTTGGGGTCCCCCTGTGATTAGCATGACCTCCTCTGTAAGCCCCCAGTATATAATAGGGCAGTGGATTAAAACTACCTCTTAAAACGCGCCACAGGGCGTGTTTGCACACGTCACCTCAGGCCCCGTCCCCTCCCTTCCCCACTGTGTAAACACGCCCTGTGACCGTTTTAAGTTGGGAGATTAAGTCCCCTTGAATCCTGAGGGTCCCTAGGGTCCAACTACACCACTAGGTACCTCCAGTAAGCGCCTCAGAGCTGCGTTGCAGAGAGATGTAAAAAGAGGCACGGCCTAGACCACCTCTCTGCAACGCAGCGCAGTGGCGCTTACTGGAAGCACCTGGTGGGCTAGTTGGCCCCCAGGGTCTCTCAGGATTGAAGGGGAATTATTTCCCCAACTTAAAATGCGCCACAGGGCGTGTTTGCAGACGTTAACTCAGGCCTCGTCCCCTCCCTTCACCACTGTGTAAACAGCCCTGTGGCCGTTTTTATTTGGGAGATTAAGTTCATTTGAATCCTGAGGGTCCCTAGGGTCCAACTAGCCCACTAGGTACCTCCAGTAAGCGCCACAGAGCTGTGTTGCAGAGAGGTGCAAAAAGTGGCACGGCCTGCACAACCTCTCTGTAACACAGAGCAGTTGCGCTTACCGGAAGCACCTGGTGGGCTAGTTGGCCCCCAGGGTCCCTCAGGATTGAAAGGGAATTATTTTCCCAACTTAAAACGCGCCACAGGGCGTGTTTGCACACGTCACCTCAGGCCCCGTCCCCTCCCTTCACCACTGTGTAAACCTGGCCTGTGGCCGTTCTAAATTGAGAGATTAAGTCCCCTTGAATCCTAAGGGTCCCAAGGTTCAAACTAGCACACTAGGTACCTCCAGTAAGCGCCACAGAGCTGCGCTGCATAGAGGTGTAAAAAGGGGCGTGGCCTCTGAACACCTGTCTGCAATGCAGCTCCCTGGCGCATACTGGAGATACCTGTTGGGCTAGTTGGCCCTCAGTGACCCTCAGTATTGAAGGGGAATTAATTCCCCAATTTACAACTGGCCAGAGGGCGTGTTTGCAGAGTGCTGCAAGGAGGGGGCGTGGCCTCCGGCGCGATGCCGGTCTTTTATTTATTTTATTTTTTTAAGAAGGAGGGCTGTGTGGCCCCCCTTCTTTTTCTAATTTATTGGCCCTGGGGACACCATCCCCCAGGACCTGCACCCTAATTTTTTTGTTGAAAAAAATTAATTTGGAAGGGTCCGTGTGGCCCCCCTCCCAAGGCCTTAATCAGCCCCGGGGACCCCAACCCCCCGGTCATAGCCTTTTTTTAAATTAATTCTTTAGGAGGGGGGCTGCGTTGCCCCCCTCCTCAGGCCACTTATGGCCCCAGGGACCCCATCCCCTGGGGCCGGCCTTTGTTTTTTATTATTTTAAAAAAAATATATATTTATAGAAACACCTAGGACATGCTGGACAAACCGTATGTACCTATCACCATGACGATTTGCGTGATATTCATTAAAAGGCGACTATGAATACAATGAATCCACGTGGAATGTATTTACACCGCTAGTGAAGCTCTGACGTGTCTGACGCCCTACCGTGCCTAATCCAGGCGCCCCCGCTGGTGGGTACTCTCCAAGTAGACACCCTTGTCGTTTATTTATACAAACATGGGTAGCTATTGACGGGCACATTTAATACACACGCACACCAAGCCATTCAAAGGGGATTCGACAAAAATTCGACCAAACTATGCAAGAAATCCCCCTCACGGTTAATAAAACACACATCCACCGCCGGATGTGTAATACTTTCTATTTTACACTCTGGAAAGGAGACGAACCTCACTTGAGAGTCACAGTATGCTCCTGGCTGAGCCCAATGCTGTGTTACACCCACCAGTGCCCGCCGAGTGCCACACACCTCTGTGTTGTATTCCACCAGCTAGTGCGCATGCTATGACACTCTCTGTACTGTAACACCACCCCGTGAATATGTCATGCCACACTTGCCTTCGCACGGGTTATATTGCCCCATCTAATGTGCCTTCCTCGATGCCTATGTTATAACGCACAGCGCTATGCCATACATATTACAATTACAATCTGGGATCCATATCTTTGTCACAGTGCATATGCAACGTTACACTCCCCAGCACATATTTTATATTACAACTTTAGAGACTAGTTAGGTTACACAACACTGCCCTGTGCATATTACACTCCAAGGCGCATATCGCATAGCACGCACTAGTGCCTGTGCTATCTCGCGCTCTCCAATGAATCTGTCATTGCGCACAATGTATTGCATATTATATTTCACGCCCCGGTTCATCTTATATCACACTTTTTGGTGTATAGTTTATACCATATACTGTATCTACTTTTCAGTTTCAATCGTGCTCTCAGGACTATGTTCTATATAACACTGCGTCCACCTACCCTTTTCACGGGCATTACATTTTGCGATGGGGGTGGAGGGGCAGGGGTTTTTTCTGCCAAGTGAGCCCGGAGTCACAGTCACAAACGTCCTCTTCTTCCTGAATAAAAGTGAGATTATGCTGCATACTTGTTCATATTTTAAGTAGTTCGCACAGACACACATTTTAAAAAAAGTTCCTAATACCCACCTTCTCTGAACAGTTAGCATGCTGCCCCATCCACCTTCTCCCTATCCTCTGTTGTCTGAATCCATGGACTAGCCTCCTCCCACCTGCCATGCATGGTCTGATGTGCTGCCACTGCCCTCCATTTAGAATGATGAACAAGTCCACTCCTCCTGCCCTCCATTGCCCAATTCTATGGCCCATTATTGACCTCCTGCTTAGCCTCTGTGCTTAGCTTGCTGCCCCTATTCTCCTTCCCCCTGCTCTCTGATGTCTTTGTGTATGCCCCTGCTCCATCCTTTTTGCCCACCATGTTCCATGGACCTGCCACTCCTATCTACTCTGAGTGTTTTGTTAAGCTGCCACTCCCCTCCCACCTGCCTAGCATTGTCAGATGACTGTAACCTGTCCCTGCCACCTCCACCCTGCCTGTCCACATGCCATGCCCCTATCCCCTTCCTCCTGTCCTCCATGGTCCATTTTACTGCCACACCCTTCTGCCCTCCCTGGTCTGTTGTGCTGCAACTGCTCCTCCTGCCTGCCCCGCGCGGTCTGTTGTGAGGTCCCCTCCCCTGAACTCTCTTGTCTGTGTCCAGGTCCTGACCCTCCCTTCTATCCTCCATGGTCATTTGTGCATGCCCCTGCACCCTCCGTCTTGCTCATCATAGCCAGTGTGCTGCCACGAACCCTCCTGCTTGCCATGCATGGTCTTCTGTGCTGCCATGGCCCCTCCCACCTTCCCTGTGTGGTCAGCTAGCTGCCCCTGACCCCCTACCACCTTCCCTCCATGGTCTGTGTGTATGCCATCATAGTCTCACTGTTGCTCTCCATGGTGTGTCTTGTTTCTAGTGCCCATCCTGCCTGACCTCCATGGTCATCTTGCTGCTCCTGCCCTGCCCCCTTGCCCCCAGCCCTCTGTTTCCATGTGCAGATCCCTATTCCCTCCCTCCTGGCTTGTCTGTTCCATTGTAATGCCCCTGATCCGTCCCTCCTGCCCTTTATGGTGTGTTATGCTGCAGCTTTCTCTCCTGTCTGCCCATTATGGTCAGCTAGCTACCATTGCCTCTTTCCCCTCTGTTCTCTGTTGTCCATGTGCTTGGTCCTGTCCCCTCCCTATTGCTTTCTATAGATTGTTGTGCTGCACTCCCGTCCCGCATGCCCTGTGTGGTGTATTGTGCTGCTGCAAACCCTGATGCCTGCCCTGTAGGGTCAGTTTGGTGCACCTCTCCATGTCCCTCCTGTCCTCTGTTATCCGAGTCCATGTCCCTACCCCAATTCCTCCTGCCTACCATGATCCAATGTACCTTACTTGCGAACATTTTGAACTTGGTAAGAGGGAGATTTTGAAAAAAAACTGGGGTATTGATATTCCCCTTTGAGTTACATTGAAAAAGAGGAGATTGTAGACAGGAGACAGATCAAATAAAGCCCATTTGAGCTTAAAAACATTGGACGTTTCCTGGCTGAAACGGGTCTGTTGGCATGTATGGTTGTACTACCACTGCCTCTTCCTTCTGTCCACAATGGTCTATTATATTGCCACAGACTCTCTTGCCAGTCCTGTATTGTTGGTTTGTTGCCCCTGCCCTCCTTTCCACTGCCCTCCATAGTCTGTTGTGCTGCCACTGCCCTTCCTGCCTGCCCAGTGTGGTCAAATTGTTGCCTCTGCACTCTCCTACCTGCCTTCAATTTTCAGAGTCCGTGCCCCTGGCCTCTGCCTCTCAACAGTATCCCAATGAACAACTAGATTGCTAACATTCTATATTTATTACAAAAGTGTGGAACGCCAGACGTCATCTTGATGTAATCAAAACTGTAATACCTAGAGCATTTCCTTTAGAAATTATATATATGAGAGAGTCTTATTTGCATCAAAATTATGGTTAGTGCTCTAAAAAACTAAAATGAGGACATATTTTCTGAGTTTTCAAATAGCGACAAAGAACTTTTAATTTATTTGTAATCTTTATGTTTTTTTATCCAGTTGACCACTTGATTAAATGTTGCACTTAGGGGAGAGGATGTGGTGTTACTTCCAGAGCTGCAGACTTTGCAACAGCTCAACATTCTGTGATTCTGGTCCAATCACTTAATCTCCCCATGTCTACAACCAAAATGAATTTGATCTTGTGTGATGTAACCAATGATCATGTAAAGCACTCCAATACCTGACAAGTCTGCACTATATAAAACTGCAAATACACAAAAAATAAGTGTTTTGCACACTTCTGTCACTGGGCTACATGTGGGCTACATCTGGGTGATATTTGTGCTGCATTTGGGCTATTTTGTCTCTGGTGGCCATCTTGGGAGATTTATTTGTTATGAAGTTTCCTAATTTCATCATTTACTGCAGTCTCCTCAGTAGGAAATGCTTTCAGTTTTTTACTTTGATTCCATCAAGAAGGTATTCAGATATGTCACACATTTGCCATAAATTCTGAACATTAGCACTCTAGTTGCTCATTAGATCACTGTAGTAAAGCTACTGCTGGTATTAAAAGTGCATGTTTCAGTCTGCATATCAGAATTTTTTTATGAAATAGAAGAGGATTTGAGAAGTCACTCAAAATGTGCCCTAATTTTTCTTTCTTCAGCACTAATTATAATTTCTATGGCAAAATGAACCCCCTCATTATGTTCCTTTTTAAATTAAATGTTTTAAGTGTTACCAGTTTATTCTAATCAAGATGGCTTCAGGTGTCATAAGTAAGACATTAAGCGCTCTAGTTGTTCTTAAGAACACTCTGGGACATTCTGTCATTGGGCTATACTTGGGCTACATCTGGGTGATATTTGGGCTACATTTGGGCTCTTTTGTCTCTGGTGGCCATCTTGGTAGATTTATTTGTTATGAAGTTTCCTAATTTCCTCATTTACTGCAGTCTCCTCAGTAGGAAATACTTTCAGTTTTTTACTTTGGTTCCATCAAGAAGGCATTCAGATGTGTCACACATTTGCCATAAATTCTGAATGTTAGCACTCTAGTTGCTCAATAGATCACTGTAGTAAAGCTACTGCTCACCAGGGAAGTCTGTTGCTGGTATTCAAAGTGCATGTTTCAGTCTGCATGTCAGAATTGTTTTATGAAATAGAAGAGGATTTGAGAAGTCAAAATGTGCCCTAATTTGTCTTTCTGCAGCACTAATCATAATTTCTATGGCAATATGAACCCCCTCATTTTGTTCCTTTGTAAATTAAATGTTTTAAGTGTTACCACTTTATTCCAATCAAGATGGCTTCAGGTGTGCCATACTTTTGTCATAAATAAGACTGTTAGCGCTCTAGTTGTTCGTTAGAACACTCTGGGACATTCTGTCATTGGGCTATACTTGGGCTACATCTGGGTGATATTTGGGCTACATTTGGGCTCTTTTGTCTCTGGTGGCCATCTTGGGAGATTTATTTGTTATGAAGTTTCCTCATTTACTGCAGTCTCCTCAGTAGGAAATACTTTCAGTTTTTTACTTTGGTTCCATCAAGAAGACATTCAGATGTGTCACACATTTGCCATACACTCTGAAGGTTAGCACTCTAGTTGCTCATTAGAGCACTGTAGTAAAGCTACTGCTCACCAGGGAAGTCTGCTGCTGGTATTCAAAATGCATGTTTCAGTCTGCATGTCAGAATTTTTTTATGAAATAGAAGAGAATTTGAGAAATCAAAATGTGCTCTAATTTTTGTTTCTGCAGCACTAATCATAATATCAATGGCAACATGAACTCCCTCATTTTGTTCCTTTGTAAATTAAATGTTTTAAGTGTTGCCACTTTATTCCAATCAAGATGGCTTCAGGTGTGCCATACTTTTGTCATAAGTAAGACTGTTAGCACTCTAGTTGTTCGTTAGAACACTCTGGGACATTCTGTCATTGGGCTATACTTGGGCTACATCTGGGTGATATCTGTGCTACATTTGGGCTCTTTTGTCTCTGGTGGCCATTTTGGGAGACTTATTTGTTATGAAGTTTCCTAATTTCCTCATTTACTACAGTCTCCTCAGTAGGAAATACTTTCAGTTTTTTACTTTGATTCCATCAAGAAGGCATTCAGATGTGTCACACATTTGCCATAAATTCAGAATGTTAGCATTCTAGTTGCTTATTGGATCACTGTAGTAAAGCTACTGCTCACCAGGGAAGTCTGCTGCTGGTATTCAAAATGCATGTTTCAGTCTGCATGTCAGAATTTTTTTATGAAATAGAAGAGAATTTGAGAAATCAAAATGTGCTCTAATTTTTGTTTCTGCAGCACTAATCATAATATCTATGGCAACATGAACTCCCTCATTTTGTTCCTTTGTAAATTAAATGTTTTAAGTGTTACCATTTTATTCCAATCAAGATGGCTTCAGGTGTGCCATACTTTTGTCATAAGTAAGACTGTTAGCACTCTAGTTGTTCGTTAGAACACTCGGGGACATTCTGTCATTGGGCTATACTTGGGCTACATCTGGGTGATATCTGTGCTACATTTGGGCTCTTTTGTCTCTGGTGGCCATTTTGGGAGACTTATTTGTTATGAAGTTTCCTAATTTCCTCATTTACTACAGTCTCCTCAGTAGGAAATACTTTCAGTTTTTTACTTTGATTCCATCAAGAAGGCATTCAGATGTGTCACACATTTGCCATAAATTCAGAATGTTAGCACTCTAGTTGCTTATTGGATCACTGTAGTAAAGCTACTGCTCACCAGGGAAGTCTGCAACTGGTATTGAAAGTGCATGTTTCAGTCTGCATTCAGAATTTTTTAATGAAATAGAAGAGGATTTGAGAAGTCACTCAAAATGTGGCCTAATTTTTCTTTCTGCAGTACTAATCATACTTTCTATGGCAAAATGAACCCCCTCATTTTGTTCCTTTTTAAATTAAATGTTTTAAGAGTTACCACTTTATTCCAATCAAGATGGCTTCAGGTGTGCAATACGTTTGTCATAAGTAGGACTGTTAGCGCTCTAGTTGTTCTTTAGAGCACTCTGGGAAGTTGCAGTAGAACACAAAGGAATCAACTGACAGTCTCTGCCCTTGTTGGATGTACATGTTTTACTGAGAATGTCAGACTTCATTCTCACATGACTGAGAAAGATAATGTGAATTTACAGAAAATATGCTCTCAGTTTAGCTTATAGATCACCTTCCAAACCTCTGTGGGAAAAGCATGAGAAAATAGTTTTCTCTCAAACATGATTCATGATATCACAGCAGAAGGCTTTTTCACATGGTAAAATCACCTTAGAACACACCACAATTCCTAAAATGAGTATGGTACCATCAACAAATGATTTATAATGTAACTAAAGTCTTAAAACCTTCTATTAACTGCAATGCTTTTTAATGAGGTGCTATCATGTATATTGGTCCCAAGATGGCTGCCAACACTTCTTGGATGAAGTACTGACAGCCAATCAGATCTCACGATGAGATGTGTGTGGTTAGGCTCCGCCCAGATATATCTATCTTTTTAACTCTAATTTTCTCAGGAACTACAGAACGGATTTACACCATTTAAGCAAAAGGCACGAGTCTGAACTGAGGACTACCTCTTTGCCAAATTTGGTGTCATTCCGTTCAGCAGTTCGGGCTGTAGCTGCGTCAATAGGTCCTATGGGAAAATGCATGGGGAAAATGCGTTTTAGGACCCCCCTTTTTTCTCGGCCCCCGCTTGACGAATCACCGTGAAACTTCCAGGATAGGAGCGGACCGGAGCTGGCAAAAAGTTTGGAAAATTTTGCGAAGATTCGTCAATCGGCGCCAACGTTATTCCAAATAGATTGTTGCGGATTTCCTATGGAAAATAGGTCCTAGCTATAACTACCTACTGGCGACTGCCAGTAGTTAATATATATATATATATATTATATATATATATATATTACCTACTGGCAGTCGCCAGAAGGTAGTTATAGTTGGCGCCGATTGACGAATCTTCGCAAAATTTTCCAAACTTTTGGCCAGCTGAACAAGGACACAGCCCAGTGTCCGAAACGCGTCTGAGGCAGCACCGTTTGTACACATGAAATGAAATAAAATCCTGGCAACAGCAGAGTAAAGTGTTCGTGTTCCTGTCTTCGGTGCGATGATGCACTAGGGAAAAGCGGAATTGATATATGTATATATATGTATATATATATATATATATATATATATATATATATATATATATATATATATATATATATATATATATATATATATATATATATATATATATATATATATATATATGTCTCAACAGATTGCTGTGAGCAGCCGCTCACCCTCCTTCCGACGCCGGTGCCAGCAGCAGTCACAGCACCGCTAATTATATTTCCCACACGGAAAACTTCTTTCAGGATAACGAAAAAACTTTCCAGCGGCACACCATAAGACGAGTCCAATAAAGATTTATTGTCTTACAAAACAAACAGTACTGTTTGTTTTGTGAGACAATAAATCTTTATTGGACTCGTCCTATGGTGTGCCGCTGGAAAGTTTTTTCGTTATCCTGAAAGAAGTTTTCCGTGTGGGAAATATATATATGTATATATATGTGTATATACATATATACTTCTGAGGACAGAACCCACATCTAGAAGGAATTAAATCCTCATTGCTTTATTTGGTTTGTGCAATTGTAACTGCTCTATCTTTCCTACTTGAATAAAGTCCAAACAATCATTTTTTGGGGAATCTTAGTGCCATATTGTAGCTACGTTTTAAGTCAAGTACCGCCAGGTGTAGGCGAACTTTGTAGTCTGTACTGAGGAAGTCAGCAGCTTCATGCAAATTAGGGATTATCCGAGTTGCTCATAGATTATTAGAGGTTCTTTATGTCCTAAAATGAAGCTTAAGTTACTACTAAAATAGCTTTATCATGCCACACCAGGAGCAATGATGATACAACAGAGAGGCATCATGCATGGAATTTACACCAAGACGGCTAGACAGAGACTACAAGACCACACAGGATGGGACACAGTTATTGCACAATTTAGCTATCCTTGGTTATTCAAGAGTGCAGAGGGAGTGCTTGGCTCTCCATTTGGAGTAAGTAGTACCTCAGTCCTGTGGACAACAGTACCAAAACACAGTACGATTCAAGAATGCCATCCAGTGCCCGCTAACTGCTTCAGAAATTAGAGAAAAAGCCACACTGTAAGAGCCCAAGCTCTGTCTTTTGCATGTCACGTGTGCCTTCATAAATGATCCCTAAGGTACTAGAAACCACAGAAAGCCATGGCCACACCACACCAGTTCCCACCCAACCCCACCAGTGCTAGAAATAGGGCAAGTACTGGACATTTGAGTGTTCTAAAGTGCTCCATTTTCAGAGAAATGGGCAGAGTCCCGACTGCCATTAGCAGTACATATAGAGCTGGACTACTTAGAGAGGGTACTGGAACAGTGATATCTCAAACAAGCCCTATTGTCTAGTTCAACATAACACACAACTCAAACTTTGGGTCAGCAGCTGTTTTATACCACCAACCCCTATACAAATGTCAAGCAGCAGCGCTTAATTTGAGCCGGTGGTTGCAGGTCTGGCGCAATAGCTCTCATTTTTGGGGACCGGTATATATGTTTTTTTTCTACAATCTTCGATTCTGAGCTAGAGAGAGAAAAACACACAAGGGTAAGGAAGAGAAAATCGGGAAAACAGTGACAATGGATAAAGCAGGGATGAAAAAAAAACTACACAGGTGAGATTAAGAGGCAGGGGGTGTCTGGGTGGATTAAAGAGGCATGAGGTGGAATCTGGACTAGCAGCCTTGGTATTCAGCACCCTGTTCTTTGAAAGTGCCAGCCGAAGACTACTGAACGAAACTTCGAGCCACAGGCACAGCACTTTAAAAATAAATAAATAAATAAACACTGTCAAGTAGAAACACCAACCATGACTCTGAGGCCACGATGACAAATGACGGTATGCTACCGACCTGCAATACCTAATAATCAATGGACTCATTTGTGAGGCAAAACATTCCTTCTCTGACCCCCCTTTTCGTTCGCACATTTGGCATTTGTGAACCCGTGAAGCGATTTACTTACTGTTTCCATGGATCTTGCCTGTCCGGTTAACAGGGGCCTTTCTTATTTAACAATGTATCATTTTACATTTAATCTGCATTCGATAATTATTTTTTTCACATTTGACGTCTTTCTTTTGCATTTTATGTGCTTTAGGTTCATGATACCATAGCCAGGAAAACCATTCACAATTAACACGTTTACAAGTCATTTGATGGATTATGAAAATTCAGTGCAGAAGAAAGCTGCCCGAGTTTAGGATTGCACAGCAGGAAAGACATTAATCCTCTAATTTTAAAATCATGTGAATCTTATTTAACAATACTTCAACTACAAGACTGTGTTGTGTGGCCACCTAATTTTGATTGCATTCAGATGAACAGAAATGGAAGCAGTGGAGTGTCCTTACGCAGTATATTGACTGAGGCATCTTTCAGACTAGTAGTATACAAGGGAAGCAGCATCAACATTTACACTGGTAACCAACGAATGGATGAGAAATTGTAAAGCGCAATGGGGGCCCTGGTACTACGACCAAAATAAAAGAGAAAAAACATAGATCAGGCTGGGTTGAGAAATAAAGCGTGAATGTATAGGCTTTTATTTGTTTTCTGAAGTCCAAATGTGAGGTAGTAATGGAGTGAAGCACTGAATAAACCTAGTTAGTGATGGTTGCAGCATGGATCTATGTGCAACCAGAACTTAACAGGTTTGAGTCCTTGCAGGTGGGACTGAGCCCTGTATTTTTATAAAGGTGAAACACTAGATTTCTTTGACGTGCTTTGACACAGATAAACTACGATGACAATAAATACTACACAAACGTTAGTATTACTGCTTGTACATCCTATTGGTTAACCCTTTTACATGTGAGTTGATGAACTTAATGGGCAATAATTTAAATAAAAAGATCAGATATCAGGTGGAAGTGGGTTAAGGGACAAAGCTTTGTTCCACAGAACTTCCATGCTTTCAATGCAGGTTTGATTCTTTTATTTTATTGTATGTAGATGCTATATTAAATCTGCAATGTAAGTCGGAGAATAAGTGAAATAATACAATTCCTCTTTTATATGATGGTTAGATTGACATCATGAGGATATTGACAACACATGTGTTTTATCTGTCCTATCTTAGGTGCCTAATACTGATCCCTCATTTTTAGGTTTCGCTTGAGAAGGTGCATGCTCTGTCACTTGTGAGATCGATTTTTACCTAATGAAAACCCTTAAAAGGGCTTAGAGCTACCTCTGTACTTGCCATTGGTTAACTTCATCGTTACTCTCATTTCCTTGCTTCTCATTGGTCAGCGCATGCCGGTTTCTCTCTTCCAGTATGTTTCTATCCGAAGGAGCATAGACCAAACACTCCTTAATGTACTTATTAGTGCCCTTCCACAGCTTGCACTCAGATTATGTTAGGTATTGTTTTGTTAGAGTATGTTACGAATTTTTTGTTGCTTCCCCTGTCGTCATTACTTCCTCATTTTGTTAATGCTTGCTCCCACCTGCCTCCTGTCATTGTTGTTTTTCCCCCTTCAGTCATTGTTGCTTGCCCTTGAATCGTTGTTCGCACCCCCATACTTGTTGCTTATTTGTTAAAAAGATACCCGGCTGAAGTAATTTCAAGTCCGCCGTGGGATTTTTTTTCTAGTTCCCCAGTGTTTCCGGTGTAGTAACGAATTGACGTAGTATCAGGCTACACTTCTTGATAAATAACCTCTTTTTACTCACTTGCTCTTTGTTGTCCATAAAAATTATGAATTGTAGCTCCTCCGTCTATGTGAACTTTGTTAGAAGTTGCAAGTGCGGCACAAAGTTGCACTCATCTCTCTTAACTCCGAAGGGTCTCACGACTTAAACCACAAATGTCTTGCACCTTATTTTGCCATTTACATTTTGCCACCTCCCATATCAAGAACTCATTGAAATTGAAATAAATCCTGACACACTGATGTACATTTTCTGTGGTATGTGCTCATCGTCGGTTCCTCCTCAAAAGCGCACGAGCATCGCCCCGCCTGCTGCGAGAACAGTAAGCAAGCACACATAGATAAAATGGCATAATAGTGCCATTGTATTTAGCCACCAGGTCACACTGTGTACAGTGTGAGTGTGAGGAAGTGGGCGGGGCTGAATCCTGCCATTGCAGGATTACTGCTGCCCCTTTCAGTGTGCATGTCGGGTTGGCCAGATGGCTACCTACAGCCAGGGCCAACACGCGCACTGTAGACCAAGCTATCCCATGACTGTGAAACAGCAGGGGTATTGCTGGCACAGGCACCCAGCCTCAGAATGAGTGACAGAAAGCCAAAAGCCAAAAGTCCTCATAGGTGGTTTGATGGAGACTGCTCGCAGACTCATAGTAATCTCATTAAGGCCCTGAAACAGAAACCTTGGAAGAAAGAGCTGGTGAGCCTATGCAGGAAAAAATATAAGCAGGCTCCTATTGCCCGTAAGGCAACTATTAGACATGAGGATTCGGATAAACTATATGAAGTCACTGTCAGCAAGGACTCTAGCCTCTTCTGGAAGACTTTTAACTCTTCCTTTTTACAAGATAGACATAATACCTGTATTGATGTCACTATCCCTCCAAATAGAAGGGTAGATCATTTTTCTGGATTATACAGGAGCCATAGGGAGCACATCTCTCTTAGTTTTCCCGAGAGTTGGATGTCAACTCTACAGACAAGAGTGTTCCAAAATCTCGCTCCACCCACATATTAGGAAGTTGAAAAAGCTTTAAATCAGTCTATCAGGAACAAAGCCTCTGGTCCGGATATGGTCCCCGCTGATCTCTTCCTGGCAAACCCAGACCTGTGGCTCCAGGTGTTTACTCATATTTTAAGCTGTGTCGCAAAGACTGGCCCGTTAAAATGTAGGTCTAGTGTGACCATAGGACCTATTTTCAAAAAGGATGACAGGTCAAACCTTAAATGTTACCACCCAATCTCATTAATTGTTTTCACATGTAAATTAATGAAGCCTGGGTAACCGACAGAGGGACATTCTCAGACATTCAAAACGTTTTCTGTAGAGGCGTGGGCACTGTTGAGCAGTGTCTAAATCTCCACCTGGTCATAAGCATGTACACACTGGTAAAGAATGGGTCCGTTTACCTAGGATTTATGGATTTAACATCTGCATTTGAATGGGCGGAGACAGGGACACAATGGTAAAAAATGCTGGCTATGGGCATCAATATTACTCTGGTCCATTTTGTATCATAGATGCACCAGGATGTATATGGAAGAGTTAGATATGGGGCAGAGGGAGAGCTTACAGCACCCTTCAAAATAAGAAGGGGGGTAAGGCAAGGATGCATCCTGGCCCCCTTCTTGTTCTGTTTATATATTAATAATTTGGAGATTCATCTTAATCATGGGGGTGCTGATGTCCACAGGGTTGGTTCTAGAAGCCTTCCTGCCCTGCTTTATGCATATGATTGTGTCTTGTTTTCCAGAATTGGTATTGGACTGCAAATACTTTTAAACAGATTTAATTATTTTATGAGTGACCTGGGATTCAAAACAAATACAGCTAATTCACCTGTTATGGCGGTCGAGAAATCTTGCTCATCTCTAAAGCCCTTTTTGTTGATAACAATAAACTGCTTATTGTACCTACCTTCCCTTATCTGGGTGTTCAATTTGACCTAGGAGGCGCTTGGCCCCATCTCATAGAGGTCAGAAAAAATGTGTTTTCACCAAACCCAAGAGGCCTTAATCAGGTTTGTAAAGAAACTGGGCTCCAAACCTATTGACGCACTTATTAACATTTAAGTTGTGCAATGCTACTCTGTCATCATGTATGGTGCAGGGGTATGGTATATTTGCAACGCCTCACCCCTGCAGACAATAGAAAATATATTTCTTAGGAGGCTTCTGGCAGTTCCCTCTAGTTTGCCGATTACACTATAGACTTATAGCCCGCCGTAGTGGCTATAAGGCCCGCTGCATCGTTAAAGGCCGAAGGCGAGGGTCTCTAACAAAGCAGCGGGACTTTAATATAGAAGTGAGTTTGGTGCCTATAATACATCGTATACAAATTGCCCCAATTATATTCTGGCGCTCCCTCTGGTCAAAAGAGGAACCTGTACTTAACCAAACAATTATACAGGATTGTTTAGGCCTAGATCATATGCACTATATACCCTTGCTTAGCCATGTTCGAAAGCAGGTGAGCAGACTGGTTTTTAAACCGGCAATGTATTGCAGCCATTTCAAAAAATCCAGTTAAAACGGGACTCTCTAACTATTTTAAGGGAACAAAGGAACCAAATGGAATGGGGAAAGAAGAATGTTGTGGAATACTTACCTGTTGTCACCACTGATAGAGCAGAACCTTACCTTTAGTTTCCTTTTAGTCATTATAAAAGGTTTTACTCTGTCGGATTTAGATTTAGCATTGCACATTTTTTGGTCTCTTACCTGAGCAAAGTATATTCTGACTCACTTCTTGATCCCTGCCCATGTGATCGTAAATCAGCTCAGAATATGTTGCATTTTTTTTCTTTTGCGAGTTATATTCGAAACCACAGAAAGATTTAATTATCCCATTATTGAGGGTATTGAACATTAAAAAATGTAGGCCGGCACTTAATTATCTCCAGCTCCTTAAAACTTAATATATCTGCGAAATGATTTGTAAATGCATTGCCACTGCTGGGAGAACAAGGAATATTATAGGTAAATGATTACCCTGTATGGCAATCTGAATATGAAGAATTGAAGGGAAATGGTGATAATATTGCATGACATCTTTTGAAGAAACCCTTTCTAAACCTGAATAGTTGCACGTTTTAATTGACAAAGTGAAGATTTGCCTGGAGGGCATTTAGATTATAAAAAAAGGCTGTACTGGTCCTCTTAATTTACAATTTAAAAACTTTTTTATGGATTTTTGGTATTTATATATTTTGCACTGATAGGATCATGTTATTCTTAACTGCAATTTATATGAATTCGTTTTTTGTATAATTTTAACTGAGACCTGTGTATATGTGTGGGTGAATTAGCATTTGATTGTGGTATACATAATGGACGTTACTATCAATATTAGTATTTTAAATGGGATTTTCTTTTATGGTTGTATAAACTGAATAAATGATTTTGAAGATGATGATGAGTCCAAAATGTGTTTCTCAATATGACTTGATTTTGAAAATACTCTAAAGGAAGCAACTGCTCTTGCAAAGGAAAGACATTCTAAAGCAACATTGTAGCACGATTGCCTGGCATGACTGCAGTGAAACACACCTTCAAAAACCTCTGAAATTCTCCTAAAAAGTAAAAATCCACAGTTCAAGGAGGTTAGGGTTACAAAGGAAAACCTAAAAGCCATTGAAATTCATCACTTATGGTTAGCTCCGCAATCCCTAACTCAGGCAGCAGCCACACAACCCACAACTTGCACACCAATCGCTATGTTCATAAACTTGCCCTTGATGTGACAGGTGAGATTACATATCATATTATCATTAGCACTATAAGTGAGCTGACTATGAATGTAGCATTATTTATTGCTTTATGTTGTTATTTAAACTCTTGACTGTCGAGGACAAGATGCTCACTACCTCCCGAGTGCATAGGATGTGAATTGTTTATCAACTCACTAAGAGGCGAAATTCTTCTAGTACATGTACCAGAATGATTTTCTGTTTGTGAAATAATCTCTAGCTGTAAGGAAAAAGCTTTCCTCACAGTTTAAGGTTATCTTTTTTCTCTGTGTGACTTTAGCGCTCATATTGCACTGCCATTGCATGAAGTTAAAGTGAAAGCATTTGGCACCATTAGATGCCATCTGATTTCACTTTGGACGGAAGTCTGGGGTGCGTATCTCAGCCCTGAGCACCGATCAAGGTGGGCAGGGAAACTGGAGTGTCTCTACTTGGTTCATCCCTGCTTGGGGATCACCATGGGGAGGATGATTAGGAGGTTTACTTGAGATTTTCTTGTTTAAAAAAAGAAATAATGGGTTGGGAGTAGCCCACTCTTGTATTGAGCTGTAAGCAACACCCCTAAAGACCACACAGTCTTTCTGACCCCTTGGGGCAAGATTGGTGGAGTTACCTCTAGTCTGTCTTCCCAAGGGGGGCAGAAAGCCGTACAGACACCAGAGATTTTAATATATAATAGAAAAAAATGGGGTAGGAGCTAGCCCACCCATACCCTGGGTTACCCCTGTGCCTAAAAACACCTACAATATTTCTGCTGCCAGCCCTAGAGGGCAGGTCAGCTATTTGTATATTTATGAAAAAAAGATTGGGATAGGGCAGTCCATCTTGGTATCAGGCATTCGCTCCAGCTCTGAAAGCCTAAACAGTCCTCTGGCCCCTAGGGGCAGTTTTCCCTCAATTTGCCCTCTATGGGGGGCGCAGAAATGCTACTAGACACCTGAAGTGTTAGTATATATATATATATATAGGTGGGAAAGCAAAAGAGTGGGGGTCGCTCACACAGTCATTTGGCTGTATCCCCACCACTAGATGGCCAAACATTATGTCTAACCCCTTGGGTGGCAGCATGTTGGATGTCTTCCCCAATCTGCACTTCGCCTAGGGGCTGAAAGGCCACTAAGTACCATGGACTTTTATATTCATAAAAAAGAATGGGGAGGGGCAGCATATTCTAGAACTTACTCTCTCAAAATATGAGGAAAATGTGTAATTTTAGCCAAAGTTGGATGTTTGCAGAACATTCTCTGTAAGAAAACGAAATCGGATCCATTCACATAACTCCACCTTGGAATTCCCCGACTGTCTAGTTTTCAGGCATTGCTGGGCATGGTAGGTTTACTTGGGTTCCGGCAGAGCCTATGTCAAAAAACTCAGTGTCCCACTTTGCCAGAAAAGGTCATTATGAAAGGTGAAATTGTGATGTCTTCTTGTTGTGTTTTCAGACCTTTCCTTTCAAAGGTGATAGGCCCAGCCACACAAGTAGAGTATCATTTTAGCAGGAGAGGTATGAGAGAACAGAATAGTTGAACATTTGCGATTATCTATTGAATTTCAATCCAGTTTTGGCCTCCACATGAAACCCAGTGCTAAAAAGAACATACTT
Source organism: Triturus cristatus (assembly GCF_964204655.1). NCBI lineage: Eukaryota > Metazoa > Chordata > Amphibia > Caudata > Salamandridae > Triturus > Triturus cristatus. The sequence continues at coordinate 854,245,670 of NC_140585.1, read as the reverse complement.
TGCAAATTGCCATCTGAATCACATTATAGAATGGGCAACCTAGACTCAGAGTCATGGTTGGTACACAATGAAAAATCATCATAAGCTGCAGCTCATGTGTTGGCTTTGTATCATTGGTTCTAGCACAACAAACACATTCTGTATATCCCGATGACAAGAAGAGTATTACGGATATAATGGTATATTGTTTTTTTTTTGTTAAGTGGCCATCAGGTGAAAAAATTAGTGATGAAAATCTTGTCATTTATGTCCATTTTTTCCTACTGACTGTCATTATTTTTTGTTTCAATTATTAGTTTGTTTGGGAAAAGCACAAGTCATATAAACAAATATTCCCTTTCTTTTTAAGTTTAAAGTTTATTAGGCAACAAAAAGTATTAGAAGCAAAAACAGCATGTACAAAAAGTACAATACATCTCAATTAGATTATATATAAAATTATAAAGAGAAAAATAGAACCAAAATATAATTAGTATCCAAAAACACACTGTATGAAGCAAAGGGAGTAAAAGAAGGAGGGGGGATGAGAAGGAGGGAGAAAAACAAGGGAAGGAGAATGTATCTAAACTTTATATCTCTAGAAACAAAGAGAAATGACAAAATGCATATATTCACTGAACGCGTGAAAAACATTTGAGGTATAAAGAATCATACTGTGATATGAAATACAACGTAAGGAGTAATGTGATAAGATAATGAGGAAATAGAAAGACAACACATTTCATCAAGTGTTGACCGGTATAGCAGTAGAAGAGGCAGTCCAAATTAGGTATGTAGTCAAAGGGAGCCACAAAAGATCTCTTTTAATAGATAGAGATATAGGTGTAATATAATTAGTATCAAGTCTGTCATGGAAACAGACGACATTCCACCAAGCTCTAAAAGTGACTTTGTCTGCCTGTTTCCAGTTGGAAGTTATTAAATGAAGGGCCACTGCTAGTAATAAAACTATTAATTTAAAGTTTGATGGAGATTTGGGCCATTGAGGAGATAGGGAGCCTAGGAAAATAGTAGAAAGAGAGAAAGAGAAATCAGTTTTACAAATTTTATTAATTTGAGATCAAACTAATTGCCAAAAACGAGAAATACAGGGACACTCAAAAAGCATGTGTTTCAAATCAGCATGGGTGCAAGGACAAGATCAGCACGTAGGTGGAGAATCCAAAGAGAAGGAGGCCAGTTTAGCAGAGTGAATAAGAGGCGTTGGTAAACAAAATAAAGGGTTTCGGACGTGTTAGCAGCTCGAGACGTTTTATGAATTTTGAACCATAGTTTATCTCAAATGAGTGTTGACCAGCACTCTGTTAGGTCCTTTTCCCAAAGCCAATTCAGCCTTCGTTTTATCTCTGTCTGAAGAAAGAAATAACTTTTTATATAGAGAGGAAGCTGAAGGAGAAGAGGTTAATAAGGGAAAAAGAGTGGAGCATCTAGAGGGTAAATTGGGAGCAGATGATAAAGAACTAAGATATTGAATAAGAGAAGGCAGTAAAAGGTTATACTGTGTTTTGAAAGATGATGGTAGTGAAAATTTCGTTTGAAGATCAGAAAAGGATAAGGGAACATCATCAAGTAATAATTGAGAAATCCAAAACAATCCCTTGAGTCTCCAAGATTTCCAACAAATGGTGCGGTTTTTATACGTAATAAGGTATTATGCCAAATGGTTGTTGACTCAATAAGGAAGGCGACGGGTAGGATGAGGGTAAAAGAGGGATGAGAAGTTTACGCGTGTGGTAAATAACTGGAGGACAAAAGGAGGGAATAGTGTTGGTAAATGCAAGAGACTCTTTAAAATCAAAAGGGGATATTCATTTTTTTTTCAATAGAAATCCAAATAGGAGGGTGAATACGCTGATATGGGGAAAGCCAACAGGATGACTGTTTTAAAGAGAATGCGTAAGGATAAGATTTGAAATCAGGAAATTTAAGACCACCAGAAGATTTGTCTGCTTTCAAAGAAGATAAGGCAATGCGTGGAGATGTACTCTTCCAGAGAAATTTTGTTTACAGAGAATCAATTTTCTTTAAATAAAAACCAGGAATATGTACAGGGATCATTGAAAGAATGTACAAAATCAAAGGAGAAAGCATCATTTTGATGGAATCCAATCTTACCCACCAAGAGAGAAAAAGCGGGTGCCAACGTTCAATAGTGTTAGAAAGAGTTTTGATGATGCAGTCAAAATTTAGTTTGAAGGTTTCAGAAATGTTAGAAGAGAATCATAGGCCTAGGTATTTTATTTTGGAAGGTTGCCAAGAAAAAGCAGTTAGTATCAAGTCATGTTTAAGGCAAGTCATGTTAAGAGGTAGGACCTCGCATTTGTCTGAATTAAGACGATATCCAGATAGCTGAGAAAAAGTATCGACCTAGCAGGGTTTGAACAATACAAAAGAATATCATCTGCATACACAGACATTTTGACATGGGTAGTGTCAAGTTGGAATCCAGTGATCTGAGGATCTTGTCTGATCTTGGTTAAAAAGGGTTCTAATGCCATTATAAATAAGAGAGGTGTTAATGGACAGCCTTGCCGTACTCCTCTGAAAAGTGGAAAACGTTGCCGTTAACGAAAATAGATGCTCTAGGGCCTGAATATAATAAGGAAATAAGGGATACCAGTTTTAGCGAAATCCTATCCCCTTTAAAGCTTGAAACCTGAAATCCCATCCAATCCTGTCAAAAGCTTTTTCTGCATCTAAAGCTATAGCTGCAATGGGGTAATCAAGAGTTGAGGCTTTACTAAGGATGTTAAAAAGACTCTGGAATTATCGGATGATAATCGACCTTTCACGAAACCCGGCTGTTCATGACCAATAAGATTGGGTAAAATAGGATCAATACAGAGAGCGAGAATTTTTGCAAATATCTTATAATCAAGATTAACTAAAGAAATTGGACAATAATTTTTGCAAAGAGAAGGATCTTTATTGTCCTTAGGGATTAAACATATCATGGCTTCTTGAAAAGTTCCACAAGAAGAACCAGCTGTAATAAAAGAGTTTAAAAGATTTAAAAGATTTGGAAGGAGCAAGTTGGCAAAATATGCATAAAATTCAATAGTAAATCTCTCAGGACCAGGAGCTTTTCCTCTTTTGATTATCGAGACTGCATGTGTAATTTCTGATAGAATGATATCTTTTTCTAGAGAAGTAAAATCAGTATGATGGGAGGGGAGGATTCAATAGATTGGAAATAAGAAGAAAGATCCTGCGAGATTGGTTGTTTTTCAGGGGTATATAAATTTTTTATAGGAGACAAACTCATTCAAAATATCACTGTCCTTAAGTAATGAGTTACCGGCAGCATTCCGTATGGATTCTACCTTCATCCGTTCTCGTCTTATTTTCAAGTAATTCACTAATAATTTTCCCATTTTATTATGGCCTCCATAGTAACGGGAAATACTTCTTAAGAGATATGATGATGCAGCTTCTGTGGATAATTTATTGAAAGTGAGTTTTGCGTCTATAAGATTTTTTAAGGATGATTCAGTATTCGAATGATAATAAGTGAGTTCAAGTTGCTTGATCTTAGTAAGCAACTGGGCAGTTTGGGCTTCAAAAGATTTCTTTTTCTGAGAAACAAACTTCATTATAAAACCTGTTGTTGCAGCTGTGAAAGAGTCCCAAAAATATTCATGGCCCGAGGAATGTCCATGGACTCATCTCTGCAGGTGTTCAAAAAATGCTGGAGAAGAGCTGGGTCTTCATAGTTTGTTGTTTTGTTGTTATAAGTCACCATGAATAAACAAGGATGAAATAAGCCATATCTAGCATTCAGGGTACGAAGGGCAGGTCTTATATTTAGGAACTTCATCCGATTATCCGCAGTTGCCTTAGCATAGTCCTGGACAAAGATGAGATTAGAACCATTCAAGGGGATGTTCCCTTTTAGTTTGGCAGCATGGAGGACTTTGAGCAAATCTGTATATTCTAAAAAGCACAAGATAACTCCTCTAGGTTTCGTGGAAGAGGATGAAGATGAGGAAAAACGAGGACTCTGCCCCAAGCGATGAGCTTGTTGAATGTTCAATGGATGTTGTTCAGGAAAACCAAGTAGTGTTGGCAAAAAGGTTTGAAAAAGGGACAATGGATCTGAACCTTCAAGTCCTTCAGCAATGCCATAAATGCGTAGGTTATTACGCCTGTTGCCATTTTCCAAATTTTTTACTTGCTCTTTAAGCTGCTGTATCTCTCTGTGCATTCAAGGAACTTGATCGGTAACTGCTTGAACAGAATCAACTTGTTTTTCAAGTTCCTCGACTTTTTGTTCAGTATACGACCAGTTATCCTCAAGACTCTGGAGACGAGAGTTAGTTTCTTCCATGTACGGCTTGAGGGAACGGATTTCTTCCAGTAAAAGTCCCATGGAGATTTAGGTAGAAGAATTAGTAGGAGAAGGTGGATTCGTCTTTATTCGTTTGCCTGAAGAAATGGATGCAGAGGGTATCTTAGACCCCGGCTTAGAACTTGAGCGAGGCATGTTAGGTGTCGAGCCTCTAGCTCCAGCAGAATCATTTACTGCCTCTTCCATATTTTCATGCAGGATGCTGAAAGGATTATGATCTTCTAATGACGCACAATCAGCATGCTGAATACTACGGCGGTTAGAATGGGGCATTGCCATAAAATATATGTGGTAAAAAACTGTATATGCGGAAAGCACAAAGACGGAAGATGGAGTCCGATAATATAGAAAAATTAAGTATGAGGAAAATGCTGAGGCCAAGCAATATAATACAATCAGTGAGTCCAGGAGCAAATAACACTCAAATGCTAGGACAGAAGCAGCAGAAAAAAATTATGGAAAAATGGCCACAAAATGCTCAACTTGAGATTATCTGTGCATTATTCTGTGAGGAAAGCGCTCCAGAGTGGCAGGCGGGAAACGGGGAGAGCGAGAGAAAAATAAAAAGGCAAACAAATGCAGAAAAATATCGCTTTCGCTCACCCCATCAGTCCGCAAACGTCGCCAACGATGCAGGGAAACTTCCGACCCATAGGGCTGCAGCCAGAGGGTCCAGAAAACGAAAAAGAAAGCCTGGAGGGATTCCGGTGTACTACGCCGCCACGGAGCTCCTGTGCTCGGCGGCCATCTCCCTCGGCTTTCAAGCCACGCCCCCAAATATTCCCTTTCTAAAAATGTATAGCTTTCTGGGTTCATCCTTGGGTTTCAAACCTGTTTCCATCACAAACGACAGGTAGGCAGCAATCAGAAAAACAAAAATGAAAAACTAACTACCACTTAGAACATTGTAAAAAAATTATTTTCTTTACAACTTCACCTGTTTCTGAAAGCTGGGAAGAGAGTGATCTTAGCACAGTAAACATTTTGTTCATGCAATTTTTAGAAAAAATATACACTTTCTCGCTTGTACTTTTCCCCATGCTTAATAAACCCCCCACCATTTTGCTACATTTTGGCTCATTTCTTAGTTCTCTCCAAGGGAACCAACAAACTGTCGGTACCTGTAGAATTCCCATTATGTGAGAAAATTGGATGCAAATGTTGCCTTGATACTGTATGAAAGTTCTTCTTTTTGCATAGTTAGCCCCCACCTTTTGCCTGATGTGATTTCGAACTGTAGGTGAACTGGGTCTCAGGCAGCAGCCACACAACCCACAACTTGCACACCAATCGCTATGTTCATAAACTTGCCCTTGATGTGACAGGTGAGATTACATATCATATTATCATTAGCACTATAAGTGAGCTGACTATGAATGTAGCATTATTTATTGGTTTATGTTGTTATTTAAACTCTTGACTGTCGAGGACAAGATGCTCACTACCTCCCGAGTGCATAGGATGTGAATTGTTTATCAACTCACTAAGAGGCGAAATTCTTCTAGTACATGTACCAGAATGATTTTCTGTTTGTGAAATAATCTCTAGCTGTAAGGAAAAAGCTTTCCTCACAGTTTAAGGTTATCTTTTTTCTCTGTGTGACTTTAGCGCTCATATTGCACTGCCATTGCATGAAGTTAAAGTGAAAGCATTTGGCACCATTAGATGCCATCTGATTTCACTTTGGACGGAAGTCTGGGGTGCGTATCTCAGCCCTGAGCACCGATCAAGGTGGGCAGGGAAACTGGAGTGTCTCTACTTGGTTCATCCCTGCTTGGGGATCACCATGGGGAGGATGATTAGGAGGTTTACTTGAGATTTTCTTGTTTAAAAAAAGAAATAATGGGTTGGGAGTAGCCCACTCTTGTATTGAGCTGTAAGCAACACCCCTAAAGACCACACAGTCTTTCTGACCCCTTGGGGCAAGATTGGTGGAGTTACCTCTAGTCTGTCTTCCCAAGGGGGGCAGAAAGCCGTACAGACACCAGAGATTTTAATATATAATAGAAAAAAATGGGGTAGGAGCTAGCCCACCCATACCCTGGGTTACCCCTGTGCCTAAAAACACCTACAATATTTCTGCTGCCAGCCCTAGAGGGCAGGTCAGCTATTTGTATATTTATGAAAAAAAGATTGGGATAGGGCAGTCCATCTTGGTATCAGGCATTCGCTCCAGCTCTGAAAGCCTAAACAGTCCTCTGGCCCCTAGGGGCAGTTTTCCCTCAATTTGCCCTCTATGGGGGGCGCAGAAATGCTACTAGACACCTGAAGTGTTAGTATATATATATATATATAGGTGGGAAAGCAAAAGAGTGGGGGTCGCTCACACAGTCATTTGGCTGTATCCCCACCACTAGATGGCCAAACATTATGTCTAACCCCTTGGGTGGCAGCATGTTGGATGTCTTCCCCAATCTGCACTTTGCCTAGGGGCTGAAAGGCCACTAAGTACCATGGACTTTTATATTCATAAAAAAGAATGGGGAGGGGCAGCATATTCTAGAACTTACTCTCTCAAAATATGAGGAAAATGTGTAATTTTAGCCAAAGTTGGATGTTTGCAGAACATTCTCTGTAAGAAAACGAAATCGGATCCATTCACATAACTCCACCTTGGAATTCCCCGACTGTCTAGTTTTCAGGCATTGCTGGGCATGGTAGGTTTACTTGGGTTCCGGCAGAGCCTATGTCAAAAAACTCAGTGTCCCACTTTGCCAGAAAAGGTCATTATGAAAGGTGAAATTGTGATGTCTTCTTGTTGTGTTTTCAGACCTTTCCTTTCAAAGGTGATAGGCCCAGCCACACAAGTAGAGTATCATTTTAGCAGGAGAGGTATGAGAGAACAGAATAGTTGAACATTTGCGATTATCTATTGAATTTCAATCCAGTTTTGGCCTCCACATGAAACCCAGTGCTAAAAAGAACATACTTTGCAAATTGCCATCTGAATCACATTATAGAATGGGCAACCTAGACTCAGAGTCATGGTTGGTACACAATGAAAAATCATCATAAGCTGCAGCTCATGTGTTGGCTTTGTATCATTGGTTCTAGCACAACAAACACATTCTGTATATCCCGATGACAAGAAGAGTATTACGGATATAATGGTATATTGTTTTTTTTTTGTTAAGTGGCCATCAGGTGAAAAAATTAGTGATGAAAATCTTGTCATTTATGTCCATTTTTTCCTACTGACTGTCATTATTTTTTGTTTCAATTATTAGTTTGTTTGGGAAAAGCACAAGTCATATAAACAAATATTCCCTTTCTTTTTAAGTTTAAAGTTTATTAGGCAACAAAAAGTATTAGAAGAAAAAACAGCATGTACAAAAAGTACAATACATCTCAATTAGATTATATATAAAATTATAAAGAGAAAAATAGAACCAAAATATAATTAGTATCCAAAAACACACTGTATGAAGCAAAGGGAGTAAAAGAAGGAGGGGGGATGAGAAGGAGGGAGAAAAACAAGGGAAGGAGAATGTATCTAAACTTTATATCTCTAGAAACAAAGAGAAATGACAAAATGCATATATTCACTGAACGCGTGAAAAACATTTGAGGTATAAAGAATCATACTGTGATATGAAATACAACGTAAGGAGTAATGTGATAAGATAATGAGGAAATAGAAAGACAACACATTTCATCAAGTGTTGACCGGTATAGCAGTAGAAGAGGCAGTCCAAATTAGGTATGTAGTCAAAGGGAGCCACAAAAGATCTCTTTTAATAGATAGAGATATAGGTGTAATATAATTAGTATCAAGTCTGTCATGGAAACAGACGACATTCCACCAAGCTCTAAAAGTGACTTTGTCTGCCTGTTTCCAGTTGGAAGTTATTAAATGAAGGGCCACTGCTAGTAATAAAACTATTAATTTAAAGTTTGATGGAGATTTGGGCCATTGAGGAGATAGGGAGCCTAGGAAAATAGTAGAAAGAGAGAAAGAGAAATCAGTTTTACAAATTTTATTAATTTGAGATCAAACTAATTGCCAAAAACGAGAAATACAGGGACACTCAAAAAGCATGTGTTTCAAATCAGCATGGGTGCAAGGACAAGATCAGCACGTAGGTGGAGAATCCAAAGAGAAGGAGGCCAGTTTAGCAGAGTGAATAAGAGGCGTTGGTAAACAAAATAAAGGGTTTCGGACGTGTTAGCAGCTCGAGACGTTTTATGAATTTTGAACCATAGTTTATCTCAAATGAGTGTTGACCAGCACTCTGTTAGGTCCTTTTCCCAAAGCCAATTCAGCCTTCGTTTTATCTCTGTCTGAAGAAAGAAATAACTTTTTATATAGAGAGGAAGCTGAAGGAGAAGAGGTTAATAAGGGAAAAAGAGTGGAGCATCTAGAGGGTAAATTGGGAGCAGATGATAAAGAACTAAGATATTGAATAAGAGAAGGCAGTAAAAGGTTATACTGTGTTTTGAAAGATGATGGTAGTGAAAATTTCGTTTGAAGATCAGAAAAGGATAAGGGAACATCATCAAGTAATAATTGAGAAATCCAAAACAATCCCTTGAGTCTCCAAGATTTCCAACAAATGGTGCGGTTTTTATACGTAATAAGGTATTATGCCAAATGGTTGTTGACTCAATAAGGAAGGCGACGGGTAGGATGAGGGTAAAAGAGGGATGAGAAGTTTACGCGTGTGGTAAATAACTGGAGGACGAAAGGAGGGAATAGTGTTGGTAAATGCAAGAGACTCTTTAAAATCAAAAGGGGATATTAATTTTTTTTTCAATAGAAATCCAAATAGGAGGGTGAATACGCTGATATGGGGAAAGCCAACAGGATGACTGTTTTAAAGAGAATGCGTAAGGATAAGATTTGAAATCAGGAAATTTAAGACCACCAGAAGATTTGTCTGCTTTCAAAGAAGATAAGGCAATGCGTGGAGATGTACTCTTCCAGAGAAATTTTGTTTACAGAGAATCAATTTTCTTTAAATAAAAACCAGGAATATGTACAGGGATCATTGAAAGAATGTACAAAATCAAAGGAGAAAGCATCATTTTGATGGAATCCAATCTTACCCACCAAGAGAGAAAAAGCGGGTGCCAACGTTCAATAGTGTTAGAAAGAGTTTTGATGATGCAGTCAAAATTTAGTTTGAAGGTTTCAGAAATGTTAGAAGAGAATCATGGGCCTAGGTATTTTATTTTGGAAGGTTGCCAAGAAAAAGCAGTTAGTATAAAGTCATGTTTAAGGCAAGTCATGTTAAGAGGTAGGACCTCGCATTTGTCTGAATTAAGACGATATCCAGATAGCTGAGAAAAAGTATCGACCTAGCAGGGTTTGAACAATACAAAAGAATATCATCTGCATACACAGACATTTTGACATGGGTAGTGTCAAGTTGGAATCCAGTGATCTGAGGATCTTGTCTGATCTTGGTTAAAAAGGGTTCTAATGCCATTATAAATAAGAGAGGTGTTAATGGACAGCCTTGCCGTACTCCTCTGAAAAGTGGAAAACGTTGCCGTTAACGAAAATAGATGCTCTAGGGCCTGAATATAATAAGGAAATAAGGGATACCAGTTTTAGCGAAATCCTATCCCCTTTAAAGCTTGAAACCTGAAATCCCATCCAATCCTGTCAAAAGCTTTTTCTGCATCTAAAGCTATAGCTGCAATGGGGTAATCAAGAGTTGAGGCTTTACTAAGGATGTTAAAAAGACTCTGGAATTATCGGATGATAATCGACCTTTCACGAAACCCGGCTGTTCATGACCAATAAGATTGGGTAAAATAGGATCAATACAGAGAGCGAGAATTTTTGCAAATATCTTATAATCAAGATTAACTAAAGAAATTGGACAATAATTTTTGCAAAGAGAAGGATCTTTATTGTCCTTAGGGATTAAACATATCATGGCTTCTTGAAAAGTTCCACAAGAAGAACCAGCTGTAATAAAAGAGTTTAAAAGATTTAAAAGATTTGGAAGGAGCAAGTTGGCAAAATATGCATAAAATTCAATAGTAAATCTCTCAGGACCAGGAGCTTTTCCTCTTTTGATTATCGAGACTGCATGTGTAATTTCTGATAGAATGATATCTTTTTCTAGAGAAGTAAAATCAGTATGATGGGAGGGGAGGATTCAATAGATTGGAAATAAGAAGAAAGATCCTGCGAGATTGGTTGTTTTTCAGGGGTATATAAATTTTTTATAGGAGACAAACTCATTCAAAATATCACTGTCCTTAAGTAATGAGTTACCGGCAGCATTCCGTATGGATTCTACCTTCATCCGTTCTCGTCTTATTTTCAAGTAATTCACTAATAATTTTCCCATTTTATTATGGCCTCCATAGTAACGGGAAATACTTCTTAAGAGATATGATGATGCAGCTTCTGTGGATAATTTATTGAAAGTGAGTTTTGCGTCTATAAGATTTTTTAAGGATGATTCAGTATTCGAATGATAATAAGTGAGTTCAAGTTGCTTGATCTTAGTAAGCAACTGGGCAGTTTGGGCTTCAAAAGATTTCTTTTTCTGAGAAACAAACTTCATTATAAAACCTGTTGTTGCAGCTGTGAAAGAGTCCCAAAAATATTCATGGCCGAGGAATGTCCATGGACTCATCTCTGCAGGTGTTCAAAAAATGCTGGAGAAGAGCTGGGTCTTCATAGTTTGTTGTTTTGTTGTTATAAGTCACCATGAATAAACAAGGATGAAATAAGCCATATCTAGCATTCAGGGTACGAAGGGCAGGTCTTATATTTAGGAACTTCATCCGATGATCCGCAGTTGCCTTAGCATAGTCCTGGACAAAGATGAGATTAGAACCATTCAAGGGGATGTTCCCTTTTAGTTTGGCAGCATGGAGGACTTTGAGCAAATCTGTATATTCTAAAAAGCACAAGATAACTCCTCTAGGTTTCGTGGAAGAGGATGAAGATGAGGAAAAACGAGGACTCTGCCCCAAGCGATGAGCTTGTTGAATGTTCAATGGATGTTGTTCAGGAAAACCAAGTAGTGTTGGCAAAAAGGTTTGAAAAAGGGACAATGGATCTGAACCTTCAAGTCCTTCAGCAATGCCATAAATGCGTAGGTTATTACGCCTGTTGCCATTTTCCAAATTTTTTACTTGCTCTTTAAGCTGCTGTATCTCTCTGTGCATTCAAGGAACTTGATCGGTAACTGCTTGAACAGAATCAACTTGTTTTTCAAGTTCCTCGACTTTTTGTTCAGTATACGACCAGTTATCCTCAAGACTCTGGAGACGAGAGTTAGTTTCTTCCATGTACGGCTTGAGGGAACGGATTTCTTCCAGTAAAAGTCCCATGGAGATTTAGGTAGAAGAATTAGTAGGAGAAGGTGGATTCGTCTTTATTCGTTTGCCTGAAGAAATGGATGCAGAGGGTATCTTAGACCCCGGCTTAGAACTTGAGCGAGGCATGTTAGGTGTCGAGCCTCTAGCTCCAGCAGAATCATTTACTGCCTCTTCCATATTTTCATGCAGGATGCTGAAAGGATTATGATCTTCTAATGACGCACAATCAGCATGCTGAATACTACGGCGGTTAGAATGGGGCATTGCCATAAAATATATGTGGTAAAAAACTGTATATGCGGAAAGCACAAAGACGGAAGATGGAGTCCGATAATATAGAAAAATTAAGTATGAGGAAAATGCTGAGGCCAAGCAATATAATACAATCAGTGAGTCCAGGAGCAAATAACACTCAAATGCTAGGACAGAAGCAGCAGAAAAAAATTATGGAAAAAGGGCCACAAAATGCTCAACTTGAGATTATCTGTGCATTATTCTGTGAGGAAAGCGCTCCAGAGTGGCAGGCGGGAAACGGGGAGAGCGAGAGAAAAATAAAAAGGCAAACAAATGCAGAAAAATATCGCTTTCGCTCACCCCATCAGTCCGCAAACGTCGCCAACGATGCAGGGAAACTTCCGACCCATAGGGCTGCAGCCAGAGGGTCCAGAAAACGAAAAAGAAAGCCTGGAGGGATTCCGGTGTACTACGCCGCCACGGAGCTCCTGTGCTCGGCGGCCATCTCCCTCGGCTTTCAAGCCACGCCCCCAAATATTCCCTTTCTAAAAATGTATAGCTTTCTGGGTTCATCCTTGGGTTTCAAACCTGTTTCCATCACAAACGACAGGTAGGCAGCAATCAGAAAAACAAAAATGAAAAACTAACTACCACTTAGAACATTGTAAAAAAATTATTTTCTTTACAACTTCACCTGTTTCTGAAAGCTGGGAAGAGAGTGATCTTAGCACAGTAAACATTTTGTTCATGCAATTTTTAGAAAAAATATACACTTTCTCGCTTGTACTTTTCCCCATGCTTAATAAACCCCCCACCATTTTGCTACATTTTGGCTCATTTCTTAGTTCTCTCCAAGGGAACCAACAAACTGTCGGTACCTGTAGAATTCCCATTATGTGAGAAAATTGGATGCAAATGTTGCCTTGATACTGTATGAAAGTTCTTCTTTTTGCATAGTTAGCCCCCACCTTTTGCCTGATGTGATTTCGAACTGTAGGTGAACTGGGTCCCTGCTAACCAGGTTCCTAGTGCCAGATCTCTTTCCCCAAAACTGTACCACGATTGGCACAACTTCAGTCACCCCTATAAGTCCCTAGTAAATGGCACCCCTGGTATCTAGGGCATGGGAATTGTTGAGGGTCGTCTGGTGCTGTAGCACTGATTGTGCCACCCCAGGGCCTCCTCACCAAGGCTATGCACTCTGCCACTGCAGGCTACGTGTCTTGGTGCAGGAAAATCCAAAGAGTCTGCATGGCACACAGCCCTGTAAGGCATGCCTCTCATGCATTGCAATATGGTATAGGTAAGCCACCCCTACTGCAAGCCTTCAGCCCTAAGGCAGGGTGAACTATATCCTATGTGTGGGCTTATCTGCATGAGCAGATAGGCCCCTACAATGTTCCGCTTATTCTGGGATTTTGTAAGTGAACAGGGTAGCCATAAAGAATACACGGGCTGGATACTCATCAGCACAAGTTTCTTAGCTCCATTATGGCTTCACTGATTTCTAAGGTGATTTGTAACAAACATCTTGTCTTAATAAATCTTCACTCATGCCAGTGTTTGATTTATTAATACAATCACACAGGAGTCCGTTTTAGAGCATCCCCTGAAACTTAAAACAATAGTGGGGTCTCTGGCTGGTTTTCACCAGCCTGTCACCACCGAACATGCTTCTGATCTCATGAGGTGAGAGGCAGCTCTCTCGGAGGACAGAAACAATACCTGTTCTGGGCGTGGGTGTTTCACACCATCTCCAGGACAGGATGGTCTTCCCGGGAGGGAAGTTTTAAAGGTGATGCCACCTCTGAAATCCAACTCAGTAACCCCCAGATAGAGGGGAAGCCCAAGCACCCTTTCCTGCTCCACCTTTGGTGGGAGGAAACACGGGTAAATTATTAGATGAGGAGGAGGGTCCCCCCTCAGCCTGCACCAACCCTAGGGCAGGGCAGGCAAGGTGACCCCTCTCTTGAAATTCCACCATCTTGAGATGTGAGAAAACCTCCAATCTGGACTACAGTAGAGCCTCTTCCCAAAGGAAGTAGTCACTAGAAGGTGTAGACGCCCTAAAGGTAAGTAGCCTATTGGCTACTACCTGATTCTCCTTGTAATGCCCCCAAATTCCATATTTAGGTGGCTACCCAAGACCTTGACATCAGTTTCCACAGACCTAAAGAAGACAAAGGAAGAATACGTGTTGCTGATCCGGGAACTGAGCCCTGCTGCAGAAGAAACCGGCACCAAAACCCTGCCAACTACGAAAGGACTCGACAACTGTGGTCTGCTGTCCCTACCTGAGACCTGTGCAGCCTCCAACAAGCCCAGTGCTGTGCCAGCCTTCACAAATTGCCTTGTACCTGCAGTTGGACTAGTGGTACTAGTCCCTGGCACACCACCGGTAAAATACCACCATGAGGCGAAGACCGGCACGGACTGTGTCAACGCGATTCACCTCATCACCCAAAAGTTGCAGCAGCCAATGCCTGTTGGTCACCAGTCCGGTAACCGGCCCCTTGAATGGATCCACCAGCCTGGTGGATCCATACAGTACCTGTGACCGATGCTGGAAACAGCCCTGCTTCTGTGAGCCTGTACCTGCCTTCTAGTGGCTTCAACTGTTTGAAAGCAGCAAATTGGCCAAGACTGCTTGACAGCGAAAAAATGCCCTCACAACACCTGTAGCTGTCTGTGCCGGTGAAGAACACAATTATGCATCCCAAGAACCCCAGCACCTCCGATCCAGGTAATCCAGAACTACCTGCTGTGCCCAAGCCCTGGGACTTCTAGAACTCTGACTCCCCTTGAGTAGAACTTCCCCAGAAGTCAGGGCGACTGTTGTCCTCCCAAAACTCCATGGCGGAATGTTGCTTCCATCGTGATGGGAAATGTGTTGACGGTACTCCACTATCTAACCCTATGCTTTTCTTCCCCTTAACCACTGTTGCTTAAAACCTGAAAGCATTTGTGTCTTGAACTGCATTTGGTTAAACATTGACATACAAAGCATTTATTAACTGTTAAACGAAGTTCTCAGTTTCTACAAACATATAAAAAGATATGATTTTATTTTTCCTAATTGGTCTCGCATTTACTCTTGAGTGTGTCTCATGTATTGCCTCTGTGTGTGACAACACACGCTAGCACCACCCTTTGAAAAGCCTAATTGCTCACCCACACTACCACAAAAAGAGCATTGGAATTTTCTGCTTTTGCCTCTGCACACCTATTGGGGATCCACTGGATTATCTGTACAGTCTACTTAATTTTAGTGCACTACATAGAGAGCCAGCGTCCTACAAATACCTTTTGTGGAGAATAGTTATGAAGTCTTAAGTATGAATTGCAAACAGGGGAACCATACTTCCAGACAAATAAACTCCCACCCCAGCATACTTCTTAGTGCTAATAAGTTACAGATTCTTTATCCACATTGAATTAATCACTGCAGTACTTAATCCACAGCCTACTAAATATGTACAAAAAGTCCCATAATTCATAAACATTACATATTTTTATCTTTAATTCATAATCTGTACGTATAGACATCATATCAAATTGTATGCTTTTCCCAACCTCCCCACCTAATTCGGAACCCCCAAAAAGATAATTAATTGCTTCTACTGCACCCACTCTCATTACTATCAAATAAAATGTCAAATTCAGGATCAAACAGTATCAAGGAATTGTTCTACATTCAGAGTATATATGTGAAATGTGGCATACACAATTCATCTTTATTCAGTCTTCATAAGTACATGTAATACCAAGGCCTGGGCATAATTATAATTCCACTCATAGATTTTGTGGAATTCTGTAACTCCGCGCTACATTTGTAATGCGGAGTTCCCGCTAAATTCTGCCTTTGGCATGGGTAGAATTATAATCCCGTTGGTGCGCTCAAGACTTGTATCAGTGCACACTGGCGAGATCAAGATGATTTGCCATCTGCTAGCAAGCACAAGCGCAAGCGAGATTTGCCACCACCGCGCACAGCTTTTGGTCACCACGGAGCCTTCCAGTGCCCTTTTCATGTTGCATGCGAGCGGCCGCTTATCAAGCAGATTTTCTACACTAGAAGCCGCAAAATCAGCTCAAAAAGACATTTTTGAGTGAATATTCTGCTCCAATGGACAGTTCATGTTGTTCTTTTAGAGCAAAAAGTATTTTTTTATTTGACTTTTTTTTCAATAAGAAGGAAGTGCCCCATACACTCTAACTTCCTCTTCCTGTCCAGCAGGCTCCTCCCAGGGCTTTGTCCATCTCCTGGTAACTTTTTATTTGGATTTTAAGGTGAAAAGATCACTCTCTTTGTCTGCAATTCCTGCTGCATTTATACAAGTGTTTTTTAGTGGGGCGATATTTGATGACTTGAGAGGATGTGTGGTGTTATAAAAAGTTTATAGCACACTTAATTTTCATTTTTTTGGAATTGTTGAATTAATGGTAGTGTTCCCTTTTCATTGTACAATGCCTGCTCTGTCTAGCTAGTGTGTGTGTGTTTGCCATAGGCCACCATTTGTCTTTGCTCTCTGTTGCCATGTGGCTCAGTGCCCTTTTGTTTAGTCAGTGTCCATGGGCCTGCATGTGTTTTTTTTTGGTCTTTTCCTCCTTGCTTGCTGTTTGACCAAATGGCTGGCAGCCATTTTGTGCATCCAGCCAGTGTGCATTTGCCTTAGGCCTGCATGTGTTCTTTGTTGGGTCAAAGCCTCGTTGCTTTTTGTTGGTTGACCATGTGGCCGGTGGCCATTTGTGCAGCCAGCCAGTGTGCTTTTGCCATAGGCCTGCATATGTGTTTTGTTGTCCATTCCTCTTTGCTTGTTGTTTGACCATGTGGCCTGTGGTCATTTTGTGTAGCCAGCCAGTGTGCTTTTGCCACAACCCTGAAGGTGTTCTTTGTTGTGTCTGTGTCTCCATGCTTCTTGTTTTAGTTTGACCATGTGGCCGCTGCCCGTTTTGTATAGCCAGCCAGTGTGCTTTTGCCATAGTCCTGCCTGTGTTATATGTTGTGTGTGTGCCTTCTTGCTTGTTATATGACCATGTGGCTGGCGGGTATTCTGTGGAGCCAGTGCGTTAAATCTTTTTTTTCCAGTTTTTCAAAGTCATTTTCTAGGGAGACTGACAGAAGAGGGCTATGCCTTCATGTTTTTGCCAATTTTTTAAATCTTTTCCCTCAGATTAGTTTAATGTGCCTGAGGATCATTGTAGTATATGTACATATGAACAGCGTTTAATATTATGTGCATTTGTTCCTATTTTTCATCTGCACCTCTTTGCCTCCCTGTCATGATCAAGCAGGATGGAGAGAGCGGATCCGAGCAACCTCCTAAGGTGGACAACGCGCCTGAACTACATCTCTCAAGAGGCGCTGCGTCCATGCTCTTCCCGTGACCATGTGCGCGGCCGCACATAAAAGACGACTCGACGCAAGGGGCGGTGCCAATGATTCCAGATTGACCTGTTTCCTGTCAACGGCCCATTACCCTGCATCGTCCGCTCCAGCCGAGTTACAAGAACTCCACCGGCCCGAGTTTCCACCCAGAAACTCCCCGCAGTCCGAAACGTTCTCTCCTCTACCACAACGGACTACAGAGAGAGGTGAGTGACCCCGTCTGCAAACATCCCGAAGCGGCCACGGATTGTCCGGGCCAATGCCTTCTGGGTGCGCGCTCCTCCTCCACGACGAGCAAGGAGTAGCAGCGCCGCCACCCGCGTCTGACCGAACGCTCCTCCGCTCCTCCTCCTTGAGCGTAGAGTTGTAGCGTGAACACCGGGCTAAGACCCCTCCATACTTGGGTGCCGAGAAACCCCCTAGTCCTCAAACATTTCGAGGCTCCGCGGGAAGGTACCCAAGTTCCTCCCGTTATTTAGTTTTTCCTTGTGTGTTCCCCTTCTCACCTCCACGGAACCCGCTGTCACGGCGCTCCTCGGCCCCACGGATACCTGGGCTTAGAGTGGTAGCGCCGCGAGCGGTTTCTGGGAAGCTCAAGATACCCTTCCCTTCCTCACGGAACCCGCTTTCACGGCGCTCCTCGGCCCCACGGATACCTGGGCTGGAAGTAGTAGCGCCACAGTCGGCTTCGGCGAAGCTCAAGAACATCGGGCTAACCTTGCTCAGAGACTTGAATCCTCGTACCCGTGCAGTTAACTGGGCCGGGACCACGGCGAGAAAACCGACCTTGGATCAACCCATCAAGGGAAGAAAGAGAGACAGGTATCTCTCCCGGCTGACTCCTTCCTTCCTTCCCTCACCCACCTGTCTCCTGAGCTCGAGGGTCTTTATACGAATCCGGGCAGGGGACGGATGGGAGGGGGACCCCTCTATAGCATCAGCGTCATCCCGAGGAGAAAACCCAGGGTCCACCGCGACACTCCCAATGGGTTTCCCATAGTCCCCTAGTACACCACCAATTATTCTTTTATTTAATTTTCTTTCTTTATTTTTATATTTTTTATTTATTTATTTATTAGTTAAAAAAAACATTTTTCCTCCACCCTCTGTCTGCCATAGGCACCTGCCACACACCAACTTTCATTTGTTAAAGATTGCCATTACTCATTTTCCCCTGGACCCCCTGCCTGCTAGAAGCGCACACCAGCATTAATTTGTTAAGGATTATTCCCTTTTCGCCAAACCCCCTGCTTGGGTATTTCACCATCTTCTCCAAGCCCCTTATGATGCTCTGAACATGGATTGGACCCTGGCTGAGTCCGAAACCTGCCACGAGAGGCAAGGGAAAAGGAAAGTTCCTGAAAGCCTTAGAATTATTTAAGGGGATGAGAAGGACGAGCCAGTCATTGTCATGGAAGCTAGCTCAGAGGACACCAAAATTACCCCTTCTATTCAGCCTGCTCCTAGTATGTGGTACTGGGCCCACCACCACTGTCAGCTTCCATATTTGTAAGGCCCCCTGTGAGACCTGCATCCACCACTGCCTCAAGGCTATCATCGACACATCCACCTACCTCTAGTTCTTCAGGCATTGGCAGTGGCACCAGTGGTACAACATTTTCTCCTCCCCAGTCTGGGACTTCTTTACAGTTAGTAAGTAGGAGGATAACATTGAAATATGCTTCATTTGCATTGTGAGTATTCGTTGAGATAAACCTGGTTCACACTATGGTACTGTAGGACAAACAGCCTATATCGAAAAACATCACACAATCCGGTGGGAGGAGCACCTTACAAAAATTGCTTCTGGTGGTGATGAGAGAGAGGAATCAGTTTCGATCATGGTGAGAGGTGATGAGAAAGAAGAGGGTGACAGCTTTATGCAAAGCAGCTCTATCGCCAGCAGTGTACCAGCATCACCCACATTAGCAACCTCAAAATGGCACTAGAGTCAGATGGAGACACCACCGCATACAGTGACTGCCCCAAGATGCACATTGAGTTTACCATGTCCTGGTTCTCTCTGGAAGTCACCTGCATCAGTGGCACCACTGAAGAAAAAAATCCAGGCTACTAATCTGAGCATATTTTGGCAGGAGGGGTCCTGTAAATGTAATCATCCAATTACATGTTTCTACAATAGGAAGCTTGCTAAACGTTTAGCGCTAGACCTCCTCCCTTTTTCTGTTATGGAAGGAGTAGGATTTTTAGAATTTGTGGTAGCCATCTGCCCAAAATGGAAGGTTCCCAGCCACACCTATTTTCCTAGAGTTGCTGTTCCAGTACTCCATCACAATGTGCTGCAATTGATTCGACTGATCACACTATCCACCTGTTAACAGGCATGCGGATCAGTTGTTAAGCAACTCATTGCATGTGTATCACTGCACACTGGATCTCTTTTTTGAGGGTTAGACAACAGCTATCTACAGGTCTCAGTGCTGAAGAAACTTTTAACAGCGTTCAGCGACATGCAACAGCAGCGATGTTTGACATGGTGAAATCCCATACAGCTGCAAACATCTTGGAAGATTTTAGCAGCAAGGGGTTTGAAAGACTGTGAACCAGAGGTCTCAAAATCGGATTTGTTGCCACAGACAATGGCAATCATATAGTCAAGGTCAGGACAGGACAGATGGTGGCTATTTCAAGGTCCTGTGTTTGGTGCATTGCATCAACCTAATTGTGCTGGACTTTCTAAAAAAATAAAACATAGTCAGCAACATACTGACCACCTACAGAAGAATCTGCACTCATTTCAGTCATTCTTTCAAGCCTGCAAAGAGGGGAGTACCATTTAGCGTGCTAATAGAGTACCAGTTAAAGCCCTCATACAGGAGGTGCCAACACATTGGGAGTTCCACCTATTACATGTTGCAACGTCTGTTTGAGCAGTACACATGTTTTCAATGATCATGCCATTCAAAGAGGAGGGGATGCAACTGGGAAAAGCATGACCATGGAGGTGGATAAATGAGGCCTAGTGAAATGCCTGACACAGATGCTACTTCCTTTTGAGGTCTTCACATGGTAAGTCAGCAAGGAGGTTCACCGCTGTGAATGGAAAAGCACATGAGTCGGTTGAGAGCTTAATCTATATCTTGGTTGTTAATCCAAGGCCACAAAGACATGTTGTATGATCAAAAGAGTACATTTGTGTCAAAATACTTGATCAACAGTGCAAAAAACTAGTGCCCACTTTCATTTCTTTTTCAGACGGAAATGTTTCACTATACAAGATGTGGCTTGTTGAGCAAGCGAGAGACCTGGAAGAAGAATAGCTGGAAATTAGAGTCCTGAGCAGAAATTCTAGTATGCAGCCTTCTACCTCTAAAGAGGGCAGTGCTGTTACAGCCGCCAACACTAGCAACAAGAACACTGTCAACAAGAACAACAGCAACAGAAGATTCGGACCTCTGGAATGGCTTGGTTTCAAGTGGCAGGGCCTAAGTCAAATGCAGAGGCAAAGGCAAAAGAGGTCGCACAAATGGCAGCACCAATGACCATTCAGGGGATGTTTCAAGACAATCTAGATGATCCAAAAGAGGTCTATGTGGATCAAAACACATTGGTCTATTGGAATGGGCCAGAGCTTAGCAGGCTGGCAATAAAATATCTGGCTTGTCCAGTAGCCAGTGTGTCTGCTAAGCTTGTGTTCAGTGCAGCAGCTGGTGCAGTTGTCACAGTGAGAAGGACCAGTTTCTCACCTCGAAACACGGAGAGATTGACCATGATTAAAATGAATCAACAAATCCTATCACACAATTGCACTGCTCCTGAAAAACCACAGGAGGAGGCAAATGAGGGTTATTGGTCAGACTCAAGTGCATTGGCTGACCAACTTCTGTGCAAACCACCTGAGTTTAAGGACAAACTCTACTTCCCTGACTGAGTAGACCACCATAGAGCTTTCCGATTTTCACCTAACTTCTATGCCCCCCAAAAATTTAAATAGCTATGAGCTAGGAGAACATTATATATTCTGTGTCTGACTTATGAAGCTCCACCATTTAGGCACTGGATTGGAGTTGAACCAGTGTGCGGTGATGAAGCCTCCCCATTCCATTAAATGACATTAGAGACAATGCCTGCCTCCGCCCCATGTCTGTCCTTCTTTTTTCATTCCTTATGAGGGATGCCCCAGGAAAGATCATTTAATTTACAAGACTGTCAATATGTTGCTTTCATGGAAAATGACTAGGAGATATAATATGACAATTGTGTTCCACGGTGCAGGGGCTGGAACAGGTCATTATTGCACCAATGAGTGATATATTATTGAATGAGTGTGAGTAATGATTGATGATTCATGTGGTGGCAGACAGTGAGGGCATTCAACTAATTTGTAAACTTGTGTTCGGTGATTTGCAAATTTTGGGGGCTGATGGGTGATTTTGTCTGAAGGGTATTGGCCGTTTCACACTTAGCTAGATTTACTTGCATGGTCTACTTCTTGCTGTACTTTCTTTTGTGGTTCTTCAGAGACCAGACCAGTCAGTTTAGTTAAAAAAAAACAATTCTACACAAAATATTCAAATTATTTTTCTCTTCTTGTTCATCAACAGCAGTGCACTACAGGTCTATCTCTCTCACTCTCATTTGGGTCAGGAGTCAGATTGATTCATTACTCAGAGTCAGACTAAGGGCCGGACTACCACAACAGCCAGAAGGAGGAGGTTATTGACTTCAAAGGCATACCAACATGATGATGACTCTAGGAGGCCTACTCTGCCCTGTGGATTAGAGAGAGGTGCATTGATTTGGCAAATGCTGAGTAGTGTCTGTTGCCTCACATGCCAATCACCTCTATTATGTGATTGTGTTTGTGGGGGGCCTGTAACTGGAGACAGACATGTGATGTCCCTTCATCACATGATGGATGCACTCAGCTAAATATTATGGCAGCTGTGAGATTGTCTGAGATGAGTTGTAAAATTGCTTTCACTTTTCAGTTAATTACACATGAGTCATAATTAGGTCTCCTGGTTTTATGGTATTTATTTTTTGGCCAGTTCTGTCTGTATTTATCCATATTTATTTTTGGGGCATTTTATCTGTATTTATCCACATTTATTTTTGCGACAAGCAAAAGACAACGGCTACAGCTAGATAATGTTTTTCCACATTTATTTAAATTGACAATGCACACATGTGCCCGTTTGTTATTGGTCAACACAATACATTCATCCGAAAACTTTGCCATTGTAGTACAGGCACTGTCTGCAGGAGATGGTAATTATCTGATCACCAATTGAGCAGCCACAAGCGCTGAGAAGACAGGCTGACTCGGCTACCAATAATGATTTATTTCCTCTTTTGCCAGCACCAGAACTCGGGCCCAAGTGAAATAAACAACATAATGCACATGCCCCCAACCCAGGAAGGAGGCTGTAGGACATAAATACCGGTTGTGACAGAGCGAGCCCCATGCTAAACGTTAGCTCTAACGTGGCTTTCAGTCAGCCCAATTGTTTTTACTGGAAGCGGAGTGGACTAACCCATAGCTGTCAAGGTTTCAGATCGACATGTGTGACATTTTCATAATTTCAGTGAAATTATGAGAGACATTTTTAGGACTATGAGTGGCTTTGTTCTGAGCAAAATCAGCAGGCACACTTACTAATCCAACTCAACAATGGTGCTGAGTTAAACCGTCCTCAGAAGGATGAAAGGAACAGCAAGCCCTGCTGAAACCTCAACCTAAACCTGATCCAGAGGCACAACTAAAGTGAAATTTCAGAGGGGGTGGGGCTAATAAACATTTCGGGGGGGGGGGTAATTCTTCCAGCAATAGGCAGAGTGGAGATGCAGGGGCTCTAAGAAGGGGTGAAAACACAACAAAGCCTCATTAACAAGTAAATGGTCTTTTAAAGACCTGTGAAGTACTCGGGTGCGGCTGCAATTAGATGGTCGTCAGCCTGGGAGGCTCTCTCAGCCCTGGCTGACGCACACGACGGGGGAGCTGAACCCCTTTGAGCCCAATGGGTGCCTGTGTGGAGTCGACCCCGAGGCTCGAACCTTGGTTTCCCAGCTCCAAAGTCGCCTGCTCTAGCCAGCGGCTTGCATTGGTAAACTCTGGGCACATTACCTCTTATGTTAGTGATTAGTGACTGAAGCTGCAGCTGCTCTAAGTTTTGGGTTGGCAAACAGGTGACACTGCAGTACCTTTCAGAGCAGCAACTTAAACCTTAAATCTTGATTTTTTTTTACAAAAGCATCCCCTGCCAGAGTGGTTTGATCTTATTGTGGTCCTTTTATTAATTTAAGAAAGTATTTTCTGTTTACAAGGTGTAGAGGTTTCTTTGCTTCCTAATCTTCAGTCAGGAATGCTGTGCAAACCTGGGGATTTCAAGTTCACATTCTGTTCAGATTAACCCTCGTTTTATCCTGCTCCTATCACGGAGAGAAACAGTAAACCGGTTGTAATTAGGTGATCATAAAAGTTTTTGCTGAGCGAAGGGCATGTCTGGGTTCGAAAGGCTTTGCCTAGACTGAAAAATGCAAAGAGGGTGTTAATGATAAGAATGAGTGAATATTAATGTACACGCAGGGAGGTTCCCGTCGCTACACTCAGCGCATGTAAATATGAGAGCCTGCACGAAATCATAAAGAAGGAGCATCTCTCCCTAGTGAAAAGAAGCCACTGATTCCTACCTGCTCAACACTATCCCAACCCCTAGTGTACATGTGCAATGACATATTACTTCCCTCTCAAACGGACAGTGGCAATTTTTGTTGGTTGCAGGGTATAAATTTGGTGCCCTTCCCGATGCAGTCTTTGAGGTTACACATTGTGGCTGGGATTCAGACGTCAGCGCATGACCGTGTGCCAAGAGGCCACTCGGTGTGGCCCGGTACTCGATTGGCTCAGGGTTACGGGCGTCACTAAATGACCCTGAGCTATTAGGTCAACAGTAGGTCACTAAAAGACCCTGATTGGGAGGAACTGAGAGGAATTTCAAGCATCTTGAACAGGGGCATGGCGCAGCAACTCTGAAGCACAGCAGCGCGGCAAAAGTTACTAGTATTTTGCCGTTTCTAAATATAAATACAGACAAAGGAAAAATAGTTTTCTGTCTGTATTTATATGTAAAAATCTGTATAAATGGAAAACCGGGAGCCCTAGTCATAATGAATGATTGTAGCCGCCTATGCTTTTTCTCTTACACTTGGTACACTCCTCATGAAGCTTACCTTCTGTCCTTCTCCTTGACTCTACACTATGATTTCTATTTTACTGTCCGCAGGCCACCTCCTGTCCTGCACGAAAGACAAAAGCTCCATTACACTCCTGCTTACCTTACCAAACCGGTTCAGCCAGGAACACAAGATGGACAATCTGAGAAGAATGCAGGTTCAACCCCTCAATTTGGTATTTATATACAGTATCATTTTTCTTTTAACAATTGTAATGTTTAGAACTGTGTTGGTTCACTACTCCATAATTTGTATTTTTAAACCTAGATGACAAAACATTTAGACATGACTTGGGTCTCTGGGGCTGAAAGACTGTTTGCAATGCATTTAACTGAATTGTGTTATTCCTTTATTTCAATCCACTACAGATTTGATGATGCTGATGTGCTGCTCATCACTGTGAGGAATATTGTTGTTGTGTAGGGTTTGTCTTTGTCACACCTTTCCCCAACTCCCTGTTCCCATCCATTCGTCAAACCCATAAACCCCTTCCTCCAGGCTGTGTGATATATTGAGGTATGACTTATGAATTTTCACCAGTAATGGATCACGCACTTGTGGGACAGATGTGGTGAACGAGACACCAACACACTGTGGGATTGTCTCTTACCTGAGCAATAGCCCACACCTGCACCTACTTACCCACCAAAACATGGAAGGGATATATAGTCATTTATAACATCATTTGTCAACATCATCATACAGGCCTTGTGTTGCTTACACGCTTAACATTCTCCTGTCCTGAGTCCACTCCTACTGATTCGAGAGTTTTGTAAGTTTAGTTTTTCGTAAAGTAATTAAATAATTTCCAATGTTCAGAAGTTACTACTGCTAGTTTTAATATCAGGTCTTCTTTGTGTCATGGTGGCAGTCTGGTCTCAGTCTTTGATAAGTTATGATAAAATATAACCCCACTAACTCTCTGTTTTTGTACAATCTAGTTGCTTGTAATGGATAATTCTTCTGACTAATCCTTCAGTTGGAGTTCACCTTGGTGGGTGTAGGTTCTCGCTTGTGATGTCTTCCTTCTTAGCATGCTAGCCGGCTACTACTACCACCACCATTTCGAAGGCACCTTTGGAAACTCTGCAATAAGGTTTTGGAAGATTGAGAGAGGTAGCAGCCATTGCTGCTTCTATTCAGGTAAGAGAACTAAGAAGTGAAGTGAACTAGTTTAGTTAGTAACTTCTACTGAAGATTAAGATTTCTTTAATGTATTTAACTTGTAGGTAATATAGGCATAGGCATGCCCCCTACTGGTCAATATAGTAACAGAGTATGACAAGGTATAACTAACTGGTATATTCACTTTGATATCTGACTTGGTGCTGCAAAAGTGGCAAAAGTTAACATCCTCAAGCAATAAGGCAGACCTAGTCTATGCTGTTGCTAACACAAGGAGATGATGGATGGTTTACTGAAACTTTTCAGACACTCACCCCGATCTAAAACACTGTGTGGAGCACCGGCCTCATTTAAGTCATTAACACCTGCCTGGGGTGCTTTTGAATTTGGATTTGTTAACGGCCGATCCCGGTTTGAAAGTGCAGCGCAAAGGCTATGTGACATTTTCCAGACCCACTGTGGTGTTTTAATTTTTTAACACTGACACTGCTTAGGAGCAGCACAATGCAGCGTTATTATGGCACTACTAATACCAGCAGGCTCTGGGTGAGCCAACGCCCACTGGGGCAGGTGTTAATTATTTAAATGAGGCCGGTGCTCCACGCAGTGTTTTAAATGAAGCCTCTGAAGAAATGCTCGAGGAGCATGAAACGCGTCAGGCATACAGATTTATTTGGACTTTGTTTTCATTGCACTGCGTTGTTTTCCTGCATAATAAATACGAAGATTTACCTACCTGCAAGTTGGCTCTTCTAAATGGGGTGCTTTTGAATTTGGATGTGTTAACGGCCGATCCCGGTCGTGGAAGAGCCCTGCCACATAGAAGTGGACCGAGCTGCAGTTATTTGGCGAGCAGCGTTAAGGGCAGGAAGGCCGTGATGCAGGTTTGAAAGTGCAGCGCAGAGGCTATGTGACATTTTCCAGACCCACTGTGGTGTTTTAGTTTTTGAACACTGACACTGCTTAGGAGCAGCTCAATGCAGCGTTATTATGGCACTACTAATACCAGCAGGCTCTGGGTGAGCCAACGCCCACTGGGGCAGGTGTTAATGATTTAAATGAGGCCGGTACTCCACGCAGTGTTTTAAATGAAACCTCTGAAGAAATGCTCGAGGAGCATGAAATGCGTCAGGCATACAGATTTATTTGAACTTTGTTTTCATTGCACTGCGCTCTTTTCCTGCATAATAAATACGAAGATTTACCTACCTGCAGGTTGGGTCTTCTAAATGGGGTGATTTTGAATTTGGATATATATATATTTATATATATATATATATATTTTCCCCCAACCGGCTCACTTTCCCAAACAACGGCGCTTTGAGATGGTGCGCTGTGAACACGGCCGAGCCCAGCCGTCATGAAATTGCAGCAGTATTCCTTTCGGAATTATTCCACACGCACTCACGGGTTTTGCAATTAAATTACTCTCATTTATTTTACAGCAATGTTACCGACAACAAACCCTACGCGTTTCAGTCTCTCCTCAGACCTTTTTCATGGGTAACCAGAGCCAATGTCGGCGCCATTATTTAAAAACAAATTTACATTGCATCACTTCCTGGCGCCTAGCATTCTGGTTATTGTAGTACACTTTTTTTTGGTGTATTTTTTTCAAACAGTGGAACTTATAATTTAAACAAGCATGATGTGATTTCAAAAATGAAATACAGTGCAATTCAAATTCAATCCATGTATTGCAATTAACTCATTAACAATAGTGAATCACTCCATTATTTTTTCTGTGTATATTGTAACCAAATTCATTTTTCCTAACCCGAAAGGAATATTCCATTTTTATTTTCGTTTTTTGGATATTTTGCACACAGGGGGTCTGCCCTCTAGTGGGCCCTTGATTACACCTTTAACGGTTAATATCCTTATTTTTTTGTACCTTAGATGTACCCCCATTTTTATGCTCTATTCTATCATATCATGTGGGCCATAATTTTACATCCTCTATGCAACAATAAATTACCAAAAATTAGGTCATATTCTTTTCTATAATAATCAATAATGTTTATTGTAACTACAATAATAATACCCAATTGGCTTCCTATGGTCCATTGAGTGACATTTTTTGCATTATCCAACCAATTATTGTATACTATGCCATCATGTTATCTAAAGGAAAAGTAAAAGTAGAAAAACCAAAAGAACAAAGAAGTAAAGAGGAGTAAGAGGCAAAGGTGATTGAAATAGATATTTAAAAGATTTTAAAGAAAGCAGAGTTAAAGAGACAAACCCAAGATTAGAAGAGTGAAAATAGAGGAGGACAGAAGGAGGGAAGGAAAAGCGATAAATTTGACAGAAGAACCAATCTCGAATTCACTAGCTTGTACCCTAAACCTCAGTAGGGAACCTGTTTACTTTGTTCACAAATGTGAATACAATTCTTCGTCCTTGTTAAGCTCATAGGGGGCCAGAGTCCTAAAGGCCTAAATATGTCGTGATTCCTTTTGCCTTAAAGTTTTTTCACGGTTACCACCTCTCACATGGCGTGGAACCATTTCCACTGCATAGAATTTCATTTTTCTCCAATTGCTTTCATGGTATCTTTCCATGTGTTCTGCTACTGCATAACTCCGATCCTTGTTTGTTGTTGCTCGTGTGTGTTCTAGAATTTGTTTCTTGAGTTCACATACGGTGCTCCCAACGTATTTGAATTTACAGGGGCACTCAATAATATATATGACAAATTGGCTCTTGCAGTTTATCAATTGGTTTATTCTCCATTTTTTTCTATTTGCCATTTTGATTTCTTTCATGTCCTGGGCTATTGCACATACTTTACATGTCCCGCACTTAAAAAACCCTTTTGTACTCAGCCATGTTCTTGGGATCTTATTTGATATTTGGAAGTGACTATGTACCAGATCATCTTTTAAGTTCTTTGCTCTCCTGTATGTGATAAGTGGATGTTTTCCCACAATTTCTGCTACAGTCTTGTCTAGACATAGAATTTTCCAATTTTTACAAATAATATTTTCGATCTCCTTGGATTCTGTTGAGAAGGTTGTGATTAGTCTTATCGGTGTGTCCTCCAAGTTTGGCTGTATTGTGGAGACTTTTTTAGGTTTTATCAATTCCAATCTTGTCTGCTTTTCTGTTTTTTCCAAACACTTCTGAAGAATTCTGTTATTATACTTTCTTTTTTTAAATCTTGACAATGATCTTTGGCTGTGTTTGATCCACTCTTTTTCCTCTGAGCATATGCGTCGAATGCGCAAAAGTTCTCCATATGGTATATTTTCAATAAGAGGGATTTGATGGAAGCTCTCTGCATGTAAAGTTGTATTACTTGCCGTGATTTTTCTATGCAGGGTCGTGTGTATCCTATTTCCTACAACATAGATTTCAGTGTCTAAGAAGACCACAAGTTCATCACTTATTTCGTATGTGAAATGCAAGTTTGTATTTGTGTTGTTTAGAATATTGAAGTACGCCTCAAAATCTTCTATAGAGCCATCCCATATGATCCAAAGATCATCTATATATCGTTGCCATGATATAATCTTTTCAACATACTGGTCATTATTCGAATTCCAGGCGATCTTCTGCTCCCACCAGCCCATTGTTAGACAAGCGTAGCTCGGGCTGAATGAAAATCCCATCGCTGTTCCGTCTTTTTGTTGGTAGATGTCATTCCCAAACAAAAAGACGTTTTGCGTCAAACATAATTCTATCATTTGCATGATCATGTCATTGTGTTTAGCATATTGGATGTTGCGATCTTTGAGGAAATATTTGTAGGCCTCCATTCCTATTGTGTTCTTAATGTTTGCGTATAACGAGATTACGTCTAGCGTAATCAATTTGTACGTTGGTTCCCAATTCATGTTCTGTACTATCCTTAAAAGGTCGCTCGTGTCTCGTAGATATGATGTTAACCCCCTTACATATGGTAGAAGGTATCCATCAATAAAGTTAGCAATTGGTTCTAGTAATGAGCCCTTGGCCGAAATGATTGGCCTCCCTGGTGGTTTCGTGGAGTGTTTATGGATTTTGGGGAGAAAATAAATTGTTGCAGTGATCGGGTGGTCAGTTATTAGGTATCTTTTCTCATCGTGATTTATTAGATTTTCCTCCCACCATTGTTGTAATTTTTTATCTAAGCTCAACTTATACAAGGGTGTTGGGTTTTCCTTGAGCTGTTGGTAATGTTTAATACTCTTTAATTGTGAATGGGCTTCCTCTAGATATAACTTCTTATCTAGAATGATGATCTTCCCACCCTTGTCCGCCATTTTTATTACAACATTTTCATCCGTCTTTAGTGCCTTTAATGCATTTTGTTCATTTAATGTCAAGTTTTTTCTCTTTTTTGTGTTGTTTCTTAGCTGGTATAGATCTCATGGAAAATTTCAATTTTATTGCCATGTGGTAATTGTGGGTGGTACTTAGACTTTTTCCCACTAGTGCCTTCTCCCAATTGCGTGCAGTATGTTTCTACTTCTTCCGTTGTTTCATTTACAGATTTGTCTATTTCCATCAGTGTAACAAAGGACTCCTTATCTTCCACTCGGATGTTCATAGTTGAAATTTCCGGACCTTTTTGTTGCTCTGTCCAGTTTGAATTTTCCTTAAATAACTTTGCCACTGCTCTCTTTTACCTCACTCACAGTATAAGGAACACTACTCCTTGTACATACAGCCTCATCCTCGCTGAACAAAATCCCTGGACTCCTCCCTCTTAGTGAGGGGGTTGTAGCCCCCTTTGGAACTAGGTTTTTCCACTGGAGGAACGAACCCGATGATGAAGCATGTCACCTCTTGGTGAGTGAGGGCTCCAGTCCTCTTTCGGGATTATCCCTGTGGGGATTCAATTCACCTGCCTTGGTCTTTTGTGTTCACTACCTTCTTAGACCTGAGATGACCTCTGTGTTTACACAGTACAAAAGAGACCAGCGCCTTTGTGGGTTGATCAAGACGAGGAATATGAGGTGGCTGATATTCTTGACTCTAAAATTCAGGTCAAAAGCCTTTGGTATCTGGTGGCATGGAAGGGGTATGGCGCAGAGGAGAAGTCTTGGGAACCTGAGTCGTCGGTGCATGCTCCTAGGATGGGTTCTGCTTTCCACAAACAACACCCAGACAAGCCCTGTGCCTGTAAGTGTTCTCCGAGAAGGGGATGTACTGTCAGGGAACACAGGACACCGACACTGCCAAGCATCGGGTGCTAGATGCCGCACAGGAGAACTACAACTCCCAGCGGCCTCTGCAGATGTCTGACGTCAGACGCACCATCGTGCGTGACTTCTGGGACCAGTGAAGAGTGGGGAACCGGCAGGAGATGCTGCTGATTATTCCTGGTGTCCGGTTCTTGGCGTTTTTGATCCACAGCGGACTGAGTGTTCCCTTTTTGGGTAAGGGTGCTGATGGTCACCGCTTATTTCCATTGTTACTTGGAGCCCAAGGAGAGCTTTATTTCTATCACGCTTGAAGTGGATGGTCATGGAATATATGGTATTGAATGTTTAAGACTTCCTTGCTTGCCTATGATTTCGACTGCACCTCTTGTTCTTAACAACATTGATACAATGTTTTCCACGTATTGTGTTTACATATCCACAGGGTAGGTCAGAAGCAGGTGATCCTTGTTGCTAGTGATCTGGCCTTCTTACACTGAAATCAAGTGTTAGAGTCGGGGATCTCTGGTTGGCGCAAGGTTGCCCTTGTGTCAAGCAGGAACCCTCTCCTCCACGTCAGGGCGCAGGATAACCCCTCGCGAATGACCCTTGCTCACCCTCTAGGTGCGTGGCGTGAGCAGCCAAGGCGATTCCTCAGGCGTTGTTGGTTAAGCACTTACAATCATACACACAGTAAATACATCAATCCCCCCAGAAACGGACACCAGACTTGGATATATATAAAAATACGCTTCTTTATGTAAAAATAAGGATATATATCTCAGCAGACTTATCACAAGACCAATAACGTTTTCGCTATGCCACCAGGTTGTAAAGCAGGCAAATGTTCTTTGTTCGTAGTCTCAAATAGATTCTTTGCAGTCTCTTGCAAATGTTACTTGTGGTTCCAGTACTCACAGAGATCGGCTCCTGCGAACGGGGAAATAAGGCGTTGCGGGCCCCGAGCCCGGTACTGGAACTTCTTTCGTGAGGGGGGAGAGTCGGCACAGGTCGGTGCGACTCTCAGCTTGGGAAGTGTTCTTGGGTCCTCAATCAGCAGGTGTGGGCAAGTAGGCAGGCGCGGCCAGCGACCCTTTAGCACGGCGGTGCCGGAGGGTCTCCACAGCGGGGGCGGCGCGGCCTGAGAGGTCCGGGGATAGTGAAGCGGGGTCGCAGGGCACGGTCAGTGCAGCTGGATGACCCGGCGTAGATCACAGTCGTCGGACGGTTTCCGGCGGGAGGGGTGAGAGCGCGGTCAGCGCGCTCCAGTAGCAGGCGGTGACAGGGATGCAGGCGGCCTGGCCCGGGGACAGAGAGCGGCTCTGGACGGAGCGGGGCTCTCACGGGTTTGAGGCAGGCAAGCTTCTGAGTGTCACGGCCCTAGGAGGGGCGATGAGGGGCGCAGTCTCTTTCCAGCGGGATGCACACACGGCTCGAATTGGAGGACGAGCAAAAGCACAGAGAACCCACTGGTCCTGGGGTTCAGTTCAGGGGGCACGCTCAGATCAAGCCCTTGGAGAATGTTCAAGCACAAAGTAGCAAAGTCTTTTCAGTAAGTCCCTTCCTCTCCTTTCTCAGCAAGGCAAGCAGCAGGCCAGCTCCTCCAGCGTCTTCTTCTCCTTCTAGTCGGGCAGAGGTTCTTTGTGGTAAAACAGGATTCTGATTTCTTAGGAGCCAGGCTCCTACTTTTATACCATGATTCTTTTGTTCTTTAGCGCCAGGGGGCCTAGGCCTGGCTCAGTCCAGTTCTGGAGCACTTTGTTATGGTGACTCTGCTCTTTCCTTTCAGCAGCAGGGCAGAGACATCAGCCGCCCCACAGGGGGCGGCGCCGGCTTTGTGGTGGCAGAGCACAGGTCTATTCAAGAGTCAAGGTGTACTCCTCCCACCCATCCAGGTGTCACCTCTCTACCCACCACCTGGCAGCCAACCTGTCTCTGGGGATCCCCCCACCCTGCTCCTTACTGTTGCCAGGCAGAACACACACACACAGCAGAGGCGGACTGAGATGGTCAGGTCAGTAAATACTAACTTTCTAAAAGTAGTATTTACAAACCCAGGATATTAAAATAAACTTGACTACAAGAAGTATTTTATTATTCTGAGCTCAGGCATACTAAACTTGACACTCTACCATGCTCTCTGAGTCCCCGGGGTCACAGCGTTGGCGTGATCCCAGCAGCCCATTCTGGCCTATGGAGAGCAGGTAGCCTTCAATAGTGAAGAACGAAAATGGCTGTAATTCACTACTAAGACATGCCACACACATCAGGGCATGTCCTACCTTATGCCTACAATGCACCCTGCCCTTGGGCCTACCAGAGGGGTGGCTAATATGTAGGTAAGGGAAGGTTTAGGGACTGGCAAGTGGGGGCACTTGCGCAGTCAGCGCGACGGTCCCGGACCGCGCACAGGGTCTGCGGTGGCAGACCCTAGACACATTTTTCAAGGCCGCTTCCTGTGGGTGGCGCAACCAGCGCTGCAAGCCCACCAGCAGCATTGGCATTCACAAGCCCTGGCACCCCTGGTGCACTCTACTGGGGACTGACAGTGAATCCAATAAACCAATCATGAACATCAATTACAGGTACACTTTACCTAGGGAGCACTTGCACTGCGGCACGGATTAGCCGTGGCGCAGTGCCCTGAGCGGACAACACCAGCAAAACAATCGAGGCACACCATCAAAAAGTGGAAGGGAAACTCACGCCAAGGTGCCAGGTCTAACACGTGTCCCCTCCAGCTGAAATGTGGGGAGAACTACCCTTGCCCAGGGGGTTCCTCGTCACTAAGGCGGAAATACCTGGACAGACCGTCAGCGTTGGCGTGATCTGTACCAGGACGGTGTTCCACCGTAAAGTCCATACCCTGTAGGGAGATGGACCACCTCAACAGCTTCGGGTTGTCACCCCTCATCTGCATCAACCATCTGAGGGGCCTGTGGTCCATCTGAACCCGGAAGTGAGACCCAAACAAGTAGGGTCTTAGCTTCTTCAGCGCCCAGACCACAGCAAATGCTTCTCGCTCAATTGCACTCCACCTACTTTCCCGTGGAAGTAACCTCCTACTGATGAAGGCTATGGGTTGGTCCCAGCCCTCCTCAGTCATCTGTGAGAGAACAGCCCCCACACTATGCTCTGAAGCGTCCGTCTGCACTAGGAATTCCTTGGAGAAGTCAGGGGCCAAGAGCACGGGCGCCGTGCACATGGCAGTCTTCAGGGTGTCGAAAGCTTTCTGACAGGTGTCAGTCCAAATCACGTTCCTGGGCTGCTTCTTGGAAGTCAGCTCTGTCAAGGGGGCAACAATCGTTCCATAGCCCTTGACAAACCTCCTGTAGTACCCAGTGAGCCCCAGGAAGGCCCTCACTGCGGTCTGCGTCTTGGGGGGTTCCCAAGCCAGGATGGTCTCAATTTTGGGTTGCAAGGGTGCCACTCCCCACTTGGTGTCCCAAGTACACCACGGAACCCTGCCCGATCTGGCACTTGCTTGCCTTGATCGTGAGGCCTGCTCGGCGCAAAGCCATCAACACTTCCCAGAGGTGGTGCAGGTGTTCGGGCCAGGTGGCACTGAACACTGCGATGTCATCCAGGTAGGCGGCACTGAACGCATCCAGCCCAACCAGTACCTGGTTGACCAACCTCTGAAAGGTGGCAGGGGCATTCTTCATCCCAAATGGCATGACTCGGAACTGGAAGTGCCCATCTGGTGTAGAGAATGCTGACCTCTCTTTGGCCCCATCGGTCAAGGCGATCTGCCAGTACCCAGACGTTAAATCAAACGTGCTGAGGAACCGGGCAGCCCCCAGCCGATCAATGAGCTCATCAGCTCTGGGGATGGGGTGCGCGTCAGTCTTCGTTACTGAATTGAGTCCTCTGTAGTCCACACAGAACCGGAGTTCAGGTGTGGCTCCCGGCGCAGCAGCTTTGGGGACCAAGACCACGGGGCTGGACCAAGGACTGCTGGAGGACTCAACCACCCCTAGCGCAAGCATTTTGGAGACCTCCTCCTTGATGCAACCTCTGACCCTGTCAGTTACCCTGTAAGCCTTGTGCTTCACAGGTAAGCTGTCTCCTGTGTCCACATCATGGACGCACCAATCTGTGACACCAGGAACCAGGGAGAATCTATCGGAGAACTGCCCCAGCAAGTGGCGGCAATCTTCCTGTTGTTCGGGCGTCAGGGTGGGTGAGAGGTTAACTCCATCCACTGACCCATCTTTCTCAGAGGCCACTAAGAGGTCAGGAAGAGGCTCGGTCTCCTCTTCCATCCCATCATCAGTGGCCAGCAGCATGCCCACTTCGGTCCTCTCTAAGTGGGGCTTAAGGCGGTTAACATGTAGGACCCTCAAAGGGTTCCTGGGAGACCGCATGTCCACCAAGTAGGTGATAGGACTTTTGCGCTCCACAACCTCAAATGGACCTGTCCACTTATCCTGAAGTGCACAAGGCTCCACTGGGGCCAAGACCCACACCTTTTGTCCAGGTTGAAGCTCTACCAGAGTGGCATTCCGGTCGTACCACCGCTTCATCTCCTCCTGGCTGGCTTCCAGATTTGCCTCAGCAAGTTGCCTGAAACGCCGAGTCTGGTTTCGGAAGGCCAGCATGTAACTGTATACATTCTGGGGAGGTTTCCTGGAAGATTGCTCCCAGCCTTCCTTTACCAAACTCAGAGGTCCTCTTACCGGGTGACTATACAGAAGCTCAAAGGGGCTGAATCCTAGAGACTTCTGTGGCACCTCTCGGTAAGCGAAGAGCAGGCATGGCAAGAGGACGTCCCACTTACGCCTCATCGGACCGTCCAGGCCCATGATCATGCCTTTGAGGGTTCGGTTGAATCTCTCAACCAACCCATTTCCTTGGGGGTGGTAAGGAGTGGTGAACTTGTAAGTTACCCCACACTCCTTCCACAGGGATTTCATATATGTGGATATGAAATTGGTCCCCCTGTCGCTCACCACCTCTAGAGGGAATCCCACTCAGGAGAAAATTCCCATCAGTGCCCGTCCCACCACGGGGGCCGTCACTGTCCTCAGAGGGATGGCTTCAGGGTACCGGGTGGCATGGTCCACCAAGACCAGGATGAACCTGTTGCCGAGGGCTGTCTTGGGGTCCAGAGGCCCCACAATATCAATACCCACTCGTTGGAATGGCGTACCGACCACAGGGAAAGGTTGCAGAGGAGCCTTGTGCTTCCCTCCGCTCTTACCACTTGCCTGGCAAGTCTGACAGGTTCGGCAGTAGGAATCTGAATTCTTGTGCATTTGGGGCCAGTAAAAGTGGGTGACAAGCCTGTCATAGGTCTTGTCCATCCCCAAATGTCCTGCTAAAGGCACATCGTGAGCCAGCCCCAGTAGGAAGGTTCTGAACTTCTGGGGTACCACCAGCACACGGGCTGACCCAGGTTCAGCAGCCTTAGGCTCGGAATACAGGAGGTCACTCTCCCAGTACACGTAGTGTGTTTTGGCCTGAACACCATTGGCCTGGTCTGCAGCCTGCTGCCGCATACCCACGAGAGAAGGGCATTCTTTCTGCTCCCTGCAGAATTCCTCCCTGGAGGGACCTCCTTCTTGCTGCCAATGGGTCAGCTCAGGCAGGTCTCCCAGCTCGGCAATCTGTTCCCCGGTAGGCTCCAGAGCATCCCCCTCAGGGTCTACTTCCTCCTGGGCCGTGGGAACTTTGGGGGCCGGTTTCCCGCGCCTCCTGCGCCTTCTCCCTAAGGCCGGTTCCTGGACCTCTCCCTCAGGCTCCAGGACCCTCTCAACACCCCTACTGGCTGCCATGGACCGGGTGGTCACGCACGCCCAGTCGGGTAGACCCACCATCCTCAGATGCGTGGTCTTCTCCACCTTTTCCCAAGGGGAGTTCTCCAGGTCGTTCCCTAGCAGACAGTCTACAGGCATGTCAGTTCTCACAGCGACTTGTAGAGTACCAGAGACCTCCCCCCACTCAAAGGGAACTTGAGCCATTGGACAACGACTCTCTATGTTGTCAGCATTGACAACCCTACAGTAGGCATTGGGTACAATCTGCTCTTGAGACACCAGGTGTTGCCTCACCGAGGTCACGCTGGCTCCTGTATCTCTAAGAGCTTCAACCTTCTTTCCATTGATGGTCACTACTTGCCCATATTTCTTAGTGTTAGAGGGCAAGTAAGTTTCGGGGACCATCTCACTGTCTCCTAGCGAGACTAGGGTCATCTGCCCGGGACCCCCACCCTCCTGGACTGCTACTTCCTCCCCAAAGTTAACACTAGCTACTTGCCGGGGTGGAGCACCAGTGGGTGCGGTCTTACCAAACAGGCGACACTTAGGATCAGAGGCAATGTGACCCGGGTCACCACACCTATAACAATTGAAGGGCCTCTTTGGAACAGGTCTACCTGTCGGGGCCCCGTTCTGCTGCGGGGGTGGGGGAGGCTGAGAACCCTTCTGCTGGTTCCCTTGGGAATTACTTTGGGGGCCTTTTTGGAACCCCTTCTGTTTACCCCTGTCCCCCCCACTCTTCTGCTGGGGACCCTGCCCACCTTTGGCGGAGTCTCCCACTTGACCCTTGTGGACCCTGGTGCTGAGCCAGCGGTCCGCCTCCTCAGCAAGCTTCCTCGGGTTGGACAGCTTGCTATCAATCAGGTGCTGGCGTAGCTCAGGAAAACATTGACTGGACAAGTGCTCCCATGCAATTAAATCAAGCAGCCCTTGATAATCATTCACTTTGCTACCCTTCACCCAACCATCCAGTGCTCTGCAGAAAAAGGTTACATACTCCACATACGTACTCTCAGGGATCTTCTTAGTCTCCCTGAACCTCTGTCTATATAGCTCAGGAGTTAGCCCATACCTGGTCATTAAAGCTTCCTTCATATGGGGGTATGAGGCTTGGAGATCTAAGGGTAAATCTAACAGTGTGTCACGCCCTTCAGCAAGGAACCTTCCCCACAACCCCGCTCCCCAGTCTTTCTCAGGGACCCGGTGTGAAGACATGGCCACCTCGTAGGCTCTAAACCACTGCCCTATGTCATCCTTTCTAAAATACTCCTTTACTACATCTTTGGGGATGTACACCTTGGACTCTACCTGCACCGGTGGAGTGCTGCCACCAGAAGGAGCGGTGTCCAAACTTTTCGCCTTCAGCTCCAACTCCTTCAATCTTATATCATGATCCATTTGGCGTTGTTGTGCCTCCAGGGCCAACTTCTGCTTTTCCATTTCCATTTGTCCTGCCAACTTTGCCATCTCCATTGCATGCGCCCTGTCTGCTGCCCTGTCTGCCAGCTCCTCTGGCGACCGGACTCTGCTGGGCTCCTCAAGGTTGTCGGGTGGAACGATGTCCCCCGCATTCCGTGGGTCTCGTGACTCCTTCCAGGCTCTCAGCGCCTTGGCGTACTGGGTCCTCCTCTTGAATCCAGCATGGGGGACTCGGAATTTTACACTGTAGCCTTTCAATTGCTCCATCGAGTAGCCTTCCAGTCTCTCCCAATCCACCTCATCTATTCCAGAAATCACAGAGAGCGCTCTTCCAGCAGAGAGTGAGCCTGGCATGGTTGCAGTAATGGCAGATGTCTCAACAAAGTTCCAAAAATGAAAACCTGTGGCTGTGTTACTTGGTCTGCTCTCACTATCTGGTGATTAATAATTCACTGTATGCTAATTACAAGTGCAAATCCGAAATCCCAGCCGCTGCCAACAATGTTAGAGTCGGGGATCTCTGGTTGGCGCAAGGTTGCCCTTGTGTCAAGCAGGAACCCTCTCCTCCACGTCAGGGCGCAGGATAACCCCTCGCGAATGACCCTTGCTCACCCTCTAGGTGCGTGGCGTGAGCAGCCAAGGCGATTCCTCAGGCGTTGTTGGTTAAGCACTTACAATCATACACACAGTAAATACATCAATCCCCCCAGAAACGGACACCAGACTTGGATATATATAAAAATACGCTTCTTTATGTAAAAATAAGGATATATATCTCAGCAGACTTATCACAAGACCAATAACGTTTTCGCTATGCCACCAGGTTGTAAAGCAGGCAAATGTTCTTTGTTCGTAGTCTCAAATAGATTCTTTGCAGTCTCTTGCAAATGTTACTTGTGGTTCCAGTACTCACAGAGATCGGCTCCTGCGAACGGGGAAATAAGGCGTTGCGGGCCCCGAGCCCGGTACTGGAACTTCTTTCGTGAGGGGGGAGAGTCGGCACAGGTCGGTGCGACTCTCAGCTTGGGAAGTGTTCTTGGGTCCTCAATCAGCAGGTGTGGGCAAGTAGGCAGGCGCGGCCAGCGACCCTTTAGCACGGCGGTGCCGGAGGGTCTCCACAGCGGGGGCGGCGCGGCCTGAGAGGTCCGGGGATAGTGAAGCGGGGTCGCAGGGCACGGTCAGTGCAGCTGGATGACCCGGCGTAGATCACAGTCGTCGGACGGTTTCCGGCGGGAGGGGTGAGAGCGCGGTCAGCGCGCTCCAGTAGAAGGCGGTGACAGGGATGCAGGCGGCCTGGCCCGGGGACAGAGAGCGGCTCTGGACGGAGCGGGGCTCTCACGGGTTTGAGGCAGGCAAGCTTCTGAGTGTCACGGCCCTAGGAGGGGCGATGAGGGGCGCAGTCTCTTTCCAGCGGGATGCACACACGGCTCGAATTGGAGGACGAGCAAAAGCACAGAGAACCCACTGGTCCTGGGGTTCAGTTCAGGGGGCACGCTCAGATCAAGCCCTTGGAGAATGTTCAAGCACAAAGTAGCAAAGTCTTTTCAGTAAGTCTCTTCCTCTCCTTTCTCAGCAAGGCAAGCAGCAGGCCAGCTCCTCCAGCGTCTTCTTCTCCTTCTAGTCGGGCAGAGGTTCTTTGTGGTAAAACAGGATTCTGATTTCTTGGGAGCCAGGCTCCTACTTTTATACCATGATTCTTTTGTTCTTTAGCGCCAGGGGGCCTAGGCCTGGCTCAGTCCAGTTCTGGAGCACTTTGTT
Organism: Triturus cristatus; assembly: GCF_964204655.1. Taxonomy (NCBI): domain Eukaryota; kingdom Metazoa; phylum Chordata; class Amphibia; order Caudata; family Salamandridae; genus Triturus; species Triturus cristatus. The sequence continues at coordinate 854,206,025 of NC_140585.1, read as the reverse complement.
ATGGTGACTCTGCTCTTTCCTTTCAGCAGCAGGGCAGAGACATCAGCCGCCCCACAGGGGGCGGCGCCGGCTTTGTGGTGGCAGAGCACAGGTCTATTCAAGAGTCAAGGTGTACTCCTCCCACCCATCCAGGTGTCACCTCTCTACCCACCACCTGGCAGCCAACCTGTCTCTGGGGATCCCCCCACCCTGCTCCTTACTGTTGCCAGGCAGAACACACACACACAGCAGAGGCGGACTGAGATGGTCAGGTCAGTAAATACTAACTTTCTAAAAGTAGTATTTACAAACCCAGGATATTAAAATAAACTTGACTACAAGAAGTATTTTATTATTCTGAGCTCAGGCATACTAAACTTGACACTCTACCATGCTCTCTGAGTCCACCGGGGTCACAGCGTTGGCGTGATCTCAGCAGCCCATTCTGGCCTATGGAGAGCAGGTAGCCTTCAATAGTGAAGAACGAAAATGGCTGTAATTCACTACTAAGACATGCCACACACATCAGGGCATGTCCTACCTTATGCCTACAATGCACCCTGCCCTTGGGCCTACCAGAGGGGTGGCTAATATGTAGGTAAGGGAAGGTTTAGGGACTGGCAAGTGGGGGCACTTGCGCAGTCAGCGCGACGGTCCCGGACCGCGCACAGGGTCTGCGGTGGCAGACCCTAGACACATTTTTCAAGGCCGCTTCCTGTGGGTGGCGCAACCAGCGCTGCAAGCCCACCAGCAGCATTGGCATTCACAAGCCCTGGCACCCCTGGTGCACTCTACTGGGGACTGACAGTGAATCCAATAAACCAATCATGAACATCAATTACAGGTACACTTTACCTAGGGAGCACTTGCACTGCGGCACGGATTAGCCGTGGCGCAGTGCCCTGAGCGGACAACACCAGCAAAACAATCGAGGCACACCATCAAAAAGTGGAAGGGAAACTCACGCCAAGGTGCCAGGTCTAACATCAAGGGTATGTGGTAAGACCCAGAATTAGTTTCCTCACATACTACAGGGATCTTTAGGTGAGATAGGTTATCCAAAGTTTATAGACTCATCTGTTTTGTTTATTGCAGTATACGGTATAAGGAATTGAGGGTACCTGCTCACCACCCATTTCTACACAGCAGCATTTTCTTTCTCTACAGGTTAGTGGAAGCTTGGGTCCATATAGATATTGAGTCATCTCTTCAGAATGATCGAAACTGATATTATTTCCTCTTGTGTTTGCAAGTCTCCCTCCCTGCTGTCCCCATCCTTCCCTTCCCCCGCCTGACCATCCTAAAGTCTGCGTGTAATTATATTCAGACTTGTGGCTGTCGAGCGAAATGTGTAAGTTCCTGATCACTGGATCAGTTTTTGTTAGCAGACTTGATGGTTTAATTGATTGATTTGGAAAATTAAAAAGTGGAATTAATAATTGTGGTTACGAATATATGGCAATATTGTTATATGTAGTGGTCCATCGCTGACCTTAAGAAAAGGCGGGTATGGAGTTGCCTAAGATCCCGGGATGCTAGTAGCCTAATGGGTAGAGGAATAGAGTGGTATACATTGAGAAGTACGTTGTCTGCTGGTGTGGTATTAAGCAAATAAAAGAGGTTGCATGATATTGCATAGGGATCTCTGAAGTTAGTATAGTGGAGATTTATTTGGGTACCTTTAGAAAGTGTAGCTGAAGAAGTCCCGAGAAATGTTTGCTTGATTGAGAGTGGAATAATGCTAGTTGATATTCTGCTAGTAGTGAAAGTTTTCTTTGTTTGATTGAATCTATCTCTTTACTTAGTGGGGCAGACAAAGCAGGATTGTTTTATGTTGTCTCTTATCATATTTTTCTTTTTGAAAAAGGTTTGTAATCTACTGCCGAAATATTTTGTAAAGGGAGGGTCGGTAGTAGGAGTTATACTGATGTCACAACAAGCAGTGCTGACCAGTTAGTGTGAACCGTCACAAAAAGTTACTATTGGTTGGTTGGTGTGAGTCGCGCAGGTATTGGGCAGTGTGAACAAATAGCGAGTGAAGAAATACGGAAGAGTTTTCCTTTAGTTTGTTTGAGTTTTAGCGTAGTAGAAGCCTCAGGATGAAGTTATTGAATATGATGAGGACTTTATTTAGAAAGGAGAAGCCTATACCTATTAGAGAGGGAATTCCTGTGCCGCCTGAGGGTACGCCTGCTTCTTTTATGTGATTAGAACAAAGATATTATACTTGCACATGGTTGGAGAATTGGGTGAAGTATACAGAAGGTGACGGGAATATGGCATTTCCAAAACATGGTACTTTTAATGTGAGGATTTTTGAGAATCTGAGATATCAGATGAATTGATTGAGACCAAATCCTAGACCTATGCAGTACGAAGCAATTGAGGAATGGAAGCATATAAGAGAGACAGGTCACAGAATAAATACAGAACTACTCTGAGCAGATACTCAGAGGCAAAATGGGATGCCCAAATGAAAAGATAGAGAAGAGATCTGATTGCAGCAGGTGAAGGTTTATATCTGGTTGTTGTAGTAGGGGATCAGGCTGGATGAAAATATAAGAAGAAAAAGAAAAATGTAGAATGTTTGGATCCAGATGAGATTGGTGATGAGTTGTTGGATGAAATGTTAAACAGACCTCCACCATATCAGGAAGAGCAGGAAAGAATTACTGCAAATGCGCCTTTAATTCAAATTGAGGTTCCTCAGCCTTGGCAAGCGAGAAGTACAAATGAAATGGTTAAAGCAAAAGATGACTTAGCACAATGAATTATTAAATTGAATTTAAATGCAGAGGCTTTATCAGTTCCTGTAACGATTGGTCCCATAGTTCCATTGTATGGTGAGGGTCAAAATATTTCACAAGTACATACCTTGACAGTGCCTGTTAATGACAATAGGGTTAATAGTGGTGCTGAAACGAATGAGACAGGAACATTGATTAATATTTCAGAAAAACCAGTGGAAACCCCAAAGTGGAATGTACAGATAGAACCTATAACATTAGGACAGAATGAGGGAGAAGTGACACCTACTTCAGGGGGTTCAGTGGGACCGTCACCTGAAGAATTAGATAAATGAATTAGAGGGATGGTGTCTCATAAGTGAAATACAAGCATGGATGTAAACAGATTAAAGACAGATTTGGAAGAAATTATTTTAGTTACGATTAGTCCAAAAAGATTAAGTAAATATCAGGAAGAAGAGTTGTTGTTCTTGTGTAAAAATATTACAATGAGACTGAAGAGTTTTAATGAGAGGTTTTCTGAAGTTGCAGAAACATATGGAGTTGACATTGAAAAATCAAAGGGTTTACAAAAGACGTATAGATTGGATTTTAGTGATAAAGATTTGGAGAGTCTGAATGCATCTGGTAAATGGTTGCAGATTAAAGAGTTGATCAATACATTGAAACGATGGGGTGAATTGGAACGTTGGAAAGGCAGATGGGCTAAAAAGAAAGAAGAATTGCTTTTAAATAAAGGAACATTCCCTTATGTATCCTGTGAGAGAGAAAGGGACAGAAACAATGACGACTGAGATGATGTATCCAATGAGAGAGGCCGCATCCGATACTCCCTCAAGCAGAACAGTCAAGCACACGAGCGGAAGTGGATGTGAGGGGGAGGAGCAAGCAAGCGAGCGGATGGTAGCGGACGGTGGCCGCAGCCGTAACTTCGGATCGGACCCGGGGATTGAGGTCCTAGGTCCAAGGTTTGTGCCCGGAGTTGATGGACTATGGCAGACAGCAGCTGGTGCCAGGTAGCCTGCGGTAAGGTGGGAGCAGGTCCCGTCAGGTTCCTGGCGGGGCGAGAGCAGGGTGAGTGTTGTGCCCGTGCGCGCCACGGAAGCGGCCCAACCAGGTTGGGTGCAGCTGTGGTGCCCCAGTGTGCCCTGCTCCTGACCCCTTCTTCATCATCCCCACGTCCCCCCTGCTACTTCACTTCCACCACCCTCATCATCTGACACCGGGGCAGACACTGGGCCACTGGGCCACTGACAGAGGCCACTGGTGGCCATCAGAGGAGGTCAGATGCCCCTGCTTGTACTACCACCTGTCGCCATTGCCACCAATATCACTGGGGCCATCAAGAGCTTCTAAACTCACCAAACTTTGCTAAGAGAATTAACTGTCTTTTCGACTGTCCACTATTGATTTTCACCCAAAAGGCCAAGGCCCCGCAGTCTTTTCTTACCCGCACCACCTTGATTTAAGGTTTGAGCGCTACCTTGATTACACCTTGATTACATCTGAGCAAGACAGCACAAGGCAGCGTGAGTCTGAGGGGCAGAAGGCCACTTCATTTTATTCAAACAACTTGCCCAACTTTTAATGAGTCTAGACATCAATCCATACAATCGGGGAAACAAGAGGATCAAACGGTCACACAGTGCATACAGGATCTGGCACAGGCACTAGAACTAAGCCACCAATAAGGAGCCAAGTGCGGCTGGAGTCCACCCCTAAGGCGCAATCATTATTTTTAAAATCATACTCAAACCTTAAATTAAACAGTAAGACAATCTGTAAATATTTTATGTCAGTAACGCCTGGTCAAAAAACACTGGGAACGAGTGAGACCTACAGTAGCGTATTAATGCACTCAATGCCACATGTCAACAAGGGACCGAGTCAGACCCAGACTCCGAACCGGGAGATCGGAACACAGGAAAGCAGGTCACATCCTCCCCAAGGAAATAGCGGAGAAATGTTAAAAGAGGGGACAAGACAGGGAGACTTGAAAGTGGTTGAAATAACAAGACAGACCAAGCACCCATAACTGCAGGAGGAAAGGCAGAAGAGGGGGCAGGAAACACCTGGCCTCCCTCTATCCCAGGGAAAAGGGCAAGTTACACCATTGCAAGAACATCTAGAAGTCTTGGAAATTTCATCAGCATCCGAGTACTCGGACTCCAAGGGCAAAAGGATAGACGAAACGTGCCAGGGAAAATTGGAAGTTCTGGAAATTTCATCAACACTGGAACAATCAAATAGAGACAATCAACTCACACTCGGAGCCTATAACGAACCAACATGCGGAGGGTGGAACTTACCGGCATGATCTGTCCTAATCCCCGGCCCAGCTACAAAGCTTATCAGTAATTAAAAATTTCAATTTCAACCAAAGTTCGCCCTTGATGGACGAGGAAAGTAGCAAGAACAACTCCCTGGGTGAACAGAATCTGCTTCACACTACGGCCGAAACAAAATGTACATCCTACAAAGGATGCCACAACCAAAATTCCCTGTTATCCTCAATAAACTCCACATTAACAATAGCTGTTAATGCGCTTACTTGGCAAACACAGAAATTGGAAATACAAATGGATACAATGCAGGAACTTGCAATAGTCATGATTAATATTGAAGCAAAAATCGACGTCTTTACCGAAAAACTGGATTCAATGAGGATGCAACCGATTGCCAGATGTTTGTGTATTCCAATTGTGGAGAAGCTCAGTTCATTAGCAGAAGTCCTAACATCTATTGTTACAGAGCTAAAGCAAAGACAACAGGACATCATAGCCCAGTCCCAGCAAAGAACAACTGAAAGATTTTCAAAAGATGGCAAACAAAAAGGAATGAATAACTCTGCGGGTGTAGCTAGAATACGACGTCGCAAACTGTAACAGAAACGAGGGAGGCAAACCATCTCGTGGGTAATACCGGTCTATCAGAAACTACGCTGATGCCTATGAATACACAAGTCAGTAAACAACTCTTGACGCCTAGGAACTCACAAGTCAGTAAACAAGCCTTGCGTATGGATACAGCCCAACTATCCTTGCAGCCAGCACTGTTGTCCAGCCAAAACACAGCTACTCATGAGGAAACCGTAACAGGCAATACCCTGCACAGCAACGCCAATGGGGTCACCAACTTGGAGTATACCTCAGAACCCTGCAAAACCCTCTCCAGAAGGCCAAAGAAACGCTTGAATAAACACACAAAAAACAAAAAAACAGAGCAAAGGAATTACTGTTGGGCCCGAGAGACCCCTATGACACGCAGCGTCAAAAAATAAATGCCAAAATGGCTCCATTACAAAGGAACCCGGTACCACAGAAATTATTTCTGATCTTTCAAAAGGAAAGCCAGACAAAAAATAACCTTGAACCCAAATTAATCTAAACCCCGACCATTGAGGAAAGACCGGCTAAAATCTCAGCCAAATTAATCATAACCCCGACCACCGAGGAAAGAACGGCTAAAATTAACATCCGAACAACTACAGCAAAAATTAAAAATGACTTCACAAATAATTACCACTGATAGCCACCCTGAGGAGCAGTACCAGGAAAGCCAGTGGGAAACTTGGCTCGAGGCTCCAGAGGGAGGAACGATAGCAACCACATTACTGAACAACAACGAGCCTTGGGGTTCTCATGATGTTAACAACGACTAGGTAGCAACGGCAATTTCTGCACAAAGCTGGGCAACACATCCCTCTGCCACTAGTCAAATGCCCCAAGAGCATAGGAATATGGAGAATACCATCATAATCTTTACACTAGAATATATCTCACAGGGAACTTTAGACACTTTAAATAGGTCCAACATCTTACAAATCCTAAAATACATTCCAAAGCTCTCCTCTATCGTGACGGAAGATCTCATCCAAGTTCAATTTAAAACGCTGGGCAATAATACATCAAGAGAATCAGCCATACTAAAATGGAATAATGGTTCCATCCCACAAAGAATCATGAAAGAGAGAGACCGATTTGCAAACTGGGGTATTAATGTTCATATGCCTAAAGAGGAGAAATACCCATTTATGCTAAAAAGTGGACTTCACCCTAAACCATCGTTGCTCGCACCACAACATTTCCCAACTTAGGAATACACTTCTCGCCCAATTCCAGTCAAACAAGGCGAACGTGTTCCTAACACACAAGGAAATGGCCATCCTAACAACAAACCAAGCAGAACCCTGAAAGTAATCTCTTGAAACGTTTATGGGCTAAAAACCACACTAAATAACAAGGAAGCATTTGAATTTCTACAGTTTTGGGACCTGTTATGCCTTCAAGAAACCTGGCTGCTTTCCCCAGAGGTGATACCTGGGTTTACGGAATTTCAGCAGCTAGCAAAAATGTACAATACATTCGGAAGACCTTCGGGGGGTTTATCGATATACACGCGCATCAGTAGTAATATAAATATAAAACCCCTACCCAAAACGGACATGGTTCAAGCGGCTTTACTGCAAGGCATGAAATCAAATGGATGTCCAATAAAGACTGTACTCTTGAACATCTATTTTAACAGCAAAAGGTCTCCCAAACATAGCGATATGAGAACACTAGTGGATACGCTTGAAGAACTACTAAGCACCCAGCCAAACTGTGGGATCATAATGGCTGGGGATTTTAACACCCAAAATCTTGGAATGGCACCAGATGAAGCACTGCCCACGGACAGGGCAGGAATGGTAATGAAATCATTTTTAAACACGCATAGATTAAAATCCATACAAAGGAGTCAGCGGCTGGCAGCAGCCATGATTAAAGATCCGCAGGGGAAGATCAAATTAATGATCGATTATATTTTTGTGTGCAATCTTTTGTCCGGACAGGTGTCGGAATTTCAAAAGCCTTTCATCCAGAGCAGCAATCATCTCCCTCTGCCCATTGCTATCACCTTACAAGCGATTCAGCACTAGCCTACTGTTCTTGTGGGTCATTCAAATGGGGAAGAAATCCATGTTTTACTGAGGAGATTAAAGTGTAATAAAATAGATACATCAGTCCTAAAGAGGTGGAAAAGCGATTGGCCGAAAACAGCCAAAGAATTTTCAAGTAGCAACATCCCTGAGAATTGGATTCAAATGTCGACCAAGGTATATCATCTCCTAATAGGTAAACAAAGAAGGCAACCCCCAACATCTAGGGAAAGGCCTTGCTGCCAACTCCAACCTCGGTGCAAAAAAGTGGAGCAAACCAAGAGGCTACTTAGAAAAGCCTTACACAATCACAAGCGAGAGGGAAATAACGAAACACATCAAAACCTACTCTTAGCAAGGAAAACACACAGACAAAATGTGTGGGACCACAAAAGGAAACAACAAGACTCTGAATGGCTGCATGTCTTCACTTTGCTGATTCCAAGTAAACAGGCAGAATTCTGGTCGTATATTAACAGGCTCTCAGGGCACGGCCATAATCGACGCAATGTGGTGGCCAATTACACATGGATAAACCATGTAACCACACTATACTGTGGAGCCCCCAACCTGACATCATCGGGCATGCAAAGGCCCCTCATTATCATGGGTTGGCCTGACACTTCTCCCGCAGATACACCTGGACCATCCGCGGCTGGGAAATTGCCAACCATTGAGGAAACATCTGAAGTATTGGCTCCAGGGAACCGTGTGATGACAATCTTTAAACATATTAGAAAAGACGGGGCACCTGGCCCCAATGGCCTATCAGGCCATCTTTATAAAGAAGACTGTGACTTCTGGGGAACTGTACTCACGCCACTTTATCAGTATTTTCTGACAAACTCAACAGTCCCGGAGACTTGGAAAGACTCCTTGCTGCAACCTATCCACAAAAAGGGAGACACTGGGGACCCTTCTAATTACAGGCTTATTGCCCTTTTAGACATCGAAGCGAAACGATACGCCAGATTTCTCCTGCAAGACCTGCAGGACTGGACTAATGCAAATGAAATTCTACCTGCGTACCAAACCGGCTTTAGGCCAGGAGCATCTACAACGGACAATATCTTAGCTGTCGCCTACTTAATAGAACAGTCCGGGCTGAATAAACAGAGCTATGAGCATTTGGCCTCAATGGTGCGGCTCCATTGAGGGGTTTGCGCAGCCCCTCCGCATACTATGAAGTAAATTCTAAAGATAATTTTTATGAAACGAAACAATCCGTGGAGTGAAGGCCTGCACACTGCCTGTACTGAATTGAACCTCGACCCGACCAAACAGCAGGATCTTATTCACCAGCCTGGCATCCTAAAGTCTAAACTGAAAAAACAAGTTAGATCATTATCAAAGGAAGAGGACATGAAGGAACTGAATTCTTCCAGTAGCAATATTGGGATACTTGCAAGTTCCTATGAAGACCGCCTACGGCAGCCATATCTTGACACTGCGTTAAACAAGTTGATTTTAAAGCAAATTTTTATGGTGAGACTAATGGTTTTGCCGATTAAAGACATCAGCAGGTGCTGGAAAGCCTTAACGGCAATAACAACTTGTAGACTTTGCCACCAACATGAGGAATCCTTGGTCCTTCTGGTTTGTATATGTCATTGTTAGTTACACGCACGACGCACTTTATTGAAACCTTTGTTCTTAAAACATGGGGTGCGGACCTGTTCCGAAGTTATGAAACTTCTTTTTAATCTGGAGAATCCAATGGAATTGGCAAGGTTTGCAAAGTTTGCACATAAGGCTAAAGAACTCTTAAGCAAAGCCGCGTACATCGCACTTTTAAATGAAATTACCTGGTACGAAGAACCCATGCCCGTTTAGGATTGTACATTTTTCACTTTATTGAAATGGAATCGCATAAGTATATTTAGTAATCGGTTTATACATGCCATTGTCGGACTCATGTACTTTACAATAACATTGAATCTTTTACTTAAAATATGGTTTGAACATTTTTAAGATCGTTATGAATGCACTTTATAACTCGGAGACTCCAACCCTCTCTGCAAGACTCGCAAAGTTTGCACACAAGGGGAAGGATCCTTTAGGATTGATTTGATTTATGGGTTTAATACCAGTTCTTCACTGATTTTATCTGTTTTATGTGCCCTTTGTAAAAATCATTTTCGTTTGTTTTAGTATATACAATATATCAAAACTCTCTAGGTATGCACCAATTGTAACGAAGTAAGTGAGTTCTGGGGAGATTTTATTGGAATTTGTTGTAACAATTTTTATTAATTGACACAATAAATTATTCAGAGAGGTACCAGGAGGTGGATATGTTCACATTCCATGGTTGAGACAAGATATATTGTGTTTTACAAATGAGTTTCCTAGATTGAGAGGAAAACCAGCTGAATGGTATAAACAAGTAGAGAGGTTTGTAAAGGTTTCAAAAGTTTTGTTGAAAGATTTGAATGGATTGTTTGATATTGAGGTTCTAGCAGATTTGTGGACAGAGTATAGATTGCAGTAGATTGGCCAAAAGAGCATTATCCTAGAGATGCAAAGACTGGCACCCCGTCAGATGAAGTGATGAAAAAATATAATCAAGTGATAACCTATTTGAAGGGAAAATTTCACCAAAAGAAACAGATTGGGTTAAAATTGACATAACAACTCAGGAGGCGAAAGATACAGTACATGCTTATTATGAAAGGCTTTTACAGGTGTTCAAACAGTGTAGTGGTTTTGAAAGCATTACTGACAAACATATGGGACATTTTGTATACAAGTGTGTGCTTGGTTTGAAACCGGAGATTAGTAATATGATTCAACAGCATTTGATTTGTTGGCAAAATAAGAGCGTCGATGAGATACTGCGATATGCAAAATATTGTAGTGATGATATTGAATCGAGACACAAGAAGTTGAAAGAGAAATTAATGTGGGCACAAATGAAAGCAGCACAGAAAGGTGGTAATTTTGTGGATGATACTCAAACAGGTTTCCAAGGAAAAAGTCAGAATCAGAATATTCAAAATGATCAGATTTCTAACATGGGAGGTGTTATGATGAATGGAGGTGTCCTTATTCAAGGAAAGGGTAGATATAATAAGGATGAAGTGAAAAAGAAATATCCTTATCAAGCGTGCGGAAAATTTGGACACTGGAAACGCGAGTGTAGGGTTTTCCTAGCAAACAATGGCATGAATCACCAGATGCAGAATTAGGTGAACAAGAATAAACAGCAACAGCAGCAGCAACAGGTAGTTACACAGGTACAAATACCTCAAGCTCCAATGCCAGGTAATGTGAATGCTCAAGTTCAAAGCTATACTGCGAATGTGGGTTTTCATACGGGAGAACGAGCCGCTAATAATCAAAATGTACGAATGGCTTTACAATACTGGTTACAGTGCCAGGAGAGTGATTCAGATACATCTCAATGACGGTGCCTGAGGGGGGAGGAGGAGTGCGTGCTTGGCGCATCTCTAGAGGTAGATCAGTGTGGTCCTTTTGTGGCTTCAGAAGTTGAAGGTAATGTTGTTACACTCCTTGTATACACTGGTGCTACCCGTACCACTGTAAGAACTGTGGAAATCCCATACCTACCCCTCTCGGGAGATACTACCCAAGTTGTAGGTGTTTCAAATCAGCTAATTAAAACTCCAGTGACAAAACCAATGAGGGTACACATTGGAGAGTTTAAGGATCTGCATTGATTTGCAATGTGTGATACGAGTCCAGTAAACTTGTTGGGTAGAGATTTGTTGTGTAACATGAATTGCACCATCTATAGTTCACCAGATGGCATTTCTTTTTAAACGCCAGATGAGGATGTTGCATTCAAAGTGATTTTGGCAAGGCAAGGGACAGAAGTGAATGATTTTATCCTTTATTTACAGCATAGGATTTGCCTGTTGAATTGAGAGATACAGTGATGACTGATGTGTCGGATTTTACAGGGAAAGACATTGGATTGATGAGAAGAGTTGATCCTATTCAAATTTCAGTCAAACAAGGTGCAGAATTTTCAAAAACACCACAGTACAAAATGAGTCCTCATACTATTTCAGGAGGCATTTTGAGAGAGATACCGGGGAGTGCTTGTAATTCACCTATTATGGGGATTAAGAAACCAAGTGGGAAGTATAGGATATTTCAAGACCTGAGCAAAATCAATAAAATTGTGATACCTGGTTGTCTAATAGTGCCAAACCCAGCAGTGATTCTTTATCAGATTCCTTGTGATGCAGAGTGGCTCACTTTAATTGATTTATATCAAGAGTTTTTCTCCATACCTTTGCATCCGGATAACCAATATCTTTTTGCATTCCGGTTCGGAGATTGTGTTTTGGTATGGTGCCGAGTTCCTCAAGGGTATACAGAGAGTCCCTAAATTTTCAATCAATTTTTGAAAAAATGTCTGGAGTCATTAGTAATGACAGAAGACTCCGTATTGGTGGAATATGTAGGCGATTTAATTGTTGCGTCAAAGATGAGAGAAGCATGTGTGACAGATAAAATTGCTCTACTGAACCATTTGGCAGTAGGTGGGCATAAAGTTTCACCTGCTAAACTGCAATTTTGTCAAAAAGAAGTTCAATATTTGGGACACAAAATTGAAAAATGAGTCAGGAAAGTATCACAAGATCGAATAGCTGTGATCTTGCAGATGGGTCCTTCCAGAACACAGAAAGAAGTTTGGATGTTCTTGGGTATGGTTGGATACTGCAGACAGTGGATCAGTGGCTTTTCCCTGACAGCCAAGCTGTTACAGAGATTGACACAAAGTTCAAAGTTAAAAAATACTTTATTCGGATACAGCTATATCCATAAAAGCACAACAAATATAAAAATTTTGAAATACACGAGTACATACACACAATAAAATTCATTAACAATGTACATAAATACGCATTGTTCAAAAAGTATCAATTTGATACAAAAACTCATGCATGGGTAATTAAAACTCTCAGGGGTTAGACATCATATAGCGTGCTCGGACAGCGATTCTCAGAAAAGTGCCAGTGCGAAAGACCAATTCTTCGTCGGTCAGGGTGACTAACTTCATATAAGCATTATCCAGACTAATGGGTATAGATTATTTTTTTAAAACAGGATTAAAAGTCACTTAGCATACTTTATATAGTACTTACAAAAAAACGTAAAATGTAAAATGGTTTGACCACTCTGGCCATTACACGGACAAGGTAGTAAATCAAAATTTGCGTAATGGCCGAGAGGGAAGCACAATAAAAATGTTACAGTGCCTGCCCTTAGGTGAAAGAGGAGACTCCTCTCCCAATGACACATAGGCAGGGTGAGATAACTGGCCAAGAGATACACAGTCTGTTCAGTAGTCATAAAATTAAGGACAGAAGGTTTCTTGGATTCCATCTCTGTCCTTTCCGCGCTGTAAAGTGAATAGCGTGCGTTCCTAAGAACATTTTTGTGTAAGGTCTCAGCTAAGTTTGGATTTAAAAAGAGACTTCCTAGGGTATAGAGATTGACACATAAAGATGTGGTCGATCTAATTGAATTGGATGAAGAGTGTATGAAGGCATTTGTAGAGCCTTTGTCGAGCACCTGCATTAGGAATGCCAGACTACAGTAAGGACTTTGCACTATTCTGTTGTGAAAAAGATGGTTGTGCACTTTCAGTCCTAACACAAATGCATAGAATGGCACGCCGTCCAGTAGCATAGTTTTCTGCTACCTTGGATTCAGTAGCTGCAGCGTTACCAGTCTGTTTAAAAGAAGTGGCTGCTACTTGTGTGAGTTTGGAGCAGAGTGAATCAATTGTGATGGGACATACATTGAGAGTGTTTGTACCACATTCTGTTGAGAATTTGCTGACACGAACACAGCTTCTTACGAGTAGTCGATTGACAAGGTATGAGAGAGTGATACTGAGAGCAGAGAATGTGACTGTGACACAATGTATGAATCTGAATCCTGCTACATTGTTGCCAAGTTAAAAATGTGAGGAAGTGGTGGACGAAGCGGATTATGATTGTCTGAATGTAACTGAATTGTGTACAAAGCCAAGGCCAGTTGTGAAAGACACACCATTGCCTGAATCTGGGTGTGTGATTTTTGTGGATGGGTCTTGCTTGTGAGATGAAAAGGGCACACTGTGTGCTTCTTATGCAGTTTGTACAGTGACTATGATTCTTGAAGCTTCATGCTTGTAGGGAATAAGTTCTGATCAAATTTCCGAGCTGGTGGCATTGACCAGAGCATGTATAATTGGCAAACATCTGAGAGTAACCATATTTGCTGATAGTCAATATGGTTTTGGGGTACTGCATGATTTTGGACAATTGTGGGTGCAACATGGATTTTTGGTACCATCGGGCTCACCAATCAGTTATAATAATGATGTAAGGGATTTATTTGTTGCACTACAATTGCCCAAAGAAATTGCAGTGGTATAATGTTCAGCACATAAATCTGGAAACAACTATGTGACGAGCAGCAACAGATACGCTGATCAAGTTGCACAATTTTGTACTCAAAATGTAATTTCAATAAACAAAGAAACACAAAAAATCTGATACAACTTTTTATCTGATGTTCTCTTCTGTGGAGACATTGGAAGAGGTTAGACAGTTGCAGGAAAAAGAAGCATGATTAAGGAAGTTTGCACACGAAGAGCAGAAGATAAAGTGTGGGTGTACACGGATGGGAGACCAATAATGCCAGATAGCTTGCTGTCTCAGATGGCAAGGATGTATCATGGCTTAACACATGCAGAGAGATGCTAAAATCAGGATTTTTAAGCAGTCTTGGTTCAACCCAAAGTTCAGGGTCATTGCAGAAAATCTTTGCCAGAGGTGTATAACTTGCCAGCAGCAAAATGCAGGTAGAAAGACAGTTGTTAGTTGGGGACGAATTGGAAAAGCAGCAGAACCATTTACTTGACTGCAAGCAGATTTTATAGAACTGCCCCCATGTAATGGTCTGAAATATGTGTTGGTTGTGGTTTGTCTGTTCTCTTGCTGGATAGAACTTATCCAGCTAAAAGCAATGATAGTCTAACAGTTGGTAAATTGCTTCTAAGAGAGATAATACCCAGATTTGGTTTTCCAGTCTCTTTAGAAACAGACAGAGGTACACATTCTAATAATGAAATAATTTGGATGATTTGTGCAGCATTGTAAATTGAGCATTGTGCCTATCGACCAGAAGCTTTAGGCGTGGTCGAGCAAATTAATGGCACTGTTAAGTCAAGGCTCTCAAAAGTATGTGCCTCCACAGCACTGAAATGGCCAGATGCTTTACCTTTAGTTTTAATGGGTCTGAGAAGTATTCCTGATAAAAAGACTGGATTATCGCCCCATGAAGTGATTATGGGGAGAGCAATGAGACAGCCAATAGTCCCAGCAAATCAACTGATGAATATAACTGATGATCTAGTGCTCGATTATTTCAAAGGATTGGCTGATGTGGTGCATTCTGTGTCTCATCCGGTTGGAGAAGCTATAACCACAACACAGCAAGAACAAGCACATGACCTAAGTTCAGAAGAGTGGGTTCTGGTGAAGAAACATGTGAGAAAGTCGTGTTTGGAATCATGTTGGCATGGGCCTTACCAAGTGATACTGTTGACAACGACAGCAGTGAAGTGTGGTGGCTTACCAAATTGGATACACGCAAGTCACACAAGAAGAGTCCCAAGTCCACTTGAAAGATCAGAAGAACCGGCAGAGCAAAGTCGAATAGAGTGGGCACCGGCTACTGGGTCTCGTGAGGCTGTTGTCAATATCAATGATGAAGAAAATTTGATTCAAGAAAAAGTGCAATTAAGAAAAGAAGCAAACAAAAGAAGTTGTGAATATAGTCTTGAAGCTGATGAAACTGTGCAAGTGAAAAAGGCAAGAAAAGGAGATATATGGCCAAAGGGAGTGAAAAGACTGAAATACACTCAGAAAAAGAAAGTTCCAAACACAATAATAGAAGTTTTGAGTCAACCCAAACAGAGTGACTGAAGAAGATACAGTTCAGAGAACAAAAAGAGCAAGAGTTCCGAACAAGAAGTACACAGCACCTGAATGGACATATGTGGTGACTGAAACAGTTGAAAACGCAGATCAATGAGGAGAAAAGACTGTTGCAGAGTCGAGTCACAAGAACTGCTATGAGCCACCCTAAATGAACTGTGTCAAAAACTGGGGTGCAAAAGATTGAAAAGATCACTCCGAAGTGTGCAGGAAACTAAGCTGGAGTTGAATAAAAGGCTGTGAAGATATTATTTTTAAAAAGGGGTGAAGCAAGAAGGCTTAAGAAGTGCTTAGGTACACTATACACAATTTTTCCACTATTTTTCGTTTAGTGTTTTTACTTTTCTAGAAAATGGCAAAGGCAAATTTACTAGAGACTGGATATCACAACCAAAGATTAAAACATAGATGTATTAATGCTTGCTTTCTGTGTGTTTTACTACTAATGTTTGTTTGGTTAACACTGATTGTTGTTGTGCCTTATTTTATGTACCCTACTAAAAATAATATTACTAATAGTGTGTTGAGTGAAAAAGCAGATGTGGGAAATCTTAAAGAAGAACCACCAACTAATATTGAGAAAATAACAGGTGATAATTTATATCATCAAGATAATTCCATTAATGATTTTTTGTTACATGTTATTACAAAATTGTTGTATGAGTATGTTAACACTATGGATGCAAAAGAATGTTATATGTGCATGCAATTACCTTCATCTGTGTCTGAGGGGGTGACTTATCATCACCTGCCTTTAACTTATGGAGTTTCGTGTAGTGTTTTAACAAGTCTGTTCTATGAAAAGGGTAATCTGCAGTATTACAACTCCAATTATGATTTTGTGTTTTTTGAAGTGCCTATTATAAAGAATATGAATAAGGTAATTAGTGCGAAAAAGGCAGAGCATTTTGGTGAGTTCTTTCATACTACTAAAACGATAGATGCTGTATATGTACATAGTAATAATTTAACATGAAGGTTGCGTCAACAGGAGATTGAGTTTATTAATTTGGTAGAAGATAGAAGATAGAGTTTTCAAGGAAAACCCTGCTGAACAAAAGTCCTGTGTACCTCCATGGGCTTTCAGAGAAGGTGATTATAAGAAGGGTGAGACATATTCTGTAATGACTCTGGATTGGCATCATAGGGGAAAGCTTTGCTTTCTTAGAGTAACAATTGTTTCATTGGCTCCTGTGAATGTGATCATGTTTTCTTTAATTATGGGAGGTTGGGGAATAAGAGGTGGGATGGATACTGTTTTCCCAGTGTTAGAAATGGGGGTCCCTAGTTGACAGAGGTAGGTACCTTTGTCCAAATTGGGGCCCTAGCTTCTAGTCAGGTTAAAGGGGATACACTTCTAAAATAACCTCCTCTCCCCCCTTGGTAGCTTGGCATGATCAGACAGGCTTATCTCAGAGGCAGTGTTTAAAGCATTTGTGAACACATACAGTAATACAGTGAAAACACTGCAAATGGACACCACACCGTTTAGAAAAATAAGAAATCTTTATCTAAACCAAAACAAGACTAAACGACAAAAATCCACAATATAGTTATCTAGATATCCTCTTAGGTTATTCACTCAATAAACGTTTGTAACAACAAATAACTCCACCTGGAGTTATTACGACGTCGTGACAGATAAAAATCCCAAAGTACGGCCCTGACAGCGAGGTGCATGGCATCAGGCATGGAGTCAAGCAGACCCACAAAGAACAGTACTTTGGAATTGATGAAAGCAAAGACGGTGCACAGTGTTGAGGAGGTGATGCTTTGTTGGTGCCAGGCGGCGTGGGTTCCTTACGACCCCAGGGGAGGTGAAGCCTCGGTTCCTTACTGCGGTGCAGGGAAGGTGAGAAGTTGGTCCCTTACTGTGTTGGGGAGGTGACTTCACCATGGCAACGAGGCGGCGGTCCCTTATGACGGTGCGAGGTTAATGGATTGAAGAGTCACCCACGTCGAGTATCGGCTTCCCGTTGATGAAACACCAGCATCGGTGAAGTCTCGGCTGCGGTGCTAGTCGGGACGATGCATTGTGGACGTAACGAGCGGTGTCCGTGGCTCCAGTGCAGGCAGCAGCCTTGATGATGGCTTCAGAGTCGGTGCAGCACAACATCAGCAGACGTCGGGTCTATGGTGAAAGTCGGGGTGGTTTTTTGTGCTCTTCACGAGCTGTGCCCACGGCTTCGTGCAGGTTACGGCATCGCTTGTCGGCATCGGTGTTGCAATTTCCTTCTGTGGCAGCTGAAACACCAGTTCCAGATGCAGAGAGACAGAAGAAATGAAGTCTTTGTGTCCCTGAGACTTCAGAACAGGAGGCAAGCTCAACTTCAAGCCCTTGGAGATCTTTTCTTCAAGCAGGTGACAAAGCAAACAGCAAAGTCCTTTTCTCCTTTCCTTGGCAGCAAGTAGCCACTGCAGGCCAACCCCAGACAGCAAACAGCACAGGGGTAGTGTTCCTCCTCAGCTTTTCTGGCTCTTCTCCTTGGCTAAGGTTCCTCTTGATTTCCCAAAAGTGAACTAAAAGTCTAAGCCCCTCTTTTTATACACAAAAATCCTTTGTTCTCTGAAGGCAGAGAGTGTCTGTACCCAGCCAAAACCAGTTTTGTTCACACTGGTGCAGCTTCCCGGCAGGAGGTGGAGACAGCATTGTTGAAAGTAGACCAGGCCCATTTAAGGGAAAAGAAATCTCCTCCCCCTACTCTGAATGCAGCCCAGGTCTATTCAGCCCAGCCCTGACCAATCAGGCTCTCTGGAGAGACTGCCCCTCTCAAGCCCCTGTCATCCAAAAGCCAGACATGCAATACACAAACCTAGCAGACGCACAATGGATTTTTAGGGAAGAAAATACTTACTTTTTTAAAGTGGTATTTTTAAACACAGAATGTAAAAATCACCCTCACCAAAAGAGGCATTTTAACATTTTGAGTTCAGGCATGCTAAACTTTATTTTCCTACCTTGTTCCCAGGGGTAGTTATGTTTATAAGATGTTATAAACAAACTCCCCATTCTGTCCTATGAGAACAGGTAGCCTTGCAATAGTGAAAAACGAAATTGGCAGTAATTCACTATCAAGACATGCCACACACACTAGGGCATGTCCTACCTTTCACATACACTGCACCCTGCCCACGGGGGTACCTTGGGCCTACGTTAGGGTTGACCAATATGTAGAAAAAGGAAAGTTTAGGGACTGGCAAGTGGGTGCACTTGTCAAGTCGACATGGCAGTACTAAACTGCACACAGGCTCTGCAATGGCAGGCCAGAGTTACATTTTACAGGCTGCTTCTGTGGGTGGGACAATCAGTGCTCCAGCCCACTAGCTGCATTTGATTTACAGGCCCTGGGCACACACAGTGCTCTGTACTAGGGTCTGACAAGTTAATCAACTATGCCAATCATGGAATCACTAATCCACAACAACAATTTACAAAGGAAGCACTTGAACTTTGGCACTGAAAAGCAGTGGCAAAGTTCCCAAAGCATCTAGACCAGCAAAATAGAGTCCAACACATAGCAAAAACACGAGGCTAAAGCAAAAATTGCAGGGGAGACCCACGCCAATGGTTCCAGGTCTAACACCCTGAAATATATTATGTGTGTGGTAAGAATGCTTACTATAGGTTGCCTGCACTTTGGTGTGGGTGTTGTTATATGGGGATAGTTTTTCCTAAAGTGTATCATTCTGATAAGACACATGGAATCAATGAAAAGAAGAATGGATTAATACGAAATAAAAGGAGAATTAGTGCAGCTGAAATCGTGGGTGATATTTTTGGAGCATTGATACCTTCAGTTGGGGTAATTTTAAATTCACACAAAACGAGAAAATTGTCCACAGTGTTTGATCGATTATCAACAGACACTGCTGGTGGGTTTTTAATGATTGATACAGAATGGTTGCTAATAAGATCTATGGCCTTACAGAATAGACTTGCTTTTGATGTATTATTGGCAAAAGCGGGCAGAGTCTGTAGTATGTTGAAAATTCAACAGTGCTGTACTTATATCCCTGACAAAAGTAAGAGTCTGAAGGGATATATTAAGAATATTACACATTGGCGGGAAGATTTAACTGAACTGAAGGTTGATGGTGCTTGGGAGACACTTGGTAAGGATTTCTCCTCAGTGGGCAATTGGTTTGCTACTTTTGGTAATAGCTTCTTAGGAAAGATATTAACACCTATAATTGTTGTAGCTACAGGGATACTAATGCTGATGTTAATATATAAATGTTGCAAATGCAAGAAACAAACACTGGATACTAAACGGAAACCAAAAGAGAGGGAGAGAGAAGAAACAGAATTGAAAGACAGGAGAGGAAATTACTATGAAATAGTAAAAGATATAGATGGGGTTATGTTGAAACTACTGCTTTCTTAATAGTATAAAAGATGACATTAAGATTTTTAGGATGTGTTTTCGAGATGCTTTAATTCGCCATCAAAGGGGGGATTGATGGAGCAGGGTTTTCATGAAATAAAACCTGCTCGGATTAAACCCCTTCGTGTGTTAAATACTAATCAATAAACGTGTGAAACTAATATATTAAGGCTAAAAGGGGGAGGATGAAAACTGCACAAGTGCGTACTTGGAGAGATAGAGTAGGCCGCAAATGCACATGACTAATGTAGAAAATACGACAAAAGTTGAGAGTTTATTTTCACTAATTAATAGAAAAAAAATGTGCAGTGCTTAAAGAAAAAGAAAGCAAATGAAAATATTCTAAGTGCGCTTGATAGTATAATTTTATTAGAAAGTGATGATTTAATGCATGTATTTGTCTGTCCTAGAAGTATAGTTTGCTGCCTGCAGAAAAGGCCTGAAAGACATTTTAGAGTTCACATGAAAATACTAGAAATGTAGAGAGGCGAGAGTGAACATTGTGAGATGCCCTTCGCAAACTTCTGATGAATGGCCAAGGTTGCGCCGAGAAGGCAACGATAAGCATAAAGACAGAACTTCCTTGCGGAGCGGAGCATGAGGACATTTGTTATAATACAATGTTACATGAGTGAGATGGAGAGACGTGCAAATACGGAAGCTCAATATTATAGTTTCCTCTGCTGGAAGTGATTACAGTGTGTGTAGTTAAAACAATAGGGATAATATGGAGTTAGGCACATCGAGAGTGGTGTGATTGAACAGCCCTTGTTTTTTACCAATCACAAAGTGCGAATTTATGTGAGATAACACAGTGAGGGTTGGACCTTTAGTGAATTTGGGGTATAACTAACAGTACTAAGGGGTGGGGTTTGGCAGGCGCGTTTCCTTACTTTCAGAGAGGAGAGAGCTGTATGGCTGTTTCCTAAATTCTATGGGCTGTCTGATGTAATGTAATGTAATGTAATGTAAAATGTATTTCTATAGCGCTATTATCACTCGAAGGAGTATCATGGCGCTCACCCAACCCAGATGGACAGGGTTGGTGGGAGAAGACACACTTCACGCTAAACACTACATACTTAAACCATTGCCATACATGCACTTCAATTCACAACAGAGCAATGTTTAAGCGCAAGTTAAGTACGAGACGCCGCGGTCAGTGATATTACCTTTCTGTTCTGCTGATCCTGAATCTTTGACTTTGCTCCTTAACTCTTCTTGAGGGGCAGTGCTTACTCTCATGGCCAGAGGGTAGCTTTCAGATTTCTTGAATCTTGTAAGATCGGTTAATATGATATTCTGAATTTGCATGAATCTATTTGCAAATGTCTTTATTCTTTTGTCTCTACGTATATCCACTCACTCATTTCGCTGATTTTGGGATGTATTATTAATGTTTATCTGCTACTGTTTCTTATGTGATGACCTATGATTCGGGCTGTATTGTACTTGAGGAGCAATTCACATTTATTTAGATAAAGTATTTAAAACTTACAAATGAGTTAGTTTTTATTAGAGTCATTATTAGTTATATGAGGTGATTATTTAATAGTGATATTTTTGGGATTCCAATATTATTTTGCCAAACCCTGATTAAAGATTCATCGCCAAGAAAGGACAATTAGGATGAGCAAAATAGTACTGATAGTTTAAACTCACCCAGCATATTAGGGACTGTGGAGTTATTAAATTGGGTCCAGATGATAAAATTTGTCAGTTCCTGAACGCTGGATCAATACCATATCTATAGCCTCGACCGACCTGTAATAGATTCACCTACCAGGTTATGAAGTACTAAAAAGTTGAATAGCAACCCTATCAGGGAATCACCTCATTAAGATCCTCTTTGTGAGTTCCCAGGGTAAATTGCCAATAAACCTCTCTTTTACCATGGTACAGAGTAAAATAGTCTACTTCAGACTGTTCTCTGGATGTTCATGTTGCATGCAATGTTGGATCATGAGAGCCACAAGTTTTTTTTAATTTGAATTGCTGATTTATGTTAACTGTGTCTAATGCAGAACTTAGTCCCTTTTTCGCCTACATACCCTAGGCCACATGGACAAAGGATGAGATAGACTACATTGGATGTCCTACAGTTAGTCGTCTATATAATGGGTCGTGAGGACTCATTGATGAAGGTGATGTATACAATGATACCGACCAGCAAAGAGGCAATTGAACAAAGAATCATCTGTAGAAAGGAATTTGAGTACCTTAACCAGGATACCACTTGGATACCTGTCTGTATATATGTACAGACTGAGTATGAATGAAAGATAAAAATATGTCATGTATTTGACAAAACCACAAATTAATACATTATGTGAATTTTTGTATACATTTAGTGGGCTCTGTATTAAGTACTGCTGTGATTGATTCAAAGTGGATATAATCTGTGGCTTATTAGCATAGGGGGTAGGCAGTTTTATTACCTGTTAAGTGTGAACTGCCCCAAATCAAAAACAAATGTCTCAGCAATGGAGAGGTGGTTAGTGATGCCATGCTTTTAGGTGTTGTTACTTAGCGGTATAAATATTGGGAGATCATAAGCATAGCATTTGGGGTGCAGGTCAGGTCCTTTCCCCATCACTCCATGTATGGCGGACACTGTTGTTCACAGCCTTCAGCAGTGTATAGCAAGGGTTGCACGCAGGGCCTTGCCTTTGACCAGGCCCTGTGCCCAAACAATTATGGGTGGTGGGCGACCAGGCCCTGCTGTGCATGACTTTTGGCAAGCCAAGCTAAGACTGGCCTCCTTTTCCCTCTTTTGGTTTGGGTTTGAGGACCCCAGTTGGGCCTGTGAAACCACAGCAAGGGCTTGTGGACCATTGTAGGACCTCCTGACACTCTGCCATCCATTCCTAAGTCAGCGAACCATGTAGAAAGTCCAGTGTGGGCTCATAAGTGCTGGCTGTAGTGTCATGAACCTCAAAGGAAGTGTGGTAATCGCAGCAAGAAACAAGCAGGACACTGGATAGGTAGAGGTGCAGCTTGTAGTTTATTCTCCAAAGAAGATCCCATCCACAGCCCAGCAGTGTCCGGTATAAACTGCCAGTTTTCTTCCCATAACATTCCAAACTCCTTCCTGACATAGCGACGTTCCAATGCCTACATTCCACTATGTCAGTCCTCCAGCGTGGAGTTTCCTATCCTCTCTTCATCACAGACCGGATATCATACTAACGCTTTCACTCTATACATTCATTGGTGGGGCCCATAACACCAACACACACACATTTGATCTGTTTTTACTGGAGAGATAGATTTCCAAACGCTGGCGTGAAAAGAATATCTTTTAGTCTAATAGAATTCTATTTACATATACATACACTGAATAGCCTCAATCCAGCACATCTTAATTCTGAATTTCTAGATATCCCTTCCACATTGTCGATGGATCAATTTAGTTGAATTTGGAAAAGAGATTCTAATCCTTCTCATTTATATTCAGACAATAATAAATAACTCAACACATTTGCTTGTTAATCAATAATATGTGTATCTAATAAATGCAAATTTCTTTAGTAAGAATTTTAATCAATCCACAGAACATCATAGTTACCTAATCTGGCTATTAGTCTTCCTCTTAAGTCAATCAATTCGTCATGCAACACGCTACAGTCCCAAAGATTGGTATGAACCATAAACGTGTCCGCATTAATCAATGCCCATCAGTATAAATGTTCTCAGTTCGTCAGGCGAAATGGGCAGCAATCTAATCTGTCATAGATTCGGAAAACAGCTGTCCTGCAGTGTCACCGTCCTCTCCGTCAGCATAACGTCAGGAAACAGGAAAAGATCGCCCACAACTCACTATTCTATCTTCTTTTATAATGAAATTAATGATAAAATGTAGCCAAAGTCAGTTTTAGGCACATCTGATTGGATGGTTAAGATTGTTCGTTCCGGTTTCTCATAGTCCCCTGATGTCACACTATCAGACATGATCCATCCGGTTTGCAAAGATTGTCCATTGTTAAAGCTTTTGGCAGTAGTCCAGTCGCGACCTTGTCAGTGGAACAAGCAGTGTGGGTCATCTTGAGGCCACTTGTTCAGGAGCCAGGGGCATGGCCATTTGATCGGAAACCTCGTGGAATGGTAGCTGTCTCGTCGAGTTCGTAGGTCGGCCATTTTAACGTAGGCCAAATTGGTCAACTTAAGCAAAACAAACACAGAAAGTAATTAAAACATGGAAATAACGAATAAAATGTTTAACCCTCACTAATTCCCGTATGTGTGTGTAATTATCTAGCATATTAGCGACATTCAAAGCGTTTATACTCACCCAGTGATGTCATCTGGTGCAACTTACAATTACGCCACAAAAGCAACATATACCACGTAATATTCTATTTCTCTAGAGTTAGTATGCATACGTATATTAGTTTACAAATAATTTTAGCCATGCAAATGCAAATCCCGCATGTAATTCATATATTAATAGGGTTGATTAGATAGTAAACGAACACATTAATACTTATTATAATTAATAGATTATCCTAATTAGTATGAACATGCAGAATGGGGGGTATACAAAATGTTGTTTTACCCGCTCCATCAATCCCCCCTTTGGTGATTTTATCACCACACCATTTAACATTTTGTATTCCCTTTTTCAAGGAGTAAAAGTGAATTCTTGCTTTTATGGTTAGATTTCAGTCTCCCCAATTTCTTCAATTTTGGCTGTTTTATACATATCTTCTTTTATCTCCTCCAATTAAATTTCGTCAAATTCCTTCTTTTGTCTCTTATTCTGTCTCCTTAAATGTTCTCTTTTTAAGTTTTTCTGAATGTTCTTCCTTGTATAACAAAGACATCCTAATTTTAATATTAATACTAGGAAAATCACACATGTTAATGGAAATAAAATTTTACCTATCTTTAAGAGACATTATTTTCTTAACAATCTTTTCCCAAACACCTTCAACCTCAAGTGGTGCAATTTCGTCATGCAATTCAGTTATGTTTTTAATATAAATTTTCAAATCTTTACTTTCATCAGGTATGTAAGTACAACAATGTTGGACTTTCAACATTCCACAGACTCCACCCTCTTTTGCCAATAAAATATCAAGGGCAAGTCGATTCTGCATTACCATGGCACACATGGCAACCATTTCAGTATTTACCAATAAAAATCCTTCAGCTGTGCCTGTTGACAAGTGATCCACTACTGTTGACAGTTTTCTAATTTTATTTGCATTCAGAGATATTCCCACTGCTGGTATCAATGCTCCAAAGCTATCACCTACAATTTCTGACCAAGATTCTCTCCTTCTACGTGCTAAATAACTACCTAAAGTATGTACACGATCTTCTCCCCTTTCCATGTGAAAGATCTTTGGGAAAACCAGGCCTACATAACATGTGCCATACCAATGGTCTGGCAAACGATAATATGCCCTGTTCCCACAGATAAAATATAATCCTGGAAAAACTGGATCATCTCCTCCTTTAAATCCCCATCCACCCATGATTTGGTATGTATCATGGCACTCACTGTCACCTACAAAGTAATTGTCATATGCAGTCTTATTCCTTCTAATGCACAAATTTCTTTTATGAGGCCAATCTAAAGCCAAAGTTGGACTAGCCTTTCCCTCTAAGTGTTTTTCCATATCTACATCCCAAACTGTCTTTTCTGTTTTTCCTTCATAGACTTTCCTTTGCATTTTCAGTCTTCTTTCTTCAACCATATCTAAAAAAGTATTTTCTTCTTTCTTTAAACTGCAGGTCAAATTATTTCTATATATATATTCTAATGTTAATTCTTTAGTTTCTAAGAAATATTCACCTAATACTTTTGCTGGTCTTACCTTGTTTAGTTTGTTAATTGATGGTACTTGTGAAAATAGGTTATCTATATTTAAACTAGCTATTACACAACATGTTATTCCATAAGTTACAGGAAGGTGGTGATAAGTCACTCCCTGCGAAACAGATGAAGGTAACTGCATACAGACATAGCAGTCCCTTACGTCCATTGTCTTTACATATTCATACAGTAATTTCGAAAATACATTGTTAGAAAAATCAGTTATTGACCTGTCTTTGTGCATATGAATTTTATCTATTCTAGTGTGATCTATCTTTTTAATCTGCTCTATATTAGTCTTGTTTTCACTATGTTCTCCTATTGTGTCAAAGCTAATCTTAAATGTAATCATTAAAGCTAATATACTCCATAGAAGCATTAGTAATCCTGTACAACAACAACACATCTTGCACCATCGTTTCAAAAATATACATCTACTTTTTCTACTATCTGTGTCAGCCATATTCATGAAATGAACAGTGACTTTTGACTTAGCCTCTTCTACTTCACAACTAGTTTATCTAACCCAAGGCTCTAAGCACCTACTTGGTTCTACCAGTTTTATCTTTTTACTTATTTATTGTCTTTCCATCAGCAGCATTCTTGTCTTATTCAGTTTGGCATCTCATCATTCTTCACTTTTCCTTTGTTGTCTAGATATAGGATCTCCTGAACATCCGTCTCTTCTCCAATATCGGATAAGATAACTCTCAGGATTTCCGATTCTTCGTCTTCCCCAACCACTTCTGGTATAGTCACCTCTGGATTTTCTTGGCTATCTGCCTCTTATTTGATTTCAGGCAGGGCTACATATGTCCATTCTGGTGACTTATACTTCTGGTTAGGCTTTCTTGTTCTTTTACTTTCTTTAATTACAACTGTTTCTTCGTCTTTTGATTTTTCTTGACTCGTTATTTCATTCACCTGTTCAGCTCTTGGTGAATTTACTTTTGTCAGTCGGTATCTCAACTTCTTTATCTTCTTCGGCCAAACTTCATCTTTTGCTGATCTTTTCAGTGTATTTCCTTTATCATTCCTTTCAGTCCTCCAAGCTCTCTTTCTTAAGACTCTACCTTCACTTTCTTCAGACTCTGTTTCAACTCGCTTTTTCTTTCCAACCTCTTTTCTCTCCTTTGCTTTTTTTGTTTTCCCTACTTCTGTCCCTCCTCGAGTATTTTGCGCACAATCTTCCTGCTGACTATTTGTCCCTTTCTCTAACTGGATGCTGGAATTCCCTACACCTCCTCGGGGGTCTTCCGCAAGAAACTTTCCCTCTCTTTCTATATCTGGTACCTGTCCATCTAATTTTGTTACTTCAGGTGGAATTTCTCTCAATCTTTCATCTGGAATTTCTTTATCCACCGTTTCTTTAATTGTCTTTTCGTTGTCTTTTTCTTTTCTCGAACATGAGGTTGTTTGTTCAGTCTCCGAGTCTGAGCTGGTATCAGAAATTTGCAATCATCTTTTTAAGGAAACGCTTCTCGGGACAACTGTTTGATTTATTTCCAATTCCCCCCTTTCAGGGTTTTCTTTTGTTCTTGTCTCCTCTTCGTCTGATTCAGTACTTGATTCTGTCTCATCATAATATTCCTTTTCTGTGCTATCCACTGGATTTGGGATTCTCAACGTGTGACTTGCATGAATCCAGTTTTTTATTCCAGCACACTTTACAGCTGTGGTTGTAGTCAAAATCACTTGTCGTGTTTTTCCCCACCTTGGAACAAAACAGTTTCTTCTTCTGTGTACTTTGATTCTAACCCAGTCCCCTGGGCTCAGGTCATGAGCTTGCTTCCTTTCATGGGTGGTGGCATCCGCTCCAACCTGATGAAACACAGAACGAACTGCGTCAGCCAGGCTTTTACAGTAATCCAACACCATTTCATCAGTTATAGGCAACAGCTTGTTGACTGGTATGAACACGTGGCACATAGCTCTTCCCATGATGATTTCATGGGGGCTCAGCCCTGTGTTTCTGTCTGAAATTGATCTAATTGTCATGAGTACTGGAGGCAAGACATCTAGCCATTTCATACCTGTGGCGAAACACATTTTCCCTATCCTGTTCTTGATAGTACCATTAATTTGTTCCACCACACCAGAAGCTTCTGGGCGATAGGCACAATGTAGTGTTTGCTGTACACCCAATGCTTCACAAATCAGTTTTATGATCTCATTCTGAAAATGTCCTTCTCGATCTGATTCAATTGTCACTGGGAACCCGAATCTAGGAATAAATTCCCTCAAAAGCAATTTTGCCACTGTGATTCCATAATTTCTTCTTGTTGGGTAAGCTTCTACCCATCTTGAAAACAAACAGACCATAACTAGAACATACCTCAACCTGTTACAAGGAGGCATTTCAATAAAGTCTACTTGCATTCTGGTAAAAGGTCCTCCTTCTCGACCTATTGTTCCTAGACTCACCACTGTCTTTCTTCCTGGGTTATATTGTTGACATATAAGATATCTCTGACATAGACTTTCTGCTACAAGTCTAAATTTTGCATTGTACCAGGTCTGTTTAAACGACCTTATCATAGCGTCTCTCCTTATGTGTCCCTGTCCATGATACATCCGTGCCATGGCAGACATCATGCTATCAGGCATAACTGGTCTTCCATCCCGATAGACCCATACATGATCCTTCTCACTTGGTGCACATCCTGCTTTTACCCATTGTTTCATTTCCTCATCTCCTGCTTCTTCCTGCACTTGTCTCACTTCCTCCCAGGTACCCTCAATATTAGTAGACAATAAGGAGCAAGAAGTCACTTCCTTTTCCATTCCCCTATTGATTGAATTCTGATTTCGTGCACAGTATTGAGCCATATCGTTGGCATATTTATTGCCTATAGCAATATAATCGCCAGACTGATTATGTGCAGCACACTTCACAACAGCCAATTGCCTAGGCAGCTGTATCGCCTCAAGCAATTTTCCAACCACTTCAGCATTCTTAATGGGCGTTCCACTTGATGTCAGAAATCCTCTCTGTAGCCATATTTGGCCAAAATCATGCACAACACCAAAACCGTACTGGCTGTCAGTGATCACAGTCACTCTCACACCTTTCCCAATCTTACATGCTCTAGTCAAAGCAACAAGTTCAGCTACTTGGGCTGATTTCACTCCTTTTAGATAGGATGCTTCCAGTACTGCTGCAACCGTACATACTGCATATGCTGCACTCAACATTCCATCATTTGTTCTCAAACAGGAACCATCTACAAACATCACAAAATCACTTTCTGACAATGGTACATCTTTTATATCTGGACGTGGCTTGGTACAGAAATCTAGTACATCCAGACAATCATGATCCGCTTCATCTCTGACTTCCACTTTCTCAGCATCTGGCAATAACGTTGAAGGATTTACATTCACACACCTCTCAAGGCTCACATTCGTTGCACCTAATATGACTTTCTCATATTTAGTCAGCCGACTATGTGTCATGTATTGAGTGTGACTCCTTGTTAAAAGGATTGCCACATCATGAGGTACAAACACTTTCACAGGATACCCCATCACAATCCCTTCATTTTTTTCCAGGCTTCGACAGGTAGCAGCTACTGCTTTCAAGCATCCAGGTAAAGCTACAGCTACTGGGTCTAGTATTGATGAAAAATATGCAATTGGTCTTCTTAGTTTTCCATGTTTCTGAATTAATACAGAAAGTGCACATCCATTCCTCTCACTGCAGTACAACTCAAACTCTTTCTCATAGTCTGGCATTCCCAACGCTGGCGCTTCATACAAACTATCAATTGTTTGAAAGCTGCCAATTCTTCTTTGGTCAAATCAATGGGATCTCTCACATCACTTTTTTGTCAAACGTATCAATGGCTTTGCGATTAGGGAAAAATTTCTTATCCATTGACGACAAAATCCAACCATTCCAAGAAACATCCTTACTTCTCTTTGTGTCATAGGGGCTCTCATTCCTTTGATTATCCTGATTCTGTCTATTGTTATTTTTCTCAGACCTTTCTCGAGGTTATGGCCTAAGTATTGTACTTCTTTCTTACAAAATTCCAATTTTGTTGGTGACACTTTAAGTCCTTCATCGGCCAGGTGATTCAACAATGTTATAGTGTCCATTACACAGGCCTCACGAGTCTTCGACGCCACAAGTAGGTCATCGATGTATTTTACTAGCACTGAATTCTCGGGCATCTCTAGGCTTTCTAAAGACTTCTTCAAAATATGATTAAAGATTGAGGGGCTTTCTGTATACCCCTGTGGAATTCGGCACCATG
This sequence comes from Triturus cristatus, assembly GCF_964204655.1. NCBI lineage: Eukaryota > Metazoa > Chordata > Amphibia > Caudata > Salamandridae > Triturus > Triturus cristatus. The sequence goes on along the minus strand of NC_140585.1, from coordinate 854,175,949 downwards.
CCAAAATACGCTCGCCAAAACTAAACGCAAAAATCTGCTGGCTGTCATGATGCAATGGAATGGAAAAGAAAGCATGGCATAAATCAATTACTGTATACCATTCTGCTTCATGGGGAATCTGATACAGAATCACAGATGGATTCGGTACAATGGGACAACATGGCACAACGATTTTGTTTATTTTACTCAAATCCTGTACTATCCTGAACTTTCCATTTTGTTTTTTCAGTCCCATAATTGGAGAATTACATGGACTACTCATTATTTCCCTCAAACTACCTTGTTTTATCATCTTCTCAATTATAGGGTTAACTCCTTCAGTTATCTCAGGTGTCAATTTATACTGTGGGATATTCGGATAATTTATTCCCTCTTTCACTGTTATTTTTACTGGGTCTACATTTCTCATTAGTCCCACATCTTCTCCTGTGAAGTCCCAAACTTCTGCCTTTACAGTTTGTTTCAATTCTTTTGGTAGGTCATCAGGGTTAAATACAGCACAGGCTTCAGTAACCTCAGTTTCTCTGTTTGCTATGGTCATTTTATACAACACATCTTCATCAGTGGTCTCAAATGCTATACCATCAGGAGTACAGAATATAGCGCAATTCATCTTGCACAAAAAAATCCCTTCCTAACAAGTTCACAGGACTGGTATCACACACAACAAAACGGTGCATTTCAGAAAATGTCCCTATACTAAGCTTTACAGGTTCAGTCAGATAGGTTTTAATCAGCTGATAACAGTTGATCTAGTAGTGCCAGTATCTACCAGGAAAGTAACATTTTCATTGTTTATCTTTCCATCCACAAATGGGCCTGTCTGGTCTACTTCTAGAGTTGCGCCAAGTACGCACTCCTCTTCCTCCCTTCGGCAGCGTCAATAACCTTCTTCCGAATCGCTTGCATCGCGTTGTAGCCAATACTGCGAAACAGCGTTAGCGCGCGGCAATTTATTTACCTGTTCTTTGTTGTAAAATCCCGTCTCACGACTATATTTCTGGGAGTTTTTCCTCTGCGGAAAAGGCGGTTTTGGCACTTGATTCTGTTGGGTTACAACCTGCTGCTGTCGCTGCGGTTGACCACTCACCTCATTCTGCACCTGTGGATTCAATGATGCATTTTCATTGTTAGTACAAGGGGGAAATTTACACTCGAATTTCCAATGCCCTATCCTACCGCAATTATGACATGGGAATTTCTTTTTGGCTTCTTCTATATTAAAATTTCCCTTACCTTTCCCAGGAATGAACATTTTGGGACCTATATTATTCGCTTGTTCTACTAACTGAGCTTCCTGTCTCTCCGCCACTTTTACTTGTGCCCACATGGCCTTTTCCTTTAGCTTTCGTTGTTTGGCCTCAATTTCATCACTGAAATATTTGGCATGTCTCAATACCTCATCTATTTTCTTATTTTGCCAATCTACAGTATGTTGTTTGATCATTTCACTAATTTCTGGACTTAGACCATATACAAATCTATATACAAAATGACTCAAGTCCTTTTCACTGAAATTTTCATCACCACTAAATTGTTTAAAAGCCAAAATCAACCTCTCATAGTAGGCATGTACTGACTCCTTACTTTCCTGATGAGTTCTGTCAATCTTTACCCAATCTGTTTCTTTAGGAGGTACTTTGTTTTTCAAAAAGACAATGACCTGCTCGTACTTCTTCATTACCTCGGGGTCTGGGGCTCCTGTTTTTGGATCCCTAGGGTACTCTTTTGCGGGCCAATTTATCATAACTTTGCATTCTGTCCATAAATCTGCTGGTACTATTATGTCAAACAGACTGTTTAGATCAATCCATAATACTTTGGACAATTTTACAAATCTGTCTACCTGCCTATACCACTCGACGGGTTTTTCACGTAGTCGAGGTAAATCATTTGTGAATGACAAAATATCTTGTCTAGTCCATGGGACATGTACATATCCTCCTCCTGGAATTTCTCTCATGGGGCATTCTGTTACTACCTTCTCTTTTTCTCTTACAGTGAAAGCTGCAAAGGTTTTGTCTGAGGCATCATCTTGTTTCCGATACCATCTGCTTCTCCACTTGTCCACATCTCCCCATTTTCTCAGTAAGATAATTATTTCCTTAATCTGACTCATTTGTCCTGCGGTATTCAAACTTTCAATGTCCTTTTCAGTGAAATCTATTCGATATGGTTTCTGTAGGGCCTTTACTTTCTCAATGTCTATACCCATTTCATTTGCTACTTCCTCTAATCTTTCATGGAGACTTTTGGCTCTCCAAGTTATGCTTTTACACAGAAACAGCAATTCCTCATCCTGGTAAGTTTTTAACTTCTCTGTGGCAATAGTTCCTACTATTAACTCTTCTAGTACCATCCGTAGTTTGGCTACATCTATTGATTGTGATTCTTTGTCTTTTTTCTGCAGACTTCTCAACCATTCACTCAGTTCTTCTGAAGATGGGCCTACTGGTCTCTCTACATTAGTTTGTTCTAAGTTCCTTTGGTTTTCAAATACTGATTCCATCTTCTCAGTGGGACTCTCTATTACTTTTGGGCTTAGAAATGGGTTATTTGAGGCATTTGGCTCCATCACACCCATTGTCTGTCTCCATTGATTCTCATTTGAGCTCTGTCTTGAATTTTCAATTTGTTTATTACTGTTATAAGGAACCATTAAACAATGTTCACTATCCTTCTGTTTGTCAAAAATAGGCATTACAGGGCCTATAGTCACTGGAACAGTTACAGCTTCTAAATTTTTTGTCAATTCTCTTATCTTTTCAGTTAATTCTAAAGTTGTTTTCGCTAACTCTGCTGAATTTTCATTACTCATTTTATCATTTCATTTCCTCTCTATTTCTCCCATTGTTTTACTTTCCCTTATTTCTTGAGGTACTTGTTCTATTTTAATGACTCACAAAGTTTCTCTCATTGGGGCACTTGGTGTCAATATTTCAGATTCTGGTTGATACGGAGGTGGATTTTTATAAAACATATCATCAAGAACATCATCTTCTAGTTCGTTCACTCCATACCCTTTTGGTTCGAAATTATGTCTTTTTTCGGTACATTTTTTCCCTCCAACTCCTTCAATCATTCTTACAGGAAACAACCCTTCAGCCATACTCTCACTCCGCCACCTTCTCATTTTCTCATCATGAGTATCATGCCCATATCTGCCAAACATGTATTTATACCTTCCGCCACTCCTCTGTCTTTCTCTGTCATGCATCTCCTTCTCCCATTCTGTCACTGCTTCAAACTGTGTTGGTCTGGGTCTTGGTTCTAGATTCATCATTCTTTCTCTCAAATTTCTCAAAACCGCTAAATTAAATGAACCATGCTCTGGAAATGCCAAAATTCCGTCACTCCTGGTATACTTTACCCAATTATCTAACCAAATACAAGTGTGATATCCATATTTTGCAACCATAAAGGACGCAGGGGTTTTCGGTGGGGGAAGCAACTGTCCTTCCCTAATCACAATCGGTTTGTCCTTTTTAAACCACTTCTTGATTTTTCCCAACCAGGACTTTTTCTCCTTTTCAGGTGGATCGTAATACATCATTTTGTCTTTTCGTGTATCGCTAGTCTCTCCTCTACAACTATTCTGTTATTTTAGCCAATCGTAGTGCAACCTCGCTAACGCACCAATCCGGAGTGTCTACGTCACTCTGTAATTCTCCACTCCTAGCGCGACTCACACTAACACACCAATCAGGAGCGTTTACATCTCTAGCTGACTGGCCAATCCCAGCGCGGTCTTTCTGACGTCAACAGCCGCTGCTCTTATTCCGGCTTCTACTGACCCCTCCTTTACAAAATGTTCTCGGTAAGCTCTTTTCGCTTTTTCTAACTTTACAAATCTGTTAGTAACAACATAAAAATGCCACCATTGTCCGCTTCGCTAACCAAAGATAGTTAATGACCTTTCTCACAAGAATTCAGTCTTTCCCGAGAGCAGCGCTTACCTCTGCCCTACTACGGAATCGTTACTTCTGTTGATAAAGTAGCACATCCCTCTACCTTACCCTTCTAACAAGCATTAGCTAACCGTTTCTCCAGAGTTAAGACACCTAGTTGGAGACCCAATGCTCCTGAGAAATAAAAACAGAGTTTCACGATTAACCCGAATGCTATTTCATTCATGCGCTTTCATACAGAAAATGTAGTTCATTCACACAGAATTCTGTCTTTCCCGAGAACAGAGAACAGTCTGTCCTACTACAGAATTATGACACTCGTTAACAAAGTAGCCCTTCCCTCTACTTTATCCTTTTATCAAGCTTAGGGAGCACCTATTACCTTTCCAGTGATAAGCGTTATTGGAGTGCCATCTGGACCCCTGGTACCGAAGACCAAAATTTCACAGGTGACCTTCGCTACCATACACTCCTCTCATACAGAAAATATATTCTAATGGCAACACGCGACGATGTCACCGAACCGAACCCAGACAATGCGTTGTGCAACTTCAATCGTCGCACGTTTTCCCCGTGTACCTACAGGGCAATAACAATTCCGTCTTTCCCGAGAGCAGCGCTTACCTCTGCTCTACTACGGAACCATTACAAACTTCCGACTTCCTACATCCCAGAAGTCGTGCAAACAACATAGAGCTTGACGCGACCCAACATAGAGTGTTAATACATAAACCAATACCTATCCACAATCAATAATCAATAAGCTATTTACAAGCAAAAATCACCAAACCAAAACAATAAAAACCATAACTCTGCTACCAAGAAAAACTGCTCCAGCGTGGAGTTTCCTATCCTCTCTTCGTCACAGACCGGATATCATACTAACGCTTTCACTCTATACATTTATTGGTGGGGCCCATAACACCAACACACACACATTTGATCTGTTCTTACTGGAGAGATAGATTTACAAACGCTGGCATGAAAAGAATATCTTTAAGTCTAATATAATTCTATTTACATATACATACACTGAATATCCTCAATCCAGCACATCTTAATTCTGAATTTCTAGATATCCCTTCCACATTGTCGATGGATCAATTTAGTTGAATTTGGAAAAGTAATTCTAATCCTTCTCATTTATATTCAGACAATAATAAATAACTCAACACATTTGCTTGTTAATCAATAATATTTTTATCTAATAAATGCAAATTTCTTTAGTAAGAATTTTAATCAATCCACAGAACATCATAGTTACCTAATCTGGCTATTAGTCGTCCTCTTAAGTCAATCAATTCGTCATGCAACACGCTACAGTCCCAAAGATTGGTATGAACCATAAACGTGTCCGCATTAATCAATGCCCATCAGTATAAATGTTCTCAGTTCGTCAGGCGAAATGGGCAGCAATCTAATCTGTCATAGATTCGGGAAACAGCTGTCCTGCAGTGTCACCGTCCTCTCCGTCAGCATAACGTCAGGAAATAGGAAAAGATCGCCCACAACTCACTATTCTATCGCCTTTTTTAATGAAATTAATGATAAAATGTAGCAAAAGTCAGTTTTAGGCACATCTGATTGGATGGTTAAGATTGTTCGTTCCGGTTTCTCATAGTCCCATGATGTCACACTGTATAGACATGATCCATCCGGTTTGCAAAGATTGTCCATTGTTAAAGCTTTTGGCAGTAGTCCAGTCGCGACCTTGTCAGTGGAACAAGCAGTGTGGGTCATCTTGAGGCCACTTGTTCAGGAGCCTGGGGCATGCGCATTTGGTCGGAAGCCTTGTGGAATGGTAGCTGTCTCGTTGAGTCCGTAGGTCGGCCATTTTAACGTAGGCCAAATTGGTCAACTTAAGCAAAACAAACACAGAAAGTAATTAAAACATGGAAATAACTAATAAAATGTTTAACCCTCACTAATTCCCGTATGTGTGTGTAATTATCTAGCATATTAGCGACATTCAAAGCGTTTATACTCACCCAGTGATGTCATCTGGTGCAACTTACAATTACGCCACAAAAGCAACATATACCACGTAATATTCTATTTTTCTAGAGTTAGTATGCGTACGTATATTAGTTTACAAATTATTTTAGCCATGCAAATGCAAATCCAGCGTGTAATTCATATATTAATAGGGTTGATTAGATAGTAAACGAACACATTAATACTTATTATAATTAATAGATTGTTCTAATTAGTATGAACATGCAGAATGGGGGGTATACAAAATTTTGTTTTACCCGCTCCATCATCAGCAGCACTAAGCTAAAGGAAGAGAGCCAGATACCACAGTAAGGTATATATATTTATTTATGCATTTATTCCATGTCATCTCAACCTCAAAACGACCTACTTTTGAATTCGGGATGAACGATCATATATATTGCTCTTTGATTTCCAGTAAGGTGCACTGCCTTCTTGAAACTGTCCTAATCTGCTGATGACTGATGATCTCGCTTTCATTAAAGCAATTTATATACACGTGTGAGCACTTCATTCTGACTGAGTTACTTAGCCAACGGGCCTGTCTCTGCCTGTTGTTTAATTAGTTCTAATAATTCAATGAACTATGGCAAAATGCTTAGTAATGATGTCTAAGCGGGCCTTTGAAGCGGGGCGCCTATTTAATGTGGCGGTGATTAATGAGGGCGGCGGCACTGCACCGCAGTGTGACAAAAGGCCCTTGTCACCAGGCCTCTCTTTCAGAACAGCCTCCATTTTAAAGCAGGTTAAGCGCCCATTCAACACGCTGGAGGAATGCCCACTGTGTGAATGATGAGCTAACTTCCGATAGCCATTTTAGATTACTAATTAAAACGTTACATTGGGCAACGGAATATAACTCTAACGTGTATAAGCATAATTGTGATATGACTCATCAAAATAGCGTGCTAGATTACACCACTTAATCTTCGAAAGCCACGCAGAATTCGTTCACTGATAGTACAGCGTCTGATCAGGAATAAGTATCGCTCTATACATTCAAATACAATACAAGAACCACCTAACAAAGAAGTCTTTGTGACTTTTGAAGTGTATAAATCGTACCAACTGGCGTAATCAATTTAATTCGACCCGTTAAGTGCATCACAATCTGGTGCCTTAATATTTTTAAAACTGTACAAATGTGGCTTCAAAGCCAATTTCATCAAACTAAAGGAACCGGTTAACCGTCATCCAGCGTACTTGTCCCACCTCATGGATGTTTAAATACAATTTAAATATCAGGACGGGAAAATTAAAGAAATTGTGCTTAAACGTTCTCTTTTTACATGTTTTTATTATTACATACATTTTTAGAAAGGCTAGTAAAGAGTAAGCGAGATTCCAAACCTCTTAATTCAAACTGTAACTCTCTGATTTAGCGTCTGCATATATTTTCTTACCAACGCAGCTTAGATATCGATTCAACAAAATGCCTGGGGTAGCACAAGCACATCACACACACTCTCACCCCATGATGACATCACAGAAAGTGATAGCACATGACCTTTGACTCTGATTAAATGACAGGAAGCGACACCACTACAGTTTATTTTAAATACAGTAAGCACACGTTTAAAAAAATACCACAAAATCCACTAATGCAGATAAAATATAGTATAGTCACCACCCATATTTACTATATGCTGTCATGATATACATTTGGTGCAGCTATTGCCTGGTGGCAGCTGGGGACTCTTAACCACATGGGACCTAAATACCCATGCTGTCCATATAGCTCTCGCATATTCACAAGTAAAAATACAGCCGAGCTGCAAAAACATGTTCCCAATATGAAAAAGCCTTTGGGGCAGATTTATGTTGCACTTGCGCCACTTTTGCGCCGCCGTTGCGTCACTTTTGTGACGCAGCAGCGGCGCAAATCCTGCGCCATGGTGCGGGGTATTTACAACGTGACGCATCTGGGAGATGCGTCACGTTGTAAAGCTCTGCGCCACATGTAGGCGTTCCAGGGCAGGTGGGGGCGTTCCGGCGCAGGAACGCCTCCTAAAAGTGGCTGAGTGAAATCTACAAGATTTCACTCAGTCACTTTTAGGCCCATGCTGCGTCAAAACCCTGCTCCTTGAAGCAGGCGTAAGGATTGACGTAGCATTGTACAGATAGGGCCCCCCAGAACATTGCTGGAGCTGTGTCGCGCTTGCTACGCAACTCCAGCAATGAGCCACTTTTACGGCACAGATGCGTCACGCCTCTGTGCCATTTTTGTCCCATGGTGCGCCGCATTATAAATGCGGCGCAACCATGGTGGCGCAGCTATGGCGCATAATAACTGGCGCATCCCTGCTGATATGCAGGGATGCGCCAGTTATCATAAATCTGCCCCTTTGTCTTTACTAACCAAAAAAATGGTACTCGTGTTATTGACGTCACTAAGTCTGACTCGCACGCAAATCGTTTTACTAAGGAGGCCTATTATTGTTCCTCTAAAGAATGACATGTGCACTACGCCACTGGAGTCAAGCTATCCTGGCTGATGACGGCTGATAGCCAGAAACCGGTCCTAGGATGCTTGATTCCGTTCCAGGGAAGACATGGCTTGGCAGTTCGGGCTGGACTGTTCCCATGAGGCACAGGGTCAAGACTGATTTGCATATGGCCATGTCTAAACTGGGGTGGTGTAGTGGGCAAAAGAACGATGGATTTAACCCAGATCTCTTGACTGGGGGAGAATGTCTGCATTGTCAGCATTCCGTCCATCAATTGTTTGTTGTAACGCTTTTCGCCCTAAGTGGGATGGGTATTCCCAGACGTGGGACCCGGGCTCACTACGCCACTGGAGTCAAGCTATCCTGGCTGATGACGGCTGATAGCCAGAAACCGGTCCTAGGATGCTTGATTCTGGTCCAGGGAAGACATGGCTTGGCAGTTCGGGCTGGACTGTTCCCATGAGGCACAGGGTCAAGACTGATTTGCATATGGCCATGTCTAAACTGGGGTGGTGTAGTGGGCAAAAGAAAGATGGATTTAACCCAGATCTCTTGACCGGGGGAGAATGTCTGCATTGTCAGCATTCCGTCCATCAATTGTTTGTTGTAACGCTTTTCGCCCTAAGTTGGATGGGTATTCCCAGACGCGGGACCCGTGCTCACTACGCCACTGGAGTCAAGCTACCCTGGCTGGATGTTCGTGGCCCCAACTAGGTAGAAAAACTTTTGGGGTTTCAATATCTGAGTGAGCTGACTCATTCCCATGTTTTTATCTAAAAGAGAAAATACCTGGTGTCTATTGGGCATTCTGACCCCACCTGGGAGCACATAAAATCTGTAGAGGACTTTCTGCAGGGGGTGTCATGATCCAATGTCTGGGAGAGTCACTCCCAGGACTTATTTTTTTGATGATTTTTCTCGGGTTTCTAGTGGCCTTTCTCACCCTTGGAGGAATATTTTGGAAAAGAAAAAACACTTCAGTCCACTCCCCCTGAGGCCATAAAAAGTGATTGGCCTGTTCTGGGGTATACAAAAAGTGATGGATGGAATGCTTGAATTAATTTCAGCCACTGGTAATTATTCAGGGCTGCATCCCCATCCTTCATTATTTTGCACCCAATTCCACCTCAGTTTGGACCCTGCTATCCTCAAATCAGTCTTGATTCTGCTCTAGTGGGAACAGTCAGCCTGAACTTCCAAGCCAGGTCCTCCATTACCCAAAACACGTGCAGCCCAGCACCGTTTTTTAGTATACTTTAGTTTGTTGCCCTAAGTAGGAATGGTATGCCCAGACATGGGACCCATGCCTACTGTGCCAAGCAATACCTGGCTGATGAGCCCTGACTAGGGTGAAACCAGCACTGGGTGGCTTGTGTTCCAGTTCAGGGAGGACCTGGCATGTCAGTTTGGGGTGGACTGTTTCCATGCTAACCAGGTTGTCATGTTTTACTTATCTGTATGTCCCTACTTTATGGTACCCTGTCTACCTAGGGCCTGTAAGTTAAATGTCATTAGTGGACTGCAGTACTAATTGTTCCACCACAGATGTGCCATGGTCAAACATGACTCTAGGCCTGCCACATCAGCCTAGCTGGACAGTTTTAAAACTGCCATTTCAAAGTGTTAAATTAACCCTTTAAACAGGCATAGACCTTTGTTTTAAATAGTAAGTCATCCCTACAGTAGGTCTTACCTGCCCTAAGGCAGGGTGCATAATATATAAAAGAAGGACGTGTGAATGTAATGTTTTAATATGTCCTCACAGTGAAACGGCGCCAAGCCCGTTTTACACTGTAGCAAGGCTGGCTGTGCCACTGAAAACTCTGGATTTATTACACTTAATAAAGCTGATTTCAGATTGGCACCAGCTAGAAAAAAACTTAAAATACTCATTTTTGTAGTTAAGCAAAATCCAACCAAATGCTAAAGTTAAATGTTATCTATTTCAGAAATTGTGACTGTAGAAAGTCACTGTTTTCCTGCCTCTGATAGCCATTTCAGAACAAATCATCAACTGTCACCTGAAAGCCTGCTGGCCCCCTCAAGGAGGTGTGAATGGCTCACAGGTAAGGAACAAAGGGGCCCTGGGTAGGAGGTGTGACCACCTGCACAAGCTTTAAAATGGCATCCCCTGTCACAGGGAGATCTATCTCGCTCCTCAGCCTGCCCGTTCTATTGTCCAAGTAGTCAGGCTGGCACCAATCCCAGTGGGGGTGTTGCAGCATTTTTGCTCAGATAATTTTCCTATATCACACAGACTCAAATTTCTAGCTCCATTTCCTAACTTTCCAACTACCATTCCCATTTTTAGATCCTCCGATGGATCTTGCGTTGAGCTGTAAGAGACTAGAATACTCAGGAAATTAACAATTATCATATGAGGACCTGGAATAGATAATTGTTAATGCAACCTAAATGTTCAACCCAGCTTAACTCTTTCACCAGCTATGAATATTAATTCCTTGTGCCAAAGAAAATCACCAAAAGAATGAGACAGAATCGGTAGAGATAATTTAGCAAAAATATGTATCTAATGCCTCAAGAATACGGTAAGGGCAGAAACATATTCAAAGATCAGATTTAATAACAGATTATTAATGCAAAGTTAAGAAAACAGTACATTACAGTCTTTCTCATCCGGGGTAAACTTCATCTACTTAGCATTAAATTACAGGTTCAGTTGATGCTTATACTAACCACATCAATGTTGTTTGTTACAGGTTCTGTCCTCAGGTAAATCAGTTTGTGCTACAACAGCTGAAAAAAGCCTATATTTTCCAAGAGTCTAACTGACTAGTTCCAACCAGATTTACCCTGGACCCTACTGCTGTCTTTGGGGACAGTGAGCCCTAGCCTTCAAGTGGTGTTCACATAATCCTAGGCCCTGTTAGACTGTGCTCTTCTGACCTTAAAACCTGCAAAACTGGAAATGTTTTCAGCAACCTTTCCTCCAAAAAACCAGCAGAAACCGTGACCACCACAAAAGCTGCAGCCGCTAACATCGAACCGCTGGTTTTTCTGATGAAAGGATTTCAACTTCCAGAAAAGATCCAAACATAGAGGGGCCTCACCAAGCCGAAGTCAAACAGCACCTGACCTCCGACAATATCTTCTTGGATACGGGCTCTGGATTTTGTCCCTCACCTACCTGGAGTTGCCCCACCATTGACTGATTCGAAAATATCCTGCCGGTGCCAAGGCTCACACCGAGGACCCGCACTCAACCAGGCTGCAGTGGAACTGGAACAATTTTTGGAGTCAGGGTGCTGCCCTCAATGTTACATCACTTAAGTACTAGGAATTGTAAAAAATTCAAGAGTCGCACAAAGAACAAGTATAAGAAATGAACCACGCCCATTCAGCAGCAGCGTGGGCAGGATGTGGAAGGCAGCTGGTGGTACTTTTTATGAGCACACTGTCCTAAGTATATTACTAAAACATGGTGTGGTAGCACACTGTCCTTTACAGACAGCACATTTTCCATTGAAATGGCCACACAATTCTCACTAACATGTAGTCTTACTGTACAAATTGCATATCGCTCAAACGATAATGTGTGAAATATGGGTTTAAGCAACTATTTATCGCTTGCACATCATCAAGTTAAGTGTCTTGATTTATTTCATCCTATTAAAATCTTTGCATCACACTTCAGAATACCAACAAACTTTGCTCCATTTGTGCTTTCCTGACTGCTGATATATTTTGAAATATGTGTGCAGCTCATTTACAGGTATTTAAATGTTGCTGTGTGTTAGTAAACAACATGACACCCTACATCCTTTCCTTTTACACGCCCTGTCTGTTAGCAGGTTTGTCAAAATCTTGTAATGAAGCAGTCAGGTAAAGAAAAGTAAACACCCATCTCCATGTTAAAAGAATAACCAGAAATCTTTCAGAAGATGTAGCCTGACACTTTACCTCTCTCTTTGTGCTCATAGCAAATCTGACAAGATAAAAACATTTTAAAGCATTTTTGTAGCTCACCTGCTCTCTGATCTCCAGTCTGATTATTTTGGGGGTGCTGCAGCACCCACAGCACCTCTGCCAGGATGTCATCATCAAAACCTGCCTCGAATCAAGCTTGACCATTTAATGAGGATTTTTTTTACGGAAAATCTTCTAAGGCAGCAGGTAGACTTTCTACTGGGATAAATCCCGTTGGCAGTAGCTCGCAGTCAGTCTTATCTTTTGACTGGGACCCTATCTTGTGTGACCAGATAACTGCGTTTGTTGCTTTGAGCTCTTAGAGGCTATTTTGACTTAAAGCTTCTAAAAATCATATTCCTGGCTTCCTTTATTGATTTTTTGTCGTTTTGGTGTCTGTTTGTTTATTACGTTCTACTCTATTTTTATAGACTGGAGTGGGATTTGCATGGTATTGTAGTTTTTACTTTTTTTACTGTTTTGGTAGTGATAAATACTTTACACCTTTCTCCTGCGTTAAGTCTGTCTCCACTGCGCTACAGCTGCCAATGTTTGAGCACAAGTTTAAATTGTTGAGAGCAAACTGGACCTGGTATATAACTGTGAAATAATAACTTGGTGAGGACTCACATCCCTTCTAATTAATAATCCACATTCTCACAATACGAAAGCATAGTACATGATTTTCAGACACTAAGACCAACAAAAAATTGCCAAAGTTGACTGACTTAAGGGAATTATACAGACTTCAAATAGTCTGTGAACTCATAACTGTTTGAATTAATGAGCTCAATTAGTTGTCTGTTAACCTTTTCCAACCTTTTCAACCAAAACGTAATTCAACATTTTTTTATTGTTTAAAACCGCGAACAATACCAATGCCAAAGTATCATTCAAAGGTACAGATTGTCAAAGAAAAGTGGAGGTAGGAATTACAAACTGAGCTGGCAAGTTCTCAAAACCACATAATTGGCATTCAATGCTCTGACATTTGCCTCATGGTGAAGTAAGGTCCAAAGCCAGCTGCATTATTAATGAAGATATCTACTGCATATAATTTGTACATCAATGGGATAACTATGTGATGGTATTAGGATGCTCACATTAGATGTCTAGTAAGGAGGTTTGTTATGACTAATTTGGAAAGTTCTATCAGAGCCTTGTTATGAGACTTGTGGACCAGACAGAATGCTTTTAATCTACTCAACAGTGTCCTGACACCAGCACCTTCCATATCTTATGCAGAGTTAATTCTTACAATATCCATAAGCACCAATGTTAATGTGACACAGGTGGAGGGCTACCCAGCAAAAAACGTGTTGCAATAGGACCTGTTCAAGTTACTACTTTGTAGTAGTCAATGCATGGCATTGTCACCACGAGGACGTAGGTCATTTTGTTGTTAGTCTGCAGTTTGAAAGGTCACATGGAGGTAACAGACCGAAAAACAAATTTACTTTGTCACTAAGTTAACTTGTGTGGTGAATAATAATTCTGTGTCAAGGATGCCTCAAAAATGTCAGACTGAACTTGTGAAGGGTGACACTCAAAAAAGTCCCAAGGACCAAAGAGCAGGCTCTCGGGTTTTTCACCTTTAAAGAAAATGAGTTTTATTTTCCATACATTGTTGCACATTATAATGACGATTATCTACTTCCCTCCTGTTTTCAGGTTCCTTTAGGATCCTTACGTGGATCTGGATGTCGTTGGTTTAAATGGGTACTCAAAATATAGCTATTAAAGAGTGCCAGGGAAAACATGCAGGTAGTGAAGAGGGATGGTGAAAGGGAGAAACCTTGGGCACACCACAGGGCAATTAAGTGATGCTAGAGAAGAAGGATCCATGATGTATCTGTTGTATGCTGTTTAAGAAGAATCACCTGAACCACTGGAGTACAGAACCCTCCAAATTCTGTTATCTCTAAACAAGGCAGAAGGCTATCATATTCCACTTTATTGTATGGCACAGACAGGTTTAGAAGAATCAAGGCAATCGAGGCACGGCCCTCTTCATTGACCAGGCACAGTTTATTTCTTCCCTGAGGTTCAATTTGAATGTTTCAGAACACCTCAGTCAGAACGCCATTCGGGAGATAATTTTTTCTAAGTAGGCAGACAATTGTGAGGTAAGTATACTGTCAAGGATTTTCATGATAGAAGGCAGAGGAGCAGTTTATAGACTGTTATGACCTCGGGGTGGGCAGTCAGTTTAAGAAGTAGCGTGTTGTACTGCATAGGAAACCTTAAATTCATTTGTCCATAAACCTCAAGCTGATCTTCACAAAATTTTCAATTTCTGGCCTATGACGGTCTTTTGATTAGTGGGTAATGTTTTAAAGAAATATGCAGTCATTCAACTAAACAAGCATATTGGATAAAATAATCTCTTGTCCCCATACCAGTCTAGTTTACAAAGTGGTCATAGCACAACAATTTCTAACCTTGAAATCCTCAATCGAGTCGTGGGCCTGACTGTTGGGACAATAGCTCACTTGTGAAAAGCTCCGTAACATGGCTACCTTGTTTTCTCATATACTGTCAACCCATAGTCATTTTTAGGTCTTGTCTGGCAGCACTTGCGCTGTCTCTTCGAGACACGCTGCATTCAGATATGGACTTTAAGCTCTGCCCATTTTCCGCCCATCTTTTCAATTGACTGCTCTTACTGTCATGGATGGCTTTTGATTCCTGAATAGGCTTAGTAGTCCCTCCTTAGTACCTCCCTTCCTTCTGTTGTTACCTTTCATGAGGACAGCCCCTCTTACATGTGTCCTTATTCTCCAGGTTTCATTAACAGTTAGTGAGCACTTTTTAGTTAATTAATGTCTTGCTGAAGCAAGCACGACATGCTGTATGGGTTGCCACCGCATTTATTTTCCATTTATTTACTTTAGTAGCAATCGCAGCTCATGGCACTTTCGGTTTAAACATCTGAAGCCAAAGCGCAGCATGTCCTAATTGCTACAAATGTAAATAAATAGGAAAAAAGGCAGACAACCATCGCATTTCTTTTCCATTTATTTACTTTTTTACCAATCGTGGCACGTCGCGATTTAACTTTAAACTGTTGAAGCTAAAGCACGGCATGCTGTCATTGTTACAAA
The DNA here is from genome assembly GCF_964204655.1 of Triturus cristatus. Taxonomy (NCBI): domain Eukaryota; kingdom Metazoa; phylum Chordata; class Amphibia; order Caudata; family Salamandridae; genus Triturus; species Triturus cristatus. Next base: position 854,160,568 of record NC_140585.1, on the reverse strand, counting down.
AGTCAATAAATAGAATAAAAGGGGGCAGACGCCGCATTTGTTTTTGATTTATTTACTTTTGTAGCAATGACAGCAATCTGCACTTTAGTTTTAAACATCTTAAGCTAAATCACATGATTTGCTACAAATTTAAATGAATGGAAAACAAATGCGGTGTCTACCCGTCTTTGTTGTCTATTTATTGACTTTTGTAGCAATGGCGGCACGCTGCGCTTTAACTTTAAAGATCTGAAGCTAAAGCGCACTGTGCCCCGATTGCTACAAAAGTAAATAAATAGAAAAAAAAGCAGCCGCCCACTGTATTTCTTTTCCATTAATTTACTTTTGTACCAATTGTGGCACACCACACTTTAGCTTTAAACATCTGAAGCTGAAACATGGTGTGCCACCATTGCTACAAAAGTCAATAAACAGAAAAAAAAGGCGGTCACACACCACATTTGTTTTCCATTTATTTAATTTTGTAGCAATGGCGGCACGTCACGCTTTAGTATTAAACATCTTAAGCTAAAATGTGGCGTGCCGCGATTGCTACAAAAGTAAATAAATAGAAAAATGATATGGTGGGCGCACACTTTAGCTTTAAACATCTGAAGCTAAAGCGCAGCGTTAGGCAAATGGCTTTCTGCAGTCTTTTCTTGCGCCTGCACAGTGCTACATCTTCCTCCATCCTGCGCACCAGAATTTCAGTCTGTTTATTAGGGATTTGAGTGAGTTTGAGCAAGACAGCAGCTGCAACAGCAGGCTAAGCTCTACCATGCTTCCAGTGTAAGACAGCAAACCCTGTACCTTGGGAATAAATAAGGCAGGCCTGGACCCAGTCGAGGGAATGAGTTGCATTCTTCATTATTGCAGGGGGAAGTACCTTATATGGCTAATAGTGGTCCACAGGGACACCTAGTAACAGGAGAAGGTACTGCACCCTTTTTCTTGCTTCTTGGATTTTCGTTTTTTAGTTCTGCTACCGCTAGGATATTTTGGGAGAAAAACAATTCCAACAACATTCTCATTTGCAACACCAATAGCTCTAAATTTAACTAATGCAAGACCTATTGCATTGCAAATGCTTGTTTCCTTTACTAAAATGTAATGGCCTAATTCCTACATCCCATACATTGCAGACTGCTGACAGCTACTCCGAGGGCTTGTATAGAGGACACTGTATGGACCTGTACCTGCCTCTGGACCAGAGCCCACACACACCTCCATTGCTGCAGGGGCAGAGGGGGCAGAGACAACCAAGGTGGGCCTCATGGGGTTATTGGTCCGCTACTGAAGACACTTGGTGAGACTTCTGATGGCCTGGAGAACTGCTGCCGTGGTCTGTCCCACCATCCAGACAGGAAAATCACCTCCTGCTCCCTATCCCTCAAGCAGCCACAACTGGACAGGGAAACCAACCCGGACGCCCGCGCATGCGCATTTCTCGCAAGAAATGCGCATGCGCGGGCGTCCGCGCATGCGCATTTGTCACAAGAAGTTGAAAACGAGGAAGAGGGAGCCCCGGAGACGCGGCGCTTCAGGTAAGTCTCTTTACTTTTAATTATTTAACATGCAAGATATGATTTAAAAGGAGGGCGTGCAGGAGGCGGGTGGCGGGCGGCAGGCAGCTACGCTTCACCCTGGCATGTGCGTAGCGCTGCCTGCTTCGCCTACTTCGAAAACTGCGAAGCAGGCAGCGCTACGTACACAACGTGGGCGAAGCGTAGTGCAACGCCCAGGGTTAATTTTGTCCCTGATTTAGCCCTATCTGGGCGAGTGATTTACTTTTGTCTACTTCATTTGTTTTAGAAATTTGAAGTATAATAATTAGACCTAGGAAGACCGATAGTGATTAATTGACAGGCCTCCCCGTTCCTTTCAAGCCATGTATAACTAAGTGGCATTGTAACCAATTTCTGTAGTGGACTCCAATTTAAGTGTATGATATCATCAAACAACAGGCTAATCCTACTCCTGCAATCAAAACCACTGGTCCCAGTGAAGAAGACTTCTCAATGTATTTTTCGGTAAAGTCTAGGAGTATTGATCGAGAACTGCAACGTGCCGCCGCTAACCTACTGTTGATGAGCTCCCTAGGTTTGACAGTACCTACAGCAGTGAGTGCTCTGCCTTACCCCACAGACTACACATCCAAAAATAATGCCTGCTGGAAAACGTTCATACTCCCGGACTTGGAGGAGGTATCACATTCATTGGCATCTCTTAAATCACCCAACCATTTCAGTGATCCACTCCCTGCAATGCTGCTCAAATACCTCAACCCGGCCATTCTGCCTGTCTGGTCTAAGATCATCCAACAATCTCTCTTACAGGGGAGGATTTCCGACTGCATTAAAATGGGGCAAATAACACCTATCCCCAAGAAGCCCAATGCAGACCTAACAGACCCCAATAACTACCGGCAGATCATCAGCATCATGCCTTTAGCGATGTTGCTCGAGAAATGCGTTCACACACATCTATGCAAACACATAGAGAAATTTCAGCTGCTAGAACGACATCAGTCAGGCTTTAGACCCGGTCATAGTACAGAAACAACCCTAACGCACATTGTGGATGACGGCTTGAGAGCTCTGGACCAAGATACGCCTTGTCTTCTAATTCTTCTGGACGTGTCCTCTGTTTTTGACACTATTAAACATGATAACTTGATTAACCTTCTACAATATAGGATGGAGGTATCTGGCCCTGTCTAAACCCGGTTCTCCTCCTTCCTGCACAACTGAACACAGAGAATCAAAGTCAACCAATCTTTGGCTACAAGTACCCCGGTCACTATTGGGGTACCTCAGGGATCTGCACTCTCATCCACGCTCTTCAATCTCTTCATGGACCCGCTAACTGCTATTCTGAACAGGTCAAACATTCAATACAATATGTAAGTGGACAATACTCAACTGTATTTGAAGATCTCCTCTCCAGATTACATCACAACTCTTAATGGAGCGCTCCAAAAAACTCAACAATGGCTAACACATAACCATCTGTTACTAAACTCCCTCAAAACAGAATTTCTCCTGATTACACCCCGCAACCAAGAGACCCCAATGCAAAATTGGATCAAAAATATCTCTGCACTCAACTGCGCCCCGCACGTGGTGGACTTTGCTCGTTATTTAGGTGTCACCCTGGACAAATATCTAAACATGCAAGGACACATCAGTGCCACTACTAAGAGTGCCAATCATCAGGACAACACTCTCAGGAAAATCAAACCTTCCCTACCTCCTGAGGACATCCAGTCAGCAGTCCAATCCCTTGTTATCTCTTGAGTAGAATATGGCTTGGTAACCCTAGCAGGGCTTTCTAAAGCAAGGTTAGCTCCACTAAGAGCTACTCTGAACGCTTCTGCCAGACTAATCACAGGCTCCAGAAAACATGATCATAGTACACCTGACTTAATTCAACTTAACTGGCTTCCCCTTGAATCAAAGATCCGCTTCAAGATAGCATGTCTGACACATAAAGCTATACATCGCAATAGCCCCATTTACCTAGCAAAGAAACTCAAGCTCTCTGGTTCCAGTTGAAACTTAAGAAGCTCCAATACCTTACTCCTGAAACCACCCAAATTCAACAAAAAAAGAACTTTCAATCGCACCTTCTCAGGGATGGCTCCAAGAATCTGGAATGCCCTACAGACGGAAATCAGAGCCAACCCCTCAACTGCTTCATTCAAGAAACAATTTAAATGGCTACTTTTGGAAGAACTTCAGCAGCAATAGCTTCTATGTCATGTGATAATCACTTCCCTCGAGTGCTTGACAATCATTTTTACTTTGTGCATTGTAATGTACGTCTGACAATCATTTTCTCTATATGTTTTGAAATATGTACTTGATTCAAAATGTACTGTATCGTTCTTGGGGCGTAATGCGCTGCTTAAACTGCACAGCCTCGTCTAGTAGGGCCTTCACCTGGTTCCTCCTATGCTACCTTTATTTGTATTGTACTTTTACTGTCTCCTCACGGAAGCGTTAATTGTCCTCTTTTTACAGCGCTCTGATACCCAATCTGGGTCTTGTTCGCGCTTTATAAAACTTTTAGAATAAATAAAGTGTGTTTTTTACCTAACCTATAATTTCGGGTTTCTGTAGGCATCGCAGTTTACTTATCGTGTGACGTTTGTGCCCTCATGTTGCCTGAAATTTCTCCTGCTGCTTGGTAATTTATTTTGTTTGTGATGGTTTGCAGTGGGTTTCACTCTTACGCGGTGTACTTGTTCCTCACATTTCTGTACATTTGTGATTTTTTCATTAACTTGTTAATCTTTAGTTCCTTTTCTTATTTTGGTCTAGGGCTGGTGAAGAGCCTTTTTCTAAATTATTGTGTTTGGGCTTTCTTCTCTTTTTAATAATTATTTCTGTAGCTATGTATTAATTACAACCAAAAAATAGCTTTTAGTACCCTTGGTTAAGAGTGCCATTCCTCTTTTTCTAGTTGTTGAGACTCACGGTTGCTCCATAATTGTAATTGTCCTGATGATGACCTGATACATGACTTTGGTCGAAACTTCATCGACACCTTCCCTGGCAAAAAATCAGAGGAAGCATTGAATGTTTTCTGTCTTTCGTTATTTTGTTACACTGTCTATAACTTTTTCCTGTTTTTGCTTTTATTATTTATGTTTACACCTAAGTTTGTCCTTGTTAGTGACATATGTTTGTGTAACCTTTGGAGCCCTCTTTGTATTGTTGTGTATTTACACAAAATTCACTTTTACTAAAGAAAAATAATTATCTTTTTGATATAATTTGAGAAGGGTACTGTATCATTATTTATGTATTTTGATTATTGTATAAAATCATTATTGTTTTCTATTTGATTGCGTATCCGAACCATTGTAGCATATATTGTACTCTCAATATGGAGCAGCAAGAGCAGGATTTGTCAATTCAAAAAGTGTTGAGAACTCACAGTAGATTATTCTCTGCAAATACTTGTTGTTTAAAAGGGTTTGAGCTTCATATTAAGTTAAAAGACAATGCCATACCAGTCACACATAAGATAGGACAAGTACCACTGTCTGTTAGGAAGGAACTGAAGAACTTTTAAACACACTGTGTAATGATGGTATAATAAAACTGAATGATTATTCAGAATGGGTTTCTGCGATAGTGATTACTAAAAAGAAAAATGTTGAGCTTAGATTGTGTGCCCATCTAAGGTAATTAAAATAGAATATCATAGTGGATTGCCATACACTTCTAAAGATACAGGAAATGCTATACTCTGTAAGTGGTTTAAAATACTATTCAATAATTGGCCTAAAATAAGCTTACCATCAAGTGAAATTATCTGAAAGCTCAAAAGATTTAGCCACTTTCATTACACCTTTTGGAGCATATAATTACATTTGCCTACCTTTTGGCCTGGCATTAGCTGCCAGTGTGTTCCAAATGTTAATGGATCATTCATTTGAAGACATACAAGGTGTCCAAACCTTTTCAAGACAACATCATGGTTCATGCTAAGACTATAAGTTCACACAATGTCATTATAAATACATTTTTGGAATTACTGTAAAGCAGAGGTATGACTGTCACCAAATCGAAATATATATTTTTGAAAAGTATTGTTGAATATTTGGGACATACAATATCTTCTGCAGGCAGTACATCAAAAGTTGATCTAGTAAAACCTATAACGAGGCACCTATACCCTTGAACAAGGTTTCGTTGAGAACTTTTCTTGAAATGAGCGAACACTATGTGCGCTTCATTCAAGGTTATGCTGTTATGGTTGAATCTTTAAGGAGAATACTTTAAAAAAAGTTACATTTGAATGGAGTTATGACCAAGAAAAAGCGTTTTAGCATATCAAACAGGCTATATTAATTCCATCTGCACTTAAGTTGTATAATCCCAATGGGAGAAATATCATTATAGTAGATGTCAGTGGCATAGGATTAGGGGCAGTATTCAGTCAGGTAGTGGATAGCAAAGAATAAACTGTAGCCTTCATTTCAAGAGAGCTAACTGATGCAAGGAAAAAATCTAGCACTATTGAAAGAGAGGCCTTGGCACGCGTGTAGAAAATTGAAAAGTTATTTCTGGGGAATATTTTTTGAGATAGTAACGGATCATAAACCACTTTTATGCATTTTTGATGGTTGTAAAGGAATGACTACTACTTCATCAAGGTTTATCAGACTGAAGTCCAGATTAAAAGAATATAACTATGTGGTTAGACACATATTAGGGTGCTTGAACAAAAGGGCTGAATGGGTAGAATGTTGGTGACAGAAGGAAGCCTGCTCTGGAGGAGGGACCCTCCTCTTGTGGGCCTAAATGATATATTAGTACTTGTAATAAAATAGCCAATATCTTACAGTTTACCCTTATTCCTGAGGTATTCTTTACTAAACACAGCATCCAACATTTCGACGGTGACACTAGACAACATCATGTCCAAACTAAGGGAATAAATTCCTGTTTAGTTGCAGTGGAAACACCAACAGCATCTGTTACCATGGAGCTAAAGGCTATCCACAAGTAGCTGGCAACCTTCAAACCATAAATGCAGACTTACAATACTAGGATCAAAGATCTGGAGTACAAATTCTCCAACATGCCAGAATGGGGAGACAAGCTCTGGAATCTCCAGTGGAAAGACTGGAGCAGACTTAATAATATCCACATCTTTGGCCTACGGGACATAAACAAAGAGAAGGACCTGATTCTGTTTCTCACAGACCTGCTGACTAAGATTACAAGCCTGAAATTTCACCCAAGCTTGAAATTTCAGGGGCGCACAGGCTCAAACCACCTCTACTGCCCCCTGAAGCTCCTACACTAGTCATAGCATGCTTGTTGCGGAACCAACATGTTTGATCATTGCTCCGAGCCTCTAAACAGAATGGTGCATTCAAGTATAATGACAGTTCCATTTCAATTGTGATGAACTTTTTCTATGTGGGCCTTAAAACATTCCGGACTCTCGATCGATAACTAAGGGCCCTCAATATAACAATCGTCCCGATTCTCACTTGACCACTCAAAGACCTCCAGGAATAGGGATGTGGTTATCCTCCTCCACAAGAATATGAAAGCCAGGACTCTTCAAACTTGGGCTGATGGGGAGGGAAGGTATGTTTTTGCAAAACTTTCAGTGTAAAATCACCTCCTCATCATAGACTCTGTGTATGCCCCAAATGTACAGACGATCAATTTATTTTCTCAGATCAATAGACAATTCACAGACCTTGGAAATCCACAACTTCTTATTGGAGGGGACTGGAACATTACCATAGACCCATTTTTTGACAGATCAGGCCAGCCATACCCCAACAATATGTTGGGTAGGAACATGCTCCAAGAGTCTGGTTGACCAGAGGCATCTGCACTACCCAAGTGCCATAGACGACAACTTCTTTCCTCCCCGCAAGGCACAAAAACACACATTGATGATTTCTTTTTTCACAACCACTCTCCTCCTGTCTAGAGTAGTGAGGTTGGATATCAAAGTGACAGGCTGTCCTACCATGCACCAATCACACTGACATTCAACCTTCAGGTCCTTGTGCCAAAAGTAAGGAGCTGCTGAAGGAACACTCACTATTATTGGCAGCCCCACGAGAAACAGAAACTCTGTATGCAGATACGGTACTACCTCAGTATGAATTAAGGCCCAGTGTCTTCTTTGCAAAGCCTATGGGCTACAGAGAAGGCCTACATCAGAAGCTGCAGGATGATGGATGCAGCGGTCAGACGTGCAAGTCTCTGATCCCGGGGAATTGCATTGAAGAAAGAAATCATGGACCTACAATTGACCGACAGGAACTTGCCCATGGAGGACTGCCTTCTACCCTTGAGAGAGATAACATATGATCTGACTACAAAGTATACATCACTGGCAGAGAAAGCCCCATCATAAATCCAATGCACTCAGCATGAACACGGCGAGAGGGCTAGCAAGCTGCTTGCATTACAACTCAAAAGTCGAGCTAATTCAGCAATCACAGTCATACATAATGTGCAGGGTGCTTTGTTGAAAAACACTCTATAGATCAGCAATTCATTTGTTTCCTACTACTCCCATTTATATGCAGCTGATGTGGCAAACACCATCCAAAGCGTAGCAGAGTTCATGTGCACTCTTCCGATCCTGAGGTTATTAGATGCCTTTAAAGGTACTCTAACCAAGAAATTACATCTCAGGAAGTGTCTCAGAGCATCCAATCATTACATTTTGGGAAGGCTCCTTGAGAGGAAGGTGTCTCTGTGGACTTTCACAAAATTATATTCATGACCACTACACCTTTGCTTACTAAGGTCTTGAAGGAAGCAGTCAAAACCGGCATGATAAGTCCAAAATTCAAGAAAGCTGATATAGCTCTATTTCCCAAGCCCGGTAGGGACCTTCTGCAAGTTACCAATTACAGACCCATCTTGCTCCTGATTTGTGACATAGACATCCTGGCAAAAATGCTTACAAACCACTTGAAAATTGTGATCCCATCACTCATCCATATGCACCACATCAGCTTTATGCCTCCTTTGGCAGTTACGGAATGACAGGTTGGAGAAAGTTACCCTGTCTCTCAGTGCGGAACAAGACTTTGATTGAGTGGGCTGAGGCTACCTGTTCAGGGATATTGCCCGCATGTGATTTGGGACCAAGTTCATTCCAATGGACAAACTATTGTATACCAATTCCCCTGCACAAATTAACAGCAGTGCATACCTTTCAGACCATATCCTAGTTGGCAGGGAGACTAGGCAGGAGTGTCCTCTGTCCCCTCTCCTCTTCCTGATTGCATTGGAACCTCTGGCCATTGCCTTTCCACATAATTCAACCATAAAGGGCATATTGTCACCAGTTGTGTAACTATAGGTCATCATAAATACGGATGACAAGCTGATAACCACTTCTTCCCCAATGGAATCTATTCCTGCACTCATGACTACAACCCAATGGATATTTTCCTACAATATTAACCGGTCAAAGAATAAGGCCATGCCCATGACCAATACCACTGCAATATATTCACAGGCAGGTCTCCCTTTCAAATAAATTCCCACCAAATTAAAACACAAGGCATCGTGGTAAGCGTGAGTTTTCGGCAGATGGTGCAAGACAGTGTTTTGATACTCGCTAACTAAATGCCAAGAGAATTCCTTAAGGGGAAAGATTTCCAACTGTTTCTTTTAGGACAAGTTCAGACTGCCAAATTGAATGTCATACCATGATACAACTGTGTGTTCGGCATGCCCCCATGCCCAATTCCCGTGCCAACCTGCTTTATACACATTGACTTATAAAGGCTCACTTATGAGAGAACATGAAACCCAGACTGGCAATGTCCAAACTGTACGCTGATATTGTTTCCGGTGGCCTCCCGCTCCCTAAGCTAGTGCAATACCATGCAACCCAGCACCTGCTCTTTTAGGATGAATTGGAGACCACTGACTGGATCCTCATTGAAAGATTCCTGCAGAATATGCCTCAGGGTGCACAAGTTCTGTACAATCCCATCACAAACTCCACACATCTTTCAATTCCACTCTTGTTACACTCAAAACAAATGTGAAAGATGCAACACAAGCAGCTAACACAAGACAGGTTTTTTCATCTTAAGGGCCCCCACCTGGTGCAATACCAGCATCACGATAGGTGATTTGCTCCTTTATTGGAATGCAGAGGCCTCAAAACATATCCTTGAGGTGGACACCTGCTTGGAACAGACACAATGGAAAGCTCCCGAAATTTGCAACTGGAATACAGCCTCGATGACTCCCTGCGCTGGCATTATATACAACTTAAAAGCTGCCTCCATGGGAAACTGGGGAGACAACCAATGACGCCCACAACCTCTATCGTCCATACCTATCTCACAATGTGGAGCCCATACAAAAAAATTAATATCTAGCCTGAACACCATCTTTGTCGAGATGTAATATTTCAAGCCAGTTAAGAAACACTTGCAGTCCCTATGGTCCAAAAAATGCTAGAAATAGTTCTGCGAGGAAATGTGGACAGCAATTCTCTCAACTTACAACAAGGGCGTTTTTAGGAGCCCACCTTAAATTTTATTATTTCAAAATACTTCACAATTGGCACTGGCCCCCTCTTAAATTGTATTAAGCTAAACTCTCTTTCAGATCTTGCTGTTGGCACTGCAATCAGCCTGACTGTGACATTATATATTCTATGTTCTTGTCCCACTCTCGAGTCTTTAGAGTCCAATGTCTGGTGCAATATGTGCGGGGTCTACTCGGTAAACATCCAAATGACTCTCAATTTGGCAATGCTACATAACTACAAGGATATGGACGATTTGACTTCCCAGGAGAGGAGGTGGATAGGACTGGTGATGGCTAAGATTTGTGTGCTTTGAAAGTGGATAACCGCCTCACCACCATCAATCTCATATTGATCTGTTGCCTTGCTGACTGGCTGTCTTTGAAAGACTCATTTTTGGGGACCCACACAAATTTTTCCCCATCTGACATTTCCCCAGAGAGAGGGAAAACAAACAATGGGGAAAGAAGAATCAATAAAAAGATGGAAAACCCGTCACAAAAGGAGAAAACAGCAACCTGTAGGAGAGTCATAAAGGGGCAGATTAGAAAGGCCGAAGGTGGTTTGCACTAATTATCGGCATACTGATGTTCAATTTTGCCAGCCGCCTATTCTGAACAGAGCTTTGGGCACCGGTACTCATTCTACTTCAAATTGAGCTCTACAGACTGTGTGGCCCATGAGGAAGAAGCAGGAGCTTCGAAACGCATTGGGGGAGACTTTTGGGCTGTAAAGTGAGTTTGAAGGCATAAATTAAGGCACATGAACGTACCCCACTGAAAGGAAAGAATTGAACTACAGCTCCCAGCATGCCTCACTGGAGAGAGTATGCAATCAAGGGATTATAAATAGACTGCTGTGGTTACTTTCGTCACGTGCTGCCTATTGCCCCATGAGGAAGAAGCAGGAGCTTCGAAACGCGTTGGGGGAGACTTTTTAAAAACCGGACATGATGTGCAGTTTCCGAAAATAAATAGGTTTGAAACCTTCACCAGCGGAGTGGCGTCCTTATGTTCAGAGGCACCTTTTGGCATGATATATATATATATATATATATATATATACACATACATGTACTGGAAAAAAACACAGGCTTCAGGAACGTTATAGTTAGGCTTGTACAAAACCAGAGAAATTCAATCTGTTATAGTTAGCTGAGCTAACTATAACTCGCGCCCCCGCAATGCACTGCTGATGATGTCACATATTACATCACTCATGACTTGGTCAGTAACATCACTGATGACATCACTGATGACATCTCAAATGACATAACTGATGACATCATCCAGAGTGTTTCTAAAACGTTTAAGAATGCCATATATATATATATTCACTGAAAAAAACATAGGTTTTAGAGACGTTATAGTTAGGAATTAGCATTTAAAAAACCTTAGAAATTCACTGAAAAAAACCATAGGTTTCAGGGTTGTTATAGTTAGTTGGACATTTGACTCATATAAAAGCAGAGAAATTTGCCTGTTATAGTTAGTTGAGCTAACTATAACTCTCGCACCCGCAATGCACTGGTGATGACGTCACATATTACATCACTCATGACATGGTCAGTGACATCACTGGTGACATCACTGATGACATCTCAAATGACATCACTGATGACATCACTGATGACATCATCCAGTGAATGTGTGTTTCTGTAAAGTTTAAATATTTTTCATATATATCTATGCCAAGGTGTATTGAAGAAAGAGTGGATTTACAAGTGCCTGAATGGATTATTTAGTAGGTGCGTGACTGACTGTATAAGTGAGTGATAGAACATGTGTTACTGAATGTATGGGTTAGTGACTAAACTGTGTGAAAGTCTGTATTAGTGTCTCAGTTGGTGTATAAGCAGATGCATGGGTTGGTGAGAAGCTACATGAGTGTCCATATCGGTTATTGATTTGTTGTCTGAGTATCTGTATGGGTGCTTGAGTGTCTGGGTGGGTGGGGAGTGTGTGATTATGTGCATAGATGTCTGAGTGGGTGATTCACTGATTGTATGGATTAAAAAGTGCATCTGGGAAGGGCTGTATGGGTGAGTTAGAGTGTGTGTGGGTGTGTTGGTGAGTGAATGAATGTCTCAGTGGTATATGTGTGAGTGACTACATATGTTTTAAGGCAGTATATTTGAGTGTTGGAGTATATAAGTGACCATATGTGAGAGTAAGTTATTTGAAGAGTGGGTGGGGTGTATAAATGAGTGTCTGCTTATATCAGTGATTGTATAAGACAGTAAGTATGTGTTATTATCTGCATAAATAAGTGATGTGGGGTGTGTGTATAAATAACGGAGTTGGTGTGTATAACTGTATACATGAGTAAATGGGTATGTGATAGATTATTTGCATGACTGACTAGGTGTGTGAGCAACTGTTTCGAAGAGTGGCGGAGTGTGACTGTATGTATAGGCGTATAAGTGCATATTATTATCATACTGTATTAATGATTAACTGCATGTATAAGTGACTAGATGTGTGTAGACCTAGGAAATAGTGGGTGGAATGCAGTATCTGGCATTCTTGTGTGTATGGTTTCAAAAATAGTAGTCTGTATTTTAGAGCGCGTGTATCAAATTTTATATTAGGGCATCAGTATGTGCATCAGATTATCAGGATGTATGATATTACAACGCGGGTTTTTACCACGCGTGCAGTTACATCGCATGCGTTACAACGCATGCGATGTTACAACGCTATGCCATTAGAACGCAAGTCTTTACATCGACTTGCGCTAGATGGCGTGCTGACATTAAAAAAGTGTAATTTATTATTCCAACTCCAGTCCACTTAACAGTAAGGAAGGTGTTGGGATAGTAAACTACGCTATTTATAATGTTAGCACGCCATCTAGCGCAAGTCGATGTACAGACTTGCGTTCTAATGGCATAGCGTTGTAACATCGCATGCGTTGTAACGCATGCGATGTAACTGCACAGCGTGGTAATAACCGCGTTGTAATGGCTGTTATCACGTGGATGATGTCATCAGTGATGTCATCAGTGATGTCATTTGAGATGTCATCAGTCATGTCTTCAGTGATGTCACTGACCATGTAATGAGTGATGTAATATGTGACGTCATCACCAGTGCATTGCGGGCTCGCAAGTTATAGTTAGCTCAACTAACTATAACGGGCGAATTTCTCTGGTTTTCTATGAGTCAAATGGCCAACTAACTATAACGTCCCTGAAACCTATAGCTTTTTCAGTGAATTTCAAAGGTTTTTTAAATGCTAATTCCTAACTATAACGTCTCTAAAACCTATGGTTTTTTCAGTGATTTTCAAAGGTTTTTAAATGTTAATTTCATATTTTAATATTTATAAAACCTATATTTTTCTATTTTTTTGTAATATTTTTGAACTTTATTATCCTTTTTTTTAATTTGAAAAATTATGTAATTTTTTATATCTTCAAAAAAAAGTATCTATATATTTTATTTTTTTAGAAAACTAGACTCCCGTACAGATAGTGTGCCAAGCTCCATCACCACGCGAATCCTATCTGCCGTATTGTGAAACTTGTTAAGGATGCGCATTTCGTATCCGACGGCTTCTTGGCACCATGTCCCGTCTAACATCATATACGTATAAGGTCGCGCCAGCTGCTAGTTTGGTATGCAATGGGTGCGTGGTACCAATACGTGCGTTACGGCGCGTTACATCATATACGAATAGGGTCGCGTCGGCTGCGCGTTCCGTATTTGATGAGTGGAGGCTGCCAGGCCCTGTGTTACGTCATAGACATATGGTATCATGCCGGGTACGCCATTCCCTCATTTATTTTTTTATGTCTTAAAACTATATCTAAATAAGTTTAAAGTGTATATGAGAGCAAGCGATAATCTAAAATATTTTCCACATTTATATATTTCTAACTGTAATAAACTTATATTATGGTAAATATATTTTCTCAAAAACAAGTCGGGTGCGCGATTGCCATGTGACCTTAAAAAAAAGCTTTTGGTTGGTTCATAACGTTTCCCATTGTAACAGTTGGAGGACCCCACCCATTTTAGTCATTCTCTCTTCACCGTTTGATGAGAGACACCTCTTTTGCTTACAGAGCTTTTTTGAAAAGTTTTTTGCTGTGTGCACATATCTTATAGTACACACAACATGCAACGATCATCTTGATCAATAATCATGCTCTGTACAGTAGCCTTCCACGTGTGATAGCCATGCATCTGAAACGTTACATCAAAAAACAAATGTGTGTTACGCGATGCCCCTGGTGTGTGTGTGTGTAAATAGTAATGTGTAGATTTGTGTTGCAGTATGCTCTGTTGTCAGACTTTACCAGTATAGCAGTGTGTCATATGTCAGACTTTCAGATTCATGTTTGACATGCATTGCTTGACTGTAATGAGCGTTATCACTGTGTATGACGTAACCTCAATGCTGATCCTCCCTCCATCCGAGCACATTCACAGGTGTCCGCTTCGCGATAGCAACACTTTCAATAATACCGCACACCATTGACATGCGTGTCTGCGTATATCCACCAGCTTGACAACCACATGTGATGTTGTCCATTCAATGTTTTTGGACAACAACTCATTAGCGATAGTTGCCCCCCTCCTGGTACATGCTACATTAATGTAAATTGCGAATTGTACAACGTCAAAACTGCAACAGGGACACACACATAAGTACACTTCCTGCCCAGACAGGAACTGAATAACGCCCAGGTCCCCGGAATAATTATGCACACTCTTACGCTGGCCTGGCGTATGCAAGCCCAGCCCACTTTGCGTACGTATAGATAGGATAATGATGATGCCACATGTCCCAGATTTTCCACACTGCTTCAGGTGATAAGGCCGCATCCACCTTGAATATCACAATGCGCAATAAAAAAGGGATCCATGAGGTGTACACCATCCTCGCAATCAAAACTCTATCTGAATTGTGAACCCTGATGGCCGGCGTGTTTGGACACACACCAATGACAGCAGGTGAGCAGTGGGGCCTGGGTGCACAGGGGCTGCAATTGAGCGCATTGCGGCGGGAGGGATGGTGTGTATCAACCTGGGTGCATGGGTGCAAACAAGCGATGTTGCCATGCGTAATGATGTGATCTCTGACCTCATTCAGTCATCTCTGTCTCATTTAAAGGTCCTGCTGGACCGTACTGTAGGCCTGTGCCAACGGGCATCGCTGCCCTACTGACATGTGGCGGTGGCTTTTGGGGCACTGTAGTGAGCGGACTACTAAGTGTACATGCACACAGGCTTGCGCCACTGCGTTGCACGCGCACATTACGCTTCTAGCATGCGCTCTGTTCCTTTGTATGTGAACGTTGGCATAACATATTATTATTTAACCTTGTGTATTCTCATACACTCCAACTCCTCTTTGAACCACAATTACCACTAACAGTTGGTAGATTGTACTTCAAGAAGGAAGGATGCACTCAACAGGGGTTTTCTCTTAAGCTTGAAATAAACCTTCATTTACCTTAAGACGTTTCCACCATTATATTATTTCTCCCTTTTCAGACACTGAGTTAGTTGCACGAAAAAGAACGCAGCAGGTGCTCAACCGATAATGATGCTCTGGCCTTTCTGACACCTTCCATCGTGGTATCAAGACACCGTCCCACACCGGAGACCTGCTGTGCCACCCTGAGAGGCACCCCAGAGTCGGAGCTCGCACCGGCACGTCGTTGGACACATCGGTTGTGGCAGGTGAGCAGTGAAGCCTCGGTACGCAGGAGCTGCATTTGAGCACAGTGCGGGAGAAGGGGCTGGGGTGCAGCACCCTGGGTGCACACGTGCAGGCAAGCAATGTTGCCGTAGATAATAATATAATCTCTGGCCTCATTCATATCTCTGTTTCATTTTAAAGACTTGCTGGACCGCACTGTTTCTCGTGGACCCCAGTGTCCCACACACACGGGTGACGGGAGGAGAACAGTGAGGGCTGGGTGCAGTAGGCTGACGCTCTGTCTCCTCCTCCCTCTGTTCTTTTACCTCTCCCTCCCCTTCACCCTTCCACCCACTCGCTCTCTGTCCCATTCTCACTTTCTTCCTTTCATTCTGACTACCTTTCTTTTTCTCTTGGACATGGCACACATACTTATGTTTCTTTTTTCTCTTGCAGGTTTTGTACGCTGCTTCCGGAGGAGTTCCACCCACTTCTTTCTTTTTTTTACTGTTGTTTGTTCAAATAAAGTTACATTTCCATTTATTTGTGTTGTTTTATTAAAAGTAATTTTTTTTACCAATAAATAAGTGAGTGTATGGGTCTTCTTTTTCTGACAACACTTGTCTGTAGTTTATTGTGAAAATCGGCGGTTGATAGGAGATTATGAGGGAAAACATTTGTAATTTTGCGGTGCACCTACCAAATACAAACCAACAGACTATTACATGAATGAAGCCTGGGTAATTCTACAACGGCAAGGCTTCTATGAGTGTATCACTTTATAACACCATGACTACTGCCCGTGTGATTACAGAACCAATAAGGCACTGCAGAGGGCCACCGAGGCTTTAAGGACTGGCGAGGCCCACCCTGCATATTTAAGTAAAGCCCCGGAGGTTGCCGATCCCTGGTCTTGAGTTGGCCTCGAAGCCCCCCCGAGCAATTCGTAAACAATACCCGGGGAGGTGTCGATCCCCTAGGCTGAGAAACGTCTCTGTGCCCTCCCGCGCCTAATTTACATGTGAGATTAAGGTCTCCAGTGCTGCAAAGACCCCTGGAACATTACCTACCAGTGGGCTCATTTAAATGAACGGGTGAGATCCCGCTTCATTTTTTTTTCTCAATTTTTACCATCCGGATCCAGTTTATTGAAGCGACACGAGGTTTTCCTCCTCTCGCTTCAACGAGGCAAATAGCAATTTACTATCACAGGGTGGAAGCCATGCTCCCGCCCTGTAATAGCAAACATAAATGTCCCGTGGATGCACACCCCGGGACATTGTATGAGCTGCGCCTGGGAGGTGGAGCTCCATAGGGCCATGATGCATTAGTTACTGCATAACTGCAGATTTAGTATAAACGCATACTAACACTATTTGCACACGTGTAGTACAGCAACCAGAGTGTAATGAAGAGGCAGAGGAAGCCCAAAATCAAAAAATATAAATCCTACCAGAGCTAGGATCACATAGTTCGATGAGTCGACGACCCTGGGATGAGTAGAAACAGCTTCACCAAGAAAACCGGTCTTCAGCAGAACGCAAGCAAGCTCAAAATCTTGGTGAGTGCTGCCTTCTTTTTACCTTCTCCCGCTCGTCGCCAAATTTATGTAGTGAAGAGGAAGACAGCAGTGGATCCGATAAGTAGATTTATTGCAGGAAAAGAAGACAGCTTAAACAGCCACCAACAGGATCAGACAGCAAGGCAACCGTTTTCTCCAGCACCGTGTACAAACTCCCCAAGATTCCCCTCATGACAGCCCTACATTCTAACATTGCATACTTACATTATAGTAGCATTACATACTAACATTCTACTATGACTTACATTGGAATACTACACAGAGCACATGACTTTACAGCAATGAGCTCACGCTTTAATCCCAGAGTCTTCAGACCAGTAGGGGTGAGGAGTTCGCTTCCCACTCCCTGTATAGTATAAACGCATACTGACACTACTTACACAGTTATAATACAGCGGCCAGTAAGCTACAGCGCCCAGAGCCCATCACTTTACAGCAATCAGCTCGGTGTGATCCCCGAGTCTTCACACCAGTAGGCGTGAGTACTTCGCTTCCCACTTCCGGTATAGTATAAATGCACGGTAGAGGTCAGTAGTTCGCTTCCCACTCCCTGTATGGTATAAACGCCTACTAACACTACTTCCAGAGGTATGCTACAAAGACCAGAGCACGTCACTTTACAGCAATGACCTCACGGTTTAGGCTCTCGGTTTCATACCCAAGTGTAGCAGCATCTCATCTCAGCTGAGCAACACCGCACTTTCAGTCCGGTAGGAGTGACTACTTCGCTTCGCACTCCCCCACTGAGGTTACAGTGCTCCTATCCTCCTGTTTCCTACTCTTTTCGCCCTTTTTCCCCCTTACTCGTTTCAACGGAATCACAAAATGGCTGCCAACACTTCCTAGTTGCAACAGCTTGCAGCTAATAAGCATCAAGCTCATGCTCGTGACACCTCAGCCAATCAGATGGCAGAATTCCCAAATATCGATATCTGCAAATTTCGATATTTCTCCAAAACTACTGAACGGATTTACACCAAATAAACAAAAGCATGCTTTCTAGACCAAGACCCTTCTCCCTGCCAAATTTGGGGTAATTCCGTTCACCCGTTCAAACTGTAGCCTGGTCTAAAGGTTCCTATGGAGATTAACATGGAGAAAACACGTTTTGGGACCCCCTTTTTTCTCGCGCTCCCCCGCCTTGATGAATCACCCCAAACTTTCAAAATAGGAGCTGATATGAATGAAGAATTAGTTTGGAAAATTTCATGAAGATTCATCAAACGACGCCAAAGTTATAAGCAAAACAAAAAATGCTCTTCCTATGGAAACTTGGTCCTAACTATAACTACCTACTGGCAGCCGCCAGAAAGAAGCAAGAGACGTGCAGAAAAACAGTAGTGTAGAAAAAGGCAAGAGAAGTGCAGACAGAGGCAAGGGAGGTGCAGAAAGAGGGAAGAGGGGTGCAGAAAGAGGGAAGAAGAGTGCAGAAGAGGCAGGGTGTGCAGAAAGAAGCAACAGAGGTGCAGAAGGAGGCAAGATAGGTGCAGAAGAAAGAAGCAACAGAGGTGCAGAAAGAAGCAACAGAGGTGCAGAAAGAATGGAGAAGCAGAAAGCTTAAGAGATGTGCAGAAAGAGGCAAGAGAAGTACAGAAAAAGAAAGAAAGGTGCAGAAGAAAGCAACAGAAATGCATCAAGAGGCAAGAGAGGCACAGAAAGAAGCAAGAGAGGTTTGCACACCATTAGTACCAATTTAACACCCACATTTAGCAATAAGTAACAGGTAACCATTCTAGGTTTGCAAAGGGCCTTCCACGCTGTAACACTTGTCACTGCATTTTTGGTAACGTTTGAGCTAGAAACAAGGCTTTTTTTGTTCAAATCTGCAGATTAGGCAGCAGATGATGGATTATGTGGTTAATGTGGGAAATGTATAACTGTGCAAAAGTGAGTACAGCCAAACAGTCGCATAATTCCAGTGGCCCTGCTCACACCTCTGGCTAGGTCCAAAAGTGCTCCTCAGAGGTTCCTTTTTTTTTTGCCTCACTGAGTTCATAGTTTACATTCTATGGAAACGAGGAAGACTAAACCTGAGTTTGCCACTCCACAACGCAGACTACATAATTACTATCCATAACACATAATCCCACTCTACATAATTCCTATACAATAAATACCACATACTTTCTATCCTCATAATTTCACTGTACACCATACCACATAATTCTACTACACACAACGTACATCCACTTCACTCAAAAGAAATTAGTAAAAAACTTTTACATTTACAACACCGATAGCTCTAACTCTTGCGAATGAGAAACCTATTACTTTGCAAATGCTTCTTTAACTAGTAGTCGTGTTTGCAGAGTGGTAGCGAAAGGGTGCTGGGCCTCCGACCATCGCTCAGGAATTCCACTACGTAGGACTTACAGGAGGTACCAGAGGGCTTCTTGGCCCCCAAAGTCCCCCTGGAGTAAAGTAGACTTTATCTCCCAACCCCTAGTGTGCCAGGAGGCGTGTTTGCAGAGTGGTGGAGAAAGGGGAGCGTGGCCTCTGAAAACCTCTTAGCAATCCTACTTTGTGGGACTTACTGGAGGTAACCGGAGGGGTAGTTGGCCCCCTAGGGCAACCTTGATGGCCAACCACCGCTCCTATTACCTCTAGTAAGTCCCAAACAGCAGCATTGGTAAGTTCTCATAGCAGGGTACGAGTCTCCAAACGCGCTCCCTGGTGCAGTCTTGGATGGGGATTGAGGTCCCCTTGTCTCCTGAGCGCCCTTAGGAGCCAACTAGCCCACCTGATACCTCCAGTAAGCCCCAGATACTGGGATTAATGAGAGGTGGACACAGGCCAGGCCCCCTTTCTCCACCACTCTGCAAATGCTCCTGGTGGACTAGTTGGCCCCTAAGGACCCTTAGGATTTAAGGGACTTAATCCCCAACCCAGAATGCGCCAGGAGGCGCGTTAGCAGAGTGGTGCAGTGAGGGGGCGGGTCCTCCGGCGAGATGCCGGCTTCTTTTTAATTTTTTTATTGTTAGAAGAGGGGATCCTCTTAATTTTTTAGGGCCCTGGGGACCACATCCCCCAGGGCATGAGCCATTTATTTATTCATTTTAAAATGGGAAGGGGGCCCCACGGCCCCCTCCTGAGGCCGATTACGGCCCCGGGACCCCAACCCCCGGGGCATGGCCAATTTTTAAATAAAAATCAAAATTTAAAGGAGTGGTCCGTGCGGCCCCCCTCCTGAGGCCTTTTTCAGCCATTGGGATCCCATCCCCCCGGGCTTTGCTTCTTTTATCCCTTTTTCATTTTGAGTGGGGGTGCGTGGCCTCCCTTCCCTGGGCCTGGCCCCACGTTGGGGACCGCGGGGGGAGCCCCAATGCCCCTGCGGTCCAAGCCTGCTCCCCACCTACTGCAGGAGCCAGCATTGCTTTTGGACAAGGGGAGCTGCAAACATGCAGCTCCCCTTGTCCAAAAGCAATTCTGCTCTCGCTTCCATGAAGTGAAGCAGAAGTTTGCAATGACAGGGCGGGATCAGTGCTCCTGCCCTGCCATTGCAAACTGCAATGTCCCGTGGGTAGGGACACCGGGATATTGTTGGAGCCAGCCCTGGGGGATGGCAGTCCCCAGGGCCAAGGAGGGCTCCTGAAAGGGGGCCACTCGGCCCCCTTTCCAATGATGTGAAGCCCCAGGGACGTGGTGGTCTCCAGGGCTTGGGGGGGCCACAAGGCCCCCGCCCTTAACCCCTTCCCCGCTCATGACGGAACCGTTCCGTCATGAGCCACGGTTGCCGTGTGCTCATGACGGAACGGTTCCGTCATGACAATCCTGTTGGCGGCCGCTCCGCCTGCGCGGCGCTGTTTCCCCGCCTGTGCGGGGGGACAACGCAAATGGGCGGAGTCATGACGGAACCGTTCCGTCATGAGCACAGCTCAACTGTGGCTCATGACGGAGCGGCTCCGTCATGAGCACAGGCCCACCGCGCTGCCCCCCTGCCCCCCCCAGCGCTGCAGCGGAATGTCCGCAGCAGCGAAGGGGTTAATAAATTGAAGCCCCGGGGAGGTGGCAGTCCACATGGCTGGGGGGGCCCCCGCTATATAATATTGTACCACCCGGGGCATAAAACCAACATAGTGTGGGAGAACACGCTCCATTTTTCTCTTCTAATTTTCTGTCTGATTCGCGGATCCTATGCAAATCTCGCCAAAATGTTTTTTTTTTAAAATGTTTTTTTGTGGTCCTGAGGCTCCCTGTGGGACCCCCTGACCAGGCCTAGGGGGTCAGGTTGTTTCTACCCTGCCCCTTTCCTTAATTTTTAACCTTTTTTCTTGTGACTCGGTTCAACCGAGTCACAAGATGGCTGCCAATGCTTTTTGATTTAGAGTGTGGGCAGCCAATCAGAAAGAAGCTCGTGATCAGGAGGGTTTGTGGATCCACCGAGGTCACCAGCTTTATAAATATTTTAAATATGAATATTTCAGGAACTACTTAATGGATTCACACCATTTAAAAAAAAGAATGCTTTCTGAACCAAGAGCTACATTTTTGCCAAATTTGGTGTCATTCCAATAAGCTGTTCGGGCTGTAGCCTCTTGCAAAATTTCCTATGGAAATTAACATGGAAAAAACGCGTTTTGGGACCCCCCTTTTTTCTCAGCCCATGCTTGACGAATCACCTCAAACCTTGCAAGACAGGAGCTGACTGGAGCACCCCATTAGTTTTGAAAATTTTGTGAAGATTCGTCAAATGGCACCAAAGATATCCGCCAGCAGGTAATATATATATATATATATTCACTGAAAAAACCATAGGTTTCAGGGGCGTTATAGTTAGCTGGACTTTTCACTCGTACAAAACCATTGAAATTCCCCGTTCTAGTTAGTTCAGCTAACTATAACTTGCGTGCCCGCAATGCACTGCTGATGACGTCACATATTACATCACTCATGACATGGTCAGTGACATCACTCATGACATCACTGATGACATCTCAAATGACATCACTGATGACATCACTGATGACATCATCCAGTGAATGTGTGTTTTTCTGAAAATTACATATGTTTTATATATGTATATCTCAAGGTCGATGGAAGAATAAATGGGTATATAAGTGTCTAAATGGATGATTTGTTTTTGAAAAATTGATTGTATAACTGACTGATTAAGTGTATCTTAGTGAATACATGGCTTAGTGAGTAAGTAATATTTAAATATGTAAATATCTGTATCAGTCTCTCCCTTTGTGTATAAGTAGCTGCATGGGTTGGTGAGTAGCTACATGAGTGTCTATATAGGTTATTAGTTGGTTTTTTGAGTATCAGTATGAGTGTCTGTATGGTTCGGTGGGGGGTATTACGTAGTGCATAGGTGCATGAATGAGTGACTCACTGTTTACATGTGTTGAAGACAGCATGTGTGCAGGACTGTATGGGTGGATGAGTGTGTTAGTGAGTGAATGACTGTCTCAATAGTGTCTTTATGAGTAACTACATATGTTTTAAACTAGTATATGTGACTATTGGTGTATATAAGTGAGTATATGTGAGAGATTGGAAGAGTTCCTGTATGAGTAAGTATGTGTTTCTATAAGTGATTGTTTAAAAGACTAAGTATGTGTAAGTTTCTGTAGAAGTAAGTGTGGTGGTGTGTGTATAACTGTATATGCAAGTAAATGGATGTTTGATTCTTTATTAGCATGAGTGACTGTGTGTGAGTAACTCTATGGATGAGTGGCATTGTGTAACAGGATGTATAGGTGCATGAGTACATATGATGAGTGAGTACATGTATGAGTGACTGTATAGGACTGTTGGTGAATGAGTGGATGTGTATGTGGATCTTAGAATTACTGAATAGGTTGTTGTAACTGGTATTGGTATGTCCATTGTTTTGAAAATGTTAGTTTCTATTTTTGAATGTGTGTATCAAAGGTTATATTAGGGGGAGAGGAGGTCTGCCACTTTATCACAAGGATGATGTCATGAGTGATGTCATCAGTGATGTCATTTGAGATGCCATCAGTGATGTCATGAGTGATGTTACTGACCATGTCATGAGTGATGTAATATGTGACGTCATCAGCAGTGCATTGCGGGCACGCGAGTTATAGTTAGCTGAACTAACTATAACGGGGGAATTTCAATGGTTTTGTATGAGTGAAAAGTCCAGCTAACTATAACGCCCCTGAAACCTATGGTTTTTTCAGTGAATTTCAAAGGTTTTTTAAATGCTAATTTCTAACTATGCCTACAGAGATAGGACATGTGAAGAAAGAAGAAAAAATGCACAGAAAGAAAAAAAAGAAATGCAGAAAGAAGCAACAGAAGTCCTCAAAGACGAAGAAAAGGATAACGTGCAGAAAGAACAAACAGAAGAGCAGAAAGAAGCCTTGTTGCAAAATCATCATGTACTCTCAACTTTTTCAGACGGATACTGGTGGTAACTGAGTCTGACTAACCAGTCCTAGAGCCAGTGCTATGTTAAAAGACACTCAGAATACAGTGAAAACACCTACATACACTAGGGAACACTATGCGTTGGGGTCCCCCTGTGATTAGCATGACCTCCTCTGTAAGCCCCTGGTATATAATAGGGCAGGGGATTAAACTTACCTCTTAAAATGTGCCACAGGGCGTGTTTGCACACGTCCCCTCAGGCCCCGTCCCCTCCCTTCCCCACTGTGTAAACACGCCCTGTGGCCGTTTTAAGTTGGGAGATTAAGTCCCCTTGTATCCTGAGGGTCCCTAGGGTCTAACTAGACCACTAGGTACCTCCAGTAAGCGCCACAGAGCTGCATTGCAGAGAGATGTAAAAAGGGGCACGGCCTAGACCACCGCAGTGGTGCTTACTGGAAGCACCTGGTGGGCTAGTTGGCCCCCAGGGTACCTCAGGATTGAAGGGGAATTATTTCCCCAACTTAAAACGCGCCACAGGGCGTGTTTGCACACGTTAACTCAGGTCCCGTCCCCTCCCTTCACCACTGTGTAAACACACCCTGTGGCCGTTTTTAGTTGGGAGATTAAGTCCCCTTGAATCCTGAGGGTCCCTAGGGGCAAAATAGCCCACTAGGTACGTCCAGTAAGCGCCATTGCAGAGAGGTGTAAAAAGGGGCACGGCCTGCACCACCTCTCTGCAACCCAGAGCAGTGGCGCTTACTGGAAGTACTTGGTGGGCTAGTTGGCCCCCAGGGTCCTTCAGGATTGAAAGGGAATTATTTCCCCATCTTAAAACGTGCCACAGGGCGTGTTTGCACACGTCACCTCAGGCCCTGTCCCCTCCCTTCACCACTGTGTAAATGCACCCTGTGGCCGTTCTAAGTTGAGAGATTAAGTCCCCTTGAATCCTAAGGGTCCCTAGGGTCAACCTAGCCCACTAGGTACCTCCAGTAAGCGCCACAGAGCGGCGTTGCATAGAGGTGTAAAAAGGGGCGTGGCCTCGGGACACCTGTCTGCAACGCAGCTCCCTGGCGCATACTGGAGATACCTGTTGGGCTAGTTGGCCCTCAGGGACCCTCAGTATTGAAACGGAATTAATTCCCCAACTTACCAGGGGGCCTGGGGGTGCGTTTGCAGAGTGCTGCAGGAGGGGGCGTGGCCTCCGGCGCGATGCCGGTCTTTTATTTATTTTATTTTTTTAAGAAGGAGGGCTGTGTGGCCCCCCTTCTTTTTCTAATTTGTTGGCCCTGGGGACCCCATTGGGGACCCCATCCCCCTGGGCCTGCACACTATTTTTTTTTGTTGAAAAAAATACATTTGGAAGGGAGCCGCGTGGCTCCCCTCCCAAGGCCTTAATCGGCCCCGGCGACCCCAACCCCCGGGTCATGGCCTTTTTTTTTTTTTAATTCTTTAGGAGGGGGGCTGCGTTGCCCCCCTCCTCAGGCCACTTATTGCCCCGGGGACCCCATCCCACGGGGCCGGCCTTTGTTTTTTATTATTTAAAAAAAATATAAATTTATAGAAACACCTAGGACATGCTGGTCACCATGACGATTTGCATGATATTCATTAAAAGGCGACTATGCATACAGTGAATCCACGTGGAATGTATTTACACCGCTAGTGAAGCTCTGACGTGTCTGACGCCCTACCGTGCCTAATCCCGGCTCATCTTGTATCACACTTTTTGGTGCATAGTTTATACCATATACTATATCTAGTTTTCATTTTCAATCGTGCTCGTAGGACTATGGTCTATATAACACTGCGTCCACCTACCTTTTCACGGGTATTACATTTTGCGATGGGGGTGGAGGGTCAGGGGGTCTTTCTGCCAAATGAGCCCGGAGTCACAGTCACAAACGTCCTCTTCTTCCTGAATAAAAGTGAGATTATGCTGCATACTTGTTCGTATTTTAAGTAGTTCGCACAGACACACATTTTAAAAACAATAAAGTTCCTAATACCCACCTTCTCTGAACAGTTAACTTGCTGCCCCATCCACCTCCTCCCTATCCTCTGTTGTCTGAATCCATGGACTAGCCTTCTCTCTCCTGCCATGCATGGTCTGATGTGCTGCCACTGCCCTCCATTTAGCATGATGTACCGGTCCACTTCTCCTGCCCTCCATTGCCCAATTCTATAGCCCATCATTGACCTCCTGCTTAGCCTCTGTGCTTAGCTTGCTGCCCCTATTCTCCTTCCCCCTGCCCTTCGATGTCTTTGTGCATGCCCCTGCTCCATCCTTTTTGCCCACCATGTTCCATGGACCTGCCACTCCTATCTACTCTGAGTGTTCTGTTGAGCTGCCACTCCCCTCCCACCTGCATAGCATTGTCAGATGACTGTAACTTGTCCCTGCCACTTCCACCCTGCCTGTCCACATGCCATGTCCCTATCCCCTTCCTCCTGTCCTCCATGGTCCATTTTACTGCCACTCCCTTCTGCCCTCCCTGGTCTGTTGTTCTGCAACTGCTCCTCCTGCCTGCCCCACGCGGTCTGTTGTGAGGCCCCTTCCCCTGAACTCTCTTGTCTGTGTCCAGGTCCTAACCCTCCCTTCTATCCTCCATGGTCCTTTGTGCATGCCCCTGCACCCTCCTTCTTGCCCATCATAGCCATTGTGCTGCCACTAACCCTCCCGCTTGCCATGCATGTTCTTCTGTGCTGCCATGGCCCCTCCTACCTTCCCTT
Source organism: Triturus cristatus (assembly GCF_964204655.1). Classification (NCBI taxonomy): domain Eukaryota; kingdom Metazoa; phylum Chordata; class Amphibia; order Caudata; family Salamandridae; genus Triturus; species Triturus cristatus. The sequence continues at coordinate 854,134,236 of NC_140585.1, read as the reverse complement.
TGTGGTCAGCTAGCTGCCCCTGACCCCCTCCCACCTTCCCTCCATGGTCTGTGTGTATGCCATCATAGTCTCACTGTTGCTCTCCATGGTGTGTCTTGTTTCTAGTGCCCATCCTGCCTGACCTCCATGGTCCTCTTGCTGTTCCTGCCCTGCCCCCTTGCCCCCAGCCCTCTGTTTCCATGTGCAGACCCCTATTCCCTCCCTCCTGGTTTGTCTGTTCCATTGTAATGCCCCTGATCCGTCCCTCCTGCCCTTTATGGTCTGTTATGCTGCATCTTTCTCTCCTGTCTGTCCATTATGGTCAGCTAGCTACCATTGCCTCTTTCCCCTCTGTTCTCTGTTGTCCATGTGCATGGTCCTGTCCCCTCCCTATTGCTTTCTATGGATTGTTGTGGTGCACTCCCGTCCCGCATGCCCTGTGTGGTGTATTGTGCTGCTGTAAACCCTGATGCCTGCCCTGTAGGGTCAGTTTGGTGCACCTCTCCATGTCCCTCCTGTCTTCTGTTATCCGAGTCCAAGTCCCTACCCCAATTCCTCCTGCCTACCATGATCCAATGTACCATACTTGCGAACATTTTGAACTTGGTAAGAGGGAGATTTTGAAAAAAAACTGGGGCATTGATTTTCCCCTTTGAGTTACATTGAAAAAGAGGAGATGGTAGACAGGAGACAGATCAAATAAAGCCCATTTGAGCTTAAAAACATTGGACGTTTCCTGGCTGAAACGGGTCTGTTGGCATGTATGGTTGTACTACCACTCTTCCTTCTGCCCACAATGGTCTATTATATTGCCACAGCCTCTCTTGTCAGTCCTATATTGTTGGTTTGTTGCCCCTGCCCCCCTTTCCACTGCCCTTCATAGTCTGTTGTGCTGCCACTGCCCTTCCTGCCTGCCCAGTGTGGTCAAATTGTTGCCTCTGCACTCTCCTACCTGCCTTCAATTTTCAGAGTCCGTGCCCCTGGCCTCTGCCTCTCAACAGTATCCCAATGAATAACTAGATTGCTAACATTCTATATTTATTACAAAAGTGTGGAACGCCTGACGTCATCTTGATGTAATCAAAACTGTAATACCTAGAGCATTTCCTTTAGAAATTAGATATATGAGAGGGTCTTATTTGCATCAAAATTATGGTTAGTGCTCTAAAAAACTAAACTGAGGACATATTTTCTGAGATTTCAAATAGCGACAAATCTTTGTTTTTTTATCCAGTTGACCACTTGATTAAATGTTGCACTTAGGGGAGAGGATGTGGTGTTACTTCCAGAGCTGCAGACTTTGCAACTGGGGAACCAGGTTGGAGTTTCTGCTTCAGCTCAACATTCTGTGATTCTGGTCAAATCACTTAATCTCCCCATGTCTACTCTACAACCAAAATGAATTTGATATTGTGTGATGTAACCAATGCTCATGTAATGCACTCAAATACCTGACAAGTCTGCACTATATAAAACTGCAAATACACAAAAAATAAGTGTTTTGCACACTTCTGTCATTGGGCTACATGTGGGCTACATCTGGGTGATATTTGTGCTGCATTTGGGCTCTTTTGTCTCTGGTGGCCATCTTGGGAGATTTATTTGTTATGAAGTTTCCTAATTTCCTCATTTACTGCAGTCTCCTCAGTAGGAAATACTTTCATTTTTTTACTTTGGTTCCATCAAGAAGGTATTCAGATGTGTCACACATTTGCCATAAATTCTGAATGTTAGCACTAGTTGCTCATTAGATCACTGTAGTAAAGCTACTGCTCACCAGGGAAGTCTGCTGCTGGTATTCAAAGTGCATGTTTCAGTCTGCATATCAGAATTTTTTAATGAAATAGAAGAGGATGAGAAGTCACTCAAAATGTGCCCTAATTTTTCTTTCTTCAGCACTAATCATAATTTCTATGGCAAAATGAACCCCCTCATTGTGTTCCTTTTTAAATTAAATGTTTTAAGTGTTACCAGTTTATTCCAATCAAGGTGGCTTCAGGTGTGCTATACTTTTGTCATAAGTAAGACAGTAAGCGCTCTAGTTGTTCTTAAGAACACCATGAGACATTCTGTCATTGGGCTATACTTGGGCTACATCTGGGTGATATTTGGGCTACATTTGGGCTCTTTTGTCTTTGGTGGCCATCTTGGGAGATTTATTTGTTATGAAGTTTCCTAATTTCCTCATTTAACGCAGTCTCCTCAGTAGGAAATGCTTTCATTTTTTTTACTTTGGTTCCATCAAGAAGGCATTCAGATGTATCACACATTTGACATAAATTCTGAATGTTAGCACTCTAGTTGCTCATTAGATCACTGTAGTAAAGCTACTGCTCACCAGGGAAGTCTGCTGCTGGTATTCAAAGTGCATATTTCAGTCTGCATGTCAGAATGTTTTTATGAAATAGAAGAGGATTTGAGAAGTCAAAATGTGCCCTCATTTTTCTTTCTGCAGCAGTAATCATAATTTCTACGGCAAAATGACCCCCTCGTTTTGTTCATTTGTAAATTAAATGTTTTAAGTGTTACCACTTTATTCCAATCAAGATGGCTTCAGGTGTGCCATACTTTTGCCATAAGTAAGACTGTTAGCGCTCTAGTTGTTCGTTAGAACACTCTGGGACATTCTGTCATTGGGCTATACTTGGGCTACATCTGGGTGATATTTGGGCTACATTTGGGCTCTTTTGTCCCTGGTGGCCATCTTGGGAGATTTATTTGTTATGAAGTTTACTAATTTCCTCATTTACTGCAGTCTCCTCAGTAGGAAATACTTTCAGTTTTTTACTTTGGTTCCATCAAGAAGGCATTCAGATGTGTCACACATTTGCCATAAATTCTGAATGTTAGCACTCTAGTTGCTTATTAGATCACTGGAGTAAAGCTACTGCTCACCAGGGAAGTCTGCTGCTGGCATTGAAAGTGCATGTTTCAGTCTGCATGTCAGAATCTTTTCATGAAATAGAAGAGGATTTGAGAAGTCACTCAAAATGTGCCCTAATTTTTCTTTCTGCAGCACTAATCATACTTTCTATGGCAAAATGAACCCCCTCATTTTGTTCCTTTTTAGATTAAATGTTTTAAGAGTTACCACTTTATTCCAATCAAGATGGCTTCAGGTGTGCAATACGTTTGTCATAAGTAGGACTGTTAGCGCTCTAGTTGTTCTTTAGAACACTCTGGGAAGCTGCAGTAGAACACAAAGGAATCAACTGACAGTCTCTGCCCTTGTTGGATGTGCATGTTTTACTGAGAATGTCAGACTTCATTCTCACATGACTGAGAAAGATAATGTGAATTTACAGAAAATATGCTCTCAGTTTAGCTTATAGATCACCTTCCAAACCTCTGTGGGAAAAGCATGAGAAAATAGTTTTCTCTCAAACATGATTCGTGATATCACAGCAGAAGGCTTTTTCACATGGTAAAATCACCTTAGAACACACCACAATTCCTAAAATGAGTATGGTACCATCAACAAATGATTTATAATGTAACTAAAGTCTTAAAACCTTCTGTAAACTGCAATGCTTTTTAATGAGGTGCTATCATGTATATTGGTCCCAAGATGGCTGCCAACTCTTCTTGGATGAAGTACTGACAGCCAATCAGATCTCACGATGAGATGTGTGGTTAGGCTCCGCCCAGATATCACTAACTTTTTACCCTAATTTACACCATTTAAGCAAAAGGCACAAGTCTGAACTGAGGACTACCTCTTTGCCAAATTTGGTGTAATTCCGTTCAGCAGTTCGGGCTGTAGCTGCGTCAACAGGTCCTATGGGAAAATGCATGGGGAAAATGCGTTTTGGGACCCCCCTTTTTTCTCGGCCCCCGCTTGACGAATCACCGTGAAATTTTCAGGATAGGAGCGGACCAGAGCTGGCCAAAAGTTTTGAAAATTTCGCGAAGATTCGTCAATTGGCGCCAACGTTATTCCAAATAGAATGTTGCGGATTTCCTATGGAAAATAGGTCCTAACTATAACTATCTACTAGCGACCGCCAGTAGGTAATATATATATATATATACACCAAACCGGTTCCTCCTCATCAGATTTTGTCAGCGCTCAACATCGGTGCAATCCCCCGCGGCAGAACCACGCCGCTGAAAACTTTTACACAATCCTTCTCACAAGAGAAAAACAATTGGGCCGCACTCCCGCAGACTCTGCAATTTTTCTATTTTATTTTCTCTCCATTATATTTCATTAGATAGGGAAACAGGCCAGATGATCTACGGGTTTCGGTATTCCCCTATACCGCGTTCACGATCAACAGACTGCTTGTCAACGCCTATTACATATATTCAAAAAGTCATTACATCATTTCCGGTTAGTTGTTACAAGCGCCCCTATGTGTTATGGGAGATGTAGTTCCTTACTTTTTTACATTTAAGTGACAGTGTTATTTCGAAACACCTAATTTCTATATCAAAATCTCTAACGTGTATAAGTACCACACAGTGAAAAACAATTTTTGATCCATACATAACTATTTGAATGTTAATTGTCCTTAGTCAAAGAGTCAAATCCATTTCCTTTCAGTTTTGGCAAAGAATAATTTAATTTCCCTTTTTAAGTTTCCTTTTATCCCTCCAGTGGGATGTGAAATTAATTTACACCGATCTACATCATATCCCACCAGTGGGCAGTCAATTTCGTTGCCAATTTTGACTCAATTTGACTCTTATTCCCATTTATTTTTTTATATATATTTGTTTCATGTTTTCATCTGTGGAGAAGTGTGGCTCAATGATTGGAGCGGCAGACCCTGATGCAGAGGTCTAGCCTGGGACCAGGGATCAATTCCCCGCCTCGGCGGGTCTTGGGCTCAAAAATTCCACGGACCTGATAATTCTCGCCTCGGTGCCTATTCCAATCATGGAGTGCAACTCTGGGCAATAGCTTGCTTAATCTTCACAACGGCCCCCACAACGCTAAGGATGCCTGGCCTCCACCTTAGGGTGCTCAGGAGTGGATGCCTCACAGGGAAAGCCAGGATGGGTTCCACAGCGGTATTCGTACAAGCGCCTTGAGACCCTTGCGGGTGAGTAGTGCGCTATACAAGTATCAAATTTACATTTTACATCTTTTATTTCAATATTCCAGAGAAGGTTATTCATGAGTTTATAAGTGAGTATATAACTCTTCTAATTGATTCAGGCCGTGGGGTGTTAAAGTTCGTAAATTTAAAATGTGTCGTGATTCTTTTTGGCTCAAGTTTTTTTCTCTTTTGCCTCCACGTTCATTTCTTGGTATTGTTTCGATACCATAAAATTTCAGCTGTATCCAATCACTCTGATGATGCTGCTCCATATGATTGGCCACTGCATTTGTTCTGTCCTTATTTGTGGTGGACCTCACGTGTTCCATTATCCGCTTTTTCAGCTCGCTAATGGTGCTGCCCACATACTTCAGTGTTTGTGGGAATTCCAACACATATACTGTGTACTGTGTTTTGCACGTGATTAATTCACGGATTTCTCACATTTTGTTGTTGGCCATTTGATTTCCTTTGTTTATTTAGCAATTTGGCAAACCTTACAAGAGTGAAATTTTAGGAAGCCTTTTGTTTTCAACCAGGAAACCTCCTTTTTATTTCCTTTGAAGTGACTATGAATCAATCTTTCAGATTTTTCGCTCGCCGATAAGTTATAGTTGGATGTTTGCCCACTATTTCACTCACAGTACTGTCCAGCTATAAGATTTTCCATTTTTTTCTCAAAATCTTTGTTATTTCATTGCTTTCCTGTGAGTAATCAGTTATCAGTCTGATCGGTTCCAAGTCCCCTATGTTTTCCTTATGCTATGGAATGAGACATTCGTCTCTTGATTTTTGATTTGTCTTGTCCCAACATCTTTTAATTATTCCAGCAATATATTTTCTTCTTTTAAACCTTTCTGCTGTTGCTGCACTATGTTTCTGCCACTCATTGTCCTCACTACAAATTCTTTGAATCCTGAGGAATTCCCCACATGGGATGCTTGAGATTAGTGACTGCTGATGAAAGCTCGTTGCTTCTAGGGTGGCATTTGTTGCTGTGTTTTTGCAATGTAGCGTCGTATGGATTTGTTTTTCTTCAATGTAAATTTCCGTATCCAGGAAGACAACACGTTCACTTCTTATTTCATAAGTGAATTTTAAATTTGTATCACTGTTATTGATGATATCAAAGGATTCCTGGAATACCGACACGGTGCTATCCCAAATAATAAATAAATCATCTCTGAATCTTATCCAACTGATGATTTTATTTGTAGCATAATAATTTTCCATGTTCCAAGCCACTTCTTTCTCCCACCATCCCATCGCCAGGCAAGCATAGCTGGGACTGAATGAGAATCCCATCGCAGTCCCATTGTTTTGACAATACACTTCTTCGCCAATTAAAAAGATGTTTTTGGTTAGACAAATAGCGATCATTTCCAACAGCATCTAACTGTGGTCACTAAATTGGATGTTTCTCTCTTGTAGGAAATAAATTGCATGCCTTCAAGCCCATATCATTCCCTAGGTTAGTGTAAAGGGATATGGCATCCATTGTTATTAATTGATACGTTCCTTGCCATGGTGTATTCTGCAATATTCTTAATAAGTCACTTGTATCCTTTATATACGAGCTGAGTTGCGTCACATATGGCATCAAAAAGTCACCGATGTAGTTCGCGATCAGCTCCAACAATGAGCCCTTTGCGGATACAATCAGTGGTTTTCTTTGGTCCTTATGTAGCTTCGGTAGAAAATAAATTGTCGCAGTTATTTGGGGGATTACAGTTAGATATTTTCATTCTTCCTCATCTATAACATTTTTTGATGTCCATTCTAGAATTTTTCATCTAGATCTCTTTTGATTTCCAACGTTGGATTGTTTTTAATCTTTTCATAGTATTTGGTCTCTCTTAGTTGGCGATGTGCTTCCGTGATGTATGCCATTCGATCCCAAATTACTATGTTTCCGCCCTTATCTGCTATCTTGGTTTCAATCTGATTATCCGATGTTAGGCTCTTCAGTGATTCACGCTCCAACTTGGTTAAATTATCCTTACATCTATGACCTTTCAATTTGTAGAGATTCTGAGTAACGGCCTCTTGAAATAAATCCACTTTATTTCCCTATAACAACTGGGGGTAAAATTTGGATTTTGATTTCTTTCCACTTAGGCCGGCCTCTGTTACTGATAAGTCCGATACATTATCTTCTGCTGTATTTGTTTTCCTCATTACTTTATTTTCCATGAAGAACTTTGCCAGTTTGATTTTTCGAATATACAAGTATAAGTCAATCCTTACTTGTGCCAAATCCATTTTTTGCATAGGACAGAAGTTAATGACTCTTTTCAATAATTATATTTTCATTTCAGCTATTGATCTTTTGGATAGATGTATTACTTGTAGTTCGTCTATTATCGATTCATCCTCTGGCGCATACTCCTCGTCTCGGTTCCAACCTTTTCTGTGGTCCCGCTTGCGCTTTTATCCCCTTCTTTTTGGTTTCTTTGGGTCCATTGGCACCCTTTTCCCCTTCCTCTTTGTTGTTGTTGTGTGGTTTGATTTTGTTCCCACTGTCTTTGCTGTAGCACCAGGTGCATGTCCCCTAAAAAAGAAAATGTTGTAGTGTCAGTTGATGTTCCGGGTTCCCCTTCACTATAATCTATAGATGCTAAAGAGGAGGCGCTACTCGATACACTTGCCGCGCTATTCAAAGTCACTTGTTGTTTTAACGAGTTGAATTTCCTCGCAAATTTAAAGATGCGTCCTTCGGAATAATCTAGTGAGTCTCGTATAAACTTGTTATGTTTACGTTCTCTTACAATGTCTTCATGTTTCTCAATTTGGCTTTCTAGCTCATCCTTGAATTTGGCCATTTCCACTGTCAGTTTTAGCGATGATATTTCCTTTTCTGCCTCATGTAACTGTTCTTTGATTTTTTCTAATCCAATTTCAATATGTTTTACCAGTAACTCAATGAGGCCCAGTGACGATTTTAGAATAAATTCACCCCATTTTTCCAATAACTCATTTGACGTGTCTTGATGGCTTGGCATAAGCATAATTCGTAAGCCTCTTGGGACTCGTTGTACTTCCAGATATTTCTTTAATGTGATGAGTTCCCACGACTTATTTATTTCCTTCCTGTTTAACTTTTCCCATGATCCTAATTTTTCTTTTGGTATCTGTTTTTACCGATATGTTGATAGATTCCATTTCTTTTTCCATGTTGCCTTTCTCAAACATAGTCGTTAATAACTCATTTCTTTTGATTTCTCTTTTCTCCATTTTTTCGCCCGTTTTACTTCCCAATTTTATTTCAATCACAAATGTCTTTATTCACTTTAATTATTACCTGCTGTCGGAATTGTGGTCTGACTTTTACAATTATTCGCTCGTTTCCTCATTGTTGCGGAATTCCTCTTTGTTACAGTCATACATGTTCCGATATTAAACTAGCATTTCGCTTTCATGCGCTGTTCAAACACAGTTATTTTCGAATACACGCTTACCTCGATCTTCACTCTCGAGCGGTGTATTTCTTTATGATGCTTTCAAGGACCTCTGAGTTCTGCCAGTGTTCTCTGCTTCCGACTTAAAAAGGAAAATGAAATTATTATTTGCCAAAACTGAAAGGAAATGGATTTGACACTTTGACTAAAGGACAATTAACATTTGAATAGTTATGTTTGGATCAAAAATAGTTTTTCACTGTGTGGCACTTATACAAGTTAGTGATTGTGATATAGAACTTAGTTTTTTGTTTAAATAACACTGTCACTTAAATGTAAAAAAGTAAGCAACTACATCTCCCATAACACATAGGGGCACTTGTAACAACTAACAGGAAATGATGTAATGACTTTTTGAATATATGTAATGGGCGTTGACAAGCAGTCTGTTGATCGTGAACAAGGTATTGGGAAATACCAAAATGCTTAGATCATCTCGCCTGTATCCCTATCTAATGAAATATAATGGAGAGAAAATAAAATAGAAAAATTGCAAAGTCTGCGGGAGTGCGGCCCAATTGTTTTTCTCTTGTGAGAAGGATTGTGCAAAAAAAAAAAATATATATATATATATATATATATGTATTTTACAGCGATTTGTTTCCTGGTTTAAAGTAACATGATTTTAGCATTTATGCTGTAATTTATGTGAAAAAATCTTAAATGTGTAGTATGTTTACTATATCTATTGTTGCTGTATCTAGCACTTTAAAAGGAGGAAATGCCGCCCATGCGCTGTCATGTGATCAAGGCCGTCTTTTCCGGCTGAAACGCGTCATGGCGACATGGTGATTGCTTGAATAAAATCACTTGGAAGAATTTGGGTCCACTCTTGCCTTTTTCAAGCGGAACAGAAAAGCGGGCAAGCGCGCTGATATTATTACCAGACTGACCTCCTCTGGTTTTTGTGGACCCCCTCACCAGAAGTTGGCTCTGTGGTCGGTGGTCTCTGCCTTTCGAATACCCCGGCAACCGGTGCTGTTAGTCTCGACGAGCGCCATCGGACCGCAGGAGGATCGGAAGTCTGTTCGTTTACTTCCGGGTCAGGTGTCCACGGAGCCCCCTGTGCTTACGCAGCAGAAACTGAAAGATTGAACCAGCGGACAGGTGTTTGCCTCCTTGGTGTGACTCTCGAACACGCAGATAGCAGCTCGGCCAAGCTCCTCAGCAACAGCGTCAGAGGTTGTCCCCAGCAGACGCCCGAAAACGAGGTAACTTCTTTTTATAAAAGCGTAACAGCACAGCACAGGCGGGGAGGTGTCAGCTGAACCTCCAGTCCCAGGGACATTTGCATTTTGGGACCGTGGGGGCAGCAATCTACTGCAGTGTTAATTTTTAGCAATCATCATGTCTGCCGCAGCACTAAGGGATCGAGAGAGTGCAGCAGAGGAAATGTTCACAGACAATCCTCCTCATAGACAGCAAAGCAATGACCAAGGGGCCGCAGAAACATCAACGGTGGTTAAAGGACTGAAGGATAATTACCGTGCACTAGAGAAACTAATGAAACAGGAAACTGCCAAGTGGTGGGAGGCAAAGTCCCTCCAGAAATATTTAGCTTCTGGTAGAATCCCGAGGGGGCTGAGAATCATGCAAGCCCCCAGCAACGATACTCCTCACCCACGCATGATGGCTGAGTGGGCTGAGTGCAACCTGGACTCCTCTCGCAGATTAGTGTAAATACTGGTAAAGTATGCGGAGGTGGACAGGTTGGAGCTACAGTTAAAAATCGAAGTTCTCAGTAAAGAAATAGAGCAACAAGGAGATATACAGTTGAGGAAAAAATGTCAGGCTCAACAAAGAAGAAGACAAAATCAAACAAAGAAAAATATACAAGTTTCAAAGAGACAAAGATGATTACACCAACGGCCAGATATTCACTTTTGCTCGAAAATATGATGTGTACAAAACTAAACCAATGAGAGGCAATAAACTACAGCAAGAACGAAATGAGGAACAGGGGGATGTATTGTCAACCTATGCGTCAGATTTGAGTTCCGCTATTGAAAGTGAAACGGAGACAGAAAATATGAGGAGTAGATCAATCCCAGGGGCAGTTAAACCATCCTTGGGTGAAGAACTGGACTGTCTCAGAAGGAGTCGCAGGGAAACCCTGAGGCCGAGGGCCACTAAAACATCAAAAACGAAGGACCAAAAGGAGGCGGCAACGAAGGAGGGCAGCCAGAGAAAGGTGGCAGCAGAGGAAACACGAGACAAAAGAGACGACGGCGACAATGGAGGAAGAAATAATACCCCTAGATCAGGTTGACCAAGGGGCTACAGAAATTGAGAGGACAGTCAGTAATAATAATAACATTATTAACCTCATCGATATCCACCTTGACCCTTCTGAACAACAGATCCTATCATTAGGTCTGTCATACTGCCCCTCAACAAACTTTGATTATACTAACACCCGAGCGGACATATATAAATTTGTCAGAAAACTTAAACTTCAAAAGTTTCACCAAATAAAGGCGAGCTCTCAAAACACGTTACAAATAACAAGTGAAATCAGCCACCAAACAGCAGAGTCTTGGGAAAGCAGTTTAAGGGTGGCAGACCTGAGTTCACTTAAAGACCTGTACAATCTAGGTCAAGAATGTGAAATGGACGATGGGCGTGAATCAGTTGAAGGTGCATACCCGGAATTGGCAACCCAGGATTTGCTTTCACCTGGTTTTGAAACATGTGCCAAACCTGAAACCAACTTCAGAGAAAAGTCTAAATTCACACCTATTATGCCCCGTGATGCCATAGATCTATTCAATGAACAAGTAGTGGCGGAAATCAAACATCTCTACATGGAGACCAGCAAAAACAACATACCCATTAATAACCAAGAGCGGAAATACCACCAACTGATGGAAAATATAAATAATAATAAACAGGTTGTAGTCAGAAATGCAGACAAGGGGGGAAATGTGGTGCTATGGTCACTTAAAGATTACTCAGAGGAAACAGCCAAACAATTGAATGACACTGACTGCTACCGCAAAAGCTCCATGCAGAAATTCAAACAGGTGCAAGATAATTTCTTTGGGAAATTGTTGGCATGGAAGAGCACGGGTCTCCTGAATTTACAAGAACTCAAGTTTTGAAAAAAGGAGTATCCAACTATCCCCCTGCTGTACTTTGTTCCTAAGGTACATAAACCGATGGTGAAACCACCAGGCAGGCCTATAATCTCTGCCTGTGATGGACCACTTGAGAACATGTCTGTGTATATTGACTCATTTCTGCAACATCATGTAAAAAATCTCAACTCCCATGTGCAAGATACAAGTGACTTTATCAGAAAAATAGAAAAAATCAGCTGGCAGGATAATAGAAAAATTGCAAAGTCTGCGGGAGTGCGGCCCAATTGTTTTTCTCTTGTGAGAAGGATTGTGCAATAAAAATATATATATGTATATTCCTTGATTCTCTCAACACTAACAGATACCAACTGACATTTACATCTACCACTAGTGCAACTAATATTGTATTTCTGGATGTCGAAGTATACATACTGAATGGCAAATTTTGCACCAAAATGCACAGAAAACCCACGGCCAGCAACAGCATCCTTCATGCTAACAGTGGACATCCAACTAAACTCAAATGGAGTATCCCCTATGGGGAAATGTTAAGAGCTAGAAGGAATTGCTCAGAAGTCTCAGATTTCAGCCAACAAATAGATGAAATGAGTCAACGTTTTTTACAACGAGGGTATCCTTTGGATGTAATTCTCACTGCAAAAAACGGAGTCAAAAACAAAAACAGAGATAAATTACTCCAACCCAACTTAGCAAGTCATAACAAAGAGGACATTGCTACAACAACGAGACTCATAGTTGATTTCAACAATCAAAGTAATGAATTCCAAAAAACAACATCCAAATACTGGGAAGTACTGCTGCTTGATGAAACCCTTAAGAATATTCTGCCTCCCCGACCGAGAATCACTTATCGAAAAACTGCCTCTCTGGGAGACATTCTAACACACAGCCACTTTGAAATCAAACTGCCAACTACCACATCATGGTTAAACACACCGGGATTCTGGAAGTGTTCAAAATGTAAGGCGTGTGAACAGGGTAAAAACATCACCTCTTATCATTTACAGAATGGCCACAATGAAAAAATCAAAGACCACATCACATGTGAATCCAAATATGTAATCTACAGATTGGAATGTCCATGCCAAAAATATTATATAGGCAGCACAATCAATAAACTCAAACTCCGCATCCTTCAACATCTGCGCGCAATCAAGAATAAGGACTTTACATATCCTATGGCCAAATTTTTTTTGAATTCCACTCCAGTGACAGTAATCAACTCAAATACTCTGGCATTCAAATTGTCAAACAGAAAGAAAGGGGTGGAAACCGAATTCTTTAGTTAAGAAGAGCAGAGTCGAGAATGATTTTACTAATGGGTACAGAAAACCCATTAGGACACAACTTGGATGCCGAACTGCATGTGCACCTCTGAGACATTCGAACTGACTATTCATGATGGGCTTCTTCCCGCTCCCCTTGTTTGTACATAATCTCCACTGTTGATCTAAAACTGTAAATTGTCACTTGTCTTCACTGCATCTCCCTCCATCCATCCTTCTTTTCACCACTGCTGATATAGGATATGTGGATTTTATTTTGTAATAGTTGGAATCAGTCTTTAGATGACTTTAGGCTGGTAGCATTATGAATTTTTGACAACCAATTGACTTTGCTATTTAACACCAATTCATACTTTATGAGAACTTTAATTTAGGAAGTCATAAGTGAGTGGTTAAAAATTATGATATAATCACTGATCCTGTGGATATTCATCATTTAGCAGGATCTTATTATTAACATCTGTCAAATTCTAATTGATTTACTCATTGTCCAAAGGTACTTTACCGTTATTGTGAATTATTTCAAATTCCAATTGTTACATATCACTTGAAATAATCTTTAAAAATTACCTATATTATCAGCAGCTGCCATGGAGGATAAACTATTGTAGTTTTTTTTTTGATCTAAAACTTATGTTTACTTTGAAATGATATAACATGATCGACGATGCAATTCACGTCCAGTATGTTTTCACTTTTTATTATTTTTTGTAAATGTTTTCTTTAAGAGACACTCTGGACATTAAGACTCTATGGTCCAGTTGAAGGCTGAGTGCCGAAACGCGTCGACCGTCTTTTTGTGCGTGTTCCTTGATGTGTACCTGTTAAATAAACACTAATCGAGTGTTCTCTGTGGTGCCGTGCTTTCCTTTGATGCGACGAACCCCAGGGCTGAGGGTGAAGCGAGAGAAAAGTATTGTTTATATGTATATATATATGTATTTTACAGCGATTTGTTTCCTGGTTTAATGTACATTGCAATGTCATACGCACAATTGTTTTTTTTAACATGATTTTAGCATTTATGCTGTAATTTATGTGAAAAAATCTTAAATGTGTAGTATGTTTACTATATCTATTGTTGCTGTATCTAGCACTTTAAAAGGAGGAAATGCCGCCATGCGCTGTCATGTGATCAAGGCCGTCTTTTCCGGCCGAAACGTGTCATGGCGACATGGTGATTGCTTAAATAAAATCACTTGGAAGAATTTGGGTCCACTCTTGCCTTTTTCAAGCGGAACAGAAAAGCGGGCAAGCACGCTGATATATATATATATCTATATATATCTATATATATATATATATATATATATATATATATATATATATAGATATATATATATATATATATATAGTCACTGAAGAAACCCAAAGGTTACAGGAACATTATAAATAGGCTGAAATTTCACCTCGTACAAAACCAGAGAAATTCAGCAGTTATGGTTAGCTGTGCTAACTATAACTCGTGCCCCCACAATGCACTGCTTATGACCTCACATACCACATCACCCATGACATGGTCAGTGACATCACTGATGACATCTCAAATGACATCATCCACAGTATCTCTAACGCACCCACTCACACCCCCAATATAACCTTTAATACACCCCCTCCAACTTCCACACTATCATTCTCAAAAACATTGATACACCCATACCAGAACTTACAAACCCACTCACTGATTCATAGATCTATGCACACATCCACTTAATCACCTATACAAGCACTCATACATCAACTCACTCAATAATACAGCCACTCATATACCCATACACCCATACAACCACTCATACACTGTCATTCACACACCTACTCAGTCACCATAGAGACAATCACACAGCCACTTATGCACCTATACAGTTATATACACACCCACTCACTTATTCATACAGATACTAACACATACTCACTCACCTATACTGCCAGTGACACAAGCACACCCTCACCCATACAGCCACTCTCACAATCACTCACTCACACATACAGTCACTCATATACTCCAACACTCACCTATACTGCCTTCCACATATGCAGTTACTCACCCACATACCACCTACACATCCATTCACTCACCACATAGCCATACACATATTCAGTCACCTATACAGCCCCTCACAGATGCACTCACAAACCCATTCAGCCACTGACTCACCCACTCACTCCTCCATGCAGACAGTCACACACCCCTCACCCATCCACAATGACTTTCATACACCCACACAGGTATTCTGACAACCAACCACCCGCACAGCCATTCACATACCCCCTCACCAACCCATACAGCCACTTAGACACCAACTGACAGACTGATACAGACATTCACATAACCTAGTTACTCACCCGTACATTCACTGAGACACCCAATCACTGAGTTATACAGTCAGCCACAAACCCACTGAATTATCCAAACAGGCACTCATACACCCACTGATTCATCAATACACCTCGGTATATATATTTAATATTCATAAACTTTTTTAAAACATACATTCACCGGATGATGTCATCAGTGATGTCATTTGAGATATCATCAGCGATGTCACTGACCATGTCATGAGTGATGTAATATGTAAGGTCATGAGTAGTGCATTGCAGGGGCACAAGTTATAGTTAGCTCAGCTAATTTTAACTGCTGAATTTCTCTGGTTTTGTATGAGTGAAGTGTCAGCCTAACTATAACATCCCTGTAACCTTTGGTATTACAGTGAATTTCTAAGGTTTTTTTTTTGTATTCTATTTCCTAACTATAACATCCATGTAACCTTTGGTTCTTTCAGAGAGTGTGTGTGTGTTTAGGTAAGGATGTTTTTAGGGTATAGGGTCGGTGTTGTCTTTTTTGTTGAGATGCAATTTATTAGGGTTTTAGAATGGGTATGGGTTTTTGAGTGGCAAATTAATTTTTAGGGTTGAGGGTGAGTATGGGATTTTTTAGGGTTTAGGGTGGGTATGGGACTTTGGGTGCAAGGAATGTTTTAGGGTTTAGGCTGGGTGTAGGTTTTTGAGTGGTAAGGAATTTTTTTGCATTTAGTCTGGGTATGCGTTTTTGAGTGGCAGGGTGATTTTTAGGGTTTAGGGTGAGTAAGGGTTTTTGCCTGGTAAAGGATTTGTTAGAGCTTAGGGTGGGTATGAGAGTTTGGGTGTTAAGTTAGGGGTGGGTTTTTGGATGGCAATGGGATTTTTAGGGTTTAGGGAGGGTCAGGGTTGATGGGTGCCAAGGGAATTTTAAGGGTTGAGGGTATGTATGGGTTTTTGGGTGGCATGTGAATTTTTTGTGTTTTGTGACATTGCCTATACATCTTTTGCGCTGGTTTATGAATCTTAAAGAAATTTTCTAAAAAAAACAAGTGTGCCAGTGATTCTAATCAAGTGGAGGCCGATAAAAATAATGGGGTGGTGTTAAAAAAGTGTGTTTCCCATGTTAATTCCCATAGACACACCTGCAGCCCAAACCGCTCGATGGAATTACACCAAATTTAGCAGAAATGTAGATTTTGTTCTGGAGATAATGTTTGTTGTTATTTGGTGTAATCTGTTCAGTAGTTTTAGTGATATTATAGGAATACCTAAATTGAATACCTGGGGTTATGTGGCATTTCTGTAGCACCTTAGTATCTTTGTCTAATACTCATACATGTTTAGAAAACACTCACAATCACTGGATGATGCCATCAGTTATGTCATTTGAGATGTCATCAGTGATATCATGAGTGATGTCACTATGTCATGAGTGATGTAATATGTGAGGTCATAATCAGTGCATTGCAGGGGCATACGTTATAGTTAGCTCAAATAACTGTAACTGCTGAATTTCACTGGTTTTGTACAAGTGAAATCCGAGCCTAACTATAACATCCCTGTGACCTTTCGTTTTATAAAATTAATTTCTAAGGTTTTTTTTAACATAAAGTAAGATTCCAATCGCAATGCACAATGGGGGGGGGGGTATGAATTCAGGATTTGGCATTGTGCTACCCCACCCAAGCTTGCTGCTTCTCCCCCCCTCTTCCTTGCAATCCATTGTCCAATTCCATGACCCTGCTCCCTCATGATGGCAGTGAATGGCCATTGTTCTGCTACTTCCCTACCCGCCTGCCCAAAACAGTTAGCTTGCTGCCCCATCCACCTCCACCCTAACCTCTGTTTTCCGAGTCCATGCACTAAGCCCCCTTTCTCCTGCCCTCCATTGCCCAATTCTATGGCCCATCATTGCCCTCCTGCTTAGCCTCTGTGCTTAGCTTGCTGCCCCTACTCTTCTTCCCCTGACCTCCAATGTCTGTGTGCATGCCCCTGCTCCCTCCTCTCTGCCCAGTATATTCCATGGACCTGCCACCCTCCTATCTACTCTGAGTCCTGTGTTAAACTACCACTGCCTCTCCCACCTGCTTAGCATGGTCAGATGCCTGCCGCCTGTCCATGCCACCTCCACCCTGCCTATTCAAGTTCCATGCCCCTATCCTCTCCCTTCTGTCCTCCATTGTCCATTTTACTGCCACTCACTTCTGCCTACCATGCTCTCTTGTGCTGTAACTGCTCCTCCTTCCTTACCTGCATGGTCTGTTGTGAATCCCCTTCTCTAGTCCTCTTTTGTCTGTGTCCAGCCCCTACCCCTCCCAATCTGTCCTCCGTGGTCCTTTGTGAGTGCCCCTGCACCTTCCCTCTTGCCCACCATGGCCGTTGGGCTGCCACTAACCCTCCTTTTAGGCATGCATGGTCTTTTGTGCTGCCATAGCCTCTCCCCGCCAGCCCTGTACGGTCAGCTTGCAGCCCCTTACCCCCTCCCACCTTTCCTCCATTGTCTGTGTGTATGCCATTATAGTCTCACTGTTGCCTTTCATAGTGTGTTGTGCTTCCAGTGCCCATCTCACCTGCTCTCCGTGGTCTGCTTGCTGCTTCTGCCTCCTTGCCCCCCGTTTTCCGTGTACAGACCCTTATCCCCTCCCTCTTGTTCGCTGTCATCCATGTGCATGGCCCTGTCTCCTCACTATTGCTTTCTATAGTATATTGTGCTGCACTGCCTTCTCGCTTCCCTGTGTAGTATATTGCGCTGCTGCAATCCCTGACGCTTGCCCTGTAAGTTCGGTTTGGTTCCCATGCCCATCTCCCTCCTGACTTCTTTTATACATGTCCATGTCCCTGCCCCATTCCTCCAGCCCCCCGTGTTCCAATGTACCTTACTTGCCAACATTTTAAACTTATTGAGAGGGAAATTTTGAAAACAAAACTGGGGAATTGATTTTCCCCATTGACTTGCATTGAAAAAGAGGAAATTTTAGGCAGGAGACATATTAAAAAAAAACCTTTGGGCTTAAAAACATTGGGAGTCTCCTGCTTAAATTGGGTCTGTTGGCATGGATAGTTGTACTGCCACTGCCTCTCCCCTCTTCCTTCAATTATCTTTTATTTTTCCACAGCCTCTCTCACCTGTACTGCATGGTTATTTTGATGCCCCTGCCCCCCTTCCCCCAGCCCTCCATGGTCCGTTGTGCTGCCACTGCCCCTCCCGCCTGCCCAGCATGATCCACTTGTTGCCTCTGCACCCTTCTCCATGAAAGGGTCTTAATCCCATAGAAATTATGACTAGAGCTCTAAACAACTAAAATGGGGACATATTTTCTGAGTTCTCAAATAGCAACAAAGTACTTATGAAGAATTTGCTAATTTTATGGGTTTCTTTGCCAGTTGATCACTTGATTATATGGTACACTTATGGGAGAGGATGTGGCACTACTGGCAGAGATGCAGACTGCAACTGGGGAACCAGGGCTGAGTTTCAGCAACAGCTTGACATCCTGTGATTCTGGGTAAATGACTCAATCTCCCCATGCCTAAAACCAAAATAAATGTGTCCTTATGTAATATAACTGATTCTCATGTAAAGCACTCCAATACCTTAGGGTCAAGTCTGCGCTATATAAAACTGCAAAAAAAAAAAAAAGAATTAAGTGTTTTGCACAATTCTGTCTTTGGGCTATACTTGGCCTACATTTGGGTGATATGTATGCCATATTTGGGCTCTTTTTGCTCTGGTGGCTATCTTGGGAGGCTTATTTATTATGAAGCTTCATAATTTCCTCATTTAGTGCAGTATCCTCAACAGAAAATGCTTTCAGTGTTCTACTTCGATTTTATCAAGATGGCATCCAGATGTGCCACACATTTGGCATAAATTCAGAATGTTAGCACTCTAGTTGCACATTAGAATACTGCTCCTGTTGGAAGTACACGATTTACTGAGGATGTTAGACTCCATTTTCATATGGATGAGAAAGATAGTGTGAATTTACAGTACATATGTTCTCATTTTAGCTTCTGGAGCACCTTCCATTACCTCTATGGGATAATTATGAGAATGTTTTTTTCTTCTCAAATATGATTCCTGAGATCCCAGAAGAAGGCTTTTTCCCAGGGTAAAATCACCTTGGAACACACCACAATTCCTAAAATTAGTATAATACCATCAACAAATGATTTATGTAGTAATTAATAACTGTTATCACCCTTTATATGTTCTCCTTTTTGTAACCTTCAAAACCTGCCATTCACTACAATGCATTTCAATGGGGTGCTAGCATGTATATTGGTCCCAAGATGGCTGCCAACACTTCCTAGTTGAAGTGTTGACAGCCAATCAAATTTCAGCAGGGTTTCAGTAGGCAGTTGGGCTCCCAGATATCTATATATTTAAACTTGAATATCTTTTAAACTACTGAAAATATTTACACCAATTCACAATAAGCACGCTTTCTGGACCAACATCTAGCTTTCTGACATATTTGGTGTAATTCCGTTCAGCTGTTCAGGCTGTAGTCATGTTAAAATAAATAAATTAATTTATTAATACTGACCTAGGACATTTCAACCCTACAATGAATCATCCAATAAAGTGAGTTATTGTGTGAATCAGGTATGCTACTAAAGTATTAAATCTAAAATAATTTTACGTGTTACTCTGTTAAAGCAAATATTTGCTCATATATTACAGGTTGTTAAGCAATTATTACGCACAATAGTATTGTCTATTTCTTTAGTTTTCAAAATAAAGATCTGTCTGACTTGTAATCCACTACGATATTCGCTCCTTGATGGGTGATGACGTTACCTGTCTTCTTATCCTTCTGGATTTATCAGCAGCTTTAAATATGATTGATCAGCACAGATTCTAAAGACTGATATGAGCAGAGGTGCTGAGGTTTTGAGAGCAGTCGGCTCCTTATAGATTCATCGTAAACAATTGGAATAGGAATTAAAACTTCTATGGCTGCTGATTTGATAGTGGAAGGAAGAGAGTTTGTGAGCTAAGGTGAATTGATTGCCCTTCTATAAGTCAGGTGAGTTATAGATCCTCACCTTGAAAATAGATTTGATCTAGTGAATAGAAAAAAATCACTTTAGATAAGTAGACCAGATTTTTATTGGGTGAGTACATCATGGATGTGATGAAGGCAGGCCAAGAAATTGTTCCTGCACCTCAATTCACCAGACACAGATGCACAAGTGATGTGATCAGCATCTAATAACACTTTATTGGCGAAGTACTTGCACAGTCAGCTGTGGCTGCAATCTGTAACCCTACTTAAGGGGCAACTGCAGAAACCTGTAGAATCTAGAAAGATCAAAGAAATGCCCACACATATACCTACAAACCTGTACCTTGAATTATTCAGGCCATCAATTCGGTAAAAGCTGTTCAAATGAGTGACCCATCTTCACAAGATTTCAACCATTTCGGAATATGATATCTTGAAGCCCAGTCTTTTAAGGGCATGCCTGTTCCTTGTGCGATGACCTTCAATTCTGTTTCCAGAATAAAGGGACATCACACTCTGTAAATAGTGTTCATGTGAGACTCCAGCTACATTAGCAACTTCAGCACATTTTCCTCAGCAGCACAAAGGTTTGGTTACTGGTAAGGCTATGGTAAGGTCCTTTCTCACGTCTCCATTGCACATAAAGGAAAGCTGTGCTTACTAGGGAAAACTAATGGGTAGATTTATGGCTTATTCATGTATCGCAGTGCAGCAGCTGCAAATGCTGCGCTGAGTGAAAAGGAGAGAGGAGGATAATGTCAAATTTACTGAAATATGACACTATCCTCCCCTTTCCCTAGCGCCGGTGCTGAAATCAGCCGCCATGGGCCATGGAGACACCTTTGCGCCATGGTGCAAGGGTATCTCCGTGAGTCTAGCATAGGTTTTGTACTGGAAGGATACACTTTCAGCACAGATTACTATGCACAGGCTGACTTAAACCATTTTCCCTCTTTGTAAGTATGCTGTACTGTGCAGTACATGCACAAAGTTGGAAAAGGAAGGAGAAATTAAAGCATTTCTCGTTCTTTGTGCCTTCTTCAAAAGGGCCCAGTTTTCTGAAGCTAAACCCTGTCAACTTTATTTAGTAAATTGGGTTCAGCGTCAGAAACCTTGGGTGGTTGCATTGGAATGCCTATGCTCCACCCATGGCACGCCCCCTTGGCCCTCAGTAATGCAAAGCAGTACTACGCATAGCTTTGCGTTACTTTCACGTTATTTCCAGCACTACACACGTTTAGTGCTGGAAAGTAAATCAGAAATAAAAGATTTTGCGCCGATTTGTGTAACTTTTGTGATTCAAATGCGGCATAAAATCTGAGTAAATCTCCCCCTTATTATCCCTATATTGTTGCTGAATCAATTAACTGTGGGCAGAAACATGGTGGGATATTAAGATAGATAGGGCTTAAAGAGGGCAGTACAAATACTGTCCTTTGTTTGCTTAGGAAACACAGAACAATCATGCAAAAGATCACAGTCTGTTCTTGGGATAGTGGGAGATATGGTTGCAGATCAAAAGCAGAGCACTGAGCAAAGAAATTTCTTAGCACGTAATGTTGCTTGGTTTCTAGTGGTGAAAAATACACAACACAGACTGCCTACTTTCTATTCAGGAATAATAAGTCCAAGCACCTTCAGCCAGTATAGTACTCCAGGTTCTAATCATCGTATCGCCTCACTTCCTGTATGTGTAGTAGTCAAGCGACTGAGAGGGCAAGCATCAGTGATGTACTCACAGCTATCAGAAGTCTGCCATTGTAGATCAAGGCAAGAGAATGGGCATGGAAAGAAACGTATCTTCCGTAATATGGAGCAAGAAGTATACCTGATCACATTAGGTCATAGAGTACAAATAGCAGATATTAAGTCGCATATTTTTATTTTGTTTGAGAACCATTCCTTTGGTAGAATAGTATGTACCTACTCCAGCATTTCTGCTTTCTTGGTCAGACTTTTCTGCAGAGACAGCTAAACATGTTTGTGCCCTCTCCCTGCGTGAATTCCCTTTTGCCTGTACTGCAAACCCATATGATGGTGGTCCTGCGGCATTCTTTCTTTCTGGTCACCATGCCCTTGTTGCTTGGGAGGACTGAGCACAAGTTTGCAGGAGGCTGCAGGAACTGCACCCTGCGTTGCAGTGCTTGGTGTAGTCATTCTTCTGCAAGAAGAAGGCTGTGTTTGGTACTGCTTGCCATCTCCTGTAAGATATGAGGTTATAGTTCCTGTAAAAGTAAAAAGTCTGCAACTTTGTATTTAGTATAAAATAAGTACCCCATTGTAGCATTTCACTTTCTCAGAGTAATGAATCAGTACAATACAAGGCTTGATCAGGAGAGATGGTGTGGGCTAGTACCCACCGTTTACTGGTAAGCAACAACAACACTTAATAATTCATTGTTCAGCCAGTGCTTTTTCTTATAAAAAGAAAACATTATCTTTATTACACATACACTACTTAATAATATGCATTAATTAAGTTCAACTTTATTAATGTGATGTGATCAGCATCTAATAACTTAACCTCTTGCTTCACTAATCCAAGCATATTTTTTTTTTGCCAGAGTGCATGTAACATCTAATAAATCCATGTTCAACAAAAATGCAAGTGCATCACTAGGATGATTGATATCATATCTTATGAAAAGAGGTTATAAAATCAAACAGCAAAACCTATTAAAATGACAACAGTCAATTAATAGATGAACATTAAAATTTTGTAAAAACGCAAACCACATGTGCAATTATTCTCTGCAGCTAAAAAAATGTCAAGTTTTTCTGCCCTTACATATCAAACAATTAAGGCTACCCGAAATTGTAACAGAACTAAGCATAACGGGGCATCAGACTGAGCTGGTAAGTATGGAAATGCCCTCCTTTTTTCCCAAGATTCTACCATGTACTTTGCAGAGGGTCTATTCCCTACATACTCCATATCAGCCAGTCTGGACTCTCTTCTACAATTCATTTTTAATTCTGCTTTAGAGAGATGGGAGGACTCCGTTATGTTTAATTCCAGTGGTAAGGCTCCCGCAATGGCTACTAGCCTATACCTAACCTCTTCCCTATTTTAGCAGCACATAAGGCTGATACCTTCTGTACCTCCAAGACCCAAAGTTTATCCCAAAATCACAGGGTTGCTTTATAGGCTAATAAATTCCAAGACTGCAGGTTCCCTTACAGCCTGGCTCATCTCACTTTTTGGGAGAGCTAACAATTTTTTCAAACACATTACATACATATACAATCAGGTGAATGCAAAAATACTAGGGGACATCCCCATAACACAATACATCTCTAGAGGGTTCTGAACCCTACAACCAGAATACCTATTCTAGATAAATTATCACTAAATATATAGGTTTTATACTTAATAACGCAAACCTATCACCACATTAACAATGGCAGAGAACATGCCATAATCCATCAATTTTAAACCAGTGAAATCAATGGGGACAGTACCAACATTAGAACACTCTGGGAGTGCTTTAAAACAATGGAAAGCCTTTGCCAGTGTCTCAATTATAGTGCCCTAATAAACTTTAGAAACAATTTTGAGAAACATTCTGGGAAGCAGCTGCACTCCCTGCAGCCCCCTCAAACACCGTAAAACCAACAGTGGTGGTGGCACCACAAGGAAAGATATACTACTTTTAAAGGCTTACAGAGGGTAAACAAAGCTTTTCTAGTTAGTCTGACTTGAACCACCACTTCTTTTTTTTTTCTTTTAGAGGCCGGGAGCCCCATCCCTTCAATGGGAACACACCAGGTAATAGCATGTCTGGGAAGCATGGGTAGTTAACTCCCATACTGTTTGGTGGCTCTCTGCCCAGCGGACACAACACTGTGGCGACATGAGGAACGTGGGCAGGAATGTCTCCAGGGTGTTCCTGCCCCTCTCTAGACACGGGCATAGGTGGACACGAAAGCAGACGCCTTGCATCCTGGTCCCAGAGGGAGGAGGTTCCCAGGACAATTTTGTATGAGTCAGGCAACAGGGAGTAGAAACCCATGGCCAAAAGTGGATTTGAGGAGGGGACTTCATGCATGCCCCTTCCTTGTTAATACTTACTAAAATGAAACTGTGCCCAACGCCGGATTTGAACTTGCCCAGGGGGATATTTGAAATGTGTAGCAGAGTGCTACACTCTTGTTTTCCCACCAGGTCTCCCCTGGGAACAGAGCTATAAATGCCAGTGTCTCTGGCCCGGTTTGGCCTATTTAATCAATATTGGTTTAATCCTGGTTATGAGCTCCAACCATCAGAAGCATTTTTGTCAGGCCTCTAATGAGCATTTTCATTGACGAGCTTGATTTTGCTGCTCCCTTACCTGACTTGTCCTCTGCCTGTGCTCCAGATGCTCTCTCCTACTTGAAAGGCATCTCCCACAGCCAGCAAACTTCCACCTTGCCACACTCTCCACAGCCTTATGGCTACTTGAAGGGCACCTGTGTGTCAGTGGAGTCAAGGGCTGATCCGCAGAGATCTCAGGTTAACCATCCAGGGTCCCCCAGTCTGTCTATTCCTCCACCTGCTCCTCAGAGGGCACAAGGGAGCAAGCACCACTGGACCTAGAGAGAGAGAGACCCATCCTAGTCCTGGGTGCCAGCTGGAGTTAAACGCCTTCAGTCCATCCTTTCAGTGGCATCCAGTAACTTATCCTTCAATCTGTGAATTCTTTCTCCTGTGTTTTCACAGGGATTTTATAGTGGAGGTGGAAAGGGTTTTTTAAGTTGTTGTGGCCAATCCTAGGGTGCCCCATCATCACTTAAAACCTGCCCCAACGCTTCTGGTACATTCCACCATGGAGACCTCAGGTGATCTAAGAAAAGAGCTAACTAACATAGCTGAATGATCTCTTCTCAACAAAATAGAATTTTACATGTGGATGGTGTGCAGTTGGTAGAAGAGCAGGCCAGTGAGTCACTGAAGGATTCAATATCACCTGTTCCTGATACCCAGTTTGATACAGAAGGAAACTTTATTGGAAACGATTCCAATGTATTTTCATCTGCAAGCCTGAATGCAGCTTTGCCACCAGCTTCTACTCTTTTAAACGTCCTATTGTTAATGCAAGGCACTGTTCAGGATTGCTTGAAGCATAGGTGATAGTAAAAATTCAAGCCAGATCTATTAAAAGACATTCCTTATTGTATATGCCTTTAATATTGAAACCATCAAATGGTTCTAATGTTTGGTTAAAGATGCTAGAGTGCAAAAACAATCAGCTCCTATTGTCCAATCATTTGAATATATTTCCCGATGCTCAATGATAATTGTTAGAAATTGGGTTTTTAGTTGTCAGAATATACACCCTGTCCAAGCAGGAACCACCACTCTAGTCAGGGTAAACTAGATATAGACTAAAACATAATCTGTGCTCAACTTCGGGTAGCTTGGCGCAGAGCTGTCAGGCTTATCTAAAGAGGCAATGTGTAAACTATTTGTACAACACACATCACACAGTTGCACAATGAAAACACCACAAAAATGCTCCACACAGGGTTTGAAAGATAGATTGTAATTGTATAAAGAAACTAAGACCAAAACAACATAAATCCAATAAATAGATCCTGAGATATACAGATTTTTGTTGGAAATAGCACATAAAAGAGCCAACTGTGGTTATCTGGTCGTGCCGGACCAGGACAAAGTCACAAGTTCAGGCCGACCGCGATGGTACACGGGCCAGCTACAGGGACCCATTTGGTACGGTTGAACACAGTACCTTAAATCCTGGTGCACGGTCTGCACGGCGTTGCTTTGTGAGGCTTTGGGTCATCTGGCGTTGGTTCTGAGAAACTGTGTGGTGAAGCTTTATGGGGCTTGGCGTCACTTTGAGTCGATCCCAGGGAGCTGTGCGGTGAGGTTTTGCAGGGCTTGGCATCACTGTGCATCGGTTCTGATGGACTGGCAGCTGTGTGGCGAGGCTTTACTGGACTTCTTGCGGCCCGATATCAATTCCGGTGAAGCTGCCAGCTGTGCGGAGAGGCTTTGCTGGTCATCGCGTCGGTTCCGATGAGGTCCAACGAAGGTAGAGCACCTCAGGCCCACCTCCAAGGGTCCAGGACTGAGGTGGCACCACTTGGCAGGGCAGACTCACAGCTTGCAGAGTTCAAGTACAACCAAAGGAAGTCTTTGCTTGCCCTTGGAACGCAGCAAGCCCTTGGAGTCACATTGGAGTCACTCTGGGTTCGAGTGAGATGGGTCTAGTCCTTGTCCTTAGCAAGGCAGAGAACAGCAGGCAGCAGGGCAGCACAGCAAAGCAGAAAAGCAGTTATTCCAGAGCAGCAGTCAATCCTTGTAGGACAGCAGTGTTTACTCCTGGCAGAATTCTTCCCAGGTCCAGTAGTGTACGGTCTTGGTAGGGTCCGAGGCCCAGTACTTATAGGCAGTTGTGTATTTGAAGTAGAGGTGACTTCAAAGAAGAGTGTCTTAAGTGCACAGAGGCCCTTTCTTCACAGCCCTGACTCCAGACTATCTGTTGGTGGTAATCAACCTTCCGTGTGGGAAACAGGACACTGCCTTCCTGCCCAGGAAGAGCTATCAGATTGTAGATTAGTTTTTTATCACACCTATCCTTCCTGTGTTTGTGGCAGTCTAGAAGGAATGCACAAAGTGTAGCTGTCACCCACCCCAAATTTGTATTGAAGACAGGCTGCAAGCACACAGCAGTAGGAGCAGATAAATGCCCACTTTCAAAAAGTGGCATTTCTAAAATTGTAATGTTAAATCCAACGTAACCATTAAAGAGGATTACCATTCCAAAGATATAAAACATGGTGCAGCTACTCCTTTCTAATCAGGAATTACAGCTTAAATATATATTAAAGAATTCCAATGTTAGCATATAAGACAAGTAGGCCTCACAGTAATGAAAAAAGAATGTAGCTATTTATCACTATTAGAACATGAAAAACTTAAAAGCACTTACACAGCGCCCTGCCTTATGGGCTAACTAGGGCCTACCTTAGGGGTGACTTATGCGTAATAAAAGAGGAGTTTAAGGCTTGGCCAAAGGTTTTAAAAGCCAAGTCAAAGTAGCAGGAAACTGCACACACAGGCCTGCAATGGCAGGCCATAAACAGGTTTGGGTGGCTACTTGTGTGGGAGGCACAATCAGTGCTGCAGGCCGCTAGTGGCATTTAGGTTACAGGTCTTGGGTATATGGTATACCACTTTACAAGAGACTTACAAGTAAACTAAATATGCTAATTGTGTTTACACCAGTGCTACCATGTTTAGGCCAGAAGCACATGCACTTTAACACCGATCATCAGTGGTAAAGTGCTCAGAGTCCTAAGGCCAACAAAAAGAAGGTCAGAAAGAGAGGAGGACGAGGACAAAATGTTTGGGGTGACCCTTCGGAGATGGCCATTTTCCAACAATAATTAAAAAGAAAGCAGACCTTGAATATCCTTTTCCTAATGCCTTTATCACATGGCGCATCTTAAAATTGCTTAATTCAGAGCGAAAAAGGGGAATGAAAAGAAATGTGCATAAAATAGAGAATGCTTGGACTTGCAATACTTTCCTGACTACTGCCCTTAGTTGACTCATTAGGGAAAAACACAGGGAGACAAGTATATGTGGGATTAACCAGTCCTGATGATGGCCTAGATTGCCACAGGTCAAAACGCCGTCGACTCCAACAGCATAAATCCTGGGGCCCCCTGGTTACGGACATCCTACTCATTGTTCATTATAATTTACCTACCATTGACTGTTGGTTGTCCCGAATCTGTAAAAATGATTGTACAATTTAATTCCTTGTTGCGCCTTTCACTACCGCTGTATATACCACTTAACGTGTCACTTGCGCCGTCACAATTCTCACGAGCATTTGTGCACAGTATCCTGTCGGTTACATTTCCAGTAATGTAACGCACTGCTTGTTCTCCTTTTGATTGGACATATGATGTTGAATAGGTGCAACATGTTTTAAGTGATTTCTAAATACAGAAAATCCCACATATACTTGTCTCCCTGTGTTTTTCCCTACGCTGATGGAATCTTTAGCAACTCGACTTTGCCTATCGCATTTGTTCCCCAAATGAAATCCACATTGAGACATTGTTGTTTGATATAATGTACTGCCCCAGTCTCGCTGTGGATTACGGGCTACCTCCTGTGATCTGATACAGTTTACTTAGTTGACTCATATCAGAGGTACAAAACTAAAAGTGTAGGTCACCAGGAGCAGAGTATAAACAAAATAATTTCCCATCATTTTGAACAGCTGAAGATACATCCAAAAGGGATTTGGATGCGATCAAAAATTCGTACGCAGAACCATAAACAAATATTTTCATCCCAGGACTCAGACACTCAGAAGCATCTTACAGTAGAAAAATATTTCGCTTCTTACATAAATAAGGGGCATATCAACAACAACCGGCAATAATTATCGCTGAGTGCACTTAGCGCTCGGATAATTATCGCCGGCTAGCGCCGATTTTTATCGCTGAGATAGCGTGCTATTAGCAACGCTTATCTCATCGGCGATAAAAGTCCTAGCGCTAACTGGCTAACGTGAGATTATCGCTGGAAACCCAGCGATAATCTCACGTTAGCTAGTTGATAAGGACTCACAAACTTAGCCATGATATCCTCCTTCCATAGGATATCATGGCTAAGTCAGTCCTGAAGCAGGTGTTAGGAAAGTAGCGATAACAGGTGTTATCGCTACTTTTCCTGACGCTATGCTTCATAGCGTGGGGCTTGATGATAGGAGAAATGTCGCTCAGCGACATTTCTCCTATCATGTCAGGTCAGGAACGCCCACTTTGCATCTCATTAGAGATGCAAAGCTGGGCGTTAGAAATCCCCACGCTAAAGCAAGGTTTCACGCGTTAGCGTGACCTTGCTAATATAGCGATAAAATTATCGCCGCTTTTCGGCCGAAAACGGCCGCTAAAGCGGCGATAATTTTTTATCGCCTCGTTGTAAATATGCCCCATAGTTCGCAAGATATGGGTTTCCCTTCATAAGAAGACAGCAAGTAACTTGCGCCCTTTGACTCTTTACAAAGACGATTGTTAGGTGAAATGTACTCAGGAGATCTGTTTGGCTTTGTAAAAAGAGTGGATGGCAGAGAAGTTATGAAAGTATTATTTGATTCCCACTTGACAAAACGGCTGGTCATGAAAGCAACTGGATTCCTCTAGGAGTATGGATTATCCATAATCCAAAATGATGAAATTACTCCTCAAACAACCATGAATAAATCAATTTTAAAATGCCATTAAGTTCTACCAGCAAGCAAAGTACATTTTGGTAATAGAGTTTAAAAAACCTGCCACTGTCTCATGGACGTTTAGTACCTCTACGGGCTGTTGCATCTATTGAAGTTTCTAATTTTCCATTCTACCCTGAGGCTGTCTTTTATGAGATTTGCAATAACTTCAATTTTTGGATCAGTCTTGCTATCCCTGTGTCTTTGTGTGGAATGTACACGGTTTGATAATATCCCAGAAAGCAGGTTTTTGGTTGATACGGTAGTCCTGGTTGTGAGAGGACCAGGTCGCTAAGGTTTCACTATTATAAATAGAAGTGCTTTTTATTAAAGACAGTCTTTCTTCGTGGGGCTTCCTAACATTATTATTGACAAAAATGCAAAAGTAGAAAGTTATACACCTAATGAATTTACGTGACTTTGTCGGTGAACCTGCTAGTGAATTACGTTTTGTGGTTGATAACAAATTGCTTACAAACT
Organism: Triturus cristatus; assembly: GCF_964204655.1. NCBI lineage: Eukaryota > Metazoa > Chordata > Amphibia > Caudata > Salamandridae > Triturus > Triturus cristatus. The sequence continues at coordinate 854,104,341 of NC_140585.1, read as the reverse complement.
ATAAAATATGTGATTGTTTCCATGATTTGAAGTAGAGCTGCAGGCCCTGGCAATTTTCTAGTGTTTAACTTCATTTCTTGGCATCCGGCAGGAAATGGTGTGGAGAGAGTAGATTCATATACATATTTAAGTTTAACTATGCAGATCTTAAAATTAGTCAGAGCACTCACAACATGCACCTCTTGACCTCCTCAGGCAGGCCAGGTGAGTTTAATTCTGAATTCAGATGTTTATCAGTGTTTCTTCTTTTATTAGCTTTTCAAATTACATTTCCTCAACAAGTTCTATACTGTGAGGAATTATTTCCCCACTACCGTATAGTTACTTGGGGGCATATCAGCAAGGCGGCGCTATGAAATTATCGCCGCTTTTGTGTCCGTTTTCGGGCGAAAAGCGGCGATAATTTCATCGCCTTATCAGCAAAGACACGCTGTTGCGTGTTTTGCTGATTTAGCGCCCCTTACAACAACGCCCAGCTTTGCATCTCTAATGAGATGCAAAGTGGGCGTTCCGTGCCAAAATAACTGGATAAGTGTCGCTACCGACATTTCTCCAATTATCAAGCTGCACGCAAACAAGCAGAGCGATAAGAAAAGTAGCGCTAACCACAGTTATCGCTACTTTCCTTACGCCTGCTTGTAATCTGATTTAGCCATGTAATCCAATGGGAGGTGGATTACATGGCTAAAACTACCCTGCCCTATCAGCAAGGTATCGCTGGTCGCTGTGCGATTATCGCTGGATTTCCAGCGATAATCCCACTGTTTTCCAGCTAACGCATGGATTCCTATCGCTTGGGAGATAAGCATTGCTGATAGCACGCTATCTCCACGATAGAGTCCAGCGTTAGCATGCGATAATAATCCTCGCGCTAAAAGCGCTCAGCAATAATTATCGCAGGCCCTTGCTGATATGCCCCATGGGAATTTACTGATCAATGCATCTTGAAATGCATAGTGAATCTCCCGCCTATGACAATGATGCATGCAGTTGGATATGAGCTGGGGTTAACATCAAATGTGGTGCACGGTATGCAGGGATTGTTTTGATACGATGTGTACATTATCTGTCTTTTGGGGATTATGTAAAACTGTCTTAAATGTGTTGGAATAAACTATTAAATATTTTAAAGAACATTCACTGGATCAGTTTTAAAACAGATACACTTACAATAATACACTTTTGGTGAGCTACAGCGATAGGACCCTTTCAAATCGCAGCAGGAACTGAAATGATCAGCTATTCATATCTCTAATGGAAGACAACAGGAGTAAGTAGGGATGAGACCGTCTACCATCTTTATAGTGAACTTATTTAGTGATGAAGACATCTTTCATTCTGCAGATGAATTTTATAACTGTTGAAAGAGAACTGGATATTTAAATTCTGACTTTGTCCGAACCCATCGTGTTCACTTCCGGGTGCGGTGCCCATGGGTAAAGAAGGGAAATGCTTATGTACTTTAAGTTACAAATGTACAAGATTCCACTTTTGATTACTTTTTGTATCCTTAGGTCATCAGATTTTAAAACCTTCATTTGTAAAATGCCGTGAATCGTCATGGTCAGAAGCAAAGAGTCTTTAGTATAAGATATTCTGGGTGTTTTGTTTCGGGATGGCTGCTTATATTCCGTAAAAACATTTCTGTTTTAATTTATGATTTTATGTTTGAACTATAGAAATCTAGGAGGTACTGTAATTGTTTAACAATGCAATTTGTTTAACATATGTTTTGGCTAAACGTAATTAAATTTGAAACAGATCTATTTTATAATACTTTTGTATTGTGGTTGTTGCTTAAGTGGGATTATCACCACCCCTCCTCAATAAACAACTCAATTTCTTACATAAATGGCAGTGCTTGTGTTCAGTACGTATGCTTGTACAGTGTCACTCAGTGATTTTGTGTAACACTAAAATGTCTCAAAATAATCTGACATCAAATTAGATTTTTTTTCCTAAATTTTCCTTCGTTTTTGATTTGGCCTTTTTCCCTTTTTTCCAAATTTAAGTTTGCCTCACGTCCTTTTTGCTTCAATGGAGATGGATCAATTTTGATGACTGCTTCAAGGCAAAGATCGAGAGGCTTTGCAAGGAGAAGGGGCAGAATGTGAGAAGGGGGAGACAAAGCTGGATCTCCGGGTAGCTCATGGAGCCTCTGAGGATGTCAAAAGGATGGAGACCACCCCAGAGGAGTAGGGAGAGGATGATCTTGAGGGTGAGGAGGTGGACATAGAAGAGGAAGAGGAGGAGACAAAGGGCCTGAACACAGGCCCTCAGCTGCAGCACCCTGAAGGAGAGTACACTTGCCTGCATGATTGAGATCCCCTGTTAAGGCAGAGGGCAGTGTGGCCATCCACAATCTGTCCCCTGACGAACTGGAGGACAGTAAGGCTGAAGGGGAGTTTAAGCTGAACCATGCGTCTTTTACGTCGGATTCTTCCTCTGCTGCCTGTTGACTCCCGCAGCACGATTGTTAGGAGCACAATACTTAGCAGATTGGACTACTGTAACTCGCTGTATCTAGGAGCCCCCCAATACATCTTGCAGGGGCTACAGAGAGTACAGTCAGCCGCTGCTAAGCTGGCACTGGGTCGTAGGTTTGACTCTTCCTCTACTCAGGCACTTAGGGACCTTCACTGGTTGCCCGTTAGAGAGAGGGTCCTCTTTAAGTCCCTCTGCCTGGTTCATAAGGCAATTCATGGAACAGGGCCGGTCCCACTCCAGGAGAGATTTTCAAGGTACTCCCCCGCAAGGCAGTTGCGGTCATCCAACGCCAGCTTGCTCCCCCAGCCCAGGTTCAAACGGGCAAGATTGGGGGGGGAGGGCCTTCAGTGTGGTCGGAGCCTGAAGCTGGAACGAACTTCCACCTCAACTCAGACAGTTGCAATCACTGATGGAATTCAGGAGGAGCCTTAAGACCTCGCTCTTCCCAGTAGCATGATGCCCCCTACTCTGCCCCCCTCAGCATTAAAACATCTCGTTTGGTTGGAGCGCTTGGATACCCGAAGGGTCACAGTGCGCTATATAAATATTTATACAATACAATACAATACAAAATGAAACTAGAGGTTGCCAAAGTGAAGGAAGCTACCAAGAGGGCCCTGGAGGAAAAGAAACTGGCCCTGGAGGAAAATGCACTTTTGCTGGCTCATGAGATGAGTAAATTAGAGCTAGACCTGAAAGCCAAGCAGCCCTCAGAGTGTGGCAGCAATGGTGGAAGTGTTACCCCAATGCCTATGAGGGTCCACATCACCTTGTGCCTATCTATGTTGTGGAGGATGCGATTGATTGCTGTGAGGCTTATGAGGTTGACTTGGAGATGCACAGGTTCCCTGAGGAGGCTAAGGGGAGCCAGTATCTGGAGGCACATTCCCATTGAAAGGAGAGATGCATTTCTGTCACTAGAAAAGGGGGACAGGATGAGGTATCCCCTCATGAGAGCGCTCTTGTCAGGAAGAATGGTCTCACTCCTGAGAAGTAAAGGTAGAAGTTTAGTGACAGCCAAAAGCTTCCCCATCAGTCCTGGGTGGATTTTGTGGATCACTTTTGCAAGGCACTGGATGGTTTGGTGAAGGGCAGTGAGGATGAGTGATGACAAGGAGCTGTACAATTTTATTGCTCGAGTGCACATTTTCAGTAATTGTTTTACAGAGCTGAGCCAACACCTAGAGGATAAGGAGCTCTCTGAACCAAGGGAGCTTGCTAAGGAGGCAGACCACTGGCTCATCATCAGGGTCCACAAGAATGTATCTAGGGGATCACCAAAACAGTGAATAGGGTCCCCAACAGAAGTAAGAGGGGAGAGACAAAATAAACAAGGAATTATCTAAAGGACCCCGAAACAGTTCTCAGGGGAAGGATTCCCATCCCCAACCTGACCACAAGAAAAGTTGGTTTCCTGAAAAGATGTCCGCAAATTTAAACCCCAAATGTTATGCATGATATAGGTATGGCTACATCAAGGGAGTTGCCAAATGCACCAAGGAGCCTCAACCTCCCACTGGAGGCCAGACACCAGGGTTGACTGATGTAACAGTTGGAGAGGAGGTTGTCCCAGTTAACATGGGGGTTAGTGCCGAGGTTATATTAGTGTCAATGGGTGACAAAGAAATTTTGTCAAAAGTGCAAATGCCTATTAACACTTCTAAGTTTAAGCAGTGGGTCATCTTTAATGGACAGTGGGTGGAGACTTTGAAGGACACAGGAGCCTCAGAACAGGTAATCCCAATATATCCTACAAGGTTGTGGTGGCAGACAACCATGAGAGTCACTACTCTGTGGCTCTGTTTACCTTTGAGTGATGGGGTGATCTCAGGTTCCCTGAGGGTAGCTCTGAGATGATCTGCTAGGAAATGACTTGTAAAGAGGTGGAGATCCGGTGGAGATCCGGTCCTACCTGGAGATGTTAGAATTGTCTGAGCGGGTGTGCCTGACCACAAGCTCTGTGGCAGCCCTAGAGGGTAGTCAAGGAGATCTGCAGCCGCCTGAAAGAATGGTCCAGGTAGCTGCCAAGAAGAAGAAGGGTACAGGACCGGGGAAACCAGCCCATGAAACTCTTAAAGTGCGGGAGGAGGCTGAGCCTGAGGGCGATGCCTCAAAACCTATAGGAGAGGACATTGCAGGCCTGGGAGACCTATCTGAGAGGGATGGTTGGCAAGCTGAGGGAGGGCTATACAGGGAGGAGTTCTGCAAAGCTCAAAAGGAGTGCCCTACATTTGAAGGTCTCGGACAGCAAGATGAGACCCAGGCAGGAGGTGACACTTTTGGTGATCACTTGATATAGTGGGAAAATGACCTCCTATATAGTGAACCTAAGGTTCCCGAGCCTGGGACATACCATCTTTTGGTGGTTTCCCAGTGCCACAGAGCCTTCCTACTGGGTCTAGATCATGAGTAGGGGTGGGTGTAACTCACGTAATTCTGTGTTGCTTAATCACACAGAATTACTAGAGAATTCCGCAAGATTACGTGGAATTATGCAAGAAGAGTAATACTGCATTTAGTGCTAATATTTAGTACAAAAAGGCTCCCTTGCCTTTTGGATACTAGGGGGCATTTTTGTGCTAAGAAATAGCGTTAAATACCACGGAACACAAATCGTGAGCATGATCAACCTTTGCTACATGTGCTCTTAGGTTAGAATGTTTGCCTAACGTACTCCTGGCATTTAGCAGTATTTTCTTTGTGCAAAATGCACCCTTGCGCTCAAAATGGATGCTAGAATGCATTTCTGTGGTAAGAAATTGTGCTAAATACAGCAGACTAAATGCAGAAGACTAATAGCGAGCATGAGCAGTCACTCGCTAAATGTTCTCTTGCGGTAGGATATTTCCCCCCAAATTACCCGGGAGGAAAAATCGCATAATTATCGGTAATTCCACACAGAATAGTAACAATGAATTACTGAAATTCATCAAATTACTAATTTAAATTCTGCCCGTGCCTACTCATGATGTACTCCTGACAGGGCATCTGGGGCAGGACAAGACCTTTGCCAGTTTTGTCATCCACTTTTATCGACCCCGGATTAGAGTGAACACGGATGCATTCTGCAGGTCATGTCCAACCTGCCAGGCCAGTGGGAAGTCAGTCAAAAAGGTAACTGCTCATTGTTTTCCTCACCTGTCATTATGACCGTCTTTGAAAGGTCGGGCATCAACATCATTGGGCCCCTGACCCCAAGACTGCCTTAGGCAACAGGTGCAGCCTGGTATTGGTGGACCATGCCACTAGCTACCCAGCTGCCATACCTCTGTGACTGCAGCTAAAGGTGGAAGGGCCCTGATTGGTGTTTTTACCTGGGTAGGTTTCCCCAAAGTAATGGTGTCCGACAGGTGCACCAACTTATAAACAGCATACATGAAGTCAAGGGACTTACAAGTTCTCCACACCCTATTTTTATTTTATTTTATTTTTATTTATTTATGGGTTTTGTATAGCGCCTGAATCACCCCCGAAGAAGTATCTCTGCGCTTGCGGACATACAAGAGAAGGCTGGCACAAAAGTAATTCTAAAACAGAGCAGTTTTCAGAAACTTCCTAAACTGAAGATGTTACGGACATTGCCTCAGTGAGGTGGAAAGCTGATTCCAGTAAAGGGGAGCAAGATACTAGAAGGCTTTACCCACGTCCTTGACTTCTTGACCCGAGGAAGCACAAGAAGAGATTTGGAACCCGAGTGGAGATCCCTAGAGGGAGTGTAGCGAGTGAATTTCTCCCCGAGTTAAACTGGGCCGTTACCATACACCGTCTTACGGACGATGCAGCAAACTTTGAACTTTATACATTTGCCCACCGGAGGCCAATGGAGTTGTTGAAGAAGCGGAAGGGATACCGTTCTATAAGGGACATTTAGTACCAGAAGAGCCACTGTGTTCTGGACTACCTGTAAACGGTCCAGTGAAAACTCATCAGCTGAGACCAGCAAGGCATTGCAGTAGTCCAGTCAGCTCAATACCAAATTCTGGATAAGAGTTTTTCATGTAGAGTCTGGAAGAAAAGGGAAAACTTGTCTCAACAGACTATGCACATGGAAACAGGAGCCGACAGTGTGGGTCACGTGTCCCTTCATGCTCAAGGCCTGCTCGATGCGAACACCTAGATTTTTTACTGCTGCCTTAGGTGCGGGGGAAACACCCAGCTCTCCTAGCCACCATTCTGGTGACCACAACAGTGGAGCCTCTCCAAAGAGCATAATCTTAGTCTTCCCGGCGTTTAGTTGTAGAAAATTGTTTCGCATCCATTGGGAGATTGCTAACATGTCAGAAAAGAAGGTAGACTGAGCGGAGATGGTAGCTTTATTAAATGAAAAGGTAAGCTGGGTGTCATCTGCATATGATATTGGCGTAAACTCATAGGTCCTCTGGAGGGCGGCCAAGGGAGCGACATAGATATTAAACAGAGTGGGGCTTAAGCATGACCCCTGGGGCAATCCCTTGGTCAGTTCCCAAGTTTTAGATAGAAAGGGTCCCAGGTTGACTGTCTGAGAGCCGTTGGAGAGGAAGCTTGTCATCCACCACAAGGCCATTCCACCAATTCCAGATTCCTCCAGTCTCCTGAGCTGAATATGGTGGTCGACCGTGTTTAATGCGGCTGAGAAACCTAACAACACCAGGAGAGTGGATTGACCACTATCTAAGGCTAGCCTGATGTTGTCCGTGACAGCCACCAGGTCTGTCTCCGTACTATATTTGGGCCTAAAGTCTGATTGCGCCGAGTCATGGCTGCCTGAGGATTCGACATGGTCTGACAGGTGTTTGTTAATATACTTTTCGAAAAGTTTGCTCAGGAGAGGTAGAAGGGAAATTGGTTGCAAGTTAGAAAGGTCTTCCATAGAGGCCTTAGTGTTTTTACGAATTGGTATGATTTGTGCCGCCTTCCAATCTAGTGGAAGATGACCGTCCTTCAAAGAAAGATTAAGAAGGGAATAGATAGGAGCTGAAAGTTGTTTAGCAAGAAAGGGGGAGATTTTAGCTGGTATAACATCGAGGGGAGAGCCTGACTTCACAGTGCGTAGTAAGACTTCCACATCCTCATGAGTCGGCGGTGGGGGGAGTTCACCAGTGACTGCGTCTTCAAGCGGGGAGAAGAGTTGAAGGTCATGACGACAGACTGCGAGCTACCTGCTTTGATAATCTTGTTATAAATAAGATCAATTTTCTGTATAAAGTATTCTGCTATAGTGTCACAGAGGGCTTGAGGTGAGGCTTCCTCCAGATCGCAAGCTTTAGGGTTAGTAAAAGATTTAAGGATTTGAAATAGAGTTTTGGGGGCATTCCCTGCCTGATTAAGCTGTTGGGCGATGAAGGATTTCTGTGTCATTTTTATATTTTTATGATACTGAGAGAGAGATATCCTATATTTCCCTTTGTCATTTCTGTGATGGGTACGTCACCATCGCCTCTCCAGGTTTTTGCAATTGCATTTTTTGTTGCGGAGCTCGGTGTGAACCAGGCCATCTGAGCTTGCCTGGGCTTACTGGGTAGTATTTTCAGAGGGGCGAGCTGATCAATGGTAGATCTATCCAAAGCATTAAAGCGGGCTAGACCCTCCTCGACATTCTCGGGTTAAATATCCCATGACCATGGCAAAACAGCTGAGGAAGAGTCGGGGGTAATTTTGTGCCATTGTCTATAAAAGCGCTTGGGACCTAGGCCAGGTGCAGCCTGTACACTAAGTCCCAGAACTTGGAAATCAGTGAGTGCATGGTCTGACCAACTAAGTGGCCGTGGGGCTTCTCATGTAATGTGGGACCAGTTAGAGAAAATAATGTCCAGTGTATGCCCTGCTTCATGCTTTGGACCGTCATTAATTTTGGTTAAGTCTAATGTGGTGAGGTTAGACAGAAGAGATGCCATCTCAGCATTGTCCAAGCACTCACTATGTACATTGAAATCTCCCAGTAGTAGAAAATTCTTGGTAGTGATGGCATAGGGTGCTATCAGTTTCACAAGCTGAAGCGAGAAGTCAGCAAGGGGACCTGGGGACCAATAAACTAAGGCACCCTTCCAGCTATAATGTGAAAGTAGATCTATCCGGAAGACTAAGATTTCAATCTTGTCATTACACTGTTGCTCCAGTATGGTAACTTTAGTACTATCATTATAGACTATGGCTATCACGCCACCCACTTGTAGACTGTCTGTCTAATCTTTGAATCCTATAGCCCTCCGGAAGTGCAATAGTAATTGAAGGGGTGGAACCAGGTTTCAGCCATGTCTCTGTCAGAAAACCTAGGTCCGGACCAATGGGTTGGTTGACAGGATCAAAAATTAAACCTCTCAACAAGAGTGAACCTCTCCACGATCTCCTATGTTCCAAGGAGCAAGATGAGTCAGTGGAAGCTGTCAACCACTCCCCTCAGCAGAGGGACTGTCGCCACTTGCTGAGGCAGTTTGCCTCTATATTCTCGCTAACCCATGGGCCCTCTCATCTGTGTACCCATGGAACTGACACTGGGTATATCATGCCTGTGAAAAGTAAATTTATAGGCTGTCTGACAAGGTGAGAGCTAGCATCAAGGAAGAAGTGTCCAAGATGCTGAAGTTAGTGGTGATTGAGTACTCCAATAGCCCCTGGCCCAGCCCAGTAATGCTGGTACCCATAGTCACCCCAGCTGGGGCCACCCTAGAACTCAGGCTCTGTGTGGACTATAGGGTGCTCAATTCAGTTACAATGACTGATGCTCACCCCATTCCCAAGCTGAGGAACTCATAGATTGATTGGGAGCTGCTCATATGTACTTTTTACCATCCGGATACTGGCAGATTGCCTTAACTGAGAGGATAAAGAGATTCTCCACCCCGAAGGGCCATTCCCAATTCAGGGTGATGCTCTTTGGTTCAAGAATACCACTGCCACCTTCTAGAGCTTGGTTAACTGGGTCCTGGCTGGGATGGAGGCTCTCAGAGCCAGGTGGCTCTGAAAGAAAAGCATGACAATAGAGTCTTCGGCTCCAGCTAGGAGGACCCCCTGATCCCCTCCAGAAAGTGCTTTAGACCCTGCAGGAGGCAGGCCTAACTATTAAGGCCAGTAAGTGCCAAATAGGGTAAATATATGCTGTCTATATGGCACATCAAGTGGGCTGGGGCAAGGTAAATCCCCTCTAAACCAAGATTGAGACTATCATTGCTTGAACCACCCAAAAGCCAGACTGATGTGAGGGCTTTCCGAGGACTCACTGAATACTACAGGAGGTTTGTCATGTGCAATGGCACCATTGTTGTCCCCTTGACTGAGCTGACTTTTAAAAAAGCTGCCCTAGAAGGAGATCTGCACAGAGGTGTACCACAAAGCCATGTGTACAGCACCAGTGCTCAAGGACCCTGCCTTATCTAGGGAATTTATTGTCCAGATGTACATCCCAGAGCACGGCTTTGGGACTGTGCAATCACAGCCAAAGGAAGAGGACTTAGATCAACCTGTAGCCTTCATTACCAGGAGACTATTGCCCTGGGAACAGTGGCGGAGTGCTATTGAGAGAGAAGTATTTGCCGTGGTCTGGGCACTGAGGAAGCGAAGACCATACCTGTTTGACACTCATTTCCAGGTTCATACACACCACAGCCCCTCAGATGGCTAATGAAGATGAGAGATGTGAATACCAAACTTTTGAGATGGCCCATCTCCCTACAAGGAATGGACTTTACAGTGGAACCCCGTTCTGGGAGGGACCACTCTAATGCTGATGGTCTCTCCAAGGTTCTCCTTCCTTAGTTGGGGACACAAGTTAGACCTGACATCCTTGGTGCTAACCAGTGCTAAAGTGCTTGTGCTCTCTCCCTAAAACATGGTAAAATTTCCTGCATCTGATTGGCACATGTATTATACTTGTGAGTCCTTAGTATATGGTGCTACGTGGTACCTAGGGCCTGGAAATTAAATGCTAATAGTGTGATTTTGATTAAGTCTGAGCAAATAATTCTATTTTGCATATTGAAAATTGTTTAACCAAATGAGTTCCTTGTGAACATTTGTTTTTCTGGCACTAGTAGGCATGCAGCACTAAGTCTGCACTTTCTAAAGTAGCACTTTAAACATGTCTCATGCCTGTCACTGCAGCCTGTAGTGCAGTTTTTAAAAGCTATTTTGACCTGGCAAAATAACCCCTTTTACCAGACCTACACTTTCCTTTTTTAACATATATGTCACCCCTAAAGTAGGCCCTCAAATGTCCAGAGGGCAGGGTGGTTTGTATTTAAAAAGGAAGACGTGTTATTAAGTTTTACATGCCCTGGTAGTAAGAAACTCCTAAATTAGTTTTTCACTACAGTAAGGCCTACGCCTGCCATAGGATAACATTGGGTTACCTTATTAAATTTAATACGTGCTAAACTTTGATTGAGAGGGGGAAGAAATATCATGTTTAGACTCCAATTACTTGTAATTTATAATCATCTCTTATTTTAAAGTTGGATTTTAAGTCACAGTTCGGAAAATCCCACTTTTAGAAAGTTAGAATTTTGCTGCACTAACCATTTATGTGCCTCTGCCCGTGTCCTGGGTCTCTGGCTCTGTTGTTTGTGACAAAGGGGAGTGGGTTTGTGCAGGATGGGCCATCCCGTCTCGATTACTGGTGGCGGAACAATTTCAAAGGGCTACCTCCAGCACATACACAAAGAAACTTGAGACTAATCTTTTTTACTCCAGACTTCTTGGAGCCTTACCAGGGTAAAAGAAGAACTTTCCAGAACCAGTGCAGGGGAAGCCTACAAGATTCCCACACTTCAACGGCCATTACCAGGAAACAATATTTGACCATCTAAATACTTCTTCAGTACACTCCTGGACCTGTGGAAGAAGGACTGCCTTGTTCCCCAAAGGACTGCCTTGTTGCGTGAGACCTGCCTTGTTCCCCAGAGAACTGCCCTGCTACTGTCAGAGAACTGTTGTGCTGCTTGTGGACTGCTTTGACACCACCAGAGGGCTGTCCATCTGCGTGAGGCCTGCCCTGCCCTGCTCTCTGAGAAGAAATACTTGACCTGCTACCTTTATCCCAGGCTACCTGAGTGACCCCAAAGTTGAGTTGGTTGACCTCCTGCTCTGAGCTACAGGGACACAATGAGTTAAAGAGGTCTCCCTGCAACTACTCAGCTGACCTGCTGCACTAGACGAATAGGACACTTTACATCATGTGCCATTACCCCACGTTTTTTACTCAGCAAAACATTTGCAACGCAGGGCTTTACAATGCAGTCCATTACATTGCATTATCCATTACAACTCAATTTACTATTCTAACTCCACTGGGGCGTTGTGATGGGGAATGCATTGTAATGGTTTGCGGTGTAAAGCCCTGCATTGTAAACGTTTTTGCGGTATAAAAAATGCAGGGTAATGACATGCGGAGTAAAGGATGTTTCCCGCACTGGACTTGTCTTGACCTACAACTTGACCTGCCAGAGCCCTGCTAGTTCTTCTGGAGTGAGTCTCTAGTCTCCAAACAGTGCTTTCCCAGGTCCTGGTGCCTTGGTTGGCATCAGAGAAAACTCCTCTTGCCTAACTGAAGGTTCCATCAAATCCAAGTGCGGTGCAAAGCGATGCAAAGTCCAGCAAAGCCTCACCACAAAGCTGAGAGCTTTATCAGAATCGACGCCAAGCGACGTAAAGCCCTGCAAAAGCCTTGCCACACACCTGAAAGCTTCAGCGGAACAGAAACCGAGCTACACAAAGTCTCACAAAGCAACTCTGTGTAGACTTTGGACCAAGGGCATATGGTACAACTCCTAGCGGGCCAAACTTGCTAATAAATTAAGCCTGACTGAATTGTGCCAAGGTACCAGAGGGTTAAGCACAGGTTGATTTAATGACTTTTGCAGTTCATCCTGACAAGAATTGTTGCTGTTGCTTGAGTAGGGTTATCATCCCCACCCCTCAACCAATAACCTGATTTCTTACATACCTAATCAAGTCAACTGATAAATTAAGGATGCTGTGCCCACCACTCATTCATTCTAGCTGTCCCCCTTCTGAGACAAAATGGTCTTGTCAATTATCAATAAAAATGAATGGTATATCAAACTGTCTGCTGACACCTATATTCCCTTCTTATAGCCAAAAAATCGAAACCATTCTATTAAAGTCATCAACAATAATAATTGTTACCTACCTTCCTGATACCTACTTGCACATGTTTGTGTTGTGCATGTGAATCACTGTAGTACTCTGTGATCTGTATTTCTAGTGAAATTAAAGTGATGTTTCCAGGAATAGACATCATCTTCAGGAAAAAAGAAAGGAAATCCTAGCTTTCTTGCAAATAATTCAGTTTTGAGGAATTCGTGGGAAGATATTTAACCTAACAGAATCCTGCTATATGCTAATCCTCGTAAAGCATGTCCAGCTTTATTTGAGCTTTCTTTCAGATCACTACTCACAGAAGAAATATTGGTATTTCAAAGTAAAAGAGGAGAGACAATAGTAGAAAACTCACTAGCTATTCAGTGACTTTCATTTAAAAATAATGGTTCAATCATATGAGAGCAGCACGGACTAATGTTTACTTATAAAGATAATTCAGCTAACTGGTTATTTAAGGTCAACTGAAAAAATATATCAGCATCGATTTGTTTGAAGCCACAGTTCGTTTTCATTTACTGTGGTTGCTTCTTGTGTCGCAAGGAAATTCAGAGTGCCTAGCAGGTAATGTATCCCTTCAACCTATAGCTAACTAATGCGCAACTGTGACCATTTTGCAGCTAATTCTATATCATTTTTAAATCATTTCCTTTTCGTTGTGGATCAGTCCATTACTATAGGACATCAAAGCCTGTCGCAACTTCTTTAGAATTTCTAAGAGCCACCGTTCTGTTCTAAAATGTCGTTTTAGGATCAGCATGCTTAATTTCAAATTCCATATAAATACGAGCAAAAATTATGCAATGAGCAATACATGCAATAAAAAGTATATAAATTAATAAAATACAAGAGCAAGACATTCAGCTTAGTGCCATGGTCTAATTTTCAATAAAACCCTAAGGCCAGATAAATTGCGAATGCACAATAGAATCCGTTGGACATTACAGTGCAATTTTTTAACAATACAGGGAACTATACATTCTTAGTACAGTACAGCAGATACATGGTGCAAAATGGCAGAGAGAAGGCTAAACAAATTAAACAAAGAATTCATTCAACTTTAAAAGGCAATACTGATACTAAACTTATATTATGGAATACACAATCTTTAAGAAAACCTATGATGCCCGATTCCACAGGTGCAAAACAGAACACAGTTATTATGAAAGTTACAGTATACAAACATATTAAAAGATATTTAAAAAGTGTTTAAAGAATTTAAAAAACATTATTCAATCTATTTCTGATAGAGGGGCAAAGAGACATTGACAAGCTTTCGCTGCAGAAGTTATATCTTGTACTTTATGAACAGTGGTCTTAACAATTGACATCACAATGAATGTAGCAAAAGACAAATATCACATGATTTAAATCTTGAACATAGTTTAAACGAAGGTCATTAGGCCTCTCATTCCTAGGTATACCTTCCCAGGATCCAGTAACAATTCGTATCGGAAGCAAGTTCAATCTTAGGAATAAGATAGTTCTATGCACACTGTGTAGGTTCTTAACATATGCTGCTCTCAACTACAATTTCATTCCGAGCATGTTGAGCACAAAGTACAATGTACCTTTTCCGGCTCACTTCATAAAGAGTTTTTTATATCCGATTTTTTTTTTTTTAAAGCTTGGGGAGGGACGTCACCTTGGCCTTACCAATTTTGAACCTATCCAGAGCTTTCATATAATTTCAGAAGAGGGTACTTCTTCCCTTCAAGCTATAAAATATTTCATATTTTAGTGTAGCACAGATAGAGCCTGAGTCACTATTCAATAAATTGCTCCCCACCTTAAAACAGCGGCCATAACAACCACATTTGTAGAAAAGAGCCCAAATTCAAGCAGGAGGGCAGAATGAACAGCTGAATGATTCAGATTACAAAGTGGGCACCAAATACACGTTCGACCTTCTCAAAAAAAGGACCAATACCGCTCCTCAATTACTGCACAGCCATAACTCAGTGAAGGCAGGATTTTAATCTTATAGGCAACAAGATAATGGAGAAAATGCCTTCACTTACAGCACTTATATAGTCTGTGAAAGGCTGAGGCTTGAGGTAATTACTTACTTCTACACTGGCTAATATGATCTTTGTTTAAACAAATACTAGAAAAAATCTAACAATATATGGATATAACTTCACCACTTCCAACTAATCGGTCTACAAGAACCAGTGTAAATCATTCCTAACTCTGCACCCCTGAAACCTGAAAACCATAACTTTGCTCTTAGAGATGTTTATTTTTACAAATTGTTCATCAGCATAGTTTTCCAGCTCAGAGAAACACCTCTGTAATCCTATTGGGGTTAAATCCGATAAAACAACTTCATCAGCACAGAGTAGACAACCAGCATTCATCGATCCTAGTTTAGGTGGGTCCTCTTCAGTCAGTCCAACTCTGCATGGTAAGTCATGGGTGTGAAGAGAGAAACGATGGGGCACAAGTAGGCACCCCTGCTTCAAGCCATTATGTGTCTCCACCTTGCTGGACAAACTGGTTCCCTCCCATCAAGACCTGGGTACAAGGAGAAGAGTGCAGGGTTATGATTAGCCTAAGGAGATGAGCAGGGATCACCAGTGCAGACAGTTTCCTCCACAGCATCCCATGGTCAACCCAATCAAATGCTGTGGAGAAATCAATAAAGGCAGAGAATAAAGCCATGCCTTACCCACAGGGTCCTTTTCAATCAGAGATTGTTGAAGGGGTGGGATATTATCTAAGGTTTCAAAGTTCTTGCAAAAACCAGTCTGCTCAAGAGGAACAATGTTATTACCAAATACCCATTCCTGAAGGTGAAGAAGAGTATTCTTGGTGAACAATTTCCCAATGTATCCAATAATGCAATCTGCTTGAAACTGGTCGAGAGGTTTTCGGACCATTTTTATATAAAGTTACAACAACACTTTATTTCCAGGAATTGGTACAACCCTATTCAGGTAACACTGCTGAAACACAGGAAGCCCATGCAGAAACTTCTTGTTTGATATCGGAAGTTCTTCCAGGCCCATTGCCCTAGAGGACCTTGCAACCTTAATAAAGCCCTCTATCACCTGAAAATAAGGTGGACCATATATGTCCAAGGAAGCAGCCTCAACATTCAACTCCAACTGAATCCTACAGCTACAGTGAGGCATATAAATGCAAAATGTATTGGGACCACTCTTCATTGAATATAGGAATGACCTCAGCCTTAATTCTGGAATCCCAGTGTTTGGCTATTAAAGACCAATTTTTATGAGAATCACCAGAAAAAGCAGCTTCTCTCAACCTAATCCATTTCTGATCCTACTCCTTCCTTCATTCAGACGCCTTCAATCTAGTTATTACACGCTTCGACCTGTTGATTTCCATCTGCCTCAGTAATGACTACAGCTTAAATTGTTTCCTTACTAAGGAGTTTATATAACACTTTACCTTTTTTTACCCCCAGGAGATAATTGCAGAGAACGTAGCACTAGTAATTCTATTTTTGATCCCAAAGGTTTGAAAAAGGTACAACTGCTTTTCAAACCAGGGGATAGGGTTATCTGGTGAGGTAGCCAAGGGACCTAAACTCGCTGATTTAATATGAGAGACTAAATTCAATATATTATATTTTGACCAAAAGGTGCACCCATTTGTTTTGTTATAGACTATAGTGACATTTATAGAATTACAGGAGTCGAGCGCCTTAAGCTCTAAATTATTAGCCACCGAGAGACAACTGTGATCAGTTAAATCCATCCTCATTACCTCAAATTGAGCACAAACACCAAACATTTGGTAAGATACAACCATCAAATCGGTTAATGATAGCCCTCGAGAGGAGTGAAAATTAAAAGAGGCTCGGAATCCTCCGGGATCCTTCCATTTAAAGCAATGAGTACATTTGATCTCAAGCATTCCAGGAAACGTTGATCCCGCCTGTCTGATCTAACATTTCCAGGTAAAATAGCCTCTGGAACACTCCATACCTCATCCAACTAAGAATTTCCAAAGGTCATAGAGGTAAAATTTGAAATTTTGGCAATAAAATCCCCAACAATATTAATCAACGAGCAGTCTTCCGAAGCACTAATGTAGTGTACGAAAGAGAGCATAGTATCAACTAAAGAATCAAAACCCAGGGGGTAATAAACATTTACCAACAAGAAGGCTGAATACCTTCCTCCTATCACATTGAAAAGGGCTACTTTAAACAGATCAAAAGTTTTGAGCGATGAACAAACACCTGAGGATTCCAGTTTATGCTACTACTGTGTGGTAAATATTTAAATTACCTGTACTATTTTTTATGCGGTAAAGTCTAGTAAGAATAACTCAGTCAAAATAAGAGGCAGAATCCGTGGTATTAGAGGTTCTGAAAAGGACTTTATTCCTTACAAAGGAATTATGGTTCGAACCAGGCAATCATATTCCATCACCACGAAGGTTCAGGAAGGGATAGGCAATACATTATTGACAAGTAATGATATATATATGAAAAGCATTACATTAAGACAGATGCAGGAGGCGTAACAGCTGATAATACAGATAAGAATACACATACGTAATGAAAATAGGCGTAATAATAGGCGTATACTAGAAACGTCATTTAAAATGATGTCACAAGTGGGTGGATCCATAAGAGAATCCTGCAGTGTCAGCAGAAATATTTGGCAGAGATGCGCGCGCAGCCGCATGACGTGTGATTGACGTGCAACTAGAGGGTGAAGGGGAATTGACATTTAGCTCTACATGTGGAGACAGAAGTCTGGGGGGTCAGGTCAACCTAATCCCAAATCGTATCTAATATCTTTGTTTAAGGAACTGTTTTATCCAAAAGGAAAGGTCTCTCGGACGGAATCTATTCTATACTGACTGTTAGTGTATGTACAAGCGTCTATGTGTCTACATGAGATGTGAGGGGGCAGGAATCTTCCATGGTAACAGGGGCTATGAATTACTTGCATAAAGACAGCGAGGCCGGGCCCTTTGCTCGGTAGCTGGAAGGATGTTTACCTAAACTACTAGACAGGAATGCATTGGATGAGGAGCGGAGCAGATAACTTGAAGGCTGAATACAGTTTTTGGCAGGCAACAGACCGCGTCAGGCGCCGTTAGCCGCGCAGGGAGTAGGACAAAGTTCATGGATACGGATGCAGGTCCAGGCTAGAGCATTTCAGAGGCAGAAGCAGGAAAAGGGTTGATGGCAGAATTCAGGGCCTACTCGCCTGAACTGTAAAACGTGAAAAGTGGACCATATAAAGTCGGTGGCCAATCATACTTAGGAATGGAATATTCGACCCATTCATGGCAGATCTGAAAGAGGACATATTGACGTTGGACGCACATGTATTTGCGTCTTCATAGCTGGAACTGGAGGGAACATACATGTACTTGTAACATGTACATGGAGCCGTTGGGGTCTAAGATAGGGGACATAACTGATCATAAAATTCATATTTCCTCATTCCCTCCTTGTCCCCTACGGACCCTTCATGAAATATCCATCTTCATCAATCCATCAATCTGTTCATATAGCATCATTTGTTCTTCTTTCTTCTTCCGGGATCTTGAATGAAAATTTGAAGGCGGGATACACGATGTGGCACACAGACCACAAATCGCTGGCCCACATTGTAGACACAAGCAGCAACTGAATAGTATGAGAAAGCCAATACCTAGGAAGGATAGGATCCTCCATCCCCAGGCTGACAACACGCTCCAGAACCAACCGGACCAAGTCCAGGTGCCTGGATTCTGGTGTATCTGGCTTACGATTTTATGAAGTCGAGTTATGGCTTTATATACTGACGGCGCGTTTTCTGGTATGAAAACACAGCAACTTGATCCGATGACCCTACAAGCTCCGCCCCTATCGGCCAGAATGACGTCAAGGACAAGACGATTTTGAAGAACAACAATCCGCATCGCAGACTGCTCCTCTGTTAAGTTGCCTAAGGCGGAAGTAGTTTCATTCACTACTGCTTCAAGGGTTCTAGTTAATCTACGTATCAGCTTACTATTAGTGACTGTACCTATGTAGGGAAAGAAACCTTTATTGAAATCTGTATATTGCTCCCATGCTGTTTCAGTGTAGTCGACAATCGGGAGATCTCTCTGCTGTCTATTGTGTACTAAATGGGTATTCCTATGGTAATCAGGCGGGGCTAGGAAAACAGGTGGCAGAAGGAATGCAATGTAACAGGCACCATCCCAATCTAGGGGTAGGCGTATGTATGCGGTGTGACCACAGATGAAGTAGGAGTGACGGGAAGCTCTAAATGTAGACTTGCCTTTATCACTGAATTCTATTACAGTGGTACATTTACTATGGCCCATGTGTATTGAACCATTCTTTCTTACACATAATTCGCCTCTAACTGGAAATACTGACATAGCGGGCAAGATTGGTGTAGCTTCGGATTCAACATTCAGGATCATGAGGTTAAGTGTAAAGTTACCTAATCCATATACTTCATTTTCTAGATCAGTCCCTGTTCTTCTGGGAAGTCCCTCCTTGTTAGGGTAGCAGACTTTAAGTAAAACTAGGTTCAGGTTTCCCCATACCCAGTTGTCTTGATAAACTACTGAATTTGAATCTAGGGAATTAATCAAACTAAACCATGCTCCACAGGAGCCATTGTGTGTGAATGGATACGGAAAGAGGGGCAGAACTCCCCTGTATTTCTGATAGGGAGGGAGTCGGCCACATATCCAACAATTTCTAGCATTGCTGGTCTGATGAGAATGATGTAACATACTAATGAATGTATTGTTGCGCAGCGCAAATCTATAGGACAACTCATGCGGAGGTAATTCGCTAAAAGAATGTTCGGCAGTAGCATTGAAAGCATGCTTGGAAATAGGGTAATACATGTGTAATAATATACTGGCAATAATAATCAGAAGACTTAGAGAAAACATAATTAATAATGTCACTATGCAGTGACTACGAAGTGATTTACAGTACGCATGTTTCTTGAGCTGTTTCTGTCTATTTCTCTCTCTATTTCGGTCTAGAGGATACATGTCAGAGACAAATTCAACCGATTCACCTTGAAGAGGACTTAAACAATCAAATTGTCTGACTTGCTAGACCTTAGTTTCAGTTTATAATTCTCCTTTTCTGGCTTATCAACCAGGGGGAGTTTTGAGTCAGTCTGTGAGGAAATGCAGGGCTGAAAGTTCAAGTCAGATGGTAGTCCATGAAATTTTTTGATATGGCTCGAGTGCAACCACCCTTTGCGTCCCTCAATCTTCACAGCTGTCCTTGTGGTCAATAAGACGAGCTTGGGCGACTGCCAGCGAGGCTCCAACGGGTTCCTTCTGTCGAAGTTCCTTACAAGCACAAGGTCCCCCGGAACCACGTCATGGGGCTTCACCTCAGTGTTATCGGGGAAGGCTGCAGCTACCTGTGAACGACAAGATTGTAGTGCAGACATCAAGGAAGCCAGGTAATCTGTCAACATATTACAATCAACATCAGTGATTTTACGAGGTATAGGCGTCCCCCACATATTTGGTGGTCTACCGAAGATCACCTCATACGGGGATAGCCCTGTTCGAGAGTGTGCTACCATTCTCATGTAAAAGAGAGCAACTGGTAAAGCTACTATCCAGTCGACACCTTTTTCTCTACATACTTTGGACAGTCTAATTTTCAGAGTTCGGACACAGTGGAATTTCCATTGGTAGCCTAACAGAAGTGAAACATGTTTCATTAGCTCGGATGAGAATGGCTGGCCATTATCTGAGTACACGACACGGGGCAAACCATACCGTGGGAAGAATTCTCGAACTAACTGTTTGGCAGTAGTCGGGGCAGTGTAATCTGAGACGGGATACGCCTCTGTCCACCGGGAAAGAGCGCATACAACTACAAGGACATATTTGAATCCTCGACATCGTTCCATCTGGATATAATCCATCTGGAGGACTTCAAAAGGGTGATCGGGGGTTTGAAATCCACCCTGTTCTACAGGTACGCCTTTTCCTGGATTGAACTGACAACAAATCATGCAGGTACGTACTTTCTGTTTAGCTGCTGCTCGTAAGTGTTTATTGAACCAAATGTGTTGAATACTGTCTAGCATAGCTTTCTCTCCTAGGTGCGCTGGACTATGTATTGTGTTAATGATGACTTGAACCATGGAGTCAGGAAGAAACCATATAGATTTTCCCTTCGTCATCCATCCTTGATCCGTTTGGATCCCTCCTAATTCAGTCCATTTCTTTATTTCTTCTGGTGTAGCATGTGTCTGTATGTCAATTTCATCAAGGGCGGGATCCTTAACTGTCATGCAGTGTGTGGGTGTCGGAACTATTGTCTTTGTCGTGTCAGTTGTATGAGTCTGATTCTGAGCAGTCTGTTTAGCTGTTCTGTCAGCTAGGTCGTTACCCTGAGAAATAATGTCAGTCACTTTCGTATGGGCCTTGCACTTCATAATCGATATTGCAGTAGGCAGATGTATTGCATCTAACAGAGCTTGAATAAGGGGACCGTGCTGGATGTGGGCACCGTGAGAAGTTAAATAACCTCTCTCTCGCCAAAGCACGCCGAAGTCATGGACGACTCCGAATGCATAACGTGAATCTGTGTATATGTTGACTTTCTTATTTTTGGCTTGAATACAGGCTTGTGTCAGAGCGATGAGCTCTGCTGCTTGAGCTGACAAGGTATCGATACAATTTGTTTCAATAATTTCAGTGTCTGTTGTGACTGCATAAGCGGCCACTAACTCTCCTGTATTTGTTCTCATGCATGAACCATCTACATACAATGTCAGGTCTGGATCTGATAATGGAATATCTGTCAAGTCCTGTCTGGGTTTTGTCGTAATAGTAATGACTTCAATACAATCATGTGCCAATGGGTCTGTTCCACTTAATGGCAAAAGTGTGGCAGGATTTAATGTACTACAACGTCTGATTTCTATGTGTGGCTGGAACAATGTCAATTCATAACCCGTCAGTCTTGCTATAGTCAAGTGTTGTGTTTGGGTCCGGTTCAAGAGAACCTCTACTGCGTGTGGTACTTGTACTGTCAATTGATGTCCTAACACTATGGCATCGCTTTGTCTGATTGCTAAAGCTGTTGCTGCGACTGATTTCAGGCACGCAGGAAGAGCCTGAGCTACGGGATCTAATGTACTAGAAAAATAAGCACATGGCTTGTGTGATCCTGCTTGTTCCTGCGTGAGTACTGACAAAGCAGTACCTTCACGTTCTGTGACAAAGAGTGTAAAACGTTTGCTGTAACATGGTGTTGCTAAAACAGGTGCTTGGCATAAAGCTTTCTTTAAGCTGTCAAAAGCTTGTGTATGTTCCTGAGTCCAAGGGAGGACAGTCGATGTCGCTGCCTCCTGTGTTGTCAACTGAATGAGTGGTTTTGCTAGAAATGCATATTGAGGGATCCACTGCCTACAGTACGAAGTGAGGCCTATGAATGCCCGCACCTCCTTTTGTGTCTTGGGTGGCGGCATGTTAACAATTAACTGGATGCGGTCGGGTGTAAGCTGTCTTCCCCCCTTGGACAGCAAGTGCCCAAGGTACACAACTTGCTGGACACAGAATTGCAGCTTCGAAGGGGACACTTTGTGCCCCTTGTCGGCTAAGAAATGTAAAACCGTCAGTGATGCTTTTTCACATTCAGGTTCGCTTCGGGCGGTGATCAGCAGATCATCGACATATTGAAGCAGGGCAGTGTTAGCTGGCATGTGGATACTGTCAAGTTCTCTTTTCAGTGCTTGGCTATAGATGCTGGGGCTTTCTGTGAATCCTTGAGGTGCGCGTGTGAATTTAAAACTTCGTCCATTTAAACTGAATCCGAACAAATATTGGCTTTCCGGATCTATTGGGACGCTAAAGAAAGCGTTCTTGAGGTCAATTACAGTAAAGAACGTTGTTTCTGAATCTATGGCTGTTAGCAATGAAGAGATATCTGGGACCACGGGGTATTGTGGTACAATGCATTTATTTAATTCGCGCAGATCAATAACTAATCGATATACTGGCGGTGCTTTTGGATCAGTTCGTTTAAGAATCAGAATTATCGGGGAATTACATACATTGGAGTCGGTTTCCACGACCACTCCTTGTGCAATGAGCTCGTCAATGATTTGCAGCAAAGCCACTACAGCATCTGGTGGTAATTTGTATTGTCGCATTCGTGGTAGTACTACTCCTGTTTTGAGTGTGACTCGATATGGTGTAATGTGCATACAACCTACATCAGTGGGGCCTTGTGCCCATAAATGTGCAGGTAGATTCTGTAACCGGTGATCCATGTCTCTAGACACGTAGTGACCTTTAAAGTCACGCAAAAATAATCGTACTCCTTCCGGAGAACAACATATTATAGCTCCTAGAGCTTTCAATGTTTTTATACCTAACAAGTTTTCTGGACATGATTTCGTAAGCAATAGATCTGTAGTCCGTGTTAACGGACCGACTGTGAATGCAAGTGGTTGTGATACTTCGTTAATAGTGGGCTTTCCTGAAAAACCAAGGGATATATTTTGTGAGCCTGAGAGGGGTGCCCCTGGGACTTCGCTGTGACTGATAGTTGTTCTGCTTGCCCCTGTGTCGAGTAGGAACTTTCTGTCCTTCCCTAATACTTGACTCTGTACATAAGGACCCTCTTGGTCTACAGGAACCTCAATAAGGGGTAAGCCAACTTCCCTCTCTAGGCTATTTCATGTGTAGCGCTGATACTCTGGATAGTCATTTTGTGCATACTGGTACATCTGTTGTGTCGTGTTTTGTGTTGCAGCAATAGGCTGTTGTTGTGGTTGTTGTTGTGGTTGTGGTGCGGTCTGTTGTGGAACTGGCATAGGTAGCGCATGCTGAGGGACTTGTTGTTGGATCTGATCCTGTCTAGGCGGACGTGGTCTCTCTTTCGTTATACCCGTAGAGATATTATGTTTCAGAACTGCGCAATCGTGTATATAATGACCTGGCTGTTTACAATAGTTGCATGTCCCTCTAACAGGACCCGCTGAATCATTGGACTGCGTCGTACCCTTTTTATGACCGTCAGCTGGAACTGACTGAGCAACAAGCATTTTCATTTTCGTGTCTTTCATACGTCTTTGTTCATGTTCTTGTTCTTCCCTAATTCTATTGTGATGATATTGTAACATTTGTAACATCTGTGACGGTGTGTTACCTTGCCAAGTACTCTCGAATTTCAGTACTCTATTCTTAACTTGGGGCAGGGAATTTTCAACTAATTTTGTCACAAACAGATGTGGATACGACTCACTACTTGCTTTTATGCCACTATTAATACCAAAACATTTTTCAAATCGGGAATAGAAATCACTAGTGTCTTCATCTTGTTTTTGTTTACAGGCTGAAATTGCACCCCAGTCTTCCTTTTTCGTAGTCAATAAACGTGGTAGTACCTGCACTAATAATCCTGGTAATGCTGTAGTCTTTTCCCCAAGCCCTGAACCGGCAGCTCGGGCCTTTTCTTCGTTTTCTAATGCTGTCCAATCTATCTTTTGGTCTCCCACCTCCCATTCCTTTTCTTTGAGTTTCTCGTAAATACCGGCAGGTAATAAGACTTTTAATATTTTCATAATGTCAGGATAAGTATACTCTCCCATGAGTAACATGTCTTTTATCTCACGGTGGAAACCTGCTGGGTCTTTGTCATGGCTAGGTACTACTTTCTTCATTTCTAATAATTCAATTTTAGTTATGGGCGTGTACACAAACACGCGTTTAAAAGTATTGTCATCACCTCTGACTGGGTGCACTTCGCGTAAGGGATTCTGTCTGTCTATGTGATACATTTTTCTTTCCTTGGGGGGAACTGAAACATGTTCTGGGCATACGAAGACAATGTACTGGTGTCGATATTCTAGAATTTCTTTAATTAAATCAGTACCTGAACCTCTCCATTTGTTCGTGAGTAATTCTATCAGTATATCAGGTAGGGGACCAGGATCGGAGTGTTGGCTTCTATATAATATAAGGAGGTGTTGTATCATGTATATACCAGCTAAACGCTGTTCGTCTGGGGTAAGATTCAAAAACGTGTGTGCTAGCGCATCATCACTGTATTTTTCAGAACTGTCAGCCCATTGTACTGCTGACCTGGCTAATTCTTGTTCATCCATAGAATCGAGCATGTGGTACCCCCTTCGGTCTCGAAGTAATTTATCAGCAGCCTGGAATAGGTATTCAGGGGACCTTGCATTTAACATAGGGGCTTGAAAATGTCTGTTGTCTGGACGTATCGGACGTATTGGATCATTAAAGTATCGGGTATTATTACAAGGTCTTCCCCTACCTACATAAGCTATCGTTTCTAATTGTCCTGTGGGCATTTCTGATTCTTCCTCCTCCTCTCCCTCTGATTCAGTTTTGTCTGCCTCCAATCTGGCTTTATGGATTCGTTCTACTTCTTTGCGGATCTTTCGGCACATAGCTACTATACACGTCTGTTTATCATGTTTTCCCTCTGATATATTCTGACCCCATCTGGTAAGTACTTGCATTTCATCCTGATCTACCCCAGGCCTATCTCTGTCTCTGATCAAGCAGTTTATGAAGAAGCGTAACAGTAATCTCTGTATATCCACTTTCTGGTAATCCATGGCTTCGTCAATACTTTCAGGGCCTTGCCCTGTTTGGACAAAGCGATATATATTGTCTAGATGATTAACCATTCCTGGTAGTGTCGTTAAATATAGTGAAGCTCGTCGTATACGTAGTGATGATAGCAGCATTCTGTCATTTTTCCCGGGCACTGGATCATATCTACAATCCACAAGATGTTCCTTAAACATGTCGGACGTTGCTATTTGGGGTGTACGTTGGTTTGCTAAATCTCTAAGAGACGATTTACTTCGTGACGATGGTGTGGCAAAAATTACTGTCGCACCTCCTGTCGCACCTTCTGAGGTGCTAGGCACGAAAGGATTTGTGGGATGTAAGGTAGAAACTGTGGATGCAGGAAAAGCGGTGGAAACAGATGGACCTGTTGGATTGTGCGGAGGAGTTTGTTGTTGCGGAGTTGGGGGCGGATGATCTCGGGGTTGAGCACCATCGACAGGTGGCGTGTGTGGTGGAACATTAACATATTCGGGAGCTACATCGTCTAAGTAGGAGGAAAGGAAAATATCTTTTGCGGTCTTGGGATGTGCTTTAAATCGGGAGTAATGGGGGTGGCAAATCTTTCGGTATTTCCGGGGTGGCCTTAGGTAAACCTTCGGCCAAAAGAGGATACATACCATTCATAAGAGTGTTTCGTTGTCTGTCTACTTGTTCTGTTTTTACTCGGATACCTTCCTCAACTAATACGTTTTCTCGGGCTTTATTTGAGCTCTCCCTACTTTTCTCTTCCTGTCTGAGCGCTTTCTCTGTGCGCCTATGCGATTCTTTACGCCATAGTTCAATGGCATCTTTCTGTGACTGTCTGGCTTTCTTTTTCCATAATTCTTCTTCTACTCTCATGATGCAATCTGCATCCCATGTCCCAGCTACGGGCCACCTCTGACTTTCTGCTAGATCCTTGGTGTAGTCCACCCATAAGTCAAGATATAATACGGCATCTAGGCCATGTTTATGATACATAAAGTACCCTGGAGTGTCCCTAGGTGGAATGGGAACAGCTTCTTCGAGTACTCCTTTTCTAGTTTTGATCTGTCTTAATTTTGAAAAGAACGGCATCTTTAAACCTTGCTACTTGATTCTTACTCAAACTGGACTTGAACACAATTAATACGATAAACACAATAATGAACACTCATTCATACCACAATTTTTAAACACAGTAAAACATTTAACATTTAACATTTAACATTTAACGAACAATGATAATTAGAAGAAAACTAGTTACTGACATAATACTAATACTAGATAATACTGGATTATATACAAAACATACTAGATATACTGCTAAACAGTACAGATACACTGCTAAAACAGTGCAGACCGGATCTGTGTACCCAAACCCGTCATGACCGGCACAAATTAATGTGCACGTCTAAATGCCTCCCCAGCAACGGTACTCACCGGGTAGCACGGAACGGAAGGCCTCGGAACTGAACTGAACTGGACCGGACTGGACTCGACTCGACTCGGAACTTCGGAACCTGGTGGGCCTCTGTATACCTCGGATCTTGCTCTCTCAGCTAGGCTCTGGTCGGGATACTTCGCACTTCTCACCGCCTCGTCTGGGTGTTGATCGCAGCCTCAGTCACCCCCGCTTGGCCGGAGGGAGATACAGGAAATCCTGCGGGTACGCGTTTTTGTCCGTCCAGCTGTGGCAGGAGACCGGGCCTGCAACGCACCTCCGGCGCGTGAGATGAGAAAGTGTCCCTGTTCGGGCGCCAATTTATGTGGTAAATATTTAAATTACCTGTACTATTTTTTATGCGGTAAAGTCTAGTAAGAATAACTCAGTCAAAATAAGAGGCAGAATCCGTGGTATTAGAGGTTCTGAAAAGGACTTTATTCCTTACAAAGGAATTATGGTTCGAACCAGGCAATCATATTCCATCACCACGAAGGTTCAGGAAGGGATAGGCAATACATTATTGACAAGTAATGATATATATATATGAAAAGCATTACATTAAGACAGATGCAGGAGGCGTAACAGCTGATAATACAGATAAGAATACACATACGTAATGAAAATAGGCGTAATAATAGGCGTATACTAGAAACGTCATTTAAAATGATGTCACAAGTGGGTGGATCCATAAGAGAATCCTGCAGTGTCAGCAGAAATATTTGGCAGAGATGCGCGCGCAGCCGCATGACGTGTGATTGACGTGCAACTAGAGGGTGAAGGGGAATTGACATTTAGCTCTACATGTGGAGACAGAAGTCTGGGGGGTCAGGTCAACCTAATCCCAAATCGTATCTAATATCTTTGTTTAAGGAACTGTTTTATCCAAAAGGAAAGGTCTCTCGGACGGAATCTATTCTATACTGACTGTTAGTGTATGTACAAGCGTCTATGTGTCTACATGAGATGTGAGGGGGCAGGAATCTTCCATGGTAACAGGGGCTATGAATTACTTGCATAAAGACAGCGAGGCCGGGCCCTTTGCTCGGTAGCTGGAAGGATGTGTACCTAAACTACTAGACAGGAATGCATTGGATGAGGAGCGGAGCAGATAACTTGAAGGCTGAATACAGTTTTTGGCAGGCAACAGACCGCGTCAGGCACCGTTAGCCGCGCAGGGAGTAGGACAAAGTTCATGGATACGGATGCAGGTCCAGGCTAGAGCATTTCAGAGGCAGAAGCAGGAAAAGGCTTGATGGCAGAATTCAGGGCCTACTCGCCTGAACTGTAAAACGTGAAAAGTGGACCATATAAAGTCGGTGGCCAATCATACTTAGGAATGGAATATTCGACCCATTCATGGCGGATCTGAAAGAGGACATATTGACGTTGGACGCACATGTATTTGCGTCTTCATAGCTGGAACTGGAGGGAACATACATGTACTTGTAACATGTACATGGAGCCGTTGGGGTCTAAGATAGGGGACATAACTGATCATAAAATTCATATTTCCTCATATCCAATATCAACTAAAGAATCAAAACCCAGGGGGTAATAAACATTTACCAACAAGAAGGCTGAATACCTTCCTCCTATCACATTGAAAAGGGCTACTTTAAACAGATCAAAAGTTTTGAGCGATGAACAAACACCTGAGGATTCCAGTTTATGCTACTACTGAGTAAAATAGCTATATCTCTACTGCTGTGATCTTTTACAGAGGGGTTTGCTACGCATGAAAATACCAAATATAGGACATCAACGCCCGTTGCATCTTATCAGGAGTACAGCCTATCTCGACATGTTTAGGGATCAAAGTGCATGCACTATGGCATAGTTAGCATGATCCCAGGGCGCATAGACGAAAAAACAGGAGCATCAGTCCAGAAACAAAGAGGTGGGTCATTCAAAAATAGACATTTTCCTACATCTGTGATTTGTTTTCACAAACGGTCCCTAATTTGGTTTCATATTTGAAACTTGCATGTCAATTTGCAGTCTTTAGGAGTAGCTATATCTAGCCTGAATCATCCCTGGATAACCTGACAGTGCCATTGGTAGCCCTGGTCTCAGGGGTCTTGACGGCAATGGCTGTTTCAGAAAGGGTATTGTTTACTTTCTGCAATTTCCAAGTTTTGTGGTTTCTATTCTACCACAGCAGAAAATTAGGTTAGCTAAAGGCAAGCCAACGGTATCTATTCCATGATGTTATGAGGAGTGGTTGGGGGGCAAAGGGTGTGTGATGTCATTTCCGCAACTATGATATTTCGACGAATAAACAGTCATGATTTTGACGTAAAGTCCCTAAGGTTCAACTCTATCTTATGTAGGCCCTGACTCCGTCTTAGTTCATGGAAGTTGCCATCTTCCTTAACTTAGACAATGGACACTGTCATATTCTCTGATTTATGCAGAATCATTGCCATGTCTGCCTTTTAACGCGGATGTTGCCAGACCATATATTTCTAAGAACTGTAATATTGTCAAGCTCTTCGATTAACGACATAGATAGCACAACTTACTGCAACATTTGTCTGGGTCAAATGCCT
The DNA here is from genome assembly GCF_964204655.1 of Triturus cristatus. Taxonomy (NCBI): domain Eukaryota; kingdom Metazoa; phylum Chordata; class Amphibia; order Caudata; family Salamandridae; genus Triturus; species Triturus cristatus. Next base: position 854,075,217 of record NC_140585.1, on the reverse strand, counting down.
CACCATATTAAAGTTTAATAAGAACATATACAACCAAATAAACAAAACAATATAGTATGAATTGACATTCTTCTACCTTATATGTTCAGAGGAAACGTCTGGGATACATACTTAATGCACATGATCTATGACAGACATTCCTAAACTTATGTCAGCAATTCCAATTTCTGATATGATTTAGGATATAAGGACTGCTACTTGATCACTTGTTAGGAGGATTCCTTTGCGGTCTTTCGCCTAGATTATCGCCTTTGATTCTGTCAGATGTTAACACTTCTGCCAGCACACTTCACACTTCGCAGATGGTACATCTTGCCTGAAGACTGAAGCTGATAAAGCGAAGTACCGAAGAAAGATTGACAGACTGCCTCCGCAGTTGGTGTTCGCCCTTCGCCGTGAACACAGTCTTAACGCCTCCACTGAAAAAGACAGCTTTTGCTGTCAACAAGGTATGCAGCGCATCTTTTCTCCATGAGAAACTCTAGACTGCAAGCTGCTCTGCCTTTCATGTTCTCATATTATAGGACATAGAAATAGGTATTCAGATGTTAGGATCTAGCTAACATGTTAATGACATTCTAACAATACTGGACATTTTCATTTTATTCTTGTTATTGATAATGTGTCTTGTTGCTGTTTTTATAATATTCTGTATAGTTGTTTTAGATGTATCGAGAAACAGATTGTTCCTGTAGTAAAAAATACCTGTTCCTAAAAGGGTTCATTCTTCTTAGTGCAGTGTGTGTGATACTGTGAATAATGGAATGAGGTTTGTTGCAGTTCAGATACAAGAAGTGGATTGGGCCCGGTCAAGGACTTAGAAGAGATTCTCGTGAAATATTTCTAAGAAGGTAAAGTTCAGTGGAGCAAGAGTGAAGGTGGTGTCCGAGGAGGGAACGTCATCTTCAGGGAGCCCCTGAGTTAAAAACTTCAAACGGGACGAGGCAGGAGGCTGTAGCCGATGTCAGTTCTAGGATGTTGGATACCCCTTTTGGCCAAGAACTGCTGAATAGGAATTGTGGGTGTACAGAAGAATGTAGTGAGAGCAGCCGTGAAGTTAGGCCAACCGGTGATGCACCTTGGGTGGATGGACAAGCAGTTTGGTTCCGTTCTTGCCTCATTCCCAGAGCAGTCTTTAGCCAAAACATTTCTAAGTCCCAAGTGTTGGATTTTGGCTATCTGGTCACCTTTAACACCACAACCAAAGGTCCAGGAATGGTGGGATAATACTTGGGGGTTCAGGACTCACTCTGGGTCCAGGAGTGGGTTTAAGATGGTGGGAACATTTTATATATCTGTGGCTCTGAACAGAAGGCCAGCAAACTAGGCCTTCGAGTCACTCTGGTAGCCCTGGTTTCAGGTGAATATGCAGGGCTCAAACCACTGAGGAATCAAGGCTGGCTCCAGGAAGCAAAGCAGTCCTTTTAGGTGGAGCAAAGAAGTCTTGTGGAGTACACAGCAGGCCTTGGTGGCAGGCAGTCCTCTGACATTCCTTCCACTGGTCCGGAAAGTGAAATGAAAAGTTGGTCTGAGGGCCCTATTTTTTATACCTGATGCCTTCTTTGAAGTTGGAAAACATTTCTAGAGGTTTCTCTTTGAAGTGATTAGAATTTCCTGACTCCCCTGCTATGGCTCCAAACTGACTGCAGAGACAATGTGGCGGTGACAAGCCCTTTGTGTGAAGGCATAGCACAGTCTCTTCAGATGCCTGTGGGACTGTGCCCAGCTCCACCCCCATCCTGCCAGCAGACGACCAATTCAGGCACACCTAATCCCATTATCGTGTGACAGTTTGAGGGGAATTCACAAAGTCTGTAAGTTGCACCCATGTGACATAGGGGAGGCTGCAGGCACCAAATGGCTAAGAGCAGTTTTCTAAAAGTGACATTTTCAAAATTGAAATTTAAAATGTGACTTTAACAGGATTTTCAATTACAATTTCATAGATACCAAACATGAAATGCTTATCTGTGCCCAATCAAAAATGTGTTATCCTATGCCTATGGTACAGGTAAGCCTCATAGTAGTGAACATTAATGCAGGTGTTTTTCCACTACAATGGCATGTAAAACTTAAAATTACATGTCCAACCTTTTAATTACAATGTACCTTGCCTTATGTGCTACGTAGGGCCTATTGTACAAGTGAATTATATTCAATAAAAGGGAAGTTTAAGACTTGGCAATGAGGTTATATTGCCTAGTCGAATTGGCAGTTTAAAACTGCATTCAAGCTGTGGTGGCAGACCTGGGGCATGATTTGAGGGGCTACTTATCTGGGTGGCACAATAGGTGCTGCAGGCCCACAAGGAGCATTTATTTACAGGCCCTCAGTATATGGCATACCATTCTACAAGGGACTACAAGAGACTTAAAAGTAAATTAAATAGACCAAACAGGCTAGCAGTGGTAAAGTGCACAGAGTCCTAAGACCAAAAAAATAATTCAGCAGAAAAGTTGAGGGTAAAGGCAAAATATTTGGGGGTGACCCTGCAGAGAAGGCTAGGTCTAATATGTAGTATTACTTGTCTGCATAAGTTGGTGTGTAATGTGAGGCACTGCATACACATCTACCGGGTTTCTGAACTGACAAGCCTTTCTTTACAGGTTGAGAACCTGATTTTGTGTTGATGTACTCTGCTCCTAACTGCATAGGAGTGGATGCACTGATCAAGGTGAACTGCTGCCGGACGGGTTTTTCACCTAGTTTGAATTGAATGGCGATTTAAATGTGTTTGCTGTATTTTGTTTTGTTTAGTAAATTTGTTTTCTTATTGCTTACATTTTAGGGTTTGTGTTTGAATCGTTTTATTAATTTACTGATTTCCCTTCCTATATAGGGTAAGTAGACAAGGGTTTATTTAGTTTATTTGGTTTAAAGAGGTTTTGCGAGTTTTTTCCTGTTCATAAAAAAGTTGTGCTTGATTGGTTTGCCAGCTAGAGAGCTACACTAGAATTGGTGAAACATCACCACAACGCTGTGGATTCAGTGGTTAGTTTCTGACAAAGCCAAGCTGTGATAGGTTGACCTTTGACAGAGCTGCACTGTGATTGGTTGTTTATTGTGATTCTGAAATTATTTTAAGTGAAAATAATAGGGAATGTATTGAAAAAGTCTAAAGTTTCTGTTGTACTTGCTGTGGAAGGTCAGATGATACCTGGAGAAGCGTAGTCTGCTTATGATATGATGACAGACATTGGGTTTCACACTTGTTAAATGGATTTCTGAAAGGCATGATTATACTGCTTCTAAAATAGATTCACAGTTCCTTTTAGAGGGTACCCTTGATACTAAAAAGTTACATTTCCTTAAACAAACTATTTATGACATGAAGCCGATGCTCAGACCCACACAGTTTGAGGTATTAAATAAATGGGATCAAATGGCAACAGAAAAAGAGAGAAAGAAAGAATATAAAAAAGCAGGTGAAGGGTTCTTTTTGACAGTGGCTTGAGTCCAAGTAGTATCGTCAAGAGAAATATTGGAGGGACGATATGATGAAAGGTGTAAGAGCCTATCCTGCCATAGTTAAAGAAACAAGTGATAGAGACAAGACAAAAAAGGGAGAGAACCAAACAAATGATTCTGATGAGGAGGATAATTTTGAAAGCTTCATAATTCTAGCACTCCCTTTTACACAGCAAAAATATCTGGGACAACTGGTACTAGTTCAGGAACTGATACTGTTGCTGAGGAAGATAGTTATACAAATTCCTTCTACTTAGGGGCCGATTCTGACCCTGGACTTTTATTTTACATACAAATCGGATCCGTATTTTTTTCCATACAAATCGTACAAGTCCCTTCCAACCCATGTAGTACGATTCGTACGGGAAAAATACATACAGATCGGCCCGATCCTTACAAATCGGATCAGGAAAAGCTGTACGACACGGACTTGTAAAAAAGACCATACAATTTGTAAAAAGGCTGTACAACCCGTCAAGTACGATTCGTACCGGGTTGTCAGCATGCGATTTGTATGGAAATTGGCCTGTATACGGGAAACGACTCGTACCGGGCTACGAAGCGAACCCCTATACGCCTCGTACCCTGGTATGACTCATTCTGGGGGTACGACTCGTACCGGGGTACGGGTTGTATAGGGGTATGAGGCGTACAGGGGTCCCCCACATGCGAGGCGTGTGTATGGAGCGTACCCCAACATTGCGCATGTACGCACCGTACATACGCGATTTTGGGGTCCGCACCGTACATGCACTCTTTTGGGGTACGGTGCGTACACAAGCGACTTTCCGTGTCATCAGTACGCCCCGCACATACGCACGTACCCCTGTATTCATGGGGTGTACGACACATACATGGGGGGTCCGTCTCGTACTGTTTTCGGGGCGTACAATGTTTTCCCGGCACTTTTTGGCTCCTGTAAAAAAAGAGCCGTACGGAGTGCCGTTTGTACGAATCGTACTTGACGGGTTGTAAGCTGCTGCCGAGAATACATGCGAACGTCGCGTACAGGGCAATCCGAATCGGAATCGCTTGTATATACGAGTTGTATGGTCTTTTTTACAATTTGTATGGAGAGCGTCTATTTGTACGGATCGTACTTCCTAGGTTGTAGGGGAATCCTTACAAGTACGAGTCCATACTACGATTTGTACAGCGTTTTTCCAGGATCGGAATCGGCCCCTTAGTGTACCAACTGAGACGGTGGTGACAGCATTGCCTAGTATAAGTGGAGATACACATCCTATAAGCTGCAGCTATAAGGACGGTGGTAGTAAAAGAGCCTCCTAGAGAAATTAGTGTGGCAATTTTTCAAATTGAATTTGGTGAAATGTTACAGGAAAGTATTGATTTGAACAGTCTGTTGACTTACAATGCTTACGAAGTAAGATATTTGGTTAAAGAAGTAGCCAGATGTGCAAATGAAGCACATAATAAACTAGAAGAGTTAGCTGATCAATACAAGGTGAAAAATGCTAAACGAAACAACAAGATGGATTTGACACACAATGAAATTAGAGAGATGAGTTTACTCACTAGGAGCCCAGGTTGGAGATGTAATTGAGGAAAGAAGTGAATGGAGTGATTTAAAGGAACATTGAGAAAAATGGAAGAAAGGGACAGCAAATAAAAAGAAAATTAAAGGGACTGGTGGTAGGGGGAGATGTGTAGGAAGTGATTTGGAAGCTGGTACAGGAACAGTTTTGAAGTTTCCTTGAAGATAATTCCATGGAGGGAATTTGGTATATGTTCATGGTCAAGAGCTGATTGTAATGCATTTTCTACTAATTTTCTGAAATTGAGTGAGGAACTAGGAAAGTGGTATGAAGAGGTACACAGAATGACTAATATTTCCTAGAGGTTATGGACTGATTTAAATTTGCTGTTTGAGATTGTAGTTCCAAGTGACCTAAGGACAGAGTGTAAGGCTGTGGTTGATCGGTCAACTGAAAAACCAGCTAGGGTACCTCCTAATAAGGCTCCAGGTGGGGGGGGAGTCTAAGAAATACCAGAAGGCGATGAAGAATTTGAAAAAACAAGTGCCAGAAAAGTACAAATTGGTAAGAAATGTTGATTACTTCCCAGAAGCCAAAGGAATCAGTACATGCCTGTTAGGAGAGGCATATGCCAATTTTCAAGAAATACAGCTGAGTAAATGTGCCAGAGAAAGATGGTGTCAGTGACTTCATGTCTATTTTTGTCATATGTCTGAGGCCAAGGGTAGTAACCATATACAACAGAGTGAATTGTGTGTTTGAGATCTTGAAGTTGAGGAAGTGTAGTAGAAAAGTACTTAAGGAGAAGTTGTGGATTGCCTAGATATAGCAGTTTAAGAAAGGATCACTGAACCAAACAAGTTTGAATCTAAATTTCATTCAGCTTAGAATGAATGGGGTGAACCAAATGCAAAGAGTGCATGAACAATGATGGTATGAATGTGAATATTGAAATGACGAAGAGAAACATTGCTTGTCACTTTTGTGGGAAAATCAGGTATTGGAAGAGGGCGTATTGTCAAAATCCAAACATGATTAAAGGGGAAGTTGTTCCATAAATGCAGAAAAATATGATGGTCCCAAATATGGCAAATTCTGAGCAGGGTGTATAGAATTAGAAATCATTTTAAATGTTGATGCTTTCAGCCCAAGTTATGTGGCACAACATGATAAATAAAATGCCCTATAAAGCAGAGTACAATAAGAATCTATTGAGTCTTAATTAGGAAGTGGCAGGGAGTAGTTCACAATGACAGGGCCTTAAGGGAAAGGAGGACTGCCCACTTTGAGCAGTCCTAGAGGTAGACCAAGGAAGCCCGTATGTTGTCAAAAAAGTCAATGGCCATCCCATTTAATTTTTGATTGATACAGGGGCTACCTGTTCTATAGCTCATTCTGTGGATGTCCCAAACCTACCGCTCTTGGGAAGAGAAGTCCAAGATGTAGGTATCAGTAATTATGAAACTGTTAATCAGATTATAGCAGATGTTCTAGTTATAATTAGCAAAATAGAGAACAAGCACCAGTTAACGTTTTGTGATTCAAGGCTTAGGAACTTATTGGGAAGGGACTTGCTTTGCAAAATAAATTGTGTGCTCTAGTGCACACTGGATGGTGTTGCGATTGAGACACAGATGAAGACTCAATGTTAATATGCTCAATAGATTCAAAAGATCAGTTATTCATAGTTTTAATAAAAGAAGATCTGCCTCTGGATTTAAAACATAGTTTCAAAATGAGGTATGAGATTTTGCTAGAAAAGAGAGATTTATTTGATTGATTGAAAGAAAAAAACTGTTAAAATAAAAATAAAGCCAGATGGATAATTTCCCTGAGCTAAATAATGCTGACAATGGTTGAGCATTGAATCCTCCGGGAGGTAATTAGCATTCGTGGTAACTCTGCTGTAATGGGAATTAAAAATCCATATGGTAAATGGCAAATTGTACAGGATCTCTAAAAGATTCACAAGATTGTTCCATGTTGTCCAATAATATCGAATACAGCAGTGATTTTCTTCCAAATTCCATCAGAAGCAGAATGGTATACAGTCATCAACTTATGTCAAAAGTTTTTCTCTGTTCTCTTTCATAAGGAAGGCCAATGTTTGTGTATGTTCTCGCGTGGTAAAGAATCCCACAAGACAAAAGTCTTTCATTTTTTTAGCCAACTTCTGATGAAAGATCTAGAGAGTTTGAGGTGACCATGCAATTCCATTTTAGTGCACTATTTTGATGACTTACCGGTTACATGCACAGCACATGAGGACTGTAAACTTAATACAATATGCCTTGTTAAATCATCTCACTGAAAATGGACATAACACCTCCCTAACTAACATGCAGTATTGTAAAAAAGAAGCAACCCATCCCAGGCACCACACAGAACAAGGTGTGAGGAAAGTCTGCAGTTCTGAAAATGAACCTGCCTACCACCTAGATGGAGGTTTGGATGTTTCTTGGAATTGTTGGTTCTGTCGTCAGTCCAAACTTTTCCTTGATTGCAAAACCTTTAATAAGATTGATATGCAGTGACACACAAGATCCCGTACCATTTGATACAAAATGCACTGATGCATTTGAATAATTGAAATAGAACTTGTGTCAAGTCCCCTTTATCAGAATACCTGAATACAGACTAATGTTTTTTCTGTTTAACCATGAGAGAAGTGGATGTGCACGTTCGATCCATACACAGAAGCATGGTGGTCCAATGTGTCCAGTGGCTTACTTGCCAGCTGTTTTGATCTAGTAGCTGTAAATCTTTCAGGATGTCTGAAATTGGTTGCAGCTGTTTGCATTGTCATTGAACAAAGTAAAGGAATAGCTATGTGCCATACTTCAGCTGTATATGTCCCCTACTCATAAGAAATACTTTGGACAGAATGAGGACACAGCATATAACAAACAGCAGGCTAACTCGTTATGAACAACTTATACTTGCAGCAGAGAATATTTCTAATAAGAGGTATAATTCATTAAATCCAGCAACACTGCTTCCTATTCCAGACAGGAGATGTGAGATTGATGAGATTGATGAAGAACCTGACCAAAATTGCATTGCGGTTACTGAGTTATATACAAAACCAAGACCAGACATTAAAGAGACACCTTTGAAATTGGCTGATCTGACATTGTCAGTTGATGGATCTTGTTTGAGAGATCAACATGCAGCATTGAGAGCGGCCTATGCAGAATGTTCAATTTCTGAGACTTTGGAAGCATCTTCTTTGCCAAATGTAACAACAGAAGTAACAAAATTGGCTGCAGAGACAAGAGTTTGCAACTTGTCAGAGAATCTGTATGTGATCATTTATACAGACATCCAGTATAGCTTTGGGGTTGTGCATGATGCCAGTCAACTGTGGCCACAAAGGGGTTTTATGACAACCCCAGGAGCTCCTATAAAGATTAGTGTTTACAAATTGGTTTGAAAGTAACACAATGCTGTGTTCAAGTGTATTGCCCCTCAGGCTGGTAAAAACGTGGCCACACTTAGAAATAGGTTTGCAGACCAGATGGCAAAATAATGATGAATCAAGAAAAAGTACAGAAAAAAGATGCAAACATATAAATAGTTTCTTTATGAATTTAATCCAAACGTCTTTGAGTGACAGATCTCTTGGAGGAAGTCCCAGATGAAGAGAAAAAGAAATGGCAAAAAGTGGGTTACATGAGAAATTATCAATATGTCTATCTATATGCTGAGAGTAAATGTGTCTTTCCAGATTCAATGTTACATTACTTGTTTAAATATTTGCATGCTAGGACACATGCAGCACCTACTGTGAATAGTCCAAAAGAACTAGGAGAATACCCGATTCAGAAATGTTGCTGAGGAAGTTAGTAGAAGGTGCATGGTGTGCCACTTAAAAAATAAGGGTGAGAGGACTGTAATAATCATGAATCGTATTGGCAAATGGGAGGGCCCATTTAAAAAACTTTAATCAGACTTTGTGGAGATGCTAAACTGAAATGGTATGAAGTACATCTTAGTAGTTGTCAGCTGCTTGTTTTCTAAATGGGTCGAGGGCTATCTCATCCAGAGATCAGATAGCTTTGCAGTTGCCAAATTGTTGTTGAGGGAGTTGATACAAAGATTTGGACTTCCTATTGAGACAGATTTTGCAAATATTCTGCACAGCGCTTGAGATCAACCATAGGTTCCGTTGTAGTTCTTGTACAAAATCTTCAAATGGGAATCTCAAGTATAAAGTATAAAATGGTGAAAAATTGTGCTTCAATTGGTTTGAAATGACCAGATGCACTTCCTTTTGTTTTGATTAGCATGAGGAATACTCCTGATAGAAAGTGGGTGTGTTGTCCTATAAGATTATCAAGGGAATTACAATGAGACTTGCATATGTTCCTTCAGCTACTTCAGTATAAATAAAATCTGTGGTGCATTGCAACCACTCGATGCAGGTTGTGCTAAAGAAAATAATCGGCAGCGACATCCTTGCCGGTATTAATATGGGAGCTTTGCCTCTGTGAAGAGCAGAGCCCCTTCCGGCGTGTACCGTATTGCCGTCCCTGTTATTTTCTTCAACACAACCTGCATCGAGTGGATGCAATGCACCACGGAATTTATTTATTCATGGCCGAAAAAACTTGCACTATTACTAAATCCTCGTTAACTGGACTCCTCATTCAATCAATCAATCAGTACATTTGTAAAGCGCGCTACTCACCCGGAAGGGTCTCAAGGCGCTGGGGGGGAGGGGTCCGTTACTGCTCGAATAGCCAGGTCTTGAGTTGCTTTCTGAAGGAGCGATGGTCCTGGGTCGTTCGAAGGCAGAAGGGGAGGGAGTTCCATGTCTTGGCGGCCTGGTAGGAGAAGGATCTTCCTCCGGCGGTGGTTCTGTGAATGCGTGGTACGGTGGCGAGGGCGAGGCTGGTCGATCGTAGCTGGCGGGTGGGAGTGTTGAAGGTCAGGCGGTTGTTGAGATACTTGGGGCCCAGGTCATGGAGGGCCTTGTGTGCGTGGGTGAGGAGTCTGAACGTGATCCTCTTACTGACGGGGAGCCAGTGCAGGTCTCTCAGGTGGCCGGAGATGTGGTTGTGTCGGGGGATGTCCAGGACGAGTCGTGCGGAGGCGTTCTGTATGCGCTGGAGTCTTTTCTGTAGTTTGGCTGTGGTTCCGGCGTAGAGGGTGTTTCCGTAGTCCAGTCGGCTGGTGACGAGTGCCTGGCTGACCGTCTTTCTGGTTTCGGTGGGGATCCAGCGGAAGATCTTACGGAGCATGCGCAGGGTGTTAAAGCATGATGAAGAGATGGCGTTGACTTGTCTGGTCATCGAGAGGGAGGAGTCCCGGATGAAGCCCAGGTTGCGTGCGTGGTCCGTTGGCTTGGGAGTGGTGCCCAGGGCAGGGGCCCACCAGGAGTCGTCCCAGGCGGAGGGGGCTGATCCCAGGATGAGGACTTCCGTCTTGTCTGAGTTCAGTTACAAGCGGCTGTTCTTCATCCATTCAGCGACGTCTTTCATCCCTTCGTGTAGGCTGGCTCTGGCGGTGGCGGGGTCGTTGGTGAGGGAGAGGATCAGCTGGGTGTCGTCGGCGTAGGAGATGATGTTGAGGTTGTGTTGGCATGCGATGGCTGCGAGAGGGCTCATGTAGACGTTGAAGAGGGTCGGGCTGAGTGATGATCCTTGAGGTACGCCGCAGATGACTTCAGTGGCCTCGGATCTGAACGGGGGGAGGCGGACTCTCTGGGTTCTGCCGGCGAGGAACGAGATGATCCACTCCAGTGCCTTCTCTCGGATGCCGATGTTGCTGAGGCGCTGTACTAGGGTGCAGTGGCAGACAGTGTCGAACGCCACGGAGAGGTCCAGGAGGATGAGGGCCGCTGTTTCCCCGTTGTCGAGCAGGGCTCTGATGTCATCGGTGGCTGCGATCAGGGCGGTCTCGGTGCTGTGGTTGGCTCGGAAACCGGATTGCGAGGGATCTAGGGAGCCGTTCGTCTCGAGGAAGGTGGCGAGCTGTCTGTTGACTGTCTTCTCGATGATTTTGGCAGGAAAAGGGAGGAGCGAGATGGGGCGGAAGTTCTTGAGGTCGGTGGGGTCCGCTGTTGGTTTCTTCAGTAGGGCGCTGAGCTCAGCGTGCCTCCAGCTCTCCGGGAAGGTGGCGGTGGTGAAGGAGACGTTGATGATGTCCCGGAGTTGGGGTGCGATGATGGAGTCGGCTTTGTGGAATACGTGGTGGGGGTAGGGGTCGGTTGGTGATCCGGAGTGGATGGTGTTCATCGTGCGGGTGGTGTCTTTGGTGCTGACCGGGGTCCAGTTGCAGATGGTGGTGGTGGGGGAACACATCCAGGATACATTTACTGTGAATAGGAGGGCTCATTTCTGGACACAAGATATGTGCAGTCTTAACTGTGTGTCTAACATTGGACCCTATTGAATCCCATTCAGGACGGAAATACAACCGGATTTAAGGATCTTCACGCTTTGAGTATAGTCCTGCAGAAGTCACTGTGAACACCCGTAAGCGCGATGAAACAATAAACTGAAGCGCATGTTCCAGCAAAGACCCAAGCTTTTGTCACACTGTGCCCCTGAAGTACCCCTTTTCTGTTTTGAAACGTCCTCTACAGTGATCTATAATAATAACTGTGAGAGCAAACATTCACTATTGAAGCTATCTATGGTGCTTGTGTGTCATTTTGAGATATACCTAATTGAATTGAGAAGCCACTGGAGTACACTTCTGATGTAACTTGAGTTCTATTTGTACCAAGTTTATAGATTTTGATTTAATAAATACCTTTTGAAGGAAATTAGTCTAGTACCATTGATTTCTATACCGAGTTCCCAAGGAGTGCAGAGCTCAATAGTTTGAGGACCACTAGATTACAGCAACCATTTGGAGAGTGATGACACAATGCTCAAAACCCAAGCAGAGGTCATTGCATAAAGTAAGTTTATAGAATGCCCTTTCTGGTGATCATCAGAGATGCAGGGCTGAATGAAGTGAACAGTTTTTTACTCTATACTGGATGCCCTTTTAAAGTGAAATGTGATGCAAGTGATGATATTTCAAGCTAGTAAAAATCACAGTATTTGGTGAGGTTGTGAGATACTTATGGGTATTGACCATGGAGCTGATATTAATTGGTCATTCAGTTTAACTATCTAAAAAAGATTCTTTTGATTGGAAAAAATTGGATCTTTAAACTACCACAATATAGTACCACAACTTAACTAACAATAAATTGAGTGGGTTGGTCCAATACAAACTAAATACCTTGCTAAGTTGTTTCCTCACATGACCTCTTGGATATCTATTTAGCTTTTATGATACTAACTGGAAAATTGATGTACTTGAGGACATCATGAGAGACAAAGAAAGAAACATCTCTCCACCTATTACTTGAATATAGGGAATTCTAAGGTACTGTCATATTTATTCAGTCCTTCACATGATAACTTACACCTGTGTGTAAGTTACATGTGTAAATTTACTCTTACAGTTTTGAGCAACTTTACTGTTGTTGGCTATTAACCATTTACTATTGTAAAGTTACTCAAGAGTGTACACTTACATCTCTCAACCCCCGATCATGGTGTAAAGGCAAATTTACAAATTAAAGGAGCAGCACTATATATCCAACACCACACATTGCCAACCACAGACACTGCAAGACCCTTCCATAGAAGCTGGGGCTTAAAACAGAATCCTTTAGAAAATAATGTTATATTAAATGAATTGCAAATATATATATATATACAATTTATACAGAGCAAAACAAATATTTTATGATAAAGTGTTTTAAAAACCTTTCTAATTTGCAAAAAGTATCTTTAATTTACAAAGATAATTACATTATTTTAAATAAATTATATACATAGTTTTTTGTAATTTGCAATGCATTATATAGAACCTTTAATTTAGGTGGGATTTGTAAATTTTTGTTTTATTATTTTAATTCAATATATTTGAACGTATTGAATATTTAATTCCTAATTAAGTTATTACTGCCACAACAATATTTTTAGGAGTGGAGATCTCCCTATGATAAAGTATATGAAAAAGTATTTTTTTATAAATCTATAAAAAAATAAGTAAAATATTTTTATGTTAAATATTAATGTAAATGAAGTTTAAAAGAATAGTAAATGCAGAACAAAATAAAAAATGCTACAGCACTATTAACTTCATTTTGATTTAGAATGTACTACTCTACTACGGGTCTTTATTCGGTAAGTAAAATCACGATAAAAGAATACTGGTCAATACAATAATATCAATTTGTCATGATGGATAAAAAACAAACAATGAGATTGCTAATTAAAACAGAGAACATTTAAAACAATTATTGAGGTCTTATTTTCCTGGACTCCCAGACAGCTTGTAAAAAAGATAAAACAATAAAGGTCACATGCTCCATAGGGAGCATCTGAAGGTACAACAGAGCGGGCCTGACTTGTTAAAAAATGCTTCCTCTGCCAGCTGAAGTAAAAAGCAATACATTATAAAATGGAGCATATCCTGCGGAGACACATTGTCTCAGCTGCGGGGTGCCCTTGCCTCGGGCTGAGCCCACCCACATGGGGAAGCCAAGAAATGTTGCAATTGATTAAACCTATACCTAACCAGTAAAAACCTGTCATGGTGTGAGTGAACCGAGCCCAGGTACCGCTCCATCCCCTGTACAGTTTACTCAGGGTCCGAGCATGAGGCAGATACTGGCACGATAGTATTTAACTTAACCTTTATGTCCTACCCAGAATGACTATGCTGTATTGACCGTCCATATAAAATGTATATTACATATTTCTATGTAACTAGATATATGCACATGTTTCATGGAAATGTTTGATAAAATATGAAAATGCTAAATAAAGTTAAAAATAAAAAATAAAAAAGCATGTGGCCCCTAACTGATGGCTTCTGAGGTTCTAAACCTTCTCTCTATTACAATGGAGCGTTCCAAAAACAACCTTTGGACTCTCCCCAACTAGTGGGCAGAGAGTGAAATATGATTCATGAAAATATCGGGCCTACCTATAGAAGAAAAGGCTGCCTTAGCATGAACAAACCAGGGCATACTACTTACCCGATCCAGAGACAGACAGTCCTCAAGGATCAACCGGCTTAGCTTCAGCTCCGCCCAACTCCAGATCTTAATCCAGCACAGGAGTGGGCTTAAGGAGATTAGGTCCTAGACATAAACAAGCCCTAACTCCGCATGCACAGAAAATGCCGGGGTAGACTGGGGGACCTGTACCAACTTGTGCAAAAATGTATTCTCTATAGTTTGGTTCCGAACCACCTTAACATGCACCCAGACCTCACTACCATAGCATAGTTGTGCAATGCACGTGGCCTGATAGATTTTTAGAAGATCCCTTGTTGCCCTGGACCCCAGCCTATGTGCAAAACTGAAAACCGCCCCTAGAGTTATTGCGGACTAAGCTCTTTTAGCCTCAACCAGGGGTTTCCAACAATTGTTGCCTTCAAATAAAACTCCCATATAAGGGAAGGCCTTAACTTTGCACAAGGTAAAATTTGATACCTTGAAAGTCTTACTACGTGTAGATTTGAGGCCCACTACCATTACGTAGGACTTCGAGAGATTAACCGACAGGTCCAGGAGTCCCATGAAAGACACATACTTGGCCAGCAACAAGTCCAACCCCTGTGCTGTCCAAGCCATCAGCACCACGTTGTCCGTGTATCGAAAAACAGGGAGAAATCTGTCTCCAATTCTAGGACAGTCGACTGACACTGATAAAAGCACAGACTCTAGCACATTCACGTACAACGTGAACAAAAACGGTGCAAGTTTGCACCCCTGGCAAACCCCACAGGTCATTGAGAATGATCGGGTGCACACTGCACCTTGAGAAAAATGCATCAAAGCTGAGGTCGATGAGTGAAGATCAGCTAATGATGCTACAATACTGGAATAAACCCTTATCTCACTGAGCAAAGCCCAGAGTTTTGTTTGATTCACCCTGTCAAATGCAGACGTCAAGTCCATAAATACGAGATGTAAAGATTCAGACCGAGCCACCGTTTATTTGTTAATAATTAAATGGAGGTTCAGACATTGGTCTGAAGTTGACCTACCCGCCCTGAAGCCTCTCAAAATATTAATTTCTTCTTCCTAATCAAACAACCAATTCAAAACGCCCTCCCCAAGACCTTGACCGTAGCGTCCAGTAAGGACTTAAAGTGTAATTCTTTTGAATATGCAAAATTAAAATTATTTTTCTGAAGTTTCAGTTAAAAAATGATTTCTAATTTATATGACACAGAGAAGTAGTGCACTAGCATTCGCCTTCAGGACCCTAGCAAAAAAATTGAAGGGCCCATCATATAAACTTTTGCTCGCAGTGATGTCAGCCAAAATGCTCCCCCCAATAACGTATGCCAGCATGGCTTTACATGGTAAGGATTCTGATCTTTTAAATAAATTATTGGCTTCAATATTCAAAAGGTCTTCCAAATACACCAG
Source organism: Triturus cristatus (assembly GCF_964204655.1). Classification (NCBI taxonomy): domain Eukaryota; kingdom Metazoa; phylum Chordata; class Amphibia; order Caudata; family Salamandridae; genus Triturus; species Triturus cristatus. The sequence goes on along the minus strand of NC_140585.1, from coordinate 854,059,797 downwards.
TCAGCCTCCTCAGCCCGGGTACAACTTGAATTCGGCCTCTTAAATGAAACGGTAGGGAGAATGTATACCACAATAAAGTTATGGCATCAGCTGAAACAGAACATGGCTAACTCTCAACTCAACACGGCTCTCTGGTCAGAAATGGAATAGGATGAAAAATGTCCATGTAATCAATACCTTTATAACGTCTTAAAAATCACTTGCACAGCTGAGCTGTGGAACAAGAACTTGTCCTTTCTGTCCTTCCAGCAAGTGATAAATAAATCAGCAAAATTTCATTCTCTACTACTCGACAAAAACATGTTCAGCTCGAAGTCACATGCTTGGATGGTGATAAACGGCTACAAAACACTGGCCCCGGCACCCAACTAAACATTTCATTTTCGATCCACTGAAAAAGACAACTGATGGCCTTTGCGCTTGGGAAACTAGCGACAATTGCGGACCAGCCATCCTGGATATATAACAGGCCCAAAACATGCTGACTCTGCGGAAGCTATAAAGAGGACTTTATTCACATAATTTGTATATGTTCCAAATTACACGTAGCACGAGTTTCAATGCTAAGGAAAGCCTTGAATCTTAGAGAAATAAGGACATGTAGAGCGGCAATAATAACAGAGCTAGATCCTGCAGACCCTCGAATCAACTGCAAATTGATAACATTTTTGGACTCTTACAAACAGGTCTTGAAAACTGAAATCTCATTGTCAAAGCAGACTGAGAAAACCACGAACCTTCGAAACTTCATTATATAGATCTTGTGAGTTTTAAAATCTGCTAACAGAAACAAAAGGCGCAGGAATTGAATAAGTATTACGAATGATAGAACATAGAAATTTTGTTCCATAGATCTTGCAAGTTTTAAAATCTGTTAATAGAAACAAAAGGCACAGGAGTTGAATTAGTATTTATAAATTATAGAAACTTTTTTTCTTTTTAATTTAATAATAATCTTCAGTATAGGTGTTGTATCTACATTTCTTGCTGCTTAGCCAGTATGCATGGGTATGTGAATGGAATGATGGAATGCATAGTGATTTTATGGAATGTTGGTGTGCCTGGCTGACTGGGAGGTATGACAGTTGGAGAGAGTGGGCTGAGCAGCAGAGATGCAGTTCCTGGTGGGACCATATATCTACCTGATCTAACTCATCTACTATGTAACTACCATCCTGTAATCAACTAATAAACATCAACTTGGATCTACCACCTCGATATCATCTTTGATTGCAACATTGGCGACGATCTGGATAAAAAAAAACCCTACGTGCACTGTTTCCTGCATACCTGAAGTGAAGATTTTGAATTTACAAGCAAAAGACTAATTCTACAAAAATTTGAAGGAAATTACACTTGAAAAAGAGGAGAAGAACACCCAACTTTGTCCCACCAGTGTCCTCCATCAACCGGACAGCCTACTTTGGGTGATCACTCCTCAAGGAAATTCATTTAAGCAGTTTAAAATTACTAATTGACATTTGCTGGAGAGACACAGCATTAACAACGAGAAGCCTGTCAGCTAATGCCTTTAAGAAGAGATGTATGCTGCTGCCACGAACGAATGAAACTCTAAGAAATTGTTCAAGAATATCAAAGGAGCACTCCTGCCAGAAACAAGTAATTCAGCATAATTAGCTCAGCTGATGCCATCCAGCGTTCTGAAGAAGCGTTCTGTTCTTTAGAAAATCGGCAATAAGAACTAACCTATGCCTAGTACTCTTGCAGTCATCATATTTAACCGTGAGTAAATTGCTGGTTGCCTGTGCGCGTGTCCTCACTCACCGTTTGCCAGCTGAGCGATCCTTCTTCGACGCTGTCATCCTCACACTGATGACGTCGTCGAATCTCCATGTGTTACAGCGGAGAACCAATGCGTCATCGGCATCCAGCGTGTTTCTGTGTTCTTCAATTTCTGACTCCTGAAGGATTTTGAGGACGTCACTGCGCAAGGTCACGCAACGTTAAGCAGCCATTTTGTTGTTGTGTTCCCATGGTTACGGGAACACAACGGAGTGCAAATAAACAGTGATATGAGGATTTCCGCATAGTGAAGGTGTTCTCTGCCGAACTGGTGTTCCCCATGAGATCAGAATATCACAATTTCGGCAGCCTATACTACTTACAACTATTGAAATTTTTATTGAGTGTGATGAACATGTTTGCATACCGGTACTACATTTGAGCACAGAGACCGGTCATAATTTCTAGAATCAACACGGAAACAGGGACAAGCACTAACAAGTTCGAGTTAAGGCTTTTAATACTTTCGCAAGAGTGCCATCTTGTGGTTGTTTTTTGTATCTCTTTTGTCAACACTTTTGTAGTTGAAGGCTATACTTGATCATTAATTTATAGTAATATTAAATCTACTGCTGTTTTGTTTCATATCTATGCTAAAAAAAAAAACCTGAAGTTTTCACAGCGTATTTCAAGAAAAATGACTGCAGTATAAAAGATCTTTATTTTTTTTATTGAACGTTACTTAGTGAGTTACAGTTAATAAGTTTCTCAATGATATATTGGCTTATTACAGTTATTCTCTTTTTAATTATCTGCTGTTTAGCCAAGTTTTAAGAATAACGTGCCTCTAAGTTGTTTTGCCTGATATTGTGTTTCCCTATATTGAGTGTATCATCAATAATACTACACTTAAAGGTACAATTGACATAGTTCCTTCATGGTTATGTACCTAACTTGTAGCCTGATATTTATTTATTTATACATGCGCAATGGGCAGTGTTCCCTATGTCTGAAGTTTGATGCGCAATGGGCAGTGTTCCCTATATTTTAAGTTTTGATGCGCAATGGGCAGTGTTCCCTATATTTGAAGTTTTGATGCGCAATGGGCAGTGTTCCCTATATTTGAAGTTTTGATGCGCAATGGGCAGTGTTCCCTATATTTGAAGTTTTGATGCGCAATGGGCAGTGTTCCCTATATTTGAAGTTTTGATGCGCAATGGGCAGTGTTCCCTATATCTGAAGTTTGATGCGCAATGGGCAGTGTTCCCTATATTTGAAGGTTTGATGCGCAATGGGCAGTGTTCCCTATATTTGAAGGTTTGATCCGCAATGGGCAGTGTTCCCTATATTTGAAGTTTTGATGCGCAATGGGCAGTGTTCCCTATATTTGAAGGTTTGATGCGCAATGGGCAGTGTTCCCGATACTTAAATTATAATTGAAATTGTTGAAATATTGAACTGTTCAATGCACTATGACAATTTATTATTGAATGCTTGAATTGTCAAAATGTTGAGTGCTTATTGGACATGTTATTATTTAATTTAATTTAATATGGTGGTTTTGTCATATTCTCATTTTCAGGGTGAAATTTTCTTTCCATGCGAATTTCTTTCTTTTCCTCAATTCTTTGTGTCATATTTTTCCATTCTTACCTTTTCTAATTTTCTGTATTCTTCTTGAGGTTATTTTTTCCAAGGAAAGGGGATGGGTGCTGTGTAAAATTGTTATATTCTCTTTTGCACTCAATTCTTCTCTATATATATCTTCACTCACTTCGCATTCTCACTATCTTTAATTCTTTTCTATATATATCTTCACTCACTTAGCATTCTCACTATCTTTTGTCATTATACATAATTTCTTCAATTATGATGTATATTTTGAATGTAATGTTTTAACGAGCTTTCTGCATATTGAGGCTACTCTCATTTAGGCTTGTTTATATTAGTTTTGTTTTTGATTTCGTAAAGGAAGAGGATGTGTTGTATCTACATTTCTTGCTGCTTAGCCAGTATGCATGGGTATGTGAATGGAATGATGGAATGCATGATGATTGTATGGAATGTTGGTGTGCCTGGCTGACTGGGAGGTATGACAGTTGGAGAGAGTGGGCTGAGCAGCAGAGATGCAGTTCCTGATGGGACCATATATCTACCTGATCTAACTCATCTACTATGTAACTACCATCCTGTAATCAACTAATAAACATCAACTTGGATCTATCACCTCGATATCATCTTTGATTGCAACAATAGGCTACAAATTTTATTGAAGCAACACAATTATCAATTTAGGAATGTATTGTTAATAATGTTAACAACAATTTGGAAAAAATGTAAAACCCACAAAGTTTTAAACTTTGTAGAGATTTTATTATGGCTTTTATGAGAAATATTGTTAAAGTTTTAACTAACTAAACAATAAACATTTACTTACTTACGATTTCAAAATACAGTAAAACAATACATATTTTATTATGAATTACAAATTAATAGTGATGTATATAATTAATTTAAAGGAATTCAATGATATCTTCATAAAAAATACCGTTATTTTTATTAAAAGGTTAAAATATTTAAAAACAAAATAAAGTTTTATTTTTGAAATTTTCAATACTAATTTTATTTAGTTGACATTTTAAGATGCTTATATCATTTAATTTAGCATTATTCCCTATGGAGTTTTATTCTAATTCCCTGCCTTCCTTATGTTTTATGGGAGAATGTTGCAATACCAGTGGTTGGCCATGTGTGGTGCTGGACTTACTCCAGATCAGAGCTGGGGTACATTTGCAAGTGTTTGGGTCCTTTTGGCCAGAAGTAACTTTAGAAATGAAGTTAAAGTATAACTGTGGGCTTACTCTTCTGTGGGGAGGTGCATGGCCCTCTTTACACCCCTCACAATCCTTCCATGAACCCATCCATCCTCCTTCCTCAAATCCTCTCATTTAAAAGTATTTCCTCTTTTCCAGCCACTCCCCATGGTCCCTCCTATATTTATTATTAAGCAGTAAACTTGTATGTGTGGAGACAGGTGGAAGTAAAGATTTACACTGGTAGGTTTGTGAATTACTTTTTGCAATAGGTAGAACTACTGTAGAACTGCTTTACTTACCACAAATGCAGTTTGTGAATAGAGTATTTTATGTGCAGGATGCACTTTCATGATTATCAGATCCTATTTCGAACGCAATTTGTGTTATTAAAGTAAGTTGGGGGCATATTAACAAGGGCTTTATCTCCGCTTTTTTGGCTTTAAAAGCCAAAGAATAGAAGATAAAAATATCGCCTTATCAACAACAGGGTCCTAACATGCAAAATCGCATGTTAGCACCCTTTTTCACTACGCTTTCCTTTGCATCTCTAATGAGATGCAAAGTGGGCGTACCAGAGCAAAATAATAGGAGAAATGTCTGTAAGCGACATTTCTCCTGTTATCAAGCTTCACGCTAACCCTGTTAGAGACAAAAAAAGCAGCGCTAACCACGATTAACGCTGCTTTTTTACGTCTGCTAATTTTCAGATTTAGCCATGTAATCCAATGGAAGGTGGATTACATGGCTAAATCCACCATGGGCTATCAACAAGGATATCCCTATCCTTGTAGTTTTATCACTGCATTACCAGCGATAACCTCCCAAAATGCCGCTATCGCTGGATTTTTTATCACCTAGGCAGTTAGTGTTGTTAATAACGCGATAACCAGGCGATATTATCCAGCGATAGCGGGCGTTAAAAAAATTTACGCTAGGCGCCCTTAGCGTTAATTTTCCCTGTTCCTTGTTAATATGCCCCCAGATTCTTTGAGAAATGTAAACAATAAATTAATCATTGTTAACCCCTTCAGTGCCCGCCCCTTTCCCCGCCCTGTGCCGGCCGTTACATTAGCGGGCGGGGTCTATGACGAGCTGGACTCGTCATGGGCACAGCGCAACCGCGGCCCATGACGAGTCCAGCTCGTCATGGGCACTGAAGAGGTTAAAACATATATTTTGTGTGCTACTTGTTTGGATGTCTCCGTTTACATATTATGTCTAACCGGGAAATAGATCTACTTTTAAAGTTAATAGGGGCATATCAACAAGGGCTTTATCTCTGCTTTTTTGGCTTTAAAAGCCAAAAAAGCAGAGATAAAACTAGCGCCCTCAACAACAGGGTGCTAACATGCAAATTCGCATGTTAGCACCCTTTTACTCTACGCTTCCCCTTGCATCTCTAATGAGATGCAAAGGGGGCGTTCCAGAGTAAAATAATAGGAGAAATGTCGCTAAGCGACATTTCTCCTATTATCAAGAATATCGCTAACCCTGTTAGAGACAAAAAAAGCAGCGCTAACCACGGTTAACGCTGCTTTTTTACGTCTGGTATTTTTCTGACTTAGCCATGATATCCTATGGAAGAAGGATATCATGGCTAAGTTTGTCTGTCCCTATCAACAAGCTAATGTGAAATTATCGCTGGGTTTCCAGCGATAATCTCACGTTAGCCACTTAGCAGCAGGATTTTTATCGCTATTGAGATAAGCGTTGCTAATAGCACGCTATCTCAGCGATAAAAATCGGCGCTAGCCGGCGATAGTTATCCGAGCGCTAAGTGCGCTTAGAGATAATTATCGCCGGTTGTTGTTGATATGCCCCTATAGAAAGTAAGCCAAAGCTATAGATTGCGATCTAGAAGCCGGGGACTGCTAGGGTGCATGCGGTCGTATTATTAAGCTCATATATTACCCATGCGGATCACACTGGCAAGAATTATAAATTAAAGATGCGCGTGCAAGTGCACAGCACATTATTGCTGTAGTTGGGATGCGTTTAAGATAGCTCGTCCTTTAAAATCAAAGCCTGTGGCCGCAGCAAGCGGCCCTGCGCCTTCAATAATTGCTGACGTCACGTGACTGCATCACATCTTTGAAACCCTGCCGGACACGTCGGGAGCCGTGTCGCCAGGAATCTGGTTTTTGATGTAAATGAGTCCCATACAGCTCCTCCAGATGAAGTCGCTGCTGCGCGCACATCACTCCTCTGCACGACGCCTCTCGCTTCCATTTAGCTCCTGTTATTTAATGGGCACTTAAAATGAAGCATGCCAGTAAGATACAGCACCTCGCTGAATTAAAAAAAACGGATAGATTTGTGTCTGGAAATGAAAGCTGGTTTTACTGGATCCCAGAGGGAGCCCTGCTGAACGCGAGACAATAATTCTTAAGTGAAGGCAGGTTTAACAGAGACATAAAGCGAGCTGTTAAACATACTGTACAGCGGGGAAATCAATACTTTGCCTTTCGAGTTCAATGAAGGTTGGGATTTGATATTTTTGTTCACCGCCGAAGTTCTTGTTAAACAAGGGAGGACCCCCTGAGTTCAGCTGTTTAGTTAAACCCCTTATTTTAATAGCTCTGTAAAGAACACAATGGAAAAGGATCTTTCCCATCAAATGATGTATGCACATTTGTACAGTTTCAGTATAGTTGTATTAAATGTAACCAATAACCAAACTTGCCAAAAATAATGCTGTTGCCTATGTTATGCTACACAACACTATGTTATGTTATTCAATGGCATGCAGTGGAATGTATATTGATATTGAATTGTTTTATGATGCGCATGAAATTAAATAATGACAAGCTTTTTTATGGTACATGTTGCATACTCCTTATAAACTCAGTGGTGGCTGGTAGGGAACGGTGGCTGGGGGCGGCGGATGGTGTGGTGGGGTTAGGGAAAAAAGAAAAGAAAAAAGAAAACATACCTGCTAGTCGCCATCGCCAGCCGCCGCCTCTCTTCCGAGCAGGAACCAGGAAGCACCCAGGCTCCCAGACTCCCCTGCCCAATCATGACGTTGCCTTACAGCAGCATTGTGATTGGTCTGAGCGGCGTGGTCCAGCGCTCAGAGAGGAACTGGGAGGTTGTGCATGTTCTCCACCCAGGCTGTGCAATACAGCCAGTGCATAACATGCTAAGTGCGCATGACAGTTTGGCCGGCACAAGACGGCCTGCCACACCGGCATGCGCACTTAAGGTGCAGCAATCACTCCTCCTCCCTCGACATCACGGGAGCCCAGCCCCACCCCGCCCTAACCTAACCTGACTGCAACTGCAAAACTAAAAATAAAATGATAAGAACGTTTTCTTTGGACTGCTTTAAAGAAGTGGGGCAACACTCTTCCGCCTTAGGGGAGGAGCCGCAGCTGTACTAACTGCATCTTCTCTAGACAACTTATTTGCCAGCTCAAATAAAGAGGATTGTAGGGCTTGGGTGAAAGGACATTTTTCAAAGCTCTTGTGAAGAGGGAAGTGAAGAGTAGGTTCTGATGTGAGAGGGTAGTGGTTTAAGAAGTTTGGTACTGTTGAAAGAATTCGGTTTTTGGTTGAGGGAGTACGAATACTCTCTTTTTTTTTTTTTGAAGAGCATTAAAACAGAGATTCAAAAACATACACGAGGAGGCAGTTTACAGTTCTTAAATACATGATAAATGCCACTAAAAATATCAATCACTGATTTGCCCCTAAAATTTCATAATAGGCCGACACATTATCGCATAATACAATACCAAAATTTGTCAGTAATAGATAATACCATAAATCATAGATTCTAGATCTCCATTAACATACACCCTAGTTTAGCTCTTGTCCCACTTCCCACCAGATCAAAGCCACTTAATAATAACACTCACTTTTCCGAATTATAGCTCAAAAATTAATTCTAAGTACCCAGTTGGCCACAGGAGTCCAAACTATAGCTCTCCACTTTCTCGCCCTTCTGCCCATACATTGAGATAGATTGTCCTCCAGATGATGCATAGAGAGCAGCCTAGCAAACCATTGATTATAACTGGGGGTTCCAGTATCAGCCAAGCTGCAACAATACAAATACAAGCATCTGCTACAGGTAAAAAAATTAGATATAGTTGCCCCTTATTATTTGCAAATTGTCCGTCTATTCCAAACAGCATCAACTGAGGTGTGATCGAAATCTGTGTGTTTAAAGTAGACTCTAGAAATCTACTAAATTCTTTCTTGAGAGCTCCTAGCTTTGCACAGTTGTAAAACAAATGCACTATGTCTGCTTCATCTTCTACACATCTCAGGCAGTTGGAACCGGGTCTTTTCCCTCAGCTATTCAGCTTAGCGGATGTATATTATAGATTACATAGTTTTATAGTGCTTGCTCACCAACCCTGCTGATAGTAGAATATCCTGACCTAGTTCCAATGATTTCTGGAAATCTATGCCACTAGGGCTAACCGTTAATCTCCTGGCCCTGTTCTCTGTTGGCAGTTTCCAATCATATTGGGTGAGATCAGTTAATACATATTAAATTAACCTGACCTTCCACTTCCCAGAGCAGCTCAGCATTTCAAGAAGCAGGAACTGCTTCAATGAAAATTTGCTCTTCTCCATTGTTGAAAAAAACTAGAGTTTTGGTCAGCTCAATGTCTGCTGCAGCCCCTCATATGAACAAATGCAATCCGAGTTCAATATATCACCTAGTCTTAAAACTCCAGCTTGCTCCCAAACTATATAGATTTTGTCCTGGAAAACGGTTGAAAAGAAGGGTGATCACCTAAGGGAGTATAATATTTATACCGGGCCATGCCCAGTTTCCTCTTTAATTGTATCCAGATTTTGCATGCGCACACGGGTTTGCGAACCTTTTGTGCATGCAAAATCCCTGTGGGCCAAGTACTAACACTATTTTGCGAGTCGCAAAAAATTGCAACTCGCAAAATAGTGTTTAGCGACTCGTAATTAAGAAGGGGTGTTCCAAGGGCATCCCTTCCTAACTGCGACTCGCAGCCCTATGTATGAATGTTTTGCGACCGCAATTGGGGTCGCCAAAAACTTGCAATTTACTGCCCTCTTCAAGAAAGTGGTAATGCAGTCGCAAATGGGAAGGGGCCCCCAGGGGACCACTACCTGCCCTTAAAAAATGAGGGCTGCCTCATTTTCTTTAAGGAAAACGGGCTGCATTAAAAAAAAAACTGTTTTATTAAAAAGCAGTCCCAGACATGAAAGTCTGCTGAGCCCAGCAGGCCACCATACCTGGGAGGGCCTGCCATTCTCAATGGGGTAGCAAATTGCGAGTGCCTCATGAATATTGATGAGGCATGCAATTTGCAACCCCATTGAGAATCGCTAATAGTGTCTCTGACACTGTTGTCCATGTCATTTTGCGACTCACAAATTGCGAGTCGCAAAATGACATGGTCGTACATCTGGCCCTAAGAGTCTTGAATGTTACTTTTTTTAAATAGCTTGGTTCTATGATTCTCAAAAAGAAGCCTCTGACTTCAGTTCCCGACATTAGGGGCCTATTATCATAGCGGGCGGACGGCCACCGCTAGACCGGCGGTGGCGAGCCGCTCGCCAAAACACCCTGCCAGTGGCGGAAAGATCGTCCGCCACTTTTCCACCGGCAGGCAATCGTCACGATTGCCTGACGGCCAGAAAAGGCCCATAATATGGTGGCGGTGCAAGACCCAGCCATGGAAAGACATGTGGAGTTTACTTTGGGTGCCCGTTGCAGGCCCCCGGGGGGGTGGGGGGCTGCACTTGGGGGGTATCCATGGTACGCCCCTACATTGGCATTCACAAGGTAGCAGGTACCGTGCAGTGCCTGTCACGTTGTGCATGCCAATGCACAACATGCATTTTCAACATTGTGGCGGGTGCTGCTTACAGCACCGCCCGCCACAATGTTGAATATGCTGGATGCGACTGCCAGGGTGGCGGTCGCATCCTAATGGGCACAGCGGGACTGCCGCACCTCTGGCGGTCAGTCCCGTTTACCGTTACGGTGACGGGCGGACATCATAATAGATGGAAGTCCCTCCCACCCCACATCCCTGCTGTGCCAACCAGTATTAAGAACACCCATGTGCTGTAGCATTGCTGCCCACTAATCATATCTCAAATTTGGAATGGCCCACATCTCTATCACATGGGAGCCCTAGATTTTTTAGGACCCTTCTCACCCTTTTGTATTCCCATATAAAGTTATTGTAAAAGGCGTCCAACCTTTTGAACCATTTATGCTCAATTCCTGGAGGACTTGCCCTAAATATATATAAGACTGTAAGCAGTATCAACATTTTAATAACATTACAGCGTCCTACTAGTGTTAAGTGCTGGTTGTTTTCATCAGCAAAGGGGGATGTTTAACAATATTATATCTCCTAATTTGGCCATGACAGTCACTCTCAAATAGAGAGCCCTGTCTACTTTTTGATTGTCTACCAAATGGATTTCTTCATTACAGACTATATGGGTCTTGCCTTTTTTCAGATAATAGCTCAATATTTTACCAAATATTTCAGCCTCTCTTGCTACCTCGGTTATAGTACTATCAGGTTCTGAGGTCAAAAGAGCGAATTTGTCAGCATATGCCAACATCTTAGTATTGTAGTCATTCACAGTCAGAGCCAAAATTAGTTATTTCACTCAAACCTCCGTAGCAGAGGATTGATATAAAATGCAAATAGGAAGGGTGAGCAGAGGCACCCCTGCTTTGTCCCCCTAGTAATTGTTAATTAAATCAGATTCGCTCCTCATTATTTACAATCTAACAATTGGATTCCGATATGGCATCCAAATAGCTGGAAATAAAGCCAGGACCCAGCCCCTACCTCTCAAGACACTCCCAGAGATAGCTCCATGCAACCCAGTTAAAAGCTTTCTTTGCATCAAGCAGGATCAAGGCCATTGGGATCCCCAAAAATCTCAGCCACATCAAATATCTGGATTATCCTCTTGATGTCGTCCGCGGTGTCACGTCCTGAGATAAACCCATGCTGATAGAAAGAGATCAGTTTGGCAAAGACCTTGCCCGGGCACATTGTGAGTGTGTTAGAATAGATCTTTACATAGTTATTAATCTGCAAAATTGATCTGTATGAACTGAGATTCAGTGGAGACTTCCCTTTTTTCAAGGTTACTACTATGTTAGTGGCTGTCCACGAAGCTGGGGCTGAGAATCTCCACTGGGCTTTGAGAAAAGTATTGACCACATTCCTCACAATTACTGAATAAAATACTCAATTAAATTCCAGTGGCATCCTGTCTGATCCTACAGCCTTTACCAGAAGCCAGAGAATCAAGAGCCAATTTCACTTCTTCCGATGTGAAAGGAGCCAGGGCTACCAATCACCTCCATCTAACACCACTTTATTGGCTAATCAAGATATCATTTGATATTGCTCAGAATAGACTGATCCTCCTGATTTAGTGTTTGATAATATTCCTTCAATACCCTGACAATAGCTTCCGGGGTGTTGACCTGGTGCCCATCCCTATCCATGACAGCACTAATGCCTTTACGCACCTCCTTCTGCCGTGTGCGGAATACCAGGATCTTACCTGCACTTTTGCTATATTCGTAGCTCTCGGCGTCCGGGTTTGATACCCCTGAGCTATTTTCCTAGCATACTACTATTGATTCTAGCTTAACCATTGCTATAGTCTGGGGGAGCTTGTGATCTTCTTGTGTTTCAACAATCCCCTCAACATGGAGAGCTTCCAGTTTCACCAACTCCTAATATAGTTCTTTAACCTTAATTGCCTGTGTCCTTTGGTTATGTAGGCTGAAGCTGAGTGTTTCTCCATGAATACCTGCTTTTAAGAAGTTACATACCATGCCCACAGCTGTGCTTTCTCTATTTCTATCTAGGAATTCCCTCAGCCTCTTCATACATTCAATATACTAAGGATTAATGAGTAGCTCCCTATCAGCCCCTCTCAAGCAACAACCATAATCCCTATCAGGGTAAACCACAATAAGTTACTAAATAAAACTGTGCTTAACCCTCTGGTAGCTTGGCGCAAAAGCACTCAGGCTTAACTTAGAAGTAATGTGTGAAGTATTTTACACATGAGCAATTATAAACAGAAAAAACAACAAGAAAATTCCCACACTAATTTATAAAAATAGAGTAAAATTTCATAAATGATTTGACATCAATATGACGAAAATACAATCAGCAGAACCATAGCAAAGAAATGTTTAAGTTTTTGGTTAAAAAACTAGCACCTAAAAGATCAAAGCACCAGCTCGGATATCTAATCATGCAAGACTGGGGCAAAGTCAAAAGTTAAAGCCGACCGCGATGGAAAGCAGTTTTGATACACGAGGTAGATTGGGTCCGGTTTCTGCTTACTTTTGGAATCAGAAGAATTTTTGAAGAAAAATGTCTGAGAAGGTAAAGTTCAGAGGGGCAAGGCAGATGACTATTTCCGATGAGGAGACGTAGTTTCTGGGGAGCCGCTCAACAAAGTCAAGGTGAAGATATGTACATGTGGACTTAGTCTCTTTTGTGTAAGTTGAAAATTTCCGCTGAGACAAAGGTGCAAGTTGTAGTTGACAAGGGATCCACGAGGCTGGATACCCCTGCTGTGAGGAGCAGCTGAACATGATTTGCTTCTGTGGAAAAGAACGTAGTGGGAGCTGCTGCTAATTCAGGCTCACAGGCGATGCACCTTGGGCGGATCAGTGAGCAGGTATGTCCTGATCTTCTCTACATTCAAAGGTTACTTTTTGACTGAACATTTTGAAAACTTCCTATATTTGAATTTAGGCTGTTTGACTACCAGTAGTACAGTTTCTAATGGTCCAGGACAGGATGTGCACCAGGGTAAGAATCACTTCAGGCAGGTTCCATGTGCATGGTTCAGGTTGTTTGTCCCAGTAGCTCAGACCCGGATGCTAGCCAACTAGCCCTTGGATTCTCTCTGGTTGCCCTAGGTTCAAGCAGTAAGGTAGTCTTCCAACAGCAGGGCAGTCCTCTGAGGGTTCAAGACAGGCTTCTAGCAGCAGGGCAGTCCTTTGAAGTACAAAGCAGGCCTCAAACAAAAGGGCAGTCCCCTGAAATGCAGGGCAGGTCCAGGAGTGAACTGAAGAAAGTGTCTAAGTGTCCTATTTTGATATCTGATGTCAGCTTCGAAGTGGAAGAAACTGCTGAAATTTTACCCTCGCAGATGGTTCGGGAATTTCCTTCCTCTCTGCTTCTGCTCCAAGGGGCTTGTGGTGACAAAAGACTGTTGCGTAGTTCTTTGTGAGTGTGCTGAGGCAGACCTTTGAAATTTAAGTGTGCCAGGGAAGTGCTCCACCCCACACATCCTGAATGTATGGCCCATCATGCCAGCACCTATCCCCATTGTCTCTGTTGTGACAGAAAAGTCCTCTACTTGGTAAAAGATGTGTAGCAAAGCCCTGAGTGCTTAGCTGTACTGTGTCTGGATGCCCAATGTGGATTTTTGTTGGCATCGGCAAACATGGACCATGCATGTACACCATGACATAGGACTGTCTCACATATTACGGTCTTGTTGGAACAGGAGGGGCATCCAAAGTGCTATCGTCATAGTGGTGGAAGGCTACTGCTTTCACCAGGAGCTAAGCAGCACAAGTGTGGTGGTGGCAGCATTTTGTGTAGTGATCAGTAGGAGTGAAAAGGTAAATGTATAGTTAGTGCATGTACTGAGTGTATGTATACCTGCAAGAAGTACATTACATGAGAAATGTAGTGCTGTGCAAGGAATGAGTAGTGAGAAGCATGTGCTGGGTGTATGTGTGCTTGTGAGAAGTACAATACATGAAGGGTGAAGTGGTGTGTAGTGCGTGCATTTTGATTGTGTGTGCTGGCAGTTTGTGTTTGCAAATAGCACACCCTGGTACAATACAGAAAGGCTACAGTACTAAACAATGTGCACAGAATAAATGTGTGTGCTGAATGTATGTGTGTTTGTGGTATCGCAATACATGGAGGCTATAGTGCTGGAAAGTAGATGTGATGTGTAGGTACATTGAGTGCAAGTGTGCCTGCAATGGTACATTACGTGGAGGGCCCTGAGTTCTATCTTGGAAAGCCAAGGCCTGCCTAGTGAAGACATGAGGACTAGAGGAATTCCCCCAGACAGATTTGTATATTGCTGCTTTGATATGAACTGGGTGGGATACACCGGAGGAAGGGAGAGAGACTGCCCCTCTACACTTCAAAATTCAGTGATGGACGACAAGAAAGGGCCCAGGACACATCTCAGGCAGTAGATAGGGCTGATTAGGGAATCATGAAGAGAAGGACTGGGACTATTGATGCACATATAACTGTGGTTGACATCCTGGTGTGAACTCTAGTCACTCCTGTGGCCTGTGTTATGGGCCTACCAACCTTGGAATCTTTCTTGCTGTGACAGACAGTCTTTCACGAGGAAAAAAGAGTACACTTCAAAAGAAGCGGAGACTCAACATGAAACTTCCATAGTTCAAAGACTCAGACCATAAATCAAATTTGGTGCCTGGAAATGCACTATAAGAAGGGGTGGTTGAGACCCCACAATTTGTCATCTGCCAAACAGAAAGACATGCTGTGTGAGAAGGTGAAGTTCTGCAAGACATCAGCCTGTGGCCAGGACTGGTGCCAAGGTCTCATAGTCTCCCTGTTGGGTGCGTAGAGAGCACTCAGGGAAACCAAGACCACATGCCATGGAGCCTGGAGCACCAGCGGCTGCCTGCCTGTTTGCCAAGACTAGTGTGCCCTGTGAGGAAGAGGAGAGCTCTGAAGAGCCAGAGCCATACCACAACGCTGCAGTGAACCTGTATTCCATCGATGGCCACTGGTTAAGTGATTCTGTAACAGGTGCGCCAAATAATTGTGAGGAGGGACCACTGCGGTGTGGGTGATTGCACCAGAGGATTCTGCACTGGAGTAAATTCCGCTGCAACCCCATTCGTCACATGTGTGTATCGCTTTTCTGAGTATCACTTTTATGAGAGCACAGAGCTTTTTCTCACTACACACCCACTGCGCCGTCTCAAATGTTTAAAATATTTGTGAATTTGGAATGGATTAAAATTACCATTTGGCAATGATATAATAAATGTGATATTTATTAGCTGAGCGACCATTGTTCTGTTCTACATTATCTTACCCAAGGTCCCTGACGACACTGTGGTTCCCTTATAACCTACAATTACTTTCTAAACGTGGCGTTTTCAGAATTCTGCCTTAATATCTGACTTAGCCATTAAAGAGGATTTTAAATTACAATTCTTTAAAACCAAACATGGTATTTCTACCTGTTCCTGAACAAAAGTTATCACTTATTAAATGTAATAAGATAACCCAATAGCCTCAGAGTAGTGATAAACAAATTTAAGAACTTAAAAACACATGTCCAAATTTTTAAATACACTGCAACCTGCCCTATGGGCTGTCAAGAGCCTACATTAGGGATGACTTATATATAAGGGAGTTTTAGGCCTGAAAAGGTTCATTTTCTCAGGCCGAAATTGCCAGTTTAATACTGAAGACAGGCTGCAAAGGCAGGCCTAGGATGTGTTTTGAAGAGCTAGTTTAGTGGGTGGCACAAGAAGTGCTGCAGGCCCTATTGTAGCATTGAATTTACAGGCCCTGGGTATATGTATTACCATTCGACTCAGGATGTATAAGTAAATTAAATGTGAAGTTAGATGTACGACAATTTTAACATGTTATGGGCAGACAGCCCAAACACTTTAGCAATGGGGCTTGGGGATGACCCTGCAGAGAGGGTCTGGTCCAACATGGGCTTTATATAAGAAACAAAAGGGATCCGCCCTTATATAGATATATAACCGAGTTCTCCCAGACTTAGTGTGTCTCATACAATGGTGGAAAGCACACAGCTTTGTTTAAACACCCCTCACACACCAAAAGGGCCATTGGTGTCATGCCCCAACATCGGCTTTGGCCCAGCTATTTTTAGGTGAGGTAAGCTTAAAAGTCATCTACGTAGTTCAATGAGACATTCATGACTGCAACAGTGGCATGAAAGGAGGTAGAGATGTATGTGTAGAGCTGTCTACACAAGAAGCATGCTCTCTTCATTACAGTTCTAACCTGCTTTACTTCACCCCAGCATTCTTATAATATAAAAAGGGACATGCATCGCCATTCTGTGGAAATGCATTTGTATATGGAACAGAGTGGGTCTACATACCCAAATTATAAAATATGCCGTTTTGTACATGTGATGTTACAGTTAGCAGAGTGTAGGAAGTTGACAGGAGACAATCCTAGAACTGCGAGTGACTGTGAGTAGCTGAGCTCCCCTAAAATTGGGTTGACCTTGAAGCTACCCACACGAGAGGCTGCATTCCAAGACTGAAACACCCTCTTTGGGTCTTTAATGGTCTTCCTTCTGGGCTCAGGTGCATTATGCACGTGTGATGTTGGATGTCAAATGTTAGAAAGAATTTCTTGCATGCAAGAATGCAGACAATATTCAGCAAGGACGTCTAGTGCTTTCATTATTTGTTACGTTCTTTCTGTGCATTCCATTGCTCTTTCCGGGAATGTTGTTTGTGTGAAATGCGTTGAGTGTGAAAATGCTTGAGTTTGGCAAGTTATGTCAGTTAGTGTAGGAGGTTGAGAAGGAAATTAGAACTTAGACTTATAATTTTTTAATTGTTCGATTAGTTGAAATCATGACAATAAAAAGAATAATTTAGCCATTACCCTCCCCCACCTCCCAACCGTACAGTTTAAATAAGTGCAAATTGAACAACAGCCTCGAATAGCTCAATTCATAATTTCTCAGTTTCATCATCTGAACCAATAGCTTCATAATGGCAGCAAGCCAAAACGCCATTTCAGTTTTGCTTGTTTGTGAACTGTCTATAAAATCTACAAACCAATACTGGAGCAAGAACTGCTTTGACATCTTCTTAAGATTGTTCACTGGAAGAATACCCTTTCCAATTGATCAAGAGCTGTAACCTTTGTATTTGGAAATCACTAAAACCTTGCTCTTCATAATCTTGAATGTCATTAGTCAAGATCAGTGAATGCATGGAGAAAGGTATTTGATAAGCCTCAAAAAATATAAAAACTGGATGAAGCTTCCAAGTTGAGAAGTCTGAAGGTGACTAGATTGACTACTTGTTTGACTTTAAAGGGTTCATAATAATGAGTCTTAAATGTATATTTAGGTTAAGCAGGGAGGCAAGGCAGACCATGTCTTCTGGTTTCTATTGAGAAGAAAAAATACAGCAGGAGTCAACATACTGATTTATTTTTTCTATGGGAGTTCAAAGATTTATTTTTGGGGAAAAAATACAATATTTGTAATTTCCCATGAGTTAGGTACCATCCCATTTACACCTATATAATTAATAATTTTGGACATGATGAGAACTAAATTTGCCTTAAATATCCTATAAAATTCCAGAGGTATTTTATCTTCACCTGCTGCCTTCCTAGAAGGGAGAGCATCTATGGCCTTAGATATTTAACCACAGTTATATCTAAATTAAGGGCATATGTCTGTGCCGTTTCATGTCTATTAATAGTTTCACGAAATTTACACTTATCCATATAGTCAGTAAAGTTTCTTTCATCAAACACATTAGGATTGCTATATAGTGTCTGATAAAAGCTCAGGAATTGTTCTAATATCTCTTCAGGCTGTGTATAAAATAACCCTCCGTCATCTCTTATGCCCTTTATTACTCGCTCTGCCCTTTTATCAGAGAGTTGGTGTGCGAACACTTTGCCTACTTGTTCACCAAACTCATATTGCAGAGCTCTATTTTTAATGTAGCTAGCCGCAGTTTTATCTTTTAGGGACCGTCCCAATGCAGCACGTTTTTCAATGCGAAGTAAATATGTTTATGAATATGTAGAGCCTGCCATAAGTTGAATTGTCGTACATCTAATTTCATCTGCATGTGCTTTTTCTAATTGTCTAATTATTTCTCTAGTGGCCTTATTTGCCCGGTTCTTAATACAAATTTGCCTTAAGACATATTGCTGAACCACTCCTCTTATATAAGCTTTAAGTGAATCTCAGATAGAAAAAAGAGAAGCAGAGCCTTCATTGTCCAATATAAAATTATTAATGTTCTGCACATAGCGAGGAAAGGAAAATTGGCGGACCCGTTTATTAGGTGAATTAAACGTAAGTGTCAGCAGTATGGGGTTGTGAGCTGAAACTATCTTGGGGCAGACTTCACACTTGGCTATATTAAGAATAAAATTGTTAACCAGAAACATATCAATTCTTGATTACTGCTGATGTAGTGCACTGTAATAAGTATAACCAGGTACTGAGGAATACAATGAGCGCCATACATCTTTCAGATTATGCAGTCTGGCCACTTCCAAAATAGCAGCCCTAACCTTCCTCATCCGAGCCGAGGCACCTCGATTAGTTGAACCTACATGTGAGTTTATAGTACAATTAAAATCTCCCATAATGATTAAATCCCCATGCCAATCGAGGAGTTCTAAAGTTAACAGCTCAAAAATAGATGAATCATCCAAGCTAGGGTCATAAAGAGCGCAAAGTACAAACTTATGGCCATTTATAAGTAGCTGCTCAATTAGCCACCTGCCTCGGTTATCGTAAGAAGTTCTGAGCAAAGTATAGTCAAGCCGTTTATCGGCTAATATAGCAACACCTCTAATAGAGACCGTCTGCGAGGTACATGTAACTATTTTATAATCCAGTTGTTTTAACAAATGTCTATCTTTTTCAGTTTCAACAAGAGCTACAACATGAGGTTTATAATTCTGAAGTTCTGCCCGTACCATCTGATGTTTGCTCACTGAATTTAAGCCAGCAACAGTCCAGCATAAATACTTTAATTGACCCCATTTTTTTAAGTAAATTAGTCACATAAGGGTCAAAAGTCCATAAGACATATCTCTGCCGAAGGAAGAATGTGGGTCATATCGCCCGATTTTGTTAATAAATGCTGATTCAAAAATATTTGCGAAAATATTGGCAATGCGCCTCGCACCTTTGATGACACAACTAGTTTCTGATCAACAACACAGATTTATACCTGGTAGGGACACAACTGCTCATGTGAACACAGCTTTCATCGCCTTTGATGATGCCTCTAAATTTAATATGGGGATAGGGATGATTATGCTCGATGCGGAAAAGGCATTCGACCGTGTTACTTGGGATTGCCTTTGGGCTACGCTTTCGGTATATAATATTCATGGCCACTTTTATGATTGGTTTAGAGCTTTGTATAAACGCCCAAGAGCCAAACTAATTTACCTACTAATTTGAGGAGTACTCGACAAGGGTGCCCTTTATCACCTTTACTCTTTGCTTTATATATAAAGCCATTTATTAGATCATTGCCTTCTAACCCATCAATCCTGTCAGTCTTATTAGGATCTGAAGAATTGAGAGTAATGGCTTATGCCGACGACATAGCCGTCTTTTCTACGGATCCAGCCAGAGCTACAGAGGCTATTCAAACGGAAGCTAGCACGTTCGGGAGTTTTTCCAGTTATAGATTGAATGTCAATAAGACCCAGACTATTCTTAGATTTCAAGCAGATGGGATGGTAACTGGGATTTGTACTTCAGTAACCTACCTTGGCGTGCAGATCACTGCAGACCTGGGACAAGTCATAAAACTGAATTACGATTTCTTACTTAAATCTATGATTTCTAAAATGAGGGATTGGCATAAATTGCCTATTAGTATTATAGGGCGCAGTAATATCATTAAAATGATTGTTTTGCCCAAATTTCTTTATTTGTTTAGGTCAATACCATTGCAAGTACCGAATTATTTTTTCCAAAAACTTGAGGGGGCTATAAGTAGCTTTATATGGAGCTACAAGCAACCAAGACATGCTATAAAATGCCTAAAACTTCCTTATAGATTTGGAGGGTTTCATTTACCTGATTTTAAATTATACTTTTCGGCCTCCTTTGTAGGTCGTCTTCGTGATCTTCTTGTTCCTAACAGACAACATTGTTGTTATAGTCTTGCTGTTAGTATTATGTTTTTGTATAGGATTAATGATCCAAATTACTTTAAAAGAGTACGTTTTAAGACTCTTAGGGATTTAGTGTACATGTGGCGCGAGATTACAGCCAAGTGCTCTTTGCCTTTGATGCATCTTAGCATGCCATTATGGGGCAATCCTATGCTACCGGAAATCTTTCATGAGATGCAAGCTAAATCCTGGGATAGATATAGTATTAGCTAACTCAGTCATTTATATAATGCTACTGGATTCCGCACGTTTTTAGATCTTCAGACGAACTCTGTCATCCCCAAGAATATGATTTATAAATATCTACATATTAGAGATTGTCTGTGGGGACAGAGAGAGATAAGACAACCTATGGGATCTGATATACTGACCTATTTGCATTCCAGGATGAAACCGACTATTAGTAAGGCTTACCAACTACTATCTCAGTTTTGGGAGAATGATAGCTTAAGGATAGCATCTAAATGGAGTGAGCTATTGGGACAGGATGTCAATCCTGGGGAAATAGAAACATCACTAGAGAGCTTAGATACTGCGGTATGTTCTATTAATGTAAAGTTGCAACATTTTAAAACTGTGTTTATGCTCTATTATACCCCAGAACGAATAGCCAAGTGGATAGCTCCTAATGGCATAAACGTAAATGATAAATGTAAATGCGAAAAGTGTGAACTGGTTGCTGCTGATATTTTACATATGTTTATCACCTGCCCAGGCTTGTCTGCTTTCTGGAAAGAAGTCTTCTGTATAATAACTGACCGTCTAAGGATTAATATACATTTAACGGATAAGAAACTTATGCTTGGCTATAAGTCAGAGGTAGCTCCAGATACAAGATCTTTTATATTAATTATTGTAGCAACAGCAGGACTTTGTATTGCCCGCGCTTGGGTATCTAAAACTGCACCTAGAGCATATGAATGGTGGGCAACATTAAGAGAAATTCTTGAAAGGGATATGGCTATGGTTAAGAGTAGAGGTGTTCGATCTGGTAGGAAGTTCTATCCAATCTGGGGGCCTATGGTATGTTAAATTAATCTAAACCAGATTTGTATATATATATATGCTTCGAATATTAGAGTATTAAGGAATCTTTTTTGTTTATCTCTTACATATGCTTATTCATTTTAACAATGTAGTGTGACCTTTTCTTTGTGGTATATACATGTAGTGTTTGTTATTAATTTTCCTCTTGGATGATTGGCTTTTTATTATGTTTACCCCTTGCGACAATAAAATAAATATTTTTTTTTTAAAAAGGGATTACAAAGATTTATTGGATCTTTTGTATTAACGTTTGTAGATAGTCTACAAATTCTGCTGCTGTTGGTACCAGGAAAGTTTAGTGGGTAAAAGTTGTGAATGATCTAGGAAAAAGATTTGTATTCTCATTTTAGCTCCCATAGGACATTTTGCTGGAAAATAGAACTTTACTCTGAATACATGTTTTTTGTGGTTTAGTATACATCAGTTCAGTAGTTTTTGAGATGTTAGTGTAAAAAAGTGAAATATTAATTGAGATGGAGGGTGGTCCATCACAAGTCATAAAGTCATTAATCTGTTAGGGCCAGTTAAAGGTTTCAGTAAATTTAAACCAAAGGTCAACCCCTGGTAGCTATGGCAGGCTGGCTAATCTTAACAAAAATGTGTAAAGCATTTAGAACTAGCAAAACAGTTACAAATTCAGACACACTACAATTAAAAACCCACTCTAATTTATGAAAAGAGAAAAAAACATAATACACAAAATGATTCCTAAATGACAAAAATCCAATAAGGTGCAATTTCAGGCTGACCATGGTGGAGCCCTGGTCTGATACACCAAGGACCTGATTATGAGTCTAGCAGTCCGAGGATCACCAGGCTTGTGGTCGCGCAGCGGTTCAGCAACCACAGCACCGGCGGTCCGACCGCCCCATAATGACTTGGGTGGTCGGACCGCCATGGGACTGCCGCCGTCACCAGGGAACTGCTGTGGTACCGCCAAGCATTTTACGAGTTTCCTCTCCGCCACGGTTTTCATGGAGGTGGAAAACATTTAAATTTCTTCTAAGTCCCAACTCAAAAACACTCTTTGTAACTTTTTGAGAAGAAGAATCCTCCCCAAGAGGTTTGCCATTGAAACTGTAGCTGCCCTCGTAGAACCGAAGGCCACATTTGTAAAGAGGATTGGTTCCCTTAATGCTCTGGAATTTTGGAGATTTCTCAGTGACAATGTTTTAAGTATCAACATGGAATGGTATTCTCAATCATTTTTTTGAAGGGGCGGGGGCCTTTGATCAGGGTGAATTTAGAATTTAGTCCGACGCCAAGGAACTGCCGGTCAATATTTTTTGTGGCAGGTCCTGCTGGAGCTCTAGAGGAAAACTTTTCAAAAGTTTCAAGACGTTCTTCTGATGTCAAAACAACCCCTTCTAAAGCCCCCAGAACCTCCAGAGAGATGCTTAGAGATTCTCAAGGTATGAGGCAGAGGCTACCAGGAGGATCCAATCCAGGTCCAGTTTCTACTGGTCAGCGGAGCATTTCAAAATAAAGCCTCTTGCAGCTTGTTGTGTCCCGGTAGCCATCTAGGAGACCAGCCAACTGACTCTTAGAGCCCACTTCTTTGTTTTCGAAGGTCTAGCCCTTCAGGACTGCTCACAGGTCTCAAACAGCAGGTGCAGTCCTGCTTCTGTTCCTCAACAGTAAAGTCTTCTGAGGAGATGCCTTGGGGTCCCACATTTATGTCTGGTACCATCTACTGGCTTGGGGTAACTCCTGGCTCTTAACTAGCCATTGGAATAAGAGTCCTCAGGGGAAACCCTATCAACCTTTGCAGCAGGTTCTGTTTGCACTACTGGAAAGAATTCCACAGTGCACCATATTTCCAAAGTCCAAGATGGAGAAACCCTTTCTTCCATGTGTAGAGTCTGACTGTCGCCCAGAAAGGAAATGAGTATCCCCTTCCTTAGCGGCCATTCAAAACTGGTTCTGGAGGCAGCTTCCCTCCCACTGGGTGTGGAGACTGCCTAGCTGGGGGAACAAAGGTTTACCTTCTCCAAGTCTCACCTTACATTTACCCGTGAAAGGGGAGGCTCCTTTACAAGGTAGTTAAGATCCTTGTTCCACCCTAACTGGTCTTACTGCAATGGGGAAGAAAAACATCTCCCCACAACCAGACCATTGTCTCTGCTCTGGGAGCAGTTTTTACACCTCATTATTGTCAAGTTTTGGCTGGGCAGTTGTTGGAGAGCTAATGCAAATTAGACTCTACGAGCTTCAGGCAGGGAAAAGGTAGCTTTCTAAAAGTTACTTTTCCTATTAACTCCAATCTCACAATTGAATTGGGACTTTAATAAGTATTAAAAATAGTGGTTGAACTATTTTTCTAGCTTGTCCCAAACCTGAGACAGCAGAATTAAATTATAATATTGCTTCCCAGTGTTTCTCCATGGGCTAACCAGTGCCTTCTACAGTGAAAACAGCTTTTAATTGCTAGTCACTGCAGGAACCCACTAAACCTATATTTCTACTTCAAATCAAATCAAATCAAATCAAATATTCTTTATTGTTTTAGTTAGTTAAAACCATAACAATATGCTTGTAAAATTAAATATACTTATTTTAAAAGAAACATGTACACGTTTTAAACATCGAATGTCGACAGTGCAATAGTTACGCAATTCACTTAAACATATTGAAAGTAACAATGATATGATAGGATAGGATTGGAGAAATGAGTAGTATGTTTTGTGAGAAGCAGTCTTAGAGGGAACTTTTGGGCTTTACACCTCAGTTAATTGTACTTATTAGATGTTGCTATGATACAATAAAGTTGATGCGGGCCGGAAATGGTCCATTGTGTGAGACATGAACTCTAAAGTGCCATTATGTATCTCCCCTCAGGCCAAAATTTACAGATTTTTCATACAAAGTAAAAAATTTTACTAGGTTACAGTTGAGCTGTGAATCATTTAGATCGAGACATTTTAGTATTGCCAATCCACAGGCGTGAATGCCCCTTATGTTGAAATGTTTTTCCAGTAACAAAAGACGGTATGGTTTTAAGATTGGACAGATGCAAATTAGGTGAATGAAGTCCTGCTTCAGTGCTTCACAAAGGCTGCATGATTTTGGGCCATTGTATAGCCAGCTGGGTTGGTCAGCGTTTGATGGTATTGAGCCAAGATGTAGTGCTAGAAACTTTGTTTTTTAATATGGGGAGTACATCTGACCTAAATACGTTGCCGGTTGCAGTTTGGTGTACCATTGCAAGACCATGTCTTATAATATCATGCACCCTAGGCTTTGGGCTTCACGGTCTACATAGGGGTAGCTTATTAATATTTAAAAGGAAGATTTTTCCACTGTCAAAATGGTTAGTTTGACAGAGTGAGGGTTCAGGTTTAAACTGCCACAGTCAGGCTTCAGTGGTAGGCCTGAAGTCATGTTTGCCTTGTCATACTTGTGGATGGTACAATAAGTGCTGCAGTCCATAGGTGACGTTTAACTTTCCATGTCATGTGGGAATTTCTGAGCCATATACTGTGGCGTTATAGGAAGTTAAAAAAAATCTAACTACGTAAAAAGAGACCATTTTTCACATAGTGAGAGCTGGATGTTTGATGGCTCATACAATAATGTATCATTTTTATTAGAATTTGCAGTATTGAATTAAGTTAATATTAAAAAATAACTCTAGTGACACTGATTGGATTTTGTGTAAATTAGTTTGAAAGATATTATTATCTCACCTCTGAGAATCCATAATTCTATATTTTTGTGTTTCAATAAATGCTTCAATCACCAGTGCATCCGCAGAAATAAAAAGACCAATTTTCTGAAATTAGGCACAGTATCCATTAATACGGCTTGACATGTTTTACAGGTAGGGACACACTTCACATTACATGTGACAACTGTCTCTGTAGTCCATTTTGCTGAGATGTTTTAAATTTTTAATTTAGGGTAGCAGTGATTCCTTCCACTCACTATGGAGTGCTTTTCAAATGGCTGGTTTGTGGAAGCTGGAGCAAAATAATTACATGATGGCCATGCATGAGGAGTGACCCTGTATCCACTATACTTTAGCCCGATCAGAGAAGGATCTTAATTGAATGTCAAAAGACACACAATTGATGGACAGAATGCAGAACAAATCAAAGCATGTGCCCCCAGTCAAGGGATCTGGGTTAAATCCATCATTCTTTTGCTCACCATGCCACCACAGTTTAGACCTGGCCATATGCAAATTAGTATTGACCTGTGCCTCATGGGAACAGTCCAGCCCGAATTGCCAAGCCAGGTCCTCCCTGAACCGGCAATAAGCATCCTAGGACCGGTTTCAGGGTTTCACCCCTCATCAGCCAGGATAGCTTGAATCCAGTGGTACAGTGAGCCCGGGACCCACGTCTTGGCATACCTGGTGCACTTAGGGTGAGAAAGCAAAAGACACACAACTGATGGATGAAATGCAGAAGAAATCCAAGCATTCACCCCCAGTCAAGAGATCTGGGTTAAATCCATCTTTTTTTTGCTGACCATGTCACCCCAGTTTAGACCTGGCCATATGCAAATCAGTCTTGACCCTGTGCCTCATGGGAAAGGTCCAGACCGAACTGCCAAGCCAGGTCCTCCCTGGCCCGGAAACAAGCATCCTAGGACTGGTTTCGGGGTTTCACCCTTCATCAGCCAGGATAGCTTGAATCCAGTCGCACAGTGAGGCCCTGGCTCATGATGGATTTAAGCCAAGATCTCTGTACTAGGGTGAATTTATGACATTGTTCTGCATTCTGTCTATCAATTGTTCTTTTCGCATTTGTCACTCCGAGTGGGACTGGTATGCCCAGACATGGGTCCTGTGCTCTCCATGCCACTGGAGTCAAACTATCCTAGCTGATGAGGAGTGAACCCCCGAAACTGGTCCTGGGATGCTTGTTTCCAGTCCAGGGAGGACCTGGCCTGGCAGTTCGGGCTAGATTGTTCCCATTGGGCGCATGGTCAAGACTGATTTGCATACGGCTGGTTCAAACTGGAATGGCATCTGGAGCAAAACAAACGATGGATTTAGGCCCAGATTTCTGTACTGTGGTGAATGTATGACATTGTTCTGTATTCTGTCCATCAACTGTTCTGTTTGCATTTGTCACTTTGAGTGGAACGGGTATGCCCAGACGTGGGTCCCCTGCTCTCCATGCCACTGGAGGCAAGCTATCCTGGCTGATGAGGGGTGAAACCCCGAAACCAGTCCTAAGATGCTTGTTTCCAGTCCAGGGAGGGCCTGGCCTGGCAGTTCGGGCTGGACTGTTCCCATTGGGTGCAAAGTCAAGACTGATTGCCATACGGCTGTGTTCAAACCAGAATGGCATGGGGAGCAATAAAATGATGGATTTAGGCCCAGATCTCTGTACTGGGGTGAATGTGTGACATTGTTCTGCATTCTGTCCATCAATTTTTCTTTTTGCATTTGCCACCCTGAGTGGGAAAGGCATCCCAAGCCGTGGGTCCTATGCTCTCCATGCCACTGGAGTCAAGCTATCCTGGCTGATGAGGGGTGAAACCCCAAAAAAGTCCTAGGATGCTTGTTTCCAATCCATGGAGGTTTTGGCCCGGCAGTTTGGGCTGGACTGTTCCCATTGGGTGCAGAGTCAAGACTGATTTGCTTACGGCTGGGTTCAAACTGGAATGGCATGGGGAGCAAAAAACCTATGGATTTAGGCCCAGATTTCAGTACTGGAGTGAATGTATGACATTGTTCTGCATTCTGTCCATCAATTGTTCTTTTTGCATTTGCCACCCTGAGTGGGATGGGTATGCCCAGATGTGGGTCTTGTGCTCTCTATGCCACTGGAGTCAAGCTATCCTGGCTGATGAGGGGTGAAACCCCGAAACCGGACCTGGGTTGCTTGTTTCCAGTGCATGGAGGACCTGGCTCAGCAGTTCGGACTGGATTGTTCTCATTTTGCGCAGGGTCAAGACTGATTTGCATACAGCTAGATTCAAACCGGAATGGCATGGGGAGCAAAAGAACAATGGATTTAGGCCCAGATCACTGCACTGTGATGAATGTATGACATTGTTCTGCATTCTGTCCATCAATTGTTCTTTTTGCATTTGTCACCCTGAGTGGGACGGGTATGCCAAGATGTGGGTTCCGCACTCTCGATGCCACTGGAGTCAAGCTGTCGTGGCTGATGAGGGGTGAAACCAGTCCTAGGATGCTTGTTTCCAGTACAGAGAGGACCTGGCCTGGCAGTTTGGGCTGGACTGTTCCCATTAGGCACAGGGTCAAGACTGATTTGCATACGACTGGGTGCAAACTGGAATGGCATGGGGAGCAAAAAACCTATGGATTTAGGCCCAGATTTCAGTACTGGAGTGAATGTATGACATTGTTCTGCATTCTGTCCATCAATTGTTCTTTTTGCATTTGCCACCCTGAGTGGGATGGGTATGCCCAGATGTGGGTCTTGTGCTCTCTATGCCACTGGAGTCAAGCTATCCTGGCTGATGAGGGGTGAAACCCCGAAACCGGACCTGGGTTGCTTGTTTCCAGTGCATGGAGGACCTGGCTCAGCAGTTCGGACTGGATTGTTCCCATTTTGCGCAGGGTCAAGACTGATTTCCATACAGCTAGATTCAAACCGGAATGGCATGGGAAGCAAAAGAACAATGGATTTAGGCCCAGATCACTGCACTGTGATGAATGTATGACATTGTTCTGCATTCTGTCCATCAATTGTTCTTTTTGCATTTGTCACCCTGAGTGGGACGGGTATGCCAAGATGTGGGTTCCGCACTCTCGATGCCACTGGAGTCAAGCTGTCGTGGCTGATGAGGGGTGAAACCAGTCCTAGGATGCTTGTTTCCAGTACAGAGAGGACCTGGCCTGGCAGTTTGGGCTGGACTGTTCCCATTAGGCACAGGGTCAAGACTGATTTGCATACGACTGGGTGCAAACTGGAATGGCATGGGGAGCAAAGAACGATGGATTTAGGCCAAGTTCTCTGTACTGGGGTGAATGTATGACATTGTTCTGCATTCTGTCCATCAATTGTTCTTTTTGCACTTGTCACCCTGCGTGGAACGGGTATGCCCAGACGTGGGTCGCATGCACTCCATGCCACTGGAGTCCAGCTATCCAGGCTGATGAAAGATGACACCCCGAAACCAGTCCTAGGATGCTTGTTTCCAGTCCAGGAAGGACCTGGCCTGGCAGTTCAGGCTGGACTGTACCCATTGAGCGCAGGGTCAAGAATGATTTGCTTACGGATGGGTTCAAACTGGATTGGCATGGGGAGCACAAAAACGATGGCTTTAGGCCCAGATCTCTGTACTGAGGTGAATTTATGACATTGTTCTGCATTCTGTCCATCAATTATTCTTTTTGCACTTAATCGAATGTCAGCATCAGCAGTTCATTTTCAGCACTATTATGAATTGCATATAGTTTGACTCTCTCCCGATGTTAGGCTTCCAGAATATGGATCCCTTACTTCTAGAGGTTTGCCTTACTGTTTTATTACTTTGAACACTCATTATTATGCATCAACATAGCATCCTATTCTAACAACACTCAACTCATCCTCACCCTTACCAACCAGCATTACCAAAGCAAGCTTCGCCAATTGCTGAGAAACGTCGCTGCTTGGATGAAAACTAACTGCCTCCAGCTCAACACAGACAAAACTGAAGTCGTATTCTTCAGCAACAACCACTCCCCCTGGGACACCTCTAGGTGACCCTCTGAACTTGGGCCCCACCGTGAGTCCATGCCAAGAACCTAGGGATCATCCTGGACACCAACCTCTCCATGAGCAGACAGATCAACGCTGTCTCTTTATCATGCTTCCACATCCTATGAATGCTGCACAAGATTTTCGAGTGGATCCCACTGAACACCAGTGGAGTGGTCAACCAGGCTTTTATCACAAGCAGACTTGATTATGGGGAAGGTCTCTACATCGGAATCCCAGGCCATGTCCAATGCTGACTCCAAACCACACAGAATGCCACAGATAGACTCATCCTGAACATTCTGCAAAATAACCACATCTGTACACATCTCAACAATCCCAACTGGCTCCCAGTCCAGGAGAGATGTAAGTTTAAGTTACTCACTCACATCTACAAAGCTCTCCACAACACCGGTCCAGCTTACCGCAACCACCACCTCAACTTCTACCGACCCACCAGACACCTTTAATCTGTGTCCCAGGCAAGAGCACACCCTAGCATTAAGAAGGCCAGAAGCAGATGACCCTCCTTCTCATACCTCGCAGCCAAGACCTGGAACAACCTCCCAAACACCTCAGAACGTACATCTCCCTCATGAACTTCTGAAGGAACCTCAAGACATGGCTTACCAGACAAAACAGGCATGGTCTCCTCCACACACATCAAGCCTGTCCTACTCAATGATTCACATAACATAACGTAACATAACATGCCAGATTAAATGTGACTGATCAAAACGTACTCAAGTACGGTAATTGCACAGAGCTCAACAGTGATGTGATGAATAGGAGGTACAATAGTACAAAGTGAAAAGGTGTCAAATGGCAGAATCTGATTGTACAATAAATTATTTCAGTGACATTGGTCAGGGGCCAATAATTGTTAGTCACCGGTGAAAAGGTAGTCCAGATTACTTTGTGTAAATGTTTCGATCTGTTGTGTAATGTAAGGGTCTTCATCAGTAAAAGAAATGTGAATTGACAATTGTGGTAGTACCTTAAAAGAGGAAATATCAAAATAATCTCTCACGGAAATATGCTGAAACAAGATATCATTTAGAAATGATTGATTGCTCAGTGAATGAATATACATTAGGTTGAATGGAGAATACCTCATTTTTCACCCCAAATAGAACTTGTAAATTATGACTGTATGGTATAAAGATTGAGAAAATTAAATGAACTCCAAAGAGACTAATGGCACATATTTTCAATCATATTAAATATCTGTTAAATATATGGAATAAATTCACATGTGATACTTACCTGAACTATGAGTTTTAAGCCACACAACTGTAGGGTTTACAGAAAGCTGTAGATAGAATAATGTTTTCTTTTTAAAGACAGTATGTAAAGTGGCCACGTTAGTGGGCATGAGTAAAATATGGCACTTACTTTGGGTCGATCAGGTGGCTAATAAAAATGTAACTCAAAAGATAGAAAATGAACAATTAGGGTTTGATGAGGTGCAACATGCTTCTCCATAGATCTCCAATATCTAAATGGAGTCCATGAGTGGACAGCAGTGGCCTAATGAATAGGAAGGGTGGAGGGAGACTTTACCGAGCTGGCCATTGTTCATGAATGCTGTGACCTGGCATGCTTAGCTCTTAGATCTCAATAAATGTCTGGTGCTCTGACATAGAGACGCACATAATGGTGCACCGAAATAAAGATAACATATGTGGCGTTCCACTGGACTGGGTAAAAGTACTAAGGGCTACATAAGCGATTAAGGGTCATGATCAAGCCCAGAAAATAGGCAAAGTACTCACATAGTGCGTGGTGCAATCCATGATGGAAAGAGGAAAAAAAAAAAAAAGGTGCCAGAGTCACAGATACCTTGATTGAAAACAATATGACTGCACACCTCCTTGATTGAAAGCAATATGACTGCACACCTTTACAATCAAAATATATCTGTTGATTGCATTTCATCAGGTGCATTGATAGTTGTCGAAACGAGAAAGCTTGGTATATAGTTATTAGACCTCACAATGCTACTCATTACTTTTTACACTCAGTAAGTAAGTGGCATTGAACCTCAGGAGACTCGCTGGAGTTATAATGGGTAACATTTACAGTTGCACTTCAATTGTTAGAAATGCTTCATCAATTCTGGAAAATATCAGATAATATACTTGTAAAAACAGATATCCCTATAACTGCAATTATACTTCAACAATTCTATAGAGAGCTGACAATATCTTCCATTGCTTACAGAATTGGTAACTGGCATCCATCCCCTTGTGAAGCCTTCCTCGATGCACCCACATTTGTAATATTAATACATCACTTGCAATTCAGGTCATCTTTGCAACGAGCTATCCAACCTCCACTGGTTTCAAGATTTATTTCCTGCCTCCGATACAAGAACATTCCA
This sequence comes from Triturus cristatus, assembly GCF_964204655.1. NCBI lineage: Eukaryota > Metazoa > Chordata > Amphibia > Caudata > Salamandridae > Triturus > Triturus cristatus. The sequence goes on along the minus strand of NC_140585.1, from coordinate 854,028,176 downwards.
ATGGGGGGAACCAAAGCCTTCCCTTTCTATGATGATCTGCAGAATCATAGCTCTGTTGATTTATCTTCATTAACATGTGTTTTTATTTCCATAGCTTCTAAATCTTACTTTATCCCTGTTGAAATCTTCACCAAACACTTCTTTAAGTATTCCCATGAGTATTACCTCCCATGTTGTTAAAAAGGTGCGCCAACAACTGATTCCAAAATCTGTACTCAAAATATATTTTATTAGCTATTATAATATTCACCTATGAAATATCTTTATATTCTAGGTCCAAGGGGATCATTGGCCGGCAACACAATGTCCTTGTGAAACACCAAAAATCAGGGTCTCTTTTCTTTCGTGCTAATCTGGCCCGGATGGGCCTGCTTTCCCCCTTGGACCAGTCCTGGCAGCAAAGTGGCTGCCAGGATACTCTTGGTTACCTTGTGATCATTATAGTTGATTTGGGGGAAGTGGGGGCAGGGCAGTCAGTCTGGCTCCTTGTAGACAGCTTACTGAATACCTCTCCTACAATGCTGAATCCCTGATCTTTGGTCACATGTCTCTAATTGGCTGCTTAGACATAAATGATATGGGGCATTCCCCCTCACTCTTCTCTTTATGTATATTTCAGTTATGTGCTTGTATGCTGAGAATGCATCAGCCAGCTGTCATCCGTCTGCTTGGTCAATTCTGTGTAACTGACTGTCAGAACCCAAAATAAATTTATACTGGTGGAAGAGATCATTTCCAGGTAGGCTTTTGGTTGCATGATCAAAGTTGTTATATTAGATTATTACAAAGTTATGATCTATCCAATTTGTGTATTCTAATCGATGCTTCTTTCTTTCTCCATGATCCAGCATCACTGTCCACCTTTATCCTGCACATCGTCGCTACTTAAGGTGCATTTTTAGGTCTCAGATACAGGCAGATTTAGCTGTCTGTTGGCCTATTGTGTCCAGTATTTTGTATAAAGAGTGGGCTTTAGATTAGCCCCGTTCTCATGATTGGATGGCTATGTCTGTCTCACTTCCCTGCTCTTGATTCAGTGGCCTTCCTCCCTATTTCTGTGCTTGTCATGCCCATGAGCATTTTGGCCTCAAAGTGTTCTGATTGGATGCATTACATACTTCTATTGCATGCTAGAGGGGACGTCTTTAGGTCTTACATGTTGCCCATGCAAAACAGTATTCACTTAGGCATGTTACAGAGCGTGAGTGGGCATTGGGTTAGTCACCCACAACCATTGTCTCTTATGTGATTTTAAAGAATTACCATTGACCAGATGGGCTGTCCTTCAAGCCCATGGCATTTAGTTAAATGGTACATTGCTCGTTTACTTTCCCCAATAGTTTTCACATTGCTATTCCCATTCATTTTTGATTAAATGGCAGGGTTTCAAATAATCCTCACTGCCTTTCTCTCCCAAGCTGCTTGCCTCCTTTTTCACTGATCCCTGAGCCTGATGCTCCTCCTTTCTCCAATGCTCTTTCTTCTCAATTTATTCTGTTCCGTTAAAATTACACCCATGGGTCCTTCGGTCTTCATTGCAGTTATTTTTCTCAACTCTTCCCCCTCTCACTTCACTCATAAAAGGTTCACTTGCTTGATGTCCCTGGCGGTTTATCTCTTCCCTGAAAATCACTACTGGTATCTTTGCCTGAGGAGACTCTGAAGACAAACACCGCTATTTTTGCTTACTGCTGTCTCTCATAAGCAGTGACAGCAGCAGAACATTATTAGGGGTAGCTGTAACTGGGATGAGTCTTGTAGGAAAGTGGATTATTATGCAGTGAGGCTGGTTAGGCTTCAATATACAATAATCTCATGTTACCCCAAATAGGTCCTTTGGATTCACATCAATAAATCCCTGGCTTAGTCCTGGTCGAATGGCACAGAGCAGTCAGGCTTTACTGGAGAAACATGTGTTAAGTAAGCATTTCAGAGTACCAACAGGGATGATGAGTAATTGACGCGACTCAAAAGAAACCAGACATCAATTTAGAATAAAAAGCTGATTTGTATAGAAATTTAGACAACAAAGCAAATACAATCAGATGAGTGTACCCAGAGTTATGGATTTTTAGTGGAAAAATAAATCATTGCATTTCACTCTGGCCAAACTTAAACATTGAGGTCCATGGGAAAATGGACTAGTGACAAATGGTCACTTGCAGGTCGAGTTCAGTGGAAACCACTGGGTGTCAAGGTGAGGTGAGTCAAAGAACCAGGCTCGGAGGGTCAGTTGATATTTACCTGGGAAGTAGGGCCTGGGTGCAGGTTAGTCCTGGCTGTCCTGGGTACCTAGTAAGGAGCAGCGGGTGCTGACTTTGCCGCTTAAACGATGCTGGTGAGGAAGGGTATCTAAACTGTCAACAACAGGGCCAGGGGGTCATCAGGTTGAAGATGCTGCAGGGTTCTCTTGAGGCATGGCGTTGAATGAAGATAGTTGTAGCCCAGTAGGCCACCATCAAGCCTTGGCAGTGGCAAGCTCATCCTTTGGTCAGTTCGACGTCCTAGGTTGTGGGGGGAAAATGGCAGCCACCTGAAACTTGCTGGAGGTCAGGGCTACATTTCCGACAACACACTAGACCATTCACTTTTCAGTGATTTCCTTAGTGGGCCCAATGGCCAGGGTATTCTTCAAATATTGGAGTGCTGTTCCTTACTGCAGGCTGCAGGGGGCTAGTACTTCTAATCCAAGGGAGTTATGGAGTTGACTTTGGCTTGCAGAGGGTTCCTCTTTCCTTGGAACCGGTCTCTGGTCTGGGACAAATTGTAGCCATGCAGTTGGTGGTTGCCACAGGTGCAGTCTTTGGTGCCTTTTCTTAGTGCAAGTCCTGAAGTTGCAGGCTTGGGTCTCTTCTTTGTCCTTTGGTGCAAGCAGATCAGATCTGAGGTCCTGGTGCCAGAGGAGCCCCTTAAATCCTAGGATTAGGGGTGTTATGGGGTGTGGGAGCCAATGACTATTAGCCCCAGCAGCTAATATGCACTTGAAGTTACCACTTCCAGATGAGTGTGTTACCTTATCTACCCAGAAACCTTTATTCTGTCAGTTTAATTTTTTTTTAGCAGAAACCTTCTTTGGCTCTGCAGACTAGGAAGTCCATCCTAGGGGTGTGGATAGTATTCTGGGGGTATACACCTCCTGACGATCTAATGTTCCCGTCTGCCCAAGCTGCATATATGCCTGGGGCAGGGGGTTGGCTATTTCCTCCTCTGAGATGGTGAGTGCTTTGAAGCCCACCGCCTTGACATGCCACTTTACTAGCCATCCTGTGAGGGAGGGAGGCGGCACCTCCAGCCCAGGCAGGCCTTTGTTTCTGACTCCTCGGAGAGTTCACATCCCCTGGCAGGAGGTCAGATTACTGGCTTGGCTGCAGCAGCTGTTGGCTGCCAGCTAGGTAACAGGAAAAGCTGGGGCAACCAGATGGGCAACTGCTCTAAGGTAGCAGCCTGGGTGCATGCCACATCCAACCTGACTTTAGGAAAACACCGGGTTTGATGAGACAAGTTGTTTGATACCATACATGACACTTTTCAGTGGGACCATAATGGAGCTGGAAACCTGGGAATGCCTGGGTGCCAGCCCCTGTTATCCTATGGCCCGCCTGAACGCTTATAGGAGTACCTAATGTAAGAAGGCTACTATAGGAACATATAAGCGTGCACTGATATGTCCACACCTTTAATGGGCTCATGAGGCTTACCTTAGGGGTGACCAACATATATTAAAAATAGTGATGTGGCCTTGCCACTCAAGGTGAGGGCAAAGTTGAGTTTGAGCAGTTTGCACTGCTCATGCTGTCTGCAATGGCAGGACTGCTGTCATATTTTTAACTGGGTCACTCAGGGTGGTGGCACAGTCAGTAGTTTAGGTCCTGATGACCCCTTTAGTTCCCATGCCCTGGGTACCACTGGTATCACTAACCAGGGACATATAAGGGGGTTAAAGACCTGGCCAATAGGGATTACCAATTCATATGCATCATATTTTAGAGACAGAGCACTGGCACTTGAGCCTGGTTATGCACTTTCAGAGTCAAAACCATCAGTACTGGAAACAAAAGTGTGGAGGTGACCACACAAAAAGGGCACTTTCCTGCAATTCTCTGTAGCCTAATTTCTGGAAAATTGCTAGCAATTATTCGTAATTATGTGAGCTGTGTAATTCAGCATCCCACTAGCAGGGCTTTTATCCACTGCCTGATATGAGGGAACAGTATTACTGAGCCTCTGGGACATGAATTCTGAAACAAATGTAAACAGTGATGTTTAAGAGCACAGGACATCAATATTTACGAGGTTTAAGAGAACGGGAATAAACGCCATCACGCTGTGGCTGCATTTCATTTGTGGTTTTGCTTTGAAAACTGTGTGTTCAGCAATGTTCTGGGTACTTCTTTAGTTCTGTGGGTGCTGTCCTAGTGAATGTTTACTTCTTTGCTGCTAGACTAGCCAGGTTTGGAGGCGTCCGTGAAACCTCGCTCTGCACGAAGCGGTTTCCTAATGCTGAACGTTTAGAATATCAAAACTGTTAGTCAGTCATTCAAAATTTCTTTATTCGGCTTCATAAAACCACAAACGACACAACAAGATAAACAACACAGGAAAACAGACAATATTGAAGCAAATAAGCTTCTGCCAAACAGATGGAACAAAACATATTTAATTTGCTATATAACATTAATCATAAAGTGCTGTGTAATGCCATGTCATAAAAGCTCATTCAGGAGTATACTGCCAAAGACAGTTGTACCGGCCTTACGTTTCTCCTAATACTTCAGTCAATTATAGTTTTCACTGTTATTCTGCATGCGTGGCTCTGCAGGGGTGATTGATGCCTGAGCCCTGGCGCCTACTGTAATATTGTAAATGCAGGTACAGAAGTCAAGAGTGTAGTCAATATTTGGGAGCATCTTCTGAATTATAAAATAATTTAAGGTGGTGCATAAACCAGTCATGCACACTTTTCCATTCTCCATGCAGGCTTCATTGCAGCCTGCATGGAGAACATGCCCACCCAATAAGTGCGCCCTCCACCGCCGCACGAGACAAATCACAACGCTGCTTGCAGGGGAGGGAGCCTGGCTGCCTGCTTCCTGTTGGAGGCATGAGAGCAGGAGCCGAGAAGATGCAGGACCCAGCCTCAAGGTAAGTTTAAAATAGTTTTAAAAAAAAAAATTATGACCCCCTAACCTCCCCAGTGCTCCCCCCCCCCCCCCCCCCCCCGGCTACACCCCTCCCTGCATGACCTCCTGCAGCTGCGAGCCATGCCGGCCACGACATATACTGCCTAATGTGTACTCTGAAGCACGAAAGACCTGAACAGACGATCGGTAACATTTGCGTCTTCTTATGGTGATGTGGGTGAGCGTAAGTGAGCCTCTAGCTCATTAAAATTGGGGCATTCATATCATTCATCGAGGCTGTAGTTGCTCATGATGCTTGTTGCCTGTGGCCAATCAAAGTACCCAAAGAAAATGCGTGCCCTTGTCTTTGGAATTCAAAGTCTGTGGTATTTGTAGCCATCCACCTCACTCAAACACTGACAGGCATTATGCTAATAGGTCACTGACATTCTTAGAAACATGTTAACATTCAGAACATGGCCTTTAATAATATCACATCATGGACATGTGTCTGATCCCAGGGACCTCTAGTAACGGGTAAGGTTCTGAGGCCTGATTACAGCAAACATTTATGTTAAAGTAGAGGGACCTCTAGAAGAGGCCTGAGGCACGGCAGGTTTCAGCTTTTCATTGGCATTTTAATGTGCCTAATACTTGTATTGATTCATTTGGAGTGTTCTATGGGTGTGGGTGCTTCCTTTCTCTCCTACACTGCCCCCAGCGCCCTCTATTTTGCTCTCACTGCTCCCGCGTCTCCGCATTCCGCATTCCCATCCCACCCCATTCCTGCTTCCCTTTTTAGTATTTTTTCCTTGCACTTTCCGCTTTATTTCCATCCATGCACTTTATTTTTGTTGCTCCTCTCTACAGTTTCCAATTGTTTCCTGCCACACTCGCGTCCCACTCCCTGTGTTATTTTTATTTTTTTTGCCAAGCAACTCCATCCTGTACTTGCCATGCTAGAATGGCAAATTAAAACCGGTCGACCTGCATTATGGTGCATGCTTGTTTCACAATGCATGCGTCAAGATGCATAGGGGCTATCTCGGAAAAGATTTATTTAGAAAACCCAGGGCACAAGTGCTAAAGAAAGAAGTGAGGGGGACTAACCTAGTTAGGCAGTATGCAAGTGACATCATGACGAGAGACATCACGGCGCATGACATCACGGTGCATGACATCACATGTGGGCATCACAGGAATTTACATCACAGGAAGTGGCATCACAAGTCATGACTTTACAGGAAGTGGCATCACAAGAAGTGACATCAGATCTTAAGCCCTCAAATATATGTTTAGCAAGTCTATCACAAGTACATTGGAGCATATATTTAGTATACATGTAAACCCTCCTGGTTTACGCAGAAGATTCACACTTTTGTAAGCTACCCATAAAACAATGTTGCCTGTTATCAGCGTAAGCTTCCTTTACCAAGGATTGAACAAACTAACTTTACCACCAGCCTACTCAACAAGGCATATTATTTTATATGCAGCACATTTCCGTGTAGATGTTATTGCTTTAGCTGGCTGTCGCTCTCTAGAGGTGAGATCACTCGCCTATGCGAAGTATTCTTATTCAGCCTTACCCACCTGCACTCATTTTAGGAGATTGGGGCTCATATTTTGTCAGCAGACCATGACCCAAAGAAAGGGAAGAAAGGAGAGAGATAAGAAAACAATGATGAATGCGGAAAAGGAGATGAAAAAAGAACCTGCAAGTATTAGCAATTTTAGGGCAGTAAAAGAAAAATGTTATGGCAATCTTGACATTCAGCAAGAGGTTTTGGGTTCTGCCTTTATGTTTTCACAAATTACACACTGGCCCCCAAAATGTCATCACCACATTTAGCAGCAGACATCGCTCATGTTCCTATTGTTGAACATATATCTAAACTACCCTCACATTTACGAGTGCAACCTGACAGCTCACCCTGGAATCAGTAGTACCAGAATGCACACACAAAAAATGGACCATAAATTTAAAAGTAAGAGGTATCAGCTCCTAGTCAAAATAAGTGTAAGCTGCACAGTGTCCAAGGATAAAAAGGAAATGGTGACAAAGGTAACACAAGAAAAAGGCACCTAAAATTCCAGTCCCAACTAGCACTTTCAAGAAAATATTGGCCTTCTGAAGGAAATATTACTAGTTTGCATAGAAAACCTACCCAAGTGGGGAGATGTAGGAACAGCAAGAGTCATCACTAACTATCAGCAGTAATCAAACCTACGCTTGACTATGCTCGCTAATAAGACCTTAGCATACTCTAGACATCTTACACGGCCAACATGGTGCACCATAGACGGCCTACTTGTTTACAATAGCACTGACCTGTGGGCTCACCTATTCACTGTTACCTCATCCTGAAGTAGCCAGTCCTAGGTAAGAACACATGATCTTTCATTTCATAGATAGAATAACTCTGAATTACACCAGTCTCCCAAACCTAAGAGCATCATAAAATCAAAGCTCACCTGTGTTATTGTGTTTTAACACAGTACATTGCAAACTTTGTAACATTGCTGCAGTAGCTAGGTGCGGGAAGGGCAAAATAGAAAACCACCCTTACCTAGGCAGGATAACAACTTGGCAAAATTTAACACAGCCATATCCAGTCCTCTAGAATATCCAGAGCTACAAAAAAAACGCAGCTTGTCTTCCTATTGAGGAAAACAGCTCAACAACATTTCGTGATTGGAAAATTAGTAGCCCAGTGTGCATAGATTATATGTGTACAGGAAACTTGGCTGTGCGACAAAACCCCTGAAATTTAAGGCTTCACCCAACACCATAGGCCAGCCATTAAAAAAAATGTTTGGTCGTCCGTCGGGAGGGGTGGTATTATGACACTTATATCAACAAGGATTACAAAAAAGGTGACGTCATTAAATGTAAACATGCAAATGGCTGCTTGTTTGCAAGGAATCACTATTGGTTACAAATAGGCAGTATGAAAACCTGGTGCTTGTGAATGTATACATACAATGAGGTTCCCAGGAGGAGTATGGGGCAGAGAAGGGACACTTCAAGGAAGATGTGGACGCATTGTCCGAAAAGCATGGTAACGATTTGATCATTGTAATGGGTGATTTCAATCACAAATTGAATCCCAAAAAATTAGATCCATGGTTTAAAGAAATATTGGGTGCATACAATATAGGGCCAGCGGATTTTCTCAATTGCACTTCTACTAGACAAGATTTAACATTAGGGAAGTACTTGGGGTCAAAGGGGTTGTTTAGTTTAAACGACAGGTTGAAAACTGATCTCCTTGCAAAGCAAACCTTTAAGATATGCATGCAGTACTGCCCCATTGACTACGTGCGTATTAAAGCATTGAACTTTGCAACAGTAATAGGCTTTCAGGTATCCCAAAGAGAAGGCAGTGACCATATCATCCTGCATTTTAAATGATTTAGGGGGTCTATGAGTCACCTTGAAATAGAACTTCTACAACAATTGGAGTACCCCAAACGCCTGACTATGTAGAAAAATTGGCTAACTTCCAACAGACATTAAACATGGAAAATGTAAGGGGGCAGAATGTGTCATGGTTTAAAGAAACAATAGAACATGTCGTAGAATGCCTCAGAGTAGAGCTAAAAAACAAGTAAAATCGCCATATTGACAAACAAATAACACACAGAAGACGATCTGGGTGGTTCAATGTAGAATTTCTGAATAAGAAAAGGTTAATAAGAAGAGAAGAGAGAAGCTTAAGAATAAGGCTTGATCAGAGCAGGCAGTTAAATTTGTTTAAACTGGAAAAGGAATATAAAATGTTAGTTAGGAACCAGAAGAGGATTTACAAAGAAAATGCTAGGAGAACCTACTGGAAACAATTGAAACAAAAAATGTACCACAGTTTTGGAGGCTAATACAGGAAGCCACTGGACAGACACCTGGGGCCTTGAGTTGTGTAGTGGAGGGAGCAGCATGGGAAGAGTACTTAGGCGAACTGTATGGGACAAAAACAGTAGCTGCAGCAAGTAAAGAAATACATTGGGGACGAGGTCGACAATTTGAAAATTCTCTTTACAGTAGCAAACATAAAGGATACTATGAGAAAGTTAACATTATCCCGGGCAGCAGGTCCCCATAACCTCCCCGTATTTATAATAAAGACCCAGTTAAATTGGCGGGCAGAATTTCTATCTCATATGTTTTAGCCATATTAGACTCTGGTCATATCCCTAAAAACTGGAGGGGGTCCGTAATTAGACCAATACACAAGAAGGGCCAAAGAACTATAGACTGATTCATTTGTTGGATATCGGTGAGAAGGTCTTTGCCAAAATAATCCTGGATAGCTTGAAGGATGGGGTGGAGCAGCGGTCCATCGTGTTGGTGGAACAAGGAGGTTTTAAGGAAGGGCCAGTTAAAGGTTTCAGTAAATTTAAACCAAAGGTCAACCCCTGGTAGCTATGGCAGGCTGGCTAATCTTAACAAAAATGTGTAAAGCATTTAGAACTAGCAAAACAGTTACAAATTCAGACACACTACAATTAAAAACCCACTCTAATTTATGAAAAGAGAAAAAAACATAATACACAAAATGATTCCTAAAAGACAAAAATCCAATAAGGTGCAATTTCAGGCTGACCGTGGTGGAGCCCTGGTCTGATACAGCAAGGGCCTGATTATGAGTCTAGCAGTCCGAGGATCACCAGACTTGTGGTCGCGCAGCGGTTCAGCAACCACAGCACCGGCGGTCCGACCGCCCCATAATGACTTGGGTGGTCGGACCGCCATGGGACTGCCGCCGTCACCAGGGAAATGCTGTGGTACCGCCAAGCATTTTACGAGTTTCCTCTCCGCCACGGTTTTCATGGAGGTGGAAAACATTTAAATTTCTTCTAAGTCCCAACTCAAAAACACTCTTTGTAACTTTTTGAGAAGAAGAATCCTCCCCAAGCGGTTTGCCATTGAAACTGTTGCTGCCCTCGTAGAACCGAAGGCCACATTTGTAAAGAGGATTGGTTTCCTTAATGCTTGGAATTTTGGAGATTTCTCAGTGACAATGTTTTAAGTCTCAACATGGAATTGTATTCTCAATCATTTTTTTGAAGGGGCGGGGGCCTTTGATCAGGGTGAATTTCAAATGTAGTCCGATGCCAAGGAACTGCCGGTCAATATTTTTTGTGGCAGGTCCTGCTGGAGCTCTAGAGGAAAACTTTTCAAAAGTTTCAAGACGTTCTTCTGATGTCCAAACAACCCCTTCTAAAGCCCCCAGAACCTCCAGAGAGATGCTTAGAGATTCTCACGGTATGAGGCAGAGGCTACCAGGAGGATCCAATCCAGGTCCAGTTTCTACTGGTCAGCGGAACACTTCAGAATAAAGCCTCTTGCAGCTTGTTGTGTCCCGGTAGCCATCTAGGAGACCAGCCAACTGACTCTTAGAGCCCACTTCTTTGTTTTCGAAGGTCTAGCCCTTCAGGACTCCTCACAGGTCTCAAACAGCAGGTGCAGTCCTGCTTCTGTTCCTCAACAGTAAAGTCTTCTGAGGAGATGCCTTGGGGTCCCACATTTATGTCTGGTACCATCTACTGGCTTGGGGTAACTCCTGACTCTTAACTAGCCATTGGAATAAGAGTCCTCGGGGGAAACCCTATCAACCTTTGCAGCAGGTTCTGTTTGCACTACTGGAAAGAATTCCACAGTGCACCATATTTCCAAAGTCCAAGATGGAGAAACCCTTTCTTCCATGTGTAGAGTCTGACTGTCGCCCAGAAAGGAAATGAGTATCCCCTTCCTTAGCGGCCATTCAAAACTGGTTCTGGAGGCAGCTTCCCTCCCACTGGGTGTAGAGACTGCCTAGCTGGGGGAACAAAGGTTTACCTTCTCCAAGTCTCACCTTACATTTACCCGTGAAAGGGGAGGCTCCTTTACAAGGTAGTTAAGATCCTTGTTCCACCCTAACTGGTCTTACTGCAATGGGGAAGAAAAACATCTCCCCACAACCAGACCATTGTCTCTGCTCCGGGAGCAGTTTTTACACCTCATTATTGTCAAGTTTTGGCTGGGCAGTTGTTGGAGAGCTAATGCAAATTAGACTCTACGAGCTTCAGGCAGGGAAAAGGTAACTTTCTAAAAGTTACTTTTCCTATTTTTTAATTGTAACTCCAATCTCACAATTGAATTGGGACTTTAATAAGTGTTAAGAATAGTGGTTGAACTATTTTTCTAGCTTGTCCCAAACCTGAGATAGCAGAATTAAATTATAATATTGCTTCCCAGTGTTTCTCCATGGGCTAACCAGTGCCTTCTACAGTGAAAACAGCTTTTAGTTGCTAGTCACTGCAGGAACACACTAAACTTATATTTCTACTTCAAATCAAATCAAATCAAATCAAATATTGTTTATTGTTTTAGTTAGTTAAAACCATAACAATATGCTTGTAAAATTAAATATACTTATTTTAAAAGAAACATGTACACGTTTTAAACATCGAATGTCGACAGTGCAATAGTTACGCAATTCACTTAAACATATTGAAAGTAACAATGATATGATAGGATAGGATTGGAGAAATGAGTAGTATGTTTTTTGAGAAGCAGTCTTAGAGGGAACTATTGGGCTTTACACCGCAGTTAATTGTACTTATTAGATGTTGATATGATACAATAAAGTTGATGCGGGCCGGAAATGGTCCATTGTGTGAGACATGAACTCTAAAGTGCCATTATGTATCTCCCCTCAGGCCAAAATTTACAGATTTTTCCTACAAAGTTAAAAATTTTACTAGGTTACAGTTGAGCTGTGAATCATTTAGATCGAGACATTTTAGTATTGCCAATCCACAGGCGTGAATGCCCCTTATGTTGAAATGTTTTTCCAGTAACAAAAGACGGTATGGTTTTAAGATTGGACAGATGCAAATTAGGTGAATGAAGTCCTGCTTCAGTGCTCCACAAAGGCTGCATGATTTTGGGCCATTGTATTGCCAGCTGGGTTGGTCAGCGTTTGATGGTATTGAGCCAAGATGTAGTGCTAGAAACTTTGTTTTTAAATATGGGGAGTACATCTGACCTAAATACGTTGCCGGTTGCAGTTTGGTGTACCATTGCAAGACCATGTCTTATAATATCATGCACCCTAGCCTGTGGGCTTCACGGTCTACATAGGGGTAGCTTATTAATATTTAAAAGGAAGGTTTTTCCACTGTCAAAATGGTTAGTTTGACAGAGTGAGGGTTCAGGTTTAAACTGCTACAGTCAGGCTTCAGTGGTAGGCCTGAAGTCATGTTTGCCTTGTCATATTTGTGGATGGTACAATAAGTGCTGCAGTCCATAGGTGACGTTTAACTTTCCATGTCATGGGGGAATTTCTGAGCCATATACTGTGGCGTTATAGGAAGTTAAAAAAGCTAACTACGTAAAAAGAGACACTTTATCACATAGTGAGAGCTGGACGTTTGATGGCTCATACATCAATGTATAATTTTTATTAGAATTTGCAGTATTGAATTAGGTTAATATTAAAAAATAACTCTAGTGACACTGATTTGATTTTGTGTAAATTAGTTTGAAAGATATTATTATCTCACCTCTGAGAATCCATAATTCTATATTTTTGTGTTTCAATAAATGCTTCAATCACCAGTGCATCCGCAGAAATAAAAAGACCAATTTTCTGAAATTAGGCATAGTATCCATTAATACGGCTTGACATGTTTTACAGGTAGAGACACACTTCACATTACATGTGACAACTGTCTCTGTAGTCCATTTTGCTGAGATGTTTTTAAATTTTAATTTAGGGTAGCAGTGATTCCTTCCACTCACTATGGAGTGCTTTTCAAATGGCTGGTTTGTGGAAGCTGGAGCAAAATAATTACATGATGGCCATGCATGAGGAGTGACCCTGTATCCACTATACTTTAGCCCGATCAGAGCAGGATCTTAATTGAATGTCAAAAGACACACAATTGATGGACAGAATGCAGAACAAATCAAAGCATGTGCCCCCAGTCAAGGGATCTGGGTTAAATCCATCATTCTTTTGCTTACCATGCCACCACAGTTTAAACCTGGCCATATGCAAATTAGTATTGACCTGTGCCTCATGGGAACAGTCCAGCCCGCATTATTGCCAAGCCAGGTCCTCCCTGGACCGGCAGCAAGCATCCTAGGACCGGTTTCAGGGTTTCACCCCTCATCAGCCAGGATAGCTTGAATCCAGTGGTACAGTGAGCCCGGGACCCACGTCTGGGCATACCTGGCGCACTTAGGGCGAGAAAGAAAAAGACACACAACTGATGGAGGAAATGCAGAAGAAATCTAAGCATTCACCCCCAGTCAAGAGATCTGGGTTAAATCCATCATTTGTTTGCTGACCATGTCACCCCAGTTTAGACCTGGCCATATGCAAATCAGTCTTGACCCTGTGCCTCATGGGAAAGGTCCAGCCCGAACCTCCAAGCCAGGTCCTCCCTGGCCCGGAAACAAGCATCCTAGGACCGGTTTTGGGGTTTCACCCCTCATTAGCCAGGATAGCTTGAATCCAGTCGCAGAGTGAGGCCCTGGCTCATGATGGATTTAGGCCAAGATCTCTGTACTAGGGTGAATTTATGACAGTGTTCTGCATTCTGTCTATCAATTGTTCTTTTCGCATTTGTCACCCCGAGTGGGACTGGTATGCCCAGACATGGGTCCTATGCTCTCCATGCCACTGGAGTCAAACTATCCTGGCTGATGAGGAGTGAAACCCCGAAACTGGTCCTGGGATGCTTGTTTCCAGTCCAGGGAGGACCTGGCCTGGCAGTTCGGGCTAGATTGTTCCCATTGGGCGCATGGTCAAGACTGATTTGCATACGGCTGGGTTCAAACTGGAATGGCATCTGGAGCAAAACAAACAATGGATTTAGGCCCAGATTTCTGTACTGTGGTGAATGTATGACATTGTTCTGTATTCTGTCCATCAACTGTTCTGTTTGCATTTGTCACTTTGAGTGGAACGGGTATGCCCAGACGTGGGTCCCCTGCTCTCCATGCCACTGTAGGCAAGCTATCCTGGCTGATGAGGGGTGAAACCCCAAAACCAGTCCTAAGATGCTTGTTTCCAGTCCAGGGAGGGCCTGGCCTGGCAGTTCGGGCTGGACTGTTCCCATTGGGTGCAAAGTCAAGACTGATTACCATACGGCTGTGTTCAAACCAGAATGGCATGGGGAGCAAAAAAATGATGGATTTAGGCCCAGATCTCTGTACTGGGGTGAATGTGTGACATTGTTCTGCATTCTGTCCATCAATTGTTCTTTTTGCATTTGCCACCCTGAGTGGGAAAGGCATCCCAAGCCGTGGGTCCCATGCTCTCCATGCCACTGAAGTCAAGCTATCCTGGCTGATGAGGGGTGAAACCCCGAAAAAAGTCCTAGGATGCTTGTTTCCAGTCCATGGAGGATTTGGCCTGGCAGTTCGGGCTGGACTGTTCCCATTGGGTGCAGAGTCAAGACTGATTTGCATACGGCTGGGCTCAAACTGGAATGGCATGGGGAGCAAAAAACCTATGGATTTAGGCCCAGATTTCAGTACTGGGGTGAATGTATGACATTGTTCTGCATTCTGTCCATCAATTGTTCTTTTTGCATTTGCCACCCTGAGTTGGGATGGGTATGCCCAGATGTGGGTCTTGTGCTCTCTATGCCACTGGAGTCAAGCTATCCTGGCTAATGAGGGGTGAAACCCCGAAACCGGACCTGGGATGCTTGTTTCCAGTGCATGGAGGACCTGGCTCAGTAGTTCGGACTGGATTGTTCCCATTGGGCGCAGGGTCAAGACTGATTTGCATACAGCTTGATTCAAACCGGAATGGCATGGGGAGCAAAAAAACAATTTATTTAGGCCCAGATCTCTGCACTGTGGTGAATGTATGACATTGTTCTGCATTCTGTCCATCAATTGTTCTTTTTGCATTTGTCACCCTGAGTGGGACGGGTATGCCCAGATGTGGGTCCCGTACTCTCGATGCCACTGGAGTCAAGCTGTCGTGGCTGATGAGGGGTGAAACCCCGAAACCAGTCCTAGAATGCTTGTTTCCAGTACAGAGAGGACCTGGCCTGGCAGTTTGGGCTGGACTGTTCCCATTAGGCACAGGGTCAAGACTGATTTGCATATGGCTGGGTGCAAACTGGAATGGCATGGGGAGCAAAGAACGATGGATTTAGGCCAAGTTCTCTGCACTGGGGTAAATGTATGACATTGTTCTGCATTCTGTCCATCAATTGTTCTTTTTGAGCTTGTCACCCTGCGTGGAACGGGTATGCCCAGACGTGGGTCGCATGCTCTCCATGCCACTGGAGTCCAGCTATCCAGGCTGATGAAAGATGAAACCCCAAACCAGTTCTAGGATGCTTGTTTCCAGTCCAGGAAGGACCCGGCCTGGCAGTTCAGGCTGGACTGTACCCATTGAGCGCAGGGTCAAGAATGATTTGCTTACGGATGGGTTCAAACTGGAATGGCATGGGGAGCACAAAAACGATGGCTTTAGGCCCAGATCTCTGTACTGAGGTGAATGTATGACATTGTTCTGCATTCTGTCCATCAATTATTCTTTTTGCACTTAATTGAATGTCAGCATCAACAGTTCATTTTCAGAACTATTATGAATTGCATATAGTTTGACTCTCTCCCGATGTTAGGCTTCCAGAATATGGATCCCTTACTTCTAGAGGTTTGCCTTACTGTTTTATTACTTTGAACACTCATTATTATGCATCAACATAGCATCCTATTCTAACAACACTCAACCCATCCTCACCCTTACCAATCAGCCTTACCAAAGCAAGCTTCGCCAATTGCTGAGAAACGTCGCTGCTTGGATGAAAACTAACTGCCTCCAGCTCAACACAGACAAAACTGAAGTCGTATTCTTCAGCAACAACCACTCCCCCTGGGACACCTCTAGGTGACCCTCTGAACTTGGGCCCCACCGTGAGTCCATGCCAAGCACCTAGGAATCATCCTGGACACCAACCTCTCCATGAGCAGACAGATCAACGCTGTCTCCTCATCATGCTTCCACATCCTATGAATGCTGCACATGATTTTCGAGTGGATCCCACTGAACACCAGTGGAGTGGTCAACCAGGCTTTTATCACAAGCAGACTTGATTATGGAGAAGCTCTCTACATCAGAATCCCAGGCCATGTCCAATGCTGACTCCAAACCACACAGAATGCCACAGATAGACTCATCCTGAACATTCCGCAAAATAACCACATCTCTCCACATCTCAAAAATCCCAACTGGCTCCCAGTCCAGGAGAGATGTAAGTTTAAGTTACTCACTCACATCTACAAAGCTCTCCACAACACCGGTCGAGCTTACCGCAACCACCACCTCAACTTCTACCGACCCACCAGACACCTTTAATCTGTGTCCCAGGCAAGGGCACACCCTAGCATTAAGAAGGTCAGAAGCAGATGACCCTCCTTCTCATACCTCACAGCCAAGACCTGGAACAACCTCCCAAACACCTCAGAACGTCCCTCTCCCTCATGAACTTCTGAAGGAACCTCAAGACAAGGCTTACCAGACAAAACAGGCATGGTCTCCTCCACACACATCAGGCCTGTCCTACTCAATGATTCACATAATATAACGTAACATAACATGCCAGATTAAATGTGACTGATCGAAACGTACTCAAGTAAGGTAATTGCACAGAGCTCAACAGTGATGTGATGAATAGGAGGTACAATAGTACAAAGTGAAAAGGTGTCAAATGGCAGAATCTGATTGTACAATAAATTATTTCAGTGACATTGGTCAGGGGCCAATAATTGTTAGTCACCGGTGAAAAGGTAGTCCAGATTACTTTGTGTAAATGTTTCGATCTGTTGTGTAATGTAAGGGTCTAGATCAGTAAAATAAATGTGAATTGACAATTGTGGTAGTACCTTTAAAGAGGAAATATCAAAATAATCTCTCACGGAAATATGCTGAAGCAAGATATCATTTAGAAATGATTGATTGCTCAGTGAATGAATATACATTAGGTTGAATGGAGAATACCTCATTTTTCACCCCAAATAGAACTTGTAAATTATGACTGTATGGTATAAAGATTGAGAAAATTAAATGAACTCCAAAGAGACTAATGGCACATATTTTCAACCATATTAAATATCTGTTAAAAATATGGAATACATTCACATGTGATACTTACCTGAACTATGAGTTTTAAGCCACACAACTGTAGGGTTTACAGAAAGCTGTAGATAGAATAATGTTTTTTTTTAAAACAGTATGTAAAGTGGCCACATTAGTGGTCATGGGTAAAATATGGCACTTACTTTGGGTCGATCAGGTGGCTAATAAAAATGTAACTCAAACGATAAAAAATGTACAATTAGGGTTTGATGAGGTGCAACATGCTTCTCCATAGATCTCCAATATCTAAATGGAGTCCATGAGTGGACAGCAGTGGCCTAATGAATAGGAAGGGTGGAGGGAGACTTTACCGAGCTGGCCATTGTTCATGAATGCTGTGACCTGGCATGCATAGCTCTTAGATCTCAATAAATGTCTGGTGCTCTGACATAGAGACGCACATAATGGTGCACCGAAATAAAGATAACATATGTGGCGTTCCACTGGACTGGGTAAAAGTACTAAGGGCTACATAAGCGATTAAGGGTCATGATCAAACCCAGAAAATAGGCAAAGTACTCATATAGTGCGTGGTGCAATCCACGATGGAAAGAGGAAAACAAAAACAACAACAAAAAGGTGCCAGAGTCACAGATACCTTGATTGAAAACAATATGACTGCACACCTTTACAATCAAAATATATCTGTTGATTGCATTTCATCAGGTGCATTGATAGTTGTCGAAAAGAGAAAGCTTGGTATATATTTATTAGACCTCACAATGCTACTCATTACTTTTTACACTCAGTAAGTAAGTGACAGTGAACCTCAGGAAACTCGCTGGAGTTATAATAGGTAAAATTTACAGTTGCACTTCAATTGTTAGAAATGCTTCATCAATTCTGGAAAATATCAGCTAATGTACTTGTAAAAACAGATATCCCTATAACTGCAATTATACTTCAACAATTCTATAGAGAGATGACAATATCTTCCATTGCTTACAGAATTGGTAACTGGCATCAATCCCCTTGTGAAGCCTTCCTCGATGCACCCACATTTGTAATATTAATACATATCTTGCAATTCAGGTCATCTTTGCAACGAGCTATCCAACCTCCACTGGTTTCAAGATTTATTTCCTGCCTCCAATACAAGAACATTCCAATGGGGGGAACCAAAGCCTTCCCTTTTTATGGTGATCTGCAGAATCATAGCTCTGTTGATTTATCTTCATTAAAATGTGTTTTTATTTCCATAGCTCCTGAATCTTACTTTATCCCTGTTGAAATCTTCACCAAACACTTCTTTAAGTATTCCCATGAGTATTATCTCCCATGTTGTTAAAAAGGTGCGCCAACAACTGATTCCAAAATCTGTACTCAAAATACATTGTATTAGCTATTATAGTATTCACCTATGAAATATCTTTATATTCTAGGTCCAAGGGGATCATTGGCCGGCAACACAATGTCCTTGTGAAACACCAAAAATCAGGGTCTCTTTTCTTTTGTGCTAATCTGGCCCGGACGGGCCTGCTTTCCCTCTTGGACCAGTCCTGGCAGCAAAGTGGCTGCCAGGATACTCTTGGTTACCTTGTGATCATTATAGTTGATTTGGGGGAAGCGGGGGCAGGGCAGTCAGTATGGCTTCTTGTAGACAGCTTACTGATTACCTCTCCTACAATGCTGAATACCTGATCTTTGGTCACATGTCTCTAATTGGCTGCTTAGACATAAATGATATGGGGCATTCCCCCTCACTCTTCTCTTTATGTATATTTCAGTTATGTGCTTGTATGCTTAGAATGCATCAGCCAGCTGTCATCCGTCTGCTTGGTCAATTCTGTGTAACTGACTGTCAGAACCCAAAATAAATTTATACTGGTGGAAGAGATCATTTCCAGGTAGGCTTTTGGTTGCATGATCAAAGTTGTTATATTAGATTATTACAAAGTTATGATCTATCCAATTTGTGTATTCTAATCTATGCTTCTTTCTTTCTCCATGATCCAGCATCACTGTCCACCTTTATCCTGCACATCGTCGCTACTTGAGGTGCATTTTTAGGTCTCAGATACAGGCAGATTTAGCTGTCTGATGGCCTATTGTGTCCAGTATTTTGTATAAAGAGTGGGCTTTAGATTAGCCCCGTTCTCATGATTGGATGGCTATGTCTGTCTCACTTCCCTGCTCTTGATTCAGTGGCCTTCCTCCCTATTTCTGTGCTTGTCATGCCCATGAGCATTTTGGCCTCAAAGATTTCTGATTGGATGCATTACATACTTCTATTGCATGCTAGAGGGGACGTCTTTAGGTCTTACATGTTGCCCATGCAAAACAGTATTCACTTAGGCATGTTACAGCGCGTGAGTGGGCATTGGGTTAGTCACCCACAACCATTGTCTCTTATGTGATTTTAAAGAATTACCATTGACCAGATGGGCTGTCCTTCAAGCCCATGACATTTAGTTAAATGGTACATTGCTCCTTTACTTTCCCCAATAGTTTTCACATTGCTATTCCCATTCATTTTTGATTAAATGGCAGGGTTTCAAATAATCCTCACTGCCTTTCTCTCCCAAGCTGCTTGCCTCCTTTTTCACTGATCCCTGAGCCTGATGCTCCTCCTTTCTCCAATGCTCTTTCTTCTCAATTTATTCTGTTCCGTTAAAATTACACCCATGGGTCCTTCGGTCTCCATTGCAGTTATTTTCCTCAACTCTTCCCCCTCTCACTTCACTCATAAAAGATTCACTTGCTTGATGTCCCTGGCGGTTTATCTCTTCCCTGAAAATCACTACTGGTATCTTTGCCTGAGGAGACTCTGAAGACAAACACCGCTATTTTTGCTTACTGCTGTCTCTCATAAGCAGTGACAGCAGCAGAAAATTATTAGGGGTAGCTGTAACTGGGATGAGTCTTGTAGGAAAGTGGATTATTTTGCAGTGAGGCTGGTTAGGCTTCAATATACAATAATCTCATGTTACCCCAAATAGGTCCTTTGGATTCGCATTAATAAATACCTAGCTTAGTCCTGGTGGTATGGCACAGAGCAGTCAGGCTTTACTGGAGAAACATGTGTTAAGTAAGCATTTCAGAGTACCAACAGGGATGATGAGTAATTGACGCGACTCAAAAGAAACCAGACACCAATTTAGAATAAAAAGCTGATTTGTATAGAAATTTAGACAACAAAACAAATACAATCAGATGAGTGTACCCGGAGTTTTGGATTTTTAGTGGAAAAATAAATCAGTGCATTTCACTCCGGCCAAACTTAAACATTGAGGTCCATGGGAAAATGGACTAGTGACAAATGGTCACTTGCAGGTCGAGTTCAGTGGAAACCACTGGGTGTCAAGGTGAGATGAGTCAAAGAACCAGGCTCGGAGGGTCAGTTGATTTTTACCTGGCAAGTAGGGCCTGGGTGCAGGTTAGTCCTGGCTGTCCTTGGTACCTAGTAAGGAGCAGTGGGTGCTGACTTTGTTGCTTAAACGATGCTGGTGAGGAAGGGTATCTAAACTCTCAACAACAGGGGCAGGGGGTCATCAGGTTGAAGATGCTGCGGGGTTCCCTTGAGGCATGGCGTTGAATGAAGATAGTGGTAGCCCAGTAGGCCACCATCAAGCCTTGGCAGTGGCAAGCTCATCCTTTGGTCAGTTTGACGTCCTAGGTTGTGGGGGGAAAATGGCAGCCACCTGAAACTTGCTGGAGGTCAGGGCTACATTTCCCACAACACACTAGACCATTTACTTTTCAGTGATTTCCTTGGTGGGCCCAATGGCCCGGGTATTCTTTCAATCTTGGAGTGCTGTTCCTTACTGCAGGCTGCAGGGGGCTAGTACTTCTAATCCAAGGGAGTTATGGAGTTGACATTGGCTTGCAGAGGGTTCCTCTTTCCTTGGAACCGGTTTCTGGTCCGGGACAAATCGTAGTCATGCAGTTGGTGGTTGCCACAGGTGCAGTCTTTGGTGCCTTTTCTTTGTGCAAGTCCTGAAGTTGCAGGCTTGGGTCTCTTCTTTGTCCTTTGGTGCAAGCAGATCAGATCTGAGGTCCTGGTGCCAGGAGAGCCCCTTAAATCCTAGGATTAGGGGTGTTATGGGGTGTGGGAGCCAATGACTATTAGCCCCAGCAGCTAATCCGCACTTGAAATTACCACTTCCAGATGAGTGTGTTACCTTATCTACCCAGAAACCTTTATTCTGCCAGTTTTTAAAAAAATAGCAGAAACCTTCTTTGGCTCTGCAGACTAGGTAGTCCATCCTAGGGGTGTGGATAGTATTCTGGGGGTATACACCTCCTGACGATCTAATGTTCCCGTCTGCCCAAGCTGCATATATGCCTGGGGCAGGGGGTTGGCTATTTCCTCCTCTGAGATGGTGAGTGCTTTGAAGCCCACCGCCTTGACATGCCACTTTACTAGCCATCCTGTGAGGGAGGGAGGCGGCACCTCCAGCCCAGGCAGGCCTTTGTTTCTGACTCCTCGGAGAGTTCACATCCCCTGGCAGGAGGTCAGATTACTGGCTTGGCTGCAGCAGCTGTTGGCTGCCAGCTAGGTAACAGGAAAAGCTGGGGCAACCAGATGGGCAACTGCTCTAAGGTAGCAGCCTGGGTGCATGCCACATCCAACCTGACTTTAGGAAAACACCGGGTTTGATGAGACAAGTTGTTTGATACCATACATGACACTTTTCAGTGGGACCATAATGGAGCTGGAAACCTGGGAATGCCTGGGTGCCAGCCCCTGTTATCCTATGGCCCGCCTGAACACTTATAGGAGTACCTAATGTAAGAAGGCTACTATAGGAACATATAAGCGTGCACTGATATGTCCACACCTTTAATGGGCTCATGAGGCTTACCTTAGGGTGACCAACATATATTAAAAATAGTGACGTGGCCTTGCCACTCAAGGTAAGGGCAAAGTTGAGTTTGAGCAGCAGTTTGCACTGCTCATGCTGTCTGCAATGGCAGGACTGCTGTCATATTTTTAACTGGGTCACTCAGGGTGGTGGCACAGTCAGTAGTTTAGGTCCTGATGACCCCTTTAGTTCCCATGCCCTGGGTACCACTGGTATCACTAACCAGGGACATATAAGGGGGTTAAAGACCTGGCCAATAGGGATTACCAATTCATATGCATCATATTTTAGAGACAGAGCACTGGCACTTGAGCCTGGTTATGCACTTTCAGAGTCAAAACCATCAGTACTGGAAACAAAAGTGTGGAGGTGACCACACAAAAAGGGCACTTTCCTGCAATTCTCTGTAGCCTAATTTCTGTAAAATTACTAGCAATTATTCGTAATCATGTGAGCTGTGTAATTCAGCATCCCACTAGCAGGGCTTTTATCCACTGCCTGATATGAGGGAACAGCATTACCAAGCCTCTGGGACATGAATTCTGAAACAGATGCAAACAGTGATGTTTAAGAGCACAGGACATCAATATTTACGAGGTTTAAGAGAACGGGAATAAACGCCATCACGCTGTGGCTGCATTTCATTTGTGGTTTTGCTTTGAAAACTGTGTGTTCAGCAATGTTCTGGGTAATTCTTTAGTTCTATGGGTGCTGTCCTAGTGAATGTTTACTTCTTTGCTGCTAGACTAGCCAGGTTTGGAGGCGTCCGTGAAACCTCGCTCTGCACGAAGCGGTTTCCTACTGCTGAACGTTTAGAATATCAAAACTGTTAGTCAGTCATTCAAAATTTCTTTATTCGGCTTCATAAAACCACAAACGACACAACAAGATAAACAACACAGGAAAACAGACAATATTGAAGCAAATAACCTTCTGCCAAACAGATGGAACAAAACATATTTCATTTGCTATATAACATTAATCATAAAGTGCTGTGTAATGCCATGTCATAAAAGCTCATTCAGGAGTATACTGCCAAAGACAGTTGTACCGGCCTTACGTTTCTCCTAATACTTCAGTCAATTATAGTTTTCACTGTTATTCTGCATGCGTGGCTCTGCAGGGGTGATTGATGCCTGAGCCCTGGCGCCTACTGTAATATTGTAAATGCAGGTACAGAAGTCAAGAGTGTAGTCAATATTTGGGAGCATCTTCTGAATTATAAAATAATTTAAGGTGGTGCATAAACCAGTCATGCACACTTTTCCATTCTCCATGCAGGCTTCATTGCAGCCTGCATGGAGAACATGCCCACCCAATAAGTGCGCCCTCCACCGCCGCACGAGACAAATCACAACGCTGCTTGCAGGGGAGGGAGCCTGGCTGCCTGCTTCCTGTTGGAGGCATGAGAGCAGGAGCCGAGAAGATGCAGGACCCAGCCTCAAGGTAAGTTTAAAATAGTTTTTTTTTTTTTTTTTTTGGAAAAACCTTTATTGACATTTCAATCAATAACAAGTATGGGCCTACAACCCCCCGGGGCCGGCCGCTAAGCAGTCAGAACAACAGAGATCAAATGTTAACACAGGCAGCACCTCGGGGAGCAGAATCTTCATGCTAATATAGTCTGGCCAGTGAAGAGCGCAGGTAGGACACCAGGATAAAAAGGGTTTTCATTTTATAATGGAAAAAAAAACAGAAGGATCAGGTGCCGAACAATTTCCCAACAGCGATAAGAGGCAGGCAGAATGATAAACGTAAGCAATAAACAGCAATCTATTGAATCAATGGCGCAGACACAGAAAATTCAGGATAGGGAAGAATATCATGCCCAGCTGCGCCTGCAGTCCCCTGCCCTAAAGCCCAGAGAACACCCCGGAAATTGTGGCACACATGAAAAGGCAACGATTCACAACAAAGGAGATGTACCACGCTGATCCCAGAAAAGAGAAAACAAGAAGAATCAGAGAAGAAAAAGGAGGCCATAGAAAAAAGAGATTAAAGACTAAAAGAATCCCCTCCCCCAACCCCCCACCCTGCACCTCTGCAGATGAGTACGCCCCCCCCCCCCAGCAGTGTGCCTGTCGCCCTGGAACCAGACCCGAAATATAGAAGAAACAGGGAAAAAGGAGTAAGAAAAGAACACCACCAGAAGGGGGGGTAGAGAGAGTATTAATAAACTGGAGGAGGGCCTTCAAAACATGCCCCGGCGTCTCCCTCCCGCACATTATGTTTCCCCCAAAGCAAACAGTAAACAACACAAAATCGACCATGTCAAGGAAAGATGGGGAGCATTTTGCACCTACTATACCGACAGTTATACCATGAGAGCACGCAACCCCGAGCCCGCCCGCCTATTAGCCGACCACCACTGAAAGAGCATTCTTATCCTTGGCCACTCTTGGCAAATCCGCCCATGCATACCCCTCGACCCGGCGCCATGTCCAATGCTACACGGTAAAGGAGCGTCCAAAAACGACCAGGAAGCGACGCACCCCGGTGGGGTGGAAGTCTCTGAGTACCAACCCAGTCAGCAGTATGGAGGAACGTCTTTCCCAGTGCTGCCCCAGGATCTGCACTGCACACAAGGTCCAGGAAGGCGGAATAAGCCAGAGTAGACAACCGTTGCTTGAGTTTTCCCAGGGTCGCCGGAGGCCGCACACCGGACAAGGCCACCCCCCCCCACTCAGGTCCAATACCTCCGGGACAGATCAGATCCACAGCCAGCCGATCACACAATAGTAGACTGTCCGGAGTTTCCAGCTGGTCACTAGGCACAGGGGTGGCCCCGACGTTGTCGTCCTGAGTGCAGTGCAGGAAGTCCCTGTGTATCGGAGGACAGGCAGGCCGCAACTGTCCCAACGCTGATGCCACACCATCAAGCCTACTCCCCAATACCCAAACGCCATGAAGCAAGGTGGAATGAAGGGCACCGAGAGCCTCGAGAAGGTCCCGGTACCCCAGCACAGCTCTCTGCGATCGCTCCGCTACGCTCCCCAGAGTCGCACACTCCCGATCCTGCTGTGACCTGGTGGACAGGATGGTAGACTTCATCGTGACAAGATGGCCGCCGGGTAGGTCCAACCCGTAGTGGGACCGGGACCCAGGGGCAAGCGCATCAAGGTCCATGTCGCTGGCGAACAGGGTTCCGGAGGCAGACCAAAAATGTATCCGTTATGTAGTCACGGGCAACAGTCGTCCCCACCACGGACCAGCGCCCGCGAAAATCCGGGAGCCGCCCGCAGGAATCAGGGCGAGTTACGGGCGGCGTTCGGGCAGCTCACCGTCGAAGGCAGAGGCAATCACCGGAGAGTCGTGGAACTGCCACCCCGGGCATGCACTTGTTCCGCTCCGCTTAATGGTAGGAAGCGACCACGGCGAAATGTAGGCCGATAGTCGCACCGATCCGGCAGTCCGACTCCACCCAGTCACCAAAGGCCGCTGTTGTGAAACTGCCACCCGGCCAAGATGTCCACTCAAGGTCCCGGCTCCAGGGCCGCACAGGCCGCAAATTGCAAATACCCGTTTCTCCGGCGGTACAACCGCCAGAAACTTCGGAGTCACTCGATCGGTTGCCGCTCTCATTCACAAACACGGGCGCATAGCGCAGGCTGAGGATCTAATTCAGGATATCCGTGCGGGATACGGAGGTTCACGGAGCCGGGAGTCTACGCTGCCGTCCCGGTCGCCATCTTGGCTCCTCCTCCTAAAATAGTTTTTTAAAAAAAAAATATGACCCCCTAACCTCTCCCGTGCCTCCCCCCCCCCCCCCGGCTACACCCCTCCCTGCATGACCTCCTGCAGCTGCGAGCCATGCCGGCCACGACATATACTGCCTAATGTGTACTCTGAAGCACGAAAGACCTGAACAGACGATCGGTAACATTTGCGTCTTCTTATGGTGATGTGGGTGAGCGTAAATGAGCCTCTAGCTCATTAAAATTGGGGCATTCATATCATTCATCGAGGCTGTAGTTGCTCATGATGCTTGTTGCCTGTGGCCAATCAAAGTACCCAAAGAAAATGTGTGCCCTTGTCTTTGGAATTCAAAGTCTGTGGTATTTGTAGCCATCCACCTCACTCAAACACTGACAGGCTTTATGCTAATAGGTCACTGACATTCTTAGAAACATGTTAACATTTAGAACATGGCCTTTAATAATATCACATCATGGACATGTGTCTGATCCCAGGGACCTCTAGTAACGGGTAAGGTTCTGAGGCCTGATTACAGCAAACATTTATGTTAAAGTAGAGGGACCTCTAGAAGAGGCCTGAGGCACGGCAGGTTTCAGCTTTTCATTGGCATTTTAATGTGCCTAATACTTGTATTGATTCATTTGGAGTGTTCTATGGGTGTGTGTGCTTCCTTTCTCTCCTACACTGCCCCCAGCGCCCTCTATTTTGCTCTCACTGCTCCCGCTTCTCCGCATTCCACATTCCCATCCCACCCCATTCCTGCTTCCCTTTTTAGTATTTTTTCCTTGCACTCTCCGCTTTATTTCCATCCATGCACTTTATTTTTGTTGCTCCTCTCTACAGTTTCCAATTGTTTCCTGCCACACTCCCGTCCCACTCCCTGTGTGTACTCCATCCGGTACTTGCCATGCTAGAATGGCAAATTAAAACCGGTCGAACTGCATTATGGTGCATGCTTGTTTCACAATGCATGCGTCAAGATGCATAGGGGCTATCTCGGAAAAGATTTATTTAGAAAACCCAGGGCACAAGTGCTAAAGAAAGAAGTGAGGGGGACTAACCTAGTTAGGCAGTATGCAAGTGACATCATGACGGGAGACATCACGGCGCATGACATCACGGTGCATGACATCACATGTGGGCATCACAGGAATTTACATCACAGGAAGTGGCATCACAAGAAGTGACATCAGATCTTAAGCCCTCAAATATATGTTTAGCAAGTCTATCACAAGTACATTGGAACATATATTTAGTATACATGCAAACCCTCCTGGTTTACGCAGAAGATTCACACTTTTGTAAGCTACACATAAAACAATGTTGCCTGTTATCAGCGTAAGCTTCCTTTACCAAGGATTGAACAAACTAACTTTACCACCAGCCTACTCAACAAGGCATATTATTTTATATGCAGCACATTTCCATGTAGATGTTATTGCTTTAGCTGCCTGCGCTCTCTAGAGGTGAGATCACTCGCCTATGCGAAGTATTCTTATTCAGCCTTACCCACCTGCACTCATCTTAGGAGATTGGGGCTCATATTTTGTCAGCAGACCATTACCCAAAGAAAGGAGAGAGATAAGAAAACAATGATGAATGCGGAAAAGGAGATGAAAAAAGAACCTGCAAGTATTAGCAATTTTAGGGTAGTAAAAGAAAAATGTTATGGCAATCTTGGCATTCAGCAATAGGTTTTGGGCTCTGCCTTTATGTTTTCACAAATTACACATTGGCCCCCAAAATGTCATCACCACATTTAGCAGCAGACATCGCTCATGTTCCTATTGTTGAACATATATCTACACCACCCTCACATTTACGAGTGCAACCTGACAGCTCACCCTGGAATCAGTAGTACCAGAATGCACACACAAAAAATGGACCATAAATTTAAAAGTAAGAGGTATCAGCTCCTAGTCAAAATAAGTGTAAGCTGCACAGTGTCCAATGATAAAAAGGAAATGGTGACAAAGGTAACACAAGAAAAAGGCACCTAAAATTCCAGTCCCAACTAGCACTTTCAAGAAAATATTGGCCTTCTGAAGGAAATATTACTAGTTTGCATAGAAAACCTACCCAAGTGGGGAGATGTAGGAACAGCGAGAGTCATCACTAACTATCAGCATTAATCAAATCTACACTTGACTATGCTCGCTATTAAGACCTCAGCATACTCTAGACATCTTACACGGCCAACATGGTGCACCATAAACGGCCTACTTGTTTACAATGGCACTGACCTGTGGGCTCACCTATTCACTGTTACCTCATCCTGAAGTAGCCAGTCCTAGGTAAGAACACATGATCTTTAATTTCATCGATAGAATAACTCTGAATTACATCAGTCTCCCAAACCTAAGAGCATCATAAAAACAAAGCTCACCCGTGTTATTGTGTTTTTTTTTTTAGTTTAGAAAGCTTTATTGGGTAAGTTAAGCATAGTAAGACATCAGTACAGAAAAAAAACATTGCAAAAAGATAATGGAAGAACAGTAAATTAAGCAAAAATACAATTCGATCCCAAAAGAGGGATTAATAAACAATACATATGAGAAAAGCTTTTTAAAGGTATTTTTTGTGGGAGGGAAAAAAAAGAGAAAAGGAAAGAAGAGAAAAGGGGGGAGGTGGGAGAGAAAGGGCAATGTAAAATGCAAATTCATTGATAGGTGTTCCGTAGATAAGTAAAAGTGAAGTATAGGTCAATAAGAAGATAAATACATAAAAAATAAATAAAGGGGAGGAAAGTCAGGGAGTATGTTTAGAAAGAAAATTGGTTAAAGGAGACCATAACAAATCCTTTTTGATTAACAAAGGTACTGTGGTGGCGAAAGCACGGTCAAGTCTATGATGATGACATAATAAATTCCACCAAGCATTGTACGAAACTTTTGTGGTATCTTTCCAGTTTGTAGTGATAATCTGAATGGAAATGGCTATATAAAGATCTATAAATTTGCGTACATTACATTGAACATTCCATATAGGCGATAAGCCGCCCAAAAAAATATGCACAATTTCAAAAGGAAAGTCTGTGTCTAAAATGTCATTTAGTTTCGACCAGATGCGAGACCAGAGGGATTTGATCTGTGGACAGTGAAAGAACATGTGAAGGAAATCACTCTCAGTATGTGAACAGGACCAGCATTTATTGGATTCAAGTAATCTAAATCTATGGAGCTCAGAGGGGGTGAAAAATAGCCTATTATAAAAAAAATATAGAGTTTGTGTAGTGCTAGCTGAGCGGGAGACAGTGTGTATTTTAGACCAGATGGAGTTCCAGATCTGTAGGGAAAAATTCTGGGCAAGTTCCTTTTCCCATAAAAGTTCTAATTTAGATTTGGGTCTGTCAACAAAAGGGTGGGAGAGTAATTTGTAAATGACTGCAGCTTTAAGAGGAATAGAAAAGTCAGGTATAGAAGAGAGGGTAGGAGTAGTAGTAGATAATGAGTTATTTTGGGTAGTAATAGAGGCTAGATTGATTTTTAGCAAGGGGAAAAGGGAACAGTATGTGTTAGATATATTAAAAGAGTCACGAACTTCTGAGAAATCTTTCTGGGAGTTATCTCTAAGTAGGTGACTATAGGTAATGATACCCTTGTCAATCCATTCCTTCCAAAATAATGCTCTGTTATTAATCTTTAAGAATTTATTATACCAAATCGGAGTTTGGGAATGAAATTCAGCTTGCGAAAGAAAGGAACGAGACAGTGAGAGGGCAAGAGCTTTGGAATGTTTAAAAATAGGGGTGAGAAAACGCTTCGGAGGCTGGGTAAGACGAGTAGATGTGAGAAATGAAAAGGGTGAACATTGCGCAAGCTCAAGGGAGCTCCATGCAGTTGAAGAAGGGCACAAGGAGTCTGCTAAATTTGTTTTAATCTGAAAGCAGAGTGATACCGAGTAAGGTTGGGAAAATTAACTCCGCCAAGCTCTTTGGGTTGCTGGAGACGGGAAAGGGAAAGCCTGGCCTTGCGATTATTCCATAGAAATTTTGTTAAAAGACTGCATATAGTTTTAAAGAAAGGAGCAGGAAAAGAGATGGGGAGCATGGAGAGATAGAAATTAACGATGGGAAGGAGCATCATTTTGATAGTTGCTAATCTCCCCCACCAGGATAAGAAAAGGGGGGACCAAACCTCAGTGAGTGTGGAAAGCTTTTTAAGCATTTCGGTATGGTTGATTTTAATGGTTTCTCTAATAGTATTAGCATAGAGAATTCCTAAGCACTTAATATACCTAGGATTCCAATCAAAGCCGGAGCCACAAAACATATGGGAAAGGCAAAATTTATTTAAAGGTAGAACTTCAGACTTGTCAATGTTTAACTTGTATCCGGAGACTGAAGCGTATTCTGTTAATAAAGAGAAAAGAGAAGGTAAAGAAGTTGATGGATTAGAGATATTTAGAAGGATATCATCTGCGTAGGCAGTGGTTTTGATATCAATATCATGTAATTTCAGGCCAGTATAAGATGGTGAACGTTGAATTTGTTCTAGGAAAGGCTCTAAAGCAAGAATGAAAAGAAGGGGGGAGAGGGGGCAACCTTGTCTGGTGCAGAGAGAAGTATTTAGATTGAGAACCGTTAACCCAAATAGAAGTAGAGGGGGCGGAATAGAGTAACTGAATGAGATGGATAGTCGGGGAGCTAAAGCCATGCCAACGCAATGCACCAAACATAAAATCCCAGCTTACTCTGTCAAATGCTTTTTCAGCGTCCAATGTGATAGCAGCAACTGGGGAGTCCATTTTTGAGGCAAGATGAATAATGTTAAGGAGTGTTCTCGAATTATCTGTAATAGATCGGCCTTTGACAAAGCCGGATTGATAGATGTTGATGAGGCCAGGGATAACTTTGTTAATTCGGCTAGCAAAAATTTTTGCATACATTTTGCAATCAGCATTTATTAAAGAGATAGGCCTATAATTTTTGCAGAGGGAGGGGTCCTTATCCTTTTTGGGAATTAAGCATAACATTGCCTGGGTAAAGGAGCCTTTGGATTCACCATTAATAAGAAAAAAGTTGATCAGAGAGAGTAAATGAGGAGTTAAAATATGTTTAAAAAAAAGATAAAAACGAACAGTAAAGCCATCCGGACCGGGTGTTTTATCTTTGGGGAGAAGAGTAATGGCATTGATTATTTCTTTTTCAGAGATAGGAACGTCAAGAGAGGAAAGATCCGTATGTTTATCAGGGGGTTTGGGAATAGTTTGAAAGAAAGAATCGATTTGTTCTGGAGAAGGATTAGATTCTGGAGTGCATAAGGAGGTATAGTATTGGACAAAGCAGTCAAGAATTTTGTCATCCGTGGAATGAGGAACTCCTCGATCATCGGTAATAGTTACAATCTTGGATTTCTGTCTTTTGATTTTAATATAATTAGCAAGGGATTTACCTGCTTTGTTCCGCCCCCATACATTTTAGCACTGAATTTGAGGAAATTATTAGATGCGGAATCCCAAGATTGTTTGTTGTATAGCATTTTCGCCTTGATAAGAGAGGACAATGTGTCCGTGGAGTTGGTAGTAAAATATTGATGCTTGAGGTCTTTAATTTGTTTGAGGATGAGAGAGGATTGTGAGAGAGCCTTTTTCTTTTTCCGAGGTACAAAGTCAATAATAAAGCCTCTAGCAATTGCTTTGAAAGCATCCCAAATAAATTGAGAAGTGGAGTGAAGGTTATTTAGAAAGAATTCCTCCATGAAAGGAGTAAAAAGCTCAACAAACTGAGGATCTAAAAGAAGAGAATTATTAAAACGCCAACGACGAGAAGGGGGGAAGGAGAAGGGTAATCTATGTCTAAAATAATGGGAGCGTGATCTGAAATTAAGATAGAACCTATTTCCGAATTGGTCATGAATTGTCATGAATTGTAAGACATGTGGAGTGAGGAAAATGTAATCAATACGGGAATGAGATGCATGAGCGGGGGAAAAGAAGGAGAATTCCAATGTGTCCGGGTGAGAGATTCTCCAAGTGTCTATGAGTCCTCTAGAGGATATAGCTTTGAAAAAGGTTTTCTGCATTTTATTGGGGACATATCTAGTCTGCGATTTTTGGTCCAAAAAGGGATCCATGAGCTGATTACAGTCACCACCCACAATCAAATCCTTAGTCGCATGCGAGGAAAGAAGGGAGAAAAATTAATTCCAAAAAGTAGGATCAATAGCATTTGGTCCATAAACATTACAAAAGGACAGTTGTGTGTTATTAACAATAGTATGTAAAAACAACCATCTGCCATTATTATCATGAAACTCATTTTGTAACTGAACACTTAACGACTTATGAAATAAAATAACAACATCATTTTTGTTATTAGCTGCTGGGGAGCAAAAAACTTCTCCTACCCATTGTTTATGCAATGAGGACAAGTCTTGCAGCTTAAGATGCGTTTCTTGCAGTAAGGCAACTTGACATTTCAATCTAGCCAGGTGAGATAAAACACGTTTTTGACAGGATTGCGGATACCTTTAACATTCCATGAGATAACTCGAAGACCACTCATCCGCAAAAGTTAAGTAAGGATAAGCTTAAAAGTAAAGACAAGTTAGAAAAGGGGCAGAGAAGAAAAAGCAAGAGTAGAGGAAGGATAAAAAGGTTGAAATGATAATGAACATCAGAGAGGGATGAAAAAATATCATAAGTCCACCATAGTGAGGGACAAAGGGAACAATAAAACACCCTGCAATGAAAATAAGGGAAGGAAGCGTTAAAAGGAGGTGGAAAAGAGAAACATTGCCAAAGATAGAAGGAAGACAGGGGAGAGAGAGGATATAGCGGGAAGGGGAAGGAACATAACCGTCCTGAAAAAGGTAGGAAAAGAGAGATGACAAAAAGCCAAAAAGCTTCAGCCATATCAAACCAGAAGAGAAAGAACATTAATGTGGGAGGGGGGACGGCAAAAGCCAAGACAGCCAGCACACAGAGGAGGCACCCAGAAGAAATATACAATATTACTTAAAGGGACGAAAAAGAAAAAAAAAGAGGATTTCATAGAAAGAATAATAAATATATAAGACGAGGAAGGAAAGGAACTTACCAGACACTATATTGGATAACAACAAGATGGACCAAACAATATGAACAAACGAATGGTGTGAACAGGGGTCTTCGACAACAGCACAGTGAAAATCTATATGAAAGGAAGAAAGTACAAACAGGATGCAATTAGAATTAAAAGCGATAAAATGTCACATCCTAAAAAAGAAGAAAGAGTTAACACATAACAAAACAGTTAAGGTTTGCTAAGCTCCATAAGCTCTCCCCGATGCGCTTGAATGAACTTCCGAAGGTCAGTGGGGTCTTCAAAGGAAAATGTTCTGTCTTTGTAAGTCACCTTGAAAAAGCAGGGATGTAGAAGACCGTAGCGAGCGTTCATGGATTTCAAAGCAGGTCTGAGATCAAGGAATTCTTTGCGTGGGCTGGCAGTTGGTTTAGATACGTCTTGACTGAAGAAAATCCGATGACCAGACCAGATCAACTGTTTAGATTGTTTGGCGGCGCCAAGAATTGCCATGAGATCTGAATACAGCAAAAAATAAACAATAATACCTCTTGGTTTGGCGGAAGAGGAAGCACTTTGAGGACCAAGACGATGCGCTCTTTGGATATTAAACTCCGTTGATTTTGGGAGACCAACAATCTGCAGAACTTGAGTCTTCAGAAAGGAGATCATGTCTGACCCTTCGGAACCTTCTGGAATACCATAGACGCGCAGATTGTTA
This sequence comes from Triturus cristatus, assembly GCF_964204655.1. Classification (NCBI taxonomy): domain Eukaryota; kingdom Metazoa; phylum Chordata; class Amphibia; order Caudata; family Salamandridae; genus Triturus; species Triturus cristatus. Next base: position 853,994,679 of record NC_140585.1, on the reverse strand, counting down.
CACCGATTACGATTTTCTAAATCCTCAGCAGGTTTCTTGAGTTGGATAACTTCTTTGGCGAGACTATCGACCTTGGCAATAACATCCTGAGCGTCACTTATCTTTTGTTCGACATCAGAGAGCCTCGAGTCTAAGCCAGACCATTTCTCTTCAATTCTTTGGAGTGTGGCTGAGGTGTCAGACATAAAGGGGCGAAGGAGGCGCAATTCATCCATGACATCCTCTAGCGTGAGGGGGAGAGGGGATTTAGTTGGAGAAGAATCTTTCTTAAGACGCTTACTAGTAGTTGTTGCAGAGTCCTTGCGGCCTCCTGAAGACGAACCTGTGGTCCCATGTTGCTGGCTAGGTTGCGAGTGATCCATGTTGAAAAGGAGGATAATACACAGTCGCACACTTATAAGGAGAAGAAGTGGACCAGCAAAACGACAGTGAAAATGATCAGCGAGGTGCAGAATCAGCGTAAGCACAAAGTAAACAGCTGGTATGTGAAAGACCACTGGCTACAGACAATATCTGCTCTGCGCAGTGAAATACAAAAAATAGATGCAGTCAGAAAAAGTACTGAGGTCCCTGAGTAAACTAGTCAAAAAACTTCAGCAGAGCACAAAGTAAAGCAGAGCAGACATATCGCAACTGTCGCGGGCAATACTAAAATAATCCAGAAGGTGAGCTTGAGGAGAAAAGTGAAAATACTGACAGAGCCTTCATTTAAACCATTCCGTCACTAAATTCATGCATTATTGGTAAAGCAATCCAAATATGAGAGGCAGGTGAATTGCTGTGAAAAAAGTTCATGCCGAGTGTTGCGCGATGGTTTAGAGCACACAAAATGGCGGCCGCGATATTCAGATGCGCTGAGGCGATGAATAAAATGAAGATTTAGGGGTCTAAACCAGCAAAATTCCCATCAGAAGATGGCGTGCACAGTCCCGGCCACTTCCGACATCCACATACCGCTTGACAGGTGCCGGCGGTTCGGGGCAGAGGTCCCTTTAATAAAACAACGCACCTCGGTGCTCCGGAGCTCTTCAGGGCGCGGCCATCTTGATGCCGCCGCCACGCGCTCCCCCGTGTTATTGTGTTTTAATACAGTACATTGCAAACTTTGTAACATTGCTGCAGTAGCTAGGTGCGAGAAGGGCAAAATAGAAAACCTCCCATACCTAGGCAGGATAGCAACTTGGCAAAATTTAACACAGCCATATCCAGTCCTCTAGAATATCCAGAGCTACAAAAAAAAACCGCAGCTTGTCTTCCTATTGAGGAAAACAGCTCTTCAACATTTCGTGATTGGAAAATTAGTAGCCCAGTGTGCAGAGATTATATGTGTACAGGAAACTTGGCTATGCGACAAAACCCCTGAAATGTTTGGCTTCACCCAGTGCTTAATTTGTAAAATATGAAGTACAGGTGCTAAAATGTTAGTCGGAGGCCACACCTACATTTCTCTGGCTCCACCCACTCCCTCCACTGGCTCCACCCACTTACTCTATTAGCTCCACCCACATCTTCAACTGGCGCTACTAAAAATGATGAAGGTAATTTGATACAAATGAAACACGTGGTCAGTCATGAGAAGAGTGTGGAAAGGGACCAGTAAGTATGCGCCTCAGGCACAGCGAGAAATACCTTAAACAGAGAGGTGATGGTCTTTTGGGGATAGCATGGTCTCAGAGTACTGAATTGCACACAGCAACATTATAGTAGAGGAATTCTCTTGTATCGTTCGGACGGTGTGCATTTGTCTTTGATGGCAAATAAGTGTATCTATCTGCTGAATTTAAGAGAAAAAGTGGTATGCATCTAGGGGAAGAACCTGTGGTGCTAGAAGGATCAGTAATGTTGGGTGATTTTATAATGTGGTGGGGCAGGAAAACATCCAATCGGGGTTTCCTGGTTGTCTAAATATTGTGAAGGTCTAACTAGCCCAGCATTCCAAAGGTGTTCTAGGTACATCCAGGCTAGTGCCGGACACCTGGCGCTCAATATTTCATCGGCCTCAAATGGCACATGCAGTCTGGCTTAAAACATTATTGCCTGGCTGCGGGCAGGTTAGATAAGCACGACGTTCAGATAATACAGCGCTTCGAATGGGATGTTACAGCCACAAGAAACTCACTAAAAGGGACACATACCACATAAATACTCCTGAGTCCTGAAGCAGTACCCAGGCGGTGTAAAATGCACTAAGTACATTGGGCTGAAAAAATTACCTGTACATCATGAGAAACTTCCGTTAAAAATTCTCAATGAAGTATTTGCACAAGTCATTTTAACCTCAATAACAGTGATGGAAGCCACAACAGACCGTATTGGAGTTGAAAAGAAGATTCTTGTGGTAACAAATTCAGGGCCAGTCTGCATGTGAGCGCACAGGTTAAACTCGATGAGCCTAACCAGACTTGAGGGCGATGCCGCTTTCACTACCCCGGGCGTTTTGGTGAAGCCACCTCTGTGTACAGGGCTCTCTGTTGCTTGGGGGGGTACCACGGGTCTGCTATGTGGTCAATGGGCATGAACAAGGATACGCTTCAGCACCCAATGTAGGACGCCCATCCTTACCTCGTACGTACCCACTACCCGCCCTATTGTTTGGTGAGCTGAATCAGTTTTAGTCTCTGAAAGAAACCCGGGCGAAAAAAACTAGGAGGTGGAAACATATTTTGGTTTTATTCAAGGAGCATTTTCGGTTTGTTGATAACAGCTCGTGAAATTTCTAACTTACTGTACACCTTTTTTCTTCGTCGCTGTGCATGTTGTCAAACACCTACTCTGGCACAGAGGCGATGAAGTTCGGCTCTGTTCTAAGACAACAGTGAAGGAAAAAAAAGTAGACTTGTTCTTATTGACAGCTGCTTTAGCCGGCCGTCTCTTCCTAAATAACAGTCCGGAAGAACAACCTTGCTAACACGCCGATGCCTATGGTGACGTGACACACAACATGGACATTTTTTTCTCACCTTTGTGGCTAATGCCACGGACCCTGGTCTCTTGGCCGGCCCACTGACAGTGACCCACGACCCCCTGGGTACTTTCTGCTCTCTCCAAGTGCCCTTGCCCCTTAATTAAATTTTAGTCAAACAGCAACACTTTTACTTAACATATCTCACACTCTGGAACACACCAGTAGTTTGTTCCTTAATTAGTTCAGAACCTGTGACAGAAGGAAGAGGGAACGAATGCTGCTGCCTGCCTATGCCTATCTTTTAGGGAAGGCCTGGGAAAGTGAAACCAAACTGTGTTTTGTCGTCTGGAAACTAATTAGTGCGCGGCTGCGCACCAGCCAGCATGTTTGGAGTTAAAGCTGTTTACACAGAAGTCTGAAAGACGAATAGGCAATTTTCAATCACAATGCGTTTCACTATTAAACAACCTTTCTGAGGTATTTCCATAATTTTATAAGCCCGACTAGATAAACACATGGAAATTGTTCTTCTGTCCACGTTCAGCAAAGGCTGCCAAAACAACACCTAGTTAAATCCTATCTCGTGCTATTGATTTGTCTCACCTGGGCATTCAGAAGGATTGTTTGTCGTGGGAAATTATACTTCAAAGAAGCAGGCTTTTCGCCCGGCATAATCCACACTACAAATTTGGCTTTATATTTTTTGTTTTTATTCTCTTCATGCATTTGTCGATTTAGCGCACAGGAGTCAGCGAGCCAGGGGCTCGGCGGGTAGGGCCTTGGCCTTTTTCTTTTTAACTTACTTGAACCCGCAGGCCATTACTGCGGCGCCGGCAGGCCCTATCCAGATATCAAAAGTGTACATTGTGTACTGCTACGGGCGTGGCGGCGGGCTAATACTAGTGAATCTGAATGGATGAATAACATAGATGCATCCTAATAATCGTATCTTACATGGCCACCGGAAGCAAGCTGCCTCCCACCACGCAGGTGATCTTACAACCGGACAGTCCATCACGCCACCACCTAACCAAAAAAAACACAGCGTTGGTTTTGGCACAGTATTAGAATTGCATCGCCAGTAGTTAGTCGGCTTAGCTTAGCTAGTTTACTGTTTAACGTCTTACCGTTACTGGTGGGCCGGTCGGCAGGGACACACACTGGCTGCACTGCTAACTGATTGTACGATTAGGCGGCCTGGTGCTGCTTGTTACCAGACAGTACTGGTCTGTACTGTACTACTGGCTGATCGATGACTGCACAGGCTGCCCAGCCCACAGTGCCCAGGCACAATGCCGTCATCTGTCGGGTCGGGCAGCGGCTGACTTCAACGACGATGATGACTCCTGGACGGACAAGGTGAGCTGCAGTGGTTATGGTGGGGCGTGGCCTTGTGAAAAAATCTGCGCGCGCTGCGTGCACAGCCCCTACCCCCCATCAGAACTAACATCGAGTCCGCCTGAATAAATCAGTGTTTGTGTCCCGCGGCACGCCCACCAGCAAGTGGCAACACTGTCTGCAACAGTCAACACTGCACTGTGAATTGAGGGCCGCGGCTGCCATGATGAACATATATTTCTTAATTTATGAATCTTCTCTTGGACTTGGGCTCAGCCTCAGGGCAGGCTAAGATATTAAAGAGTCTCACACAGCCGCAACTAGTCACTGTTAACTGCCGTGACTCACAGCGAACACGCTGCGGCTGCGCTGCACGCACCAAGTACAGACACAGTAAATTTTAAAAAACATAAATATGTGACGAGCGCAGCAGATGCGTAGACCCGGCCCTGATAATAAAGTGCCGGTGCTAAGCACCGGCACAAATTAAGCACTGGCTTCACCCAACAGCATAGGCCATCCATTAAAAAAATGTTTGGTCGTCCGTCGGGAGGGGTGGTATTATGACACTTTTATCAACAAGGATTACAAAAAAGGTGACGTCATTAAATGTAAACATGCAAATGGCTGCTTGTTTGCAAGGAATCACTATTGGTTACAGATAGACAGTATGAAAACCTGGTGCTTGTGAATGTATACATACAATGAGGTTCCCAGGAGGAGTATGGGTCAGAGAAGGGACACTTCAAGGAAGATGTGGACGCATTGTCCGAAAAGCATGGTAACGATTTGATCATTGTAATGGGTGATTTCAATCACAAATTGAATCCCAAAAAATTAGATCCATGGTTTAAAGAAATATTGGGTGCATACAATATAGAGCCAGCGGATTTTCTCAATTGCACTTCTGCTAGACAAGATTTAACATCAGGGAAGTACTTGGGGTCAAAGGGGTTGTTTAGTCTAAACGACAGGTTGAAAACTGATCTCCCTGCAAAGCAAACCTTTAAGATAGGCATGCAGTACTGCCCCATTGACTACGTGCTTATTAAAGCATGGAACTTTGCAACAGTAATAGGCTTTCAAGTATCCCAAAGAGAAGGCAGTGACCATATCATCCTGCATTTTAAATGATTTAGGGGGCCTATGAGTCACCATGAAATAGAACTTCTACAACAATTGGAGTACCCCAAACGCCTGACTATGTATAAAAATTGGCTAACTTCCAACAGGCATTAAACATGGAAAATGTAAGGGGGCAGAATGTGTCATGGTTTAAAGAAACAATAGAACATGTCGTAGAATGCCTCAGAGTAGAGCTAAAAAACAAGTAAAATCGCCATATTGACAAACAAATAACACACAGAAGACGATCTGGGTGGTTCAATGTAGAATTTCTGAATAAGAAAAGGTTAATAAGAAGAGAAGAGAGAAGCTTAAGAATAAGGTTTGATCAGAGCAGGCAGTTAAATTTGTTTGAACTGGAAAAGGAATATAAAATGTTGGTTAGGAACCAGAAGAGGATTTACAAAGAAAATGCTGGGAGAACCTACTGGAAACAATTGAAACAAAAAATGTACCACAGTTTTGGAGGCTAATACGGGAAGCCACTGGACAGACACCCGGGGCCTTGAGTTGTGTACTGCAGGGAGCAGCATGGGAAGAGTACTTAGGCGAACTGTATGGGACAAAAACAGTGTCCGCAGCAGGTAAACAAATACATTGGGGGGGGAGGTCGACAATTTGAAAATTCTCTTTACAGTAGCAAACGTAAAGGATGCTATAAGAAAGTTAACATTATCCAGGGCAGCAGGTCCCCATAACCTCCCTGTATTTATAATAAAGACCCAGCTAAATAGGCGGGTAGAATTTCTATCTCATATGTTTTAGCCATATTAGACTCTGGTCATATCCCTAAAAACTGGAGGGGGTCCGTAATTAGACCAATACACAAGAAGGGGGACAAGAAAGCCCCAAAGAACTATAGACTGATTAACTTGTTGTATATCGGTGAGAAGATCTTTGCCAAAATAATCCTGGGTAGCTTGAAGGATGGGGTGGAACAGCGGTCCATCTTGCTGGTGGAACAAGGAGGTTTTAAGGAAGGACACTCAGCGATTGACCATTGTTTTGCTCTATGGGCGTTGGCGCGGAAGTATATGGAGCAAAGAGGGAAGCTGTATTGCTGCTTTGTAGACTTCCGTGCTGTGTTTGACATGATTGACAGGAGTTGTCTTTGGGAGACCTTGAAAAAATATGACATCCCAGAAGGGCTCCTGGTGGTAATCCAGGAGTTACACACTCAGAACTGGGCCCACGTTATTAAGGATATGGTGGGATCCTTCACGCCGAAAAAAGCGATCAATAATGGCCTAAGACAGGGCTGTGTATTGGCCCCCCTACTCTTCACTATTTTCTTGGCAGATTTGCCAATTATTTTGGAAGTAGACAGAAGTGCAAGCCCTAAAATGAATGGAAATCAAGTATCCTGTTTACTTTATGCCAATGACCTAGTAATTTTGGACCAGACAGAGTTGGGCCTGCAGCGGAAGTTAGATGCATTTAGCAAATATTGTGGGGCAAAGCATTTAACTGTAAATATGGACTTTGTTTTTAGTTTTAACCTCCTAGCGCATTCTTCTGTAGTTTTTGAAATTATAGCTCTAACTTGACCCAAAGGTATTGAAGCGCTTCACATGCGCACCAGTCACACTATACAATTACAACACAAATACATGCATTGTTTCTAGACATCTGGAGATTAAGTGACTTGCCCAGAATCACAGGATGACGAGCCGACGTCGAGACTCAAACCTGCCTCCGCAGCTCCACAGTCGCCAGCTCTGGCCTTTACATCACATACCGGTAGTCTAGAAAGAGAGAAGCCGCAGTCACATGAGAGCTCTGCTTGTTGAGGTTCCAGTATGACCTAGGCTGTGGCTCATAATCGACCTCAAAAGGAACGTAACTTCGCCCCCTCTCCCCCCTTTGCTGGAGAGTGCTGATTTGCTTATATTGAAAGGCAACACCTTCTGGTCATGTGTAAGAGAATTGGTGGCCACAAAAGACCAAGCTTCTCTAATAAAATGTTGCCACGTTCTCTTTCTAAATGAACGAGGGCTATTTGATGGCACAGGTCTAAAACAAATGTAAACTGTTGCCGCTATAAAATAGGCTGTGAGAAAGTAGTTGGTGTATGATTGATGATATTGCAAGGCTTGAATTCATACGGAGCGAGCGGTAAATCAAGGTCAGGAATGGCCAGAGGATGGGATAATGGTGTGCTTTGAGAAAGAAAGTGGTGATGTGCAAGGACAAGGAACCATGATACAGGGGAGCACCAGAAAGTGTTTTGGAGTGGACAGTGCGTTTGTTGAGGGGTTACACTGGCTTGCTTGGTAAGTTGTTTGGGCTATATGGGAGATGTAAGCCTAGAGGGTGTTAGGTACATTTGATGTATTAGTGAGGTGGGGTTTGTGTAATGTTTTATGTATTGGCATACAGACCTGTCCTTGTAAAGTGGCCTTTTTTTTCCCTTTAAATATCGGGCTGTAGCGTATTGCTCCTGTTAACCGCCTGATGCTGTGTCCTTTCACATAGTAGAAAGTTCATCACGTGACCTTTAGTGGATTGGAACCTTTGCTTGACATTGCCCAGTGTGTGCTGAAGCAGTGCAGCTGCTCTTCCCGTACTGCGGACAGGAAGAGCTGCACTTTGTAACAACCCAATGCTGATTTGAACTCACTATTCCAAACAGGAATAATGTAGTTTTGGTTTCTTGAATTCAGCGACCCCATTTGTTTCAAAACAGCATGCATAAAAATAGTTTGATTCGGAACAGCCTAAACACAGACTATCGTTGAAAAATTAAGAGTTTTTTTTTAATACCAGCATACAAATAGATTTATTGAAAAACATTCCAAATGACCAGTGCATGCATTTTACATCGACAGTGTTCTGATGTATTTTTGTTGTCTTCACTTTTCAGAGTTGTTTTACCATAGAAATGTAACAACCTTTTCCATGCATTCCTTCAATTTCGCTGGCACTTTAGTAAAAATCATGGCATTTTTACAAAAGTGCTGACTTTACGGGCACTTTTGTAAAAATCGCGGCATTTTTACAAAAGTGCCAATTTCGCTGCAAACCGCAAAATCGTGAAATCGCGAGATCCTGGAGGGTCTGCCAAGACCTGCCGCCGTATTCAGGGAGGCTTACCACATAGATGGAGGAGTGTGTTAACACCTGCTGCCTCTACCATAGCATCCAGTCGTCTTCTCACCACCAGGCCACAGATCTGTGACAGGGCACTCTGACCTTCCACTCCAGCAAAAGCGGGTAAAACTGAATACAGGGTAACCAATACTGGGCTTGCTCTGACTGACACACTACAGCGCGGAGGCACTTTGACTCAAAGTCATCATTGGGATGAGTAGCGCTTTACGAATAAATAGTGGTACTTAGATTATTTCAACGCCTCCTTAGGGGTAGTTAGCCCTATATAAATTCAATTCATTTTGTGTAAATACTGGGAAAGACCAACACATCTGACATTCTTACAGTGCATGCATATCTTGGAAAAAAGGACTGAACAAAGTGAAAATCTGCCACTCTTAAGTATGTGTGAAGTGCTAACAAGGTGTGAGCCTTTGTTTCCCCTCAGCCGCATTTGCTAGGTGTGAGGCTCCTGACTGCTCTCAGGCAGGAGACTAACCCTGGGCGTAGTTCGCGAAGTAGCCCTTCGCGAAGCTACGCAAAGTGCACTTCGCACTACGCGAGCTACGCGTAGCACTTCACGAACTGCGTAGTACCTTGTTCGCACTGTGCCAGATGTCGTTTTCAATGATTGCACAGTGCAGACAAGCAACCGGCACTGTGCAATCATTGAAAATGGCATCTTGCACAGTGCGAGCTGTAGTTTTCTGCTGCTCGAGTAGATTTTTACTCGAGCGGCAGCTTTCTCAATGCGAACTGGTAGTTTCTCATCGCGAGCGGTCGCGAGAATACGCGACCACACGCAATGAGAAACCTGACCTCCTCGCAATGGGAATCTCGCCGGGAGGTTTATTTTCCATGCTCGCGATCGCCAACTTGATGTTGCTGATCGCGAACAAGGAAAAAGTCTCGCCGGGATGTCATTTTGCTTGCTCGCGGTCGCCAACTTGACGTTGAGGACCGCGAGCAAGCAAAAAATGACCGCAGCACTACGCAACACTACGCTACGCGTGTTCGCACTGTTCTACGTGCAATTCGCGTAGTGCGAAGTAGCGCGAACTTCGCAAACTACGCGAGCGTAGCGTAGTGCTTTGCCCAGGCTTACAGGATAATCGAACAAAAGGAGATCTGATGACCCCTCAAAATCAGCCATTGTAATGGGCCTAGATGGAGTCCGAAATAAGAAAGCCCCCTCCCTGCCTGCACATTGCTGTGGATTGAAAGCAGACAACGTTCAGGCGCTTCTGAATGTGTCCCGGTGTTTGGAAATTACATCAAGATGAGTTCGGCACATCTTGGCAAGGTGGACGCCATCCACCCTCTGAAAATACCCTATGAAAATAGTGGGAGAACGCTGTCTATGTGCCTGTACCCCCGACTTGTGCCCTGATGACGGGCCCTGGGACATCATGCATAAAAGGCCTAAACCTCCACAGTTGGGCCCTGTAACTCCTGCTGGCTCCAGGGCCTTCTGAAAGAGGTACTGACGATTATGACGGAGGAGACGGGATACCACTCTGCAATACTATCTGTAAGTATTTCAATGTTTCTGGAACTGAAATTACAAGGTGCAGAAACACCTGACTCAATTTCCTGGGTTCAGCTTTCACCGCTTATCTGTATGGGGTATGTGGAAGAGCTTTCGCCATACTGAAAAATGTTTTCCATGCGAAAAAAGTGCTCTGCCTAGGAGACTACGGGGCATATTATCTAAGGGTGGGCGTAGTTCGCGAAGTAGCACTTCGCGAAGCTACGCAAAGTGAAGTTCGCACTACGCGAGCTACGCGTAGCACTTCGCGAACTGCGAAGTAACATGTTCGCACTGTGCAAGATGTTGTTTTCAATGATTGCACAGTGCGGACAAGCAACCGGCACTGTGCAATCATTGAAAATGGCATCTTGCACAGTGCGAGCTGTAGTTTTCTGCTGCTCGAGTAGATTTTTCCTCGAGCTGCAGCTTTCTCAACGCGAACTGGTAGTTTCTCATCGCGAGCGGTCGCGAGCATACGCGACCCCTCGCAATGAGAAACCTGACCTTCTCGCGTTGTGAATCTCGCCGGGAGGTTTATTTTCCATGCTCGCGATCGCGAACAAGGAAAAAGTCTCGCCAGGATGTCATTTTGCTTGCTCGCGGTCGCCAACTTGACGTTGAGGACCGCGAGCAAGCAAAAAATGACCGCAGCACTACGCAACACTACGCTACGCGTGTTCGCACTGTGCTACGTGCAGTTCGCGTAGTGCGAAGTAGCGCGAACTTCGCAAACTACGCGAGCGTAGCGTAGTGCTTCGCCCAGGCCTAATATTATCGCCGGTGCAGAAATCTGTGCTCTGTAGAAATTCAGTTCTGGGAACATTGGAGGCAGGGTAATTTTCACATTCCAGGCGAACCACTGAGAACGTAGGAGAATGCCTAAAAGTTTACAAGTACCTTCAGCCGGAGATCGAAGGTGCATATCATCAACGGCCAGCGATAATTATCGCTGGCCGCTCTTAGCGTTAAAATGTTTAACGCCGGCTATCGCAGATAACTATCGCCATGCTAGCGCTGTATTAACAACGCTCAGCGCAATGGCGATAATTATCCTAGCAATAGCAATGTTTTCCATGGAACATCGCTGGTTTTCCAGCGATGTTCCATGGAAAACGGCGCTACCCTTGATTATAGGGGCCTGTGGTCTTAGCCACACAATCCACCCCCCATGTTAAGTATGCCTTAGTCAGGAATTTAACAGACATTAAATTCCTGCGTTAAGGTATACTTAGCGCAATTTAAATAATTGCTTCCCCGCATTGTAAATATCGCGAAGCTGCCTTCGTGATATTTACCCATGTTGTTTCCCCAGACACGCCTATTTGCATCTCATTAGCGATGCAAAGTTAGGCGTGCTGGAAACGGGAGCAAAATCAGCAAAACACGCAATAGCGTGTCTTTGCTGATAAGGCGATAAAATTATCGCCGCTTTTCGGCCGAAAACGGCCGCAAAAGCGGCGATAATTTGTTATCGCCGCATTGTTAATATGCTCCTAAATGCCTGCATAGTTCCAGGTTTACAGATTCCACTCTAAATAGCAATTTCCATTGCATATTCCAAGACAAGCCTCGAATTTCAGAAGAAAATGCAGATTTCTTTCGGAAATTTCCGTTTGAAATGTGATATTTTCTTTAAATATTGAGGGGCATATTATCAAGACAGGCGATAAAATTATCGCCGCTTTAGCGGCAGAAAACTGCCACTAAAACAGTGATAATGGGCTTGATAATATGCTCTATGGAATTCCAATTGAAGCCCATGTTAGATGTCCTTCACATCTCACATGGGCTTCAATTGGAATTCCATAGAGCATATTATCAAGCCCATTATCGCCGTTTTAGCGGCAGTTTTCTGCCGCTACAGCGGCGATAATTTTATCACCTGTCTTGATAATATGCCCCCTAGATCGCTGGTGCTAGTTAGCGCTCCTGCTATATCTCTGACTGACAGTCTCTCTTTTTGGGAACGATTCATTGAAGTAAAATAACTTCCAAAAAGATAAAAGGATACACCTGATTTAGTTCTCCTATTGAGCCGCGAGAGGGCAGCAGCCGTCAAATCTTTTAATTCTTACCTCATCTGCATCCCCACCCACAAAACAGCAACCAAATATCATCGCTACAGTGTGAACCTTTGCATGCTACTAGGCGCTAAGTGATTAAGATCGATTTATTGTGTGCAGATGAAGTGGCAACATCTCCGTCTGTCCTCAATATTTAGGAATAACTCAGCGGGCTCTCAGTAAGCTTGAATCTTGGGTTTCTGGAAATCGCTGTTGTCTCTAGAAATGATTGTATTAAGCAAACGTCAGGAATGTCCATGTCATTTCAAGAAGGGGGAGAACATTGGCTTTAATGCTAACAAGCCTTGGCAAAGCCAATAGTTCTCGCCTTTGCAACCTATTGGTGTTGCCGGTGGTATAACCACGATGCACAGCATCGCTGATGCTGGGGAGCATGTGGTTAAAACAAAGCCTTCGATGTGTCCGCCGACTTAGATCAGTAACTTAAAGGAAAATAAAACATGCAAAAATGTTTTTTGAGTTTTTACAAGTGGGTAGGGGGAGTGGAAGCAACAAGAGCAGAAGCAACATGGGGAGAGGGGCGAGAAGAAGCCAAATCAACACAGGACGCCGAAGCAACACAGGAGAGGGCGGAGGGTGCCGAACACACAAGACACATGTATGCAAGATGGGGGAGAGCTGGGGCATTGATGCAGGACCGGGGAAGGGACGAAACAACAGGTATGTTGCGGGATAGCAACACAGAAGGCAGGAGGAGAGAAGTACACAAGGCAGACAGTTTGAAAACACACGCAGTCTCATGGAGTACTTACCAGTAGTGTTTGAAATTCAGACAGTGGAAGCAGAGATGCTAGTCAATCAACGACATGGTAAAGAGTAGGGGTGGGCGGAATTTGCGAAATCCATTATCGCGAAAATGTTAAAAATTATCGCAAACACGCGGAAATATCGCGAAGATGCGGAAGTTTTTTTCCCGCATGTTCGCGAGATTTTCTGCATGGTTGCGGCTCGCCAACTTACCCATGTGGTTGCTCGCGGGCGCGGCCATCTTGTTTTCAGTTGTCTCGCGGTGCATGATCGCGAGAAGGAAGACGTGATCGCGCGAAGTATGACGTCACTGCGGGCGCGAACTGTCGCGAGACAGCGCAAATGGCTAAAAACAATACAACATCTCATGGAGAACGCGACCGGATCAAGAAAACTTGTCGGCGAACGCAGGGATTCAGGTAAGGCGATCGCGTGCGCGCGAGAATGTATTATTTTACAGTGTGAGCAAGAAACAAATTATCGCCAAGCTGCGGAATGCGGAAATTTTGACATTTTCGCGCTTTCCGCGGAACGTGAAAATGTCAAATTATCGCAATTTCCGCGAACGGAACGAAATTTTCGCCCAGGCCTAGTAAAGAGGCAATGCTCCAGGAGAGGGACAAACACAAGGTTGTCAAGCTGGGACACAATCAAAAAACAAGCAAATAAGAGAGACAGGAAAGCCAACCAATGGTAAGCAGTGGGTGGGCTCCAACTCCTTTATGTTCTTGGGGGCATATTATCAAGCATGGCGTTAAAATTATCGCCGCTTTAGTGGCAGAAAATTGCCGCTAAAGCGGCGATAATGGGCTTGATAATATGCCCTGGAGAATTCCCATAGAAGCCCATGTTCACACCGGAACCTGGGCTTCTATATGAATTCACAAGGGCATATTATCAAGCCCATTATCGCCGCTTTAGCGGCAGTTTTCTGATGCTAAAGCAGCGATAATTTTAACGTCATGCTTGATAATATGCCCCTTAGTAAGCAACAATATGTCTCACAACAGAAGATGGTTTTCCATGTCTACAGGCTGGGTAGTAACAGACACCCATTATTAGATTGCAGTGGATCTCTGAGACCCCTGGGTCGTTTAAGTACTGCACTAACCTCCACTATCCTTCTCATCCAAATAACTGTCTAACATATCCACCACCAAAATTACTTTCATATTTCACTATAGTAATTCATCACTAACACTGTATGGGTTCCAGATTAGCGTGCTACTTCCCGAAAAAACACTTCAACCCCCTCATCAGGGGTAGCAAGCGCTATATAAATGCAAAGCATTTTTCCCTTCTCTATCCTTTCACTATCCTTCTCATTCCAAATAATCTGACTAACATACCCACCACTGAATTACTTTCATATTCCCATATACCAATTTACCACTAATTTTTATGGGTTCCGGAGTAGCGTGCTACTCGCTGAAAAAGCAATTCAACACCACATCAAGGGTAACAAGCGCTATATAAATGCAAACCTTTTTTCCTCTTCAATCCCTATACTGTCCTTCTCAATCCAAATAGTCGACTAACATATCCACCACTCAATTACTTTTATTAATTTTTTTCACTATACCAATTCACCACTAATTCTTTATAGGTTCCGGAGTCGTGTGCTACTCATCGAAAAAGCGCTTCAACGCCTCGTCAGGGGTAGTAAGCGCTATCAAAATGCAATTACAATACAATACAAAGATAGTCATGCCCCTGCCTGAGGCACTCATCTACAGTTCCATTTTCTCTTCTCTCCTTTAGACCCGTGACACTCACAACAATGTATTGTTTCTGTATACCACATTACAAAAGAGACAGTAAATGGTCATGTTTCATACAACAAGCTTCTGGCTTAGGAGAAAGGTACCTGGAGCACAGAGATAACAGGCCTGCCAGGAGTCCGTACTTGTGTGCGGTGATACATCCACTTACTGAGCTCAAGACTTCTGTTCACACACACAACAGCTCAAGTACTAGACCATATTTTCTACTGTTCTATATGAACCTTCCTTCAACCAGTAAAACCTATAGATTTACTGTAAACTCTGAAGTGCGGTGGATTGCAGGCACTCTAGAAATGATCCCTGATACATGATTACAAATCTTGTGTTTTTCAGTAGATCATTCACTTTACTTTCAAATGCAGCCCCGGCCTCTGTGCGGATATATATATATATACACCTCTAGATGCATGTAGTTTGCGTGACATGAAGAAACTGCTCAGAGTTTCTTTTTTTAGCAGCTCTTACACGGTTACTGCAAGCAGCGAGAATCAATATCCCATTCTCAGTGGAATTGTGAAAAGATTGTATTTTGCAATTGGATAAATGTCTGCTCTTGCATCGGCCAATGATTGAATTGAGGTACACGAAGGGTACCCAATTATTGCGAATGAACTAAAATTGGAAATTGATTGGAACTGCCCTAGATAGATCTACCAGTATACTAACTTAACCGCATTTCATCAGCCCAGCATGGAACGTTATGCACAACCCATACATTCGATTGCTAAAGCTGCTGGAGGTGACATCTAATGTTCGACAAACGTCTAAATCCTATACTTTTCTCCATACATTTATGCTGGGAGTATATATGCTTTGGATTCTAAAATATATCCTTATAAGAGGAGACAATAACACGAGCACTTTGTGAACGACAGTAATCTCCAAATTGCACAAAAAGGCATTAATACCAAATTGCATAAAAAGAACACCTTGCAAGTTGCAGCCCTCTATCAACAGAGAAACCTTGAAAATCTAATTTGAAGGATGAGGCCCATAAACTGCACTTCATTTTAAATATAAAAACGCCCCCCCCTACTTACAAAATAATCTTGCGTTTGATTCTCTCAGATAAAGTCCCACTCGCTGTTAAAGCAACCAAGCTTGGCAACAGGAGGTCTCCCATCGAGGAAATGTTTTTTACCACTGCATTATCTGCTCACTCTTAGTGAATTGTCTCTTCTGGCCAAGCTCATGATTCTTTGTTGAAACACCTTTATAGTGATAATTAAACAATACTTTTATCCTCATAAAAATGTGCAGAAAATGTGAACGTATGCAGTAAAAAAGTTTGAGTTAAATCGCTAAGAACGGGTGCTGCACATGTGTAACTTATGCTGCCTGTGTGCAATGTAAGCATAGTCCAATTGCGAGTGCTAAGAAAGGAAGAGGCTGGAAAAAATGATTGTTGGAGACAAATCAACTTATTTGCATCTGCAAAAGCATATCTACCTACAATATCTAACAATGGGAAAAGGCAATGAGTTTTACACCCACATGGTATAACAACATGTTATAATATAAATAAGTCCATTCATGCCGAGATGTAAATCAAATGAAGATGGTTTATTGATTAAGATTGTAGATGGTAAGATCAGCATATATGAACCCCACCAGGAGCAGCTCCCTTGCTGCTCAGCCCATCCTTCCAACTGACACTCATCCACCAGGCATCCCCAACATTCCATTACATCACATGCACCAGCATTCTACAACACATCCACACAGAACACATGCACTCTGGCTGAGCAGCAAGGCAGGGAAGCAGGAAAGATGCATGGCAACAAATACAAGATACCACACATCTTCCCTCTTTACAAATCACAACAAGAAATACATGCTGCTCAACAATATCATAAGCAGAACAGCAAAGAGCATGTAAAGGGAAGAATCAATTAAACAATGGAATGAAGTTGTATAACAGATCACAATAAAGAAAGATAAAAGAGTGAAACAATAAATCAATAATGAATCAATAATGACATAACACATCTCTTCCCCTTTAACGGAAAAAATAATAAGAAAATACAGGATGTAAACCCTGGTTTCAATGAGAGAATACAAATAATAGAATTGAAAGCTGGAGAGAACACTAAAAGAAACAGAGACTGAAAATGCAGCAAAATTCTCACCAACACAGTAAACTAAACACTGAAGAGATAACAAAAGACAAAACGTCCAGAAAACACCAGTACATACCAGTTGGCCAGACCAGTAAGTAAGGGAATAATCAACGAACGCCAACAAATGAAAAAAAATGAAGTGCAGCATCCAACAAGGCAAAAAAATACTTCCAAGAACAGAAACCAAAAAGGACACTGCTGAACACACAGCAAAATTAATAGTGAAAAAATACACACACCTCAAAAGTGCCTAAAATAATCGAGAATGTACCAAACCTTGGAAAAATCCCAAAACTAAGACAAATCCATCAAATACTATAAAGAAGAATAAGATGCACTAAACAAGGAAAAATGCGCACAAGGAAAAATGCGACAAAAGTCACATAGCTACAGAGATATCGCATCACACACCTCTGCCAGAGGTAAATTCCCAACAAAGAAAACTAGAAATAGGTGACTAATGCATCAAAAATCATTTGAAGAGAAAGCAAAGTCACATAGCAAATGCTATAATCACAAACAAAACACATAGAAAAGGGGAACCCCTAAAGAAAAATTTGCTAGCAAAACAAAGTTTAAAATTCAATACAAGCATCATGTAGGTAACCTAAGTAATAATTCCACGCAAAAATAAATTGCAACAGGTGGAAAGTCACATAGCCAGGGCTATATAAAGCGTACCTCAAAAAGCAAAAATTCATGTAACTAAGCTTGTGAAAACATGCTGTAACATAACGTATCGTGGTGACACTGAGAGTCACATAGTCGAATAGACTATCATAAATCACACTTCAAACAGCAAAGAAATCACTTAATAAACACAAAGTACATTAATGTAAATAACATTCATGTGAAAGTAGGTGACATATGAAGTCACATAGTCACATAGTCAAACGACTATCATTAACACTTTAAAGGGAAGAATTCCCAAACATAACCATAAAAGGCTAGTAAAACATAAATTAACATGTAGTAGGTGACTAATCCACAAAATATTTAAGCAGAAAATGGAAAGTCACATAATGACTAATCATTATAAAAATAATAAAGTAGAAAGATCAATTAGAATGATAAGTAAAAACACAGTAAGGCATTGTACAATAGAGAAAGGAATTAAACATTAGCAAAACATTTAAAATAAATGATGATTCACTCCGGTGAGCGATTTCTCACCCGAAGTCCAGGACAGTGGCAGGAAGAAGTGGTGAAGGAAACACAAAGTACTGTAAATCGGGACAAACAAGTTCCAATGAAAAACTTGTGTGAGACGCCAACAAAGTCTCAAGAAGAACTGAAGATTGTAAAGTCCCAAAATACATTGCTGCCTTTAAAAAAAACTTGATAACAAAAGCTCGATAGCTTTAAAGCACATAAAAGGAAAAGCACAGTACTGCCTTTTAAATTGGTTGTCCGACCAGTGGCACTGTTCCGAATGACACCAAGAACCGTCAGCATGCTCCACGAAGATGTAAAAACTTGATCAGTGGCACCGGCTCAGCTTGAAGATGAATGCAGAGCAACCTCAAAATGGCGGCACGTATCTTCCGCAGTGCCGAGAGGCTCTCGGCACGCCAAAGCTGAAAAGCATGCCTTAGACGTAAGCAAACTGGGAGCGTCACAGGAGGCCTCACGAACTGAAGAAGATTGCGCGAGAAGTAGAAAGCTCGCGCTGGCTCCATAAAACGATGTAGGTAAGTGACGGTTTAGTTTTAAATGAATGGCGTAACGATGAATGGGCTAACCAACATAAGAACATTAAAAATTGACAAAAGGTGTGTAACATCGAAAAACAAATGGATAATTTTACGGTGCTCCAAATGCTGATCGTACAAGAAGATCACAGTAGATCCATGCCGTCTAAATCCTACTTCTCCCAGGCTACTATGCCTCGCACTCGTTCCTCTTAATAACACAAAAATGTCTTCAGTCCACCACAAGGACGATAAGATTAAAGAAACTCTCTATGCGCTGTGGCACTTGACAAAGAAAATCGCAGCTGAGAGGAACACAGAGATCTCAAAGTCAACAGCAGCGGCATCTTTTAACGCAGCAGGAGAGGCAAGATTAATTGCAGTTAGATAGCTGAAACAGGGAGGCAGCAGCTAAACAGGAAGAAAGTTAATTATAGCAGGGACTGGCACACCAGGGAAGTGGGCTCTCGGTGTACCACGGAACTTAGAAGTAGATAATCACGGCAAGAGAGGCAAGCTTACAGGCAGGTAGTTGGCAGCAGCGTAAAAGCAGGCAGCAGGAGAATGAAATTACAGCAGGGACTGGCACTCTTAGGAAATGGGCGACCGGTGAAGAGGTCACTGGTGGGGCTCTCAGGGGTGCCAGTATGCTAAAATAAATGTTTCAGGAAAATTTTGAAATGTCCTTTACCTTGTCTTGGAAATCGTTTTTTGTAGTTTCAAGGGATACTTGCAGTTGGCTTGAAATTTCAAAAGGTTCTTGAATTTGCCTTGTAACTTCTTCAGAATTCAATTTTTGTAATCCATCAGGTACATGTAGGTGATCCCAGATCGTCGCCAAATGTTATAATATAAATAAGTCCATTCATGCCGAGATGTAAATCAAATGAAGATGGTTTATTGATTAAGATTGTAGATGGTAAGATCAGCATATATGAACCCCACCAGGAGCAGCTCCCTTGCTGCTCAGCCCATCCTTCCAACTGACACTCATCCACCAGGCATCCCCAACATTCCATTACATCACATGCACCAGCATTCTACAACACATCCACACAGAACACATGCACTCTGGCTGAGCAGCAAGGCAGGGAAGCAGGAAAGATGCATGGCAACAAATACAAGATACCACACAACACAAGAGGGATGTTGGTGGATTGTAAAAATGAATACAATGATTGTCCCTTTCCATGATGACAGTCCAGCTTTGAAACTGGACACATGGCAAGCCATTGTGATGTCTCTTCGAGACCTTTTGTTTTCTAGCAGTGGGTTTAGAGACTGCCCATTGCTCACCATTAGTTGGCTTTATTGTCACTCTCACTTCCTTACACCTTCTCTTCCATTGTCCATGTTGGCTTGCCCCACCCTCCGTCCGTTTTCCATGTTGGATAGAGGTTATCCATTTTGGATTGTCCTACTGTTGATCGTGTTGGATTGTCCCCACCTTCCTCCCATTATCCGTGTTTGCTTGCCCTCACACTCTCTCCAGTTGGCTTCCCTCCACCCATGTCCATGCTGGCTTACCCACACCCTTGTTTGTGTTGGCTTGACCCCACCCTGCCTCCAGTTATCTGTGTTGGCTTGAACCATACTCCCTCCCAGTGGCCATTTTGTGTGGATATCTGTGCTGGATTGCTCTAATCCAGGTGTCTCCGAGTAGCTCATGAGCTACCAGTAGCTCTTCAGCTACCCGTGAGTAGCTCTCCTTTGTGCAGACCAGCCCACTAATATAGAAGCTTTTGCTAAGTTTAATTATTATATATATATATATATACCAAAATTAAAAAGAATGCGTTCAAGACGAAAATGTGTGTCTTTTTAGAAGTTGTAAACTGATGATTGGAATATAATCATTCAATTTAAAAAAATATATTTAAAGATATTATTTGAGTTGGAGACATTTCTTACCTATATTTTTTCTTGATGCCAGGTGGATTGCAGCTATGGCTCTTATGTATTGCCTGTGTAATATTTTGATTCAATTTGTCAAAGCCTTTTTTACTTTACTGCTCGAACCCTGCCTAATGCACTGATGCAATCAAAGCTGACAAATTTGGATGGGATGGCTACTCTTACATGACTAATATTAGTAGCTAGCAGTGATTTTCATTGAACAGAAGTAGCTCTCATTACAGAAAAGGTTGGAGACCCCTGCTCTAATATTCCCTTCCATTACCGTCTTGGCTCGCAGTTGTCCATGTTGGCTTGTACTGACCCTTCTTCCCATCAGGGTCAAACTGGCCCGGGCACTAAAATAAAAGTGGACCCTATTAGCAAAACAGATAGCTGAAAAAGTGGTAATATGAACAGTAAAACCAGCTCAACAGGTCATAAAATCAGCCCACAACTGCTAAAAACCATCCTACACACTGATCTGTCAGATCAGCCCATTAGGCACTGCCTGATTGCCGTATAGGCTAGTCCGACTCTGCATCCCATTGTCTGTTTTCGTTTGCCCCCACACTCCCTACCAATTGTCTGTGTTGGCTTGGCCCCACCCTCCTTCCTATTGTCTTTATTGGCTTGCCGCCACCCTCCCTTTGTCCATGTAGGCTTGTTCCAACCTGCCCTCCCATTGTCCATGATGGCTTACCGCGCCCTCCCCACCTATTGTCCATGTTGGCTTGCCCCTACCCTCCCTCCTATTGCCCATGTTGGCTTGCCACCACCCTCCCATTTTCCATGCAGGCTTGCTCCCACCTGCCCTCCCATTGTCCTTGTACCTTACCATGTCCTCCATACCCATTGTGCGTGGTGGCTTGCCATCATCCTCCTTCCCATTGTCTGTGTTAGCTAGCCATAACCCTCCCTTCCATTGTCCTTGTTGACTTACCCCCACCCTCATCTCTGTTGCCCTGCTTTACAAAATGGCTAAAATAACATTGACAAGGCCAATATCTCACTTTGCCAATGCGTGTTTTTATTTCCCGACAGAGAATCAATCCTCCACTATTATAAAGATCTGCACCTTCAAGGAAAAATACAATACTTTTTTTCACATGCGCCTTTTCCATAAGAAAGTCCTTGCTTTTGACTTGCAACCAAGCCAAGTTATTTCTGGGCACAGGTATATTTCCATGAACACATCCACAATTTGCCATGGTGGGACAGGAAGTGTTTATGAATCACAGCCGTAAGGACATGATCACATGTCGCAACTAAATGATATGCCAGGCGTATTTTATATTGGAATACAATTATATGCAACTTGGCACCTAAGCCCTAAATTCGCGATCTCATTTCACAAACCACTGTAAAATGCATAGGTCCAAGAATGCAATAGTTTGTTAAAGGAAAGCTGTGGACTAGTAGTTTGATTTCAATTTGACTGAAGTCATAATACCAGGGGCGTGCTCAATTTTACTCAAAAGATTGCTCAGGTGAATGGAATCGTACTTTACGGTAACATTTTAGACCCTACCAAAACCTGTTTTATGGTGTTAACAAATCATTTCCAGGCTACATCGGTAATACGGTTAATTTCCACCCCGTGAACTTCAACATGGAAAGTTTACATTTTTTTTAAATTTTATACTTTTCTCAGAAAAGAAATGCAATTTTAAGTGTACAATTCAAAGAATTGGATTTAGTGGATTTCCTTAACATTTTGTTGCAAATGCAGCAAGATTCCCGATGTCGGAGCCAGAGATGTTTCCTCTTGTTCTCTAACACAAATTAATCGATTTACATTATGTAATATATTGTTGATCCTTGCCTGATACGTTTCTCGCTGTAGTCATCTTCAGGAAATACAATATGCAAACCACTAACATGTTGGAAAAAAAGAAACAGTAAATCTACTAATTACCTTTCTCTCACAGTTGTAAAACAAGTGTATTCATGTCCTGATGCATCAGACTCCTGTAACTCTCCTCCACCAAGAAGTGGAATTCATCTGACCATTGACCATAGGTTTTATAGCTCTTGATCCAATATACTTCTGGTCATTTTTGTAGTTGGGAGACTCCTTTGAGTACATATTTGTAAGATACACCTATTGTAGCAACAATTGTGTACTGTACAGCAGGGTTCCCCAAAGTCGGTCCTGTAGGGCCGAATCCATGCCATATTTTTTGCATATCCACATTCATATAAATGTAGTTATCTTAAAAATCTTAAAAAGGCGCTCATAAGGCAAGCCCGTCCGCACCCGTCCGCGCTCGACTGGGCCCAGGGGCCAGGAACCTTGGCCAAAAATAGGTTTATTCGATGGAAGAACTCTTGAAATTAAAATGTACACCAAACACGCCGGCCTTCTTGGATTGTCTAGTAGAAAATCTCCGTTCAAACAACTTGCTAGTGGACACCGGAGACCCATTGAAGAGCTGTGTGTTGGTTGATAGGGCTATGGACACGGGTAAAAGGTGCCCTTTGGCCTAAAGGGAGCTTTACTGAACACCCGGTCCCTCCAAAAGAACAACTTAGAGATTTTTAAGCTACTCCAGGAAAAGGAGCTCGACCTCCTCGCACTAACAGAGACCTGGTTGGAGGAGACCTCTGGTCCCGATGTAGTGGCCTCCCTCCCTCCAGACTATGACGTCTTAACGTATGATCGACATGGGAACAAAAGAGGAGGTGGAGTTGCATTATTCAGCCACAGGTCACTTACCACCGAGAAAATAGTTGAGGGGAGCCTAGATGGGGCAGAAGTACTGGGGATTAAGATCAGGCTCAAATCATCCTGCCTGACAGTGGTAGTGGTATACCGCCCCCTTGGCCAACCCCGCTATTTAATGACCTGTTCCATGAAGTGGTTAGCAATCTGTTTTTAAGATATCAACAGATTCTGGTATTAGGGGATTTTTACTATCATTGGGATCTGATACCTAGGAATTGTGTGTCGAGTAGGTTCGGAGAGGCTATGCCTATGTTGGGGATGCAGCAAATTGTGGAGTCCCCCACTCATGAGAAGGGTCATACTCTAGACCTTATATGGACCACAACATCAGTTAAGTTACATACAGATTGCAGACCATGTAGCTGGTCAGATCACTATCTGATCAGCTTCGAACTTCCTGTGGGCAGCCGCCCTACACACCTACCCCCAGTTTGGAGGGCAGCACGGAATTGGCACAAGATAGAGGACGCCAAGCTGAGGGAAGCACTAAATGAGACAGTACACTCAGGTGCGCAGTTCGGGGATCCGGACCTGGTGTACGAGAGACTCACTTCCGGGTTAAGGACATCTTTCGATATGGTGGCTCCTACGCAAAGGGAAAGGGTAACTAACAGTATGAGGGGTGCCCCCTGGTACACGCAAGAACTAAGAGGAGAAAAACAGGCTCCCCGTCAATGCGAAAGATACTGGCGGAAATCATACGACCTAGAATCCCAGGAGAAGAATAAGGCAAAACTAGCCCTCTACAAAAAATCAATCATCAGATCCAGATCTGTGTACTATGAAGGGAGGATTAGGGAGGCTACATACATTCAGAGAGAGACCTTTAACGTACTCAAGGAGTCACACGAAAGAACAAAGGACGAACACTAAACAAGCTGACTGTGAAAAGGTACAGGACTTCTTTCTAGCCAAGGTTAAAAATATCATTACTGAAATAGGCAATACTCGTATTACACCCTGTCCTTTATCAGTGGTGGACTCACCGGAGTTTCTGGGTGGCTCTCTATCAACCTTCCTGGCACTTGACTCAATCCGTCTTGCACATATTGTGGCCAAAGTAAAATCTGGGTCACCAGAAGATCCCTGCCCTCCTTTGGTGTTTAAAAGGGTCATTCCGGCAGTAGAGCCAGAAGTGTTGTCTCTACTAAATCTCTCTTTGACTATAGGGAAGGTACCTCACAAATTTAAGGAAGCCATGGTGATCCTACTGCCGAAAAAAGCTGGGGCAGACATCAACAATTTGAAACATTTTTGACAAAATTCCCGGGTTCCTTTCCTAGCCAAAGTTCTCAAGCAACATGTGCTAAGAGTTCTCTCGTCCTTCTTGGAAGAGCATCAGCTGTTACACACACGGCAAGCAGGATTCAGGGCTCATAACAGCACTGAGTTGGTAATGCTCTTGGTGCTGGATGAATTGAGGCTAGCAGCTGATAATAAGAATCCCTCGGCACTGATCGTATTAGATCTCTCAGCTGCGTGTGACATGGTGAACCACTCGCAGCTGCTGGCCTGTATCCGATGGCTGGGAGTCACCGGGACGGTCCTCCAATGGATTACCTAATTCCAGGAGAATCGGTCTCAAAAGGTCCAACTGGGAGAATGTAGGTCCAGGCAGGGTGTCTTGCGCTGGGGGGTTCCACAGGGCTCTGTGTTGTACACCCTGCTATTTAATATTTACCTCCAGCCGCTGGTAGAAGCACTGGCAAAATTAGATTGTCAGGTGTTCAACTACACTGACGACACCCAGTTAATTGTACAAGTTGATAACTGTCCCCAGGCAAAGCTCAATGTCCAGAATATCCTCTGGCTCACCATGAACTGGATGACCTCCAATTCACTCAAGGTAAACACGGATAAGACAGAGGTGCTTGTTCTCACTACAGGGGCCTCACCCTGGTCAAGCCTCTTCTGGCCCCAAGAGTTTAGCACCACCCCGATACCAGTGCCAGCCGTGAAGAGTCTGAGCATCAAGCTGGACACCAAGCTAACCCTAAACAATCAGGTGTCTGCCGTAGTGGGGAGCTGCACAGGCCTGATTCGGCAACTCCAGAAGCTCGGGCCCTGTTGTCATTTTCCACCATGCGTACCGTCGTGATGGCCCTAATCCTGTCACGACTGGACTATGGTAACGCAGTATACACAGGGCTTCCTGACAAACTCCTGGGGAAAATTCAGGTGGTTTTAAATGATGCGGCAAGGCTGATCTTTAAACTGCCAAGAAGAGCACATGCCACCCCCCCTGCTACAACAGTTACACTGGCTCCCTATCAAGCGAAGGGTCAGGTTCAAGGGTCTGTGCATTGCGCATAAAGCACAGTATGGAGTAGCACCCAAATATATCAAGGATCACCCTATGTGTCTGGATGTTACCTCCGGTCATCTGAGGCTAGCTTGCTGGCCTGCCCGCACTTTAACAGAGCTACATTGTGATTCCCCAGATCTGGAACAAGCTCCCGGACAATATGCGCAGGGAAACCATTTAGGAGGAAACTCAAAACCGTCTTGTTTACTGAGGCATTTGGATAAACCCACCTACTGTGCACTTAGTATCCTCGGGACTCAGGGATTCCTGGCTCTTGGTCCACGCTGCAAGTGCCTAGAGACCTTTGGTGATTGGCGCGCTACAAATACAATCTAATAAGGAGGAGAAAGGAGTTGGCTTAACGGCTAGGGCGGTTGTCCTCGAATCTGGGGAACTGGGTTCGAGTCTGGGCAACGACGCTGAACATCCTGTGATTCTGGGCAAATCACTTAATCTCCCCGTGCCTAACAAAAAAATTAATGTGTCCTCATGTAACGCAACTGGTGCTATGTAAAGCGCTCTGATACCCGATTCCGGTCAAGTTTGCGCTATATAAAACTTCATAAAATAAAAATATAACATAACATCTACGCCTTCCGCCACTACGTGAGCACAGGGATCTCTGAGATTAGCACCGGATCCTATACCTGGTGTGTGTAGTTATGTTATGTTATTGAAATTTGTATAGCGCGGCAGTTACCCGGAGGTGTCCTGGCGTTGTCTAGAAAATCCTGAGGGTCCTCAAACAAGGGGCAATAGTTGGAAGTATGACCGGGATTATTCATTACGGAACAGCCAGGTCTTAAGTTCCCTTCTGAATGACAGAAGATCCGTCTCGGTCCTAAGATAAGGAGGAAGGTCATTCCAAGCTCCGTAGATAAAGCTCCTGCCTCCCCAACGAGCTTTCCTAATGCGTGGGACCTGAGCCAGATTTGCTTCTTTTGATCGTAGGCTTCTACCAGGCACATACCAATGTATTCTGTCCTTTAGAAATTCTGGGCCTAAGCCGTGCAGTGCCTTGAAGGTCATGTTCAAAGCCTTGAACCGTATTCGGCTATAAGCAGGAAGCCAGTGCAAGGCTTTTCTTCCCAAGGACGCCGAAGCAAATCTAGAAGTGCCCGTAAGAAGACGGACTGCAGCATTCTGCAGAATCTGAAGTTTACTCAGTGCTCTGCATTGTGAGTTTAAAAACAGTCCATTGCAGTAATCCAATCTAGCAAGTACCAACCCCCTGACCACCATGTGTCTGGTATCTTGGGGCAGCAGGGGTAGTACTTTCCTCAGCATCCTAATGGTGTACATGGTTTTGGATGTCAACTCCTTGATGTGATGATCTAAGGTCAATCTATCATCCAGGATTATGCCGAGGTTTTTGGCTTTTACAACCGGAACTGGAAGCGTGCCCACAGAATCAGGCCAGCAGGCCGGGGTCCAGAAATTAGAGGTATTTCCGAACAGAATGACCTCTGTTTTGTCTGAATTCAATTTAAGGCAGTTCTTAGCCATCCAGCTCCCTACTGCTAACATACACTCCCGCAGACGCTCTTCCGTGTCAATCTCCCCCCCTGGAGTCAGAGAGACCACGATTTGAGTATCGTCTGCATAAGAAGTGCCTTAAAGGCCTATCCATATTGTAGGAGAGGAAGTCCGGAGGGGTGGCCTTCACCATGTCAGGGCCTGCAGATGGATCGGTCCCTGATTCCGTTATGAAGGCTACTTTAATCTCCAGTTCCTCCAGAAGTCTAGCACACTCAATACTGTGCTTGACTAGTGACCTAGCGTTTAACAAAATGCACGCTAAAGAGCAATCCTTCTTAGTCTCGGCCTCTCCCATCTTCCCATTTTTAATGTGAATTCAATTTAAGGCAGTTCTTAGCCATCCAGCTCCCTACTGCTAACATACACTCCCGCAGACGCTCTTCCGTGTCAATCTCCCCCCCTGGAGTCAGAGAGACCACGATTTGAGTATCGTCTGCATAAGAAGTGATACCAAATCCATATGCGCTGATAACAGGTGCCAGTGCGCTCACATAAATATTAAAAAGGGTGGGGCTAAGTGATGACCCCTGAGGGACACCACAAGGTGTGGAGAAAGGTTTAGACTGGAATTCCCCCAGGGTCACCACTTGTTTTCTGTCTGTGAGAAAGGATCTAATGAGGTCCCAGGCTTTTCCGCCAATACCACACATTTTTAGGCGTTTCAGAAGTATAGAGTGGTGGACCGTATCAAATGCTGCAGACAGGTCGAGCAGGATCAGCGCCGCCTTCCCTCCCTGATCCACTGCCTCTCTGATTTTTTCCGTAGCTTTAATCAAGGCAGACTCCGTACTATGACCTGGCCTAAAACCATATTGCGTGGGGTCAAATGCTTGGGTATCTACCAAGAAGAGACTAAGTTGCTTATTCATGAATTTTTCGACCAGCTTAGCCGGAAGGGGAAGTCTAGCAATCGGGCGAAAGCTGTTAGGATCATTTGTTGGCAGGTTGGATTTTTTTAGAAGTGGTAAAATCGAAGCAAGTTTCCACTGCCTAGGAAAAAGGCCGGTTTCGAACATAAGATTAAATATGCTCGTAAGCCTTGTTCCTATCGGGCCCGAAGCCAGTTTAGCCACCCTGCTGGGACAGGGACCAAAAGGGGAGCCTGAGTTAATTTCCATCAGGCCTTTTTGTGTGTCTAAAATAGAGATTGTCCGGAATTTGTCAAAGGTTGGGCCAATGGCATCCTCTGGCCTTGGGCCTTCCTTCCAAACATCCAGAGAGCCAGTACATCCCTCACTAAAGACCTCAAAAATGCATTCCACCTTAGCCAAAAAGATTTGGCCAGGTCTTCACAAAGTTGTTGGCTTGGTTGAACCGGACTTGGCTTTGGCGAAGCAACATCGCTACTGTCTTGAACAATTCTTTTGCTTTATTTTTGGATTCTGAAATCTGAGCTGCAAAATATGTTTGTTTTGCTGACGCAATTACGTGTTTATAAGTTTGTAAGCTGATTTTATACGCTTTTCGCTCTGCCTCATTGTAATTGCTCCTCCAATCGTGTTCAAGTTTCTTACAGTTGAGCTTCTGGGTTCTAAGTTCCTGCGAGTACCTTGGGGCGATGGCTGTGCTCTCTTAGGCCGTAGTACTTTGGTCGGAGCTAGACTGTTACAGGCCTGTTGCAGCCAGCCCGTATAATGTTGGCAAGCGCTTTCCACGTCATCCAGCATACAGTCTGCTGGAGTAGATAGCATCTTGTTAAGGGAGACTTCCTCCACCTTATTCCAGGCTCTGATTTTTATATTATTCTTTCGACTATCGATTTCCTTACCAAGAATGTCTAGCCGTATCTCAAACTGAACTGCAGCGTGATCGGACCAGGCCAGTGGGAGAAGGCCCTGGAAAAAAAGATTACTAAGGTTGGAAAAAATCCCATCCAGGGTATGCCCTCCCCTGTGCGTAGGTCCTTCAACCCGTTGCCTGAGATCTGCTGACATCATAAGGTCGTGCAAAGCAATGGTGTCCCCATCTTCTCTTGCTTCAAGGTGGAAATTAAAATCTCCCAGAACTGTGAAGGCCCGGGAGAGCAACCCCTCCTCCAGTAACGTTCCAACGGAGGCCAGGAAAGAGTTCCGGATCCCCGGTGGTCTGTACACCAGGCAACCCTTAAAAGATTGGTGATGGGTAAGCGTAAGATTAAAGAATAGTGCTTTGCACGTATCCATAGGAATGGGTTGGAAGGATGCTTTGATGGAATGGTGATATATCACTGCCAAACCTCCACCTCTCCTTAAAGGCCTATCCATATTGTAGGAGAGGAAGTCCGGAGGGGTGGCCTTCACCATGTTAGGGCCTGCAGATGGATCGGTCCCTGATTCCGTTATGAAGGCTACTTTAATCTCCAGTTCCTCCAGAAGTCTAGCACACTCAATACTGTGCTTGACTAGTGACCTAGCGTTTAACAAAATGCACGCTAAAGAGCAATCCTTCTTAGTCTCGGCCTCTCCCATCTTCCCATTTTTAATGTGGATGGGAGTGTTGAGAATCTTTGGAATACGAGTGGCACAACCTGAACAGTAATTAGGAGGAGATAAGGGCAGCTCCTTCGGTGCCAAACAATGACAGGTTGAGGTAGTACCCTTTTTCAGGTCCAGCAAGGTGCGGGAGTCATATCTAAGGATTGGCTCAACAGCCAGGTCGACATTGACAGAGTTCCTGGCGCTGGGCGCTGAGCTGGCACGGACGGGCGCAGACGGGCTTGCCTTAGGCGCGCCTTCGGCGCGCCAATGGCGCGCTCGCGCCAGGATGTCTCTTTATACGCAGTCAGGGGGACTAGCCCGCTGACCTGCGTACATCTAAGATGGCGGCTACAATCGGGAGGTCCGCCTCTTGTTTCAGACGTGCCCCCAACAAAGTTTTAAAAACCACAACAGGTTACCACAACAGGTTTAAAAACAGTAGCAGCAAAGAATTAGGTAAAATGTATAGTGCAGGTAAATTGTGCAAATAAGCAGAACGCTCACAAATCTCAGGGTTATGCCCCCGGCTCAGGCCTCAGGAGCTCTAGACGCTGCGCGCTCGCGCCAGGACATCTCTTTATACGCAGTCAGGGGGACTAGCCCGCTGACCTGCGTACATCTAAGATGGCGGCTACAATCGGGAGGTCCGCCTCTTGTTTCAGACGTGCCCCCAACAAAGTTTTAAAAACCACAACAGGTTTAAAAACAGTAGCAGCAAAGAATCAGGTAAAATGTATAGTGCAGGTAAATTGTGCAAATAAGCAGAACGCTCACAAATCTCAGGGTTATGCTCCCGGCTCAGGCCTCAGGAGCTCTAGAAATTAAAGATGCCAACCCCTGTACTTGCAGGGAGCCTGCAGGGCCATGGGGGCCCGGCAGCCTCAACAATAAAAATTATCTGGGGATGCTCTGGGTGGGCTCCATGGCACCCCAGTATATTAAACAAATTAGTCTATGGAGACACTTGCAGGAAGACAGCAGGTCTGTGGGGGTCCTGGGGGTCCTTCCGTGCTCCCCAACAAAAATGGGTGTGAGTGTTCCGAGTTGGCACTGGGGCACCCCAAAATAAAAAAAATATTAGGGCAAGAGCAGCTTAGTTATTATTCACTGCTGCAATCAAGAAACACCACATAATGCCTGTGAGGTTTTTAATGAGCTTTTGTTGCCAGTAGAAGGGTCAGGCAAACCATCAAGCATTCTTTTTAACATTGTGCGGGGCTGTGGGAATTGTATCAGCCCATCAGCAGCATTAAAAAAAATCCAGTAACACTCCTGGGTCATTAAATCCATGACCCCTGGAGAGCTTACCATATTTTTAAAGCACTCCTAGCTGAAGCTCTATGCGCTTCAGCTGGCGTGTAGGGCCCTTTAGTGGTCGTTTTTATTGCTAAGCTTTCAGGGCTGAAAACTATTTAAAGAAAGACTCAAAAACATTTTGAACTTTATTAAACTTTCTTAAAACATTTGTTTATTAAACATTGCTCTGTGAATTAATCAAATATACATTTGATTATGATTATTGCTGATTTATTTTACATTAGGTCTGCTTTATAAATGTTGATATGCTGACCCCTTCATAAAGCCAGTAGGCTCACTTTTAGTATTTTGGTGTTCTGACCCTTTGACAAAGTCAGTATGTCTGCCCTACTAAAATGTACACCCTTTTTATTATTATAAATATTTTTGATCTGTGTGCACAGTTGCCAATTTGTATTTCAGCCTAGACTAATAACAGCAGTATATGAATACAAAGCATGAACACTCCAAAAAACTAATATATAAAACATTACATTCATGAAATAAAAGCTCAAAATGTAATAAGACATGATTAGTCATCCTGTATGCAACGTACAGAAACTGCGGCACTTAAAAATCAGGCAACATTTGCAACAACAAATACACTTAACAACATCAGCATATAAACAAGTGCAGGGCAAACTTGTTTAACGCATCTTTCTTGGATTATAGGGACTATAAAAGATTGTCCGGGTTCCTTATAATGGTCGCAGATCATCATAAAGTCCAATGTGTTCTGTGGGGACACCCGTTTTATTGTAACATCATGGAGGCCAAGCCCTGCGGCCAACCCCAAGCCGCGCACGACCAACGGCTATGCGCCAGCTGATGATTGGCATTATATATGGTAATAATATCTTACTTTGCATTTTAAGAAACCTTAGAAATTAACTAAAAGAAACAAAAGTTAAAGAGAGTTTATTTTTCAGTGAAAATGTCAGTTAAAATATACCATTTTAAATTTAAAAAACCTCTGAAATTCATCTGTTAGAGTTAGTTCAAGTAACTATAACGTGTATCTCAAAGTAACTAAAACCCGTAACCTTACCATGCAATGCTCATTACCTCCAATATTACATCATTCACTGTTCTATGACACCATCGATAACATTACTGCAATATTGGAATTTACATTATTGATAACGCACTGTCATGGCAGAGGAGCGATTATATTTACTTTAGGGTACAAGCTATAGTTACTTGCAGTAACTATAACTGGTGAATTTCAGTGGTTTTACAGATATAAAACAGTATGTTGTAACAAGCATTTTCACCTTACAATAACATATTATTAACGTTTATTTTGTTTTAACTATAACTTGTGCCCCCGCCATGCACTGCTTAAGACCTTACATATTACATCACTCATGACCTGTTCTATTACATCATTTATGACATCACTGATGATATCATTATGTGCTTGTTTGTTTTATGGTTTACATAGTGGTGGGTAACTTCCATATTACTTCTCTACCTCATTTTGTACTGCCCTTGTCCAGCTAATGGGTGTACGTGTTTACAAAACACCTGTGCTGCTAATGCATCATAGTGGTGTACAGGAAATGAACACTTTATAAATCTTTGCACTGAAGAGTAACTTGGTGTGCAGATGACAGTTGATGACTTGTGTCCAATATTTTCCACACATGCTTTTTGGTTCTGCAGAAAAACAGGGCAAAAATTCTACGTAGTAGATGCAAAGTATTGTAAGCAGACTTGAGTTAGTAGACAGAATTGTCTAGGCATGACAATTCTACACAACGTAGAAGACTGCGAGCGCCAAGTAGTAACCTATGTAAATGTCCTTCTTGCACTTCAGAAAATGGGCTGTAAAGGTTTCCCCATAGAATGAAGGCTGCATGTAGTATAATCTTTAGCACCTTCAGACATAGTTATTTTACGTGAATAGTGACTTTCCTGACATGTGTTGCTATTGCATAGAGTGTATACTGTCCTTAGTAGATACATTTTCATACTTTGGTGTATTTCTCATAAGAGTTTCACTGTCTGCAAACAGTGTAGTACAGAGTAATCTCTCTTGATAGAGTAAACACAGTTTACAGTACCCACTTTTCTACGCTTTTCAACTTATGTTCTCAATTTAGGTTTGGCGACTGTGAGGGGTTTGATACAGATAAAAGTTGTACTGCCCTATTGCATTCATGTTTTTAACAGACATTGAGTATCTTTAGCAACTTGGCTTACAGTTGTATACAGCTTGAACACTGTGCAATGAGGGTTTCTCATATATCTGTGGTTGATTGTTAATGTGAACTAGGGCAGCTTTGAATGGTATGGTATAGGATCAATGTTGCACATAACCCATGATTTCTACACCCAAGGGAATTGTATCTGTGATGGCATTAATGATTCTCCATATTATTATGAGCTTTTTTGTACTTCAAGCCTCTAATGTCATACTAGCTTATAGAGCACTATGTGCAAAAGAAGCTTGGATGGTGTCATCAGTGATGTCATTAGTGATCTCATAAATGATGTCATAGAACATGTCACGAGAAAAGAGGGGGTCCCAAAACACAAAATCCCCATGCATTATTCATAGATTTCTTCAGACATTGCTACATCAAAAACTGCTGAACAGAATTACAGCTGAATTTGGCAGGAAGCCAGATATTGCTCCACAAATTCTGCTTTTTGTTATGTGGTGTAAATTCATTCATTCATTTTTGAGAAATTAAGAGTAAAAAATAATTTCATATTTTGGCAGCTGGGCTAGAAAGAGTCCTGCGATAGCACAAAATCAAAAAAGAAGTGCTGTAATTGCTGGAGAGGCCTGTTTTTCCCATGAGTCTTAACGCTCTTGCAGAAGTGAGTGGCTCCCGCAAGTCCCATGAGAGCCAGCGCTATGATTGGCTGGCTGTTGGAATGTCGGAAATTAAATGGACGCCATTATTGTTTACAGTGAAAAATGTGAGTTTTTGTGGAAATTAAATAAAAGCTATGTATGGGAGCAGTAGAAAAGAATTCTGTCCCAATAAGTTTTGAGGAGATGTCTAAGGGATAACTATGGTGAAGAAAAGAAATGTATATTGCTTTTCAATAAGTTTTACGATCTTGCGGATAGTGAATAGTAAAAAGGAGTAGATGAGTTTTCCATACACTCTATTAGTAAGAATGCATATTGTAATCATTTTGAGAGGAAGTGTATAGGAGAAAAGTACTGTGATGAGTAGATGGTAAATTCTTATTTTTAAAACCAAGTTACGATCCAGCGACACTCTTGCGGGATCATGAAAATTAGGAAAAAGTAGGTGATCTTTGAATACAATCTAGTATGCACACTTGTTACTGTAAGAAGGAGTCTTACTGGAGATTGTGTTTATTAGACTCTATTATTTACGTCCATTGACTTTGTAAGAGTTGTGAGTAGAGTATAGTCTCTTTCCACACTCTAATATGCATACCCTTTATCAGAGAGAGATGTTAGCAGGGAGGACAGTCCCTGGACAGAGCATATTATACACAAATGTAATCCAGGAGAGAGGTCTCAGTTGAGAGACCATTCTCTCTCCACACAGCGTACTGTGCACATCCGTCATCTGAGAAAGCAGTCTGACAGAGGAGGCCAGTCCATGTACATAACCTACTACGAACACAAATCCTCTGAGAAAGAGGTCTGATAGGAGAGGCCACTCTATATATACACCCTAAAATGCACACCCATCATTTGAGATAGAAGTCTGACAGGAAAGGCTAGTCCATGTACACACCCTACTATGCACATCTATCATCTGAGACAGAGGTCTGACAGAAGAGACCAGTCGGTGTTCACACCCTTATACGTACACCCATCAACTGAGATAGAGGACTTAGTAGAGATGCCAGTCTCTCGACATACACCCCATTACTCAGACCCGTCATCTGAGATGAAGTGTGGAAAGAGAGGCCTGTCAATAAAGACACCCTTCTACACACACCTTTCATGTAATAGAGAAGTCTGAGGGAAGAGGCCAGTCTCTCCTCACATCCTACTACGCACAACGATCATCCAAGAGGGGGCCTCAGCAGACAGGCCAGTTACTCTTGATACTCTACTCTATACACCTGTCATTCAAGAGAGAGGTCTTTGTGGAAAGTTCACTCCCTCTACAAATATAGTATGCACACCCGTCATGCAAGAGAGAGGTTTGACTGTAGAGTCCAGGCCCTCCCTACACTAGTCCCTCCCCAAACTCTAGTATGTACACTTGTAATCAAAGAGAGAGGTCTTAGCAGAGGGGCCAGTCCCTCCACACATCCTACAATGCACACCCATCACCCAAGAGAGGTGTCTCAGTGGGGAAGCCTGTCCCTCCACTCACACTACTAGGTATACCTGCCATCTGAGAGAGAGGTTTGTGTGGAGAGGCCAGTCTCTCCCCACACCGGTCATGTAAGAGATGGGTCTCAGTGGAGAGGATATTCTGTCCCACATACTACTAATTCCCTGCAATTTTGTTGCGATCCCGGGAGACTCTCACATAAGTAGGTCACAAGCTTCATGCAGTTAAGCTTGCTGCATGGACATGTGTGGTCACGCAAGAGGCTTGCGAGACCTGCGGGAGAATTACTGAGCCTGTCACAAGGGGTTTTCCGATCCTGCAAGAGTTTTGAGAGATCGTAATAGGGACGAAGTAGAAAAAAAGGGCCATGGCTCACCAATAGTTACCATTTTTATTACACAGTTGAAGAAATGCTGTGATGTGATTGGGTGCAAAATCAGAGATAGTTCACATTGTTCTTGGTGATTTGAGGAGACGGAAGTCTGTTGGAGTTGTGCCCAACAGAAGTGTTTGAATTTGGAACTGAGACCGACTGGTGTCTTCCGCTGCATATATGAAATTGCTCTAACTCTAGGTAATTACAAATATACTTTATGAACTTTGATGAGAAGTGTCAGTAAGTGCACTAGTGCTAATAAACATATTCTATACACGGTTTAATGAGTCAAAAGCTGTTTGTAGAGATATAGGTTCTTAATATAGGTTTTGAGAGGAATAATATAGAATGTAGAGAGATATCAACAAGTATTGGACAATGTGTTGAAAAATCGAATGTTCAATCTGTATGTAATTGTAAGTTTAAAAAAGGCAGTGTTTCTGAAATTATAAAATAAAGTTACTGCAATCTGCTAATACAAAACATAGTGTTTTTATTAACCTTATTGTACACATATTTTAACCCTATGAGATGTTTGAGTGGCGATATCGCTATTTGTAGAGTAAAATACTGTGGTCACTGTTAAAAAAGGTGTGTAAAGAGTAATGTATTACTTTACCAATTGTTATGGAGCCAAGTTTGAAGGCATGTTATACTTAAATTGTGGATAAAAAATGCAGTGTTTGAGGATGTGCAATGTTTTAAGAGACACAAATATGAATTTAGTGGTACAGCACATATAAATATGTGATTTTGGGTAAAATAATCTTGAAATCTTTAGTGAATATAGTGATGTATTAATGTGATCAGCTATTGATCACTATGTATTTTGTTATTTTGTCTTTTTTAGGAGCAAAATGGAAACCAGAAGCTCTGAAAAACAGCTGTACCATGCCACACAATATACGAAGGAGGAAATCAAAAGTTGTTAAATTTGGGAGAAAGAAGGAACAGCAACTGTGTGGAAAGTCAGGAAAAAAAATGTAATTGCACAACTGATGTATTCTGGCTGCCTATGGTGACATTTGTATGCTTGGTAAAGCTTGTTCTCTGTAGCTGTACTTGACAAAATGATTTGTTTACTTAAACAGCAAAAAAACATTATTTATACAAGGAGTGTTGTTATCTACTTGAGTAGTAAATGCCTGGGGAGAGGTTGTATCTGCCAGTTGAAAAAGGTGTAGGCAGCTGAAGAACTGTGTAGTGTGGCTTACCTATCCTTACAGAATGACTGCATCTCCATACAATACTTCTACATTCCTGTATCCGATGTAACACACGGGTAGTTTCAAATTTCCCGGTTCAACTCCATTTTGCAAATTTTATTTCATTTGAACAGATTCTTTTGCCACCTAGCTCGCCAGAAAAAAAACTATTAAAGGAGATATTGTTTGGCAGGCTAGGGTGGCTGAGTTAAAGGACAAGGAGATCTATGTACATCATAATCCAATAGGCAAATGAAGCAAAAGGGTAGGAGGTGTTACTGCCTAGTAAAGGAAACAACAACATTTAAACAATGGGTAAAGTTTGTTATTTTGAATTGTATTCAGTTGTTATTGTAGTTTGTTAGTGTAGTTGTTGTTTCTAGTGTAATAAAATGCTTAGTTACTGCAGATTTCTTTCCGTGATAGCTTTTGAAGATTTCAATAATATTACAGTCTTGCAGGGTTGACTTGAAATGGCAGATCAATCTTTGAGAACTGTAACTGTGCCACTTCATGTATTTGTATATGTATGTTTAATGTACTATAGAGAGATTAGGGCTTCTTCCCACTGTAGTATAAAGATTTTTATAGAAAAGACAGGTTTTGGCACAGAGGTGAATGCATTCTCATAGTGTACTACTCACTGCTGTCAGCTGCTGGAGAGCGCAGTTGTTTTGCACATCTCAGTATATGTGCTTGGCACTTTGAAGAGAAGTTTCAGCACAGAGGTCTGTCTCTGTGTACAGCTTACTATGCATGCCTGTCCCCATAAGGAGATGTCTGAGAAAGTAGTAAGTGCGTTCTTACATTTAAATATGAACACTGGTTGTTCAATACACAGTTGTCAATAGAGAGGATGCTCCATTTCAAGGGTCTCCAACCTTTTCTGTAGTGAGAGCTACTTCTGCTCAAGGAAAGTCTTCCCGAGCTACTAGAAAATGTTATAACTGTAAAATAGTGACTACACTATGACCACCCAAAGCAAGATTTTCAGTAGTTACCACCCAAGTATACCAAGTGCGGTTACCAGCATAAATGCTGGGAAAAAGTTCTTCAATATTAAATGCCTCCCCTTGACTTATGAAGTAACATTCAAATCTTGACATGCCCAGTGGCACAAAGGACATAAGCACAGCAGTAAATCTCCCCAGCTCAGCTTGAATTATCATTCACCAGTTTTGGAAAATGCACATTTTTCTATCTAATACTACTTTCCACTGTGGGCAAAAAAACTCAATTTTCCAGAAGAAACCCCATTTTTGAAAACTAAAACTGCCTTTAAAATATCAGTTTTCAGTTTTTGAGAAATGCACAGTCTCAAAACATCAGCTTGTCGTTATCATCATGTACTCCCATGTACAAATGCCTCATATGGACAGACTACTTTGAATTCCAAGGTATTCCAGTCATATGCCATGGATGCTTTTCCCATGTTAAAAGTGATGCAAAAGTGGCGCAAGGGGCTTGTAAATCTGCCCCTAAGCATTTAAGGTGGCTCAGGGGCGGTTTTTAAATAGGGCTGGAAGAGGGAGCTGTCCCTCTATTTGCAAAAGTCACGGCAGATTAAAGTTTAATATGCTGTAATTTTCAAACATAGAGGGACAGCTCCCTCTTCCAGGCCTGTTACAAAACCACTTAGGGCATGAATAAAGTTTGAGGCCTTATGTTTGGTCCATATGGTCCTGCACCAGGATGGCCCTCGTTTCCTACAAGAAACGTGTAAACAGTACTCTCCTTCTCCTGCTCTACGATCCAGCAATGCCAGGAAAGTCCTTGTTCCTAGAATAAAAAAAGCCAATTGGGGAGGAAGAATTCTTCGTACTCTGCCTCCAAATTGTGAAACTCTTTGCCCAACTACCTAACTCACCCTAACCTCTTTAAGTTCAGGAAGGGACTGAAGACTTGGCTCTTTAGCTCCCTGACCTAAAAATCCTTCCTAGTTTATCAAAATATTTCTCATTCCCTGAATCCCAGGTTAATTGTGCACCCTTGCCTTCATACTGTATTCTACAATGGTACAACTGACAATAGTACCAAGTCGCCTTTTGGCACTAGCACGCTCTAAAAATCATTGACATCATTGAGGGTGCAGCTCACATCGCGGGCTCCTCTGTGTAAATCTGGTGAGGGTTGCTGGTTTCATCAAAGGTTCCAGCTGTGGCCTGCAGGAGACCGATGAGGATTGTGTAACAGAAAAAACTCTGGTTCTGATTTTCAGAATTAGAACATGTGCTGCAAACACCAGTGCTAAATTTGCCATTCCAATTATTGTTCCATGATTCTACAAGTTAAATATTGTGAAGAAGTTTACCTGCTCTTATGAGAGCCCAATCAGATTAGGTAGAGTTCAGGAATCTAGTTACCCTTAATCCACAATTAGGTCACTAAAATACTTTCCTGTTTCCAAAGTTGTTGGCATCTAACACCCAGTGGAATTCCTCTTTAAGACCTGCTAGAGCTCTTCAGATCAGTTCACAACAATAATGTCAGCATTCAACTTAGCCGAAACAAGTGTAATGCTACGGTGTCCTCCTGTTTTCTTAAAGATCTGTTGTATTTTTGTTTCTTTTGTACAGACAAATCTTAAACCAGAAGGTTGTTTGCTTGAAACCAGTCTTCTTGATTATATGTTTCTGAATCATTTTTTAATATTCAGGTATCAGAGGCGCAGTTTTGGGGAAATGTAAAGGGATCATGCAGCGAACTGACGTAACAATATCCTCAGAACTCCAGCTGACATCATGAAACAAAGCAACATTCTAGAATGTGCATTGTTGATGATTGTTAATGATGCAGGTCAGGCCAAAGGAAACTGTTTCTTTTCCCTACCCTGACTGGTCATTTTTGGCAACAAATTTCACAGACATCATGATTTGAGCATTTGTTATTTCACCAGAGTTCAGCGCGGTAGTTCACTGATGGTGCAAGTTGAGCATTCAATACTTTCAATGTTGAAAAGGTCGTTTTTCTACTAACTATCACTACAAATATGTTCGCCGATCAAGCTGTGTGAGAGTGTTTTGATGCTTTTGGCCTGTTAGCTGTGTCTTTCACACTAATTCCCAGTTAAAATCAAATTCACATAATGTTTTGAGGATAGCCTGGTCAAGAGTAATATTTGATGTGAATGATCCATGGTGTTTAAGGTCCCTAGCCTTTGATTTAGTGTTGTTGATTATCATGGGCCTCTCTATTCAAAACTCATCAAACATGCCTAAGAGGTTAGGCCAGAACCAAGGATCGCTCCACTTTCAAGTCACCTGTGCTATTAGGTAGCTGCATGCAGATAAGGACCCTAAAGGAGGAGCAGCACTATGCATTATCATATGAGACCTTAATTTGTGAAACAGTAAATAATGGGAGGAAAAGATGAGAAATGATATGTACAATGTTAAAGAAATGTATGTCAGACTTGACGATCTGTAAAGATAACCCATATTGTATTAAGCCGGATAGGGTAATAAACTAAAATAACATCAGTCGACGCAATGCGCTCTGGAGCCATATCACATTGAAATTAAGTGTAATACAAAGTGGCTTTTGTGTTTCCAATCAATTACAGAGGTCAGGTTGAAATAAAGATTGGCTTATTCTTCCGTAAACAATTTTAATAGGGATAGCAATGACCATTTAGGTGTAATTTACCAAAGAAACTTTACCTGCCCTAGAAGAAAGAATGTATGCATTTGATACTGAGAGTTAGACCTGTCAGCCTTAAGATGGCCTTCCCCCATACTCTTTGCCTTCCTCCTCCATTTTTGTTGATCTCGTTTTTGCTGGCCATTGGATGTGGGATTTCATTTTAAGGAATGCTTGGGATTAGAATGTGGATTGTGGAGAGTGGGAGAATT
Source organism: Triturus cristatus (assembly GCF_964204655.1). Classification (NCBI taxonomy): domain Eukaryota; kingdom Metazoa; phylum Chordata; class Amphibia; order Caudata; family Salamandridae; genus Triturus; species Triturus cristatus. The sequence goes on along the minus strand of NC_140585.1, from coordinate 853,954,332 downwards.
CTGTGAGGGAGGTTCGGTGGTAGGTGGTTGGAGACAGAACATAGTGGTTGTGGTGTGATGTGCTGGTGTTATTTACAAACTCAGCTTCCTGCAGCTTTGGCACGGGACATTGTCTGGGCTTTCCCTTCAATCTTCGCTATGAGAGCATTTTGGGCGGAAACATCCAGGAAGGGTGGCCTGAGCGATGTGTATGAGCTTATCTCGTTTGCCTCGTCGCGTCCGTCTTCTTAATTTGGGCAACTTCATGGCTAGCGCATTGTGGGCAGAGGCACCCTTAGAGACTGTCCTGAACGACGCTTTCAAGCTTATCTCTCGTGGCTCGTCGCATTGGCCATTTTATATTGGGCAAAGCCTGCCCACCTCATTTTGGATAATGGGTGCCATTTTAGAACAGGTAAACCGCCCGAAGTACTGCACAAATTATAAAAATTTGCCCTATGGTTATTGCTTACAGTGAACAATTTTCCCTACGACACTGTCTAAGTTGTTATTCAGTATTCATAAAATTCCACATTCAGCATTTTTTAGTGCATTCAAAGCAGTGTTAAAGCATTTCATTGATATATCATTGGGGAAACATCCTTTACCACGCAACCATTACAACGCGGTATGGTTACATCGTGGTTTTAACAACGCAAGTCGTTACACCGACTTGCACTGGAGGGCGCTGTAGGATAAGGAATAGTGTGAATTACTTTCCAACACCTTCCCTACTGTACGTAGACTGGAGTTGGAATAGTAATTCACACTATTCCTATGTCCAGCGCCCTCCAACACAAGTCGATGTAACGACTTGCGTTGTTAGAACCGCGATGTAACATACCGCGTTGTAATGGTACGCGTTGTTACATCATACATCCTATCATTGCACAGCCTTGAGCCAATGGAAATTATCAGTGCACCTCCTGCTGTTCTGACAGCACCTGGAGTGTCTTCCGTGAACTGGACACAGTGGAAGTAGACATTTGAGGCATATTGGATGCCGTTGATGGTGACACCTTAACCATTTTGCTAGAAAGGCTTGAAAACTGTGCAACCGAGGGTAACATCTTCTCGGGCGCCCAATACGGATTCAGAAGAGGTATTTAGATTTACTGATAGGGAAATACACCCTAGTAAAGGAAGGGGCGTTACACTTATGTTTTGTAGATTTAACTAGTGCCTTTGACCTAGTTAATCATCAAACACTATGGCAAACATTAAAAGGGCAAGGCGCTCCTTTGAAATTATTAACAACCTGTCCCATATTTATAACTTTTTAACTTCCAAGGTACGTTTTGGAAAAAGAGAAGAATGCACATCAGCCTTTAGAGTTACACGTGGCATAAGACAGGGTTGCGTTTTAGCACCTTTTTTATTCTCTCTTTACATAAATAGTGTAGATTCTTTCTTACAATCACTACCAGCAGATGCCCCAAAAGATGGCACGCGCTCCACGCCAGTCCTCTTATATGCTGACGATGCTGTCCTAATTTCTAGGACAGCAAATGGGCTGCAACATCTAATTGTAAATGTTGTGTCTTTTATGACCGATAAAAGCTTACAGTTAAATTTAAAAAAAACTTTTGTGATGACATGTGTGAAATATAGACCTAAGATTCAGACAACATCATGCTGGTGGGGTTGTTATAAATAGAGGGCCCGCTTCACAGAACTAACTTAAGACAAAATCCTAAACTTACTACCATTTTGGTATTCACAGAAGGCACTTACTCATTTTGGTATTCACAGAAGGCACTTACTCATTTCGGTATTCACAGAAGTTAGGAGTCCTAACTTTAGGACTCCTAAATGCCTTCTGTGAATACCGAAAGTCTTAAAGTTAGGATTTTTCTCAGTTTAGGAGTAGTAACGTTTGGACTCCTAACTATAGGACTCCTAAAGGCCTTCTGTGAATCCCGAAAGTCTTAAAGTTAGGATTTTTCTCAGTTTAGGAGTAGCAAAGTTAGGAGTCCTGACTTTACTACATCTAAACTGAGAAAAATCCTAACTTTAAGACTTTCGGTATTCACAGAAGGCATTTCGTGGGAGCCTTACGCAACTCCTGCAAACTTACATAGGGACTTACGCACAGTACAAAGGGCCCGTCGCCACAGGCGAACAGCGCTTAATTCCTGAGAGCACAGCAATTGCACGGAGCTGAGAGCTGGTAGGGGCTACGACGCGCTGCACAGGAGGCCCCCGAGATGCAGGAGTATCACGGAGGGCTAGATACGACAGGGGAAGTTGATGCAGCCTCAGGCTAGCCTAGATTACGCCTGATTGCGAGAAGGGGCATACGTACACACCATCCCCGTCACCACTTTGGACCTTCTTATCGCCTGTGCCACCTGCTGTATCTTCACTACACTGCCTCTGTGACTCGCCGCGAGAACCCGCACACCAAGCGTTCGACCACAGCAGTCTTAGCACCCAGGATGGCCCACTGCGTGACCGTCATTAGAGCCACTTGACACCCTCACTACCCAGACTGCTCCCGCACTGAATCCAACATGGGGAGAGTCAGCAAAAGGCGAGATGTGGAGCAACAGGAGTCAGCAGGAGAGGATACTGGAGAGTGGGAGCTTGGGGGGCAGCCGAGCATAGCGAGGTCTGCCTCCCGGGCAGATTGGGAGGGGGGAGGGGAGGAGTGGCCGGAGCGGCCATTTTGGAGCATTTGGGCTACATTTCGGGATATAGCCCAAGGGGTATAAATGCCATTTTCGCGCTTTCCCAGCCACCATTTTAGGTTTGGTGACCTGGTGGCTGGGAGCGCTAATAGAGATAGAACATTTTTGTTAGGGTAGGCAGGTAGCGATTTTGGGAATTTTGCTCTTAGGATGGCGAGCGGAGATTACCGAGTGCTGGAAGCGATCCGGATTCTGAGCGAGGCAGGGAGGATGGACTTGCTCGTGGCAGGGGCTCCGACGAACATGCGGCCCGTGAGGCGCACGTCCGCTGGGGTGGCGGCCGCCGTCGCGGCATGTTCGCCCCCCAGGAGCGTTGGCGGTATTATGGTGAGTGGCGGGGGCCCCTGTGTGTATGGAAGAGGGGAGCGTCGGCGCGGGCGGGGTGGTATCGGGTCAGGTGGTGGGACGGGGCAGAGCGTCTCGGCGGGGGAGGGCGCCGGGTGTCACCCCGATGCGGGCGCAATCTGAAGAGGGCCGCTCCGCTGTAAAGGGAGCGGCCAAGAAGCGGGAGGGCGCGAGCACACGTGTGCAATCATGGCAGGGCCGCTCGTATGTCAGGGGAGCGGCCCTGGAGGTATTTACGATGCGTGGGAGGTCCGGGGAAGGCGGGGATGATGGGGGTGTGGCAGCGCATGAGGAGCCGGCGGCAGGAATTTCACAGGGCAGCGCGGAGAAGAGGAGCGCTGCCCTGGCGACGAGAGACCAGGGGGAATGCGTAGGGGCACGGGGTAGACCGACCATGGGTATGGAGACGGGGGCGGCAAAAAGGTGAGGGGCACATAGGTCGTGGGACCAGAGCGCGGGCGAAAGGGGCCACTATGAGGATAAAGGAACGGGGAGTAGGACCGAGTTAGACCAGCAGCGCCAGCGGGGACTTCTGAGTGCGGCCGGGGGTGGGGTTCAGCTCGGGGGAGTGGGTTCAGGCGACGTTTGGCAGGGAGTTACCGGCCCAAAACAGTGTGGACGGTGGTGGGAGTGGGGGCAACGCTGGCGGGACAGGAGACGGTGGAGCAGCACGGGGGAATCCCCAGTGCTGTTTGAATCGGAAGGGAGCGAGCGGGATTGGGAAGGCCTGGACATATTTCCGTCCTGAGCGGAGGAGATAGGTGGGGCGCCCGGGACGCGGGATGCGGCAGAGGGGCTTGGGGGTACGGGGACGGAAGGGGCCCGGGTGTCGGTTGGCACGGCGAGTGGAGGGGCGGCGGGGGGGTCCGAGGGACAGGCGGGGGAGATGAGGGGGAAGGGCCGAGCGGTCAGGGGATGGGGGGACGGGCGCGTGTGAATGGAGCGACGGGGAGGACGGGGACGGTGAGGAGGGAGAGGTGGTGGATTTGAGCGTGGTGGGGAGGGCGTGGGTGGCGCGTACGTTGGGGGCAGGCAAGCGGGGATGGGATGGCAGGCAGAAAGGAGGTCGGCCCAGCACACCAGACCGTTCCTTTTCTTTGCAGGAGGTGGCTCGACAATTTGACCGTCGCGGGGTGCCAGACTTGGTAGGGCTGGGAGCGGCTCGAAGACACCAAGGAGAAGGGAGGGCGGAGCCTCGGGTGGCGTATCCTGTACCGGCGAGGGATCACGGCGCGGCTGGCACAAGTAGGCCCGGTACGGGCCCACCTGCCCCAACACCCACGGGGTCACAGCGCCCCGGGGGACAACGCAGAAGGAACAACGCAGCGCAGGATGTTTATTTTGCACGCAGGCAGCAGGCGCCACCAGCGGGGAGCGCTGGGGGTGTAGAGCAGGAGGAGCTGGATTATGAGGAGGAGAGCATGGAGGAAGGAGAGATGCGTGATGTGGAGGATGACAGGCAGGGGGGGCCGAGTAATGCTGTGGCTAGTTTGTTACAGGTGTCACGACGCCCGGCGAGGCCCACGGGTCAGATATCAAGGTGGGAGTCCAGCTCGGCCACGCGGACAGGACGCCGTGAGGAGCGTCAGACGGAGTCATTGGCACCAGGTAATAAGCATTTGCTCGGGCGCCCACTCCACTGATGGTATCGGTGGGGGTGGGGGAGTTGGAGCGAGCAGGGAGGGTTGGGGGGAGGCTATGCAAGGGGGCATATGTCATAGATGTGGCCGTGGGTACAGACGGTACAGGTAAAGAAGAGGGAGAGAGTTTTGATGGGCGCAAAGAGTGTGACGGACACGAAGGGGTCAGTTGACGCAAAGGCGGGGGACGGGGAGACTAGGTTGGAAAGCAAGGAGCTGAAGATAAAACGTTTACCTTATATGGGGGTAACAAAGCCCTTGGGGCGCATTTAATGCTGGCGACGAAAGAGCGGATCTGGAAAGGGGAATATGTGGAGATGCTCAAACTCCTGCACAGGGAAGTGCGGGCGAAGGAAGAGTCTAAGGAGGAGGAATTTGAGCTGGCAAAGCGGCCTAAGGTGCCGTTAACGATTGAAAATTGGACGGCGGCTTTTCTCATATACACCAGTGTTTATTGTGAAAAGTTCCCAGAGAGGTCCGTGGCCATGTTTAAGTACATGGATGTTATACGGAAAGCGCAACTTACCGGGGGTGGTTACGCGTGGGCCCAATATGACGAAGAATTCAGGGCACGCATGGCTTGGGATACGGAGGCCAAGTGGGGGGAGTTGGATACAGACTTGTGGCAGCATACGATGGGTTTAGCGGGGTCTGGGAAGACAATTTTTACGGCTGCTCGTGTATCAGCCCTTTCGAGGGGGCCCCACCTGCGGGGGGTGGGGGGAGCAGGCAGGGGTACGGCAGGTGAGAAAGGTGCGTGCTGAGACTATAATAAAGGAATGTGTACAAGAGAGTACTGCCGTTTTCGGCATGAATGCTCAGGATGCGGTAAGCGCGATGCTTTGGTCAAGTGTTGGGGGGCCCAGGGCCAGGCGCAAGGAGGCCAGCAGTGGCAGTCAGGTCAGCAGTGGCAGTCCGGCGCCTTTAAGGCAGGGGGCCAGCAGCAGGCACAGTAGTCGGGAGGGGGGCTAAGGGGCCTGGGCCAAAGGGCTCATACTCCGGTTAACGTGGAGAATTTGTTGAGGGCCTTGCAGGGGTATCCGGAGAGGGAGGCAGCGGAGCGTTTAAGGTTGGAGTTTCTGGAGGGTTTCAGGCTGGGGTACGAGGGCCCAAGAGTGCAGCGATGGGCAGACAATTTGAGATCAGCGCGGGAGCACCCGCAGGTGGTGCAAGCAAAATTGGATAAAGAAGTGCAGGAGGGCCGCATGGCGGACCCCTTTCAGGATTAGCCGTTGCCTAATTTGATTGTGTCACCCATGGGTGTGGTGCCGAAAAAAGAGCAGGGGCAGTTTCGCCTCATACAGCATTGGTCTTGGCCAGAAGGAGGGTCGGTCAATGACTTAATTGAGGAAAGTGCGGCCACCGTATCTTATTCTTCTGTTGACGTGGCTATGTCACTGGTGGTGACCGCGGGCGCAACAGCGCAGATGGCAAAGTGCGACGTAAAGTCAGCTTTCCAGCTGCTGCCAGTTCATCCAGATGACTGGGATCTGTTGGGCATACAATTCGCCGGTCACTGGTACGTGGACAAAGCATTGCCGATGGGCTGCTCTATGTCTTGCGCACTTTTTGAATGTTTCAGTACGTTCCTACAATGGTTGTTTACGGAACGGACGGGTCACCAAGGAGTGATGCACTACCTGGATGACTTCTTTTTTGTTGGCACCTCAGACTCCACGGACTGCCAGAAGGCTCTGGACAGTTTCAATGCGATCATGAGGGAAATGGGCGTGCCGCTGGCCCCAGAGAAAACAAATGGGCCCAGCACGGCATTGGCCTTTTTAGGCATTGAATTGGATTCAGGTTTGATGGAGGCACGCCTGCCGGCGGATAAGAAACAGAATATGTTGGTACTGCTGGCAAGTGTGTTGACAAGACAGAAAGTGACGGTCAGAGACATCCAAGTATTGCTGGGCCATCTTAATTTTGCCTGTAGGGTGGTCAGACGTTCTGTAGGCGACTGGGGCGAGCATTGGAGGGGCAGAGGCCCCCACACCATCATGTTCGTCTGTCAGCTGGGGTGAGGGAGGACTTGAGGATGTGGCAGTTTTTCTTGCATCAGTTCAACGGGGTGCCTTTGATGAGGGAAGTGGACATGGTGTGGGATGTGCAGATTTTCTCGGATGCAGCGGGGAGCAAGGGATTTGGGCTGTACTGGCAGGGGAGGTGGTGCGCAGAACCCTGGCCCGCAGAATTGTTGGGGGGGCAGGAGTAGTGCCTTCTTGGAATTCTTTCCCTTGGTGGTGGCGGTCACGCTGTGGGGGGTTCTGTTAGCCCACAAGAAAGTCACGTTCAGGATTGACAATATGGCAGTGGTGCAGGTGGTCAATCGGCAGTCGGCACGGGACGAGCAGGTGCTCAAGTTGTTGAGAGTCTTTGTGTTGGGGTGTCTGCGGCATGATATGGCTTTTCGCGCGGTACATGTGCCAGGTGTGGACAATGACATTGCGGATGCCTTGTCTCGTTCACAGTGGGGGAGATTCCGTGGGCTCGCCAAGGACGCGGACGTGACTCCGACCAGAATGCCGCACCAGCTATGGGAAGTAGGCAACACAGGATGCTACAATTGGTTTTATGTTCATTGGCCCAGTCCACGCGGTCGGCATACAGAGCGGCTTGGGAGGAGTTTGTACGCTCGGGCGCACGGTGGCGGGCTTCCGGGGTGGCCCGGCAGGAGGACGTGGTCCAGTTCATATTGGATCTGGTGGAAAAAGGTCTTACGAAAATAACGATTGTGGGCAAGCTGGCAGGAATTGCTGTAGGATGGATTAAGCCACGCCCTATTTAAAACACTAAGTTAGCATAAACGAGATCATTGTTAGCAAGCAAGCTTGTCGTTTCTGCTGCGCTGCGCACGACACTGTTGTTATGTGTTATTCATTTTAGAAATACTGACTCGACTTTGCCTTACAGGATGACAAACTGTTGTTTCACATTCTTAACCGTGAAATGTGCCCTTGGTCTGTACATCATGCAAAGAACGCGTCTGGGTCACTAGAAGGTACAGAGTGTTGTGTTTAGATTAATCGTACCACTTGTTAGACATATCATGCATACAGCTGCCAATATCTGAAGGACAAGCGTCTTTAATATTGCAGAACAGTTTGGTTTTACATTCATTCGAACAGAAGAGCTGATGCATGAGAGAGCTGATCCTTTGATGTGATTCTACTAAGCTGATCTATACGGTATGGGGTCCCCCCTAATAGCCTAAGAGACCTTCTAATAGTCTAATAATAATAATAATGTATTAGATTCTAGTGAAAGGAGTGTGGCTGTATACCACTGTCATTATTAGTATGATTGCTCCTTTCATTTTGTATGGTATTGTAATAATGCTTATGGTTCTGATCTGTACTGTTAGTCTGCTAGTGTTAGCCAAAGTACTGCATCTTAGGACGCGAGGTTTATAAAATAAACTCTTTAAACTTTACCGTGTCTGTATTATTATGTTGTGGACTAACAAATAGATACGAACAGGTATTTCGGATTCCCACCACTCCTGAGAAATATCTAAGTCGATTGTTCTGGTTTGTCTATACATTGGGACCGCCTAGCTAGATCTAGGCTAACGAATGGGATACTAAGCTAGTCGGATAAGGGGTTCTGGGTTCTGAGGGGAATTTTCTGGTACACCACAATTCTCTGAGGTCCTGGTCTCCTGCGCATAGTTCTGTGCAAAAGCAGAATCCCTGCAACATGGCGCACCTAACGTTTGGTCTTAAGATCTGAGACGCTTTAGTAGTACTTGCGTTTAGTCCACAACTACCCTCACTCTCGTTTCCGGAAAGCAAGAGTGACGGTTTGACCTACCTAGGTTTTGACTAAAGGTTCTATCAAGCTTGAAAATTAAAAAGGTTACAATTTTTGAGCCCAAGTGCTACTGTAAATATCGTTGTTACTCTTTAGGGTGTCCGTATGGCGGTTAATATTCCCGCTCATAATAGGGTTCCTCTGCGCGCTCATTTGAGGGCTTATGGGGTACCTGATGACGGGATGGCCGTGGTCTTTGTGGTCAGTGCTGATGCCACCTACCCTTATGAGTTGTTTTACTCATGGGTGACCTTTGAGGAGGTGGATACGGACGATAATTTGTTCCACGAATATACAGCCACGCCTGTGCCTGCGGTTTATGCCCCATATAGGACACTGGAAATTCCTATTTCTGCCTGGCAGCATACAATTTGGTTTAATGGCGCCCTCCCCCATGAGGTCGTATCGGCGAGAATGGGCCCGTTGTCAATTGCAGGGGCCACTTGCCCGGTACTGGCCGGATATACTCCACACCCACGCTACCTGACGGTGGGAGTGGGTGATTTACGAATGCTACACACAGCCCTGATTACGGTCCATAGGGCTTTAGTGCAGTATGTGTCACGCACAGTTCAGGTGGGATCACCTGCGGTTGCTGGGCACGGGACGGATCACCATCACGCGGTGGGGATTAGCCCTGTTATGGTTAATGCGGTTGTCGGCAAGCGTCCCCTCAGTAAGGATGAATTTCCTTACTGGCTTGCGGAAAAATTTGATCAATTAGAAGCCGTGTTTCCAAACACTACACCTGTGGATAAACACAGGATACTCACCATTACTTTGCCGAAGGACCTGGTCCCTGAACTTGTTGATTGTGACAATTGGGGCAAGGTCTTTGCTGCGACCTATTCGAAGTGCTACGGCACTCCGTCTATGTCTGTACTACCCTCTGTCATCAAGAAAGTCCAAGAAAGTCATGGTGCGGAGGCAGCAATAGAGTTAGGATTAAGGCTTGTCGACAGTTTCGATGTGGTTTGTTCCATGGTAATGGGCAACCTCAAAGGAGATGCCATACAGTTCCAAGTTGGTAATATGCTGGAACTTGTGGCTGATGCCGATAAACCAAGGGAGTTCGCAAAAATTATTGCGAAAGCCTATAGGATGGTTGGACGTAGTGCCTTAGGCGTGAAACCCACCATCAAAATTCCTGATATAGTGCAGCAAACTAAGGTGAGTTCGTCTACAAAAGACGAAAAGCCCAACTTTCCTAAACAAAGTTGGTGAGCCAAAAAACAAGAGAAGCAGCAACAGAAACAGGTTTCTCGTCCTGCCTCACCCGTACAGTCGTATAGTGAACGCACTTATGATTTGCGTGATCGTACTCGTATTAAGTCACCTGATAGATTTCAGGTTTCTGAACAACGCTTTCCTCGTTCTTCACAGGACACATCGACTTCGCACACTGGTGGTGGAGAGCGTGGGAGAGGACGGGGTGCTCAAGGTCGAGACCAGCCCCGCCAGTCGGACGGCAAGGGCAAGCAGGAAGACACTGCCAGACCACGTCCACCGTTTCAGAAAAAGAAAGTTGCTGCTATCTCAGCGAGATATGCCTCAGATGGTCAGGACACAGCTTCGGAACCTGATATGGGTACTAACGCTGCTAGACAGCGCGGCGGAGGTTACAGTAGTGCGGGAAGCATTGCGTCCATTTCTGGAGGCGACAGCAACTGACATTTATGTGACAGTTGAAACTGCTGATACTCGCGTAGCTCCCCCAAAGAGATTATTTGAAATAGTCCTTAATATTGAAGGTGACATACAACGCAAAATTAAAGTGTTTTTTTGGGATAATCTTACCACCACCTATGATATTCTTTTGGCGGAAAAAGATTGGCCTCCGGCTTTCATTTTGGACGCTCCAAGGGGAGAGGAAGTTATACTTCCTTCCTTTGGGCACGCAGTGCCCACGGATGAGTCTACTAGGGGGAACAACGTTTACAATGCAACTTTTACAACGCACTACACTTACAACGCATTTTTTACAACGCAACATCCACTACAACGCATTCCATTACATAGCATTACACTAAAACACATTTTTAAAAACAACCTTTACAACGCATTCCATTACATCGCATACTACCTTTACAACGCATACCATTACAACGCATAATATTACACTACACTATCCAACACTTGCCCTACTGTTGCACCCCCTGGAGTTAGAATAGTAATTTTTACCCCTATACTATCCAACACTTACCCTACTGTTGCACCCCCTGGAGTTAGAATAGTAATTTTTACCCCTATACTATCCAACACTTACCCTACTGTTGCACCCCCTGGAGTTAGAATAGTAATTTTTACCCCTATACTATCCAACACTTACCCTACTGTTGCACCCCCTGGAGTTAGAATAGTAATTTTTACCCCCATACTATCCAACACTTACCCTACTGTTGCACCCCCTGGAGTTAGAATAGTAATTTTTACCCCTATACTATCCAACACTTACCCTACTGTTGCACCCCCTGGAGTTAGAATGGTAATTTTTACCCCTATACTATCCAACACTTTCCCTACTGTTGCACCCCCTGGAGTTAGAATAGTAATTTTTACCCCTATACTATCCTACACTTACCTTAAATGCAATTTAATATTATGCGTTGTAATGGTATGCGTTGTAAAGGTAGTATGCGATGTAATGAAATGCGTTGTAAAGGTAGTTTTTAAAAATGCGTTGTAGTGTCATGCTATGTAATGGAATGCGTTGTAGTGGATGTTGCGTTGTAAGTGCATGCGTTGTAAAAGTGTGCATTGTAACGACATACATCCGTCTACTAAGTTAGCCGGGGAGTGGGCACAGGTGCTTGCACCTGCGTTATATCGTAATCAGGTTGGCTGGGATAAATGTTCTCCCAATCACGAGATTCCATTGCGATCCGATCCCCAGCCTCAACCCCAATATCCCATGCGTCGCGAGGCAAGATCTCACGTCACGTCTATCCTTGAACAATTGGAATATCATGGAGTGATTGAGACATGTGTGTCACCCATGAATAATCCTTTATTCACTGTGACGAAGCCTGACGGGTCGCACCGCCTAGTTTTGGATTACCGGCATTTAAACTCGCATTGCCGGACGTGTGCGGTACAAAATACTCATAGTTCGGCTCTCATCGATAGTCTTGTGAGAAAACGTTTCAAAACTACGCTCGACTTATCAAATGGCTTTTATTGCCATAACCTGGCCCCTCTTAGTTATGAGTGGACAGCATTCACCTCGGGTGGCAAACAAAAATTGTTCAAACGGCTCCCGATGGGCTATAAAAATAGCCCTGGAGTTTTTGCCGCTCGCGTGGTCTCTCTCTTGGAGATGGTAGACCCGGAGGCATACTCGTATGTTGATGACATCTATCTGACAGACGACGAATTGCTTCCACACCTTGCTCGTGTGGATAACATAGTGACTATGTTTGCAGACTTCGGTTACAAGTTTAACTTTAAGAAGTCCCACATTGCCGAGTTTACAGTGTGGTTCTTGGGGTACGAACTCAATAATGAGGGTCGAGGCTTGGCACCGCAATTCCTTGAGAAATGCGCACGCCTTCGTATCCCTACGACACTGAAAAAACTACAATCCCTGCTGGGTTTTCTGAATTTCGGTCGATCCTACATTCCTGATTATGCCCAGCGTATCAAGACGCTTTATGCCTTGATACAACCTACTTTTACCAGATCTTGCTGGCTGCCTGAGCACTCACTGGCATTGTATACTTTGCAAACTGATCTTCTAACAGCTAAATACCTAAAGACTCGTGACAACCACACCAACCTGGTCATTAGAATTGTTCCAGGCGCGGAAGGTTTCACGTACTTAACGTTCAATGAGGGCGACACAGTCCCCATTGCTTACAAATCTCATCTGTACACTTCGGCTGAGCTGCGATTTTCCACTGTTGAAAAAGTCTTAACAGCAGTTCAGATGGCGATCCTGAAAGAACGAGCGCTGTCACAGGGAAAGCGCATGCTGGTGGTAACACCGTTTCCTGCTCTCGAAGCAGTCACTAAAGCTAGTGTACCAAATTCTAAGGCTTTGCATCCAAGGTGGATACAATGGGCGACCTCCTTAGCTTCGCCTGACGTCGAATACATCTTTGACGCAGCGTTGCAGACTCAGGAGAGTTTGGAGTATGAATTCGTTCATCCTGCTCCTCTGTCATTGCGCCCCATCGAGGAATACCATTGTGTCATATACACTGACGGGTCGGCGCAACCCGCAACTGGATCAAGGCACGCTTATTCAGCAGCTTGCGCAATTGTAGTCGGTACTTTCGTAAATGGAGAGTTCCAATCTGATGCAGTGCATACGCAGTCATTGGTCATTAGTCATTGGTGACCCCCTGTGCCCCCACAGCCGGTCGTTCCTCACCCCTGCTGCCTGTCGCTCCTGGACGCCTCCTGCTGCCGCCGCTGCCTGCGGCCTCCTGCTTCCTCCACTGCCTCCTGCTGCCTCCTGACGCCTGACGCTTGCTGCCCTCACCTTCCGCCTCTCCACCGCTGCCCTCGCTCCTGGTAGGTGCCGCCGCCACCTCTTTTTCGCGCCATTTTCTGCCGCTGCCCCTGGTCCGCTCCTCCTTCCCGCCGACGCTGACCCCAGGCCCGCCTCACCTTGCAGCCCATTGGTCCCCCCGCCTCCCGCCTCCCGCCTCCCGGCTGACCCTCCCTCCCTCCCGGCTCCTTACTTATGACGCCCCCTCTGCGACCGCGCAGCAGACGCACGCAGCGGGAGCGCCGATTGAGCGCCGAAGGTGCGCCAAAGGTAAGCCCGTCTGCGCCCGTCCGCGCCTGGACCTCGCCCAGCGCCAGACCCCCTGGCCCCCGCGTCCGCCACCCCCCCCCGCAGAACCTACGCTGCCGCAACACTCATCGCACTCAACACCGGCCGAATGCTACCGAGCATCACCGCGACGCACCCATGGACCCTTCATCTGCCGAGCCTGCAACTTCTCCTGCCTCCGAACCTGCACCGCGCCCTTCAAGACGGACAACAGCGACCACCTCAAGTGCATCCTGATCAACACCCGCTCCGTCCACCGATACGCCGTGGAACTCTGGAACCTCATCGACACCGCTGCTCCTGACGTCGCCTTCCTAACGGAAACCTAGATGAACGCCTCCTCAGCCCCCGACATTGCCATAGCCATCCCGGACGGCTACAAGATCATCAGGAGGGATCGCGTCAACCAGACCGGAGGAGGGATCGCTATCGTACACAAAGACACCATTCGCATCTCGACTGACTCCATCGACGCATTCAACGCCGCCGAGTACCTGCACTTCCAGACCACCTCAGAGGCACCCTCATCTACAGACCCCCGGGACCGCGCACACAGTTCTGCGATGACATCACGGACTTCATCAGCCCACACGCCCTCCCCTCCACCGACTACATCCTCCTCGGAGACCTCAACTTCCACCTCTAGAACAACAGCGACCGCAACACCACTGCCTTGCTGGACAACCTCGCCAACCTCGGACTGAAGCAACTGGTCAACACCCCCACGCACTACGCCGGCGACACGCTCGACCCGATCTTCTCGTCCAGCACACACATCTCCTTCAGCCACTCCACCGGACTTCACTGGACCGACCACAGCTGCGTCCACTTCAGCTTCAGGAAGAACACGATCCACCACCACCCGGAGCAGGTCCCCCACAGAAACTGGAGCAAGATCACGGCCGACCAGCTTACCTCCTCCCTCAGCCAGAACCCACCTGTCAGCACAACGGACCCCAACACAGCAGCCCGCAACTTCTCGCAGTGGCTGACCACCTGTGCCGACGACCTCGCCCCACTGAAGAACCCACCCACCAAGCCCAGAAGAAAGAAGGCCCCCTGGTTCACCGACGAACTCAAGGACTCCAAGAAGGCCTGACGCACACTCGAGAAGGCCTGGCTCCTCGACAAGACCGCCGACAACATGACCGCCCTCAAACTCGCAACTCGCAGACATCACCAGCTCATCCGCACCACCAAGAAGAAATCCCTGAAGGAACGACTGGACAACAACGCCCATGACAGCAAGGAGCTCTTCATCATCGTCAAGGAGTTCTCCAACTCCAGCACCGGAAGGAACGACATCGCCCCTTCACAGGACCTCTGCGACTCCCTCGCCTCGTACTTCCACCGCAAGATTGCCGATATCCACGAGAGTTTTGGGACTCCAACCCCGCACGCATCGGTGGAACCTTCGCACACCACCGTCACTCTCCAGACTTGGACCAAGGTGACTCCCGAGGACACGGCCCGCATGATGAACACCATCCACTCCGGATCTCCAACGGACCCGTGCCCCCACCATGTCTTCAACAAAGCAGCCCCTATCATCGCACCCCACCTCAGAGACATCATCAACATCTCCTTCGACACAGCCACCTTCCCGGAAAGCTGGAAGCACGCCGAGCTCAGCGCACTACTGAAGAAATCAACTGCGGACGCGACCGACCTCAAGAATTTCCGCCCAATCCTGCTCCTTCCTTTCCCTGCCAAAGTCGCCGAGAAGATCATCAACAAGCAACTGTCCGCCTTCCTCGAGACGAACGGATCCCTCGACCCATCGCAATCCGGCTTCAAAGCCAACCACAGCACTGAGACCGCCCTCATCGCAGCCACCGACGACATCCGGGCCCTACTCGACAACGGGGAAACTACGGCCCTCATCCTCCTGGACCTCTCCGCAGCATTTGACACTGTCTGCAACCGCACCCTAGTCCAACGCCTCAACAACACCGGTATCCAAGGGAAGGCTCTGGAATGGATCACCTCATACCTCGCCGGCAGAACACAGAGAGTACGCCTCCCTCCGTTCCGATCTGAGGCCACCGGAGTCATCTGCGGCGTCCCGCAAGGATCGTCGCTCAGCCCCACCCTCTTCAACGTCTACATGAAACCCCTCGCGGCCATCGCACGCCAACACAACCTCAACATCATCTCCTACGCCGATGACACCCAGCTGATCCTCTCCCTCACCAGAGACCCCGACAGTGCCAGGAATAACCTGCACGAAGGGATGAAAGACGTCGCCGAGTGGATGAACACGAGCCGCCTGAAGCTGAACACGGACAAGACAGAAGTCCTCATCCTTGGACCATCACCCTCCGCATGGGACGACTCCTGGTGGCCCCCAGCCCTAGGCACCGCACCAAAGCCAACGGACCACGCACGCAACCTGGGCTTCATCCTGGACTCTTCCCTATCAATGACCAGACAAGTCAACGCCGTCTCCTCATCCTGCTTCCACACCCTCCGCATGCTCCGCAAGATCTTCCGATGGATCCCGACCGAGACCAGGAAGACGGTCACCCAGGCCCTTGTCACCAGCAGACTAGACTACGGAAACACCCTCTACACCGGAACAATAGCCAAGCTTCAGAAAAGACTTCAGCGCATCCAGAACGCCTCCGCCCGACTCATCCTAGACGTCCCCCGACGCAGCCACATCTCGAGCCACCGGAGAGACCTACACTGGTTCCCTGTCAACAAGAGAATCACCTTCAGACTCCTCACCCATGCACACAAATCTCTCCACGACCTGGGCCCAAGATACCTCAACAACCGCCTCGCCTTCTACGCCCCCACTCGCCAGCTACGATCCACGCGCCTCGCCCTCGCCGCCGTCCCTCACATCCAGAGAGCCACCTCCGGAGGAAGATCCTTCTCCTACCTGGCGGCTAAGACATGGAACTCTCTGCCCATCCACCTTCGGCTGACCCAGGACCACCTCGCCTTCAGGAAACAGCTCAAGACCTGGCTGTTCGAGCAGTAGCAGACCCCCTTCCCCAAGCGCCTTGAGACCCCTCCGGGTGAGTAGTGCACGATATAAATGCCTTGATTGATTGATTGATTGATTGGGTGATTGTACCGCGCAATTGGCGGAGCTTCGTGCTCTAGTGCTTGCACTTGAGTTTGCTGATCACAGGGTCACTACTCTTATAGTGAGTGATTCTTACTATTGTGTTCAATCTTACAACGACAATTTGCTTTTTTGGATTATGAATGGTTTTCGTGATTCCAAAGGTGGCACAGTAAAGCATAAAACGCTTTGGGCTCGAGTGGCAGAACTTAAAGGGAGTCTGCCACTTGTGAATGTAATTCACACTCTTGGTCACCAACGAGTTGGTGTCCATGCTGTCGGTAACAATTTGGCTGACGAGGCAGCTAAAACAGCTGTGGCGACCTATTTAGTAGCAGCAGTTACAAGGTCAAAATCTAAGATAGATGATGACATCTTAGCAGCTATTGCTGCTTCTGAGACAGGGACGAACTTCCCTAGAGGTTTCCCTTCTCGATACCATTATCACTTAAGTCCTGATTACGTCCTGTTAGTGAGGATTAACGACGTTGGTGATAGATTGATTCCCAACGCGGACTGCAGACCAAATTTGATAACGGCTGCCCACGAAGGTGTTGCGTCTGCGCATGCTGGAGTGTCAGCAACTGTGTCTCTTTTACAGCAACGTTACTGGTGGTACGGTTTGTATAAACAATCGCGGGCTTATCTACTTAGTTGTGACATTTGCCAGCAGATTAAACCTTCTTCTGTTGCGCGTCCACCTCCAACGCAGCTGCATATATCTAATCAACCACTTGCGTGTGTTTATTTAGATCACTGCTGTCCTTTTACCTCTGATACTGCGTACAAGTACATCTTGGTTGCAGTGGATTCGTGCACACGTTTTCTGTGGGTGTGGCCACAAAGGAGTGCTGATGCCAGGACTGTCATCAAAGCATTGCGTGTCTTTATAGGGAGTTTTGCGTGTGGTACCCTTCACTCTGATCAGGGCCCGGCGTTCGCCTCTAAGGCGTACAAAGAAGCAATGAGAAGTTTGGGGGTCCAAGTCAAATTTTCGTCTCCATACCGGCCTGAGGGCAATAGTGTTGTGGAACGGATGAACCGTGACCTAAAGCAATCTTTGACAGCCAAGGTGTTAGGTACAGGCCAGAACTGGCTTGCCCACTTGTATGACGTCCAACGTGCACTTAATAACCTCCCTAGAAGGTCTCTGGGTGGGCGGACCCCGTACATGATGCTCTTTGGAGTGAGAATGTTTGTTCCGGACCTTGATGGTCTAGACATGGCGGCGGCTGCCGCGCCTTTTGACCTAGATGACCACTGTGCTGTATTGCAGAATCTACAAGAAGCAAGAGACACTCTGGCGAAGGAACACGTGCCCTCTACATCTGAAGAAGCACTCCTGATTCCGGTAGTCGACTGGCTGCCTCGAGTTGGTGACCTGGTCCGTGAGAAGGTGGAGAGCAAGAAGGAGTTTGGCCCCTCTTATCATGCACCAGTCCCGGTGCTTGGAGTATTGGGTACTCGTACAGTTGTTTTACCCCCACTTCCTGGTCGCAAGGGTAACAGGTACATTTCAATTGAAAATGTCAAGCTACACAGGGTGGCCGATTCTCCATAGTATGACACCTTCGGTTTCCTGCCCTTCGATGCTGAGAAACTCTGTTGTGATGCCACCCTCTATCATCGTGCCTGAAGTTTCCATTGAGATGCTTACAGTTTCTGATCAGCCTGTGCCACCTACTGCTGGTGGTTTGCCTGATGATCCTGAGTATGCTTATCCTGCAGAAGTCGCTTTGCCCCTATTACATACAACAGCGCTTACCCAGTCCCATTCTTCCTTTGAAACAGAATCATTGACTTCCACTGCCCCTTCCAAAATTTCTATATTTTTTGCCTGGTTCAAGAGACATTTTTTGATTGCACCTTGGACTTACATCTGGTTGGTGCTGAATTGTATTTTTTTATTCATGACAATTGGCTTTGTGGTAGTGTTTTTTAGACTTATCAATGGACACTACCTGAATGAGCGTTCTACAATTCAATTAATTGATGGAACTTTAGCCCCCCATTCCTCATCACACATCAGGAAAAGAGACCAGACGTTTGTGAACATCACCGCCTGGCCTGTACGTGATGGGATTGCTTGGGATGCAGTGAACTTTCAAATTCATGGTCCCACCGAAGTTATTAATGTGCCAACTGTTTTTCGTGTTTCTATGGGTGATGTAGTTAAACAAAACATCCGCTCAGATGATTGGGATGTACAAGCAATAGAAGCACTGTTTTCTGATTTAAAATATTATGCTGCATTTGATGCTGAAGATCTGTATTTAAATACTGCAAACTACGATGAACAATTTTGTTTTCAACATTATGGCACACATTTCTTACACAGAGCAAATACTTTTCGTAATTTTGTTAACTTCACTCAATGGGAACATTGTCCTGTCCCTATGACTGGCAGCTCTACTACTTTATTGAACAAATTCACATATTTTTCAGATTTTAGTGTGTCAGACCCTGCTTCTTTCTATTTTAAGGTGGCGGTAGAACCCACTTCTAAGGTCAGACTGACACACAAAAAATTATTATATTCCAAATCCTTTATGGATGAATTGGCTATTGGAGGTTATGATGTATGGAAAGCTACTATCGATCTTAAATCGGTTTGGGGAACTAAACCGTGGCAGGTACAAGGAACAGAAGCTTTGCATCGTGCCTGTCTTATCCCAAACCATATCTTATTTTTAAATTCGTCTATTTTTCAGACCACCTGTTTTGGATTGGCTATATCAAAAAAATTAATTTCCCCCTCGATCCCTGATCTGGGTGCTTATCCTGGTTGGGAAAATCACTCAGATCTGTCCCTTACTATGTTGCAGTCCCTTGTTTCCAATGGCACCTTCAATATTTCAACATTGAATCCTGAGGGTTGGTTGGTATGGCAAACAAGCTCAGATTCCTGTCAACGACGGTTTCTGAATTTGGCTCCAGGGTATACACAACTTAGGGTTGACCCTCGTTTCACATCTTCACACACAGTGACTACCTACTCTGTAGGTAAATTATGTCAGTCATGGCTGCAACATTCCACGTTAACTTCAGTTAAGCTTCATTTATCACGATTAAATGACAAAATAGATTTGAATGATTTTATTAAGGGTCCTGCAAATGGCAGGTCTAAACGATGGGCTTATGCTATTTACAATGAAATTTGGAAATTGTCGCAAATTGAAGCTGCTTCTAGACTGCGTGCTATTGACCAGGCCAATATGGACAAAGTATTGGCTGTGATAGATAATAGTATTAATACTTTGTCTTCTAGAATTTATACATTAGATAATATTGTTTCTTCTGTCGTAGACATTGTACAAGATGATGGGGCCGATTACGATCCTGGAAAAACCCGGTACAAACCGTGGGTCGGAGCTTTTTCTCCGTCCGACTCGTACCGGGTTGTAAAACTTTACAAACATGCAATTACGATTCGTTCGGAAACACCATTCCCGTACGATTTGGAAAAAAGACCAACCGACAGAAAAATACATACAAATGTGATCTGGGACACCGCGGACGTGACGTCCGGACGGAGTTAGGCATGTTTTTACCAGCAATTACGATTCGCACCGACTGCAGTCCGGATGGGAAAATTTTTACGGCACCTAAAAAGTGCCGGAAAAGCTAAGTACGCAGCGATGCGAGCTGATTAGGGGGCCCGGTACGCGCTGTACCCCCCCCGCCCCCCGTATGTACGGAGCGTACCCCCGTACCCCCCAGCCCCCTGTATGTACGGAGCATACCCCCACCCCCGTATGTACGGAGCGTACCCCCGTAACCCCCAGCCCCCCGTATGTACGGAGCATACCCCCACCCCCGTATGTACGGAGCGTACCCCCGTACCCCCCAGCCCCCGTATGTACGGAGCGTACCCCCCAGCCCCCCATATGTACGGAGCGTACCCCCGTACCCCCCAGCCCCCCGTATGTACGGAGCGTACCCCCACCCCCGTATGTACGGTGCAGACCCCCAGCGCTACGCGCTGGGGGTCTGCACCGTACATATGGGGGTGGGGGTACGCTCCGTACATATGGGGGGCTGGGGGGTACGGGGGTACGCTCCATACATACGGGGGGCTGGGGGGTACGCTCCGTACATATGGGGGTGGGGGTACGCTCCGTACATACGGGGGGCTGGGGGGTATGGGGGTAAGCTCCATACATACGGGGGGCTGGGGGGTACGCTCCGTACATATGGGGGTGGGGGTACGCTCCGTACATACGGGGGGCTGGGGGGTACGGGGGTACGCTCCGTACATACGGGGGGCTGGGGGGTACGCTCCGTACATATGGGGGTGGGGGTACGCTCCGTACATACGGGGGGCTGGGGGGTACGGCGCGCCCATCCGCTGGGGGGGCTGGGGGTACGGCGCGAACATACGGGGGGCGGGGGGGGTACGGCGCATACCAGGCACTTGTTTGGACATCTCCATGGTTGCTATGGGAGTTCGCTCCGGACGGTCTTTTTTCCATACAGTTGTACAATCGGACGGATGGGACGGATCGTAATTGCGCATTGGGACTTCAGTTTTCCCATTTGTACGTAAAAATGTCCGGGGACGTGTCGGAGACTTTTCCCGACCCGAGTTACAGTTGCACAAAGGCAGGTAGGGGTTACGGTCAGGGGAGTTTAGGAGTTAGAAAGGATACTTGGTGTAGGATTGGGTTATATGTTGGTTATGGAATGTTATGTTGTATTTTGGGGGATGGGGGAACTGATGTGGGGATCGTAGGGGTGGGGGAAGAAACAAGGTGTCAGGAAATTCGTGTATAGTGAGGTTTAGTTTTGTAAGGCAGTGGCCAAGGAATTAAATTGTGATATGCACCTGTTTCAATAAAGCAGCCTTTTTCACACACAAGAAAGTGGTCTGGTGTCGGCTTGCCCCCCCCCCCCTCCCTCCTTAATTTCCCAATTGCGGGACGTGCAGAGACAGTGAGATTCCTTCGTCACGGCCAAACGGAAACTGTGACAAATGGGATGTCATACTCTATGGTGTTCAGAGCTAAGCTTTGGATAGTGCACGCCGAGGAGACCAGGGGGCATATGTATCAAACCCTTTTCCCGTTTGCAAACGAGCCGATTCTCAGAATCAGCCCATTTGCGAACGGGAAAAGGCCTTTTGGGATGTATCATCCCAAAAGGGCATCGCAAATTAGAGAATCGCAAAATTTGTGATTCTCTATTTTGCGATTGCATTTAAGGAATCGCAAATTGCGATTCCTTAAATGCAATGTATGAAGCCTACAAAAATTGCAATTTGGCCGTAAGAAATCGCAAATTACCACCAACTTCAAGTTGGTGTTAATTTGCGATTTCATTGAAAAGTGCACTTTTTGGCATTTTTCAAAGTGCCATGTGACGCACAGACATGCCCTTAGGGCATGTATGGGCGCCACATGTGCATACATACATATTTCAGGGGTGCAACAGGGTGTCCTTTTGACACCCTAGCACCCTTGGAATTGCATTCTCATTTTGCGATTCTCAAATTGCGAATCGCAAAATGAGAATGTCTACCCATTCATTCCTCTGAGCCTCCTAGCCCATAGGAATGAATGGGAAGGTTTTCCTTAATTGTGATTAGCAATTTGCTAATCGCAATTAAGACATGCCAAGGAATCGCAAAACATTTGCAAATTTTTTATTGCATCCCGTTTTGCAATTCTCAAATAGCGATTCCCTAAAAATCGCTATTTGAGAATTGCAAAAACGGAACTTGATACATATGCCCCCAATTTCTTTACCACACCTCAGGACATGTGGGACTGGATCGAAGAGCAGGGTCCGCGAGACCGGAGGCACGAAGGCACAGACCAGCCAGCGAAGGAACCCATGAGGTCCCCTGGAAAAGTGGGGAAACCCAAGTGCCACCCAACACTGGAGGAAGATCGCCGAGACAGGGAGAGTTAGGTAGCGGCAATAGCATCCTTGAGCGCAACAGGCCCACGGGGCACCCCCACCCTTTCAGGAGAGGAACAGAGAGACTCAGACTCTGACACAAGCTCGAGCACAGTGGGGTATGCCAGCCAGATCCTGCCAGAAGTGACTCATAGAATGGCAGACGACTTGATTTAATTGACACACGACACGCAAGTACCCGCTGGACACTTGAGTTGGGAGGGTAAGGCGCCATGATTTGGGACGAAAATGAGTGCAGAAAGGGCCCTGGATGGGCGCTATGAGGTCCAACTTCCTGGAGGGGGAACCCGGGGGGTGGTGTGGAAGGCTTTACTCCAGGCAAGCATTAGCCTAGCCACCACCCTATTGTGGGACACTTGTTTGTTTTTAAGCCAGAGCACAGTTTGGATGGGGGAGTGTTTCTCACTTGTCCTGGGGAGGGGGAGTTGGGGTAGTTCTCTTCTTTTAATTTGGGGGCACTGCTGTCTATACCTACACGGGGACATGAGCTACAGCAAGAAGGTTACCCTTACCCAGAATATGTCGCCGGAAGCCAAGCGGGGGCGGGGGAGCCAGACGGAGGTGGAGAGGTTGATCTGTAATGCCAAATCAGAAGGTATATAACCTCCTCTCCTGGAATGTCCAGGGGATGCACTCTATGCACAAACGCTACAAACTTTTCTTCAACCTGAACAGGCGAGGGATCCATATAGCAATGTTGCAGGAAACGCACACATTGGCCTCTGAGGGAGAGGCACTACACCGTAGATGGAGAGGTCAGGCATACTTTACTTCATTTTTGGCATTTGCCTGGGGGGTCCTGATATGGGTCAGGGCAGGTATCCCCTACCAGCACACCAGACACAAAGTAGACCCAAAGGGCCATTACGTAGTGGTCACAGGGCAACTAGACAGACAGGATGTCACACTGATAAATATTTATGGCTCGAATGCGCATCAAGGAGCATTCTTGGAACAACTGTCTGGGACCTTGGCACCATACATGATGGGGTCGATCATCATGAGGGGGGGATTTTAATTGTATTGCTGATCTGGCTGACCGGTCCCTTCCACCAGTCCATGATGCCCCGGGGCACAGGACAGCTAGGATGTTCAGGGACTGGCAGTCTCACTGGTGGTTGTTGGACACGTGGAGATGCGCGCACCCACTAGACAGAGAATATTCTCATCTCTCCCACGTACATGATTTGCATGTCCGCCTAGACACCCTCCTATGCTCCCCGGACATGCACACACCGCTTCACGGCATTGAATACCTCACTTGAACAGTGTCGGACCACAACCCGATACTGACTCGACTGCATTGGGGGGCCCAACTGCAGCCCATCCCCACGTGACGCCTTAAGCCTGAGGCCCTTGAGGATCAAGTGTTTTTACATGAGATCAGGGGCCATTTCAACACATATTCTGCTGACAATGCACAGTCCACAGACTCCAGGGTGACAGAGTGGGAAGTCTTTAAGCCTGTAATTAGGGGGCGATACATGATGTTATCAATAGGGGTATGGCGAACACTTTTTACAGACGTGAAACGGGCTGACCGAGTGCTGAGGGAGGTGGAACTCCAATGCCCGAACCACCCCGAACTCCGCCAGGAGATGCTGGAGGCAAAGGAAGAGGTGGCCGTGCCGGAAGAAAGATTACGGTGTTTTGACTTTCAAGCCTATATGGACAAGACACAGCCGAGCGGGACAGGGCGGGCAGGTTGCTGGCATGGCTGGCTAACCCCACCCGCAGGGGAAACACAATCATAGAGCTAGCGGACTCAGAGGGGCAATCCCTATACAGACAGGATGGCATCAACAATAGGTTCCACAGCTACTACGAACAGCTCTACAGGAACTCTGGGACCCGGAGGGAAGGGGAAATAGAGGAATATTTGGCAGATCTTCCTCTACATACTCTGACAGAGGAGGACGCAGACCGATTGGGAGCGGAAATATCCGAACCCGAAATCAGGGTGGCCATTAAGGAACTAGCGAGAGGGATTACCCCGGGCACGGACGGGCTCCCCAAGGAATTCTATGCCACATACGTAGAAGAATTAGCCCCCAAACTAGCGGAGATGTATGCAGAGGCAGGGGAGATGAGGCACTTGCCAGGCACCACTAGAAAGGCGGTGGTAATTCTGCAGCTGAAGCCCGACAAGTCCCCCTGGAGTGCATGGCATATAGACCCCTGTCGATGCTGAATCTCGACTTTACTATTTTAAGTAAACTACTGGCAACACAGTTGCTCCCATATATGAAATCCCTGGTGCACCAGGATCAGGCAGGCTTCATTCCCGCAGGAATACGATTCTGAATATATGCCTCCTGTAGTCCATTATCGAGCTCGGAGCGGCGGAAGACCGTGCAGGGGCGGTGTTCCCCATTGAAATGGAAAAGGCATTTGATAGCCTTGAATGGGGTTCCTGTATGCAGTCTTAACCAAAATGGGCCTTGGACCGGGGTTCCTGCGCTGGGTGCAGCTGTTATATACCAATCCGGTGACGAGAGTCCACACTGGGTGCACGATCTCGGAACAGTACCGAGTGGAGAGGGGTACGCGCCAGGGATGTCCCTTCTCCCCACTACTGTTTGCCCTGGACAGGGGACCACTAGCATGCATGGCAAGATCGGCCAGGGATTACAGTGGGCTCCAGTTGGGGGAGCAGAGGCACCACATAGCGTTATACACGGACGACCTATTACTATTTCTACAACATGTGGGGGAGGACCTGCCAGGGGCAAAGACCATTATGGAAGAGTTCGGATCACTGCCGGGCCTTCGGGTAAACTGTCAGAAGTCCATATTATTCCCTCTAGTGGAAGACATGCTGCCACCTGAGAACTTGGGCGACCTGCGTTGGGAGCCCCGATGTTTCCGCTATCTGGGAGTGCGTATCTTCCACATCATTGAGGATGTACAAGAAGGTAACATAGGGAGGGCACTGCGCTCGCTCAACAACAACATGTAATTCTGAGGAAAGCTTCCCCTCTCAGTGATGGACCGCATCTCCCTACTCAAAATGATTGGCTTTTATATTCTTCACCGAGCGTAAAGAACGTATTAATCGATACTTCGATAGGGAGGATGCCAGGTGCCCGAGATGTAATACACAGGAGATTACTTTTATTCACATGATATGGAGCTGTACATCCTTATTA
The DNA here is from genome assembly GCF_964204655.1 of Triturus cristatus. NCBI lineage: Eukaryota > Metazoa > Chordata > Amphibia > Caudata > Salamandridae > Triturus > Triturus cristatus. The sequence continues at coordinate 853,928,941 of NC_140585.1, read as the reverse complement.
ATCTCATGCACACCAGAGCATGTATTGCTTAGCCTGTTCCCACACACTGCCAAAACTAGGACCACAGACAGGTTCCAAGATCTCGCCTTCATACTCGCGAAGCGAGAAATCACTAGCAGATGGAAGAATCCGGGCGGCCCCAATGTACACAGATGGAAGCGAGAGCTGGTGAAATGGGCTGGATGCGAGGGCAGGGTCCTGCTTAGAAATGCGAGACGGGGGTAGGCAGGATGGAAAGAGCTAGGGCGTGGGAGGTGCTGATGGAAGACTTGAAGAGAGATGGTCGGGCATCTGAAGCCTCCACTCCTGAGAGACTGCCAGAGCAGGACAACCCCCAGGGGCCAGGTCAGGATGCGGTGCTACTGCAGATGCCGAGGGATGGAGCCGTATAACGTCTTTACACATGGGAGTGCAGGGACCTAGAAATGAGGCGCCTGCAAAAGGCCAACACACACCGCAAGGTACAGGGGAGGCGACTTTCTGAACTAAAGAGGTGCAGTTAGGAGACAGCAGTGCGGGACAGGAGGGGGAGGGGGTGGGGGTTAGTTATTGTGTTGGGGTGGGGGAAGGGTGGGGGGACACTGAGAGCTGCATAGAAGACTCCTTACCGGACAAAGGATGAGACAGATGGAACTCAGACTCATACAGGCAGGAGCATGCCTATAATGTGATATCCTGAAAATAAAAATGTTATGCAATTCCTTATACCGCAATCAGCGAAATTCCAGAATGATATGCAAAAGACAATAAAGTTTGTATAAAAAAAAACCCACAATACATGTCTAGAAAGAGTTTTGCACATCCTGCAAGACAAGGGGCTAAAACTTCGCAGTGATCAGTGTCAGTTTGAAGAGTTGGGGTGGTCTTTTTAGGTCATCAAATATAGAGAAGTGGGATCAGTCCTAAAATAAAATTGTTCATGGCTATTGAGGAAGCTCCCATTCTTGTAAACAAGGATCGGTTAAGATCTATTTTGGTGCTAGTGGAATTTTACTCTAAGTGTGTGCCTCATTTTGCTGATTAAACTGGTCCCTTCAGGAACTTTCCGAGAAAGGGAGTGTTGTTTGTGTGAAGAAAGGAATGGCAAGTTGGATATGGTACAATCTGACATTATTTCTGCTGGTTTTCTAAAGTTATTTGAAACCAAGGATAAGAGTATTATTGTGACTGATGCCAGCAATTTGGGATTGGGCACTGTCCTCATGCAAAAAAGAAGTAATTAGAGTGCAGAGGCGGTTGATTTTGTGTTCCGAGCTCTCTGGGGGCAGAGCATACCTATTCAATGAATGAGAAGGAGCTCTGGCATTATGGCATTGTACTCAGTATTTCCACACATATGTATGGGGGTTCATTTTGTTTTGAGGACAGATCATAAACCTTTGGTTGACCTATTTAGTACCAAGGGCAGTCCCAGGGGTAAGCCTAGAATTGCAATGTGGCAGTATTGTCTACAAGAATTCAAGTACACAGTTTAATATGTTCCGGCAAAAGGAATGTGATAGCAGTTTTTTTGTGAAGAATGCCTCTGGACAGTTCTGATGAGGAGATTGTTTAGGATAATGAGAATGTTTGTTTGGCAAATCTTATCAACAATGGGTTGAATAGGGCCCTGGAAGAGCGTGAATGGAGAAAGGAGTTAAAAAAGGACATAGTACTGACCAAAGTCATGTTGTGGGTTGTGCAAGGATGGCTTAATTCCAAGGATTTAGTGACAGGTCTGCAACCTCTGTTGCCACGTAGTTGACTTATGATAATTGACTTTTACAAAGGGTAGGGTAACTGGTTGTACCTGCCAGTTTGAGATCAACAGGTTTAGAATTAGCATGTGGAGGTCATGTTGCGATAAGAGCAATGAAGCATAGGTTACTTGAAGATTTTTGGTGACTTGGTACAGATAAGGCTGTTGGATGCTTTGTGAGAGATTGTGGTCCCCGCATTAAGAGTGACTAGACTCGGGTAACACAACCATCCCCAATTAAACCTGTGGAGTCACATTTGGTACCGTGGGCATAATTATATTTGCCATTGCTGGTCCCATAAAAGTGCTGGGTAATGGTTCTAAATTTGACATTGTCCTGGTTGATTACATGTCCAAGTAGCAGAAAGTTGGTTTTGTCAATACTATTGGCACTGCATCAATCACTCAATATTTACACAAAGTGTTTGTGAGGGAAGGATATCCTGTTAAAATTATGACTCACAATGGGACCGTGGCAGAAGAGATGGAGTCGTTCTTGAATGCCCATGGCATCAGACATATTAAGACCTCTTTGTCCCATCCTAGAAGTAATGGGTTAGTGGAATGTTTTAATTTCACATTGAAAGATCAGTTGCAGCTGGTGATGGTTAAAAATTTTAATTGGAAGATTGTGGTGGACGATATGTTATGGTATATGGACTACTCCTAATGCCTCTAGTGGGATGTCACCTTTTGTTTTACTACACAGTTGTGTTCCAGGGTCTAAATTCACTAGAGAGTGGATCGAATGGCACAATATTGATGTCACATGTGTGTCTGGTGTGGTTGATGTCAGAGAAAACATACAGAGAGAATATATTAGGGTGGATTCAAGAGAGTAGATCTATGGGGTGTAGCTGTGGATAGTTGGGTCAGAATTCAGAAACCTGATCATGTTGTTAATGGTTGGTTCAGATTTCAGCTCCTGTTTATGTTGTTACAGTATTCTCTAGTGTGAAGCATACCTCGGATGGAAAGGTTTTGGACGTATGCCAGTTTGGTTCAAGGATTACCTTATCTGATGACATTATTGTGAAAGACATTGAATTTCATATGCACTTAATTTTCACATTCTAGTGCATTTTTTGTTAACTTATTTATATTTTATTTTTACATGACATAATAAAACTGAGGAAAGGGTCCAAAAAAGTCCAAATGTCCAAAAATTCATCTATAACCTATGCTTAGAACTTGTAAAGTTAACCACTGCTGTACTCGTAACTACTTGCTTCTGGAAACAATGAGACACAGTGCAACATTGGTACCAGATTTTGCAATGTGTTTAGTAGTTACTTTGTGAAAGACCAGTGTAGCTAGTTACCACAAACTAGATTCAAAACAATAACGGCTGTGACTGCACAGATTGTGACATCATCAGGGAGAGCAGAGATAATTCCCCAAAGACTACTGAGATAAAAGGGGCATACAGACAATCACCTGTGCTTCCAAGTTCAGGTGAGTAATCACAGCGGAGACTAATCACAGCAACAAGAGGTGTCCCATAGCGTACCTCGAGCGCTTTTGTATCCAAGAATTTATTAAAACCATTTTTAGGTGTTTTAACTGTTTTTAAAAGTCTTAATTGCACTAGCATTGAAAACTATTTGATTGCAGTAGCATTTCAGTGATACACTTACCGGCAGTAAGAGCGAGTGCTTCTCTTTTCCGGCAGGTACCATAGAGTGCGATATATCGGTAGAGTTACTCCTCTCTACCATAGAGTGCACTCGGCGTCAGAGGTCAGCAGTCTAGTTTGTAGACCTCTGATGCTTTAAAATGAAGGCTGGGCAGCAGACGAAGGTGCGCCAAGGGCAAGACCGTCTGTGCCCGTCCGCCCCCGAACAAGACAAGGGGCCAGGACACTGCCCTAATCCAGCTGCCACGGGCCATCTTCACCAGTAACCAGCTACACAGCCTTAGACATCCTTATGAACGAGGTTGTGAGAAGGGATGGCAATTCGATAGTGGGCTAGAGGGTGACCAGGTATGCAGGCATTGTAATTTTGAGATAAAAATGACTATCGAGCCTATGATGGACGCTCACAGTCCACCCAGGGAGTTGAGGTCCTGGAAGTTAGGCCTTTCAACAGCCGATCCATTCCCAAACACAAGACCGAAATCTGCCTGTTATTAGAGGAAGCAAAACTAGACGCCTTGTTCATAACTCAGATCAGATCAGAAGCCACCGAAGTAATCTGCGGCGTTCCTCAAGGCTCCTCACTCAGCCCCACCCTCTTCAATGTCTACATGAGCCCCCTTGCAGCCATCGCACGCCAACACAACCTCAACATCATCTCCTACGCCGACGACACCCAGCTGATCCTCTCCCTCACCAACGACCCCGCCACCGCCAGATCCAACCTACACGAAGGGATGACAGACGTAGCCCAGTGGATGATGAATAGCCGCCCGAAGCTGAACTCGGACAAGACGGAGGTCCTCAACCTGGGCTCCACGCCCTCCGTCTGGGCAGCGCACCCAAACCAACAGACCACGCACGCAACCTGGGCTTCATCCTGGACTCCTCCCTCTCCATGACCAGACAAGTCAATGCCGTCTCCTCGTCGTGCTTCAACATCCTGTGCATGCTACGTAAGATCTTCCGGTGGATCCCCATCGCGACCAGGAAGACGGTTACCCAGGCCCTCGTCACCAGCCGATTGGACTACGGCAACTCCCTCTACGCCGGAACCACTGCCAAACTCCAGAAAAGACTCCAGCGTATCCAGAACGCCTCAGTAAGACTCCTCCTCGACATCCCCCGACACAGCCACATCTCCGGTCACCTGAGAGACCTTCACTGGCTCCCAGTCAACAAGAGAATCACCTTCCGTCTCCTCACCCACGCACACAAAGCCCTACACGACCTAGGCCCAAGATACCTCAACAGCCGCCTCAACTTCTACACTCCAACACGCCAGCTCCGATCGACCAGCCACGCCCTCGCCGCCGTCCCCCGCATCCGAAGAGCCACCACAGGAGGAAGGTCCTTCTCCTACCTGGCCGCCAAGACCTGGAACGCCCTCCCGACCCACCTCCGCCAGACCCAAGACCACCTCGCCTTCAGGAAGCAGCTCAAGACCTGGCTGTTCAAGCAGTAGCGGACCCCCCTCCCCAAGCGCCTTGAGACCCTCCGGGTGAGTAGTGCGCTATACAAATGCTTTGATTGATTGATTGATAACTGAAAGTTGGCTCAACAACAGCTCCACCCCAGACATTCTAATGGCCGTCCCTCCAGGATTTCAAATCTTAAAATTGGACCGCATAGGGCAGGTGGGGGGTGGACTGGCCATCTTGATAAAAAATGAATTTAAATGCATCATTAACCCCCTCTCCCTCCTCGGCTGTGAAAGTTGCTAATTCACCATTACCTTTTCGGCAACATACACCTTCTCAGGGCTACTAATATACAGGCCCTCATACTCCTATGGGGAGTTCTTAGATAGCTTGATCAACACTTTAGCCAGCTTTTTGGTGAAAAAAGCCCATATCACCATTTTAGGAGATTTAAATCTTCACCTTGAGGACCAGAATCTCCCTAGTGCCAAGAGGCTGTTGCTAGATATCGAGGGACTACAACTATCTCAACTGATAACGTCTGCCACACATATCAAGGGTTATATACTTGATCCATTAATCTCAAACAACCCTAATATCTCAGTTTCCCCTCCAACACCAGAACCCTGGTCAGACCACTACCTTATCCGGTTTGTACTTAGCAACAGGGAAGTTGGACAGAAAAAGTACCAACCTTCGGTAGTTACGAAGTCAAGAAACTGAGCTGAACGCAGATATATGGGGGATCTCTTAACCTCATTGGTTCCCAAGACACAGGGCAAGGCTGAAGAAGCATATTCCAACTGGGAAAGTTGGATTAACTATCACTGGACAAAATGGCCCCTAAAACATCCAGTAAACCAAAATCCACGCCAAAAAAGGCACCATGGTTTAACTCACAATTAATGTCTCAAAAGAAAAACTGCAAAAAATGTAAAGGGAATGGAGGACTTCATATGAAATTCAACTTAAAGCTAGGTATAAAGCGGCTATCAGATTTTACCACAAAAGTATTAAAGAGGCCCAGGCAAAATTCTTTGAGCTAAAGTTGAAACAGGCTCAGAATTCTTCGAAGGAACTCTTTTCAGTGGTCAAATCATTAACTTCCCTCACACATAACAACCATACTGCTGAGGTGATAGAGAAAAGATACACGATTTAGCCACTTTCTTCCTCAAAAATGTTACGGACATTTATAGCTCCTTCATGAAGGGGAATAAAACATCTACGAGTCAGGAAAGAGACCAGGTGCAGACCCTTTCTACGCCCGCCCTCACCCGCTTTCCACCAGTTAACACAAATGATGTGAGACTACTGATGGATAAGGTGAGATCAGACCCTGCCCTACGTCATGTTCTTGTTAAGGTCACAGAGGTTCTGCTTCCGACACTAGCTAAAGTCATGAACCTCTCATTAGAGTTGGGCGAAGTACCAGTCGCATGGAAACACGCAATAAACTGACCACTCCTAAAAAAATCCAACTTAGACCCAGCCCAACTAAGAAACTATCGTCCCATCTCACTTCTGCCATTTGTTGGCAAACTGCTAGAGAAACATGTGAATGGAGTGCTGACAGAGTTTCTGGAAACAAATCAATGTCTCCATCCCACTCAGATGGGATTCCGCGCTCAGCACAGCACGGAATCAGCACTTCTAGCAGTGGGAGAAGAATTAAAAATTATGCTGGACCAATGAAGGTCAGCTGCTATACTACTTCTTGACCTTAGCACAGCATTTGACACCGTGGACCACCATACTCTGCGAAATAGAATGCTGGACGTCAGCATCCAAGACAAAGCCCTAGAGTGGCTGTCATCTTTTCTGGAGGGAAGAACATTTCAAGTTATGGAAGCTGACCTTTTTTCTAAGACAATGCCACTGACTTACGGGGGGCCTCAGAGCTCCTTGCTCAGTTCCACATTGTTCAACGTCTACATGGGACCACTAGCATGGATAGCCCAAGAGTTTGATGTCTCTATGATATCTTATGCAGATGACACACAACCGGTGGTCGCCCTAGACCCCAGATCCAATGGTGATTCTGACAGTTTAACACCCTGCATGGAAAGGGTTGTGGAATGGATGACAAATAACTGCCTAAAGCTGAACGGGGATAAAACTGAGCTGATGATCCTCGGAAACAATGTGGTTCCCAGGCCTTTGATCAGCTGGCCTAACTGCCTGGGCAGCCAACCAACTCCGAACGCGACTATCAAAAATCTTGGCTTTTGGCTTGGATCTAACAATGGAGATCCAAGACAAGAAACTGGCAGGCACATGTTTCGGACTACTCAGAATGCTCAGCAAAGTCCTCAAGTGTATTCCCCTAAAGCTCAGAAAGCCATAATCCATTCCCTGGCCACATCCCGCTTGGACTATGGAAACTCTCTCTTCCTGGGGTCTCCAAAATATATCAAAAGACTCCAAGTGGTCCAGAATGCGTTAGCAAGACTGCTTTGTAAGGTCCCAATACAGGAATCAGCTGGAAAGCATCTAAAAGCTGTACACTGGCTCCCGTTTGAGGCTATAATCAAGTTCAAGGCACTCTGTATGATACACAGAGCCTTACATAACAAGGGCACCAGTAAAATCAAAGCACTGATGACCCTGTATGTCCCAAACAGAAGCCTCGGGTCCTGTTCTGAATGGCTACTTAAAACCACCAGAATTAGGAGAGCCAGATGGGGAGGCATTTCCTCTGTACATCTGGCACCCAAGCTGTGGAATTCTCTCCCAAGATTTCTAGAAACAGAAGCAACCTTCCGGCAATCAATCAAAATCTTGCTGTTCTATCAGTGCTAATAATCTTCCTCTATCCTCTGTCTGGTATAGGTACCCTAGTGCTGGGAAGCCTTTGGGCAGCTATGCACTCTACAGAACCCATAATAATTATTATAAAAAGGTGTGTGTGACATCTGAACCAAAATGTATGTAGTGATCCTTTGAGAGTAAAACAGAATACCATTTTATTTCTGGGAAGAAGAAAAGGAGTCAAAGTACCTATGTGCCAAAGACCACCAGCAATTCCATTTTAAAAGAGTTTAGTTTATGCAACTGGTTTCCCAGTCAGTAACAGATTTCCCTGAGGCACATTTGAAAATAGTGAGCCATGGCACACAAGTCCATACACAGACTGGGAATTACGTGACTGTCATTAGCAATTTACAAAAAGTAAAGATTTGCAACATCAATAGGGGTGGCTTCTCATCAGGGGCCCCATGGTGTAACTCTGCCACCTGTGAGCCCATAAAGCCACTGCCAAATTAAGTTATTACAATAGTAAAAAATGTATTTAGCAGTGTTCATGCAAACACAATTTCTTTTGTTTACATGAACACTGCAGTGCACATGTAAGCCCTCTTGGTCCCTCCACAAGCTCCTGATGACAGGAGGAAGAGGATGAGGATGCTGAGCAATATTCCAGCTGTATAGTATTGTTTAAAAACACAGCACTCTATAGATGAATATCTGGATTTCACATGTGAGAGGAGTAGTTGAACAATGATCCCCTAACACCTGCACAATCCTTTTTACTCAGCATGTCTTGGGCAGCACAGTATATCTGCTAAATTGGGGCTGTCAGGCTGCACATCAGTGCATTCCTGAGGCCAATGAGGAACCACACAAAACAGCAGAGGCAGGACCCCTAACCCTGTACCAGCTTCTGATAGGGCTATGCTCCCATTCAAATCATAAAGCTGGGAAAGGGTTAGATGTGGGTCTTGCTCTGAAACCTGGCCCTGCCACTCTGTCTGACTCCTCTTTAGGAATCATGACTTGCTGGTTCTAATGTCCCACTCCATTGTATGGTAGCTGCTGCTACAATGGAGCCTCTGAATTGCCAGAAAAGGAAGAAAGGTAAGTAAAAAATGTTTCGTTTCTCTGCATGTGTGAGTGAAATTGTATTTGTGAATGATTGCGAGAGGGTGAGATTGAGTGAGTGTATGTTAGTTTAATTTGTTTGAGAGTGCCAATGAGCATGAAGGAGTAAGAATCAATCAGTGAGTGAGTATGAATAATGGAAAGCGAGGGAGTTGAGTAAAGCAGTGTGACTTAGAATGAGTGAGTGAGGGGGAGATTGTGAGAGGAAGTGGGATTTAGTCTGTGGTGCCTGTACCAATGGTACAACTGCATCTGCTGTACTATTGAAAGCAGAACAACGGAACCCCAAGAGTTCAAATCAAAGCCCCTGTACACCAATAGTTATGAATGAGGTTCAGTGATTGTGAAAGTGTGAGTGTATGCAGGTGCGTTTGTGTGTGAGAAACAGTGAAAATTAGTGTATGGGTACATTTGTGTGTGAGGACACCCAAGGAAAATTTTGAAAACAATAAGGTGAACCCGTTCAGGGATATCCAGCCACAGCTAAACATGGACAACTAGAGGTTGAACATAAATGTTAAATAGACTGAGCAATGGAGAATCCAATAGTTTATTGACTGTCCCTGACATAAAAATACTTGAATACAAACTCTTTGTGTCTGCTCAACGAGCAAAAGTGCTTTCAAGTCTGAAACAGACACAACAGCCGATTTTCTCAAGGAGTTTTATTAAGATGGAATGGCCAGTGATGTGAAATACTGGTGAAAGGTCTACTTCTATGAAAGAAAACACACTGCTGTCATCCATAGTCATTCGTAGTCACCCTTGGGTTTTCCAGTGATGCAACAAACATTAAGTCTGTACCTTTTTAAGGTGTATTGTCCATCCAAAGAGAGTCCAAGATATTGGGAGACTTCATCAAATCATACGTTTCAGCTGTGACACTTCTGTCTAGTATATTTAGTCTCTATAAGTGTGATATAATGATTATTCAGGTCAAGTAAGGTTCCCTTAGTCGCACTGCTGATTCAATACAAACTGAAAGACACCATAGTCAAATGAGACTATGATCTAGTGATGATACTTCTATCACTTCCTGAAATACTTCTGCCAATAAATCAAGAGTTCTGGATTTGAAAGAGGAGAGTGTGCAAGTTCACCGAGATTATGTAAATGCAGACAGTGGGAAATCAATACTGTAGAAACGTTGTGGGGGAAAATGTGGGATGAAGAATCACATAGTTTTATGCAGAGCTTAATATATTTATGAACATCACAAAGCTTTTTTTCACTAACATAGGTCCCCCAGTAGAAAAATCCTGACCGTAGCAGAAGAGGAACAAAAAAGTCAATAATTTGGTGATGAGACAGGCACAAATATGAAGCTATGAATACTAGCAAAACATAAATGCATACACTCAAAATATTGCTTGTCGTATTTGTAAACAAGCATTAGCAAAGCCAATAGGTCTCACCTTTGTTACCTATTGGTTTTGTAAATAGTTTTTAGCCATCACGGATGCTGTCCACAATGGTTACAGCTAAAAAAAAAACAAGTTTGAGAAAGTATATATATATTTTTTTCATTATCTTTACTTGACTATCAACCAATAGCCATAAAAGCACAATCGTTAAAAGGACCATTACATCATGCTAATACATTAAAACACATATATATATGTTAACCATAACAATTTAAAACAAAATATGATAATCCCACACAAAATGATCATTATTAAGACCGGATATTCAAATTCATTACTCCTATAGTCTTATTAGTTTCCTCTCATCAATTGCTTTCAGAGTGTACAGTGCAACACTATAGCTACTCAAGGGGTCTCCTAATCCCATCATAAAAATCATAGTCTCCTTACATGACCTAATATTATGGGTAATAAATAATTGCTTTAAATAAAACCGCCTTAGATTCTTATAAAATGTACACAGCAACATAAAGTGCAACGTGCTCTGCTTATTTAGACTGTCACAAGGACATACATAATCTGCAGGCGGGTGTAACCGCATAGTAGGAAAGGCTACAAGAAAATGTATGATGCCACATCTAAACCTCGTTAGAACGTATCGATGTTGTCCAAAGGCAACCTGCGAAAGGTAATTACTAGTAAGCGTATCAGTGCTATTTGACATATATTGGGAGACAGTTGATTTGTTCTTTTCAATCAATACCCTTGAATCCATCCTATTTTCTAAAAAGGTGTCTCTTATTTCTTTCTTAGTGTGTGCCAAGGTTTTGGACATTTCTGACCATACTGATGTTTTATACGCCTTTTCTAAAACCGTATTAAGATATAGCAGCCACGAAATGTTAAGTGCCTTTTGCAATTTGAGACAGTCTAAAATAATTGATTTAGTAAAACCTGTTTCCTCTCTTTTCCAAATTGAGTCCCACAATAATATAGGTCGAGCCAGTAGGGAATCTTCTAGAAACCTAAGGCCCACCTCATGGTGAGCAATAAAATTAGATGCAGATGGTGGTAGGTATAATGAGCGTTTCAGGAACATATTTTCTTGAAGTTGCAAATCTTTGCTGTTAGAGAAACCCCATAGCCCTGTCCCATACATGGCTATACTTATACCTTTTGCTTTAAATAAGTCTACCATTACCATAATTGGCCGGCCCCCAATTTAGAGGAAAATGTTTAAATCCCTTGGGATGCCTTACTCATTTTTGCTTTCGTGTATGCAGTATGTTGGGACCATGAACCATTATCCGTGAAAATAATACCTAGATAACAAAAGGAATTCACAGTCTTGATAATGGTATTTTCAATATAAAAGGTTTTAGAGGATTTAGGTTTAAGCCCACATTGCATGGTGTAAGTTTTAGATTTATTTATAATCATTTTCGTCTGTAGCATAAAATCAGAGAATGCATCCATCAATCTCTGTAAACCAATTGGGGTTCTTGCAATAAGAAGGGCATCGTCCGCATATAATAAAATTGGTGTTGGGCGACCTGCCACCACAGGGACGTCGCATGAATTGCCTGTAAGTGATTATCAATACTGTTTAAAAATAATGAAAATAAAATTGGTGCTAGAACACACCCTTGCCGAATCACCCGTCCCACATTAAAGTTCGCTGTACATTCTTCCTGAGGGCCATAACGGACCCGGGTAGTAAGTTTTTCGTAGATGTGGGAAAGGAATCCAATAATGGCCCTAGGGGCACCCATCTCTGATAAAGTTGACCACAACAAATGGTGATCAACTAAATTGAATGCGCTGCTTAGATCAGCAAAGCAAAGGTAAAGGGATTCTGATTTTGCCCTAGTATATTTCCCAATAATCAATACTAGGTTAGTACATTGTTCGATAGCCCCTAAACGTTTCCTAAACCCATATTGGACAGGTGACAGAACAGAATATTCAGTCGCCCATTCCTCCAATCTTTTAAGGCGAACCCTACTCATTACTTTCATAGATGTATCTATGAGTGATATTGGACGGTAATTTCTAGGGTCTTCTTTATTCTCCTTTTTGAATATAGGTATAATTATCGATTCATACCATGTCTTGGGAATTATATCAGTAGCAGCTGTGTTAAAACCCCTAGTTAGAATGGGTCCCCATAGAGTAGGCGCTGTTATGAAGACATCAACCGGGATACCATCCAGCCCTGGGGTCCGTCTCCCTGCACTAGTATTAATAGCTTGAATCACTTCTTCGTTTGTAATGTTCAGGGAGAGGTTAATTCCACTGGCCGGGTGTTCATCCTACCCTGTATCCGGCTCCCTATTACTTAGAAAAATTTGGAAAAATGTTCCACCCATTTATCTGCTGGTACAAAAGAACACATTTCTGGGACACTATCGTTCTTCAGAAATGGGGCATTTACCTTCTCCCAGAAAAGTTTATTGTTTCTAGTTTTAGCAGCAATGGCCAGATTTTCCCATGCCTCTTCCTTAAGAATCCTTTTACGGGATGTTATAGCAGATTTATATTCGAACCTTAAAGATTGAATAATAGATAGGTCACGTGGGGATTGGGACAGGGCACATTTTAAACACCTAAGTGCTTTGGTGCAGGCGCCATCAAACCACCCCTTCTTCTTATTACCAAATGGCCCAGGGATCTTTGCTAAAATGGAGTTGATCGATTTAGTAATGTTAAAAAAGTTCTCAATTAATACCAATGGGGTAATTTCCTCCTGGAGGCAATATGATATTTCACTTTTATTAGCAATTACAATTTTCTTCATTGTTAGTATGGGGTCAATACCAGTCCATTTAATGGTAACCCCATTAGTTCCAACCGGTTTTATATGTGTGATTAAGTTAAGGACATCCATGTTCTTCCCCCGAAACAGGAAGGGTAGTCTTAAGAGGTTATGATCACTAAGCACGGAGGGAACCACAGTGAGATTACCACAAAAATGGCTTACATGGGCGGAAACCAGGACATGATCAATTATAGAGCAAGAGTTTCTACCTATCAAGGTTGGATCGGGGGTCTCATTTACACCCCCAGTTCCTCTAAGGAGGACAAGATCATATTTAGCCATCATCAGGTTAAGTGCTTCCCCATAGGTCGTGTAGCAGAAATGATCCGATTCCTCCTCTATATTTATAAGGCCACATGGCTTAGTATTAGGTGCTACACAGGCCTGTAGGTTGAAATCCCCTGCCCAGATAATAGCGTACTCAACATTAATCCCAGATAAAAATGTTTCCAGGCCCTGATCAATTTCTATTATCACATTATCGCGTGAACTATCAAAAACATTATTGTAAAAATGTACAATTATCAGATCTTTCTCCCCCTTTTTGCTTAGCCATAGAAATTGCGCATATGGGCCTATGGTTAAAACCTTTCTGACGACGGTGGCAGTTTTATTTGAAAGAAGAATTTGCAGGCCCCCCTTTGCCCGTCCAAAATGTGATCTAGTAGCTACTACAAAATGTGATGAATATCCTTCAACATGGACGGGCTAGTAGACCAGGTCTCCTGAAGACATATAACATTGTTACTATGAATGAACTTGGCCCAATCAGGTATAAGAACCTTACCAGGAAGCCCATACACATTCGAGGTTGCAAATACAAGCCCGCCATTGTTGTAATGCTCAACACGATGATATACTGGGTAGTTTACGGAGTCATTACTAATTCCCTCATTGTTACATAAATCATAATTGTCTGCTGCTAAGGGTGAAAACAGGGTGCTTTCAGTTACAGTTTGTGACCCATTCATTCTATTGTCAGATGTATTCACATCCCTAGCAAGTAGTATGTCATTCAATTTTCCCAGGCAGCTATGGCTAGCCCTAATGCTAGGGGCGTCGTTATTAGATTCCCCGGCTACAGGAGTTATGGTTTTGTTACCTACACAAGAGAGGGTAGATCGAGTTGGCCATTGTTGCACTACAGTGGTCAACGTGGGGGCGAGTCAATCAATGTCCTCTAGATCTTGAAAAATTTCAAATCTGTTATACATTGGCAACCTGCAGCAATCTTGTGTACTAAAATTAGTACTAGGGTTAGTAGATCTCTGCTTTATGGAGTAGTTAGAATTATTCGTTGGGGGGTAAAAAAAGCCAAGGGGCAATACGTTTATACCATTTCTATTTACAAGATCGCTGCCAAGTCTCCATAGAACCTCCTGTACCAACCTCCGTGACCTAAAGGTAAGTACAATACAATCACCTGGGAGTTTTTCCTCCATTTTCCCCACCTAGCCGACTCGTCTTACCATTTTAAATTCGTCAAAAAGAACCCCTGAGAGCCCGGTTTTTATCCCCAACCAGGAAAGGGACTTATTTTGCAGACCCTCCAATGTTTCCTTGATCATAGGAGTTAGCCGTGGGGCTTTTGCTAGTACAATGGTATATGGGGTAGCTTCTGGGGGCAGATTTAATCTGTCCTCCTTCAGTACCAAGTGGGGCACACGTGGGATAAGCGGGGGTTGAGGCTGGGATTGTGTGTGATTTAAATTAAGGAGACCCAGAGGCCCTGTATAGGAAACAGTATTGGCTCTCTTATGGCCTTCTAGTGGTTTATGTGCCATATGCATGTCTGTAATTTGCCTAGGAGGAGTTATCTTTCCAATTTCCCACACAAGGTTTAGATGATTATGTGAGGGGTTTATTGCGGAGTTAGTTGAAGTTATTCCCTGTCCCAACCTTAGGGTATCCTCAATGACACTAAGCTTAGTCATCACTTTGTCTAGAGCAGCCAAAATAAGACGATTACTAGGAACATAAGGTGCAGCTGGTGTATCTAGACCCGCACCTGCCCCTTCCCCAATGAGTTGCAAACCCTCATGTTTGTCCGACAAAATAGACATGGTAGACAGTACAGCATCCATATGATCTAGACGGCCCTGAAACAGAGCAAGGCTCAAAACCAAAACCATTTTAATTATACTTTGGCCGCCTGTAACTACTAATATCGTCCTGTATGTTAGCCCAGGTTTTAAACACTCATCACTGGTGTCTCTAAATGCTCGAGTCATGTCCAAACTACATTTTGGCCGCCCGGAACTACAATTCCCAGTCACTTCCGGCATCATGCCGGTTTGCCTCACCCACGTGTCAGTACACTGATCCGGAAGTGCTCCTAACGCCGTGACGTTTTGACGCAGCTTCACGCGTTATTACGGCGCGAGCTCTGTCCGTCGAGTACCTCCCCTTCAAGCTCAGATGACAGAGCGGGGTACCGACGGACAGGTGAGTGTTGTATTCCTCCAATTTAAATTTTTGAGCAATTAAAACATCGGAACGTTGCACGTGTCATTACCAGCATGTTTTGGTAACTGCTTGTACTTAATATTTACTCCGGTATCTTTATTTGAGTTGTCAGAAGATCGGAGGAGGCTCTGTTAGATCTATGCCTCACGAAGCTTGACAAACAGAAAATCTACATCAGAATGTTCGCGCTTCAGCGTGTCAATATCAGTAGATGTTTTTGTAACACTTTGCGCTAAGTATTCACTCCATCACTCAATCCAGGTGTCATAAGATTGGAGGAAGCTTTGTTACATCTAAGCTTAACGTAGCTTTATAAACGGCAATTGTATGTTTGGCTTTGCATGATGTAAGACAGTTCCCCTTTCTCTAAGATGTACAGCAGTGTCTTATCATATACACACGGATGTATACTGCTGTTTCTGTCATTAAGATGCGATTATTGTTCTTCACGGAAGATCGGACAGAGAGGTGCTCCACTCGCTCTGTTTTTAAGACCAACACTCTGCCTTGTTTTTACACTTGTCTAGCTTAAACGCTCCAAAGACTATTTCTGGTAGTTCTGGTGTTCTGAATATATCATGTCCACTGGGGTTTATCCTTAATGAGTCTACCTTAAATTCCCTTTTGTAGAGCGGTGCCTCAATATCCTGAGCAGATGCCAGGCGAGGTGAGGTGCATGCCCATAATTTTCTGGGTAAGTGCACGATTTAAGTATTACTTTACTTCAAGTCATGTATACACTATGATTATGACAAATGAAAAATACACACTGTGTTTTTATACATATGTTCTGTATTGCCACTAACACTTAGCTGAACCTCCTTCCATTTGATTCACATTTAGGTTTCCTGCCTGTAACAGTTCCATTGGGACATACAGAGCAGACCAGGTTGTATGGTATATCTTACTGGTGGAAATCTTTATTTTCTTGTTTTTTATCACTTTTTGCAGTAGCGTATTTGGGTCCTGATGAGAGCTTGGACTTAAAGTCCAGTAGCCGAAACATGTCGACCATCGATCCAACAGTTATCTGTTAAGCTGTTTACGCACAGGTTTTATCAATGGCATCACGATAGCGCCAGAATAAAACTTATAGCATCTGGATAGCCATTTTTAATAGCACTCTTTTGTTTAATTTTTGCACTGCAACCATCACCCTACCGTTTTTCTCACTACTGGGATAACTGAATGACCACCATTACCATCAGAGTGGTTGGTCCTTTCAGCTCAGCCCAAAATTCCCAGATGATGATAAGCCACCTTTGGTGGGTGATGGGAATTATACTTTTGTTATCTCATTCACTGTAATTGTTTTGGAGGTCTCATTTGTCTAGTCTGTTAGAGTTGTGTGTATACGGTACATTAGACCCTCAGTATTTGTTGTAAAGTATATATGGATTAGGGGATTTATACTGTAGCTGGTCTTTAAACTGTCCCTCGGACCCTCCCCCACTTTCACACTTTGTGAGAATCCTCTGTATTCAAACCTTGAAAGTCTCCCAGATCACTTGAAAACTATCAACGGATCCCACGTTAGTGGCGAAGAAAGTCTCAATTGCTTCCGCCAGTTCGGCCTTGCAGGCCGAGTCTAGCAGCGAAGAGGGAGGGAATCTCCAAGTGAATGGTGGTATAATCTTCCTAGGGGTGGCTAAGACTAGCTGAAGGAGGGGATGATCAGACAAAGTACGTGGGAGAACCTTACACTCTCTGACGTTATCGTAAAGAGGCAGGGACGTTAACCAATAGTCAATCCTGGTATGTAAGTTATAATAAGCTAAGTAGTGTGTGTAGCCCCCTGTGTGCGGATATCGAGTGCGCCATACATCGCACAGGTCCAGTCGAATTATAACACTCTCCAACACCCGGGCTGCAGCTGAGGGGCATCTCTGAGGGCTCCCCGACCGATCTGCGTTCGGACTTCTGACCAAATTTAGATCACCACCCCAAAGGAGTTGTCCCTCCCTGTATTTGTTGCCAGCTAACGCTAATGCGTCAAAGAATTCAGGGCAATTGTAATTTGGGCCATAAATGTTCACTATTGCTAGGTCTATGCCCTTCCCCTGGCACCTAGATATCACATATCTGCCGTCTCTGTCCGTATCAAGTGGTACTATAGAATAGGGATATTTGGGGTTAACCCATGTAATACCACTCTGGCATGTGTGGTAAAACCTGAGGCGTGTATGTTATCCTGAAGACCTCTGCTGTGTAGTAGTGGCTATTAAGTGGAAGGTGCATCTCCTGTAATAAGGCAACATCAATATCATGGTTTAGCAGGTAATTTAATACTTTGCGGAGTTTCCTATGATCATTAAGTCCCCTAACGTTCCACGTAAGCGCACGGAGAGCATCAACAGTCGTGTTCTCTCTGGTGTAGCTAGGTCCCACCATTGTACGTGTCAGACCTGAACCTATAATTTGACCTGTGCAGCAAATATTTGTCTCTCACATCATGTGGAGACTGGCAAAAAGCATCAACCTTAAAAAACAACAATGAGTTTCTCAAAACCTGCCAACCCCCTACCCACGTCAGACCTTCCCCAACTTGGTCGTGGTGCTTCCCCATAAACTACTAGAACTACCCCCCACAGAAACAAGGAACACTCCCAAGTGTAATTCACGCATGGGCGGATGTTGCTCGTCAGACAAGGAGAATTATCAGACCTAAGTGAGGCCGCACTCCTGGCACCATCGTAGTCATAAAATTCAACTACAAATCTTGTTGAATCCCCAAACCCCCTCAGCAACACAAAACTCAGTTCGGTAAGTGTGGCCACATTTCCGGGACATGCTGTTTCAGAAACTCTACCAGGCAAGTCACACGAGTCCGGGATCAGACCCCACAAGATGAAATCACTATTCTGGTACTGAGCACAAACTCCGCTTCTCCCACCGGCTGCACCTTCCCTGCATGATTCCCACTTTATCACGCTGGGGTAGTAGAGATAACTGGGGTGGGGCCCCATCCATTGTGAGATGCAAGAAGAATGTCTGAGTTACCATAACCCACCCCCAAGGACCCCACCTGCTAGCACTCCCACCCATACCACAGTCCCCAGGTCATAATTATCACACAGAGGCACCAGCCAATGATCAGTCCTGTTCCTTCAACTGCCCTCCCGTCGCCTCATCAAGCAGTTGCTGCTCCGGACTGTGACGCTGTTCTTTCGACCAGTCTTTCAGTGCCTTCTGTAGGGCCTTCGGGTCGGTAAAGATGTGGGATCGACCTTGTCTGTTAGCACGCAGTTTCGCTGGATATAACATGGCATAATCCACACCAAGATCGTGGAGCTGCTTTTTCGTTGGAGCGAACTGTCGGCGTGCTTCTTGAACTCGGATCGTAAAGTCCGGGAACAGAGAGATTGTGGATCCTTCAAATCTCAAAGGCTGTTTCTCCCTAGCCAGCTTCAACACAACATCACGGTCCTGATAGTTAAGTAATTTTGCAATGATCGGTCGAGGAGCCGCTCCTGGCAGCGGTCGTGGCCCCAGAGAGCGGTGCGCCCTTTCCACCACAAACATAGCGGAGGATGAGTCTTCGCCTAGCAGAGTTTTCAGAAGCTTCTCTGTGAAGTGCTCCATATTGCCAGTATGGGTAGTCTCCGGCAGTCCCGTAATCCTGAGGTTACAGCGCCGAGAGCGCGCTTCTAAGTCCTCAGTTTTTTCCTGCAAAACCCTCAGAACCTTGCCAAGCTGTTTATGTTCAGTGTCCAAGGTGGTCTGCGCTTCCTCCGCTTTTGTCAGCCTGCACTCAGACATGTCCAGCCTCTCAGCGTGTTTGTCAAGTCTCTCGGCCATACGGTCCATTCTATAGGGTAGTGCATCCATCTTGGTGCCGAGGGCCAAGATACCACTCTGTAGGCTCTTTTCCATTGCCACCAGCACACCTCGGTTATCCTGGTGCGACTCCTCAACAGGCTGCTCCTGCATTCTGGCAGCGTCTTCGGTGGAAGCATCTCGGGACCTCTTC
Source organism: Triturus cristatus (assembly GCF_964204655.1). Classification (NCBI taxonomy): domain Eukaryota; kingdom Metazoa; phylum Chordata; class Amphibia; order Caudata; family Salamandridae; genus Triturus; species Triturus cristatus. The sequence goes on along the minus strand of NC_140585.1, from coordinate 853,909,646 downwards.
TGTTCAAACTATAGCTTCAGTTGCACTCTATCCATTCTGCCCATCCTGGCCTCCAGTGGCTCTCAGATTGCAGACAGTGAAAACTCCACCGCCCAGGGAGGTCAGCACAACAATTGCTGTGTCAGCCCGGTAAGTACAAGGGTTGTCTTGAAGTAGTGACACATGCACCCCTCCAGGCCGGGGGCAGCCACGACCAGAACCACACAGTTCACTCTCTCGCCAGTGCAGATACATGCCCCCGGCACTGGCCGTCAGGACCACAGATCAGCGCGATGTCGCCTATACCACCCGTCTAGGCGGACACCTCTGTGGTATTGACCTCGGGTAGAAGTGGCCTCGTCCGCCCAGCCAGGCCAATTAATTCGCCCCGTGGACAGGGATCGTGTCTTCGCGTTCAGTGGATCTCGCTCCCTATCAGGCACCAAAAGGGGGTTCAAGGGCTGGCAGCAGGTCGCGGATCGTGCAACAAGGCAACCCCAGTAGAAGGAGCCTGTCAATACCACCTATCTCCCCATAGGCAGGAATCCCGTTAGGGAGCTGTTTTGTCTAAGGGCAGTCACGGGTGAGTAATATGAACCAGCGCCAGGCCCACGGCGTCCAGCCAGCAGGCACCACTCCCAACACTCCACACGCCCCCGGTAGAGCAGTCCTTAATGGCGCGACAATCGTCATCGAAGGAGGCCTCCTACCTCCCAGGTTACAGCGAGGAGCATCGGTGCCACGCAGGTCCCAAAATGGCAGCTCCAATCGGCCCGGTCTTCCAGAGCTCCCTGGGACCTTACAGCATGTCGTTAATAAAGGTGCCACAGCAGGCACGTGCCCGGCAGCGCCAGCGGTTGCTCAAGAAGCCAGAAGGGGCAGCGCAGTCCTGAGGACACCAGTCTGTGAGCTGCACCCCCCATCAGCCACAGACCTCCGAGTCGGGCCGGCTCGAGCAGCAAAGTCCCCTGCAGAGCAACGCAGCAGCCAGAGAAAGGGCAGATCTTCAGGGGCTCATCGGTGTGAGGCTCCACATGGCCTGGCGAGCCCAGGGGTAGTCTCAGTCTTGTTGTTGCGGCACAACGTGTGCGCCTCCGGCCCCCTCACGGCAGTGAACCTCCCCCCGTCCTAACTTTAGTCTGGGGATTGAGGCCTGTCCAGCACATAAATGACGGGATCTCTTATCTCCATCCGTACAGGCAGCACGGAGGTCGGAATCGGACCAAGTCAGAATTGAAGACCTCTGGAGACTGGGAGCCGCCTTCCAGTGTTGATAGTTGATGGATTGTGCGATGGTGTTACGGAGCTCTCAGCACAAGCGGCCATCTTGGTCGCGAGCAAGCTCCGACCCCCTTTGATGTTCTTTATACATACATTTCTCAGGGTGAGTGTGAAGATGGTAATATGCACAAAAGAATAGCATATATTCTGACCACTTACGTAAATCTTAACATGTGCAATGAACACTGTGTCATAAACAGGTTTAGAGTTAAGTTTCCATCAAGGTAAATGCCTAGGTCCTTCAATAAATTAACTAGTATTGAAGGTACCATCCACACAATACTTGTTTACACTGATACATGTGCAGAATGTGATAATTAAGTGCCCTTTTCACAAAACCCTTCATGGGCATGAGAAATCTTACTATATGCACTAATAAATGGGATTTCTCTATGGTGTGTACAGAAATCTAAACTTTGAAGACGCATATCCCTTATCACTTTTTTGCCTAACTAAGTGCAAATTGCTCTGCAGAGCTAAACCTGCAAGTGAGGACTTAATGCGTGAGTGGCAAGGGGGAGTGGCTAATAATTGAGGAATAACTCCTCAAGAATAGCAGGGGAAACACAAAATTCAAAGAGAAGCAGAGGGAGGGCCATGAAAACAACAAAACAAATCTAAAAAAGTGTATGCTAGGCACAAATCATAAAATTAATGCACTCATCTACACAAATAGTTCAACTGGTCAACCAGACTAAAATGTACTCAAGACCATCTTTGAAGTGAGTCACACACCACATAAAACCACTCTCAAGTACTACAATGGAACCAAACAGAAACCATTATAGATAGAAATACCACCAGAAAAACAAATGAAAACAATTGAGGAAAAAACACTGCACACACTAATACACAACAAATTGATAAGATGTGCACCCAACATATATCCAACTGTGAAAAGTGTAAAAATTAATACAAATCATATATCTCTTGTGACATCAATCAGCAACACATGGAGAAACACACTTACATACACAAAACACAAACACTGACACATGGCACAAACTACACATCGAACACACCAGGTTTAACCCCCAAAAGTGCATAAGTATCCTTATCTGAACACCCAACAGCCAATGCTATTGCTCTATATATGTTCTGGGTAAATGTAAAACAACTAAATTCTCAATGATGATAGTGTGCCATGTAAAAGAACTAAACACATACATTGCTATCTGCCCACTACAAATGTGAGTACTATATGCCTTAGAAATTCAATTTTCCTAAACATTAGTTCTGTTGGGTTATTTTACCAGTAAGAGATCTGTGGTAGGAATTGGAGCAGCTTCATAACTCTAGGCCTGTCGTTCCCTGCCTGTTTTACCTTTCCCCAGTTTCATATTTTAAATCAGCTGCATACATGTACATAAGGGGGCAAACGTGCAAAATCAGCCTTTCCTCATCCATCCTTTTTCGAGTACTAGAATGCCAAATCAAAATGAGTGAAACTGAGATCTCACAGATTGGTGGGGAGCTCGAATGTGGCAAAGATCAGCCTAATGTGGCAAAGATTATAGTGCTGAGTAGGCACCCATACCTAGGCAGTAAGTGGAAATGCCAAAATTCTTCTAAGCAAAATGTAATATTTCTTCAGGAGATTGTGACAACTCTGGCGTGTTACTCTAGCCAGTGGGTGGCATAATCCAATTCTTTATTTCTGTGAGGTCTGCTCTTAGATAAGTGACATTAAAAGCACGTTTTTGCTGTTTCTTTTCTTTCCAACTCAACAGCCTGTGTTCGCGCCATATGCCACCTGGTGTTGTAAGAAATACAATGAAAATCAGAAGTGAGGCAGCTGAAGAATATATATTTGACATCAGAAATGCGATTTTTCTTTTTTCAGAAAATGTCTCAAACTTGAATCATAATTTGGACAGCTGTTATGTTTGAAACATTTTCTACAGTAGCGATGATAAAAGCACAGAAAGTCTAAATGAGGAATTTATTCGGTATTCTAGGCAGAGGCAGGTGTAGATTGCCTGCTATCCCTTCTGAAGGTAAATTGACCAACAGCACCCTATTGTCTTCCAATGGCAAGCAAATATGCAAAATACAATAACTTTTGAAGCCATTAGGAACAAATTCAGTTTGGGAGAGAGGGGAGAAGCACACTTGTGTTGTGTGAAAAAGGGCGCTTTATTGAAACACGTGCACATCACAGACTTTACATGGGCAATCTGCCTTACAAAACTAAAGCCTCGCTATACATCAAATGAACTATCCAATCTCCTATCCCCACACCTACTGTCCCCCACAAACCTCACCCTGCAATGATCTCATTTACATTATAGTGCATTTCAACATTTTTTAACTTTAACTTTCCCTTGCAGCCTATGACCGCATGTATCAACTTCTAAGCAACCAAACCTTCTATACTTAACCTTGAACTTCCTGCCTACCCTACCTTTCCACATTGTTCACCAACTGGCAATGCCAACCAAACTTCCGTAAACTCATGCCAAACTTTACAGGCCTCCGCCACCACAAAAAAGGTAGCCAATTAACGTTTTCTGGCCCCTCACCCCTCTGCTCCTAACCTCTGTCTACTTCATCTCCTGATGCTCAACATCCTGAACAACACTTCCCTCAATTTCATCAAATGCAACTCCATCTCGATACGGTACAAGAAGACGCCATCAACCTCGAAAACTCCATGCTCTCGAGACATTTCCCTGATGAGTTATCTATGTGCCCCGTCTATAACTGATGGAGTGCTGGACCCCCTCCAAATCCTCCTAGAGCAGGAAATCCGCCAGAGAGATGAAGCACCCAAGCCCAATGGGTCTTAATCTGCAGAAAATCATGCTTCATTTCCCTCAACAGCCCCACATCTTATTCCTTCACTAAATTATTGTCACCCAAGTGGTATTCCAACACGTCCAGGTGCCTAGTGGCTTATAAAATGAAGCTACTTCAATTCCTTCCCACACATGACCCTATTTCCCTTCCCTGTAATGGGGGACCTGCGCCAGTAAAACCCTGGGCAGTCCCGTAGTCCCTCTGAACTGCGTGTCTCTTTGCCCACTTGACGAATGGGTGGCCAACCTCCCAAAATGCCACTTCCTGTGCCACCGGGCCTGCTACTGAACCTTCTACAGACAAAAACAGCAGTAAAAGTTCACATCACATTACTTTTCGTGATACCCTCATTTCAGCTGGCTCGAACATATTGACCGTAGCAACCTCAGGATCAGCACCGCAAACACATAAAATATACGAGCACCTGGCCCCTGTTTCTCACTTCCAATGCAACACCAATGCGGAAAGAATACGTGACATACTCTACTGAAGGAACTCCTGCCACCAGAGTGCCCTGCAACAAAAAGGTAATAACTGAAATGCACCAACCCTCTTGCATGCCTGTGGCCTGAAAACCTTGCGCTAAGCAAGCAGCAGCATGCTGCCCAAAGGTCACCCCCATGTCACCAGGCAAATTCCCCAGCAAGTGTAAAGGATGCATTTACACGCTTCTGCCCTGCAAGTGTTGATCCGACTTAGAGCTGCTCAACCAGACCTCTAACCTGTCCTCCCTTCATGTGACCTCCTCCCCAGCACTCTCCCCCGGTCCTCTCCCCTCTGGCATAGGCATCTTATATCACTCTGCGTCCTCGTCCAGCCCACGGATTCTCCCTCACTATGGTTGAGACAGGGCATCCACAATGTCACTGTCCACACCCAGGACGTGCTCCGCTCCAAAAGAGGTTGTGCTTCAAGCAACCCAACATACTTCAATACCTGTGTGTCTCTAGACGACTACTCATTCACCACCTATACTACCAATATATTGTTGACTTTCACACACACACACCTTTGCCGCTATGACTGCAAAAGTGGACAATCAAGGGGACTGGTGGATCCGGAATGTGAGGGGCAAGCGGCGCCGTCAAGTTGGATGGGTGATCAACCCAGTGGTCAAGTGGTGCCAGCCTGGATGGTGCTTCATAATGGACTGTATAGCTGTCATGCGTTTGTGGTTACCATCAGTGGTAAGTCGGCAGTACGTCTGCCTGGCAGGTTATACCTGCAGATCTGCTGATGCATTCTAGTGAGAGGGTATGGTTGTCACCATTTAATCTTGCCACACGAGTTCTGACGGCAGGGCGCCGCTCTGTAAGTATATACCTTTACCAATGGTAAAAAAAACACGAGTATCAGGGGCAGAGGTGACACAACTCCTGTGTCATGGAACGGTTAACTGCCATTACGGCGCACGCACGCGGGCGCCTATCGATGCGGACATGGAGTAGAGTCTGGATGCTCCGTGTAGGGGGATAGGCAGGCACGGGGCCTATCCCAGAACCTTGGGCTTGGATGCAGATAGTTCACGGTTTAGGGGGTCCTAAATGGGAGGTTCACTCCCTATGATGAATCCAGCACCGTAGCATTATTGTCCTGCTAATGGGAGTGCCCGGGTGTGGAATTATTCCTCAACGCACCTTGTAATTACATTAGTCACTGGGTGGCTTGGGAGGCTCCGGAGTAGGGGCAGCAGCCAACACAGAACATAGCTTAGAGCATATTGGTTCAGTTTCAGCAGTACATGAGGCCCTGGGGGATGCTCATGGGAATTATCTGGGACCCTGGGGGCACTATTCTGGGTTGTATCACAAATTGTACAATTACATTGGGAATGAGTACCGGGTTATGTGAGTGGCTGGTCAACTGTGTAGGTTTTGAGCAGGGTGCTAATAATACTAGGGGTTTGGGTTCCAACGTGGTACATCACGATGCGTCAATCAAGACCATTTTTGAGGCTCCTTGACGGTATGTCGTGTTTGTCAGATTCAGTCAGCTCTGGGATTTTTTGTGTTGCCCCACACTGGGTGGGGGGTTGCGTACTCTACCCACTGGGTAGAACGGGGGGAATACTTCGCATGGGGTTGGGAATGCGACATGACTATGCCGAGGTACACTTCGGCATGGAGTGCAGCGATTCCAGTAGGGAGGAGGCTGGCTAGCGTTTTTACACCGGCAGACTAGGCAGACAGAGCTGAGAACAGGGTGGTTTTTTCAAGTATAGGTCCTTGGCCTCAGTCAGTTTCGGGGTTTTCTTTAGGACTGATATTCTGAGGAGATACAGTCCTTCGCCGCAATAGTTCCTAGAGTTAGTAGAGGAATGGCTTGTTACCACTAGGCAGAAGGGTCTTGCGGGAGGAGGTAATCTTCGAGGTTGGCCGGTTAGCACAGGGGTAACAGGGCTGCAGCATAGTCTGGTCACAGGGGGTGTCAGGGCGAATTGTGCTTTATAGAAGTCGTGGTTCACTCGACTAGGGTGGGTGATGACATAGTGTTGAGAAATTTCATAGGTGTGGTCAGGGAATTGAGGCAGGGGCATGACCTTTCTGAGTTGTAGGATTGGGGGGAGGCCAGATCGTCGGTTAACAATACTGGCCTGTGGCGGTAAGGTCATGACTGGTGAGCAACTATTTGAAGGTCTGAGGGGGCGGGCATCATCCTACGGAGGTGCCCGCCCAGGGGGAGGGGCCATTGGCTCCTCCTAGAACTTCAGGGGCAAGGTAACTGGTGCTTCAAAGGGGCGCGGGTTGGGGAGTCACGCTTTCCTTAGGCTGGTAGCCACCCCGCGCGCGCATACTCATGACGTCACCGGATGGCGCAGAGTAAGGGCCCTCCTTCAGTGGGTAAATGGAGTTCACGGCGTGGACCGGGTAATTACCGGGCCCGGCTGCGCATGCGCACACCTGTAGGGGAGGCGCAGCTAGTAGGACCTGACACCGGTTAGCGACCTTGCCATATGGCCCAGAAATGTTAGTATACAAAAATGCAGAGGAGGATGTTAGACTCGGTTAGGAAACAATCTGTATTAGAGTCTTTGTTAAGGATAGTCACTCACACCTGTTGACAATAATGTATCTAATGTCCTGCTGAATTTTTGTATAATTGTTTATCATGCAAATTTAAAATTTATTGTTTTTGTACTTAATAAATACGGCCGGGGGGTCTCTCGACCTCCCGCCTTCCAAAGATACCACGTCCAGGGTGCTGTGTCCGGGGGTGGTGTGGACATAGGGGGAGGGCGGTAGCCAGTCACTGACCATGTGGAAAGGGGGGGCCCTTGGCCCCTCCGCCTGCATGGCAGTGCGGCGACCTCCCCCGGACTTCTCGGTGGTGGGGCGTGTTCACTGGGGGCGCGCCCTACCACCGATTGGCTACCTACGTGACCCGGATGACGTTAATCGACATCCGGGTCGGAGGGGAGGGGGGGGGGGCCTCTGGGGGGTTAAAGCGGCGGGGAGCGCCCAGGTGACCCCCTTGTTCCCTGGACGCTCCCCCACATCGGACGTGCCCTGGCGCGCAGGGCGGTAAATTTTCCCCACCCACCATCCCTGGAGTACGTGGTTGATGCGTTGCTAGTCCAACTAGCGGGCATTGGGCGCGTGAAACTGTTATGAGATGTTAGTTTCTGATGAGGTTTTCTTTTAGGACTTTTTCTCCCATTGTAGTGATCAATATGGTATTGTGCAGTTATGTTTTGACTATGCTTTCTTGTAGGCCTTGTTCTCCCAAGGTAGTGAATGATACTGTATTATGTGTAACTGATGCAGTCGTGTTTAGGCCTTTTCTTTCCCTTGTAGCTTTATGGTGTTATACATGACGTGTGATTTTAGTCAGTGTAGTTGTCCTTTAGAATTTTCTCCCATAGGTCGTCGTATTTATTAGGTATGGGGGCATGCGGTAAGGTCATGACCGGTGAGCAACTATTTGAAGGTCTGAGGGGGCGGGCATCATCCTACGGAGGTGCCCGCCCAGGGGGAGGGGCCATTGGCTCCTCCTAGAACTTCAGGGGCAAGGTAACTGGTGCTTCAAAGGGGCGCGGGTTGGGGAGTCACGCTTTCCTTAGGCTGGTAGCCACCCCGCGCGCATACTCATGACGTCACCGGATGGCGCAGAGTAAGGGCCCTCCTTCAGTGGGTAAATGGAGTTCACGGCGTGGACCGGGTAATTACCGGGCCCGGCTGCGCATGCGCACACCTGTAGGGGAGGCGCAGCTAGTAGGACCTGACACCGGTTAGCGACCTTGCCATATGGCCCAGAAATGTTAGTATACAAAAATGCAGAGGAGGATGTTAGACTCGGTTAGGAAACAATCTGTATTAGAGTCTTTGTTAAGGATAGTCACTCACACCTGTTGACAATAATGTATCTAATGTCCTGCTGAATTTTTGTATAATTGTTTATCATGCAAATTTAAAATTTATTGTTTTTGTACTTAATAAATACGGCCGGGGGGTCTCTCGACCTCCCGCCTTCCAAAGATACCACGTCCAGGGTGCTGTGTCCGGGGGTGGTGTGGACATAGGGGGAGGGCGGTAGCCAGTCACTGACCATGTGGAAAGAGCGGTACAGCATAAAAAAACCTTGCGGGCAATCAAATCCGACGGCTGAAGAGGATGTCGTATGATAGACACCATCAGAAAAGATGTGAGGCCTAGCTGACAGCACAGAGCTCGGGAGCAGCTAGAAGAAGGATTCAGACTAAATCCAGGAGAAAAACAAATTGGGCATAAATAGCGAACAGGGGGTGGGGGGTGGGAATCAAATTGTGAAACAGAGAGGAGCTGCAAAATCCTCTTCATAAAGGGCTAGACAGGAGGCACAAACAGGAAGTTTCCAACAGGAAGTTTAAGCGCCATCTTCAATTTGATTTAAGAACATAAATTGTATGTAATTATTCCATGAATGAATGTGCTCAAGAAAATAATTGAAAATCTGGATTAAATTTAACAGTTTCAGGCAGAGCCCTGCATGTTGTGTTTACAAATGCCCCGAGTGATTCCTGCGAATCCTCTCAAACCCCTGCCATCGCTAGCCCAGAAAGATGGACCGATAGGACAGCCATGCTAAGGCAGCAGGACCAGAGAAGGCAACTGCCTGGCCCCAAGCGGAGAGGCCGACCAGAGATGACACACACATCGCAGGCAGAAAATCAACAACCTCCTGCTGCCACCGACCGTGGAAGTCCAAGCACCCCGTCCAGGGGAGCCCGTAAGTCAGAGCGGGGCTTTGAGTCATCACCGGGGTTCCTGTCACAGCACAGGCACAATAGTGGCATCCGTCTTTTCCACCACCTCAGGGTCCTTCACGTGGTTTTGATGTTCTTTTTTTAAAACATTTTTTTATTTGTTTATTTATTAAACTTATACATAACAATCCAGAAGCAAGATGCTACATCCTGATAGCAGTAGATTGTGCACATGGTGATCAGCTGATTACATGGAAATATAATATATACAGATCAGATGTAAATTAACATGTCACTGTTATCAAACACCATATTCCATACTGGTGACTGTGATGCATTCCCTCCCGGATACGCCAGAGCGTCACATTAGAAATGTAGGCTCAGGCATGGCTCGACACAACGATCTGTGCCACTGCATAGTAGTATCACCAGGGGAACTAATTAGCTGGTGTAGGAGTAGTGCGTTCCCACGTGTCATGATCTGTCTCATTCGAGTCAGTCTCTCTGGTGGACAGGTATGTGGTATAAAGCCCCCAAAAGTTCTTCGGGCGACTCCGGGGAGGGAGGAGGTCGCTGAGGTTTTCAGTCTGCGTGCTGAGAAATAGCATGTTGTGCGACCACTGCGCCATAGTGGGTGTGGGGCCGCAGAGCCAATTAATCACCACTCTACGCTTCGCTAGGAGAAGTCCCATGTCTACGAGCCTACACCCTCCTCTAGGGATCCATTTGGAATATCCCAGCAGGGCTAATGCAGGGTCAGGGAGAAGTGTAAAATCAGTTATTTTCCCCAGTTCGCTGAAAACCGATTCCCAAAATTTGTGAACCCTCGGGCAGGACCAGGCTAAATGTAAAAAGTCTGCAGTCTGTTCGTTACATCTTTCACAGGCTGGATTATCCCTCAACCCGTATCTGTGTAGCCTCTCCGGTGTGTAATATACTCTGTTTAAATATTTTAAATGGATCAGCCTGTGCCTGCCGTTTAGGGAGATACGACGTTTACTAGTGCAACAATAAGTCCACATAGAGTCATCTTGCAGCTGCTGCAAGTCCCGCTGCCAGTCCAGCCTGGCTTTGGAGTACTGGTTTGCCCTGTGGGACATGGACAGCTTGTAAATATTGGAAACTATCTTGCAGGGTGGCTTAGCTTTAATGGTATAAGTCAATTCCATGAACTCTGGGGGTGCCTGAATGTCCTCCACTAATATGTTGTGTAATGCATGTCACGTCCTGTGGAATTGGAACTGTTGCAGCAGGGTACGAGAGGTATCTTGGTTTTCTAACTCCTACCACTTTTTTACTACGCCATTAAGAAAAAGATCGCCGGCAGTCAGAATGTTCAGCAAGCCCATGGACGTGTCACACCTCTGTCTCTGCATGGGGGCAGCCAACGGGCCCAATCAAGTGGCATGACTGGGGAGTGCAGTATAACTCCAGCCAGAAGCTGTAGTAGATAATGCCAGGCGTGGCGTGTCGCGTTGATGGAATCAAGTATGCCTGTTCTTTGGTCTGTGTCGTCAAATATCAAGGCTGGGAGTGGCAGCGGGTCCGCATTGATCGTCTCTATGCGAAGGTGCGGGGCGTCTGGCGGGCTATGAATCCAATTATATGCGTGCACCCACTGCGCTGCTCTATAATATAAGTTTAAATCCGGGGCACTCGGCCCCCCCATATGATACGGCAAGGTTAGCGTCTTCCATTTAACCCTTGCTTGTTTGCCCGCCCAGGCTAATTTTATCATTAATGCTGTGATCTGACTGAAAAAGGAGCTGGGCAATAGCATAGAGATATTCGTGAATAGGAACAGAAACCGTGGTAACACCACCATTTTCATAATTGAAATTCTGCCTAGCTGGGACAGAGGCAGCCTAATCCAGTTATCTACGTCGTCTTCCAATCTACTGACAGCAGTGCCATAGTTTTCCCTAACAACCACCTCCGAATCAGGGTGTACCTGTATACCCAGGTACCTGATCGCGTCCATGGACCACTGTAGTGGATAGTCTGGTTCAAAAGGTGGCGTGTTGGGCGTGAGTGGAACGACTATTGACTTGGACCAATTAACCCGCAGTCCCGAGAGGGCGCCGAAGTGCACTACCTCTCGTAAGACTGAAGAGAGGTTACTTTCCGTTTCGTGGACGTATTATAATGTGTCGTCAGCGTAGGTAGACACTATTATCTCGTACTTCGGGAATCTAATAACCTTGTGACTGTGGTATTCTCGTAATGCACAGGCCAGTGGTTCAGCCACTAAAGCATATAATATGGGAGACAGTGGGCATCCCTGTCTCATTCCTCTAGTAATGGCGATGGGATCTGTCACCAGATTGCCTATTTTGACTCTGGCGGAGGGATGGTTGTAAAGCACTCCAATCAACTGGAGAAAAACCAGTCCTAGACCCATCCTACTCAAGACGTGGTGCATGAAGGGCCACTCAACAGAATCAAAGGCCTTCTCAATGCCTTTGAGTCTTGCCGGATGTGCTGTAAGGCCCCGAAAACTGTGCGTAAATTGTAGGTGAGGTTCCTGTCCGGGATGAACCCAGCTTGTTCAGGGGCTACAAGTGTCTGAGCGAGAGGAACAAACTGATTAGCAAGGATTTTATCAAATATTTTGGTGTCAACGTTGAGCAAGGAAAGTGGGCGGTATGATCCGCACTCCTCAGATGGCTTATCCGGTTTGAGTATAGCGACTATGACAGCCTCTCTCATCGTAGGCGGCATAGAGCTTGTTTCGCACATGTCGTCGAAGAGCGCAGACAGATGCGGCATTAAGATATCGAGAAACGCCCTATAAAAAGCCACCGTGAGGCCGTCCACTTCAGGGGCACTACCTGACTTCATACCCGTCAGAGTCAGAGTCTTTTTCTATGGGCCTCATCAAGAACTCACGATGCGTATTTGTGAGGAAGGGGAGTTTGATATAGGAGAGGTGGTCTAATATTTCGTCGTCCGTTCCGGTAGAGCGTGTAGAATATAATTCTGCATAATATTTTTTAAAACGTTCCGCTATATCTGCCTCCTCAGTCAGCACCTCGCCTTCTGCCATTTTGAGTTCAGTGACCTGTGTTTTACTGCGCATTCTCTTAAGTAGCTGAGCTAAAACAGCACCCGGTCGTTCTCCTTCACCATATACCCGCGCAGTAGCATATTTACCTAAGTGTTTAAGTTCGGCATCCGCCGCTTCTTGATATTCCTCCATTAGTGCCCTCATTTCCAATGATATTGCTTCGTCCGCGTGCACTAGCTGTTGCTGTTCTAAGACTCCCAGTTTCTTTTCTAAGTCCACCAGACGTTGTTGAATAGCTCGAAGGACCCCCAAATGCTTAGACATAGCGATACCACAAATGTAAACCTTGAAAGTCTCCCTGATCACTTGAAAACTATCAACGGATCCCACATTAGTGGCGAAGAAAGTCTCAATTGCTTCCGCCAGTTCGGCCTTGAAGGCCGAGTCTAGCAGCGAATAGGGAGGGAATCTCCAAGTGAATGGTGGTATAATCTTCCTAGGGGTGGCTAACACTAGCAGAAGGAGGGGATGATCAGACAAAGTACGTGGGAGAACCTTACACTCTCTGACGTTATCGTAAAGAGGCAGGGACGTTAACCAATAGTCAATCCTGGTATGTAAGTTATAATAAGCTAAGTAGTGTGTGTAGCCCCCTGTGTGCAGATATCGCGTGCGCCATACATCGCACAGGTCCAGTCGAATTATAACACTCTCCAACACCCTGGCTGCAGCTGAGGGACATCTCTGAGGGCTCCCCGAACGATCTGCGTTCGGACTTCTGACCAAATTTAGATCACCACCCCAAAGGAGTTGTCCCTCCCTGTATTTGTTGCCAGCTAACGCTAATGCGTCAAAGAATTCAGGGCAATCGTAATTTGGGCCATAAATGTTCACTATTGCTAGGTCTATGCCCTTCCCCTGGCACCTAGATATCACATATCTGCCGTCTCTGTCCGTGTCAAGTGGTACTAAAGAATAGGGATATTTGGGGTTAACCCATGTAATCACCACTCTGCCATGTGTGGTAAAACCTGAGGCGTGTATGTTATCCTGAAGACCTCTGCTGTGTAGTAGTGGCTATTAAGTGGAAGGTGCATCTTCTGTAATAAGGCAACGTCAATATCATGGTTTAGCAGGTAATTTAATACTTTGCGGAGTTTCCTATGATAATTAAGTCCCCTAACGTTCCACGTAAGCGCACGGAGAGCATCAACAGTCGTGTTCTCTCTGGTGTAGCTAGGTCCCACCATTGTACGTGTCATACCTGAACCTATAATTTGACCTGTGCAGCAAATATTTGTCTCTCACATCATGTGGAGACTGGCAAAAAGCATCAACCTTAAAAAACAACAATGAGTTTCTCAAAACCTGCCAACCCCCTACCCACGTCAGACCTTCCCCAACTTGGTCGTGGTGCTTCCCCATAAACTGCTAGAACTACCCCCCACAGAAACAAGGAACACTTCCAAGTGTAATTCACGCATGGGCGGATGTTGCTCGTCAGACAAGGAGAATTATCAGACCTAAGTGAGGCCGCACTCCTGGCACCATCGTAGTCATAAAATGCAACTACAAATCTTGTTGAATCCCCAAACCCCCTCAGCAACACAAAACTCAGTTCGGTAAGTGTGGCCACATTTCCGGGACATGCTGTTTCAGAAACTCTACCAGGCAAGTCACACGAGTCCGGGATCAGACCCCACAAGATGAAATCACTATTCTGGTACTGAGCGCAAACTCCGCTTCTCCCCCCGGCTGCACCTTCCCTGCATGATTTCCACTTTATCACGCTGGTGTAGTAGAGATAACTGGGGTGGGGCCCCATCCATTGTGAGATGCAAGAAGAATGTCTGAGTTACCATAACCCACCCCCAAGGACCCCACCGGCTAGCACTCCCACCCATACCATAGTCCCCAGGTCATAATTATCACACAGAGGCACCAGCCAATGATCAGTCCTGTTCCTTCAACTGCCCTCCCGTCGCCTCGTCAAGCAGTTGCTGCTCAAAATCTCAAAGGCTGTTTCTCCCTAGCCAGCTTCAACGCAACATCACGGTCCTGATAGTTAAGTAATTTTGCAATGATCTGTCGAGGAGCCGCTCCCGGCGGCGGTCGTGGCCCCAGAGAGCGGTGCGCCCTTTCCACCACAAACGTAGCGGAGAATGAGTCTTCGCCTAGCAGATTTTTCAGAAGCTTCTCTGTGAAGTGCTCCATATTGCCAGTATGGCTAGTCTCCGGCAGTCCCGTAATCCTGAGGTTACAGCGCCGAGAGCGCGCTTCTAAGTCCTCAGTTTTTTCCTGCAAAACCCTCAGAACCTTGCCAAGCTGTTTATGTTCAGTGTCCAAGGTGGTCTGCGCTTCCTCCGCTTTCGTCAGCTTGCACTCAGACATGTCCAGCCTCTCAGCGTGTTTGTCAAGTCTCTCGGCCATACGGTCCATTCTATAGGATAGTGCGTCCATCTTGGTGCCGAGGGCCAAGATACCACTCTGTAGGCTCTTTTCCATTGCCACCAGCATACCTCGGTTATCCTGGTGCGACTCCTCGACAGGCTGCTCCTGCATTCTGGCAGCGTCTTCGGTGGAAGCATCTCGGGACCTCTTCTGTTCAAACTATAGCTTCAGTTGCACTCTATCCATTCTGCCCATCCTGGCCTCCAGTGGCTCTCAGATTGCAGACGGTCAAAACTCCACCGCCCAGGAAGGTCAGCACAACAATTGCCGTGTCAGCCCGGTAAGTACAAGGGTTGTCTTGAAGGAGTGACACATGCACCCCTCCAGGCCGGGGGCAGCCACGACCAGAACCACACAGTTCACTCTCTCGCCAGTGCAGATACAGGCCCCCAGCACTGGCTGTCAGGACCACAGATCAGCGCGATGTCGCCTATACCACCCGTCTTGGCGGACACCTCTGTGGTATTGACCTCGGGTAGAAGTGGCCTCGTGCACCCAGCCAGGCCAATTAATTCGCCCCGTGGACAGGGATCGTGTCTTCGCGTTCAGTGGATCTCGCTCCCTATCAGGCACCAAAAGGGGGTTCAAGGGCTGGCAGCAGGTCGCGGATTGTGCAACAAGGCAACCCCAGCAGAAGGAGCCTGTCAATACCACCTATCTCCCCATAGGCAGGACTCCCGTTAGGGAGCTGTTTCGTCTAAGGGCAGTCACGAGTGAGTAATATGAACCAGCGCCAGGCCCACGGCGTCCGGCCAGCAGGCACCACTCCCAACACTCCACACGCCCCCGGCAGAGCAGTCCTCAAGGGCTTGACGATCATCATCGAAGGAGGCCTCCTACCTCCCAGGTTACAGCGAGGAGCATCGGTGCTACGCAGGTCCCAAAATGGCAGCTCCAATCGGCCCGGTCTTCCAGAGCTTCCCATCACCTTACAGCATGTCGTTAATAAAGGCGCCGCAGCAGGCACGTGCCCGGCAGCGCCAGCGGTTGCCCAAGAAGCCAGAAGGGGCAGCGCAGTCCTGAGGACACGAGTCTGCGAGCTGCACCCCCCATCAGCCACAGACCTCCGAGTCGGGGCCGGCTCGAGCAGCAAAGTCCCCTACAGAGCAACGCAGCAGCCAGAGAAAGGGCAGATCTTCAGGGGCTCATCGGTGTGAGGCTCCACATGGCCTGGCGAGCCCAGGGGTAGTCTCAGTCTTGTTGTTGCGGCACAACGTGTGCGCCTCCGGCCCCCTCACGGCAGTGAACCTCCCCCCGTCCTAACTTTAGTCTGGGGATTGAGGCCTGTCCAGCACATAAATGACGGGATCTCTTATCTCCATCCGTATACAGGCAGCACGGAGGTCAGAATCGGACCAAGTCAGAATTGAAGACCTCTGGAAACTGGGAGCCGCCTTCCAGTGTCTCTCAAGTAGCGTAGTTGCCGGATAGTTGATGGATTGTGCGATGGTGTTACGGAGCTCTCAGCACAAGCGGCCATCTTGGTCGCGAGCAAGCTCCGACCCCCTTTGATGTTCTTTATACATACATTTCTCAGGGTGAGTGTGAAGATGGTAATATGCACAAAAGAATAGCATATATTCTGACCACTTACGTAAATCTTAACATGTGCAATGAACACTGTTTCATAAACAGGTTTAGAGTTAAGTTTCCATCAAGGTAAATGCCTGGGTCCTTCAATAAATTAACTAGTATTGAAGGTACCATCCACACAATACTAGTTTACACTGATACATGTGCAGAATGTGATAATTAAGTGCCCTTTTCACAAAACCCTTCATGGGCATGAGAAATCTTACTATATGCACTGCTAAATGGGATTTCTCTATGGTATGTACAGAAATCTAAACTTTGAAGACGCATATCCCTTATCACTTTTTTGCCTAACTAAGTGCAAATTGCTCTGCATAGCTAAACCTGCAAGTGAGGACTTAATGCGTGAGTGGCAAGGGGGAGTGGCTAATAATTGAGGAATAACTCCTCAAGAATAGCAGGGGAAACGCAAAATTCAAAGAGAAGCAGAGGGAGGGCCATGAAAACAACAAAACAAATCTAAAAAAGTGTATGCTAGGCACAAATCATAAAATTAATGCACTCATCTACACAAATAGTTAAACTGGTCAACCAGACTAAAATGTACTCAAGATCATCTTTGAAGTGAGTCACACACCACATAAAACCACTCTCAAGTACTACAATGGAACCAAACAGAAACCATTATAGATAGAAATACCACCAGAAAAACAAATGAAAACAATTGAGGGAAAAAACACTGCACACACTAATACACAAAAAATTGATAAGATGTGCACCCAACATATATCCAACTGTGAAATGTGTAAAAATTAATACAAATCTTATATCTCTTGTGACATCAATAAGCAACACATGGAGAAACACACTTACATACACAAAACACAAACACTGACACATGGCACAAACTACACATCGAACACACCAGGTTTAACCCCCAAAAGTGCATAAGTATCCTTATCTGAACACCCAACAGCCAATGCTATTGCTCTATATATGTTCTGGGTAAATGTAAAACAACTAAATTCTCAATGATGATAGTGTGCCATGTAAAAGAACTAAACACATACATTGCTACCTGCCCACTCCAAATGTGAGTACTATATGCCTTAGAAATTCGATTTTCCTAAACATTAGTTCTGTTGGGTATTTTACCAGTAAGAGATCTGTGGTAGGAATTGGAGCAGCTTCATAACTCTAGGCCTGTCGTTCCCTGCCTGTTTTACCTTTCCCCAGTTTCATATTTTAAATCGGCTGCATACATGTACATAAGGGGGCAAACGTGCAAAATCAGCCTTTCCTCATCCATCCTTTTTCGAGTACTAGAATGCCAAATCAAAATGAGTGAAACTGAGATCTCACAGATTGGTGGGGAGCTCGAATGTGGCAAAGATCAGCCTAATGTGGCAAAGATTATAGTGCTGAGTAGGCACCCATACCTAGGCAGTAAGTGGAAATGCCAAAATTCTTCTAAGCAAAATGTAATATTTCTTCAGGTGATTGTGACAACTCTGGCGTGTTACTCTAGCCAGTGGGTGGCATAATCCAATTCTTTATTTCTGTGCGGTCTGCTCTTAGATAAGTGACATTAAAAGCATGTTTTTGCTGTTTCTTTTCTTTCCAACTCAACAGCCTGTGTTCGCGCCATATGCCACCTGGTGTTGTAAGAAATACAATGAAAATCAGAAGTGAGGCAGCTGAAGAATACATATTTGACATCAGAAATGTGATTTTTCTTTTTTAGAAAATGTCTCAAACTTGAATCATAATTTGGACAGCTGTTATGTTTGAAACATTTTCTACAGTAGCGATGATAAAAGCACAGAAAGTCTAAATGAGGAATTAATTCGGTATTCTAGGCAGAGGCAGGTGTAGATTGCCTGCTATCCCTTCTGAAGGTAAATTGACCAACAGCACCCTATCGTCTTCCAATGGCAAGCAAATATGCAAAATACAATAACTGTTGAAGCCATCAGGAACAAATTCAGTTTGGGAGAGAGGGGAGAAGCACACTTGTGTTGTGTGAAAAAGGGCGCTTTATTGAAACACGTGCACATCACAGACTTTACATGGGCAATCTGCCTTACAAAACTAAAGCCTCGCTATACATCAAATGAACTATCCAATCTCCTATCCCCACACCTACTGTCCCCCACAAACCTCACCCTGCAATGATCTCATTTACATTATAGTGCATTTCAACATTTTTTAACTTTAACTTTCCCTTGCAGCCTATGACCGCATGTATCAACTTCTAAGCAACCAAACCTTCTATACTTAACCTTGAACTTCCTGCCTACCCTACCTTTCCACATTGTTCACCAACTGGCAATGCCAACCAAACTTCCGTAAACTCATGCCAAACTTTACAGGCCTCCGCCACCACAAAAAAGGTAGCCAATTAACGTTTTCTGGCCCCTCACCCCTCTGCTCCTAACCTCTGTCTACTTCATCTCCTGATGCTCAACATCCTGAACAACACTTCCCTCAATTTCATCAAATGCAACTCCATCTCGATACGGTACAAGAAGACGCCATCAACCTCGAAAACTCCATGCTCTCGAGACATTTCCCTGATGAGTTATCTATGTGCCCCGTCTATAGCTGATGGAGTGCTGGACCCCCTCCAAATCCTCCTAGAGCAGGAAAGCCGCCAGAGAGATGAAGCACCCAAGCCCAATGGGTCTTAATCTGCAGAAAATCATGCTTCATTTCCCTCAACAGCCCCACATCTTATTCCTTCACTAAATTATTGTCACCCAAGTGGTATTCCAACACGTCCAGGTGCCTAGTGGCTTATAAAATGAAGCTACTTCAATTCCTTCCCACACATGACCCTATTTCCCTTCCCTGTAATGGGGGACCTGCGCCAGTAAAACCCTGGGCAGTCCCGTAGTCCCTCTGACCTGCGTGTCTCTTTGCCCACTTGACGAATGGGTGGCCAACCTCCCAAAATGCCACTTCCTGTGCCACCGGGCCTGCTACTGAACCTTCTACAGACAAAAACAGCAGTAAAAGTTCACATCACATTACTTTTCGTGATACCCTCATTTCAGCTGGCTCGAACATATTGACCGTAGCAACCTCAGGATCAGCACCGCAAACACATAAAATATACGAGCACCTGGCCCCTGTTTCTCACTTCCAATGCAACACCAATGCGGAAAGAATACGTGACATACTCTACTGAAGGAACTCCTGCCACCAGAGTGCCCTGCAACAAAAAGGTAATAACTGAAATGCACCAACCCTCTTGCATGCCTGTGGCCTGAAAACCTTGCGCTAAGCAAGCAGCAGCATGCTGCCCAAAGGTCACCCCCATGTCACCAGGCAAATTCCCCAGCAAGTGTAAAGGATGCATTTACACGCTTCTGCCCTGCAAGTGTTGATCCGACTTAGAGCTGCTCAACCAGACCTCTAACCTGTCCTCCCTTCATGTGACCTCCTCCCCAGCACTCTCCCCCGGTCCTCTCCCCTCTGGCATAGGCATCTTATATCACTCTGCGTCCTCGTCCAGCCCACGGATTCTCCCTCACTATGGTTGAGACAGGGCATCCACAATGTCACTGTCCACACCCAGGACGTGCTCCGCTCCAAAAGAGGTTGTGCTTCAAGCAACCCAACATACTTCAATACCTGTGTGTCTCTAGACGACTACTCATTCACCACCTATACTACCAATATATTGTTGACTTTCACACACACCTTTCTATGAGCCAACTCTACTCCCCACAGCTTGGTGACCACCACCAATGGGAACAACTCTAAGAAAACAATGTTCCTATCTCTGACCTTCCATTGTGCTGACAATTTCTCTGCACACCACCACCCTTACTAGTATAGGCTATACCCATCCCCCCGCTGCTTCGCAGAATATTCCAGCCTGCCAATCGATGTCTTCTTGCTGTGCTAATGGAAAAACATTGAAGGAGCCCAGAAAGAAAACACCACATCTGAAGTTCTTTGTTAATTCCTCAAACAGCCTCACTGGCTGATAGTGCAGTGAGAGACGTAAAAGCTCAAAATTCAATTTCCTACAAACTGTCTATCCCACCATGCAGGCAAAATGTAAGTGTCCCAACAACACCTGAAAATCCTAAGCCTTCACCTTGTCCCTTGCCAGCATGCCATCCCACAATGTATGTATTGTCTCTTTGTTGTCCTGCCGCCATCTCCCCTTCTTCTCTGTGATTCCATTTCACTTCTGAAAAAGGATAAGACCGCACACAGGCCCACTGTTTTCTCTGGTCCCAGTGGTACCCAAGGTCATCCATGAGCTCCTGGAAGCTACCCAGCCTCTTCTGCCAGTCCGCCGAGCCAGGTTGCCCCACACAAACCCTCAGAGGTAAAGACGCTCGGGTAATCCCGTAAGCTGTACTCACTGCTGGCCCCTCCCCCGCAGGCTCCACCCACCTCAATTCGGGCAGCTTCACAGCACTGACAACTCCCCTTTCTTCCCAGCCCCACAAAGGGCAGCTCTCTGAGACACAGAGCGGCCCGGGCACTACCCCTTTTTCCACAGCGTGACCTTTCTTACTGCATCCTTTATCGCAAGAAGTGGTATGACTCATAACTATGCAAATGTCCATCAATCTAAATACCAGAAAAACATCAAAAATCTCCCTGCCACCATTTTAAGTACAGGTGACCTGGAGCCCTATTACCTCGCCAATATAAGCATGGGCTATTTTGGGCTAACATAGCCCAATACACAAAATGGCAGTCGCTGAACTGCTCCAGTGTCCCTAAAACCCCCATTCTTTGCCAGCCAAATCGTCTCTCTTATCAAAAAAGATTTCCTGCTAATATACCTTGGGTGTCTCCAGTTATCTTGGACCCTGCCTCCAACTCATTCTCTATTGTCGTGGGCCCCCACAGCCTCTTTACCCAAAGCAGATGTATCACTTAACATAGTATTTCCTTATCTTCTTCCATCGCAATATGGGCTGCACATGCAGTGGCTATAGCCTCAGTGTAACCCACAGTGTTTTTCTGTGCACTCATTAGTTCGCTCAGAGATGTTTTCTTCTTCTTGTTAGAGTGCTTTAATGTCTTCAGTGATTTAGCTAATTTGGTTGTCACTATCTAGAGGCCTCTTATTCACTAATGTCATGGGTAAACTAGCCACTTAGAGGGAGCAGGAAAGTGACCCTCTATTCTCTAGATCGAAACAATTCAGTAAAAGTCACCAAGGAAGGCACAGTGCAAAAGCCAGGAGCAGAAGTTCAAGGCGAGAGAGAGTATACTGCAGGCAACAGGGAACAGTAAATAATTGAACAGCATTCCAAAACTTCTGTGGTGGGGGAGAAAACCAGCACTCTACCTGGCATCACTGTGAGGAGCTGTAGAGTGCCCCAAGGGTCTTCGCTCCCTCAATCCACTCAAGAAATGACTCCGTACATCGCACCCGGCTTCCTAAGTTTCAGCATGCCCTCTGGGTAAAACCTTCTACATCAGTCATTGTTCCAGTGGTGGCCCCTCCGCTAAGGCAGAGGAGCAAAGAAAGGAAAAAATAAAATGATAATAACGGAATGTTGTTATCATGTTATTTTTTCCTCCTGCTGTGGCAGTGCATGGGGGGAGCTGCAGGAGAGGAGTGGTAGAACATTCCTGTGCATATTGGCTGTTCGGTCGGCCCTCTCAGACCACCCAAAACAGTCATGCGCACTCCCCTGTTCTCCATGCATGCTGCATTACAGCCTGCATGGATAACACGCCAACCCCTACAGCCCCTGGCTGAGTGCCGTGTTACAGCGCTAAGACCAATCGCAACGCTGTATTGCAGCGTTATGATTGGCTTTGGGGTGAGAGCCTGGCTGCCTGCTTCCTGTTCCTACCTGGAGTCAGACACAGGCGAGCAGGAGTGAAGATGTGGGACCCGGCGGCGGCAGGGTACGTTTTTCTTTTTTTAAGCAGCCCAAGTCCCCCCCCCACGACTGCCTGCCCACCCGCCAGCCATGCCGGCCGGCCCTGCATTGCTCATTCCAAAGCCTAATGGGGGCTGTTGAGTCGTCCGAGCTGCTAGGAAGCCACAAGGAAGGTGCTGCAACTGCCAACAGATGCAGAAGGTACTGCTGTTAAACCGCAATGAAAGCTGTAATATCAGGCTGGGCAATGACTCATGGCTGCCATCTCTAGCTGCCGCATTCGGAAATCACAGGATAAGGGACGGATCCAGAAGGCAGGGATTAGAGGATGCTCTCAGGCGGTAGCATCATCCTCCCTGTGTAGTGGAAGAAATACAGACACCACAAGCACAAACAAAGCGGCAAGCGCCACGGAAGCAGGCTTCTGAGGGAGCAGAGGTAGTTCAAGAAATCTTGCGTAATGTCTCTTAGGAAAGCAGGCAAGAGGGGGGCTTATTTATTGACAACACTGTTGGAGGAGGCATGTGTCCCTTATTTTGGGCCAGCAAGAGCAGCGCCAAGAGCAGAGTTAACACCATGGGGAGAAGCCAGAGTGAAGCTCTTCAAGGCCTAGGGCTGAAAACTGAACGTTTGAAGAAGAGAAATGCCCGAACGTATGATGCCCCTGATGATGTTCCTGACACTCAGGGCTTGACAATTGCAATGCAAGAAGAGCAGCTGGGGCCCACAAGATGTAGGGGAGCCACTTTCGCTAGACTACTGGGGGCAGAAGTTGATGCCTCTGGTTTATAGAGGAGGTATTAAGAGAGGTTAAAGTGGACAAGACTACACAAGCAAAGATGGCAGATGAATTAAAAGAACAGCTAGACTCAGTGTGTGTACAATTGGGCAACCTCTCTACTAGGCTACACAAGATGGAGCAAACAGTGCCTGAGTGTGAGGATATAATCTACTTCCTTGAAGAAGACAATGAACATCTGGAAAAGGAGGGATCATGACTCAAGAAGAAACAGGAGCAAATTGAGAATCATGCTAGGAGGTATAACTTACGGATAACGGGAATTCCAGAACACAGAGAGAACGACGCTGGATGATGTATACCTTTGGTGGAAAGTCTGATTAAGACTCTTGTGATTCCAGATCATAATCAGGGCTTAACAATCATGAAGACTCAGATTCCTAGCTCAGGTTGTCGGCCAAGTATCCCAGGACTGTGCTGGTGAACTTTGCGGTCTACAGAATTAAGGAAAGGGTACTGGCCAAGGCGATTAAGGAGAATCTATTTAAGACAGCAGACAACTTTGTGTTTCGAGTTTTCACAGATATGACATTAGAATCAGCTCAGAGGCTTAAAGAATTTAAGAGTATGATTCCAAGGTTGCAAGCAGCTGGGAGCAGGCCTTGATAATACTACTCTGTAAACTCAAATTATTGTTCGAAGGCACATTTAAAATAGTTTGCACTGACAGAGAAGCTGCTATGTTTCTGAAAACAATGAGTTAGTGAGAAAAACTTAGATTGAGGAATCATGGATAAGTGGAGGGGCCAAAGGGAAAAATCAAGGGAGTATGGCACTCTGACATGGTTCCAATATCCTTGAGGGTGAGGAGGATGCAAGTAGTGAGGGAGTGTGTGGGGCTCCAACCAGGGCATAGAGGGAAGGAGATGGGGAAGGGTGCTGAGGGGGTGCTGGGGATCCGTATAAAATGAGATACAGCATACTTAAATCAGAGATGATACATCATTGGGCAGGAAAATGGCAAGATAGGTCTGTACCCGGGAGGCCACCTAGGATGGGATGGTACAGCCAGGGCCGGCTCTAGGGCAGCATGACCAGTGCCACTGCACCGGGCGCTGACTTCAGGTGGGGCACCTGTTTTCAAGTATATTAAGGTTTTAAAATCACTTGCTGCCACGTTTCTTGTCTCCATCAATTTTCAGGCAACAATAAAAATATCTAGATAACTCCAGTGATTACTGTTCTTCCAGGAGAGAGATCTGAGTTTTGTCTAGTGGAATTTTTGACTCGTCGTAAGGTAGCTCAGAGAGTTAATATGTTTGCTGCAAAGAACGTATACAATGCTGATCACAAAGTGCATATAATGTTGATAGGTCAGTGGGATTCTGCTTTTGTCAGAGAGATCCTTTTGTTACTTGCAGTTTATAAGTTAAAATCATATAATAGAGCAGTGAGCTGTTAACTGTCCTAAAAGAGCTGCATGCAAACTGCAAGGTATAGATTAGCGGTTATGATTTTTTCCTCAGTCTTTCATTATCCTAATGTTGCAAAAAGGGTTCATTTGGATATAAATCAATTCTTATTAAAGAGAACCCCCCAACCATAGTGTTATGTTTTAAATTCTGACTTTGTGCTTCTCCAGACAAGGCACTCTTTAACTATGTTGCCTACCAGTATGGATGACATGTGACTGCGAAACATTGTAGTTCTCTGTCTTATGTCATATTTCCTGTACACTGATTTACACACGTATGATTGATTGTTTCTGTGTAATGTGTGTGTGATGTAAAGTGCTCTGACATCCCACTCTGGTATGAGTGGTGCTATAAAATTAATGAAATGCATCTGATTGAGAGTGGTTATGGCGACTTGAGGGGCACTGTGAAAGGGTGGTATTGGGGGAATCAGTGGTGTTCATTGGGGCGCCAACAAACATTGTCGCACTGGGCGCCACCAGCACTAAAGCTGGCCCTAGGTACAGCTGATGCTTATGCACTTTAATGTCTGCAGAAGATTTGAGGATATGGTATTGTCTTTTGCAGATTTGGGAGTTCAAGAAGGCTAAACGGGCGCGGAGTGATTAATATTATGCCAAGTGGTATGCATCCAATATGGCTTATAGGCAGAAGGTTTATGAGGATAGAAATTAAGCTGAGAGGTTCTTGGCTTGGCAGATTCACAAGCAAGTAGCCAAAAATACTATTCATGGATGAAGTGCCCAGCAATGGGGGTGTGCAGTAAGGAACAGGAAAAGATTAACCCTGGGCGTAGTACGCGAAGTAGCGCTACGCATAGCTACGCAAAGTGCACTTTGCACTACGCGAGCTACGCGTAGCACTTCGCGAACTGCGTAGTACCCTGTTCTCACTGTGCAAGATGCCGTTTTCAATGCTTGCACAGTGCGGACAAGCATCCCGCACTGTGCAATCATTGAAAATGGCATCTTGCACAGTGCGAGCTGTAGTTTTCTGCCGCTCGAGTAGATTTTTACTCGAGCGGCAGCTTTCTCAAAGCGGACTGGTAGTTTCTCATCGCGAGCGGTCGCGAGCATACGCGACCACTCGCAATGAGAAACCTGACCTCCCCGCGTTGAGAATCTCACCGGGAGGTTTATTTTCCACGCTCGCGATCGGCAACTTGATGTTGCTGATCGCGAACGAGGAAAAAGTCTCGCCGGGATGTCATTTTGCTTGCTCGCGGTCGCCAACTTGACGTTGACTGCGAGCCAGCAAAAAATGACCGCTGCACAACGCTACGCCACGATTGTTTGCACTGTGCTACGTGCAATTCGCGTAGTGCGAAGTAGCGCATACTTCGCAAACGATGCGAGCGTAGCGTAGTGCTTTGCCCAGGCTTAGAAAAGATGAATGAACTTTTTCTTGAGCACTATAAGCAAACTTACAGCCATACTCAGGTAGTTGACAAGGGGGTATTGGAGACAATCTTGGAGGGGCTAGATATGCCCACACTTTCAGAGGAAGATAGGCAAAAAGTGTTCCGCCCTTTTTCGATAGAGGAGATGACTAAAGTAGAAAGCAGTTTGCTGAATTGCAAGGCCTGTGACCCAATGGTTTTCCATCAGAATTTTATAAAGAATTTTGGAATGTTTTAATGGAGTATCTGCTGTTGATTGCTAACTCTATGCCATCCCATCATCTCTTAGTTCAGGGAATGTGGTCAACTTTTTGAAAAATGGAAAAGATGGGGAAGATTCAAACTAATATCGCCTGATAACATCACTGAATTCAGACTATCAGATAATTATGAAATTCCTGGCAAACAAATTTAATGGGATAGCTGTTAAACTTATACGTCATCATCAGAATGGCATTATCGCCAAGAACCCAACCGCATTATTTAGGGGGCGGCTGGATTATCTTTCAATTAATCAAATTCCGGCTGCAATCCTTCTGTTGAATGCTGAGAAGACCTCGTGGTCTGGGAGACTATTTTTGGTATTCTGAAGAAATTTAATATACCTCCCCAGATCACGAGTGTGATCTATAAGATGTATGAAGGAGCAGAGGCAAAGATTATTATTAGTGCAGCAGAGGCCGAAATAAAAAGAAAATTATGTTTTTTTATTGAGCCATTGGTGAATGCAATACAGAAAGATGAGGAAATCTGCCCTCCGATACCACGGATGGATAAAATAAAGCTTTATTTATGCAGATGACATAATGTTACTACTTGACGCCAGGAAGAGTATGCAAGAAGTAGTATTTGAGATTTTTTCTATGTACCAGGAATTTTGGAGGTATAGATTTAATAATATCAAAACTGAAGTTATCTTATATAATTGCGTGTCCGAAATCTTGCTCCCAGATATTGCAACTTTTGTGAATGAGAAACCGAAGTGGTTCCTGGGTAGTAGATATACATTGAAAATAGAAGACCTGTTTGAGCTTAATTATGTCTAAGGCTCCCTTTTTTCCGTTTTTACTGATTTTTACATATAAATACAGACAGAAAACATTCATTTTCTTATCTGTATTTATTTTTAAATGTGGATAAATATGGAAATTGGATTGCTTTATGAGTAATTCTAAATACTGTCTACCATGACTGTCAGGCCAATAGATGTGTGGATTGATAGATAAGGCGGTTAAAAAAGAAAGGAATTTTAGTAAAGAGGTTTTAACATCAGTAGATATGCACAAGGTTGATATTGAAATGTGCATATTTTCAAATAAGTGCACTAATTTATCTTCTGTGGGTGTTCATAGAACTGAAACCTGGAAGACATTCAAGTATGAGTGCATATTTATTGGTTAAATAAATGTGGAAATATACTAATTTCAGCTTAATTTTTCCACAAAACCCAAAATAAATATGGATAAATACAGATAAAATTTGCAAAAAAGAAATATGGATAAATACATTTGGAAATAAATACCATAAAACCGGGAGCCCTAATTTTGTCCCATTCCTATCCAAAGTTAATCCACTGTTTGCACAAAGCAATTCAAGACCATTGATATTAGTCGAATATTCAGCAGTCAAAATTTGGTCAGGGACCTGATTGAGACCATAGAACTAAAGCAACCAGGTGTATGGAAAAAAACACCTTGCATTGTGTTAGGGGATTGATACATGTCAGTAAGCTATTAGTATGTGGAAGAAATATGAAGTACTTTTATTGACAAGGGAAATGTGTGGTAAAATGAATAAGTTCAACTTTACGGTGTTGAGAGGTGCCAGTTGGCACAGAATGCACTTTTATGGGAAATTGCTTCTTTATAAAACCCCGCAATTTCTTGGTGAGATTAATCCACCACTGTCCTGGTTGCTGTTTTAGATGTGAATCCAATATAGTTGCTAATTGGTCCCACCTTATTTAGAAGTGTGCAGCTCTTCAAGATTTATGGAAAGGGATATTTCAGTAGCTGGAGCTAGTGTGGACGACAGATTTGGTACGTAGTGCCTGGTTGATGTTGTTAGGTCATGACTCTGCCTTGACAACAATTTCTAGATATCAAAAGTTGCTCAATATCTCGATGTTGGTGGCCAGATCCTTGCTGCTTCAAAGATGAAAAACAAAGTTAATTCCCTCCTTTAGTGAATGGGTGGGGAAGATGAAACAGGTAAGACCAAAAGAGTTATTGTATGGTTCTCGATGTGGAGGGATTGTAAGATTCAAAAATTCTGTGGTCAATTTATGGTGGAAACACCTGGCTAAGATGAGGGTAAGTAGGTCGTTTGTTATGCTTCATATTAATAAAGTAGTGCATTTTTGAAGTATAATACATAGAATGTTTTAAATACCAAAGAAACAAATATGATATTGTATGAATTTGAATGTGAATTGTATGAAATCTGTCATGGACTAGCCCTTGTGCGTTGGTGTATTGTAATTTTTTCATTCTGGATCTCAAAATAACTAAAAAGCTTTGCTGCTAATGTAGTCCCCAAATGTAGATCTGAGGTGACTGCTTGAGTCCAGTAGGATGCCTTGTGCTTTATTACATGTACGACGTTCAAGAGGACCACCGCCACCACTTCAGGTCCACCCGCAGTATTCAGAATGTAGCGGCCGGACCACCACAGGACTGCTGCAGCCACCTGGGATCCAGGATCCCGCAGTGGTCACGCAACAGAATGGGACAGCAATATTCTGACGTGCCGCTGTTGCCCCGCTGCCATATTAAGAGTTGCCTGTCCACCGCCCCTTTCATGTCAGTGAGCCCACCATAAAAAGTGTGTCAGAGAGGCAACTAAGGGGGCCCTAACAGGGCCTTCTGCCTCTCCTGGGCCTGGGGGTGGCCCCAGGGACCCTCAGGATTCAAGGGGACTTAAGCCTGGCTCTTACAACGAGCCAGAGGGCGCGTTTGCACAGTGGTGCAGGGAGGGGGCGGGCCTGATATAACAAGTTAGCAATCCTGCTTTGTGGGACTTACTGGAGATAATAAAAGAGGTAGTTGGCACCCAAGGATGATGTTGGGGGCTAACTACCCCTCCTGTTACCTCCAGTAAATCCCACACAGTGGGATTGCTAAAAGGTGTTTGGAGGCCACGCTCACCTTTCTCCACCACTCTGAAAACGCAACTGCTATGTTAGAGTTAGAAATTAGCATTTAAAAAACCTTTGAAATTCACTGAAAAAAACATAGGTTCCAGGGACGTTATAGTTAGAAATTAGCATTTTAAAAAACCTTTGAAATTCACTGAAAAGACCATAGGTTTCAGGCACGTTATAGTTAGAAATTAGCATTTAAAAAACCTTAGAAATTCACTGAAAAAAACATGGGTTTCAGGGACGTTATAGTTAGTTGGATGTTTCACTCATACAAAACCAGAGAAATTCCACCGTTATAGTTAGTTCAGCTAACTATAACTCCCGCCCCCGCAATGCGCTGCTGATGACGTCACATATTACATCATTCATGACATGGTCAGTGACATCACTGATGACATCACTGATGACAAATCAAATGACATCACTGATGACACCAGTGACTATGTGTTTCTATAAAGTTTAAATGTGTTTTATATATATATGCCAAGGTGTATTGAAGAAGGAGTGGGTGTATAAGTGTCTGGATGGAGAATTTAGTAGGTGTGTGACTGACTGTATAAGTGAGTGATTAAATGTGTCTTACTGAATGCAAGGGTTAGTGACTAAACTGTGTGAATGTCTGTATCAGTCTGTCTGTTGTTGTGTAAGCTGCT
Organism: Triturus cristatus; assembly: GCF_964204655.1. Lineage (NCBI taxonomy): Eukaryota > Metazoa > Chordata > Amphibia > Caudata > Salamandridae > Triturus > Triturus cristatus. The sequence goes on along the minus strand of NC_140585.1, from coordinate 853,880,139 downwards.
GCATGGGTTGGTGAGTAGCTTCATGAGTGTCTATATGGGTTATGGATTTATTGCCTGAGAATTTGTATGAGTGTCTGAGTGTATGTTTGGGTGAGTGGAAAGTGTGTGAGTCTGTGCATAGATGTTTGAGTGGTTGACTCACTGGGTATATGGGTTCAAGAGTGCGTGTGGAAACAGCTGTATGGGTGGGTGAGTGTGTGTTTGGGTGTGTTGGTGAGTGAATGGATGTCTCAGTGGTACATGTCCAAGTTACTACATATGTAAAAGGCAATGTATGTGAGAGTTAGAGTATATAAATGACTATACGTGAGAGTCAGTGATTGTGAGAGTGGCTCCATGGATGAGTGTGATATACGATAAGACCACACAATATAAATCCAACATATGAGTTTGTGTAATATTTCTCCTGGCCGGTTGTTAGGCCAGCCAGCCCTTGTAAGTTCTGACGGTATTAATGACCACCTCTAAACATTCTCCTGTTATCCTAATATCATGTTATACAGTTTGTAATGCTAGAATTAGGCACTTTTGCAAAGTAAAAATAGAGTAAGGCGTAACGCAGAAATCAGACACTCTGCAATTTAAAAAGAATGCAATGCGTATAGCAACAATCAGGCACTTTGCAAGGTAAAAATAATGCAATGCGTAATACAACCACCAGGTACATCCTTATGAAGAAATAAGGCAATGCATAATACACTAATCAGGTAATTCGTTATGCAGGAATAATGCAATGCACAATACGCTAATCAGGTAGTTTGTTATGCAGGAATAATGCAATGCGTAATACTCTAATCAGGTACCCCGTTATGCAGAAATGATGCAATGGGAAATACGACAGTCAGGTACTCCGTTATGCAGAAATGGAATAATACGTAATACAAGCAGGCCCTGATCACTGTGTCTTAGGTGGTCTCTCCGCCCCTCCTTCTGACTTGCAGTCAGCCTCTCAACAGTTGCCCCCAACACGGGTACAGTGTAATCAAAAAGTGCAGCTCCGCACTCCAGCCCCTGTACTGCCACTCCCTTGGCAATACAGGCCGTGATATGAGCCGAAGCAGAGGCTCGCGCTGCCGGAACGAGGGGGAGATTGAGAGCGTCTCCCTCCAAGCCTGCACCTGGGCCCAGGAGTAGACACACATTACCTTGGGGGCGCAAACTCACTCTCCTCCCCTCGTCCAGCGACTGGGCCTCCAATGCAATCATTGTGAATTGGCAACGGCAGGCTCGGGCCGGAGGCTCAGCTCCTCCGTGGCTGCCGGTCCGGGCCGCTACAGTTACGAAGGGGAAACATCATTTACATCACGGTGTTTCCTCCACAATACCTTTACAACCCGGGTATTACAATGCAAGTCATTACAATGACTTGCGCTGGATGGAGCTCTAACCTAAGGAATAGTATGATTTACTATTCCAACACCTTCCCTACTGTACTTAGACTGGAGTTGGAATGGTAAATCATACTATTCCTAAGTCCAGCACCCTCCAGCGCAAGTCGTTGTAACGACTTGCGTTGTAATGCCTTCGTTGTAAAGGCATCGCAGTGTAAACACCGCGATGTAACGTCATATATTCGTTAAGAAGATCTCAGACTGCCACACGGCACACAGCGTCGTTGAGACTTCCTTGAGCTTATGTGCATGATCACTGGGCACTCCACACGAAGGTCTCAGGCTGCACAAGAGTCACTTTAACTTCGGTGCACACAATAACAAGGCAAATCCTCACAAGGTCTCAGGGTGCACAATGCACCCACACACAGCGTAGATGAGACTCACTTGTATTCTGGTGCACACAATAACACGGCAAATCCTCACGAAGGTCTCACGGTACACAATGCACACTCACACAGCGTTGATGAGACTCACTTGGATTACAGTGCACACGATAACAAGGCAAATCCTCACAAAGGTCTCACGGTGCACAATGCACATGCACACAGAGTCGATGATACTTACTTGGATTCTGGTGCACATGATAACTGGACAATCCTCACAAAAGGTTCAGGCTGCACAAAGCACACGCACACAGCGTCGCTGATCCTCGCTTGGACTCCAGGTGCCCATGATAACAGGGCACACCTTACGAGGGTCTCAGGCTGCAACAAGCACGCACACACAGTGCCGATGAGACTCTCCTGGAAACTTTTGTGTTCCTGTGTTTCTGCAACAGGGAGCCAGCTCACCTGGGGCCATTGGGGATAAGTTACTTCAGGACACAGCACACAGCAAAGTCCCTTCAAGCAGGGGGACACAGCACTCAGCAAAGTCCCTTTAGCCTTTCCTTGATTAAAACAGCAAACTGCAGGCCAGCCCCAGAACACACAGCAAGGGTCAGTCCTATCCTTCAGTCTCTTCAGTTGTTTCTTCCTTGGCAAAGGTCCTCTTGACCACGAAGTAGCTCCAGTCTTGTTCACACTTGATCAAACCATTCTCCAAAGTTCAGGGGCTTCTGCTCCCATAGATATTCCCCTCAATGGCTTTGAAGCCTTTGTGTTCAGGGGGCACTGACACCTGTTCAAACCAGATCTGGGTGCCTCCCTGCCAGTGACACCTTCTTCCTTTGATTAGTGGGGGTCTGGATTCTCAATTACTCAGCAGGAGATGGGACAATTGTTTTATAGCAGCATCCCAGGCCTCTTCACCTCTAGGGGCTACTCCTCCCCCTACACTACAGATGCAGGTCAGCCTGTTGCTGTCTCACCTCCTCCCCTGGGTCAAGACATTCCCCAGATCCTATCAATTTCAAATCCAGACAGTCAATCCACAGCCAGGCAGAGACACACAGAAATGTTAGAGCACAAAAACTCAGCCACTTCTAAAAGAGTGGCTTCTAAACACACAATGCAAAAACCACCTTCATAAAAAGATGTGTTATTACAATGTGAGTCCAGGCATACTAAACTTCACCTTTCCATCTTAAGACTTTGGGAAGATAGGCTGGAAGAGAGGATGTGGTCCGTCGGCTTAAACTGCCGACTTTGGTGCAGGAAAACCAGGGTTCGAGCCTCGAGGTCACGTCCACATCCTGTGGTTCTGGGCAAATCACTTAATCTCCCCATGCCTGAATGTGTAATGTAAATACAGTGCTCATGTAAAGCGCTCCAATACCTTCGGGTCGAGTTCGCGCTATATAAATATGCAAAAAGAAATAAAAACATATTACACAGCCTTCCCATTCTGTCCTATGGGCAAGATGGCCTTTCAACAGTAAAAAACTTAATTGAGATTATTTCACTTTCAGGACATGGCACACATATTAGTACATGTACTACCTTTCACATGCACTGCACCCTTCCCAGGGGGTACCCTAGACCTACCATAGGGGTGTCTGATGTGCATAGAAAGGGAAGGATAAGGTCTGGCAAGTGAGTGCACTTGTCAGAATGACATGGCAGTTTAACAAACTGCGAGCAGGCACGGCAGTGGCAGGCCTGAGTTCCCTTAATAAGGCTACTCATGTGGGTGGCCCAATGAGTGCTGCAGGCCCACTAGTAGCATTTGCATTACCAGCCCTGGCACACATAGTGCACTTTACTAGGGACTTTACTAGCAAAGCAAACATACCAAACATGGACAACCAATTACCATTACACTTTATACAGGGAGCACTTACACTTTGACACTGTGTAGCAGTGGCAAAGTGTCCAAAGCATCTAAGTTGGCAAAACAAAATCTATCACAGCACCAAAAATAGAGGAGGTAGAGGCAAAAAGTCTGGGGTAATCACGCCAAGAAATGCCAGGTCTAACAGTCCCTTAAACCTATGGTTTTTTCAGTGAAAAAAGTATATATATATATGTATGTGTGTATCTATATCTACATCTATATCTATATATCTACCTATATATATATTCACTGAAAAAACCATAGGTTTCACACATGTTATAGTTAGCGGAAATTTTACTGATAAAAAACCAATGAAATTCCCCCGTTATAGTTAGTGCAGGCAACTATAACTCACGGGACCGCAATCCTCTGCTGATGCTAATACTGTATTTAGACACTTATTTGCCCATGTCTTCTTCCATAAATTTTTAGCTATACATATATTACAAATATTTTTTTTTCATAAAGACACATATGTCATCAGCAGAAGATTGCGGTCGCGTGAGTTATAGTTGCCTGCACTAACTATAACGGGGGAATTTCATTGGTTTTTTATCAGTAAAATTTCCGCTAACTATAACATGTGTGAAACCTATGGTTTTTTCAGTGAATTTGCAAGGTTTTTTAAATGCTAATTCCTAACTATAACGTGTGTGAAACCTATGGTTTTTTCAGTGAATTTGTACGGTTTTTTAAATGCTAAGTTACTTTACGCCATTCGTGTCGTGCGCGCCCACTTAACGCAGTTCGTTCCGTGCGCGCATGGTGCGCTTCGCGCACCGTGCGCACACAGTGAGCACGCGGTGCGCTTCGCGCACCGCGCGCCCACTTTACGCAGTTAGTGCCGTGCACGCACGGTGGGCACGCGGTGCGCTACGCGCACCGCGTGCCCACGTTACGCTAGATGGGCCATGTACGCACGATGCGCTTCGCGCACCGTGCGCACATGGAGGACATATGATGCACTTCGTTTTGAAAGGTAATATTTTAATTTTTCACACCTGTTATCAGCAATGCACAAATGGTGTCCTTCGGGCACCATTTGCACACGGGGTGGGGAGAGTGTGGATAATTTTTTTTTTTAAATATTTTTTTACCGTACGCGTACGGTAAGCGTAATCGGCGAAATTAGCGAAAAAATTAAAATTCCGTTTTTGGCCTTGGGGGATCTTTGGGGACTCCCTCAACATGGCTAGGTGTTTTGGAGCTGTCCAAACAGCCCCTTTACATGTTTTTGTGCTTTGTATTTTAATCCACACTCTCAGTGCGAGAGAGAAAATGGCGGCCGCCGCTTCCTGGTTTCGGCCGATTCGAATGTTTACTAAGATCTAAGAGCCAATCAGAATCGCGCTCGCGCACGCCACCGTACGCGTACGGTAAGCGTACCGTAAGCGCACCGTAAGCTGGCTCAGATATATATATTGATTTAAAGGCTATTTTCTCAGAATCTACTGAACAGATTTACACCAAACCTACAAAAGGCACTTCCTTGACCTGAGGACTACCTCTCTGCCAAATTTCTAGTAATTCTGTTCAGCCGTTCGGGCTGTAGCTGTGTCTAAAGGTCCTATGGAAAAATGCATGGGAAAAACGCGTTTTGGGACCCCCCTTTTATCTCAGCCCCCGCTTGACGAATCCCCCCGAGACTTTCAGGGTAGGAGCGGAGCGTAGCGCACCACCTATTTTGAAAAATTCGCGAGGATTCGTCGACCGGTGCCAAAGTTATTCAAAATAGAATGTTGCGGATTTCCTATGGAAACGTGGTCCTAACTATAACTACCTACTGGCGACCGCCAGTAGGTAATATATATATATATATATATATATATATATATATATATATATATATATATATATATATATATATATATATATATATTTATATATATATTTATATATATATCTATTATAGTAGTTAGAGTAAGAACCTAGTTTTTTGATTTGCTAATAACTTTGGCGTCGTTTGACGAATGTTTGCGAAATTCTCCCAAAAAAGGTCGATCCAAGTCAGCTCCTATTCTGAAAGTTTGGGGATGATTCGTCAAGTGGGGGCTGAGAAAAAAGGGCTACAGCCTGAACTGCTGAACGGAATTACACCAAATTTGGCAAAAAGGTAGAGCTTGGTTCAGAAAGCGACCTTTTTTTAAATGGTGTAAATCTGTTCGGTAGTTGCTGAAAAATTCAAAAAATAAAAGTAAAAAATCAATTTCCCATAGGAAACTTTAGCCAAGGTTACAGCCCGAACTGCTGAACAGAATTTCACCAAATTTGGCAAAAAGGTAGAGCTTGATTCAGAGAGAGACTTTTTTTTTAAAAATGGTGTAAATCCGTTTAGTAGTTGCTGAGAAATTCCAAAAATAAAAGTTTAGTTATCTGGGGCAGCGGTGGGTTCGCGCACCCTACCGACCACGTGCTTCACTGTGATTGGCTGCCATGACCACGAGCTTCACTGTGATTGGCTGCCAACACTCCAAACCAGGAAGTGTTGGCAGCCATCTTGTGACTCCGAGTCACAAGAAAACAGTTGAAAAAAGATTAAAAAAGAAGAAAAGGGGGCAGGGTAGATATACCCTGACCCCCTAGGCCTGCTCAGGGGGTCCCAGAATGACCCCCAGGCACAATATATATTTTTTTAAACGTCAGCATTCGCGCTAGGTGCGCGAATCCAGACTTTTTTTTTTTAAATGAGGCGGGGGCTCCCCCACTTCATTTAAATGAGCCCCCGGGTGGGCTATGTTCCAGGTGCAATCCTATAATTATATTGCGCGATTGCTTTTGGGCAAGGGGAGCTGTATGTTAGCAGCTCCTCTTGCCCAAAAGCAATGACGGCTCCCACAGGAGGCGGGGGCCAGCTGGGACCATGGGGGCATTAGGGCCCCCCCGTGGTCCCCAACGAAGAGGCCAGGCCCCGGGGGATGGGGTCCACGGGGCCAGAAGGGGACAAGGGAAGGGCGGCGCGGCACCCAAGTAATTCACAGGTCTTTAATTGTGGTGATTTCACCTCTTCTTAGAGCCCCTGCATCTCCACTCTGCCTATGAGTGGAAGAATTAGCACCCCCCCCAAAAAAATTTGTATCAGCCTCCCCTGAAATTTGGCTCTAGTTGTGCCCCTGAATGGCGTATGCCGGCTCTGCCCACTCCGCTTACGCTTATAGAATTCCGTAGATTCTATCCGCCGTATGTCAATGATCCAGCTGTGGGGCTGGGAATATCTTGCAGGCAGGATTCTGGGCCTTTCCCGAGACTTGGTTTGCAATCCTGACGCTCCGCCAAGGTTGCCACTGGTTGGCAGCCAATTAGAGCCAAGCTTGTGCTCGGGGTTAGGCTCTGCCAACATATGTACTTATCCAATCACTCCGCCAATCCCTAAGCACTTATAAATTCACTGTACACTCTCCTTGCAGTACTCTAATCATCTAGTCTCCACCCATGTACTCATAGAATGACCCAGACAAAGTTACATAACTGAGGTCTTCCCCACTGCCAGAGGTAACATGGTTGCATGCGCAGTCAACAGCACAATGTAATGTGGTAGGGACCAGAGCCATCATGCATACATAATGAACACAGGAACACAGTTAGATAGTGGAACTGGCAAGGGGCACGTGCTTTCGGCTCCTTTTTATTACCAGGGTCACATGTCCAGTGACATCTGTGGTGGATGCGTGTGGGGTGAGTGTAAGCCAGCCCTCAGGGAATGGTTGGTGCTGGCAACAACTACAACAGTGATAATCAGATCACACACAGAGATTGAATCATAAAGGGTCCATGACTTGTGGTGCACTAAGGTAGGGGTACCAGATCTTAAATCACACAGAAAAGATTGTATTGTAAAGGGTCCATGACTTGTGGTGCACTGAGGTAGGGGCACCAGTGATGAGCGTGCTGATGTGAAGAAATTGTTAATGTCCCTTTGGTATATACCTGCTACATGAGGTGACATTGTTGCGTCCGGTGTCTACAGCACGAACGTCAATCATAAAGGGTCCATGAGCTGTGATGTACAGAGTTAGTGGCACCTGAAGAGCTCAGTGTGTGCGAAGCCAGCGATGATGGCGTGTCCTTGCAGGACAGTATTGGATTGGATATGTGTGAGACCTATTGACCTCAGTGAAAGGCCAGAGGCAGCGGTCAGCAAGGGCCTACAGCCACGTGGTAGTAGTGGGGGTGAACGACCAAAATATAGAATCCAAAATATAGACAGGACAGAATATCGATTCTAAAATATAGATAGGACAGTATATCGAATTATCAAAATATAGATAGGTCAGAATATCGAAATTGGGGTATGAAATATCGATTTCCATAATATAGAATTTAAAAATATAGAATTCCATAATATCGAATTTTAAAATATAGATTTTCATAATATCGAATTTAAAAATATAGATATCTATAATATCAAATTTTTTTTAGTGTTATGTATGGTAGTATATGTCTTAACATTATTATGGTGCCGATTCCAATCTTGTAAAACCCGGGTACAAATGGTCGTACGGAGCGTTTTCACCGTCCGACTCGTACCCGGGAAAAACACCTTACAAACTCGCAAGTACGATTCGCACAGAAATACCATTTCCGTACGAGTCGTAAAAAACACCGACCGGCAAAAAAATACATACAAATCTGATTCTAGACGGCGCATACGCGACATCCGGGCGGAGTCAGGCAGCGTTTTACGGACCAGCAAGTACGATTCGTGCCGACGTCACTCCGCACGTAGCATTTTTTACGGGAGACAAAAACAGCCGGGAAATTGAGGACGACGCGAACAAGGAGCACCGGTACGCGACGGACAGCGATAGACCCCAACCTACGCGTCATCCCGGCCCTCATAGCCTACGACCTCGTGTTCAGAAACCGACGCAGACGCCGCAGAAGGTCAGAACAACCCCCAGGGGCAAAGGGGGGGGGTGCAAGGGGCAGGAAACATAAACCACACCCGACAAAATACTAATACATCCTGCACATTAATTACCTCCATGGTCTGGTCACTTCGGAGGGCGTGTCCACCAATCCCACGTCCCGCCACACTGGAAGTGGACGTGGACGCGTAGCCGTCACCACCACAATGGTGGTAAGGGATGTACCCACGCCCCTCAGAGCGTGGGTACGGTCCGTACCACCATTGTAGTGGTGATGTAGGGGTACGCGTGTACGGCCCGTACCCATGCCCCCAGAGCGTGGGTATGGTCCATACACGCGTACCCCTACATCACCACTACAATGGTGGTACGGACCGTACCCACGCCCCCCAGAGCTTGGGTACGGGCCGTACCACCATTGTAGTGGTGATGTAGGGGTACGCGTGTACGGACCGTACCCACGCTCCCAGAGCGTGGGTACGGTCCGTACACACGTACCCCTACATCACCACTACAATGGTGGTACGGACCGTACCCATGCCCCCCACAGCGTGGGTATGGGCCGTACCACGCATACGCCTACGTCACCGCCACAATGGTGGTACGGCCCGTACCCACGCTCCCCAGAGCGTGGGTACGGGCCGTACAACGCGTACCCCTACGTCACCGCCACAATGGGGGTATGGCCTGTAGCCACGCTCTGGGGGCGTGGGTATGGGCTGTACCACGCGTACCCCTACGTCACCGCCACTATGGTGGTACGGCCCGTACCCACGCCCCCAGAGCATGGGTACGGGCCGTACCACGCGTACCCCTACATCACCGCCACTATGGTGGTACGGCCCGTACCCACGCCCCCAGAGCATGGGTACAGGCCGTACCATGCGTACCCCTACGTCACCGCCACTATGGTGGTACAGCCCGTACCCACGCCCCCCAGAGCATGGGTACGGGCCGTACCACGCGTACCCCTACAGCCCCATTACATGATGGATACAAGGCGTACACACACCACGGATGTAGGTGTACGGCTTGGTGCAGCACATCAGCTCTAAATTGGGGGTGGTGTATGCCCAGGACAGCAGTGTACCACAGCAAGGGCGCAAGTGGGTGGGTGGGTGGGTGCAGAGGAATACCAGCAGTGGACAGGGACATGTGAGGGGTGGTTGCCCATCACTCCCAGCAGTGGACAGAGACATGGGGTCGGGTGCAGAGGACCCCCAGCAGTGGACAGAGACATGGGGGTGGGTGCAGAGGACTCCCAGCAGTGGACAGAAACATGGGGGTGGGTGCAGAGGACTCCCAGCAGTGGACAGAGACATGGGGGTGGGTGCAGAGGACTCCCAGCAGTGGACAGAGACATGGGGGTGGGTGCAGAGGACTACCACCAGTGGACAGGGACATGTGAGAGGTGGGTGCCCATCACTCCCAGCAGTGGACAGAGACATGGGGGTGGGTGCAGAGGACTCCCAGCAGTGGACAGAGACATGGGGGTGGGTGCAGAGGGCTCCCAGCAGTGGACAGAGACATGGGGGTGGGTGCAGAGGACTCCCAGCAGTGGACAGGGACATGTGAGGGGTGGGTGCCCATCACTCCCAGCAGTGGACAGAGACATGGGGGTGGGTGCAGAGGACCCCCAGCAGCGGACAGAGACATGGGGGTGGGTGCGGAGGACTCCCAGCAGTGGACAGAGACATGGGGGTGGGTGCAGAGGACTCCCAGCAGTGGACAGAGACATGGGGGTGGGTGCAGAGGAATACCACCAGTAGACAGGGACATGTGAGGGGTGGGTGCCCATCACTCCCAGCAGTGGACTGAGACATGGGGGTGGGTGCAGAGGACTCCCAGCAGTGGACAGAGACATGGGGGTGGGTGCAGAGGACTCCCAGCAGTGGACAGAGACATGGGGGTGGGTGCAGAGGACTCCCAGCAGTGGACAGAGTCATGGGGGGGTGTACATCATTATCAGATGACCACAACTCCATGGGTGAATGTACGTATCCCTAACTTTGGACAATGATTTTACCCACCCCTGGCAGATGCAGCACAATACACACACTGAGATCATGCCACAAGACTGTATAGTCATGTCACTGCCTAATAAACTAAGAGAGCCAAAGAGAACACACACTGTCACGCACATCCCAGGACTGATAGGAATGTTCAGGTGCTGGGCTAGCCACCAAGATGTTGTCTGTCATGGAAGGAATAGGGTAGGGTTCCCACAGATACAATGGCCACAATTGTAAGTCAGGTGTTCAAATACCCAGCAGAACAAGTACCATATGAGTACTAGGCTGGGATTACACACATGCATTGTGCGGAAAAGGGACAATTTATCAATGAAGGCATGGCAAAATACTCTATACACAAGTACAGTGAGTACCAAGGATGGCACAGACGATGCAGCTGGAGACATTGTTGAGCAGGCATGGCCAGAGTTGAAGGGATCCATCACCAACAAAGGAAATGTAGACACAGGGCAACACAACAATTGTGCAACTCTCTGCAGGGGAGATGTCAGGTGCCACAGAGGAAGGAACACTCCTTGGGACAATGTCTCCAAACACAAAGAGCATACACGACAAAGAATCTTTGCAGAGACCTTGTGATGGCACACAGATACCAGGTTCCACCCCATGAGCAGCAGACTACAACATTTCCCTGAAACATAACACATGCCCACAACCCCAACTCCTGTAGCATCAGCATCAACATCAATACCTGAAATGCAAGACTTTTCAAACGAAAAAGTAAATGCTTTATTCAGCATGAAAATAATAATGTGTAAATGAGACTATTCACAAAGGCCAATGGCCAGTCCATATCATCAGGCCTTGGGGGGGGGGGGGGACACATGGCCATGCGTCTCCCCTAGCTTGCCTGCACATCACAAGACTGTGTCATCGACTGGGGCGGGGGGCATCATGTGGGGAAGGACCAGGCACCACAGGGACAGGAGGGGGAAGGGTAAGTGTGGTGGGTGCAGGGACGGACGACTCCACCACAGGGGGTGGGGCAGCGCCAAAGGTGGGGGCGAGCTCGGCGCTGCACACTTCTGCCAGTTCTTCAAGCGTCTCCCCTGCACCCGGAGAAACAACAGGCCCCAAGGAGGGGGGGGGTCGGAGGGATGGGTTGCAGCGCTACTGGGGGAGGTGGTGGATGGGCTGGGGGACTTAACTCCCCTACCCGTGGAGTGCCTTGACCGTTTGCGTCCAGGTGAACTAGTGGGGCTGTGGCCCAGCCCAGCAAAGTAGGCCTCCTTCTCCGAATCTGGGGCAGGGGAGCCAAGGGGAGTGACATCGGAGGGACTGGGGAGTGAGTCATGTGGACGAGGACTGTGGCTCCGTGCCTGCCTGTGTGCCCCAGACCCAGTGAGTGTGCCTGCTTCCCCCTGAGTGTGCGTGTCAGGAGGTGTGCGCTTGCCCTTACGTGGTGGTGTGCTGCTTCTGTCTGGTGGGGTGCGTGTGTGTGGATGTCTTGGTGTGCTTGGGACAGGCATGGGTGTGGGACTTGTGGATGGGGCAGGGGTAGGGGGGACGCAGCACTGCAGGTGACTCGCTACTGCCGTCAGTGACGAGTCCAGGGACCTCAGCAACATCCGTTGGTCAGACATCGCTGATGACATGCCCTCCATGTACGACACCATCTGGGTCAGCAGTCTGGTGTGGCCATGGAGGATAGTCAGGATCGATGTCTGCCCAACTTGCAACTGCCGCTGAATGTCCACAGACTCGGCAGTGAGGGCAGCAGGGGGGACAGGGGCAGGGAGTGCGGTGCCTGGCATGAAGGAGACACGGTGTGGCCTAGCACGGACAGAAGGGACCCGAGCAAGTGGGAGGGCGGTGATGGGAAGGGAGGGGGCGGCGAGAGATGTGCTGTGGGAGCAGCCTCCGCCCCCTCTGGGAGCTCAGCCTCGGACCCGTCTGCCTCGTAGTCAGTGTTGGTACTGGGCAGGTCCTCCGCCTCACTCCCCTCGCCCTCCGTGCCACTAGATTCCACCGACTCCTCAGCAGTGGTGGCACCACTGCTCGATCCCTCCTCCACGCCCGTGCCGATGTCTCCCTCGGTGTCCTCCGATGATGCTGTGGGCAAGGTGAAGAGACAGGAAAAAATCAGTCACCTGTATATATCTGACACATGAGTCCAAACAAAATAGGCAACAGTGCATATCAGGAAAGGCATCATGAGTAACATCTAGGATACTCCCCCACATATGTAAGCCCTGCACTCCCCAGTTGGTTGACCCACCATGCCACTTGGAAACAATGAAAATTAGGACACAACAGCAAATAACTTGAAATCACAAGATCATGAGAAGCTAGTGTCTGGGATCAGTTGAGCACAGCAAGACTATGAAGGCATGCCACATCTTGTTCACTGTGAAACAAACAGTATTGTCGCAACCAAGGCCAAATACCACATGCCAATGCAGAAGGTGTCCCCACACTCAGAGACCTGTGAGTACTTTTGACACCCCAAAGAAATACATTGTGACTCCTGGAGAATCACAACCCTTTACACAATGGACACGTCTAGCATGTGTGAATGTGGCACTCTGTGAACACAACACACATGTGTCTGTATAGCAGAAGTCACACAAGGAGGTGCACACCAAACTACATGTACACAGTCATTGTCTGAGCTGCCAGACTCATTCAAATCAGCCACTGTTAGGCAGAAATGGCGTATCAGTAAGTACATACACATGGCACCCGGGTGGTCTGGATGACTTGACACTCGTAAGTTGGTATCAGCAACAACCAAGGACTAACCCAAATGCTAGCACACTGTGGGAACATGTATATGTATGAACTACAAACAGGTTTTGTTCAAACTCTGCCTTACTTTAAAATGTGCCAGCGTGTCCCTGGAAAGTGTAAAGGTGGTGTCTTGTGCACTTCCTTGGGAGACATCTGTCATGCAGGCACATCATTGTCCTTCACAACCAAACAACAAGGTCAAGCACATGAAACATTGAGACATGTTGACAGGTGTAGTGAGTGCCAATGGACATTTTCTCTGAGTAACAACTTGAATAATGTCATTTGTCACATGGCTATCCGTCACCTGATCACACAGTTGGCTACACATATGACCTACTGACTGTCATCTGGAGTGGCACACATGTCCACACCCAGGACAATGCATAACCTAATGGGCCTGCAATTGTTTAGCAAAAAAGCCTAGCTGTACTGTGGGTTCCCCCTCATGGCAAGCCAGAATGTACCCACAGATGTCAGCACACAAAGTCACAACTGTGTAGCATCTGAACCACACAGAGGTGGCAAAAATGTACAAGCAGGATACATGATTGTCAAAAACTGACACAGGCAATGAAGCACGAACATTAAGCACTGGCCAACATCACGGGGGCACTGCACGATGACTTTCTGTACTGCGAATCATCACACACAAGTCAGAACTGGCAATGAAACATCAGGGTTGAACATGTACGCCCCTCCCGCACACACCCACCCATACCTGAGTCAATGTGACTGATACCGATCAAGAAGTGAAACCTCTTATTCAGGGTTACAATAACTGTGCTTGAAAACTAGCTTCATTAACACGACATCACCTTGTAGGGCTGCCAAAACATATTGGTCACAAACAAACATCAACAGATTGTTGTGAATAGCCACACAGGCACTGCCCAGTGTGAGTATGCACAAGCAAACTGGTGTATCCCTGTCCAGTGGGCATATGTATCACACATGTGAAAACTACTACCTAGGCCAGGGAACAATGCCACAGAGGCAGAGCCATGATGAACCCACAGTGAATGTGCACAGTGTTGGATGGCACACATGAGTAGGAGGGCAGGCTGTGTCAGGGGACTGTAGTGTGCACACTGCTCCATGGTCCTGGAATGAGCTGACTGTTACAGCAGCAACCGTTACGGCACTATGCATATATCCCACTCATGCACATCATGTCTGAGGCCACAACACTGGTAATGCATGCAGCAAGTCTGTTCATTTGAACCCTCACACTCCTATGTTGGGACTCAGCATCAGTGCCAACAATTATGCACCCCCAAATGACTGAACAGGACAGGGCACAGGCAGACCACCCCCACACATGATGCTGAAAGCAGTGTGCACCTTGATAAACTGGCAGCCTAGATGACCATGTGCAATAGTGATAACACACAGACCAGGTAACACATGTCAAGGAGGGGAAGGGAGGAAGAACAGCACAGGTTGACTTTGGGGTACAGGATATGCACTGCACATATATAGCCTGGCAGTGTATCCAGGCGAATGAGCAGCTCCAAAAGCTGGCGACACACAACAAACACAAATGTACCTACCCCCTTCCCGCTGCTGTAACTCCTGTATCCGTCTATCCAGGTCAGGGAAGACCACCGCCAGGACACGCCGCATCTGGTGGGTCAGGCGCCGGCGCCCGCCATGCTTGCGAGGAGGTGAGTCCTTCAGCATGACCCGGGCGATCCTCCGGGTCCAGCACCGGATTTCCTGCCATCTCTTCCTCACTTGTGGCAGGCGCCGACTGCGACCCTCCACCGATTGCACAGCCTTGTCGGCATCCTTCCAGATCTTCCCCTTGTGGTAGGGGGATACCTGTGTGGATGACAAAGTGGGACAACATCACTACACCTGCACCATGTCACAGAGAGACACATTTGAACATCTTAGATTTGTTGAACAGGGCATAGTATGCTGGCAAGTAATAGCACCTTAGTCATAGGGACTTTTTCCACTGGGGAAGCACCAATGCACTACATGGCATAGTAAGTACACAGGTGGCATGAGGGGTGCGAAACAATCCCTGATCATGGCACACACTGTGCATCCCAAGCAACACAAGGCTGATGGACAGCACCGCAAAGCAGTCACATGCCCCAGGCCACTGACGAAACCTCAGCAGAGTACACAGACACACACAGGCACACATCATTCACCTGCCATTGGCAACAGCGGATGCAAACCTCACTCTGCACATGTGCCACTTGCCAGGGGGGTTCACAGGTGTGGGGCTAGCTCAGCAAGTCAGACACACAGCACGGCTTACTTCACATATCAGATGGATTGAGCAGTTGCCTCCTCCATGCAGCTGTGGTGCAGCACTCCACATAGACACTCACCCACATGACAAGAAACATTCACACACATCAATGTCCAGGGGGCGTACACATAATTTGGACACTCTCACCACTCTCACCACAGCTCCACTCGACTCTCACACACATCTGTGGGTGCAGTCATCTGTCACACCAGGGTGACCACTGAATCACTGCAGGACAATAGAACAAGAATGCCCAAGAGGATTAGGCTGGCGGAATGTGCCATGCACTATGCAGTGAATGTCACAGTAAGCACAATGCAAGTGAGGAGTGCACACATGAACTACATCAAGCCCTGCATGAGAGACATAAGCCATCCCCCCCCCCCCGGGACCCACTCCAACCAACATTGCATGTCTGTCACACCTGGCCACAATGCCAGAAGTGACAGACACAATAAAGGTGCACAGGCAAAGGTAGTGGAGTCAGCACTCACCTGCTCCCCTGGTCGACCATACAGCATGGGGTACCGTGGGAGGATCACATCCAGCAGGGCCTCGTTCTCCTCCTGGGTGAAAGGCTGGGCCCTCTCCACAGTCCTTGACATGGTGCCAGAGGGAGACAATACAGCAGCAGTGGTATCGACTGACATGTTGTGCAGGCAAGTGCCCTCTCATGGGTTCTGCCTGCCTTATATCTACCTTGCTGGCCTATTTCATTTACAGGAGTACAGAGTGATTGGTCAGACTCATTTGCATCCTACGTTTCCTCCAATCCCTTTAAACATACACCAGTGACAGCCTTTGCATCTTTCGATTTTGCAGCATCATGTCAAGTCAACAACCACTTTGCAACAATGTATAATGTGGCCAACTGCATTTTCCAGACCACATGATGTAAAATTTTGAACTTGAAACTCGGTATCCATGACAACCAGCATGCATTTAGGTTCTAATACTTGTCCCTCATGTGTCCCCATTGTAATTCTTAAATCCCCACACGGGTACGGCGCGTTTCACACGTACCCCTAGGGCACCATCACTACAGTGATACGAGCCGTACTCACGCGTGTACGGGCTCTTTACATGAGACCAACTACTCACCATGCACGGTAAACCGCACCCAGTGCCACGTGGTTCCTCGAATAGTGAAAAACCAAGGAGGGACTTACTCCTACACCTCCCGGACCCGGTGGACAGGGAAGGTCGTCTAACAAGCATAACGAGCAATATCTGTGAGTAAATAATGCGGTTTTCGCATCTCTGACTCCCAAACTACTGACTACTGGGACTTCTTGCCGTAGTCGGCATTTTCAGAACTACATTTAATTGGTCCTTCTAAGTAAGATTAGAGCATGATCTGACTGTCTCTGTATACTTCCGTCTGTGTAGATTGAACAGCACGAGCACCCAAATGTAAATACACATTTTTGATTTCCCCCTCGCCTTTCTTCCTCCACACTATACTTCTACTGGATAGTTAACATTTTAAACATTTATTGCTTGACATTACGAGTGATATAATGAATTCTATACAACCTCCTTCACATCCAATAGGACACAAATAGTTGTTTATAACTACAATTTTTAGCGAGTGAGTCAGTGATTTTCCATTTACCTCTTGTAGAGAATAAGGTGACACCAACCGTTGTTGCTCTCTGAGGTCTACTGTTTACTTGTTTAAGACAGCTACTTCTATAATAAATTATCTGTTTGTCCAGCCTGAATATTGTAGGAGCTTTGCGTTATGCACACACCACCGGGTACTGATGATGCCTGGGGTTTTACTGAATAGGGTGAGTACCCTTTTTAATTTTTGCTGCTGCATCATGGTTTTTCCACAGATGCTTAGAGTCACACTAGCTCACTGTGGAGTTTTTACCACCTGTTCACCTTTAATGTTTATTTTAGCACAACAATAGCCACTACACGTGTGCTAATGTTGAGGAATTAGAGTCACTCTGAGATCATACCTTGGCTGATTATGTTCTGTTTTCACAATGACAGGAATTTATATCATTTTATGTCTCCCCGTATAGGTAAATCCAGACACATTAGCCTAGAAGCACTATTTCTGTGAGTAGAAAAATCACCACCTAACTTATGTGTAGATAGTTATCTATTCTATGGTCCTGAAGAATCGCCCGGATATTCATCCACTAGCGAGAAACATGTCGACCCACACTTGATAGAACAAGGAAATACACTATATGAGACATCACACTCAGACTAGTGCCTTGCTCTTTATTATTTTTTAATTAGGGTAGGAGACTCCCAGAATAAAAAACTTGTTTACTTCGGCACTCCCAACCCTATTTTAACTCACTCCATCTACACAATACTGGCCCCATACCCACACTTCATCTTACGGCATTTGGATAAAAAGTAATCCGCCAAAGAGCCCCTAATTTTAGGGAGCCCGTCGGGTATTGCACCGCCGACCCGACGAGGAGCAGCCCAGATGATGAAGCATGACACCTGCAAGGGTGTGTGAGGGCATTATTATCCAAAATTTTGGATTCCCAATAATTTTCCATAATATTGGAATTATGGGATTCTTGTCTCTTGTGACTCTTTAATTTCCGATCTATTAGGAATAGCATAATCTCTTCTTGATTCAACGGTGTCCAGTGTAGGTCACACATGGTCAGCCAAATGACCTGTGAGTCTGTTCCAATTGATGCATTTCCCTTAGTGTGAGGCTGAGTAATAAAGGTGTTCGTCACACTCCAAGGTGCCTCATCTCTGTCAATGCAGGTCTCTTGCCACTTTGCATGCGGCATGTCTGGCATAGTTGTGGAAGATTATGCATAGGAGTCCATGTGTAGTTTAGCAACATGCATGCAGTTGCTCATGGATTAGGCTCCCTATTGGGCATGAAGTACATGGTTGTGTATATTTTTTGGCATGCTGGTCCACACAATGGGCCATCAACAGCTGCTGAGGGTGTGTCTCCTGTGCGCAGGTCGGCCTTCAGTTTCCTGATCCAGTGTCATGCTTCTTTGGTGATTGTGCATGCATTGTCTCTGGGTGTGCCATGTGACACTCCTTACTTTACACACGCGCCTGTTGCAGTTGTCCTTCTGACATCCTAGTCTATGTGTGCAAATTCTGTCATTTTGCAAGGAGATGCCGCCTGCTGCTGCGGCCCCTGCAGCAAGGGCCCACAGAGTATTCAGATTTGGCAACACACACGCCTCCAAGATGCTCCTCACTTCCTCCCTCCACCCATTCATTTGGCTGTCCTCAGCTTGTCTATGCCACTGTTGCCGCCACGCGGTGCCAAAGGCTGGACCATCAGCACATGCAAGGTGCACATTGCACCACCATCCTGTCCTTGCATAACCCACATCACACTACAGTCTGATGTATCAGCCACACTCCGAGCTATGTCCATCCGCACATCTAACGCCTGCTGTCAGACATACCCTGGGTACACACACGACACCTTTGCATGCTGAGTGTGCAACTCCAACTGCCTACACTGCGCTGCCCCGCCTTCCAGGCCCTGTCACACCAACCAGGTCACGTCCCTAATACTCCCCACAGGCTCTGTAGCCCAGCAAGGGCATGGGAGTGGGACACAAGGCTTCAGCATGTAGTATGGTGTCATCGTCTGGGACATGGCACAGGTATCATCTCTCAGCATGTCAATGTACAGAGTGTCCAGGACCCCCCTCTTCACCATCACATGCGCACAGCACCTCATCATCAGCTAGTATGCCATTGACAGCCAGGTGCTCCTCACCCTCAACAAAGACACAGACATTGGCAGTTCCATTATTAAAGTATGCATGAGATCCATTGATGAATGGCTGAACACGAGCCACCTGAGGCTGGACTTGTACAGGACTGAGGTGATCATCTGAGGATTGTCCAGCTGGGTCAAGTGCCTGTGTCCCACCCGCAAGAGCCCTGTACAAGCACCCAGTGGCCACACACACAAGATGGTGTGCATCATGTTTGGCTCGCTCACATATGCCATGCTAGTCCACACCATCTGTACCTCATGCTGCAACGCCCTCTGCATTATGCACATGATCCACAGATAGATCCACTCCAAGAAAAGACAGACCATCCCCCAGGTCCATGACAACATCCGTGTCAAATACTGCCCTGCCCTCAACGGAGCAAGTACATCCAAACTCCCAGGAAACTGGTCCACTTCCAGGGTGCATCTGCACACCTCAGATTCAACACCCGGCACCCCAGCCACCTCACCGTCCACCATAGATAGCTGCAATGGATCACTGTCTGCTGCAGGATGACCTCCACAACCCCGACCCCAACCAACCTTGTACGTCTGTCATCCTAGATCCCGTTGGGCCATCTCCGTGCATCCAACCTTGCCCTGGCCACCGTTCTTCACATCCACCGTACTCCAGCATACAGGACATTGTTCTCCCACCTGGCCCCACATACCTGGGACTCCCTCCCCGGGAACCTCCACATGAGCCATGACCTCTACGCCTTGATGATAATCTCCCAAATAGGTCTCTCCGCACAGTTTAGCAAGCACCCCCTCAGCAGCCAGATGCCATCACAGGTGAGTGTTGTGCTCCATGCCTACATTGAATGATACCTTGGGATGTATGACGTTACAACGCACACTTTTACAACGCATGCACTTACAACGCATTTTTTACAACGCATAATCCATTACAACGCATGACATTACAACGCATGACACTACAACGCATTTTTAAAAACTACCTTTACAACGCATTTCCATTACAACGCATACTACCTTTACAACGCATACCATTACAACGCATAATATTAAATTGCATTTAAGGTAAGTATTAGATAGTATAGGGGTAAAAGTTACTTTTCTAACTCCAGGGGGTGCAACAGTAGGGTAAGTGTTGGATAGTATAGGGGTAAAAATTACTATTCTAACTCCAGGGGGTGCAACAGTAGGGTAAGTGTTGGATAGTATAGGGGTAAAAATTACTATTCTAACTCCAGGGGGTGCAACAGTGGGGTAAGTGTTGGATAGTATAGGGGTAAAAATTACTATTCTAACTCCAGGGGGTGCATCAGTAGGGTAAGTGTTGGATAGTATAGGGGTAAAAATTACTATTCTAACTCCAGGGGGTGCATCAGTAGGGTAAGTGTTGGATAGTATAGGGGTAAAAATTACTATTCTAACTCCAGGGGGTGCAACAGTAGGGTAAGTGTTGGATAGTATAGGGGTAAAAATTACTATTCTAACTCCAGGGGGTGCAACAGTGGGGTAAGTGTTGGATAGTATAGGGGTAAAAATTACTATTCTAACTCCAGGGGGTGCAACAGTAGGGTAAGTGTTGGATAGTATAGGGGTAAAAATTACTATTCTAACTCCAGGGAGTGCAACAGTAGGGTAAGTGTTGGATAGTGTAGTGTAATATTATGCGTTGTAATGGTATGCGTTGTAATGGTAGTATGCGTTGTAATGGAATGCGTTGTAAAGGTAGTTTTTAAAAATGCGTTGTAGTGTCATGCGTTGTAATGTCATGCGTTGTAATGGATTATGCGTTGTAAAAAATGCGTTGTAAAGGTAGTGCGTTGTAAAAGTTGCGTTGTAAAAGTTGTTCCCCGATACCTTGTGACCCATGTGTGTCCTGTACCAGACTCTGATCCCAGGGTATGGATGGCTGGAGTTAGTTCAACACTCAGGCATAGTTTGACATTTCCACACACATATGTCGTTGAATAATGCAAAATGACAGGAACGTCTCATGTCCAAAGTGATATATTTATTTGCGGTGGGGTAAGTGGTTTGGTAGATGCAATTAGGTGCTCTACCGGGGGAATAGAATCCAAAGTTTACAGGGGGAGATGGTATCCTTGGCATTGGAAGTCATCAGAGTCCAGGGCACAGTGTTGGTCATCATTGTTCAGACTGAGACCAGCAAGTCCATGTGGCAGAGAATGTCATTGGATGAGGTGCTGCTGTTGCGCCAGAGGGCCAGGTGCAGGCCAGGTGACCTGGGAGATGTGGATGATCCGCTGACTCTCACGGTCTTTTCCGTGGACGACCCACCTTCCTCCGGGGACCCTCAGATGCAGACCTTGACGATGCTGGGGACGCTCCGTCAGACGAATCCTCCTCCTCCTCCTCCCTCCCTGTGTCTGGTGCTGGTCTACGCCTGGTGGCACAGGGAGGGTTGCCCATGCTTTGGGCAATCTGACGGAGTGATTGGCTCATGTCCCTGTGCACCGCCAGGAGCTCAGCCAGTCTTGCCTCCATCCGTCCTTGGTGTTGTTGATGACTGGCATGATGCTCGACCTGCAGGTACTTAATCTCATCGAGGGTCCCCTGCATCTCGGAGAGTCTGGACATGACCTGGTTGATGCCTCTGGTGTCACGCCAGTATGAGTCCAGGATGTTGCGTATGTGTGACATACCGGTGTCCTGAGCTGGCTGTTCAGGTTCGCGCCTCCGCCTGCCTCCACTCCCACCACCCCTGCCCACTTGAGCCTGGCCTGCCCTTGTGGGCACATCGGGTCTACGGGACCCCTGAGGGATGGCATTTGCGGGGTTGCCTGCCTCCTCCTGGGTGCCCGGAGAACCTTGTCCCTCCTGGTCAGACTGGCTCTGTTGTTCAGTGCGAGCAGGGCTCCTGGGTGTGTCCTGGGATGTGGCAGGAAGGGGGGTGGTGGTTGGCACAGATGTACCTGACGCAGGTGCTGCAGGGGCTTGGGCACCAGAGGGTCCAGGTTGGTCGGGGTCATCCACGGAGTGATGAGAGTCGTCGCTGCCGGTGGGATCATCTTCACGCGGAGCCTGGGACTGTGATTCTTCCCCCCCAGTGTTGGGGGGAGATCGTCGACGTTGCCCTGTGTGTGAGAGAGAGACAATGTTAATGGTGTTTCATGCGACATCTATGTTTCATACATACTCAAGTTGACACAGTTCCTCCAGGTAGTTGGATGTGCCTAGCATTCCTCTCAATGTCCACTTGGGGATGGGTATGTTGTGTGGGACAGATTGGGATGTTCTCCTGAGTATTTGACCTGTAGATTGTTGGCTCTGATGCTTATTTGGCTCTGGATTGGTCTTGTTGTGTCACATGTCCATTGTGGGAGTGTGTAAATCCGTTGCCTGCCCCGGGTGTGTGTGCTTGTGTTAGGGGGGAGGTTGTGACCGGGCGTGCTGTTGTGTGTAGTGTGAGTTGTCATTGGGTCTCCCAGGTGATGTGTCTGTCCCCACATGGTGCATGCTGGCATGACAGTGAGTGTGAGTTCCTGTGCTAGAGACCTGTGCTTGTGGAGTTGGTGTTTGAGTGTACAGTGGTCCCAGGAGGGCCTTGTGCTGCATACAGCAGGGCCAAGTGTCAGCTACCTTGTCAGTACTTTGCCAGTCCCTGTGCATTGTGCATGGGTATATACCTATGCCATATGGGCTGAGGGCATTGGTGTCTGCGTCTCATTTTCACAATGTGTTGTGTGGGGCCCACCCTCCCAGCCTCCCGGACATCCAGTCTTGTGTTTGTGGTTGTTGTAGCCTTGGACATGGCCTTGTCTTAATTTGTGGAAGGTGCATGGAGACGTTAGTGGCATGAGCGTGGTTTTTGAGTGTGGTTGTGTGTGGTGAGTGCTTGGGGGAAGTTGCGTGCATTTGGTGTATATGTGGTGTGGACCCTATTGCCCCCATGTTACGTAAGTTGTTTGTGTACTCACCAGGCTCTGCGACTCCTTCGACTCCGTGTACTCCCACCGGCAGTAGCAGGGCCATCACCTTCTCCTCCCAGGGATGGTAGTGTACGGGTCTGCGGGGCGGCCCACCTCCAGTGATGTTACTCTGGGCATACTCTTCGTTCATTTTCCTCTTGACCGCCCTGCGCAGATCGTACCACCTGGCTTGGCATTCATGCCTGGTCCTTCGGATGGGCGCAACAGCATTCCCCTTATCGACAATCCTCTGACACATGGCAGATTTTTCAGCTATGCTGGTCTGTCTGACCAATGTTCCAAACAGCTGTGGCTCGACTCTGATGACTTCGTTGACAAGGAGGTCCAGCTCCGCCGTTGTGAACTTTGGATTCTTGTCTGTGGGCATGGTGTGGGTGTGGGTGTGGATGGTTGTGGGTGTGTGGGTGTGAATGTGACGGTGTGTGTGTGAATGTGAAGAGGGGGATGTTTGTGGAGGAGGTTGTGTGAAGGTGTGTGAGTGAAGGTGTAGTGGAGGTATGAGTAATGTGGAGTAGTTTCTCAGTGGGGTCTGGCAGCAGTGGGTCTGTTGCAAAGGCTCATGGGTTGTGTGTGTGGGCCCTTTTTATTGGTCCATTTTTGGGTGTGGCTGTGTTTGAATTTTGGTGGGTGTGTTATAAGAGGTGGTTGTGATTTGGGGCCTCTGTTTGCCTGTTTGGATGTGCCAGGTCAGTCATTGAGATGTATTTTGTCATGTAGACGTGTTTTGTGGTGTTGTGCGAGTCGAATTGACCCTCCTTGTGCTGTTTTACAGTGTCCTGGTTCTGTAAGAGTCTTTTTTGCGTAGGTATGATCCGTACATACGCGATGCTGGGTGAGGGTGCTGGGGTACGGTGTTGGAGTGTGGCGTGTACATGCGGTGGGGGTACGGTGCGTACACGTGCGGCCCTGGGGAACGGTGCGTACATGCGGAGGTACGGCGCGTACATGGGGTGGTAAGGCGCGTACATGGGGAGGAGGGGGCATACATGGGGGGGAGGGCGCGTACATGCGGTGGGGGTACGGTGCGTACAGGTGCGGCCCTGGGGTACGGCGTGTACATGCGGAGGTATGGCGCGTACATGGGGGGTAAGGTGCGTACATGTGGTGGGGGTATGGTGCGTACACGTGCGGCCCTGGGGTACAGCGTGTACATGCGGAGGTAGGGTGCGTACATGTGGGGGTGATGCGCGTACAGGGGGGGAAGGCACGTACATGGGGGGGTATGGCACGTACAGGTGCGGGGCTGGGGTACAGTGCGGACAGGGTGGTGTACGGTGCTGACATATTTGGGGGTGGGGGGGCTGTACGGCTCGTACACGGGCATAAGTTTACCCGTGTACATGTGTGCTACTGCGTTGGCTCCGTACGGGCCATTTTACGTGCGATTGTGTATTCGGACAGACGGTCGGGATCGTACTTGCGTGCTCGGACTTGTGTTTTACGATTTGCACGTAAAAATGTCCAGCTCACTCTCGTACACTTTTCCCGACGATATTCGTAGTTATTTTTCACGGACGAATCGTACTTGTCAGTTTGTACGGTACTTGTACGACTCGTACGTAAAAAAATACGGATACGGGTCGTATGCAAATAATTTTTAACGGATCGGAATCGGCACCATATGTATTATTTTTGTAATGTATGTTTAATTTTTTTAAACTATTGAATGGAATGGAATTAAATTTTTGCGTAATTTAATTCCGTAGTGGGTTGTGGGTTTATAGGGGAATATGGTGGGAAGTAATTTAATTATGGTTAATTAAATATTAATTATATTTATATGCTTTGATAATTAATTGATTGATAATTAATTATTAATTGGTAATTAACTTTTATTAATTGGTAATTAATTTATATCAATTGATTAATTGATAATTATGTTAATTGTATTTTTTATTATTAAGAGTGGGTTGTGGGTTTATAGGGGAATTGGGTGGGAAGTAATTTAATTGTAATAAAGTAAATATTTTTTTTTTATTTATGTGTATTGATAATTAATTGATAATTAATTGTTAATTGGTAATTAATTTGTATTAACGGGTAATTAATTTGTATGAATTGCTAATTAATTTTTATTAATTGCTAAAAAAATGTATTAATTGATTAATTGATAATAATGTTAATTGTATTTTTTATTATTGGGAGTGGGTTGTGGGTTTGTAGGGGAATTGGGTGGGAAGTAAATTAATTGTAATAAAGTAAATATTAATTTTTATTTATATGTATTGATAATTAATTGATAATTAATGATTAATTTTGATTAATTTGTAATTATTTTTAATTAACTTTTTATTGGTATTGATAATTAATGTAATCTTATTTTAAAATTAAATCATTACTTTCCCTACTGTTGCACTCTCAGGAGTGGGAATAGTATTTTTTACTCTCCCGCTATCCAACTCTTTCCCTACTGTTGCACTTACTGGAGTGGGAATAGTAATTTGTACCCTCTCGCTATCCAACTGTTTCCCTACTGTTGCACTCACTGAAGTGAGAATATTAATTTTTTCCTTTCTCGCTATCCAATGCTTTCCCTACTGTTGCACTCTCTGGAGTGGGAATAGTAACTTTTACCCTCCCGCTATCCAACACTTTCCCTACTGTTGCACTCACTGGAGTGGGAATAGTAATTTTTACCCTCCCGCTATCCAACTGTTTCCCTACTGTTGCACTCACTGGAGTGAGAATAGTAATTTTTACCTTCCCGCTATCCAATGCTTTCCCTACTGTTGCACTCTCTGGAGTGGGAATAGTAACTTTTACCCTCTCGCTATCCAACACTTTCCCTACTGTTGCACTCAATGGAGTGGGAATAGTAATTTTTACTCTCCCGCTATCCAATGCTTTCCCTACTGTTGCACTCACTGGAGTGGGAATAGTAATTTTTACCCTCCCGCTATCCAACGCTTTCCCTACTGTTACACTCTTTGGAGTGGGAATAGTAATTTTTACCCCTACACTATCCAACGTTTTCCCTACTGTTGCACTCACTGGAGTGGGAATAGTAATTTTTACCCTCCCGCTATCCAACTCTTTCCCTACTCTTGCACTCACTGGAGTGAGAATAGTAATTTTTACCTTCCCACTATCCATTGCTTTCCCTACGGTTGTACTCTCTGGAGTGTGAATAGTAACTTTTACCCTCCCGCTATCCGACGCTTTCCCTACTGTTGCACTCACTGGAGTGGGAATAGTAATTTTTACCCTCCCGCTATCCAACGCTTTCCCTACTGTTGCACTCACTGGAGTGGGAAAAGTAATTTTTACCCTCCTGCTATCTAACGCTGTCCCTACTGTTAAACTCTTTGGAGTGGGAATAGTAATTTTTACCCCTACACTATCTAGCGTTTTCCCTACTGTTGCATTCACTGGAGTGGGAATAGTAATTTTTACCCCTACACTATCCAACGTTTTCCCTACTGTTGCACTCACTGGAGTGGGAATAGTAATTTGTACCCCTACACTATCCAACGTTTTCCCTACTGTTGCACTCACTGGAGTGGGAATAGTAATTTTTACCCTCCCGCTATCCAACACTTTCCCTACTGTTGCACTCACTGGAGTGAGAATAGTAATTTTTACCTTCCCGCTATCCAATGCTTTCCCTACTGTTGCACTCTCTGGAGTGTGAATAGTAACTTTTACCCTCCCGCTATCCAACGCTTTCCCTACTGTTGCACTCACTGGAGTGGGAATAGTAATTTGTACCCTCCCGCTATCCAACGCTTTCCCTACTGTTGCACTCACTGGAGTGGGAATAGTAATTTGTACCCTCCTGCTATCTAACGCTTTCCCTACTGTTACACTCTTTGGAGTGGGAATAGTAATTTTTACCCCTACACTATCCAGCGTTTTCCCTACTGTTGCATTCACTGGAGTGGGAATAGTAATTTTTACCCCTACACTATCCAACGTTTTCCCTACTGTTGCACTCACTGGAGTGGGAATAGTAATTTTTCCCTTCCCGCTATCCAACGCTTTCACTACTGTTGCACTCTCTGGAGTGCGAATAGTAATTTTTATCCTCCCGCTATCCAACGCTTTCCCTACTGTTGCACTCTTTGGAGTGGGAATAGTAATTTTTACCCCTACGCTAGCCAACGTTTTCCCTACTGTTGCACTCACTGGAGTGGGAATAGTAATTTTTACGCTCTCACTATTCAACAAAATCTCTACTTTTTTTACATTACTTTTATTATGTTTACATTTTAAGCTTTTTTATATTATATTATGTATGTTTTATTTAACTGTTTTTAATATTTAATTACTTTTATATTATTTTTAATACATTTAAAAAATTCGATATTTTAGCTAACTATATTTTAACATTCTATATTTTGGAATCAATATTTTAGTACTTACCTGTTTGTAGATAGGGAGTCGATATTCTGTCCTTCTATATTTTGACGTCGATATTTTGGGCATTCTATATTATGTCCCTCGATATTTAGTCACTGAACCGTAGTGGGGGTGGTCCGAGGGGGAGGTCCTGGAGGTGGTGGCAGTGGGTGTTGTGGCCTTCTTGGGTGTCGGAGCTGCATGGTTGATAGCTCTATGACATGTGGTGGTCTTCAGATGTGGTCCTGGGCTGGGCTCCCTTTCATACTGTAGGTAGTCGTCCTGCTTTACAGCAGTAAAAGGCAGATGTTAAATTCCTACTGCTAACGCGGCTTATCACCTGTTTTTGAATCGCATCACAGATTTCGCTCGTTGAAAATATCGGGAAGTGGTATTTTCACGGTTTGTTTTGCACGGGAACGCCTATTCTGCATATCATTAGCGTTAGTTGTCGCTCTCATTGGTGGCAATGTTTTTTTGAGGAAGCTATTGCTGGAAAACTGGCAATATCTGCAGTTTTCACCAGGTTGAGAATGGGATGATAATTCTTTTGCTGCGGTACAATTTTCTTTGTACATGTACAGACTTTGCATTTACATTTTAGTTTTTAAAATAGGAGTGATTTAGAAAATAAGTATTTTATAAATAGCAAACTGTCTAACCCACTCTCCTTTCAACTTTAAAAGTACAGTCTCTTTAGAACCCTCCCCCTACTCTGTTTTAACTCAGTTTCCATAGCACCCCATTTAGAACAGTCTCCTGTACCAGTAGGTCAAATGTTCACACCATTTTCTATAAGTTGCACACAAGCTTCAAGTTCAACTGTAGCAGGTGTGGTTGACTGTTTGGAAATATAATCATTTCCAAAATAGAGCTAATTTTTTAAAAATTTTCCAGAGCCAATCACAGATCTATTTACTTTCTGCTTAAAATCACTGCCTAATTTTAGCTACCTGCCTATTTACACCATCCAATCAAATATATATTTTTTAAACATGTCCAGTCCTCCATTTTAACTTCCTTTCATTTTGAAAACTGTTTCATTCAGCTCTAACATTCAGCTGTGTGCTACTTCCCGTTGACTTCAAAATGGTTAGAATGTGGATTGTGGGTCATAGCTTTGTGTTCTGGGCCAGAGAGTGTGCTAGAAAGAGTGGCATTGATAAGGACTTGGGTTTGCCTAATGTGGACATTATTGGGTTGGCCAGAGAGGGTTAAAGTAGCATCAATTGCTGTCCTTGGTTAAAATGAATGCAGATTGCCAACATCCATACCTCATGATTGTTCACTGTGGTGGAAATGACCTAGGCACAGTTACTGGGGTAGGATTGAAGGCCTAATGAAGAATACCATTGTCATAATTAATGACACTTTTCCCTCACACTTCCTTGGAG
Source organism: Triturus cristatus (assembly GCF_964204655.1). Classification (NCBI taxonomy): domain Eukaryota; kingdom Metazoa; phylum Chordata; class Amphibia; order Caudata; family Salamandridae; genus Triturus; species Triturus cristatus. The sequence goes on along the minus strand of NC_140585.1, from coordinate 853,851,228 downwards.
TACTCTAACATTTGCCAAAGGCAGAAATGGAATTCTGTCAGCAGATAGGCAAAACCAGGAAACATGTCAATAAAACTATTTCTGTATAAGTTAGAGACCACAACATTGGCTCCATCTACTACAAAAATATATTCTTTGACATATAGGATATATATAGAACTTACAGAGTCACAAAGAAAGGCAACAGGATGTTCCTTAATGACTTGAGAGACTGCATCTTGATTAATATGTAGTTATCATCTACACACAAAAATAACACAAAGGCTCTTCTAAGAGCAACCCATTTCTGAAACACTGGTGCCTTTTCAAATCCCTTTTATTTCGTATAGCAAATGCACACATTCAATGCACAGAACCAAATAAAGGATTCCCATCTGCGTGACCGACTGGATGTATCTGACTGGATGAGTCATGGGTTTCGTGAATGGCTGCATGAGTATCTGAGTCAGTCTGTGGAATGAGCGCATGAGTGTGTGAGTGGGTCTGTGTGTGGATGTGAGAGTGTCTGAGTGAGTGTGTGAGTGGGAGCATGAGTGTCTGAGTGAGGTTTTGAGAGGGTACATGAGTGTCTGAGTGGGTATGTGAGTTAGTGGGTCTGAGAGTGGGTACATGAGTGTCTGAGTGGAGTGAGTCTGTGAGTGGGTGTGTGAGTGTATGAATGGATGTCTGAGTGGGTGCTTGAGTGTTAGTGTGTGCATAAGAGTCTGAGTAGGTCTGTGTGTGGGTGTGTCAGTGTCTCTGTGAGTGGGTGCATAAGTGTCTCTGGGTGTTTGAGGGTGTGTGTGAGGGTCTCAGTGGGTATGGTAGTGGGTGTATAAGGGTCTCAGTGGGTGTGAGTGGATATGTCAGTGTCTGTGTGGGTCTTTGAGTGGGAGCATCAGGGTCTGAGAAGGTCTGTGAGTGAATGTGAGTGTCTGACTCAGTGTGTGAGTGGGTGCATTTGTGTAGGTATGTGAGTGGGTGTGTGAATGTCTGAGTGGGTCTGTGAGTGGGTGTATGAGTGTCCCATGAGGTCTGTGAGTGGGTGTGTAAATGTCTGAGTGGGTCTGTGAGTGGCAGCATGAGTGTATGAGAGCATCTGTGAGTGTCTGAATGGGGCTGTGAGTGGGTGCAAGAGTGTCTGAGTGGGTCTGGGAATGGGTGTATAAGTGCCTGAATGGGTGTGTGAGTGGGTGCATGAGTGAGTGGGTAAGTGAGTGGGTGTGTGAATGTCTGCATGGGTCTGTGATTGGGTGCATTAAGTGTCTATCTGGGTGTGTGAATGAATGTGTGAGTGTCTGAGTAGGTCTGATAATGGGTGCATAAGTGTCTCGGTGGGAGCATCAGTGTCTGAGTGGATATGTGAGTGAGTGCATGAGTGTCTGACTTGGTCTGTGAGTGGGTGCATCTGTGTGAGTGTCGAAGTTGGTGTGTGAGTGGGTTTGTGAGTGCCTGAGTGGGTCTGTGAGTGGGCACTTCACTGTCTGTGTGGGTCTGTGAGTGGGTGCCTGAGTGTCTGAGTGCATCTGTGAGTGTGTGTGTCTGAGTGGGTCTGTAAGATGGTGTATAAGAGTCTAAGTGGGTATGTCAGTGTCTGAGTGGGTCTGGTAGGATGTACATAAGTGTCTCAGTGGGTGTATGAGCAGGTGTATCAGCATCTGTGTGGGTCTGTGAGTGGGTGCATGAGTGTCTTAGTGGGTCTGTGAGTAGGTGCATAAGTGTTTGAGTGAGTGTCTGAATGTATTTTTTTTAATTTTTAAATACAATTTGCAAATCCACGGCAAAGTTACACGAGGTCCACGCTGAACATCGTGACAGATTCTTAAATCCTCGCACATGGAAAAAGTACTTTTCTGGGCACTTTCTTGCCCATCAAGGGTCCCTCATAGACCCCAATATTGCATTCCGGGGATCAGGTTACCTCTACCCTGCCCCCTTTTGCTACATTTCATATTTATTTTTCCTGTCGGGGACCATTATCCTATGTCAAAAGTGACAGGTGCAACTTTTTTCTTAGGTATCGGCTAGCCAATCAATGCAGTGCAGTTGGCAGGTGGATTTGCAAAGCGCCGCAATGGATTCATGCCTCTAGATATAGAAATTTGCTTTTCTTTTAATAACTCAAAAAATATTGAACAGATTTACGCCAAATCACAACAAGCATTGGCATAGCCAATAGGTCTCGCCTTTGGGACCTTATAAGTGTTTAGCCATACAACAGTTGATGCTGTTGTACCAATGATATTGTGCTGCATAACTAAATACTTATAAGGTCCCAAAGGCGAGACCTATTGGCTATGCCAATGCTTGTTCCTGGGTGGCGTGTGCCAACATCTTGGATTGAGTGCGCTTATTGCTATCTAACCATGGTGCAAAGTACATTTACGTATCTTGTGTCCCTTTGATTGTATATTTTTCTTTATACAATGCAGAGACAATACTGTGTATTTTATGTGTACTTGCAATGTACGCTCATTATTTTTGCTGCCACCTTTACTGCCTTTTGTTATGTTATTGACATGAAAATTCAATAAATAAATTAAATTAATGAAAACAGGATTACTTGAGGTGGATACTTACCGCCCTCAACATATAACCCAATTTCTAAGACACACAGTACTTCAGTGGCAGCCCATATAAAGGGGTACAATACAACTGAGGCGTACCAGAAGTGGGCAAAGTTCTTTTAACGTTGCCCCTCAAAGAAGGAACAACATGCAATAGAACGTATCTAGAGCAAATTACAACATCTCAATGAAGCCAAAAGAGCCTGACAAGATACGCCGTCATGCCAATGAACACACACAATTGTGCATCATAGGCCAAATGAAGCCAACCGAACCGGACCCTGCAACAGATAGGGACTCCAGAATGGGAAATCTTCTGAACCCAACACAGCATTGAATATGAGGCCCACAGATCAACATAAAAAATAATATGGTTCTTCACAAATCAGTAGCAATACGCCTACTATGGCTTCAGGCAATGGGCAGACTCGTGTATATCCATCTCAAAAGAGACAAAAAAAACTCTAGCTAAGAGGTTCCTGAACCCAGCACAAGTATTAAAACTATTCCTATTGGGGTAGAATAGGGGTTTTCCAGCTGACGTGCACAGAACTGTACTGAAAAAACTAACAGGTAGGCAAAAAAACTAAGATAATGGGTCCTAGATCTAAGTACAATATTTACACCAGGCCTTACCAGATATGCATACTTAGAAGAGGGTGACCACCAAAGGACAAAAGCAATTTACCACTCCAGGCACAGTATCATAGCTTTGAATTGCTAAAATACCAACCAAGCCAACCTGAAATGAGTAAAAGCAACCCCTGACACAGTGTTTTGCTCTAATTAGAGCTCTTCAGAGAGGTTGTGCCTGGAGTGGTAAATGGCTTTTGTCATTTTACAGCTCGGCAAGGACAGCACTGTGCTAGTCCTATGCTTAAAGACTTTGCTGTAAAAATGGCAAAAGACTTTGTCCCTTTCTATCTCGGCGTGGATGGAACTGTGCTATTTCTATGCTTAAAGACTTTAATAGAAAAGCAGACACTTGAGGTGAGCAGATCTAGAGTGTTGCTGGTATTGAGAGTGCTCTATACAGGAGCTGCTTTCCACCTAAACTATATATATATATATATAGCCGTGCGGAGGAGCACCATTTCCGGCTGTGGAGGAAGATTCTGCAACGCGGAGAGGCTGTGGCATTACACTCGTTTTTGCCGCTCGGCACGATGTTCCATTACAATGAAAAAAGTTCAGCTTTCCAGACTCCTTCCTACTCAAGGATTTTAATACGGATATCACTGTTTAGAGGCAGCAACCTACTCAAGGAATACTGCATTTTCCCCATGGACTACGATTACCATCATGCTTGATGGATTTTATGATAAGCCACGCCCACTGAGGGCGGTTTCATTCAAATAAAAAAGAAATTGTTTGAAGGGGAGAATTGATGCTTGCCTGCTTTACTCAGACCCCATGAAGAAGAGGCGCAGTGGCCTCGAAACGCGTCGGGTCATGGAAACACTGTTAGGTGAATGGGCAACTGAACTGCAAGAGGCCAACAGACCGGATGGTAGGACTGTCGGGTGTGCCCTCCGATAGCGCAAGAGCAATTGTTTATTTCATTTTTCACACGGCTGCTCCTAGCCGTGCGGAGGAGCACCATTTCCGGCTGTGGAGGAAGATTCTGCAACGCGGAGAGGCTGTGGCATTACACTCGTTTTTGCCGCTCGGCACGATGTTCCATTACAATGAAAAAAGTTCAGCTTTCCAGACTCCTTCCTACTCAAGGATTTTAATACGGTTATCACTGTTTAGAGGCAGCAACCTACTCAAGGAATACTGCATTTTCCCCATGGACTACGATTACCATCATGCTTGATGGATTTGATGATAAGCCACGCCCACTGAGGGCGGTTTCATTCAAATAAAAAAGAAATTGTTTGAAGGGGTGAATTGATGCTTGCCTGCTTTACTCAGACCCCATGAAGAAGAGGCGGAGTGGCCTCGAAACGCGTCGGGTCATGGAAACACTGTTAGGTGAATGGGCAACTGAACTGCAAGAGGCCAACAGACCGGATGGTAGGACTGTCGGGTGTGCCCTCCGATAGCGCAAGAGCAATTGTTTATTTCATTTTTCACACGGCTGCTCCTAGCCGTGCGGAGGAGCACCATTTCCGGCTGTGGAGGAAGATTCTGCAACGCGGAGAGTCTGTGGCATTACACTCGTTTTTGCCGCTCTGCACGATGTTCCATTACAATGAAAAAAGTTCAGCTTTCCAGACTCCTTCCTACTCAAGGATTTTAATACGGATATCACTGTTTAGAGGCAGCAACCTACTCAAGGAATACTGCATTTTCCCCATGGACTGCGATTACCATCATGCTTGATGGATTTGATGATAAGCCACGCCCACTGAGGGCGGTTTCATTCAAATAAAAAAGAAATTGTTTGAAGGAGAGAATTGATGCTTGCCTGCTTTACTCAGACCCCATGAAGAAGAGGCGGAGTGGCCTCGAAACGCGTCGGGTCATGGAAACACTGTTAGGTGAATGGGCAACTGAACTGCAAGAGGCCAACAGACCGGATGGTAGGACTGTCGGGTGTGCCCTCCGATAGCGCAAGAGCAATTGTTTATTTCATTTTTCACACGGCTGCTCCTAGCCGTGCGGAGGAGCACCATTTCCGGCTGTGGAGGAAGATTCTGCAACGCGGAGAGGCTGTGGCATTACACTCGTTTTTGCCGCTCGGCACGATGTTCCATTACAATGAAAAAAGTTCAGCTTTCCAGACTCCTTCCTACTCAAGGATTTTAATACGGATATCACTGTTGAGAGGCAGCAACCTACTCAAGGAATACTGCATTTTCCCCATGGACTACGATTACCATCATGCTTGATGGATTTGATGATAAGCCACGCCCACTGAGGGCGGTTTCATTCAAATAAAAAAGAAATTGTTTGAAGGGGAGAATTGATGCTTGCCTGCTTTACTCAGACCCCATGAAGAAGAGGCGGAGTGGCCTCGAAACGCGTCGGGTCATGGAAACACTGTTAGGTGAATGGGCAACTGAACTGCAAGAGGCCAACAGACCGGATGGTAGGACTGTCGGGTGTGCCCTCCGATAGCGCAAGAGCAATTGTTTATTTCATATATATATATATATAGACATATATATATATATATATGTATATATATATATATATATATATATATATATATATATATATATATATATATATATATATATATATATATATATATATATATATATATATTATCTACTGGCGGTCGCCAGTAGATAGTTATAGTTAGGATCGTGTTGCCATAGGAAATCCACAACATTCTATTTGGAATAACTTTGGCGCTGATTGACGAATCCTCGCGAAATTTTCAAAATAGGTGGGGCGCTCCGCTCCGCTCCTTCCCTGAAAGTCTCGGGGGGATTCGTCAAGCGGGGGCTGAGAAAAAGGGGGGGTCCCAAAACGCGTTTTCCCCATGCATTTTTCCGTAGGACCTTTAGTCCACGCTACAGCCTGAACGGCTGAACAGAATTACTTGAAATTTGGCAGAGAGGTAGTCCTCAGGTCAGGGATGTGCCTTTTGCAGGTCTGGTGTAAATTTGTTCAGTATTTCCTGAGAAAATAGCATTTAAATCAATATATATATCTATAGGCGCGCTCCGTGCGCGTACGGTAAAATGTACCGTACGCGCACGCTGCCGTTCGCGAGCGCGATTCTGATTGGTTGTTAGATCTTAGTAAACATTCGAATCGGTCGAAACCAGGAAGTGTCGGCCGCCATTTTGTCTCTCGCAGTCTGAGGGGGTAAAAAACAAAGGTGGAGAACGTGAAAAGGGGGCAGGGTGGACAGTTCCTGACCCCCTAGCCTTTGTCAGGGGGTCCCAGAAGGACCCCCAAGGGCCAAAATTTCTTTTAATTTTTTTTTCGAAAAATCCCGGAGTGCGCGTACGGTAGAAACTGAGAAATTCCGCGAACTGCGTAGCAAAGCGCACCGTGCACGTACGGTACGCGACCGGTGAAAAACCTTAAAAAAATAAATAAATAAATAAATACATAACTTAGCATTTAAAAAACCGTACAAATTCACTGAAAAAACCATAGGTTTCACACACGTTATAGTTAGGAATTAGCATTTAAAAAACCTTGCAAATTCACTTAAAAAACCATAGGTTTCACACATGTTATAGTTAGCTGGACATTTCACTCGTGAAAAACCATTGAAATTCCCCCGTTATAGTTAGTGCAGGCAACTATAACTCACGCGACCGCAATCCTCTGCTGATGATGTCAGATATTACATCACTGTATTTAGACACCTATTTACCCATGTCTTCTTCCATTAATCTTTAGCTATACATATATTACAAATATTTTTTTTTCAGAAAGACACATATGTCATCAGTGATGTAATATCTGACGTCATCAGCAGAGGATTGCGGTCGCGTGAGTTATAGTTGCCTGCACTAACTATAACGGGGGAATTTCAATGGTTTTTCACGAGTGAAATATATATATATATTCCAAATGAACTTGCTCCGCAATTGAAGATACCCACACAACGCTATGTTTCAACCTTCTTTATTCGGGAGGCAGCAGCGGACTCAGGGAGGACCTCACAGCGCAATGTTACACCACTTGCCTACGCGTTTCGAGAGTCAATCTCTTCCTCATGGCATGGTGTTAGTCGGGAGAGTGGAAGCATGGCCATTGATTTTGCACAGGTGATAAGCAGGTCTTGATCCCGCCCCAGTGGGCGTGTTTGTTGCAAAGCACCCTGGTAAACGTAGTCCAGAGTAGTAATGAAGGTCCATAGTGGGTGCCATTGCCATCTATCCCTCAGTGATTTTTGCCCATCGGGTCGCCGGCTGTCCCCTTCCGAGTTCGTTGCTGTAGTGATGCCCCTGCGAACAGGTACGTTGTTCCGTGTCTCGTGCCCCAGTTGTGGCACACGGATCTGCGGCGAGCAGCGGGGTTATCTTCGTGACCCGAGCTGGCCACACATATTCCAAATGAACTTGCTCCGCAATTGAAGATACCCACACAACGCTATGTTTCAACCTTCTTTATTCGGGAGGCAGCAGCGGACTCAGGGAGGACCTCACAGCGCAATGTTACACCACTTGCCTACGCGTTTCGAGAGTCAATCTCTTCCTCATGGCATGGTGTTAGTCGGGAGAGTGGAAGCATGGCCATTGATTTTGCACAGGTGATAAGCAGGTCTTGATCCCGCCCCAGTGGGCGTGTTTGTTGCAAAGCACCCTGGTAAACGTAGTCCAGAGTAGTAATGAAGGTCCATAGTGGGTGCCATTGCCATCTATCCCTCAGTGATTTTTGCCCATCGGGTCGCCGGCTGTCCCCTTCCGAGTTCGTTGCTGTAGTGATGCCCCTGCGAACAGGTACGTTGTTCCGTGTCTCGTGCCCCAGTTGTGGCACACGGATCTGCGGCGAGCAGCGGGGTTATCTTCGTGACCCGAGCTGGCCACACATATTCCAAATGAACTTGCTCCGCAATTGAAGATACCCACACAACGCTATGTTTCAACCTTCTTTATTCGGGAGGCAGCAGCGGACTCAGGGAGGACCTCACAGCGCAATGTTACACCACTTGCCTACGCGTTTCGAGAGTCAATCTCTTCCTCATGGCATGGTGTTAGTCGGGAGAGTGGAAGCATGGCCATTGATTTTGCACAGGTGATAAGCAGGTCTTGATCCCGCCCCAGTGGGCGTGTTTGTTGCAAAGCACCCTGGTAAACGTAGTCCAGAGTAGTAATGAAGGTCCATAGTGGGTGCCATTGCCATCTATCCCTCAGTGATTTTTGCCCATCGGGTCGCCGGCTGTCCCCTTCCGAGTTCGTTGCTGTAGTGATGCCCCTGCGAACAGGTACGTTGTTCCGTGTCTCGTGCCCCAGTTGTGGCACACGGATCTGCGGCGAGCAGCGGGGTTATCTTCGTGACCCGAGCTGGCCACACATATTCCAAATGAACTTGCTCCGCAATTGAAGATACCCACACAACGCTATGTTTCAACCTTCTTTATTCGGGAGGCAGCAGCGGACTCAGGGAGGACCTCACAGCGCAATGTTACACCACTTGCCTACGCGTTTCGAGAGTCAATCTCTTCCTCATGGCATGGTGTTAGTCGGGAGAGTGGAAGCATGGCCATTGATTTTGCACAGGTGATAAGCAGGTCTTGATCCCGCCCCAGTGGGCGTGTTTGTTGCAAAGCACCCTGGTAAACGTAGTCCAGAGTAGTAATGAAGGTCCATAGTGGGTGCCATTGCCATCTATCCCTCAGTGATTTTTGCCCATCGGGTCGCCGGCTGTCCCCTTCCGAGTTCGTTGCTGTAGTGATGCCCCTGCGAACAGGTACGTTGTTCCGTGTCTCGTGCCCCAGTTGTGGCACACGGATCTGCGGCGAGCAGCGGGGTTATCTTCGTGACCCGAGCTGGCCACACATATTCCAAATGAACTTGCTCCGCAATTGAAGATACCCACACAACGCTATGTTTCAACCTTCTTTATTCGGGAGGCAGCAGCGGACTCAGGGAGGACCTCACAGCGCAATGTTACACCACTTGCCTACGCGTTTCGAGAGTCAATCTCTTCCTCATGGCATGGTGTTAGTCGGGAGAGTGGAAGCATGGCCATTGATTTTGCACAGGTGATAAGCAGGTCTTGATCCCGCCCCAGTGGGCGTGTTTGTTGCAAAGCACCCTGGTAAACGTAGTCCAGAGTAGTAATGAAGGTCCATAGTGGGTGCCATTGCCATCTATCCCTCAGTGATTTTTGCCCATCGGGTCGCCGGCTGTCCCCTTCCGAGTTCGTTGCTGTAGTGATGCCCCTGCGAACAGGTACGTTGTTCCGTGTCTCGTGCCCCAGTTGTGGCACACGGATCTGCGGCGAGCAGCGGGGTTATCTTCGTGACCCGAGCTGGCCACACATATTCCAAATGAACTTGCTCCGCAATTGAAGATACCCACACAACGCTATGTTTCAACCTTCTTTATTCGGGAGGCAGCAGCGGACTCAGGGAGGACCTCACAGCGCAATGTTACACCACTTGCCTACGCGTTTCGAGAGTCAATCTCTTCCTCATGGCATGGTGTTAGTCGGGAGAGTGGAAGCATGGCCATTGATTTTGCACAGGTGATAAGCAGGTCTTGATCCCGCCCCAGTGGGCGTGTTTGTTGCAAAGCACCCTGGTAAACGTAGTCCAGAGTAGTAATGAAGGTCCATAGTGGGTGCCATTGCCATCTATCCCTCAGTGATTTTTGCCCATCGGGTCGCCGGCTGTCCCCTTCCGAGTTCGTTGCTGTAGTGATGCCCCTGCGAACAGGTACGTTGTTCCGTGTCTCGTGCCCCAGTTGTGGCACACGGATCTGCGGCGAGCAGCGGGGTTATCTTCGTGACCCGAGCTGGCCACACATATTCCAAATGAACTTGCTCCGCAATTGAAGATACCCACACAACGCTATGTTTCAACCTTCTTTATTCGGGAGGCAGCAGCGGACTCAGGGAGGACCTCACAGCGCAATGTTACACCACTTGCCTACGCGTTTCGAGAGTCAATCTCTTCCTCATGGCATGGTGTTAGTCGGGAGAGTGGAAGCATGGCCATTGATTTTGCACAGGTGATAAGCAGGTCTTGATCCCGCCCCAGTGGGCGTGTTTGTTGCAAAGCACCCTGGTAAACGTAGTCCAGAGTAGTAATGAAGGTCCATAGTGGGTGCCATTGCCATCTATCCCTCAGTGATTTTTGCCCATCGGGTCGCCGGCTGTCCCCTTCCGAGTTCGTTGCTGTAGTGATGCCCCTGCGAACAGGTACGTTGTTCCGTGTCTCGTGCCCCAGTTGTGGCACACGGATCTGCGGCGAGCAGCGGGGTTATCTTCGTGACCCGAGCTGGCCACACATATTCCAAATGAACTTGCTCCGCAATTGAAGATACCCACACAACGCTATGTTTCAACCTTCTTTATTCGGGAGGCAGCAGCGGACTCAGGGAGGACCTCACAGCGCAATGTTACACCACTTGCCTACGCGTTTCGAGAGTCAATCTCTTCCTCATGGCATGGTGTTAGTCGGGAGAGTGGAAGCATGGCCATTGACACGGAACAACGTACCTGTTCGCAGGGGCATCACTACAGCAACGAACTCGGAAGGGGACAGCCGGCGACCCGATGGGCAAAAATCACTGAGGGATAGATGGCAATGGCACCCACTATGGACCTTCATTACTACTCTGGACTACGTTTACCAGGGTGCTTTGCAACAAACACGCCCACTGGGGCGGGATCAAGACCTGCTTATCACCTGTGCAAAATCAATGGCCATGCTTCCACTCTCCCGACTAACACCATGCCATGAGGAAGAGATTGACTCTCGAAACGCGTAGGCAAGTGGTGTAACATTGCGCTGTGAGGTCCTCCCTGAGTCCGCTGCTGCCTCCCGAATAAAGAAGGTTGAAACATAGCGTTGTGTGGGTATCTTCAATTGCGGAGCAAGTTCATTTGGAATATGTGTGGCCAGCTCGGGTCACGAAGATAACCCCGCTGCTCGCCGCAGATCCGTGTGCCACAACTGGGGCACGAGACACGGAACAACGTACCTGTTCGCAGGGGCATCACTACAGCAACGAACTCGGAAGGGGACAGCCGGCGACCCGATGGGCAAAAATCACTGAGGGATAGATGGCAATGGCACCCACTATGGACCTTCATTACTACTCTGGACTACGTTTACCAGGGTGCTTTGCAACAAACACGCCCACTGGGGCGGGATCAAGACCTGCTTATCACCTGTGCAAAATCAATGGCCATGCTTCCACTCTCCCGACTAACACCATGCCATGAGGAAGAGATTGACTCTCGAAACGCGTAGGCAAGTGGTGTAACATTGCGCTGTGAGGTCCTCCCTGAGTCCGCTGCTGCCTCCCGAATAAAGAAGGTTGAAACATAGCGTTGTGTGGGTATCTTCAATTGCGGAGCAAGTTCATTTGGAATATGTGTGGCCAGCTCGGGTCACGAAGATAACCCCGCTGCTCGCCGCAGATCCGTGTGCCACAACTGGGGCACGAGACACGGAACAACGTACCTGTTCGCAGGGGCATCACTACAGCAACGAACTCGGAAGGGGACAGCCGGCGACCCGATGGGCAAAAATCACTGAGGGATAGATGGCAATGGCACCCACTATGGACCTTCATTACTACTCTGGACTACGTTTACCAGGGTGCTTTGCAACAAACACGCCCACTGGGGCGGGATCAAGACCTGCTTATCACCTGTGCAAAATCAATGGCCATGCTTCCACTCTCCCGACTAACACCATGCCATGAGGAAGAGATTGACTCTCGAAACGCGTAGGCAAGTGGTGTAACATTGCGCTGTGAGGTCCTCCCTGAGTCCGCTGCTGCCTCCCGAATAAAGAAGGTTGAAACATAGCGTTGTGTGGGTATCTTCAATTGCGGAGCAAGTTCATTTGGAATATGTGTGGCCAGCTCGGGTCACGAAGATAACCCCGCTGCTCGCCGCAGATCCGTGTGCCACAACTGGGGCACGAGACACGGAACAACGTACCTGTTCGCAGGGGCATCACTACAGCAACGAACTCGGAAGGGGACAGCCGGCGACCCGATGGGCAAAAATCACTGAGGGATAGATGGCAATGGCACCCACTATGGACCTTCATTACTACTCTGGACTACGTTTACCAGGGTGCTTTGCAACAAACACGCCCACTGGGGCGGGATCAAGACCTGCTTATCACCTGTGCAAAATCAATGGCCATGCTTCCACTCTCCCGACTAACACCATGCCATGAGGAAGAGATTGACTCTCGAAACGCGTAGGCAAGTGGTGTAACATTGCGCTGTGAGGTCCTCCCTGAGTCCGCTGCTGCCTCCCGAATAAAGAAGGTTGAAACATAGCGTTGTGTGGGTATCTTCAATTGCGGAGCAAGTTCATTTGGAATATGTGTGGCCAGCTCGGGTCACGAAGATAACCCCGCTGCTCGCCGCAGATCCGTGTGCCACAACTGGGGCACGAGACACGGAACAACGTACCTGTTCGCAGGGGCATCACTACAGCAACGAACTCGGAAGGGGACAGCCGGCGACCCGATGGGCAAAAATCACTGAGGGATAGATGGCAATGGCACCCACTATGGACCTTCATTACTACTCTGGACTACGTTTACCAGGGTGCTTTGCAACAAACACGCCCACTGGGGCGGGATCAAGACCTGCTTATCACCTGTGCAAAATCAATGGCCATGCTTCCACTCTCCCGACTAACACCATGCCATGAGGAAGAGATTGACTCTCGAAACGCGTAGGCAAGTGGTGTAACATTGCGCTGTGAGGTCCTCCCTGAGTCCGCTGCTGCCTCCCGAATAAAGAAGGTTGAAACATAGCGTTGTGTGGGTATCTTCAATTGCGGAGCAAGTTCATTTGGAATATGTGTGGCCAGCTCGGGTCACGAAGATAACCCCGCTGCTCGCCGCAGATCCGTGTGCCACAACTGGGGCACGAGACACGGAACAACGTACCTGTTCGCAGGGGCATCACTACAGCAACGAACTCGGAAGGGGACAGCCGGCGACCCGATGGGCAAAAATCACTGAGGGATAGATGGCAATGGCACCCACTATGGACCTTCATTACTACTCTGGACTACGTTTACCAGGGTGCTTTGCAACAAACACGCCCACTGGGGCGGGATCAAGACCTGCTTATCACCTGTGCAAAATCAATGGCCATGCTTCCACTCTCCCGACTAACACCATGCCATGAGGAAGAGATTGACTCTCGAAACGCGTAGGCAAGTGGTGTAACATTGCGCTGTGAGGTCCTCCCTGAGTCCGCTGCTGCCTCCCGAATAAAGAAGGTTGAAACATAGCGTTGTGTGGGTATCTTCAATTGCGGAGCAAGTTCATTTGGAATATGTGTGGCCAGCTCGGGTCACGAAGATAACCCCGCTGCTCGCCGCAGATCCGTGTGCCACAACTGGGGCACGAGACACGGAACAACGTACCTGTTCGCAGGGGCATCACTACAGCAACGAACTCGGAAGGGGACAGCCGGCGACCCGATGGGCAAAAATCACTGAGGGATAGATGGCAATGGCACCCACTATGGACCTTCATTACTACTCTGGACTACGTTTACCAGGGTGCTTTGCAACAAACACGCCCACTGGGGCGGGATCAAGACCTGCTTATCACCTGTGCAAAATCAATGGCCATGCTTCCACTCTCCCGACTAACACCATGCCATGAGGAAGAGATTGACTCTCGAAACGCGTAGGCAAGTGGTGTAACATTGCGCTGTGAGGTCCTCCCTGAGTCCGCTGCTGCCTCCCGAATAAAGAAGGTTGAAACATAGCGTTGTGTGGGTATCTTCAATTGCGGAGCAAGTTCATTTGGAATATGTGTGGCCAGCTCGGGTCACGAAGATAACCCCGCTGCTCGCCGCAGATCCGTGTGCCACAACTGGGGCACGAGACACGGAACAACGTACCTGTTCGCAGGGGCATCACTACAGCAACGAACTCGGAAGGGGACAGCCGGCGACCCGATGGGCAAAAATCACTGAGGGATAGATGGCAATGGCACCCACTATGGACCTTCATTACTACTCTGGACTACGTTTACCAGGGTGCTTTGCAACAAACACGCCCACTGGGGCGGGATCAAGACCTGCTTATCACCTGTGCAAAATCAATGGCCATGCTTCCACTCTCCCGACTAACACCATGCCATGAGGAAGAGATTGACTCTCGAAACGCGTAGGCAAGTGGTGTAACATTGCGCTGTGAGGTCCTCCCTGAGTCCGCTGCTGCCTCCCGAATAAAGAAGGTTGAAACATAGCGTTGTGTGGGTATCTTCAATTGCGGAGCAAGTTCATTTGGAATATGTGTGGCCAGCTCGGGTCACGAAGATAACCCCGCTGCTCGCCGCAGATCCGTGTGCCACAACTGGGGCACGAGACACGGAACAACGTACCTGTTCGCAGGGGCATCACTACAGCAACGAACTCGGAAGGGGACAGCCGGCGACCCGATGGGCAAAAATCACTGAGGGATAGATGGCAATGGCACCCACTATGGACCTTCATTACTACTCTGGACTACGTTTACCAGGGTGCTTTGCAACAAACACGCCCACTGGGGCGGGATCAAGACCTGCTTATCACCTGTGCAAAATCAATGGCCATGCTTCCACTCTCCCGACTAACACCATGCCATGAGGAAGAGATTGACTCTCGAAACGCGTAGGCAAGTGGTGTAACATTGCGCTGTGAGGTCCTCCCTGAGTCCGCTGCTGCCTCCCGAATAAAGAAGGTTGAAACATAGCGTTGTGTGGGTATCTTCAATTGCGGAGCAAGTTCATTTGGAATATGTGTGGCCAGCTCGGGTCACGAAGATAACCCCGCTGCTCGCCGCAGATCCGTGTGCCACAACTGGGGCACGAGACACGGAACAACGTACCTGTTCGCAGGGGCATCACTACAGCAACGAACTCGGAAGGGGACAGCCGGCGACCCGATGGGCAAAAATCACTGAGGGATAGATGGCAATGGCACCCACTATGGACCTTCATTACTACTCTGGACTACGTTTACCAGGGTGCTTTGCAACAAACACGCCCACTGGGGCGGGATCAAGACCTGCTTATCACCTGTGCAAAATCAATGGCCATGCTTCCACTCTCCCGACTAACACCATGCCATGAGGAAGAGATTGACTCTCGAAACGCGTAGGCAAGTGGTGTAACATTGCGCTGTGAGGTCCTCCCTGAGTCCGCTGCTGCCTCCCGAATAAAGAAGGTTGAAACATAGCGTTGTGTGGGTATCTTCAATTGCGGAGCAAGTTCATTTGGAATATATATATATATATATATATATATATATATATATGCGAAAAACTCCAACACCATTTTTAGTCTTGAAAAAGGAAAGCACACAGATCTCCGATTCCACAGTGGTTTATTACAGACCCCCTACCCCTCTAACAAATGCGTTTCGCCGTCTGGCTTCGTCAGTGTTGGCTGTGTGTTTACAATTCAACCATTTTAAGCCGTAATGCCTTATGGAGTCCTAGTTGACATGAAAAGTGGACTTCTCTTTTTTGTTCGCCTCAATGGCGGCCATCTTATAACATGTTTTCTTTAGGACATATCTCATTAAAAAACGATCAAATTAAAAAATAAAGTGCAAGTGCTGTTATTGTGTGTGAACAAATTTCAAAGGGTAAAGAAATTGTACATAATACATTAATATAATATGACCTATTGTCAACTATTTTATGGTGTGGACATCCTTCTCCTATAAATAACCCCAATTACATTCAATACGGCACATATAGCTGATTTCATCATTGAGTCCAACATTCAACTATAAGTTCTTAAACATATATATGTCATTTATAATTTTGACTATACCCTTATTTGTGTATCCCGCCCTGTATGGGCTTTTTTATGTGTTGATCAGATCAAATGAAAATTTCATTTCTAAAAAATCATCGGGAACCATACTGCGGCTCTGCGGACATAAGGGGAAGAAAGTGAACCAATGTTCTTAAGTTCTCCTATATAATACATCTCGTATGTTTACTAATCGTTCCCTGAAAAAGAACTTTATTATAAATGAACCCAAAGCTCTTTGTCGTTGTTTAGCCTTGTAGGGGCCTTTGTTTGGAGATCAATGATGTATTTCGATTCCAACACTCTTAGAGTTTTTATTCGGTCTCCTCCCCTTTCTTTCCTCTCCACTCTATCCAATCAGAAAAATTTCAAAAGGTCCCTATCACTGTTATGATGTGTTTCAAAGTGGCGCGCCACAGGATATGTTTTATCTCGATTTGTTATCGCGCGCATATGTTCTAGGACCCATTTCTTTATTGGGTGAATTGTACTTCTGATGTATCGCCTGGAGCAAGGACACTCCAGACAATACACAGTGAAGTCTAATTACAATTGAGGAATTTCGTTATTTCTCTTATGGGGCGTGGATCATCTGGTCTTCCTCTATAGTTCAGTTTCTTTTTGCTATATTTACAAGCTTTACAATGGAGACATGGATAAAAGCCCTTAATGCTTTGCATGGTTGGAGCCTTAGATGGGTTTTCAAAGTGACTGTGAACAAGATGATCCCCCAGTGACTTGCAGCGTCTGTAGGTTATTGAAGGGTGTTCAGGAAGGTATTTTCTTAAGGTGGCATCTGTTTTGAGAATGTGCCAGTTTTTATTAAACACATGCACCAGCTCCCCTGCTCTTACATTAAAATGTGTAATCATGTGTGTGGGGCCTTCTATTTTCTGTTTTACATTGTCCACCAATAGATCCTTCCTATTTATTCCTCGCACCCTTTCTGCAGCCTCATTTAAGGTCCTATTTGGATATCCTCTTGCCTGGAATCTTGTTATAGCTTCATTCTGCACCCTTTTGAAATCTCCCCCATCGGAGCAATTCCGTTTTAGGCGGAGGAGTTCTCCAAAAGGTATATTCCGTATTAAGCTTCTAGGATGGTGGCTGGCTGCATGCAAGACAGCATTTCCTGCTGTCGGCTTTCTGTAGAGTCGTGTCTGTAAGATGTTATCTACTACATAGACCTTAAACAAGTTTGATATATATATATATATATATTTATTTTTTTGTTAAACCAAGAGGTTCAATCTGGTATAAATTACTATTAAACAAATTCTTTTATCATTAAAAAAGTCTCATGTCTTTAGAACTAGTAGTATCTCAAACTTGTTTAAGGTTAAGCTTTACAAGTGAACTGTGTCCTTGAGTGGTCGTTTTGAGCACTGCTTGAATATGGGTAACATTCCAGAAGCATGGACTTAAAGTGTGCTCATTTTTATACAAAAGAAGTGCCCTATCGACTTTCTGTCTATATATATTTTTTTTCCGGTAAATAACACAAGGGAGGTATTTGCTAGCAGCTTTGTCAGCATTTGGAACAATGGGCATAGAAAAGTTAACAGATTCTGCTATGCCAGGTTGGTTATACCTGCCAGACCTTCATATAAACTCAATTAGCCCAAAAATCTAAGCAATTCTCTAAAAGACAATTACACAGGGTTTGAGTATAACCTCAGCGGTTTACAGTATATGTTGGATGTGATGGGCAAGCAAAATATTCTTGCAAAGATCTTAGTAGCATCACACACTACATATGTATTGCTCTATGAAAACTATATTTTAATGGTGCAAACACCAAGCTGGTTTTACAGAGTAATAACTGTTTTGCTGTTCTATTCTTCAACCAATAGCTTTGCTATCAAAGTATGGTGACCGTCTCACTACTGGTCAGTAGGGACACTAACTTCAGCCCTGAACATTATACCTACAAATTGTTGTTTTTAGGTTTGTTCATCTCATTAGTTCAATGGAAGCAAAACAGGTGTGCAGCAACCACAATGCAATTGATTGTCACAGTAAAGTTTAGAAGTGGCAGCGGTGTCCATCCCGACCAAGACGGTGGTGGTCTCCCTATATCAAAATATTTTTAAAAAAATAACGTTACCTTTTGAGATATACCTTCTTAATTCACAGCAGTTCCTACAAATATTTGGCGATCACTTAAAAAAATTCTGTCTTTTGGATGGATCATGTACAAAGAATGTGTATGTACCCTCAACTTTTATTCGGGCATCGTCAGTCTTAAACTGGAAATCTAAAAGTATGTCTATTACAGCAGGTACGCACCTGTAGTTCACTAAAACAACACCCGGAGCGAAACCTGGGGATCAGTAAATGCAGGGATGATTGTCCTGCATTGTTACCAAGTAGTAAAAATAATATTATAAAGTAAAGCATAACTAATTAACAAACGTATAATGGATAAATCTGAATTTTCTCCCTTTTTACAATGTGCTGTGGTTGGTGTACTATTGAATTAATTTAGTTTGACAATGTCTGTCTGTTGCAAATTTTTCAAACAAAATATTGACGGACCCTGTAGTGAACACCTTATACATTCAATGTATTCATTCAGTTTTTCGTTCAGTGTTCATGCGCTTTACAGGAACAACAAATTACCGAATTTACCTGCTACCTATCAGAACAACTCCATGAAAAAATGTGCTCCTTGGCCATTTAATAACAACATAAGTAAATTACAAAGCATACGGTTGGCAAACCTATAGCATGAAGAGCTATATAAAATGCGAGTTATTATCAATATTCCTGTTATTTGATTCCTAATCCAGCATTATATTTTTAATGTTTGATGAAACTTTTGCATCACCTTAATGTTTGAGGTTATCAAGAAAAAATACAGATACATAATGCGTAATCAGCTGTAGAGTGCACAGGAAATTCAGGGCTCGTGTGTAATACGATTACGCAGGCCGCCGCTCTCGTGCACGTGCCAGTGAGCTGTAAGTGAAGGGGCCGTTTTAAAGGGCAGTTCTGTACAGCCGTCTCCCGCCGCTCTCGTGCACGTGCCAGTGAGCTGTAAGTGAAGGGGCCGTTTTAAAGGGCAGTTCCGTACAGCCGTCTCCTATTTAATCTCCGTAGATGCGGATGATTGCTTTGGCAAAGAAACACACGCAGCATATTTGTCGGGAACCAACTAAGCCGTTGCACTGCCCTGCTGTATTTTATGTAATCCTGCAGCAATACATTGCTTCGCACGGCCTGATGCTATGGTTCCCATGGCAACCTTCGTTGGGTACATAGAACAAGCTTTTTGATGAATGGGTTTTTTCAAATTTTGTAACGAGTCATTTTGATACTTTGCTTAATTAACGGAAAGGCTGGCTCTAGGACATTTGTTAATGCTTAAGATATTAATTGAAGGCAATTGTATATGCGTCCCGGTGAGCTACCTGCACTCTTTCCTGTGTACCATCCACATGTGACTATCCTTGCACCCCGCAGCCGGACCTAACGCCCCAGACATCATCTTTCACGAGCGTACAGGTCCTATTTCCATTGCAAAAATCACCATGGCTTGAGCGAGGAAACCATTTTAATGGATTTGAAATACAATGTGAGTTGGTATATAAAACATATTTTTTGTGTATGTGCATTACAATTATGGCAAAACACAATCTGTTTTCGGAGAATACCCCTTGAGGCATGAATTGCACAACGAGTTTTAGCGGCAATATAATTCAGTTTTAAGTTCAACGCAGTTGTAACCTGACCATAATTAATGATAAGTGTAGTGTTTTTGGCCTAACTGGCTAATAGGAAAGGGAATTCTGCTAAAAACGTATGAACCAACAATCAAACTCTTCTTCCAGCTCCAATGACACTTCATTTAATTAAAAAGGTCTCTTTGGATGATAGCTGCAGTCCATTTCCAGAGCTTTATAGTTTTCTTGATTTACCTCCAACTTCTTCAAATGACAATAACTCTCAAAACCTGCCAATATTTTGAGGAGGGCGTTTTCATTTCTGGCACATAAAATGGTGTGGCCTGTATATGCCCTTTACATTTACAGTCTACATTGTATTTCAATCACAAAAAGTATTAAGCTTAAGTAATACTGAGCCAGAATCTATCTATGCCTAGCTCCCTTAGATACAGTAAAGCATTCTGTGGTCTCTCTCTTGGTGCCATAGTGCACAGCAGCCTCGTTGTTACTCTATAGCATGCATACTCGCAAACATTTACCTGGAGGCCACAAAGGGCTCTCTGTGGCATGCCCGAGGGCTGCACTTATGCCAGCGGGGTGAGAGTCGGGGTAATGAAAGGTGGGCGTTGGGGGATGTGAAGCAGATGCAGGGTGTGGACAACAAACCGAGTCACATGCCTTTTGTCTGCCACCAATGCTCTACTCTCACGAACCAAGAATGAAAGCCAAAGCATTAACTTCTAATGTATAATGTGGGAGGGAAATATATACTCATCTGATGGTGGCTGAATTGCAAAATGTGATACCAGAAAACCTTTATTAATGCTTGTTTAACAGCTTTCTGAATGTTCCTTAACTGTCAAGTGAACAGCAGCCCAGAGCTGCTGGTCACCAAGGGGCCACAATCAAAGGTCAAGAGGGCCGCATGCGGTCCCCGGGCCGTACTTTGAGTTCCCCTGCTCTATAGCAACAATATGGTCTTAGTTAGCTCTATAGAGGCTGCATTTTTGACTAACCTTGTTATTAACAGAGTTCTGTCAACATTGTGGAATGCCTTGTCTGGAACCGGAAGGCTCAGAAGGCCTTCTGGTCATCAAGGTCATGCATTTCATATAAAGCATTACTGTCACCAAGGAGGATCAAAACCCAGCCTGGCTGTGTGTGATAATGTCATCTGCAGCAAGTAAAGAATGAAATTTCGTGGCCAAGACCGTGCCAAGCAGTTTACCTACGTCATCAAAAAGGTAGAAGTGGTTTATAATTGCTTTATTATCAACTTATCACCATTAAAAAAATTAATTAAAAAAATGCACAATTATAGCTAATTGACAGTAGGTAGTCACCTGGCTCCAGACATTCACTAAAAATACCAGCAAGGGACATTGCCCAAATCTTTATGTTATAGGAAAAATAAGAACCAAAACTATGCCGGCCAGGGGCTTTGCCACTTTCTGACCTTCAATAGCAAATCCCACCTCTTTAGTTATTTATTTATTTATGAGGTATTATATAGAGCTGACTAGACAAGCAGTTATTAATCAATCAATCAATCAGTGTTTTGTAGAGCTGTTAGGGTCTCAAGGCGCTGAGGGTGGGTGTGAGCAGCTCCGTTGGGGTCATTCAAAGAGCCAGGTGTTGAAATCTTTCTTAAATTGGTGCAGTGTGGGCCTGCAATTATCAGAGTGCTTTAAATAAAGTGAAGAATAAAATATAATAAAATAACATAGGTTTACATAAAACGTGAGACATAGGTTCAGGCATAAGAAAAAATTGAGAAATGAACGTCAAACAATTATGGAGGTTACAGTATGCGAACAATTAGTAAAAAGCATGAGTTAAGAGAGTAAAAGACATATTAGATAGCTGAAGTAATCAGACAAGTGACTGTCATAAAGGGTCAAGTCATGGGGAGAGTGAGTTATTGGAACACAGTTCAGTTATCAAGAGTGTTAAAGTATTTAATATATTCAAGTTAGTAGTGGTCCCAAATTGGGGGATACCACACAATCAAAGAGTTGTAACCATAGGTGTAGTCAAGTCTTGTGTGAATCAATAAGAAATCAAAATACAATTTGGCTGAGGTGCTGTTGGGGTTCAATTCACCTACTACCAAAGGTGCTACTTACACATTAGAAACCCAATGTGTGTACATATATACAAAGATAGAGCTCTATTCAGCACTCGCATTAATCAATACAATAATCCAAAGTGTACTAGATAAGTCTGACCATCATAAGTTTTGTATTTAAACACAGTTTTTACTACGTATTGAGCAATGTTCAGGAGAAGGATAATGATATCTTATCACAAAATCTACGAAGTCACAAGAAGTCCAAGGATTTGGTGTTCAACTTGTTGATTTATTCTTTTGGTACTCCCAGCAAGGATTTTGCCAACACGTGTTTTGCCTATCCATAGACTTTTTCAAGGCTGGAAAAGTAAATACCATACATGTCGATTTTCGTGTATGCATAAAGATTTGTCAAGATTTTTAGCAGACTTATCCAGTACACTTTGGATTGTTGTATTGATTAATGAGAGTGCTGAATAGAGCTTTATCTTTGGATATGTGTTAAAGTATTTGTTAAGGAGAAGGAGTTTCAGGTCCCTTTTGAAACAGGAGAAGGAGGGGTTGCATCAGAGATTTCTGGGGAGTGAGTTCCAATCCTAGGTGCAGTTCCAGAAAAAGAGTCAGTCATGGTGGAATTCCTTTTCAGTTTGGGCAGAATAACAAGATGTGAGTTGGAACTTCTCAGAGTTCTCATTGTTTCTGCTTTCTTAAGCTTGTTGTCTAGATAGTTGGGGGTATGTGTGCAAGGCTTTGTGGGTGATGCAAACAGTCTTGTAAATACATATTCCTTCAATGGGAAGCCAGTTAAAGATCTTGAATCCCGGTGTAATGTGTTCAAACTGCTTAACACATGTTATGAGCCAGGCCGCCATGTTTAAGACTGATTTTAGGGTGCCGAGGTGAGTTTTCGGTGTCACTGTGAAGATGGCATTCCCATAGTCCAATTTAGAGAGGACTAGTGATTGTACTACCATCTTGAAATCATCGGGGGAATAAATGGTTTCATTTTCTTGAGGTGTTTTAGTGTGTAAGCGCTACTTTGGCTGACTTTTTGATGTGATCCTTCATTGACATGTTTTTGACCAGGGGGTTTCCTAGGGACTTTATGGAGTTGGACAGAGACATTTTCGGGAATCCAGGTTCTTGAGCCAGTCTTGGATAGGGAGAGGGTTAGTTTAGGGGAGAACAGAATTAGTTCAGTTATGTTGGGGTTCAACTTTTAGTGGTTGGAATTAAACCAAATTTGTATACGGATTAGTGTGGCGTTGAGATGCACCACGTCACTGGGTGATTAGATTTTGTAGTAGAGTTGAGTGTCATCTGCATATAGGTGAGATTTGACCCCTGCTTGCTTCAGGATGATTGTAAGGGGTTTTATTAGGAGATCGAAAACTGAAGGGGAGATAATTGAGCTTTGGGGTACACCAAGAGTAACTAGAGTGGTTTTGGAGAGACAGATGTTGATTTTATTTTGTTACGATCAGTGTTGAAGGTAGTATCTGAACCATTTTAGGATGGTGCCATTGATACCAGAGCGGAGTTTAAGTGTCTCAAGTAATGCTGAGTTATTTACGGTATCAAAAGCCGCTGATAAGTCCAGTAGGATAAGTAGGAATGCGTCACCTTCGTCTAAGGATCTATGGATGTCATCTGAGATATTGAGCATGGCAGTTTCTGTGCTACAGCCTTGCCTAAATCCTGATTGGAAGATGTCATGGAGGTTGAATTCACATATATGCTGGTTACGTTATTGTAGTACGCATTTCTCCATAGTTTTGGCTGGGAACGGAAGGTTGGAGATAGGTCTGAGGTTGCTGAGATCATTAGGGTCTGCCCCTGGTGTTTTGATTATGGGTGTGATTTGTTATAGTTGGAGGGAGTCAGGAAAACATCCAGAGGCGAGAGATGTATTGATTTCCAGAATGGGACAATAATGTGGTCGAGATTTTGTACTATTGTGGAAGGATGGCGATCTGTAGAATGGGACGTGGGCCTTAAGTGAGCAATTATTTTGAAGACTTTCTTTTCAGTCATGGGTTTGAAGCCAGATGAATTGGCCTCGTTTTTCAGTTGTATGAGATCATGGTTGGTATTCGTTTTATTCAGGGCCATTTGGACATCTGTTAGCTCTCGTGGTGAGGCTACTGTGGAGTTAAGTGCATCAGTGGCTAAGGTTAGGAGGGATGGCAGATTTGAGACTTGGATAAAGGATTGCTCAATTTTTGCGACTTTATCGGTGAAGAAGCTGGAAATTTCTTCACAGCGTTCTTTGGAGGCTGTTAATTCCTGTGGGGATATGTGGGTGGTTTGTCAATTAACAATGTTGAAGAGCTCCCAGGGTTTAGTCTTAGCACGGTCAAGTTGGTTGCAAAAGAAAGAGTCTTTTTCTAGGCCTGGGCGGTGAACTTCACTCCGTTTGTGAAGTTTGCGGAGTTCACTCCACAGAACTCGCGGAATGCAGAAAACTCCGCTCCACGTAGTGCAGCTGATTTTTTTCCCTGCCTGCATTCCTGAACGGTAAGTTCGCGAGCGCGAGCAGCCGCTCGGGTAGAATTTCTACCCGAGCGACAGGAAGACTAGCGTGAGATGCAGTTCACACTGCACTCTGCCACTTGTGGAACTCCGCAGAGTTTTTTGTCACTTCGCAAAGTTTCGCTACACCCAGGCCTGTCTTTTTCTCTGAAAATGTGCTTCTTATAAGAAAACTGTGTGGCTCTTAGTAGTTCTAGGTGCATTGTCGAGGGGTTCTGTCTCTATATCCTTTCAGCCTGACTGAATTGTCTTCTCTCAATGTTAAGATCAGAGTTGAATGAAGATTTAGATAGGATTGATTTCAATTGAGTTAGTTTGACTAGTGGCACTCGGCAGTGAAGGGTATCAACAGTATGAGTTAGAGGGTGACGCTGTAGTTGGGCACCAATCCTGGATTCCAATTCACATATTGGGACTTGTTTGATGTTCCCAGTCCAGTGCTTAGGCTTATCTGATAAGGTTGGGTGAGATTAGAGGTGAATATTGATAATAAACAGTATGAGATGGTGGTCGGACTAGTCAATGGGTGGGATGGATCTAAGTGAGACCAGATCATTATTAGTGATAATCACATCTAGAGTTGAGCCTTTAATATGTGTTGGTTCATTGTAGAGTTGTTAAAGGTCATTTATTTCAAGAAGGTTTGAGAGGTTCCAGACTATGAATTTTTCTGTGTTGTCCCAATGAATATTGAAATCGTTTAAGAATATGTCCTTTGTGTCAGTTAGGGAAGACGCTATTTCTAAGTCAGTTAGGTCTTCTGTGAAGAGGGAGTGATCACCAGGACGGTGGTAGATGGTGTGTCTGATGATGGTGTAACCCAGTGGAGTAAGCAGGTCTAGTTTGGGGGTAGAGTAGTCGTTAAGCCAGGATTCAGTGAGGAAAGCAATATCTACTTAATCACTATGAAAAAGAAAGATGTGTGTTTGTCTAGTGTGTAAACTCTCCAATGAGATATTTATGGTGTTTTGGTTCATGTTTCTGTTTACGTTTGAGTCCTGTTCCATTTTGTAACATATTTCGGCCCTAAATTTCTTTTTGTTCTTATTTTGACTTGTCTCTTTGTGTATCATTTTCAGCCCTGATGAAGTTTCCCTAGAGGGAATGAAACACATTGGCTGAGCGTTGTTCGCTATTGTTCTTTTGAAAAAGCATTTGAAATAAAGGATTTTTTGGTACTACACTAAGTCTACTGGACTTCATTGCCTGACGCACCCCCACTTGTATTTATCTATCTGGATCTGGAGCACAGAGGCTTCACGCAATGGCTGGCACTGGGAAGCATTGCGCAGGACCATGATTTGTTGGAACTAGCGTGAGGTGCAGATCTAGGAGTCCACCGTTGGGATTGTGGATGTATCTATTCTTCATCGAGTATAGCTTCAGCGATATCTGGAGCTTGTTGAACTGCTGATCTACAGTTGAGAAGCATGCATAAAAGAAGGCAAGGATTCTCTTTAGTGGAATGAAGTGTTTGTATGGTGGTGTATTGAGCAAGGGGTAATTATTATGTCTGAGTGAGGCACATACTTGCCATGAAACATTTGGTAGCAAATGGTACCAATACCATTAGGATTAAAGGGGGATATCTCTCAGAAAGATCAAAAGTGGCTAATCCATTCAGCCGGATTGCAGCACTCTTAACGTGTGTCAAATCCTCTCAGCTCCCTACCCACTAGGGAACAAAATCCTTTTTTTATTTTTTTTTATTTAATATTTCCTGGATTCTTGGAGCTGCTTCCTTCTGTGAACCATAAATAACCTTTTTTTGTTTCAGTATATTTTCTTACCCTGCCCTTGCGGAAGGCACTCTCTAATCTAGCAGTTAGAGTGCACTTGATCACAGCCAGAAACTGTTTTTCACTTTTTGACAATCATTATCCAGCCATCCCACATATTCTCTCTCTCTCTCTCTCTCTCTCTCTCTCTCTCTCTCTCTCTCTCTCTCACACTCTCTCTCTCAACAATCAGGGACATTTCAAGCTGATTTTATACTGGTTCTTATAATTCTGAATCTACCATGTTGCATTAGTGGTATCTCTGAAATATTTGAGGTTAAAGTGGAACCAGAACTGGGATCATGTCTAAAATAGGAGGAGTGGGTCATGGTCACTTTCGGTATGAAAATCCTCCCTAAAGCCAATAACATTATGTCAATGTTCCAGCCCCAAAAATAAAATAATCGAGCCTGCTCTCAGCCATTCCTCATGATTTCTAAGGGTGCTCTTCTATTAATTGCTCATAATCCACAAAGAGCACAATATTCAATAGTTTGCAGTAACCTCTAGATTTATGACCTTTATTTAAAATACTTAGTAGATTATCTGCTTTCTGTATCTGCTGGTAGACATATTACATACTCCAAGCTAAAGGGATGCTCCTGTTCTATTATAATTAGGGTTCTCGGTTTTATGGTATTTATTTTATGAACATTTTCACCTGTGTTTATTCAAATTCACTTTTTGGCCATTTCATTGGTATTTAGCCATACATAGCTTGTTTGGACTTCCTGTGGTGCAGGTCGCACGTGGGCTGCACCCGGGCAATGCCCAAGCCAATGGCAGGCCTGTCTGCGCCTGTCCATCTCCGGATTAGGCCGGCTGAGTCACCCCTCTAGCTCCTGCCCTCGGGGTGAGTACTCTTAACTTTGCGAGCTTGGCTGTGTAGCTGAATTCCTCTTCATTATTTGTAGCACCTAGGGCTCTTTAGCGCTGGACAATTAAGTGGCTTTTTGCACTTTTTGGGTCATGTATGGCTTTTAACGGCTGCTATCCTCTTGATTCCTTACTTGAGCCTTAAGTATTTTTTCCTGTCCTAGTCTTTGGACATTGCAAACGATGGGCAAAAGGAAAGCCACGGGGGTACCCCTTCAATCACTATCTCTCCTACGTCTATCAACAGGATGTTGGCAGAGATCTATGGGGGTAATTTCCACCGAAATAGAACTTACTAAGAAGAGATTGTCTTTGGGAGCTGGACCCTTGCAAGTTTTGACACCAGAAGTGATCTTTTTCTCTTCTTCCACCTACAATACGTCCACAGCTGATCATTCTGTTGTACCTCCAGATCATGTTCGAAGAGGGGTCCCTCTCTATAATCTACCTTTAGCCACTAGTACCGTTGAGGTGTCCCCTGAGGTTTGCCCTTTCCATCTGTGGCTGCTAAGCGGCCTGGGCGGCAGGCCCGGAGTCACCACTTTACATCCACTAACAATGCGGGATCTCTGTCAATCCCAGGTTCTAAGGCCACCTCGGAGCAGCCTAAAAACTCTTTCGCAGTTGATGGGCCATTTCCCCCCTGTGGGTTGCTCAATTGAAAGAAGATTGCATCGCAGGGTTTAAAAGGTTACTTGCTTCTGAACCTTCTCCCATTCTTGACCATTTGCTGGCGATCGAACAAGGGCTTAGGGGTCTACTTCTCCAGCCCCTGTGGTTCCTGATGCATCAGATGGTGTGACAGTGACTAGCTATTCACCTGTTCCTTCCTCCACACACGGTATACAGATCAAAGCTTCTTCATTACCCCATGGTTTAAGCAGGAACTCAGGTCGCCAAGATATCACTATTTGTATTGTATTGTATTGTATGGCATTCTTATAAAGCGCAACTGTCACCCAACGGGTATCCTGGTGCTTTGAGACCAAGGTAGATAGAATCAGCGGAAAACTGGCCTGGCTATTAACAAGGGGCATTATTTCTCATTCCTGGCAAATAGCCAGGTCTTTAGGTTTTTTCTGATGCCTAGCAGGGAGTTTGATTGTCTGATGTTTTGGGGTAGCTCGTTCCAGAGATGTGATGCTGCTGTGCCAAATGCCCTACCTCCCATCCTTGACCTCTTGAATCTGGCAGTAGTTACCAAGCTTACACTAGAAGATCGAAGATATCTAGTAGGCTTGTACCAGGAAAATCTGTCTTGCAGAGATAGCGGACCTGTGCTATGCAGTGCTCTATATACCATACATAGGGATTTGAAGCGAATTCTATCCCTAATGGGCAACCAGTGAAGGTCCCTCAGAGCTAAGGTGGAAGAGGAACTGTGCTGCCTATTAAGTGCCAATTTGGCTGCTATAGACTGGACTCTTTGCAGCCCCTGCTGTATATATTGAGGAGCACCCAAATACAGGGAGTTGCAATAATCCAGTCTACTCAAAATTATGCTTCTTACCACCAAGGATCTAGCCTCACTGGGTAGGAGTGGTAGAATCTGCCGGAGTGCTTTTAGCAAGGCAAAGCAAACACTAATTGTTTTGTTAGCCTGTGATAGCATCTGGAGGTCTTCATCCACCATAACACCCAGGTTGCGTACTGTTTTTGCTGGCACCAGGGGGTCATCCTCCAGCGTGAGTCTAAACTCGCACGGTAGGGGTTTTGGCAGTCTTTCTGCGGGGCAATATAACAGCTCTGTTTTACCCCCATTAAACTGCAAAGAGTTTGCTTTCAGCCAACCCGAAACCCGGCGCATACACTCCTGAAAGATATCCATAGACACCGCGTGCTTCCCTTCCAGGGAAAACACC
The DNA here is from genome assembly GCF_964204655.1 of Triturus cristatus. NCBI lineage: Eukaryota > Metazoa > Chordata > Amphibia > Caudata > Salamandridae > Triturus > Triturus cristatus. Next base: position 853,822,514 of record NC_140585.1, on the reverse strand, counting down.
AATTGGGTGTCATCAGTGTAATTAACCAGATCAATCCCATATGATTTTAGGATGGGAATCAGAGGGCGTAAGTACACGTTAAAAAGGATAGGGCTTATTGCCGAGCCCTGAGTCACTCCATGGCGGACCAGAGACTTAGGGGAGGCAAATGTCGCCATGGTTACAACCTGTTGTCTATTTGACAAGTATGAGTGCATCCAGTTCAGGGCACAGCCTTTCACCCCCAGTCTCTCCAGCCTTCCTATCAGCACTGCATGGCTAACCGTGTCGAATGCGGCCGACATATCCAGTAATACCTACACCGAGGAATCACCGTTGTCGGCTCACGTTCGTAGCTTGTCCAGCACGGTTGCCAGAGCGGTTTCCGTCCCATGGCCTGGCCAGAATCCAAACTGATCCTTGTCCAGTAGATGGTTTTCCTCAAGGTAACACGACAGGGACTTGCTTTTCCAAGATTTTTATAGGATAGGGCTGAAGTTGGCTGGTGTTATTGGGTCCAGGGAAGGCTTCTTCAACAGGGGGGTTACCACTGCCTGTTTCCATACTTCAGGGACTACTCCTTCCCTCAGGGACTGGCAACATATTTGTCGCAACCATGGGAATATTTCATGGCTGTACTCCTTCCAGGTCCTGTGGGGAAAGGGGTCTAGGGGGGATCCAGAGGACACCTCCTGGGCGAGACTGTTAAAAAGCTCTTTGGTAAGGGGTTGAAAATGCTCAATTGATGTTTCAATCCAGGCTTCCTCGTCTAGTGTCTGATTGCTAATGGTACCCAGATTGAGCCCCCCAACAATTTTGGTGATCTTGTCGTCAAAGAAAGTGGCGACTTCATCGCATACGTTTTGTGAAGCCGACACTTTATTGGCCAAGCAGGCAGGGCTGGAAAGGTCCCTAATGATATTAAAAAGAGCCTTTGTGCCATTAGATGATTGTAGGATGGAGCTGGCATAGAAGAGTGATTTGGCCCCGGTGATAGTCTGTTTATGTTGAGCCTGCACTAATTTCAGTGCTTTCCTATCCATTTCTGAATATAATCTACACCACGTCCTCTCAGCCTGACGGTGGGTGTTCCGTAGCAATTTCAGCTCCTCACTAAACCATGGAGCCGAAGGTTTTCTCCTGTTCTTGATCTTTTTCATGGGGACATGTCTGTCTAGGATATTGGTGATATAGTTACTATAGCTGTAATAGTTCTTGTCCACTGAATCACCTGGATTGAAGAGAGTCTGGTTAGGGAAAAGAGAATCTGATCTATCTTTTGGCAGTTTAGCCCAGTCCCTTCCCCACCGATAGGTAGTTTGACCATTCCTATTCTTTGTAGCCTTGGGTATGGTGATCCTGAAATGGATTAGGAAGTGATCGGTCCAACTTTGAGGCAGTATGTTGATCACTTCTGTCTCGGTCCGATTTGCAAACACGAGATCCAGCACGTGACCTCTCCGGTGTGTAGGCTCTTGTATTAACTGGTGTAAACCAGAATTCTCGCATGTTAGTCGCAGATCTCGCAAATGGTTCCCTGAGCTCCCAGTATCCCATAGATTAAAATCTTCTAGAAATAACATTCTAGAGTGTGTCAGAGTCAAGGCAGCAATGGTGTCAATTAATGCCTGGTGCTGAGAGTCTACACCCGGGGTCTATAATACACTAAGCCTGTCAGCAGCCTTCCTTTTGGCTCTTGCAGGGTGAAACCTAGAAGCTCATATCCTGCAACCTCATTCATCTGAAAAGGTGCGAAGTTCCATCTCTCCCTAATATTTACCCCGAACCCCCTCCTCTTCCTAAGTCCCTTGGCTTGTGAATTATTTTATAGCCTTCTGGGCAGGCAAAGCCATTCTATATGGAAGAATCCATACTGGTCCACGCCTCTGTGATAAATAAAACATCCAAGTCCATATCTTCTAGCAGACTGGATATCTCTTGGGGATGTTTTTATAAAGGATCTGCTATTTATCAGGCCACACATTAAAACCGTTTGATGTCCCCCTTGTCCCCTCTTACCAATACTGAGCAGTGACTCCTTAGAATAGCATATCCTGCCAATATTCAGACGGACGGTATTGCTGGCGCTGGGCGCGACCGCTGCGCAGACGGGCGCACTGCGCGCTTGCATTGCCCCACCTAAACAGGAAAGTGATTAGCAAACCGGCCAGCCACTAGACTGCTGACCAAGATGGCGCTTGGTAGAGTGAGTCTTCACGTGGTCCCGCTAAAGTAGCGAGATGATGTGCAAGATTTTTATAGTGCGGGTAAGTGGGCGGTTTTATGATTTATATCTCTGTAGAAAAAAACGTCCTCAATATCAGCAATTTAAAACAAGCTTCTTCAATATCAGCAATTTAAAACCACACTGTGAACCCCCTGTATTCTGACCTCGCAGCAGCGATGGTAAGATGCGATGCGAGCGTTACAGGAGAGAAGTGCTCCTGAGTTAAGAATAAGCGCGTTGTGTTTTCCGGTCAGGTCTCGGTCTAACTATTGTGGATAGTGCGCTTGCATTGCCCCACCTAAATAGGGAAGTGATTAGCGAACCGGCCAGCCACCAGACCGCTGACCAAGATGGCGCTTGGTAGAGTGAGTCTTCCCGTGGTCCCACTAAAGTAGCGAGATGATGTGCAAGATTTTTATAGTGCGGGTAAGTGGGCGGTTTTGTGATTTATAACTCTGTAAAAAAAAAACGTCCTCAATATCAGCAATTTAAAACAAACTTCCTCTATAGCAGCAGTTTAAAACCACACTGTGAACCCCCCGTATTCTGACCTCGCCGCGGCGATGGTAAGACGCGATGCGAGCGTTACAGGAGAGAAGTACTCCTGAGTTAAGAATCAGCGCGTTGTGTTTTCCGGTCAGGTCTCAGTCTAACTATTGTGTAAGTGCAGTGCATCTAGATCCCAGCCACCCCTGGTAGAAGCCAATGACTCATTTCTGAGTCACCCGGTGATTGACCTACCAACAGCTTCCTACCCGTATGTCATAGTTCTCGTAGGAATTCCACAGTTGTGCAAGGAACCGAGGGAGGCCCGGATAAGCTTACCAACAAAGTATTGGATTGGTTAGTGAGATATAGAAACTTCCTCCTCTCCCAAGTGAACAGCATCTTTCAAAGGGTGGGGTAGTTGGGTCCCGGCAAGGCTGATCCCCCTGAAGATTGTGTGGTCATCAATTTTAGGTTTCCCCATTTGGTGGAATGCTTACTATTCGGGCAACTTAGTAGAAGGGTCAGTTCCTCAGGCATTGCTTGCTTCCATTGGGCTATTTTTACAAACCCCATTACCTTTATAGGATAGGGCCCCTCACCAGCTCCAACGCACACTGATCGCTTCTGCAGTGGTTTATGCACACAGTGACCCGACTTGTGTGGAAGGTGCTTTTGGTCTCTCCATCTTTAATTGCTTTGAAGTCCTTCCTGATGTTGACTGATGAACTCCCCTAGTTGGCTTCCATAGACATGTTCCATCTGAAGCATTGTATGCAAGATGTTGGGATGTTGTGAACCCACTGATGGTCTCTTCTAGGGAAACTCTAGCATCAGGTAGTAGGTCTCCCAACTCCACAATGACTGGGTGACCTAAGATGTGTGTACGTGGTGACTTTCCGGTTATGAGACCTCCTGTGCCATTGAGAAAGCACAGGCAGAGGGCCTTCTCTAAGTCAGAGTTAACCACTGATCCATCCACAGACCCAGGGATCCAATTACTTCTTCTCCCTTAGCCAGAATACCATCAATTCAGTCTAGGTCCATTCCTGTTAGCAATAAGCTGGTCCCATCATTTAGTGTATGTCCCTGCCCTAGTCCTTACATAGACAGAAGTGGGAGAGAAGGGCCTAGCACTACTGATGAACAAGCCTTACCTAGCCCAGTCCCCCCTTTCAAATTTCTCTCCTGGAATATTACCGGGCTTGCTTCTAAGCTGGATTGCCCTGATTGGACCCAGTTCATTGACTTATATGATCTCTTCCTATTCCAGGAGACTTGGTGCACTAAGGTAGTGCATCAGATGGGATATGGTAACTTCAAAAAGGCAGCTATATCCACACGCAAGGGGAGACCATCGGGGGGCTAACTACATAGTTGCATGCAGCCCTCTCCTGCAAGGTGGAGCAACTTACAATTTCGTCCCTGGACAGTCTGTCTATCTCCTCGACTTTCCCACAATTTTGCCATGTACATTTACAATGTATATCTTAGACCTGGGGCACAAAATAGAGTTCTTCGACCTTAGAGTTACTTAAGCACACACTTGGCATCTGCTCCGGCTGGAGTTTGGAAAATAGTGGGAGAGGATTTTAATTGCCAATGTATACCTCCAGAGGGTACCTTAGTGGCCTTGACCCAGGAGGAAGACATCCCCAAGTTAGCAATTCCTCCAACTAAAAAATGGTCTTCTCTCGCTCTTCCAATCAATGCCTTCACATTGAACCAGGGCTTACGAGCCTATAATGGCAGAACCACATCTGATAGAGAAGGCAAACATACTTTTAACAGTTCCTTCAGAACCAGCCTTATTGATTACATCCTGGTGGATGTGCAGGTTTGGCCTTATCTAAGTGATATGGTAGTCCTCCAAAGATAGGATAGTGACCTCAACACGCTCTGTAGCCACATAGCTCTCACACTCTGTGGTATGGTAGCCAGCTCCATTGATTCTTTTGATGCAAGACTGAGCCCGAGTACCAACATGCGCAGGGTGAAATGGAATCACATGGCTCATTCTGAGGAGATGGTGGGGCAGTCTACAAAATTGTAGTGGCACACCCGGAAGGCCTCCTATTCCTTCAGGGTCTGTAGACTATCTGCTCACAATAAAAGCACAGGGTGCTCCTAGTGACTCTGCTTACTCACCTGCACCAGCACTTTGAGAAGTCACGGTCCATGACAGATTTGCTCATTTTTGTGACCCAATTTACTGAGCTTATGAAATGCTTTGGCTGGTATGATTTTATCAAATACCTTTTTATGATGCTTGTCTGTTTTAAACAGGTTTTATTGCTCTTTTGGTGTATGCTTGCTAGGATTCTACATTTTTAAAATCTTAAATAATTTTTATTGCACGTTTATGGCTTGTAGCCAAAACAAAGATTTGAAATACAATTACTTATTTTCGAAACATTTTAGCCTCTATTTATCCATATTTATTTTTGGGCCATTGTATTGGTATTCATCCATTATTTAGTATTTTGTGAACAAATGAAACCATAACTCATATATTTCCACATTTATTTAACTGATACATGTGCACTCGCACTTTGATACTTGCAAGGTTTTTGCACATTATACAGCCAAAATATGACCATTCAATTATTAGCATAATAGCACAAAAATATGTTGCGATATGCAGTGGATTTTTAACTTCTGATGCAGTGAATCTGTATAGCATGGAAAGTCACTCAAAAGAAGTTACATTTGCTGTATTTTTCTCCTTTTAAAAATGAATGCAAACAGGAAATATGCTGTTAAATCAGTAAAATTGAAAAACTGTGATCCTTAATTATAATATTTAATTAAAGCTCCTTTCCGTTTGCATTTATCTTCTAGCTTTAGAAGTTCGAATATCTTTATTATCATTATCAATTTGGTAACAAATCAAGAATTTCTCTTGACAAATTATAATTAGTCCCAATTTTGCTGTTGTATACGTTGCAACCAATTATACCAGATACGGGTCTATTCTGCAGTTAAGCATGCTTGTAGGTTATTAAATAGAATGAAGAGCCATGTATTTTTGTTATAGAACTGTTTACTTATGTATACACAGGGCCACTGGAATTATACGATTGAGCAGCGTTTTTTGCATAATTATAGATTTGCCACATTTGCCACAGAATCCATCATCTGCTGCATAATCTGGAGATTTTAACAAAAAGAAAAATTGTTTCTAGCTCAAAAGGTGCAAAAGTTACTAAAAAACAGCAACATGTGTTCGCACACAATGGAATGCACTTTGCAAAGGTTAACCGTTCACCTTTTTGTAGCTTATTGCTATATTTGCATGTTAAACTGCTACTAATGAGATGTAACCAATGCCCAAACAGTGTTAACAAGTGTAAAAAGGACAAACTAATAATACTAGCACAAAATGTGCTGCATTACACTGCATAATTTGGCTTTTCATGCCACGCGATTCACTCAACCCTGCCACATAATTTGGCCTTTTACTACAGCATAATTCCAATGGCCCTGTGAATACAGTTAGGTATTAGAAAGAGCAGGATGAATAGGAGAGCCTTGATGGACACTCCAAATTTAACCATGATGGTGATTGGAAACAGCTTGCAACCAGGTCACTGAGACAGAAGAGGAGTTTAACAAAATAGGCAAAATGTTTTGCAGAAAGTGATGGTCCACATTGTCAAAGACATCTGACTAACCAAGATGGACATGGAAGCCTTCCATTCGTGGGCTTTCTTCTAAAAGCAAAGAAGGGAAGTTTCTTTTTCAGTATTGAAGCTACAGCTAAAACCCGAATGACTGAATTGATACACAGCTCTTTTGCATTACGTTGACTAATACAAGTTGAGTACTTGTTAGAAGGCGACCTCAGAGGAGCCCGGAGGGGGCCCTGACTGTCCTGAGACCCACCCTCAAGGTATCGTAGCCGGGCACTGGCGGGAGATTCCGCAGGGGAGGAATCTCGTATCTAGGATCGTACACTCGGCACCACACGACAAAGAGACACCACACCGAGGGTTCTTAGGATTCAAGCTTTATCAAATCGAAGTGGTAGGATCTTTATGATCAGCAAGGCAGATATTTACAAGCAGAGCGTGGGCTCTGGGAGTCTTGGCGGGGGTAGGAGGTAGCGGGACAGTCTTTGGGGGGATATGGATCAAATGCAGGAGCGTACCCGGCGCACAGCTCACAATCCTCGAGCTGGGGGATACGCTTGTCGTCGTGGGGTCCGGCGGGACCAAAGAGAGTCTGGGGGAGCCGTGAGTCACTCAGCAGGCTCAAGCACAAGTTCGGAGGTCTTACGATCTTCAGGGAGCCGCGAGTCACTCAGCAGGGCTCAAGCACAAGTTCGGAGGTCTTACGATCTTCAGGGAGCCGCGAGTCACTCAGCAGGGCTCAAGCACAAGTTCGGAGGTCTTACGATCTTCAGGGAGCCGCGAGTCACTCAGCAGGGCTCAGGAGGGTCCAAGTTCCAGGAGCCGCGACCACGTCGGCAGGCTCTCGTTGTTCCAGCGTCGAATCTGCCGGACAGACCCAGAGCACCCCTTGTTATAGGTCGACCCCTCTTTGATGTCCGGAGTCTGTGCAGGCAGGGGTCTTGTCACCTGGGGGTTGCTTGTCGAGGTTTCCTGCCATTGTCTTTTGATCCTTTCAGGGCCGGGTTGGGAGGAGTCCCAGACACCCAGCAGGCGTGGAGCCAGCCCTCAGGGAGGCTGGAGGGCCGATCGAAACCCATCGTCCCAGGGGAGTTCAGAGGTGCGATAGAAACTGCTCCTCCCTCTCTCATCCCCTGGAAGCGTGATGTCCTCCAGCCGGAGTGGCGCCTCTAGGCCCGGGTTGTGCTGGGGCCGGGCGGCCATCTTGGTGCACGAAGTGGGCACGCGTGCCCGGGGTGGCCGAACGGAGAGAGGCCATGGACGGGGAGGCCCGGGTCGCGTGTGTGTGTTCTGGTGGGAAGGATCGGCTGGGCCGTGTGCTTGGGGTCCCTGGTACCAGGTTAGGTAGTGCGAGGACAGGAAGAGCCATGCTACGAGGCCGGGTCTAACAGTACTAATAAGTTGCAATTTGCTAATCACATTGAGAATTCATATTGTATTTTGATGTGTGGAATAGTAATCTAGTACTTCAAGGGATATGGCACTATGACTTCCCTAAAGGGCTCATTAAAGAGAATCTGTATTAAAGCAGCAGGTTTTACTGCCTGGTCTGGTAGTTACAGACTGGCACTTAGATTTAAAATGGTGTTCGTGGGCTTAATCTGCAGAAGGTATGCTTTAACCTATGACAGAGGCACTGGTATCAATAGGTAATATAGGATGACTAATAGCGATTTAAGGTAAAGCAGTGGTGGGCGGACTGAGCTATCTAGAGAGAAGTTGTTGTAATGAGTTGCACAGGGTGACACATTTGACAAGAGCTCTCTTTTAACAGCTACGGTAAGCCTTCATCTTTTGTTCACAATTTTTCCATCAATAATCACTCATGTTATCACAAAGCATTTTCAGTGAGGAAAATTCAGGGAGCTATTGGCTGGGCTTATCATGGTGTGACCTTGGATAACCCCATTTAGCTTTAACTATAGCCGGCTAATAGCTGCTTTAAAATCACATATTAGTTTATCTTAAGGATGGTGATGTCTGCACAATTTTCTCACTGCTCTTTAATTTAGTGGTTTTATATGTTGTAGTAGGGCTCTTTTTTATGTAATACAATAGATAGTGAAAGTAACATTCAAGTCAGAAGATCAAAACACAACTGTGTTAAACCCATTACTAAACTGAATTAGGAGTCAGTAAGCCTTTACTGACTCCTAAAAAATGGTTTAGTATACAAAATATTCTTTAAGCAGTCACAAGCCCTTTGAGTTTGTGAATCAGAGGGTGTTTGACCTGTCAGCCTTAGGTTGGTCTTTCCCCAAACCTTTTTTGCCTCCCTCCTCGATTTTATGCTAATCTCGGTTATGCTGGCCTTAGGACTCTGTGCACTTTACCACTGCTAACCAGTGCCAACGTGCATATGCTCAATCCTTAAAGCATGGCCACATTGGCTTATCCCCAATTGGCAAGTTTAATTTACTTATAAGTCCCTAGTAAAATGGTGCTACATGCTCCCAGGGCCTGTAAATTAAATGCTACTAGTGGGTCTACAGCACTGATTGTGCCACCCACTTAAACAGCCCTTTAAATACGTCTCAGGCCTGCCACTACTGCCTGCGTGTGCAGTTCTAAACTGCTATTTCGATCTGTCAAAATAAACCTTTTGTGAGGCCCAAACCTTCCTTTTTTAATACATATGTCACTCTAGGATAGGCCCTGGCAGCCCAGAGGCCAGAGTGCAATTAATTCAAAAAGTAGGACATGTAAATGTAAGTTTTACATGCCCCAGTAGTTGATAACGCTTAAATTCATTGTTTACTACTGTAAGGCCTACCTTTCTCATAGGATAACATTGGAGTTATCTTAGAACATTTAGTAAGCTGTAATTTCCAAATGGGAGCAGGTGACAGGTTTATGTTTGGTGTCTTTGGAATTGTAATGAAAAATACTCTCTCATGGTAAAGTTTGATTTTAATTACAATTTTGGAAATGCGACTATTGGATAGTTGGCATTTTCAATTTTTAGCCATTTAGTACCTGTAGCCTGTCCCCGGGTTACATTACTGGGTACAGCTAACAGTTGGGCTTTGTGTAATTCTCCTATACGGCCACACAAAATAGAGAGTTTAGGTGTGCCTGGATGGGCCATCACTGACAGGACAGCAGGGTAGAACTAGGCACAGCCTTACTTACACTTGAATAGGCTGTGTCCTGCCTCCACATATAGGACTGATTACCCCATATAGTTAGTTTGGATCCAGGACAGGAAAGGCAGGATGCTTGGGAACCTCAAAGGGAATTTCTAGAAGCTTTTTCCACCTTTCAGAGGAAGGATACCAGGTGTAAATATTGGACCTCAGAAACCACCTCTTCAGTACACTTTTGGGGCTGTGGATACTTTGCCAGGAAAAAGGACTGCTGTGCTGCTGAAAAAACAGCCACTCTGCAGGGCTGCTGCTCTTAAGAACTGCTGCTCTGCTGTGGTGACCTGCTGCCCTCTTGCCTGGGTAAGAAGGACTGGACCTGCATCTGTTGGACCTAGGACCACAAAGTGACTCCAAGGGCTAGCTGGCTGGCCTCCTGGCTTGAGCATCAGGGACAGAAGACCACAACAACGTTGAACCCAGCACGTGGACTCTGCCATCTATGAGTCTACCCTGCTAAGTGGCCCCACCCCAGTCCTGGCCCCTTGGAAGTGAGTCTAAGGTATTCTGCCAGCCTCTGTAGATCCAGCAGAACCAACACAACCCCTCTGCTGCATGGCGTAAACCGGACAAGAGCCAGCGCATCGCCGCTGCTGCATGGATGGTTACATCTGCAAAGACCCACATCGCATCACAGTCCATCACCCCATCTGACCCCCGGACTTTGATCAACTCTGAGGTTATTCGTGCTTCCTGGCCATGACCACTAAACATAAGATTACTGGACAGAGGGTGGGGGGGGCGTAGTGGAAACGCTGGATGCGTTTTTATCAAGGGCGGAATCAGTTTTAACGCATGAAATACAGCTCACAGAAAAAAGGCTTTCTTTGGGGTTGTATGCTGGGCAAAAAAGATCATCACTGGGGGATATAACTTCGGTCAAATCTCCCCTGGGTGCTCCGCAAGCCATGGTCTGTCCAAGCTTGGATGCATTAGATGCTAGTTCAGTTGGGGGACCAGGTGATGCCACAACCTCCAAATTAGGGGCTTTGGAGGCGGATAACTTAGGTATTTTGGAGCTCTACCAAAGCCCAAGGTTGAGCTTCCCTAGGGATCCGGTGGGGACTGCTCCTGAGCAGAAATTAGACTTGCCCGCTTCCCCTGTCCTATCCCAAGTCCATACTTCAATCACGCCCCGGGCAGCCCAAGGTGACCCCGCTATTAGACCCAAAAGAACCGCTAGGGAAAGGGAAAGCGCTGCATGTTCCTCTAAATCTAGGCTGGGAGCTGATAGTGAGGGAGGGAACGGGGAACCGCCTGCAAAACGTACAAGGGGCGGTGTGGCATTGAGGAGTAAGGCAAAAGCCAAGCTTAAACATCAAGCGTTAGGGACATGCGAGAATTACTCCCCGAAACCTAATGGTGGCACGCCTTTTACCCTAAACCCTGATTCCCCCACTATGGCGGAACACGGAGGTGATCCTGATTATTGGACGCGCCTGGAGACCTTAATGTCTGTTCTCCTAGCACCTTTCTTAAATAAACTAGGGGCGATTGAAGAAAAACTGTCTCATCTTCTAAAATCAAGCCATGTCCCAGATAATCTGGAGGCATGTGGGTATCACTGTGCTACATGGGGGGGAGTCAAGGTACCCGTGGTGCTATCGCTGCCAGGGACCATTGGTCCTGGGGGGGATCATAACAGGGATGTGGCCCATGGGGTAGGAAAAAAACGTACTGGTAACGCGTGCCCTGTAACGCCATGATCATTACGTTTGCCATCTGGTTCGGGGGGGGATATCGCACAATTGACCATGGGAGGCCAGGGGATAGGTGGCCCGGCGAACTTCTTTCGCCCAGACGAACAGAACCCGCCTATGCCCGTGGGCCCCCTGAGACCATTACCTGTTGAACAGGCTAAATCAACCTCGATACCCAGTAATCACCATAGAGATGGCCCTATTATGTTGAATCCTGTGATCACCAAGCCCTCTGGGGATGTCTTAGATCTGCCCCCGGCCGCATGTCCTTATGTCTTGGTGTTGGCTGGTTTTTCCCCGCTCATACCAGACCAACCTGAATCTTGGACCCAACTGTGTAATACAATCGTAGATTGGTTATCCAGACATAAAGGCTTTAGGGTACCCATGAGTAATAACATCATAATGGTGCGCAGAGTTGGGTGGGTGGGACGGTCGCTAACGAATATCAAGGGGGACTGTGTGGTTGTCAACTTCCAAAACCCCTCGATTGTCCAGATGATTCTAAGGGCACAGGTCTCGTACCCCATGTCTGCCACCTCGATCTGGGCTTTGACACTGGGCTATTTCTACAAGCCCCTATTGAGAACATTGAAGGAGATAGCTCCCCCCATCCCTGTTTTAAATAGGTTCGAGGTACTGTCTGGACTAGCTACCCAAGACTGACTACCCGTTAGTAGCACAGCATCAGCGGTTTTAGACAACCTGGAGGAAAAGATGGAGGATGAAATTCATGCCCCCTCGGTTAGTCTACTGATTTCGATTACATCTCCCCCTTTGGAGTGCAGCAAAGAATCACAGTGCAGTGCCCCTGTGATGCTGGCCAGTGCTTAATGTTCGTGCTTTGCAGCCTGTGTCAGCTTTTTAAAAACATGAATCCTGCTCATATATTTTTAGCACCTGTGTGTGGTTCAGATGCAACGCTGTTTGGACTTTTTGTGCTGACATCTGTGTGTACATTATGGCTTGCCATGAGGGTGTCCCCACAGTACAGCTAGGCTTTTTTTTAACCCAATTGCAGGCCCATTAGCTTATGCATTGTCCTGGGTGTGGACATGTGTGCCACTCAAGATGACAGGCAGTAGGTCATATGTGTAGTCAACTGTGTAATCAGGTGACGGATGGCCATGTGACAACTGACATAATTCAAGTTGTTACTCGGAAAAAATTGTACCTTGGCACTCACAGCACTTGTCGACAGTTCTTCATGTTTTACATGTGGAAATTTGATGATTTGTGTTAAGAACACTGATGTGCCTGCATGAAAAAAGTCTCCCAAGGAAGTGCACACCAAACGACATTTCCACTTTCATGGAACACACTGGTACATTTTCTAAGAAGCCACTGTTAGAATTAAATGGTGTTGCAGATTCTCCATATACATGTTCCCACAGTGCTCTTGGTTTTGTGAGACTCCTTTGTTGTTGGTGATACAAGCTGACGAGTCTCAAGACATCAAGACCTCGGTGGGCCCATGTATATGTACTTTCTGCAACACCATTAATTTCTAACAGTGGCTTCTTAGAAAAGGTACAAAAGGGGGTGGTGATGGACGGAGCATCAGAACCAATCAAACACTCACACCCAGTCAACAGATCTGGGTTTAATCCATCACCGTTCTTTAGCCCACTCTGCCACCCCAGTTCAGACATGGCCATATGCAAATCAGTCTGACCCTGTGCCTCATGGGAACAGTCCAGCCCGAACTGCCAAGCCATGCCTTCCCTGGACCGGAAACAAGCTTCCTAGGACCGGTTTCTGGCATTTCAGCCGTCTTCAGCCAGGCTTGCTTGAATCCAGTGGCAAAGTGAGCAAGGGACTCACGTCTGAGCATACCCTGCCAATTTATGGCGAACAAAGCGGTACAAAAGGGGGTGGTGATGGACGGAGCATCAGAACCAATCAAACACTCACACCCAGTCAACAGATCTGGGTTTAATCCATCACCGTTCTTTAGCCCACTCTGCCACCCCAGTTCAGACATGGCCATATGCAAATCAGTCTGACCCTGTGCCTCATGGGAACAGTCCAGCCCAAACTGCCAAGCCATGCCTTCCCTGGACCGGAAACAAGCATCCTAGGACCGGTTTCTGGCATTTCAGCCGTCTTCAGCCAGGCTTGCTTGAATCCAGTGGCAAAGTGAGCAAGGGACTCACGTCTGAGCATACCCTGCCAATTTATGGCGAACAAAGCGGTACAAAAGGGGGTGGTGATGGACGGAGCATCAGAACCAATCAAACACTCACACCCAGTCAACAGATCTGGGTTTAATCCATCACCGTTCTTTAGCCCACTCTGCCACCCCAGTTCAGACATGGCCATATGCAAATCAGTCTGACCGTGTGCCTCATGGGAACAGTCCAGCCCAAACTGCCAAGCCATGCCTTCCCTGGACCGGAAACAAGCATCCTAGGACCGGTTTCTGGCATTTCAGCCGTCTTCAGTCAGGCTTACTTGAATCCAGTGGCAAAGTGAGCAAGGGACTCACGTCTGAGCATACCCTGCCAACTTATGGCAAACAAAGCGGTACAAAAGGGGGTGGTGATGGATGGAGCATCAGAACCAATCAAACACTCACACCCAGTCAACAGATCTGGGTTTAATCCATCACCGTTCTGGAATGGAACTGGAATGGCATGGTGAACAAAAAAACGATGGATTTAGGCCCAGATCTCTGTACTGGGGTGAATGTATGACATTGTTTTGCATTCTGTCCATCAATTGTTGTGTTTGCATTTGTCACCCCGAGTGGGACGGGTATGCTCAGACGTGAGTCCCGTGCTCTCCATGTCACTGGAATCAAGTTATCCTGGCTGAAGTGGGGTGATACCCCGAAACCGGTCTTAGGATGCTTGGTTCCAGTCCAGGGAGGACCTGGCTTGGCAGTTCGAGCTGGACTGTTCCCATGAGGCACAGGGTCAAGACTGATTTGCATATTGCTGGGTTCAAACTGGAATGGCATGGTGAACAAAAAAACGATGGATTTAGGCCCAGATCTCTGTACTGGGGTGAATGTATGACATTGTTCTGCATTCTGTCCATCAATTGTTGTTTTTTCTTGGAAAAGGTGCCAGCTTCTTCAATGACAGTGTAAATGTACTTTTGTGTGCACTGCCTTGTGCAACATATTTCATGCAGGCACATGAGTGTTCTTTTCACGAAATGGCAAATTGGCACATTCCAAACATGTAGATTGTGTGAAGTATTGTGAGTCCCAAGGTACCAACATTTTTTCTTTTTGTTTTCCAAAGTACTTACAGGTCTCTGAGTGTGGTGACACCTTGAGTATTGAGGTGTTTCAGTTTACGTTGGGTGCACCACTACTGTTTCTTTCAGGGTAAACAAGAGGTGGCATGACTTCATTGTATTGCTGTGCTCACCGGTTCACAGACACTATCTTCTCAGTGTATTTCTCATTCAAGTTGTGGCCTTTTGTGTTCTCTTTTTTCCTGGTGTCCAAGTGGCATAGTGGGTCTACCAACTGGGCAGTACAGGGCTTACATATGTGCGGAGTTATCTAGCTGTTACTCATGATGCATTGCCTGATATGCACTGTGACCAACTGTTCTTGTGCTCATGTGTCAGATGTATACAGGTGACTGATGCATTTTGGTTTCTTCTCCTTGCCCTCAGCATCATCATCTGCAACCGAGGGAGACACCTGCATGGACCTGGAGGAGGGACCCAGCGATAGTGCCACCAGTGTTGGGGAGTCAGAAGGAGCCAGTGGCATGGAGGGCGAGGGGAGTCAGTCGGAGGACCTGTCTGGAGGCGAGAGCAGCTACGACGCCGACGGGTCCGAGGCTGACCTCCCTGAGGAGGCAGAGGCTGCAACACCAACTGGCAGCATCCCTACATCTGTCTCCACCCTCCCAGTTGCTCCCGTCCCTTCTGTCTGTGCAGAGTCCCACCATGTCTCCTTCGGCCCAGGCACTGCACCCCCTGCCCCTGTCACCCCTGCTGCCCTCAGTGAAGAGTCTGTGGACATACTGCGGCAGTTGCAGGTTGGGCAGGCATCGGTGCTGAATGTCCTCCATGGACACACTAAACTGCTCACACAGATGGTGTCATTCATGGAGGGCATGTCAGCAACGATGTCTGACCAACGCAGGTTTCTGTGGTCCATGGACTCTTCCCTGACGGCAGCAGTTTCTCTCCTGCAGTGCTCCGTCTCCCCCACCCCGGACCCATCCACACTGCCCTCTCCCATGCCTGCCCAACACACACCCAGACAGTCACGGGCACGCACCCCACCAGACACATTCAGCACACCCCCAAGTAAGGCGCAGCGCACACCTCCTGGCACGCACACTCAGGGGGATGTAGGCACACCCACAGGGTCTGGGGGCAGACGACATACACACAGCCACAGTCGCAGTCTGCAGTTCTCACAACCCTGTTCCTCCAAAACCACTCCCCTTAGCTCCCCTGCCAAACTCTCACCCAAGGAGACCTATATGGTTGAGCTGGGCCTCGCCCCCACTGAGCCACCACCCCACAAGCAGGCGATGAAGTCCCCGGGCACAGGAGTTGAGTCCCCCACCATGTCCACCCCCTCCCCCAAGAGCGCTGCACCCCATCCCTCGCCCACCATGCCCTCCGTTGGCCCTGGGGTATCTTCAGGTGCAGGGGTTAGGATGGAGGCCCTAGCAGCAGTGTGTAGCGCCAAGCTCACCTCCACCTTTGGCGCTGCCCCACCCCCTGTGGTGGAGACGTCCACCCATGCACCCACCACACCTACCCATCCCCCTCCTGTCCCTGCGGTGCCTGGTCCTGCCACAGATGATGCCACCCCCCGGTCGACAAACCTTGAGGTTCCTTTGTGCAGGCAAGGTAGGGGTGGACGCGGTCCCCTACGTCCACCCTTGGACTTGAGAAATGGACTGGCCATTGGCCTTTGTACATAGTCTCTTTTAAATTTATTTATTTTTGGTGCTGAATAAAGCCTTTTCTTTTACTTTCAACACTATTGCATTTCAGGTACTTGATGTTGGTGATGAGGCTCCTGGAGTTGGTGTTCTGGTAATGTGTTAGGGTTCTGAGAAATGTTTTTGTATGATGGTCATGAGGTGGACCATGGTATCTGTGTGCCATCACAATGTCTCTGCAAAGAATCAATGGTAGTGTGTGTTCATTTAGTTTGGAGACATTGTCCCAAGGAGTGTTCCTTCCTCTGTGGCACCTGACATCTTCCCTGCAAACAGTTGCACAATTGTTGTGCTGACCTGTGTCCACATTTCCTTTGTTGGTGACAGATCCCTTCAACAATGGCCATGCCTGCTCAGCGATGTCTCCTGCTGAATCGTCTGTGCCATCCTTGCTAGTCACTGTACTTGTGTTTTGGGTATGTAGAAATTCCTTCAGGGACAAATTGGCCCTTTTCAGCACTATGCATGTGTGTAATCACGGCCTACCACACAAATGGTACTTGTTATGCAGGGTATTTGGGCACCTGACTAACAATTGTGGGCATTGTATCTGGTGGAATTCAACCCTATTCCTTCCATGAGAGACAACATCTTGGTGGCTCTACCAGCACCTGAACATTCCTATCAGTCCTGGGATGTGTGTGACAGTGTGTGTTCCCTTTGGCTATCTTAGTTTTGTATGCAGTTACATGACTATACAGTCTGTTGACATGAAATCAGGGTGTGTATTGTGCTGCATCCGCCATGGGTGGGTATGCATGTGTTATATGTCCTCACACCCACATGTGGTGTGTCATGCAGTGTGTGAAAGACATCCATCATCCTGGGAGTGGGACACTGCTGTCAGTGATGTGTTGTAATAGCACTAAAATCATAGTCCAAAGTTAGGGATGCGTCCATACCACCATGTAGGTGTGGTCATCTGATGATGATGTACACCCTCCCATATCTCTGTCCACTGCTGGGAGTCCTCTGCACCTACCCCCATATATCTGTCCACTGCTGGGAGTCATATGCACCCACCCCTCATATGTCTGGACACTGCTGGTAGTGATATGCACCCACCCCTCATATCTCTGACCACTGCTGGGAGTCCTCTGCACCCACCCCTCATATGTCTGGACACTGCTGGTAGTCATATGCACCCACCCCTCATATCTCTGACCACTGCTGGGAGTCCTCTGCACCCACCCCTCATATGTCTGGACACTGCTGGTAGTCATATGCACCCACCCTTCATATCTCTGTCCACTGCTGGGAGTCATATGCACCCACCCCTCATATCTCTGACCACTGCTGGGAATCATATGCACCCACCCCTCATATCTTTGTCCAGTGCTGGGAGTCATATGCACCCACCCCTCATATCTCTGACCACTGCTGGGAGTCATATGCACCCACCCCTCATATGTCTGGACACTGGAGGGAGTCATATGCACCCACCCCTCATATCTCTGACCAGTGATGGGAGTCATATGCACCCACCCCTCATATGTCTGGACACTGCTGGGAGTCATATGCACCCACCCCTCATATTGCAGGCCACTGCTGGTAGTCATATGCACCCACCCCACATATGTCTGGACACTGCTGGGAGTCATATGCACCCACCCCTCATATGTCTGGACACTGCTGAGAGTCATATGCACCCACCCCTCATATGTCTGGACACTGCTGGTAGTCATATGCACCCACCCCTCATATCTCTGACCACTGCTGGGAGTCATATGCACCCACCCCTCATATGTCTGGACACTGCTGGGAGTCATATGCACCCACCCACACACACCCTTGGAGCAGTAAACTGCTGGTCTGGACCTACACACATACCAATATGAAGGTAACATGCTGGGCCAGTCCTCTAAGCCCACACTCCTGGCGTGTGTACGCCTCGTATCCCAAATGTACTGGTACCGTAACGGGGTACGTGTGACACGCACCGTACCCACGCATTCATTGTGTGTGTACGGTCCGTATCACAGTTCTACTGTGTCGTAGGGGTACATGTGGTACGCACCGTACCCACGCATTCATTGCGTGTGTACGGTCCGTATCACTGTTCTAATGGTGCCGTAGGGGTACATGTGGTACGCACCATACCCACGCATTCATTGCGTCTGTACGGTCCGTATCACTGTTCTACTGTGCCGTAGGGGTATGTGTGGTACGCACCGTACCCACGTATTCATTGCGTGTGTACGGTCCGTATCACTGTTCTAATGGTGCCGTAGGGGTACGTGTGCTACGCACCGTACCCACGCATTTATTGCATGTGTATGGTCCGTATCACAGTTCTACTGTGCCGTAGGGGTACGTGTGGTATGCACCGTACCCACGCATTCATTGCGTGTGTACGGTCCGTATAACTGTTCTAATGGTGCCGTAGGGGTACGTGTGCAACACACCGTACATGTCCACTTCCGTTATTGCGGTACGCAGGGGTTGCTGCCCACGCCCCCCTAAGTGACCAGACCCTGGTGGTAATGTATGGCCTCCATATCATAGGTTTGGCTTGGAGTATGGGGTTTGTTTCCTGCCCCTCACCCCCACCCTGGCCCCTGGGTGTTGTTCTCACCTTCTGCGGCGTGTGCGTCGGGTGCGGTGCACCAGGTCGTAGGCCAAGAGGACCGGGATGACACGTACGACGGGGTTCATGGCGTGTACGTTGTGTACCGGGGCTCCGTTGCGTAGCGGTTCGCGGCAGACTCTGCTTTTCCGGCTGTGTTTGACTCCCGTAAAAAAAGAGCGTACGGAGTGACGTTGGGACGAATCGTACTTGCTGGGCCAGAAACCGCTGCCTGAATACATCCGGACGTCGCGTACAAGCTGTTCCGGATCAGAATCGTAGGTTGTTTTGACCCGTACGGGCTTTTGTACGAAATGTACGGAAATAGGCTTTCTGTACGAATCGTACTTCCTAGGTTGTACGGAGAGTTTACCAGGTACGAGTCCGCTCCGTACAACGATTCGTACAGCCTTTTTACAGGATCGGAATCGGCCCCTAAGTGTAACAAATAATTGCCTTAGTGATCACAACCCGTTGATATTGGACATTAATATTCACGCTGTTAATAAAGGGAGGCCTATGGTTCAACTTACCAATGTTAATATCGCACCCGTAGACCAAGTACGTAGAATAAGGTAGGAAATGATCACCCCTTTTCATTGACAATCTAACTACTGATTATGCACAGGTGTTTGGGATCTGCTCAGACCAGGACTCCCACCCATTATCAGTCCTTGGTGCCTTTGACCGAATCACAAAGCAAGTTGCCTCAAACCTAATTGTATCCCGTAGACCAAGGCCCCTAAAACATAAAAAATGGTTTGACGAAACCTGTATGAGTTCCCATAACGCACTCATGCAGGAACTCAAGCAAAAATCCAGGGTAGCCTTAGGGGTTAACAATGCAAGGAGGGCATATAAACTTACAGTGGAAAGGCGGAAAAAGCAACTAAGAGAGATGGATTGGGAGGAGCTTAGTCAGGCCAGTGTTCTGGCAAACAGTACTAGGTTCTGGTCCGTTGTAAATAGTCCAATGTTTGATGAATCACCAAACTCCGAGAAAGACTGTTTAATCCCTGCTGAGAAGTGGGTCCAACACTTTGGGAAAGTGTATAGTGATGAGATCACCGGAACACCTGTATGGACATCTGATAGTGTCCGCGCTTCACATCCCTTAGTCTTTACAACGGATGAAGTTATCAAGGTGATTATATCAACGTCAGGGGGGAAAGCCCCGGGTCCTGACGGAGTACCGGCCGATCTTTATAAAGCAGATCCTAAGCTATGGGCTAAAATTTTAACTCATGTTTTTAATGCAGCCACCCAGTCTGGCTTTCCCCTGTCTTGGGCCAAGGCGGTTACTATACCGATTTTTAAGAAGGGAGCCAGTGACGATCCGGCCTGCTATAGGCCTATTTTGCTTCTTGACTCAGTGGCTAAAATTATGGGGAAAGTTGTCCTTGCACGCCTAACAGAGTGGCTTGATCAAGCAAGCATAGCTTCTGACCTTCAATATGGCTTCAGGCAAGGGAAAGGCACGTTGGGCCAATGCCTCAACCTTCATCTGGTGATAGGGAAGTACACAGTCGCTAAACATGGGGACCTCCATCTGGCCTTTAAGGACCTAACGTCGGCTTTCGACCTTGTCAATAGAGCAAAGCTCTGGGCGACCCTCCAAGATATAGGGCTAGATGCTGACCTGGTTTCTTTTCTGGCGGCCATCCATGAAAATACAACAGCGTCAGTGTGCTTTAATGAAGATGGTAGCCTAACGGATTCTTGGGCAGTCAAAAGAGGGGTCCGGCAGTGGTGCATTTTGGCCCCCTTGCTGTTCACACTCTATATTAACAAGTTAGGGGACGCCCTGACCTCTTGTTGTAAAGACATCCCTAGAGCTGGCACTAAAATGATTCCCGCACTTCTGTATGACGATGATGCGGTCTTGGTGGCAAGGACTGCAAGGGGGCTGCAAATGCTTTTAAATTGTCTTATAGATTTTATGGAGTCCCTGGACTTAATTACCAATTTTAAAAAGTCACATTCCATGTCCATAGGTTCAAGGAGGGCAATGAAGGTCAAATTCTATTGCAAGGATCTAGTATTAGTAAAAGTCCCCGCTTTTCCATATTTAATTTAGGGGTTCTTTTTGATGACCGGCATTCGTGGTCCACCCAGCGCACACACAAAAAGAACACATTAGCTAGAGCTTCGGGGGCTATTCTAGACTTTGCAAAAAGAATTGGTTCTAAACCACTCCCGGCACTCATGAAGATCTATAACGCCAAGTGTCTCCCCATGGCGACTTATGGGAGCGATATCTGGGGATATATAGAGGTCAGAGAAATCCAGGGGCCCGAAAATACTTTCTTGCGTAGATTGCTGTCGGTCCCGGCTTCCATGCCAGTTTTTAACATACATGAGGAGCTAGGGGCAGGTTTTATTTCCGACCAGATTGCAGCTGCCCCTTTACTGTGTTGGCTGAGAATTTGGGCACAACCCACACCAAATCTCAATCAACTGATCATCCAAGATTGCCTCTCCTTAGACAAGGTGTTAGATATCCCATGGATCCGATATATTAAGGTCCAGTTGGAAATTCTTGGCTGCCCTAACTTATTTTTGAGCCCTACAGCATCGGGCAAATCTGCCATAAGGAATTTCAAGCAGCGGTTTTTGGATAGATGTATGTCATTAAGGGAGGAGAAGGAACTGGCAAAACCCACAGTGAGAAGTTTTGTCACATTGAGCCTGGGTAGACAGTTGCAACCATATTTATCCTATATAAACAAACCATACCACCTGTTTGCTTTAATAAGATTTAGGCATAATATGGTCACCTGGCTCTTAGCATTTCCGAAAGAGTTTTTTAAAGAAGGAGCATTAAATCTTTGCCCATGTGACAACTTTTCAGAACAGAACACCCTCCATTTAATATTTTTCTGTGCTTATTACAATTCATTACGCAGGAAATTTATTATTCCTCTACTCGGAGGCTGTAATTTTGAACAAGTTAGGCCAGCGCTGGCATACCTGCAAATGCTAGTGTCACCTGTGCTGTGTTTTGGGGTAGCAAGTTTTCTAACAGGAGCAATCAGGCATAGAAACAGGTTACCATTGAACCACATTGTGGACTCTGTTTTAAATCATGCTATTTAGTTATCTATTTTTAACGATCTCCTCATATGACACTGGATAGGAACAAGATGGGCTAAATTTTATCTTGTTTACTTATTAATTCCCAGGACTAATTATTTTGGGTTGGAGTGCTGTATTTTTATTCCCCCCGGCATGGATTGTCGGGGTGTTTATTTCGTCGCATGAAGTTTTTGTGCAATCTAGCGAAGTGTATTTCAATCCATTGTAGATAATGATTCTGAACAGAGTAAGATTGCATGAAGTGTAATAACTGTTTTTAATGTCCCTTGTTAAAAAATGTTGATGTCTGTGACTCCGTTATAAGTAGGGGGAAATAGAATGAGTCTACATTCAGGGACCTAATGCATGTTGTTTTGATTGGTTTCGTTTTGTGTTTTGTACTTTGATGGTTTTAATTAACCGAATAAAGTTGACTTTGACTTTGACAAACCTGGAGGCTGTATCCAACTAGGTCACTGTGCCTCTGATATAGATGGTGTGCCCTACCTGGGGAAGCCTTAGCACTTTGCCCAGATCCTCTGAAGTAGAAAGTAGAAAGAATGACTAAGTCCAACATTGCTGACACCTCCGGTGATATTGTATTGGTGGAAGTTCAGGGCTTGCCGGAGCTTTGAACAGATCTGAGAGTGTTGCCAAAGGTATTTCCATCTATAAGTTTGTATATAGTTGTAATTTAATCCATAGAGTTTAATATTTTGTGTATAATAAAGTACTTTTCCTTTTCATAAGGAAAACCACTAACTGAAAAATAATGTATTTAGTGCTGTTGTTGCGTACTAGAGAACTGGGTTAATAGCCTGAACCATTCCCCCTTGAGTCAGTGTTGGACTAGTGTGCTTGCCACCCTGAGAGAATCAAATGCTGTAATTGGGTACTTGGTTCCCAGTAAAGAGGAGGTTTGGACATATTACTTATGTAGGACTCCCGTCCTTCTCAACTAATACCCAACTTTCTCACAATTGGAAATTTTAAACAAATAGAAAAAAATAATTTTTAACCATTGCTCTATCATTTTCGTTTTGGGAGAAATTAAATAAGGATTTTTTTTAGATCCAGGCCGGTTTATAGAAAATTGAGTTTTACCTACACACTGTAAACAACTTTTAGGCAATTGTTCACTGCAAGCTCATACTATTTTTGTGTGTAGCATGCCACATTATTTTATCTCGGGCACTCAACTCTGTGGTCTCACACTTTAGGGGTGGTTTGGAGAATATATCAAAAATATTTCTTCTAGAATGTGTAGGCCCTTTTAATTTCACGTGCAACTACAGTAGTTTTAGGGGCACATGCATCAAACCATTTTGCGACCGCAAATAGTGCGAATCTCAAAATTCAGCCGTTTGCGATTGCAAAATGGCCTTTTGAGATGCCTGTACCTTTTTTGGTAATTCGCAATTAAGGAAATCAAACTTTTTTGCAATTTCCTTAATTGCGAATGCAGTTAGGGAATCGCAAATTGCGATCCCCGAAATGCGATGGATTATGCAATCGCAAATTGTGTTGTTGCAATTTAGAATCGCAAATTACCATCAACTTCATGTTGATGTAAGTGGATTGCAGAGGCAGACAACGGCAGACACAATGACCGCACTACACCTGTAGTGTTCCCTTAGTGTGATCGTGAGTAGTCAATTAGTTTTGGTGTGCACAGACTATACAGCACCAGCCGCTGGTTGGTGCTAACTGCAAAGCAGAGAGATACTGAGCCCAAAGTAGGAGTGGTGCACCACCTATTGGGTGTGTAGGGAGCTGTTTCCAATAAGTATCACAGTCTTTTGGAATTTGTCCTTTAGACAGTCTTTTATTGTGAAGATCAATATGTAGAAAGTAACAGCTAACGCGTTCATAGCAATGAACTTCTTCAGGGCAAAATTATTTATGGCGTCAGAGTTGTGGTGAACATGAACAAAAACAGCTGCGAGGACCTCCTTGATAAGGGCTAGTGTGCTGTACAATCTGTATGGATAAGTTGAGAGCAGCCATCCGCTCCGATGCTTACTTTGCATCGGAGCGGACGCCATAAATAATTTTGCCCTGAAGAAGTTCATTGCTATGAACGAAACGCGTTGGCTGTTACTTTCTACATATTGATCTTCACAATAAAATTTTTTGTTATACATGATGGTGGTGTAAACACACACTGCAGCCCACATATTACATTTAACTTATACACCCCTGGTGCATTTTGTAAGAGAATAAAGCACATAGCCATGCACTGAAAGAGGTTACTGGTGCATGCTGTAGGGAGCTGCACAAAGAAATGAGATGTCTACTAGGAGATGCAGGATGAGAACTGTGCACTATATTTAAGCAAGTATTGGTGTATAAACAGAGCAGCTGCCGGTTTCAGTGCATGGATAGGCATGACATTTAGGAAGATATATTCCCTCAAGACTGTTCTTCTAAATTATACAGTATGGAGAAGTTAATGGTCCCATTAAAGTTTTCCCAAACAGAGTCTTTTTTAATCGGCACTGGTTCCTGTAAGGAAAATTAACTGTTATAAAAAATAAATGGTGCAAACAAGGGAATGGTGGTTTGTTGTTCCTTCCGGACTGCCATCCCTGTGTTTGTAGACAATCATAGGGGGTCACACTTTGGAAATTTGTTGTGTTATATTATGAAAATTTGTAGAGTGCAGTATCACCTGGGAGGGTATCCTGACCCTGAGCAGGTGTGAGCCTAGGCAAGCCTAAGGCCTGGTGCGAATATTAGAAAAGCCAGCTCTTCAGCTTCTTACAGAATTCAAGAAGTGAGGAGGAGGCTCTTATGTGCAGTGGTAGGTTGTTCCATGCTTTTGGATCGATGTAGGAAAAGGTTCAGCCTCCGGATCTGGTTTTCCATATGCATGGGATGTGTGCTGTGCAAATGGAAGTCCAGATGAGTGGAGGTGTCTGAAAGGTTTGTAAAAGCACAGATATGGTGAGACAGTGTTATGAAGTCTCCAGTAAGTGTGGGTGAGGAGTGTGAAATATGCTCATTTGTGTATAGTAAGCCAGTGGAGCTCCTTCAGGTGTTGTGTGATGTGAGGGCAGCATAGTAGAGTGAGAGTAATTATGTCTGCAAACTTCAGAACGGACTGCAGCCTTCTGGTAATTTTTTTGTTCATACCAGCATAGAGGGTGCTCCAGTAGTCCAGCTTGCTTGTGGACAGGCAGTTTGTAGCGGTTTCCAGGGTGCTGATTGGGAGCCATTTGAAGATCTTTCTCAGCATCTGCAGGGTATGGAAGCTTGAGGCAGTGACAGCATAGACGTGGGTGGTCAGGTTGAGTTTGCTGTTAATGATGAGCCTGAGGTTCTTGGCATTGCCTGTCCTAGCTCTGTTGGCCACCCTGAAGAGTGCCATGGTGAAGTGCTCTTCCTGATGATCATGATTTCAGTCTTTTCGGTGTTCAGCTTTAGACAGTTTGGGGTCTATTAGGATGGCGGGCGGATCGCCCCTGCTGGGCTGGCGGTAGCCACCGCTGGCCCGGCGGGGGCGATCCGCCCGCCATCCATACCTGAATGACCCCCCACCATATTAGTATGGCTGGGGGGACCACAGCAGATGGATAGAGCATCCGCCGCTTTTCGTCGACCGGGCGGAAAAGGGGCATGATATGATGGCGGTGTCTGCAAGACACCGCCATCCATATCACAATGCAGGTGGAGAGCAGCCTTTCCATGGCGGTGTTGCCGCCATGGAAAGGCATGCGGTTTTTGCTGTTGGGGGCCCGTTGCGATTATTGGTTGGTCAGTTGAGAGCTTCTCCCTTGTACGACCTAGCTGCAGCACCTCCCCTGAACACTTTCAGATCACTCCTCAGTGAAATTAACACTCATCTTCCTAATCTCTAAATGTCTTTTTCCCTATTGGAGATTTCCTGCGAATTCTCTGAAAGATCGAGATTTCCACAGAGAACTACAATCAGCTGTTGTGGAGTATTTTGCCTTAAATCAGGGTTTGGTTTAATCCCAGGCAACTCTGTGGGAGGTCTTTAAACACTATATTTGGGGGGGTTACGTTTGCAAAACATGCAGGAATCCTGAAAAACATTTGTGGTTGATGTAGAGGCAGGATTGGCCTGGTCAGCTATTGCAGGAACATAATAGACTGTTGCAGCAGGATGGTGACATTGCAGACAGGAATGTACATTTCCTTTGCAAATATGAGCTGGTCAGACAATATGAGGAAGGGAAGAAAAGCAACACGGAAGGGCCCTGTCCTGATTTTGACACAGGGACTGTTTTAGAACTACTATATATCTCACAATGATGCTGATGATGCAGAATCCCTAAGCTGTTCACATGTTAATGTGCATATCTGTGCACTTCATGTAAGCCTGAGCTCAATGATACCTTTGGGGACTACCTAGATGAGCTTGCTTTGGTGTGGCTGGAGGATCATCATCAATAGTCTCTCAGGAGCCAGATCTCCACAGACACAATTGTGGCTGCTACAGATGAGCTGGCCGAGGAGTAGAGGGACTGGGTATGGATGGTCTGACAATTTATGTACAGGCACATTCTGGTGCCACACCTCCCCGAGATATATGCAGAGGCACTAGAAAGAGGGACAGTCCTGCCCTCTGTTCCATATTAGCCAAACCTGGGAAAGACGCCATGAAGTGCACGTCATACCGCCCGTGGTTTTTGCTAGACTTCCATAATAAGATACTCGCCAAGGTCCTTGCATCTATACTCTCCCTATTACTTGAGAGTATAGTTTCTCTGGTATAGTCAGTTTTCATCCCACACAGGTCAATGGGTATCAACCAACACACCGTCTTTGCTACATTCCATCGTTTGGAGCTAAACAGAAAGGATGCGGTCACTCTACTTGACGCTGAGAAGGTGTTTGACTTCTTCGAGTGTCCCTTTCTCCTAGCAGTACTGCGTCATGTAGGACTTTCTCCAAATTCTATAGCCTTAATCAAATGGCTTTACATTAGAGGATATTACTATTGACAAGGGAACTAGACAGGGATGTCCCCTATTGGCCAAATTAGTCATATTCGCAATAGAGCCCCTTGCGTGACAACTACAAGAAAAAATACATGTATAGAGGCCTCACCTTTATGAAAGTTCGCCTCCTGTTATTCATGTATGCGGGCTACATACTAATATTTATCCATGACCCTTTTAGAAATGTATCCCCACTGATCAGAGAGGAGATCCACTATTGTTGTTCCTATGGGCTTAAGATAAATTGGGAGAAGATGGACCTTTTCCAGCTTACAGACCCCACACAGGAGTGTGATATGGAATTCCCTATCCACTGGGTGGAAGACTCGGTCAAAAACCTTGATGTGTGTGCTTCATAGGGAGTTGCAGTCAATGACATCACTGAATTATGTACCGGCTGTTAATAAGCCTACTCAGCTGATTGCGACTCCTCCTCTTGCTAGCTTGGGGAACTCTTTTTAGGACTAACATGCGCTGTTAATTACTGTCCATCCGCTGTGATTGAAGTACAGGTTTTTTTTCTGGCATTTTTTTTTAGTCAAATATCAGCACTTTACATTAGCACCAATGACTTTATACAAGGACACATTAATTTTTTTTGTTTTCTAGGCCCAGGGAGATTAAGTGATTTGCCCAAAATCACAGGCTATTGAGGCGACGCTGAAACTTCAACCTGCTTTCCTAGTTCTGAAGTCTGAAGTTGTAGCCCCACACCCTTCTTCCCCCTCCAACAAACTCCTTCTCCAGTATTCTACCTCCCTAGTTGATCGTGGCAAATATTCACACAACGTTCACCCAGCGTACATTTCTGACCAGTACCAGAAAATTGCCACTTGGTGGAAAGGAGTGCATATTGTAAAATAGTTTGAAATCACAATATTTGTTTATGCAGAATCACATATAATGCATAAAAGTTCAATGTAAGCACGTGGTAAGCATGGTTTTATATTAGGTTGTTTGTTGCTTTCCTGCTCTTCCGGAAGAAATGTTTGAAGGATGGCAGCACCAGAGCCTCCCAATTGTATGCGCCATGCCCTGTCTGTGGTTGTTTGATTCAGGTTAGGGCTGCAGATGCTTCGAAGTGGATGGGCAAAGAGGGTATTTTAACTATCACCCACCAAGACCCTCGCATCTGCTTACTGCCTTTAATTCCTTCTCCACATTGTCCCTCACACCCTTTTTCTTATCAATGGTCTCTTGCCTCTGGATTTCTTTCTTGCCTCTCTTTCTTTCTCTCTCTTAGTACCTCACATTCATTGTAATTCTCCTCACCAGTCTTTAGTTGTCTCACCCACTGCCTTCAATCGTCACTCCTGCCTCTCCCTTACTTGCTGCTTTTCTGCTCATCTGAGTTTGCTGCCCTTTCATCATCAGCCCCTCCACGCATCTCCTCATTCACCATCCACCTCATCATACCTCACTCAGTGTCCCTCTCTCCAGCTATACTGAGCACCCCTCACCTTACTTTTTCAATTAGTTCCTCTATTCAGCCCTCACTGTACTTCATCTGTTAGTGACTCACCCTCCCTGTACTGACCCCTCACCCAGTCCCTATATTTGCTCCTCAATCAGCGCTCCTCATTGCACCCCTCACCTTACTTGATCTGTACACAAAGGTTGTGAACAATAAGAACCTTTCCCCCACCCAATATTACCCTAGTTCACCTGACAGAGCTCTTGAACCCCTAGCAATGCCCATTCATACCCCACCATCACCCAGTCCATTCTCCATCGCTAACACGTTCTCCCCTACCTTTTCACCCACCACTCCTACTTTAGATTCTACACCCCCTGCATTATTCGAGGCTTAACCTTCAAGTCACTGAACCAGACCACATGTACTCTATACCTTTTTATCAGCAAGCAGAGAATCCCTCAAACCATTACCTATCTCCTCTCTCAAGACCTTATCCCGTCTCCTGAACTCTCCTGTGTGGGACCTTCTTGTACTTCCTCATCACCCCCATGTGCTTAACCGTTGTCTATATAGGAATACATATCCCCTACTAGGATTTATCGCATGTCTCTTAGGTCTCTCATGCAGCACACAATCCGCCCCCCCACCATCTACTTCCAGCCCCACACAGACATTCCTTCTGCAAGACCTTCCTGACCTACAATCCCTCCGTACCACCACAATTGGCTTCCCCTCTCAACTTGGCCCCCCCTCTGAGCCCATGACCTCCCATCTCCATGACTCTTTGGAATTGCGCCTTGTTGAGATTTCACTTAACTTGAGTCATCTCATGGATGAACTACATAGACTGACATCCATCACTGCAGAGTTGCTCAATCAAAGTCCCAACAGTTCCCCGAGAGATGGTTTGGTTCCCAAATTGTCACACGGCCTGACCACATCCATCACTCTCCTCATCTTAGTTGAAAAACCATACCCACCTCTAATGCCCTCTCTAGACCCAGGAGACTGATTGAGCATCTAACTGCCACTGCCATCCACGCCCTCCTCCTTACTTACATAGTAGTTTGGAGCTGGGTCTGATGTACTGAACCCTGAAAATTATGCAAATTTCTGTGTGCATGTGGCAGAACTACCTTTCGGTGGTGTTGAGCAATGTTCCCATTGATGTTAAGTGTTAACAGTGCTCAGAACGCTTGATTTGTGCAAAAAGCGATGACCATAATACTGGTAACAATAAATGGTATCAAAATCAGGTGTATATTCATCCAATTCCCTTTAAGAAAATGCTGATTTTTCTAGATCTGAGAGCATAGTAGACTAGCATAGAGAGTGTACTCGGGGTAATGAAATCATTCAATCAAATTTTAAATACATGTGGAATTTTCAAGTGTTCAGTAGGACCAAATACATCATATGAAATCCTATACCAAACTATATAATCCGGTCCTGGAACTGCTGTAATGTTCACTAGGGACAGGTCTCTCTGTTTACAATGGGATGACGTATGTGGTATCAGGATCAAGCTCACAGATTGTACTGCAGAGTGGTGTGGGAGGTAATGTCCATTTAGTAGTAGGAAAAAGACAGTTATAATACCAATCCAAATTATCAGGAACAGGATATGTAATGCAAACCAAAGATGTAACCAAGGGGACACTAAATAAGTCTTTTTCAGCCAGAGATAGAATTGTAAAAGTCTTTCTTTTTTGGAAATGAGTGGCATTTGCTCAGGTTCACTTGGATCTGAAGAAAAGTCATTGAAGTTGATGAAGTAGCCAAATGCAGTTCAATCTATAGTTGGCAGCTCCGCAGTGTTTGTAGAACTGGCAAGCATCTCTTGTGGAGCCTCATTGATGTAGATATCATTAATTGGTCCGAATTGCACTTTGAGTTTCAGTTATATTTGGATGTTGTTCAATTTCAACTGGTGTAATTTGCACTCCATTATTGGATACTCGGCCACATAGTGTGGTTTGATCAGGTCAATGGAGACGAATATTCTTTCTTTTTGGCCTGCAAGAGGCGGAAGAAGTACTGTTCTTGTCCTTCGACAGCCAGGACAGGTACAGGTGCTCTGTAAGATGGCTCAAACTACTTCTTCTCTACAATCCTTTTTCTGGCCAGGTCCCCAATCTTCGGGACTGTGATATTTGAAGGACAACAAGAGGTATTATTGCTAACAACTCTTGTTTATTCGTCCAGCTGCTAAACATACACTGTCTTTCTCCTCAAATCTTCGATCCCGTATTAAGGAGGCTCTTGAATTCTTCTTTTCCAAATCCAGAAGAAAATCCCAGGAGGATCTTGAATTCTTCTCTTCAAAGCCAAAGGAAATTGTAAGGGGACGTCCCTCGGAACAATAAAGAAATAAAGAGATTGTTTTAGGAGAAGACCTTGTTTAATATGACCTTTATGGGGAGTAGGTGTGAGGGGGTTTAGAAATCAACCGGTTGCACCACCACCAGTGTCGCGCATAGATAATAGCGGTTAGCTTGAAGATTTTGTCCACTGCAGTGTTAGGAGCTCTCCCGCAATGCCCACCTTTAACCCCCTCCCTTCCCTTGTGTCGGAAGTCTCAGTATTTGAGCTATGCTTTAAAAATAACCCACAGATACTGCCACGTACCTCACTGAGCCACGCTCCTCCAGGAACGCGGCTGGAATTCTCGTGTTGCCAGAACGTGTCCAGCTCCCGTCTTGGTTCTCCAGTCCGGTTGCTGGTTTCCTCATTCCCCTCTGGAGACTTCTCAGCTAGTTCTGAAATGATGATATTCCTGCCGGTAGGACTCCGGGTTGCAGGCTCTTACTTGACGTTTCTGGCATTGTCTTCCAGGTTCGTTGAACAGCTTCCCTGACGAAGGAGACCAGATATGAGGGCTCCTGACGCTCTGTCCTGTGTTCTGATTGGCTGTTTAAAGGTATCATCAACTTCGTCCATAGCCGTATCTATGGGAGACTGGAAACAGATGTTTGGAGGGACGTAAGGGGGGGAACGGTTCCTTACTCTCGAGGGGATTAGGTAAGTCGTGGCAGGTACCGATGCAGGTCTTGCCGGAAACAGTTTCACTTTCCCAGTGGCATTGTGTTTTACTTGGACGTTGCTTTGTAAGTCCCGGAATTCATTGAGTTCCTGTAAAACAGTCAAGCGATCATTCAATTCAAATGGTTTTGCATTCACCACTGTGCAATCGAGGTCAGGTACCCACATTCTTTTCCCAAACAGGATCTCATATGGGGTACGTCCTCCCAAGTATTTTCTTGGCATGTTGTTAAGTGCCCTCTGAACCCCATACAGGGGATTGACCCAACTACCGCCCGCACCTAATACCCTTGCTGTTAAGGATTGCTTTAGGTCCCGGATTTTTCTTCTCCACCACTGAATTTTCCTCAGGATGGTAGGGGGAGGAGTACTGCAAGGCTAGTCCCAGACTTCCCATGGCTTCCTTGTAAGCCTGTGAGCTAAACTCATGGCCACAGTTGGAATGTAACATGCCAATTGCATTTGTCCCGATGAAGACTCGCAAATCCTTTATAACAGCTTGGGCATCAGCTGAACTCTGAGGCCAATCCCATTGAAATCTAAAGCATGAATCCACTGCCATCAAGATGTATTTGAAGGCCTAATATGAATTTAGGGGTCTGCAGTGATCCAAATAGACACATGCGAGAGGTGTGTCTGAAATGAGTAGTGGTGTTTGCGGTGGCCATGTGATGGTCAAACCTTTCATTTGCTGACAGATGCCGCACTTCAGAACATAACCCTTGGTCTGTTTAGACAAACCTGACCATCAGTATCGCTGCTTCAACAATGAAACTTTTGCAGCTACCCCTGCGTGGGCTGTGCCCAGATTCTCGTGTGTAGCTGAAATTAAACCTAATCTGCGATCCATGTTTGGTATGACTCTATCCCCCACTCCTGGAATTTGAGCATATGGTATATTTTGCGCACCTAATTTATAGGAGTACTTGAGTGGAAAGCCTTTTGTCACGGCAGAGCCATTTTTAGAGTCATTGACAGCTATCAATACGTCTCTATCTATCCTCGTACTAGAATGAGTGATTGCAGCAATGGCAGCAGTTCGCACTGTCGCCTTGACTGCTTCCGCAGCCAGTAAACTCCCTTCAACGTATATGGCAACATGCTGATGACTCAAAGTGTGAATAACTTGAGATCATGTCAGGCATTCTTTCAGCTTTGTGCTGTAAGATGCACCCCCAAAAACATTGGGGTGTGTCCCCCTGGCACTGACTGTAGTCCTGGAAGAGGTTTCCAAAATTGAAAAGAAGGTCGTTGCAAGTTCTTTGTTTCAAAAAACTTTATTGTTCATTTGGATTCTCCATAAAGCTTGAGGGTTTTGCTTTTTAATCCATTATATACATCTTACGCGTTTAGCGGCAAATATGTTTTGCGTTCCCAATGCATTTCGGCATACATGCCTTCATCAGGGGAAATCTAAAAATGATAAGTATGGTAGTGAGTATAATATACGAGGACTTATTGCCACCCATGCATTGTGATATGGCAGGGAAAGTGAGATAAATGGTGAGAAGCGCGGTAAAAGAAGGGGGTGGAGGGAAATATTGTGAATGGGTGGTGAATCGTTATTGTTGGGACAAGTGTCGATTACGAGTAATGGTAGTGGAGGTGTTTAGAGGGTGTCAATAATCTAAAGCTAATAACACCCATGTGAATTTAAATCGTAGTGGTATGATGCGTCTGGTGTATGGTTAACCTTGGTTAAAACACGGTTCAGTTGACGACAATTACATAGAATCCTGTGTCCTTAAACCCATCTCTTGTAAGATTATAGCCGTAAAGGTTAACAAGTTGTTGCCACCGAAACCGAGAAAGTCAAAAGTTGGCGAAGTATAAGGGTTAGTTTGGTTGGGTTCACGCTTACCGGGTGTCAGTCGCATCGCCGTGTAAAGCCGGTGATACGCGGGAGGTGTGTCAGCAAGGGTTCGAACGCGGAAGTTGAAGTGTTGAAGGGAAATGTCACGTGGATGAGTTAGTTAAACATTAAAGAAAGACTACGACGTGAACATGGATGGGGTGAGGACAGATTAAAGCGGTGTTTAAGCTGCAGAGATAAACGCTAGAGTGTGTGAAAAAACGAGAATGGGTGAAATTATATGTCATAATCACAAAAATGGGTTGTATACACGTAGGAACAAGAACATCAAGTGAAGGAATTTGGTTGAACTACAATCAAAAGAATTATCAACAATTGCTTGCAGACTGAAAAATATAGTGATAAAGTAAAATAAAACTAATAAACGAATAAACGAATAACCACCAAATAATTGATTCAGATGGACCATGAGGCTCTATGTGGTTCAAATGATTAAAGATAACATGTAAATTCCGTGCGTACGTTCATTCCGAACGGTTTCATGGAGTTCAAAAGATACATCCAATAGTTCTCTCTTTGCAATAAAAAATTGTGATTGTCTCTCCCTTCTTTCATGGCAATGATTTCGAGGATACAGAATTTTAATTGACTAACATTGTGCCCAGCTTCAACAAAATGTTGGGCGACTGATGACTTGATTTGTTTAGTTCTGATGTTGGATTTATGCTCATTAAGTCTGATTTTTATTTTCCTCTCCGTTTGTCCAACATGCACACCGTACACCCCACATTCAAGGGGACTATTCCATGCCTAAACTGTAACAACTGTAACAGCATCATAAAAGGTGAACACATCACACACCCCATGAAAGGGCATAAAATCAAAATTAAAACAACTGCGACATGTGACACCTCTAACGTCATCTATATGCTCAAATGCCCTTGCGGCAAAATCTATGTTATGAATCGCTTTGAAGAAGACAACATCCTAACTATACAATCATGGACAAATCATTTGAAGCTATATCTAAGATTCATTGACGATATATTTATCGTATGGAAGGGTCCAGTTCAGATTCTTAAAAACCACCTTGACCAACTCAATCAAATTGACCAGCGCTTACAGTTCACTTCAAACATTCATCCACATTCGATCACATTCTTGGATGTTAACATCACTAAGACGTCTACAGGATTTGAGACAGACCTCTACAGGAAAACCACGGATAGAAACAATACACTACATTACCAGAGTTTCCATCCTCTTCCTCTTAAACAACACCTCCCATACTCTCAAATGCTCAGAGTAAAAAGGATTGTTTCCAACCCAATAAAGTCACCGACCAACTTGACATCTTAACACAAAGATTCAGGTCTCGTGGTTACCCAGATCAGGTACTACAAGAAGCAAAAGAGCGATCTACCACCAAAAGTCGAAATGAACTCCTTACAATTCAAACTAAACCAGTTAAGAATCAAATCACAGTAGTTTCTAAATACTCCACGATGAGCGCCACATACAAACGTATCATCAAAAAACATTGGCAATTACTAAAATTGGAACAGGATTTTAACCACATCTTCGACGAAGAACCGATTTTTGCCTACACCAGAAATAAAAACATTGGGGAAATACTCAAACAAACAGAACCATCATCCGTACACCCCACATTCAAGGGGACTATTCCATGCCTAAACTGTAACAACATCATAAAAGGTGAACACATCACACACCCCATGAAAGGGCATAAAATCAAAATTAAAACAACTGCGACATGTGACACCTCTAACGTCATCTATATGCTCAAATGCCCTTGCGGCAAAATCTATGTTGGACAAACGGAGAGGAAAATAAAAATCAGACTTAATGAGCATAAATCCAACATCAGAACTAAACAAATCAAGTCATCAGTCGCCCAACATTTTGTTGAAGCTGGGCACAATGTTAGTCAATTAAAATTCTGTATCCTCGAAATCATTGCCAAGAAAGAAGGGAGAGACAATCACAATTTTTTATTGCAAAGAGAGAACTATTGGATTTATCTTTTGAACTCCATGAAACCGTTCGGAATGAACGAACGCACGGAATTTACATGTTATCTTTAATCATTTGAACCACATAGAGCCTCATGGTCCATATGAATCAATTATTTGGTGGTTATTCGTTTATTAGTTTTATTTTACTTTATCACTATATTTTTCATTCTGCAAGCAATTGTTGATAATTCTTTTGATTGTAGTTCAACGAAATTCCTTCACTTGATGTTCTTGTTCCTACGTGTATACAACCCATTTTTGTGATTATGACATATAATTTCACCCATTCTCGTTTTTTCACACACTCTAGCGTTTATCTCTGCAGCTTAAACACCGCTTTAATCTGTCCTCACCCCATCCATGTTCACGTCGTAGTCTTTCTTTAATGTTTAACTAACTCATCCACGTGACATTTCCCTTCAACACTTCAACTTCCGCGTTCGAACCCTTGCTGACACACCTCCCGCGTATCACCGGCTTTACACGGCGTTGCGACTGACACCCGGTAAGCGTGAACCCAACCAAACTAACCCTTATACTTCGCCAACTTTTGACTTTCTCGGTTTCCGTGGCAACAGCTTGTTAACCTTTACGGCTATAATCTTACAAGAGATGGGTTTAAGGACACAGGATTCTATGTAATTGTCGTCAACTGAACCGTGTTTTAACCAAGGTTAACCTTACACCAGACGCATCATACCACTACGATTTAAATTCACATGGGTGTTATTAGCTTTAGATTATTGACACCCCCTAAACACCTCCACTACCATTACTCGTAATCGACACTTGTCCCAACAATAACGATTCACCACCCATTCACAATATTTCCCTCCACCCCCTTCTTTTACCGCGCTTCTCACCATTTATCTCACTTTCCCTGCCATATCACAATGCATGGGTGGCAATAAGTCCTCTTATATTATACTCACTACCATACTTATCATTTTTAGATTTCCCCTGATGAAGGCATGAACGCCGAAATGCATTGGGAACGCAAAACATATTTGCCGCTAAACGCGTAAGATGTATATAATGGATTAAAAAGCAAAACCCTCAAGCTTTATGGAGAATCCAAATGAACAATAAAGTTTTTTGAAACAAAGAACTTGCAACGACCTTCTTTTCAATTTTGGAAACCTCTTCCAGGACTACAGTCAGTGCCAGGGGGACACACCCCAATGTTTTTGGGGGTGCATCTTACAGTTCATATTTACACTCGTTTTCGGAGAGTGATACCCCGGAGCACGACACAACTACTAAATTTTCCAATAGACTTTTAGGAAGTGCGCGCACTACATTCTTTTTCTAGTATTCTTTCAGCTTTGCCACTTGTTCCCATAACAATTTATGCTTAATTGTGCAACCTTTGGAATCTCTAAACCCATTCTGGCCCCAGTAATGAAGATATTCGTTATAAGACTGTACACAATTAAATGAATCACATACTATCAATGTGGGGAATTCCCGATCTGTATATTGTAGTGCTAGTATCAGGGCTTTTAGTTCTGCCAGCTGTGCTGTACAATCTCTTAGAGATTTTGTAGTTGTATTGCTGGGATGGAACTTACCATCCCGCATACGTCCCTTCACTATAGCACATGCTATATTCCAATGGCAGACTGAGCAGAACCATCAGTGTAAATATTGTATTCATTTTTTTGTAGAGGCAAGATTTAATTCAGGAGAGGGTATTCTTGTTGGTACTGCAGAAATGCTTGGGTCTTCAGTGTAGGATCATATTTGTAATCTACGTCTCTTGCAGTGAGAGAATTAGCTCATTGTATCCATCGTGGATGCGATGCTTTTGCATTTGGAAAGCTCGCTTCGGTCACTGCTTCTAAAGTTAGTACCGGGGTAACCACGATTATGCGTTTCCCCTGGGCTAGTGCTCTTTCTCTCATCACAGCAGTCTGTACAGCTGTCAGTATTTTTTCTGCGCTCGCAAATCGCATTTCAGCATTAGTGTATAAATGTGATTTGTATGCAATTGGGACTGTCTCACCTTCATTGAATGTAATGTATGTATATCCTGATAAACTCGGGACCACCCGGATCATCAAGTTGGTAGAATTCACACGTGTGCAAAGGTTTCGCTGCTATCATGTCAGCCTGAACGGAACGGAGAGTATCTGTATGTTCCTGTGTCCACTGATGTGCTTTGAAATCAGGTCTTATTAAATCGTAGAAAGGTTTTATTCTTTCTGTGTAATCCAGAATGTATATTCTGCCAAACTTTAGAAATCCTAAAATGGATTGCAAACCCTTCAGAGTCTTCAGAGGTTGAAGCAGCCCACATTTTTCCAAAAAGCTGGCTGCCAGGCTCTTGCCTTCACTTGATAGCTCATATCCCAACAATAGTACATTGAGATGGGCAAGTTTTGATTTCTTGAAATTAAATTTGTTGCCCAAATTGGCGAATCCCACAATTATGTTCATCCAGCACAAGTCTTCAAGTAATTAATCATCCATCAGATAGATGTCATCTACTTAGGACACTGCCTCTTCGTCGCATGTTTATAATAATTCAGATACTCTTGCCGAGAATAGCCCCGGGCTGTCCTTTTACCCTTGGGGCAAATGAGAGAAGTGACACTGAGTGCTGAGGGTAGAAAATGCTGTCAAATATCTAGTTTCTGGAGCTATATTTTGGCAGAAGAATCCATTTGAGATATCTAATGTCGTCTCATATTTCTTCCGCACAATGTTATTCATTAATGCGGCACTATGTGCATTCTGAACTGTAAATGTTCATGTGTATGTGTTCAAATATCGATAGTCTAAAACTAGACGATCTAAATTGTCAGGTTTCATTACGGGAAACAAAGAATTGTTTATTGGAGAGGTGCAAGTCTCAATCACACCTTGGTATTCAAGTTTGTCTAAGATTTCTTTGACCTGTCTTTTTGCATCGTTTTTAACAGGTTACTGTCTCTGTGGAATTGGAGTAGATTTTAATGGTATTTCGTGGTGAGTAGACTCCACATCCCACCCTACATGGTTGCAGTATAATGCCAGAGCTAGCGCTAGCACCCACTCCTGCACGTATGAGTGTTTTAAAGATTCTGGAGCGAGGTTGGAGAAAGCAGGCAAAATGATACTTTCCCCTTTTGGGCAATTCATCACAAATTCTGGTGGCCAATCTTTTTCTGCTAACAGGATGTCATATCCAAATGTTCAGTTCTCCCAAAAGAGACCTTTAACTTTTCTGTAGATGTCCCTTCTATTTGGAGTGTAATTTTGTTTAGTCAATGTGGGAAACTCACTCTTGTATCTGGTATTTCCACCGTGATGTGGTCATTCAATACTGCTGTCACCAGAAAATCCTTCAGGTTCTGGTGAGTTATTGTTACATCTGCTGCGCTGTCTAGCATCATCAGAGCACATTCCCCATTCAGAAGCTGAGTCCTCAGTAACCTGGAGATGTCCAATTTTCAAACCAGCTACTTTGTTCTTTTTGAATTGAGGTTTTGCTTTAGGTTGCTCTTCCTGTTTGATAATGTAATCTGAATTACGATGTGTTTCTCTTTTTGTCTTTAGTCGATCTTCTGTCTTTTGTTCTGATTGCCCGTTCCTCTCCGAGTTTTTTGATGAACTCTGGAAGGAATGAAGGGAATGTGTATCAGTGACCTGATGTTATCATGATTCCTAAGGTTATACCCTTTTCCAGGGGACTCCCGTTGGGGAGACCCACCCCTTGATCGTGAATTATTTTTTGTATTGTTATTTTTAGATTGTTGATTGTCATATTTCTTTTTAGAAGAAAAGGGGGCTTGCTTCGAGTTGTCCTTGCCATTTGTGGTTTCTCTGGGTTTTGCTCCCAAACTATCTCTACCTAATGCAGCATAGGTTGCTTCAATAATTTTTGGTAACTCTCGCTCCTTGTTTATAGGAGCTGATTCCCTTAGGCGGTGGTGTATGGCCACTGCTTTTGCCTCCCCTTTTATATTGCTAAGCATGATTGCAGAGACTTGGGCAAAATTACCCATCAGTTTCATCCCCAAATCCAGAGCAGGTCCTGCCCCGTACTCATTCTGTATTTGTTTCAATACCTCTGGAACGACTGCTATGAAAGGGGTACCGTGTATTCTGATGTCACGGCAGCAAATATTGTTCCCCAAGTGGTACAATCCTCAATCTAGGGAACCATCCTTATTTGCAAGCAAATGGTTAGTATTCTATGTTTTTAATGCGGACCTGTATGGGGAAATACTGCTTCCAGCTGTGCAATTTTTTGTGCTATCCAGAACGGAATTTGCTCCCATTTGATGGGGATTGTCCCCATTACTGATTTTAGTGTCTGGGGGTTAATTGTAAGTGTGGTCTGATGTGGACCGACTGCAGTATGTCTTGCTGGTTGGATTGTCAATGTTCTCATGACGAACTGAACAATATGTCTGTATAGCCAGACTTTGTCTTTGTACATTATACAGACCTCATCCACTGGTAGTATGTCTATCTCAGGATGTGGAGTATATGTTGCCAAGACCAGCCAGGTTGCTCCTTTTATGCTGAGTGGACCAAGTCTTACGACAGATGTTGTGTGTGGGAGGATGCCTTTAAACCAGTTTCTGTGTTGCTGGTAAGTTAACGGGACTTCAATGTCTTCGTATGGTATGTATTCTTCCGGTGGTTCAACTACAATGTATGTGTGAAACAAGTTAGTCTGTGGATCTGCAGGCGGGAACTGAACCCAAGAATAAAATACCTCTGATCTGAACTCCTTGTGTGCCTCAAGCATGAAGGTAACACAGCCACCTGTTGCGGGTACGCCATGTTCTAACAATTCTATAGTTACTGTATGTCTGCAGGTTTCTGTAATATTTAGAGCATTTACAAATTCGTCTTCCCCCGAACCATTACTCGCCTGGTCAGGCATTCTCAAAAGGAGAAGAGAAAAAAGGTTAAGAGCTAGGGTTTTGCACAATGTGGGCACCTTTTATCCTTACAAGTTTGTTTAAACCCCCAGCCAATACACAGGTATATCTGCTCAGCTGAGACGGATCTCCCCATGCTCCTTCGGATGGCTCTGAAAAGTGTGAGTAGGGCTTTCTGAGAAAGCACGACTGAACTACTCAGATTTGAACTGTTAATGTAAGAATCAAACCAACATTGGCGGCGCCATGTCATGTAGTTCCTAGGAATTCCCAGGACCAGCGCATTTTGGATGACCCAAACTGAGGGCTTGGTGTCCAAGCGGCTCTAGACACCCCCACAGGATACGTCAGCCATTAGACCAGCTAGCTCTACTGTGCCACTACCACCCACCTGTATCTTACAGTGGTGTAGGCAGTTTTCTGACAACCACTGATCATGACAACCCTTATTCCTCGGGGATCGTGGAAAACATTACAGTACTTTTCACTCAGTCACTCGTTCTTACTTATTCTCAGAAAACACACAAGATGGCGATTAGGGCATTTCCATAAGTATTTATTGATCCAGCGTCAGTCTTGTGTAAAACATATTTGCTGCGACAATCAGGAGACAGAGGCATACGAAAGAAATTGTGAGTACTAATATAGTAAACATACCATATTGCTAAGAAGATGAACATACACAGTTCAGATAAGACAGTAGTACTTGAAAACTCCTATAATTCGCACCCTACGTAATTTGCCTCAATGTACCTAGCCTAGATATGTTAATGTTAATGTTAATGTTAGTGTGTATTTATAGAGCGCACGTACGCCGGGTTGGCTTCATGGCGCTAACAGACAGCTTGACACGGCAACGAAAGCTAATCCTGACTAAACAGCCAGGTTTCCAGGAGTTTCCTAAATGGAAGGATGTCAATGCACGTTCGGATCTCAAGAGGGAAAGAGTTCAACAGCTTGGGAGCAAGGATGGCAAACCTGCGACCTCCAAGGCGGGCCCTCTTGAAGTTAGGAATAGTAAGAAGGGAAAGATGGGTCGATCTTAGGTGGCGGATAGGGGCGTACCTAAGTATGATGTTGTTAATTAATTCCGGGCTGGTGCCGTGTAGGGCCTTAAAAATAAGGCAGCCGGTTTTAAAGGCACAGCGACGTGACACCGGAAGCCAATGTAATTTCCTCAAGAGAGGCGAGGCCGGTTGCCATTTAGGTTGGTGGTATATAAGTCGGGCTGCCTGGTTTTGGACCAGCTGAAGGCGTTTGAGCAGATAGTGCGGCATTCCCAAGTAGACCGAGTTGGAGGTGTAGTATGTATATGTGCATATATATATGTAATTAGCAGGGGGGATAAGGGTCTTATATACTAGAGTGGTCACTCCAGGCTTTCTTCTAGAATCAATATGTTTTGAAAATAATCATAAGTGTTATGAAAACAAGCAAAAATGTTTTCCTAAAACAAATGCGATCATGCCCAGCAGGCCTGTTGGCCAAGGATGAAAAAAGTGGTGACCCTTATACAGAATAATTATGCAGTACCTAAGGACATGTTTATGTACGTCCGGTACAGGGATTATGATAATATACCAAGAGCCGGTTCACAAAGAGACAGAGCAAACTACTAGGTAAAAGTTACCCGTCCAGAACCATTACTGTCATGTGGGTGGGACAATGTATGTAAAAAGGGGCATACATGACAGGACTATCCTAACAAACTTGACAAAAGATACCAACGAGGTCTGTCTGTGCCAAATCCAAACCATTCGGGCTAATCCTTAGAGAAGACATAGTTACAACATTAGAGCGGTAAACAATGCCAATCTCAAGCGTATTAACCTCACACGGTCTGCCACTGTCAACACCAATACCCAACTGAAATGCATGTTCAATTGCAGATCGGCTGTTAGCAATGCGCCTGATATTTATGACCTCATCCTCACACACAAGTTCGACCTCGTTATTCTTACAGAAACCTGGATAAATGATTTTTCTGCACCTATTCTAGATTTACTAATTCCCCCTAGTCACAACATCATCAGACTAGATAGAACTAACAGACCCAGAGGGGGAGTAGTTTGCATCTACCGTATCAGCCTCTCTGTGAAACAATCTGGAACTCCTGCTTGCCCCGTCTGCTAATATCTTTGCATCAATATTGCTAGCAGCGAAAGATTAATTTGCTAACTTCACACGATCTACCACACTCCGGGAAACAATATACCTTTCATTTGACAAGTAATGGAAGTCAGCTCAACCAAGGCTGATCATCAAGTTACACAGATCTTCCTTGGGGACTTCAACCTTTCCTGGAATGATGCAGCTTTAATCCTTTCTAGCAGACCTCAAATTGACCCAAATTTGTTACCATCCTACACACAACAAGGGTGAGAACTTAGACTGCAAAAATGGAAAACATCAAACTGGAATCTATCGTCCCCTGCGACTGAACAGATCACCACCTTATCACCTCCCTCATCAATGCGGTTGTGATCTCTAAAAGAGTTCAAATAAAGAAATCTAAACATTGGAAAAGAAGTTTGCAGAACATAAACCTTAACAAACTATCTGCACTAAGTAGCAACTCCCTGACTCCCCTGGTGGACATGGTAGATGCTCATGACCTCACAGAGCACTACAATACTTCCATCCTGAACATCCTTGACTCGACTGCCCCACTACAAATAAAAACATACCCACCAAAGTGTCTCAACCCTGGTTCAACGACAGCCTTAATACTGAAAGACACAATTTGAGACTAGCCTAAAGAGCCTGGAGAGCCTCGCCTTTCATGGAGCACCTAAAACACTTAAGATCAGTGAGGAAGTCATACAATAAATGAACCAAAAGTTTGAAAGCCAGCTTCTCTAGAACACAGCTAGACCAAGCTAGAAATCGACCCCAAAATCTTTTTGAACTTGTCAAGCAACAATCAAATAACCAACCTAACCCTCCCTGTTCTTTGTCCAATATGCTCCCAAACGGAGAAAACTTTTCTTCCTTCTTCTTGGAAAAAAACAAAAATGACAAAAATGACTTGCAGGCAGCAAGGGAGCTCCTGACGGCGACTCCACACAACATTCTGTATCCTTCCCAGACTGCTGATCCTGTTGATCTCCCTGGGCATTCACCCAAAAACAATGCCTCTTGGCATACATTCACACCACTCAATG
Organism: Triturus cristatus; assembly: GCF_964204655.1. Classification (NCBI taxonomy): domain Eukaryota; kingdom Metazoa; phylum Chordata; class Amphibia; order Caudata; family Salamandridae; genus Triturus; species Triturus cristatus. Next base: position 853,779,462 of record NC_140585.1, on the reverse strand, counting down.
AAAGCGACAGTCACAAAATGCTTATAGCGTTGAAATCCTCAAATTACTTCATTGACCCTTTACCTCCGAATACCTTTAAGGAGATGAAATCCTCTATTCTCCCTTTTTGGACCAGGATTCGTCGCGCCTTCAAGGCACTATCCTAGAGTGCCTAAAGGTAGGAGAGGTAACCCCCATCTTGAAAAAAACAACAGCAGACTGCTCAGACTTAACAATTTCCACCCTATCTGTAAAATTCCCACTTTGGCGAGGCTTCTTGAAAAATGTGTCCTGATCCAAGTCTGCAACCACATAGATAATTTCCAATTCCTTGACCAATGCCAATCTGGCTTCCCCCAAGGTCACAGCACAGAATCAGTGCTCACACAAAAAATGCTGGATCAGAATGAATCGTGCCTTCCAATCGTCTGTGTTTGATACTATTAAACACGACAGTCTTCTAAACTTACTTGAACGGAGGATGGGGTTATCTGGGACCGTCTTTCTGTGGTTGACCTCATTCCTCCATAACAGAATCCAGAGTCAAGGTTAATCAATCGCTGTCCAAATCCTCAGCAGTCACCCTAGGGGTACCACAGGGGTCAGCGCTTTCACTTATCCTCTTCAACGTATTTATGGAACCGCTAGCAGACACCTTGAAATACTCTAACATTCATTATCACATGTATGCAGATGACACCCAAATGTACCTAGAAATCTCTTCCCCAGAAGACATCATTTCCCTCAACACATCTCTACAAAACACTCAAAACTGGCTAACTCTCAACCATCCTCCTCATTTCCCCACCCAAACTTATTCCCAAGATCGACCTATGGATGGCATCTAGCTGCCCTCAACTGCTCACCTCACATCACAGATAAAGCAACTTTTTTAGGAATTACACTCGACAAACACCTGAACATGCAGGATCACATTATTATCAGATGAGCATTGTAAGGAAATTAATACCATTCCTCCCCCAGGACAACCTTAAATCTGTGGTCCAAGCTCTAGTCAGTCCTAGGCTGGACTACAGAAATGCTACACTATGTGGCCTGCCTAGATTTATCACCGGAACAAAAAGAAACAAACACATATACACAAAGCACTAGCTCTCTGCTGCTGAAGAGCCTTCTTGGGTATAGCCTAAAAAATGTCGAACTCTCTGCCTCCGGAAATCAGTCTTATACCGTCTACTGCCACCTTAAAAAAAGAAGTGAAAACAATTCTGACAAACAAATAATTTTTGCCTGAGATCACACCTTTGTCTCTTGATCCCTCCCCTGACTATTTGTCGTTTGTTGATCTAATTACTAAATTGATGATTTCCTATGGAGGCATAGTTCCTCAACTTGTTAATGTTCTCTGATTGTACCTCTCTTGTATATGCGACTGTTCTCTTGTCTCTTACTTGAAAATTACTTTGCCCACCTGTAAATCACTCTGATACCCTCACGGGTCCTGTTCACGCAGTATAAAACTCTCTATATATAAAACTTTATAAATAAATAAAGGTATTCCTAGACATTAAAAGACAGTAAGATGAATTAGTATCAGACAAGCGGTTCTATAATTGCAGTTTCTCTCTCCTATACACTAGTAAATTTGTAGTCGAGAATTCAGAGTCCAGAGGATGGTTTGGGGGAAAATGGTTCTAGCAATCAAGGAAACTCCATAAAGGAAGTCAGGTCAGGACAAAAGAAATCAAAATAGGAAAGTGTTAGCATCTCAGAAGTTCGGTCAAGAGTCTTCTATGGGTCAACATAAGCCACACTTAAGCAAAAATCAGAAAAGGCATTGGGGAATGAAACCTCTCATAGTCCATAAAGCGAGCGATGTCTCAAGGAAGGAAGGAATCAAGGGAAGGTTTCTGCAGGGATCTGAAAAGGGGTCCAATCAGCATCAGGAAAGAGATCTGAGAGAGAATTTGAATAGAGTCGATGGGGAACCGTATACTATATAGTGTAAAGTCCATTGGGCGACACCCCCTCGATCTCACCATCAGGGGCTCACTGAAATTCACAAATCATCATGTCACACCCTGTACCAATTCCATTTTGCCCCACACTGGATATGGGAATGACATTTCTCTCCCAAACACATGTGGGTTGCAACTTTTGGGACAATGGCTCATTCAGTTTGCACTCTGTCTCCCCGTGTACATTTCGTCAAGGTCCCTTTCTCAGGCTCCTGTTCCCATATCTCTAGTAGAGTAATGTATCTATTCTAAACTAACAATGCATGTGAATACCTGAAAGAAATGTGGAGGTAGCAGGGAAATGACATATGCTTTATGCAACATGTTGAAATACAGGCCTACTCATGTTAAGGTTAGCATTAACTTCAATGGGGCACATTTAATATGAGTGTGCACTTTTAAACACAAATGAATACACGTTCTAATGTATTAAGTTTCATATTACATGTAACATTCAATCAGTTATCATTAAATTCGGTAATAACTATGAATGAGAACTACATTTAAATCAAATACATGAATTATTAATGGACACACATTATATAAATCAGTTATTGTTTCTAGCAAAATTACATTCTACATGTGTAAGAAAGTGTTTAATCATAATGGCTATTTGTTATACGTTATCCACGTGAAGTAGCACACACATTTATACAGTCACATTTCATCTCTATGGGGAATAAATTTTCTACAAAATGAAGATGATTCTTTATTAATCACACTAAATTAAGTAAATCATTTGTGTACGTAAGTTCTCCAATCCTAGAGTGAAGGCAACTTTTAATATAGTTCAAGGGCGGCACTGATATTAATTTGTAGACCCATACATGAATCATGTGCTAAGTGTACTTGCATAGCGTGTGTTTCTCAAGTGTATGTGACATTCTGACATGTAAGGGGTGGTCAATCTTTACGCTGCACCACTTCCACTGCTGTTCCCTCAGTTCCTTCCACTGCTCTTCCCTCTGTTCGACACTATCCCCTTCGGCACTCATTCCATTGACATTCTTCTCACCTCCAAACCTCTCCTCCCCCACCTTACTGGTTCTCTCCCTTCACGCACGTCTCTGCAGGAGCAGATGTGCGACTTTATGTGTCTGAAACAATAAATCCCAGTGTAGGCCGGCATGCGAGGACATGTGTGTTTCTGCGTGGGACAACATCAGCGTATATGCAAGTATATCTGTATATTTGTGTTGAGAACCCATTTGTGTGTGTGCGTGTGCATTGAAAGGTGTTTGTGCAGGCATGCGTGTGTTTATGTCTACTTTGTATACATTCAAAGATGTGTGTGTATTCAAAGATATGTGTGAGGCTGTGTGTTAACTGATTGTGTGTATGCATACGAGAATCCATCTTTACGTGTTTTTGTGTATGACAAGAATCTTCTTGTGGCGGTGTTATCTGCATGTGTGTTTTTGTGTATGCATGCAAAGATGGAGTTCGGTGTTTTTCTTTGGATACAAGAATGTGTCTTTGTTTTCTGTGTTTGCATCAGTTCTGTGTGTTCAGGGTGTGTGTGTGTGTGTAGCGCATATGGCGATCCATCTGTTCAATTATGTTGTTTCTACTACATTTGTGTGATATACATCTGCTTAGGCATGCCCTGCTAACTTGTGGCCTGTCTTGACTGTCCATTTCTCCAAACATTTGTATACTGTGCAGACCCGAGCCGATTTTGTGGCAGTGGCTGTGTCTAATGGGCTGTGTGTATTTTATCAGGGGCATTTGTCAGGGGCTGTGGCAGAATCTGAAAGCTATTAGTTGTCCATTGTATGAGGTTCTCTCGGGGTGTAATCTGTATAGGAGGAATAGCATATCACCCAGCAACCCGACAGTGAGTTGGTTAGCTTTGTGAGCCTATGGATGGCCTGCACCACAGTCAGCAATATCAAATCATATTATATCAGTTCCTTGACGTCAGGTGGTCTTTGAAGAGAGTGGGGAGTTATAGATGGTATTTTATGCCATAATGCAGCGAGAAAGTAGCATTGTATCGCTATGTATTTATTTTGAATGGGTTATATAATGACTGGTAAATGTATTACATTTATAAAACTATAGTTTTTAAGCCACTCTTTGAACATATACCTATTTAGTGCAAGGGGAATAGAGGTGGAAATAAGGCAAAGTCATAGATTAACATTTGGAAACTGCACCAGTATTCAACAAGGAGGCGTCGAAGATTGGATCCAAGGGATTGCAAGGCTTAAGATGGAGAGCACCACAGAGATGGGAATGCTCTACTGGACAGCAGTTCAATGTATTACATGAACAGCTACCACTATCATGACCCACACTTGAGCAAGTGGGAACATCAAATGAGGGGCGCATCTTTGTTAGAACATTCAAAACCTGCCTGATCATTGACCACTCTACTGATTATTTCTGATAGATAAATACTATTAATGACATCATGGGCATCATGTAGATTTAACAGAGCAGGAAACGTATTTAGGAGTGTAGCAAACACCAGTGGTTCTGCCTGCATAAACATTCGGCTTTTTGGCTTATCAGCCACTGAGAAGCCAGGTCACAGGGATGGTCACCTCTCCCTACCTCCAACCAGCTCTACATGTCCATGTCTTGGAGAGCAATACAAGGATGGCGGTCCAGGGCAGTGTAGTCAAACAATGACTTAATGCATTGAGGCATTTTTGGGAGCTTGTTTCTTGAAAACATTTTTTTCTGAGTTGATGCAACAAACATGGAAGCTCCTCAGCAATGTTCAGTGCCTTAGGTGGATCCACTGAAGGCACAGAGGTCCTCCATCATAGGAGCAGAGACCAAACCCTCCAATGAATGGATGGGCGATTGAGCCCACCCACATGAGTTTAAATGGCACTTACATTTTCATGCATATTTGTATGCTTTCATAATGAAAAATATCACCACAGATACATTATGTAACTATATGATATACTTTCAGTATATTGGCATCCAGTTCTAATCTTAAACAATTACCAATCTAAGTCACTCTTTTACTATATTATACATTTCCTTTAACCTTTTGTGTTTTTTAATGAAAATCTGGTTATTTAACATTTCCGTTCAATGTAATGTGTGTGCAGTTGCGTTCGTGAAAATCATGTAATTATGCTTGCAAACTATAACATAGTATTTAGTTTTCATGTTACTTTACCCCTTCCCGTCATGTTACTTCAAATATTTCTTCACCCCTTACTCCATCCTTAGCCCTTGTCTGCAACCCATTCATCCATCTGATTTTTTTGAAACCGTGTGTCCTTTTTTAGACATGCGCATATGTGTTGAATGCATATGCATGCCTACAAAATGAGGCAGTGGCAATTTCATCACTTTTTTAATGGCAAGGGTTTTTTTTGTTTCTTTTAACCATGTCTAAGCTTTCCTGTTTTCAATTTCTATATTTGGTACATTTTGGTCGGGTTTTTTCAGTGTTTTCAATAACTTAAAAACTGTGGTTACCAGTGGTTAAACATTTTTGTGCCATTAAAAACAACAGAAACAGTGTTTATCTGGTGTTTATGGAACGTTTTGCTTTATTATTGCTTGATTTCTGCACTGATAGTGCATGGTATACAGACAGTGTACGTATATAGTGTATATGAGGCCCAAATACATTTTTACAAATCAAACATATTGTAGTACACTATACAATAATTCTTCAGTGAGTCTTTGTTCATGCGCGCTCGCTCTTTCGTTCCCATGTGAACTTTAAGCTATGAAAAGGCACTCTCAACATTGACACTTGAGACGGGCAATGCCAAAACAGCCAGTACATGATTTGCTAGCTCTGGCCACTGGCATAGCTTTCTATGATAACACTTGTGCACCTGAAGATTGCGATTCTCTGGGACAGGTTCTACAACATGTGCATTGAACTGGGCACATATGCCCTCAGAGTTATTGATGTGGCCAAAAATGAAGCAGTATTATTCAAAGAATAAATAATATTTTAGTGGCATCCCTAAACAACAAAACTCAAGCAGAATAATGTTAGCCCAATCTTTCTTTCTGCTACCTTGTATAACAAAGTTACATTGTATTGCCCCCTTCAGGAAGAAATAAACATGACTTTTTCACTCTAATTTTTCTTTCTTTGAAAGGCTTTTAGTTTGTAGTTGTGCAGGTGTTTACCGGTGTTTATATGTTTACACTGGTGAGGGCTGTTTCCCTTTCAGTGGGGTTTTAACAGTTATCATCAGTTTAAACCTAAAACAGGATAGCCTAACCATGTTGCACAGCAGCCACAATACTCGGTAGCATGGCTAAAAAGAATTGCCAAAGCAAAAAGGTCCTATAAATTAGACCTATTGGCTTTACCAATGCTTGTTGTATTCACCAGTGATGTGCAATATCCAAAAATTCCCTTCTGCCACTTACGGCTCAAAGAGTAGTACACCATTACTTGGAGAGGGCTGTGGCGACGGAATTGGGGCATCTATGCAAAGAGGGGTGATGTATCATGCAAGATCAGTTCCCTAACAGGGGGAATCTTACTGCCTTCGATTTGTTTATATTTGCACGCCACCAGCGACTGATGAGAGGACGGATCCCTGGACTCGTTGCAGAGCCTGCTGAGTACATCCCCCTACTCAGCTTATATGTTCGTCCTATTCTACTACATGAGTATCCATATTATAGGCTTGGAGATTGAAGCAAACATGTGGGGCATGGGTGACAGACCTCGGAATGACTAAAGCATTTAAACAATGGACCTACTGCTGCACACTGACTAAGCTGGTCTCTGTGAACTATCATCCTAAGCTACTACATTTCATACTTCACCCCTGCAACACAACATATGATAGATCCAATTTCATCTCAAACATACCCTTGATGTGGGTCAGAGTGTGCAGATTTTTTTCACATTGCGTGGAAGTGCCCTCCTGTTGCCCACTTCTGCCACACAATAATAGGTTTGATGGCAGACACAACAGGGCAACGGTTAGAACCACAGCCATTAGTGGCACTGCATGATCGAGGGGTGGGGGGAGGCTGTCTTCTTACGACTGACCAGCCCACCAGAGAAGAATCTAGGTGAAGGGCTATATGTAGTGCCATATTTGAACAGGGTCTGTGACAATCGGAATCCTTGTATTTTACTGTTTTATATAAAGTATACTGCATAATTACCCTATTTTTATTTCGAATAGTCAGCTTCTCTAGAATTTTTGTGTTTATAATGGAAAACTTGTTTTAATAGGGTTAATGCAAAGGTTTTAATTAACTACGCACTTAAATTAATTAAATAAATGAAAATAAATAAATAGTCGTGCTCCTGGGATATGTGGAGGGTTGCCCTCGGGCACAAGGCACCAGATGGTATTGGGCTTTCTACTGGCTCAATACAGGGTGACTCTAAATTGGGGAAGATGCTTGACTTCCACTGCGGGGGACTGGCTGAGAGATTTTATTACTTGTAATGATCTAGCGGAGACCTACATCACCCTCATGCCACCTACCTCACAACCGAGAGAACTTTTGGAGACCCCTTCGGAGATACTTGTTGAGACACCCCTAGGATCAAGGGGGGGAGAGGAAGTCTGAACAGAGCTGTGCGCCTATGAAGGGTGAGCCCATGGGCAAAATGTTTGCTTTCTACAGTAAAACAGTGAACGTCGCCGATTGCTTGACGTAGAATTGTAACTGTGCTCACAGGGCTGGATGTTCAGCACTTCGAAATAGTATGCTGTTGGTAGTCTATACTAAAATAAAAGAAAATAAATAAAAAAACATATATATATATTATTTCGTGATATTTTATGACTTTTACTTCCATATTATGACAACTTTTACTCAGTTTATATTTGCTTATTTGTTTATTAAAATCTAATAGGCAAAAGTCCCATTGTGGCGTCATTTATTTAGCTGCAGATTTTGTACAGATGCTCAATGGGACGAGAACAACTGCAAGGGCGGAGCTCCCCCTGGGCGAGGGCACCGACGGACTCTGTATTCCAAGCCTTGGCGAACACTGGCATCTGATCGCTGAACAACTGCCGGGAGTTTTACAGCATCATAAAAACGAAGGTAAAAGGGAAGCATTAAACAGAGCAGCGAATTTATGGCCATGCGTACCGTAGTAAATAGAGCAGAGTAATTATAAGGTTACACACATCAACGAAAGATCACGTGTTATGAATCTAAGTATTACGGTAATAAAGCTGCATTGTAAATGCGCACCGCTGAATTTAAGGGGCAGAGACGTTTGGCTTGTCAAGTGGTGGTGGCTGGCGCGACTGCATTGCAGCTTGGGGGGACAATGTTAATAACACTTAAAAAGTTACAATGATTTGCTTTTGCAGCCTTTAAGCTCAACGGCCTGGACAGTTCTGTTTTATTGGTTTGCTCCTTCGTTTTAGGAGACACTCATATTACCATGTCGTCACTTTTTTTGGCACAGTTCTAAAAATATCCAAGAAAGTGCAGTGTTACTCTGTCCATATTCAATACAGATTTGAGCCCTGCTACTTTCCTTGAAGACATAAGGACGTGACCTTTGACCAGGCCCAGCTCCAGGAATTTTTATTTGGATGGGCCAAGGGTGCATTCGGGTGGGCCACTGTGGAAGTCGCGGTCGGCATGACTCGCGGGTAGTGCAGGGGGGTTACTTTAATAATATTAATATTTAAAAAATGTAAACTTACTTTTCCACCGGCCGGGTCTCACATCTTCTTTGCTCCTGCTCTCCTGCCTTCGGCAGGAACAGGAAGCAGGCAGCCTGGCTCCCTCCTCTAAGCCAATCACAACGCTGTAAGAAGCGTTGTGATTGGTCAGGCCGCCGCCCAACCAGCGGCTTATATAGAGCCATGTTCTCCATGCAGGCTGCATTGTAGCCTGCATGGTGAATGGCAGAGTTTGCATGACTGGTTTGGGCGGCCCCAAGGGGCCGAACAAACAGTCTTTGCGCACTCAGGAGTGGACACACCACTCCTCCCCTGCTCTGCTCGCAGAGTAGCCCCGCCCACCCACAACCAAACATAAAATGGTAATAGGTGTTTCTGTTTCTCGCATTGCGAGATAGCAGTGGGGCGACGCTCCTCCGCACTGCGGGCCCAATTTGTTTGCTCCTGAAGGTTACATCATATCTACTTGCAAACAGTCACCATGATACAACGGATTGCTTCTGTGTGTATACAGAGCATGTGGAGAGTTATTTGAAAGTAAGAACAATGTCTGGACCTAACTGCAAACCCTTGAATTCCAGCAAGCCAGGCTTTAATACAAGTACTTGAATGCCAAGCATATTATAATAGTTCAAGATTAAGGAAGTCCCTGTTACTACACGAAAGCCTTGACATAATTGTACTAGAAAGGCTGGCTATTTACTCATTGCTAGCTACAGGACGCTGCTTGCCCTGATTGCGGTTACCTGATCTTACTGCCCTCCTTCTGTCTCCTACGACTCTCCCCCGCCGTCGCCTGCCACCGCGACCGCTGTGAGGGGAGAGCGTCTGGTTGGACTTCATTACCCAGGTACCCTTGCAGCCTCGAGTGAACCGGAAGGAAACCACACGGACCTTGCGCGCCCGGAGGCGCTACTTAATCGTCCCACCCCCCCGCGACGCGGGACCGCGCACGGGCAGGGGCAGGAAGAGGCTCGGCTGGGCCCCCCCTCTGACGACCGGACCAAAACGACGAAAGGTATACTTTGACTTGGACATTGTACTCGTATTACTATAACTGTGTTGTTTCAGTTCTCCTTCAGCCTTGGATCACCTACACTAGCCTCGATATAATTAAAACTCATCGTACCTCAATTAAATCACCCACCATGGCCACACTTAGTACAAGGAGCAGAACTTCACTGGGAGGCTCTGTGCGTGGCACACTAGACAGTTTCATCACTAGGGCCGCCTCAGTCCTGGAGCAAGAAATTGCTATAGTAGAGAGACGCCTTTCGGCTGAACTCGCACAAAATAAGCGCTCCTCTCTCGGACCTATTCAATCTGCACTGTCTCCGAATCCTACAATCCCTGTTCCCTCTGTAATACACGATACCCCTAGTGATTCTAGGACATCCTCACTTATTATTGAGTCTACATCTCCAGTTCACTCCCACACTTGTTCGCCTCCATTGGCTGCCAAACTCCAACTCAAAGTTCCCTCTGATTGCGTACCGTCTACCACATCACCCCTCAGGTTTATTGCTACTAATCCCAAACAGATGAAGCCCATAAAATCAACTACCACTATCCTCCCTCCCCCCCCCAAAAAAAGGAGGAAATGCTCAAAAAACGCTAACCTGAGCAAAAAAGTTCAAAAAGAAGTTACCTATCCTTTGAACACTAAACACACAAATGATTTCAGCTCTCAAGGTAATACTTGTACTCATGAAGTAATTGTCAACGAATTGATGGGCCGATTAGAAATATTAGTAAAATCTCTTGTTCTTCCTGTCTTAGAAAGAATAAAGGGTTTATCCACACAATTAGATTCATTAGCAAAGCTGACACAAACAAATTGTGATCAACTTGAATCACTATCGTCACATATAATTATGCCAATAATAAAAAGCCCCGCTGACCTCATCGCACCTTTAGTAACAAACGGAAGTAATTTAGTCGCAAAAAAATCTATAAAATCAACTATCAAAGAAACTTCAAACCACTCGCAGCTAGTTACAGAGAGAAACACTGACACAGCCCAAGATCAGAGTACCGATAACATCAAAGCTGCTAATTTAAATAAGAAACGAGATATCGTACCTGTTGACACTCCTAACAGACTCAACCAGGGTTTAAACTGCAATCATATCAATTTACCTCCAGAAGCAGTACCATACGTCGTAGTTTTAACAGGAGTCCCGCCATTGGAACCAGGGAAAAGGGAGGGCTATTATGATCTGAAAAACAAGGTAATGCACTGGCTGGGACAGCATAGGCCGCTCCCTCCTAACATCAACGGGGAAATTTTGAATGTCCGCAGACTAACCTGGGTAGGCCCACGGCCAAAGGAAATACAAGGTGACGTAATAATCGTCAATTTCAGAGATCATAGGGCAACTACTTACATAACTAGTTGGTTTCAAAACCAAAACCAAAGCTCCATAAAAACATATGACCTGACATATTTTTACCCACAGTCTCTAGCTAGTAACCTGATCAAATCAAATAGCTTTCCTTGTGACAGATTAAGATCTTTTAACCTCAACATCCCAATATCAAATCGTTTTTCGTCCCTTGAAGGACTCGAGGATGTTGATTGACTTCCCGTAGAGGCACACAGTAAGGGCTCTCTTAACGGTACAAAGAAGGGACAAGCACCCACCCTCCCCTCCTATCCATTATCATTCCCTAATGGTCAAATCCTTGAGGGGTTAACTCATACAGTTCAAAACAATGCTGTGACGCCAAGACCAGCAAGACTGGCATCCCCGACACCTATCCCACATTTTAAAAATACTCCCGTCCAGGATCGTAATACACAAAAAATTGCAGTCCTATTTTGGAACGTGGCGGGTCTACGCCCCAAACTAGAGAACGATATTTGGACTAATTTTATAGCAGATTTTAATATTTTATGCCTTCAAGAGACATGGTTAACTGCAGAAGCCCATCTTCAAGGCTATAGAACATACTTCTCACCAGCTGAACATTCTAAGTCCGGTAGGGCCAAAGGAGGCTTAACCATCTTCATATCAAATCTGGTTAAGCTAGAAAATATTAAACATATAACGCTCGATCCCAACTTTCAGCTACTCAGTATTATACCAAATTCCAGAGACTACTTCCTTTTGGTTAATTTTTACAATAACTTATCGGATCGGGACGCAATGGGGAAAATTAATTCTATCTTCACTATAATAACATCCATAATAAAAAAATCTACTCGAGAAGTGACCATTATATGGGGCGGCGACTTTAACCAGACTATTTGTGCTGCCCCAAACATTCATCTGTGTGGTTTAAATGATGAGGATGACAATCCCATTTTACACTTTTCCCACTCACTGCTAGGCAGTCTTTTAAATGAAATAACTTTCAACCTAGATCTAAGAATTGCATCAAAGCTAATAAATGGAAAGACGATGTTGGCTCCAACCTTCCACGGCAGAGGTTGCAATTCAACGATAGATTTCATCTTACAGACAAATGGTCCGAGATCTAAAGATTTCATTTTTGAAACCCATCAGGTAGTTCTAAGCGATCACTATCCGATAAGTATAACCTTTTCAACCCTGACAGGGCCCACAAAAAAAACCTTTAGTGCCCTTACTCAGAACAACTTAGAATTAGCAAGAGTAAACGGATACTCGCTAAAATGGGCCATAGTTGATCCGGAAAAAATAACTTCTACCGTGGTCACTGAAGCCTATCTACCCATAATGAAGTGCCTGGATATGACCACTCCCAACGATGACGTTATTGTCAATTTTGGGCTGGTGATACAAACTATCAAAAATGCCCTAATGGTAAAAAAGAATAGCTCAAAGAAGAGCACCCAGGGCTGGTTCAATCACTCATGTACCATCGCCCACACTAATTTAAAACTCGCCTTACACAAAACGCCCAGGGACAGGGCAGAAATATCTACATTAAGGAGAGCATATAACACTGCCATTAAGGAACGGAAGTCGGAACTAAGACGACAACTCTGGGACCAATTACACGAGAGTTGCCTTAGTAATAATAATATCACTTTCTGGAAGATAGTAAGAACACCCTTCTTAACTGACAAGGGCAGCCTCCCTAACATAGAGGTTGCTATAGACGAAGGACAATGGGTAGAGCATTTTTCTCAAATCTTTAAGTCCAATTCAGCAACAAAAGACCTTGGAGGAAATGATTCTCTCGAGCATCAGTTCCCGACTTTTCCTATTGACATGACCATCACTTGTGACCAAGTAGAAAGGGCACTAAACGCAAGCAAAAAAGGCAAGGCCCCTGGCCCTGACGGTGTACCCATAGACTTCTATAAAATGTACCCCGAGCTATGGATCCCCTTTCTGACCAGGGTTTTCAACGCGCTGACCTTTACTGGCATCCCTGAGTCTTGGAAGAGTTCCATATTAGTCCCCATCTTTAAGAAGGGAGATCGGAACCTACCCTCCTGTTACCGTCCCATCTCCCTTCTAGATTCTACAGGAAAAATGATGGGCCGAATACTACTCGATAGTTTGCAGGAATGGGTCGTGAAAAACAACATTCTATCCGATCTACAATACGGGTTCCGAGAAGGATTGGGGACCGTAGACCAAGCTCTAAACTTATCATTACTAATTGATAAATACGTTAACATTAAAGCAGGAGCATTATATATGGTCTACGTAGATTTATCATCTGCATTTGACTGCGTTAGTCATTCCAAACTCTGGCCCATCCTACTAGACATAGGGTTGGAACAAACCGCAGTAACTTATATTAGGGAACTCTATGCCGACGCGTCAGCTAGAGTAAGGTTTGGCACAGGGGGAGAGCTCACAGCGCCGTTCGGGGTGGAGAAGGGTGTGAGGCAGGGATGTGTCCTGGCCCCATTCCTATTTACCCTTTATACAAACGGCTTAGAAAGAGAGATGCTGAAAGGGACTCAAGATCTCCCAATGGTAGCAAACCGCCCTGTCCCAGCCCTCCTGTATGCTGACGACGCCGTGTTATTAGCTCGTACTCCCAATGAGCTACAGAAGGCCCTAAATAGTTATGCTTCATTCATGGCAAGCCTTGACCTTAAAATTAACGTTGGGAAAACTTTCGTCATGAAGGCAGGAGTTAAAAGGAAGAACAAGACCAAGCCCATCTACCTGAATGACGAAAGATTATCAACCACGGATAAGTATCCCTATCTCGGCGTTATGATGGACGAAAAACTTAGTTGGAAACCGGCTGTAGAAGTAAGGAAATTGCAATTTGCAAGAACGACTTCTGCACTCACTAACTTTTCAAGGAAAATAGGGAAAAAAGCTCCCTCAGAGATGATCAAAATTTATAAAGCTAAATGCCTCTCAGTGGCCCTATACGGAGCAGGTGTATGGGGTCACGTAGCGGCTAATTCTATCCAAGTGGTCGAAAACGGCTTTTTGAAATATCTTTTAGCCCTACCTACGGCAGCCCCCAACTATGCTTGTCATCTGGAACTGGGTCTCTCATATGTTACAGACCTGGTGAGAATACAGCCTCTGTTATTATGGCACAGGATTTGGACATCTGAACACACAGTTTTCACACAACAAATCATTCAAGATTGCATGAGCCTAGATAACGCACATCGATCCAGGTGGTTAAGCTATATTAAATCATTTTTTACTGATCTTGGTCTAGAAAATTACTATAAAGACCCGACCAAGATGCAGACATTAGTAAGAAAAGCTTTTTATAAACTTTGCCTAAACCACCTCGATGAGCTTAGACTTAACTTAGAGGTTACGAAACAAACAACTAGACACTGCTTATTAGTTCAGTCGGTATTTGGCATTCAGCCCTACCTGGCATATAACATAGCCCCCTATGAACAGTTTCTCTTAGTCAGGTTTAGATTGAACTTCTTTTACCGCCTGGTTACCTTTCCGTTTAAGAATAACTGGGATAAAATATTGCCACCATGTCCCTGCGATGAGACATCATCCCAGTCAACTCTTCATACCATCCTTTTTTGCAAATACTATATGCATCAACGGAGGAAATTATTAATCCCCCTATTAAAGCGTAGGGGCTTTCGTACATGCCGCCCTGCTTTACTATATTTACAGTTACTCGAGGGGGAAGAGGTGGTTTACATTGTCTCGAACTTCTTGCAATATATTGTACGACACAGACCCAATCTAGGGTAAGACTGTGAAACGATCATATTATATCATACCTGATCAAATATACTACCTTTTGTATAGCCACTTAGGCGAACCATTCAGGAAATGCTGCAAATATACATGTCAATGAAGGAGATGATTTTAAATTTTCTTTTATTTGTATTAATGTGATGAACTTACTGTCTTTTATATGATGAATTTTATAATGTGTAAATTTTGTAACAATATCTTTTATGGCTTTTCATGAATTGCCGAATAAAGAAAGATTGAATTGAATTGAATACTCATTGCTATTTGTCCAACACTTATTTCTCTGCACACATTTAAGTTGATACATTTTATTTTCTTGTCATTCTTTTGGGATGTAGTTTCATAGATACAAATTCTTGAAAAACAGTAACACATTTGAAAAAAGAGAAAGGAGTATTTTTTTAAACTGCCAGCAGTTTTCACACAGTCCATTTCAAAACTAGAAGTTCCAGTCATGGAGGTAACCTTCTATTTATCTTTGAAAACTCCCTTACAATCTCATCCATACATTGGTA
Source organism: Triturus cristatus (assembly GCF_964204655.1). Taxonomy (NCBI): domain Eukaryota; kingdom Metazoa; phylum Chordata; class Amphibia; order Caudata; family Salamandridae; genus Triturus; species Triturus cristatus. The sequence continues at coordinate 853,764,232 of NC_140585.1, read as the reverse complement.
TGCCGTGAGCTCCTTCTCATGTGCTAAAATTTTAAAATTATGAAAGATAAAGCATTAATCTGTAATGCAAAACAGGAGAATGAGACATCCATCTAGTTGCTGAACTGCACAATGTGAAACTAGAAAACCTGGGATCAATTGTGGCTTCCATTCATGACCAAATTGTGTGATCCCAGCCAAACCTTTATTTCCCTGAGACTCCTTTATTCATCATCACATAAGAGGGCACCTTCAAATATATGTGTTCTAGATGTGCAGTGTACAAAACACATTTGCTGTTTAATTTAGTCTACTCTAGTAGTGCTTCATCTGCACAAGTAGGGCGTGCATAACAACAGACTTGCCTTTTGGTTCACTAAGGGCCAGATGTACTACCGTTTTTTGCAGTTCTAAATGGGAAAACAGCCCGTTTGCGACCGAAATAGGGTGTTGGTATGTACAAACGCTATTGTGCAAGACGGTATTAGGAGGGGGTGTTCCAAGGGCATCCCTTCCTGATAGTGTATGTATCATTGTTATGCGACCGCAATTGCAGTCGCAAAACACTCGCAGTTTACCACCTACTTCAGGTAATTGATAAGCCACTTGGAAACAGGAAGGGGCCACCAGGGGACCCCTTTCCCTTTGTGAATGGATGCGAAAATATTTTTTAAGAGCAGGCAGTGGTCCCACGGTCCACTGCCTGCTCTTAAAAAATGAAACAGAAACGTTTCATTTTTCTGTTTGAAATGCATCCCATGTATGGTCCCTTTGATGGGAAGAGGAGGTTTCTGAGGTGGGGATATCAGGCAAGTACACTACTCAGCCTCCCTCATTGCCAGCCTTCAGAGAGAATCTCTCTACATTACAACCTCCACCTGACCCCGGACTTTGCAGCGCACTCCCTTCCAGGTCTGAGTATCCATTTTCTACCATCCCTCCTCTGCCATACACCTTATCTCACAGCTGACCTTGGGCCCCAGTCCCATATCAGCCACCATCTGGCTCCATTTTCATTATTCCCGGTAAATAACATTAGTAAAATCACCCTGAAACTTATAATAGTAAATATAATTAGCACATACTTTAACCCCTTCGCTGCTGCGGACATTCCGCTGCAGCGCTGGGGGGGGCAGGGGGGCAGCGCGGTGGGCCTGTGCTCATGACGGAGCCGCTCCGTCATGAGCCACGGTTGAGCTGTGCTCATGACGGAACGGTTCCGTCATGACTCCGCCCATTTGCGTTGTCCCCCCGCACAGGCGGGGAAACAGCACCGCGTAGGCGGAGCGGCCGCCAACGGACGTGTCATGACGGAACCGTTCCGTCATGAGCACACGCCAACCGTGGCTCATGACGGAACGGTTCCGTCATGAGCGGGGAAGGGGTTAAAATATGTTCCACAGTGGGCCTAATGACCCGACTACTAATTAAATAAACAAAAACAGAAAGGCCAGGACAGGGCCGGCTTTAGCGCTGGTGCGAAAGTCTTTATTGGTGCCCCACCACTGACCTCCTTCTCCATAGATACCTTTACTACCACCCTCCAACAGTGCCCTTCATCTCTTCATAGCCTCTCCCCTCATGACCTCCTCCTCAGACTCTCTCACTACCACCCTCCACCACTGCCCCTCAGCTCTCCAAAGCCCCTCCCCCTCATGACCACCTCCTCAGATTCCTTCAATACCATCCTCCAACGGTGCCCCTCATCTCTCCATAACCTCTACTCATCATGACCTCCTCCTCAGACTCTCTCACTACCACCCTCTACCAGTGCCCCTCATCTCTCCAAAGCCCCTCCCATGCATGACCTCCTCCTTGGATGCCCTCACTGCCACCCTCCACCAGTGCCCCTCATCTCTCCGTATCCCCCCACACCGCATGACCACCTCCTCAGATTCCGTCATTGCCACCCTCCACCAGTGCCCCTCATCACTCCATAGACCCTCTCCCCATGACCCCCTCCTCGGATTCCCTCACTACCACCCTCCAACAGTGCACCTCGTCTCTCCATAGCCTCTCTCTCTCATGACCTCCTCCTCAGACTCCATCACTACCACCCTCCAACAGTGCACCTCGTCTCTCCGTAGCCTCTCTCTCTCATGACCTCCTCCTCAGACTCCATCACTACCACCCTCCACCAGTGCCCCTCATCTCTCCAAAGCTCCTCTCCCTCGTGACCTCATCCTCAGATGCCCTCACTGCCATGCTCTACTCGTGCCCCTCATCTATCCATAGCCCCTCACACTCATGACCTCCTCCTCAGACTCCCTCACTACCACCCTCCACCAGTGCCCCTCATCTCTTCGTAGCCCCCTCCACCCCATTACCACCTCCTTGGATTCCGTTATTGCTGTCTTCTACCAGTGCCCCTCATAGCTCCATAGCCCCTCTCCCCATGACCTCCTCCTCGGACTCCCTCACTACCACCCTTCACCAGTGCTCTTCATGTCTCTGTAGCCTCTCCCTCTATTGACCTCCTCCTCGGATTCCCGAATTGCAACCCTCCAACAGTGTCCTTCATCTCTCCGTAGCCCCTCTCTCATATGCATTTCATTTATTGCATAGCTCTACTCATAGTGTCGGGTGTCACAGTACTTTACATCATGCACACATTATGCAGAGACAATGAATCATACAAGTATGTAAATCAGCCTATAGGGAATGTCACATAAGTCAATGAGGATGACCAGGTGTAGGAATCACATGTCATCCATACTGGTCGGCAATATGTTTTAAGAGGGTTTGGTCTGGAGAAACACAAACTCAGTATTTAAAGCATACCCCAGTGGTGGGGGGAGGTTCGCTTTACTGATTAAAATATATATCTGCCCAAACAAACTCTTTATAGCAACATTGGAATGATGAAAGACTTGGGAAATTCCAACTAGATTGCAACACAATAAAAAAAAAAGAAGTTCTAATTATACCATTCAGGTTTGTATGCAGCTCTTTGATGACAGTTCATAGGACACTGTCCTGTTAGGATTGTAACTTATGAGCTGCAAGTAACAAAAGGATCTCTGTAACAAAGGCAATAACCCGCTGAGCTATCCACATAAACTACAGCTTATCTGCATTCAAAACTGCCAACAAAGGATTGCTCTCCAGCAGGATCATTAATCACCAGAGTTATCAGTACATTTTTAATGTCGTCTTGCATTCGTGGCAGAGCCGACCATGAAAACGATACAAACGATTTAAATTAAATATACTTGGCATACGCCAAGTATGTGTCGTTGCTGGGCCCTCACAGATTTTAAAACTATGAGCAAATAGCCACACATTCTTGAAGCATACACAAAGTTTATATCTTTCTCGGCCTTTGCAGATTTAAAAAAGAAAACGGAATAGCCACACAATCTCTTACCTGCTCCATTGGATCTCTGTCACAGCCCGATCTGATAAACAGCTGAAGTATCAGGAAAGGTGAATCAGGATAAACAAACCCCTTTTCTCCAGGGTTGAATAGAGAAGAATAGAGAAGAAAATAGCCATGCCCCTACTTTACCTGCACGAGTGGGCGGGGACACAGCCCACCTTTCTAAAAGGAGATGCATGATTGGGGGTGCCTGTGAAGAGAGCCCAGACCCAATCACACAACTCCTAGAAGAAGAAAAACAACGTTTGGAGGAACGTTTTATATTAAAGTTGGACATTTTCTGTTGGCCTTCCTGACTTCACTGCCAAGCAGTGCTTAATTTGAGCCGGAGCTTTCCGGTGCTGAGCACCGGCACTTAATTGGTTTCCGGTGCTGGGCACCAGCACCTATGTCAACACCACACTTAGGGCAGTCTGCCACAAGGTGGCGCTGCTCATGTAATTTAGAGAGAAGCAGTATAACAGCTGTTTAGGGAAACAATATACATAAAAAAATGACCAATACCTGCCTCCCCCAGTAATTCCTTTAGCTTTACGGCCCTGAAATAATCTTTACTGTCGCATTTACATGCGAGAGAGAGGGTTAGTAGTTGTTTTGGCAGCGATGACCGGGGCGATGGGTGGTGCAAGCTGCAGTGGCCTCCTGGCCAGAGCCCTGGCACTTAATATTTTACAAATTAAGCACTGCTGCCAAGGTTCATGTTTGGGTGGACCTGGCCTACCCTGCTCACCCGCTAGAACCGGGCCGGCCTTTGACATGAACTCCGTAATTGTGTGTTTGTGTCCGAGGTCTGGAATATTCACATGATGTAATGACTAGGAAGTGAAAGAGGTAACACCTGTTCCCTGATGCAGAAAACATGCTGATCTTTTCTTTGTATCTAGGCAAGCTATTTCTTTCTTGTCTGCATTTCTAGGTCTGGCCATAGCCAAGACCTTTTGATTTTGCTAAAACTATATGTATAATATACTTAGTTCAAGAGGCTTTCAGTCACCACTCTTCATCCATTGGTCTATTGTTGTGTCATTCACATTTTGCTCCCACCCACTACAGCATACAGCATGGGGCAGTGGGTCTGCCTACTTCAGCCACTCCTTAACTTCTATTTGACTGACTGCATTTTTTCCTCTTTCACAATGAATTTGAATTTAATAAAGTGATTTTGGCTCACAGTACAAAACATAGATGCCTTTCACACATGCAATTAAAAAATAAATATAAAAAAGGTTTTAAAAAGAAAAGATTAAAACAAAGCTAAAATACAATGGGTTCTAGAAAACCAGCATCAAATTGATCATATCCAATTAATAAAAAGACATAAAAGAATTCCCCTGAACGAGCAATAAAAAACAACTCTCAAAATAATAAAAACAAAGAGACAAATACAAAAAGTATTCTGGTTGAACGTTGTGGAGTTTTGTACGGATATCACAGCTAAACCTCAGGTATAAGCGTGTTGCCCTGGTCACGTGTCCCGCAAAATCACATAGCAAGAGAAACTTTGAGCCACTTTGTTTCCAGGTTGCTCTTTTTGTAGGATCTTAGATATAGAAATGGACCTAACATTATTGTAATGGTTGCAAGCCAGCATAAAATGTTCCAGATCCTCAATTTCATGGCAAAGGCCTTTATCAGAAACTTCCAGGTTGCATCTGTTCCTCAATTAATTTAGAAGTAGGCAGCCCCCTGACCCTCCCTTCCCCCAGCTAAAGCGAACAATCTTCTTTCTCTGTGATTTACTAAAACAGCAAGATATCATTGAGCGTTTGGGCTGGTGTCGAACAGGCCAACATGAGGACATGTTTTTAGGTTTTGTAAGCTGCAGTTCTTTCTTTGAGTTGAAAGTCAAAAGTTGCTTGTTTATTATGGCATTTTACCTCTTACGTGGTAACACATTTAGGTTTGGGGATAGAAATATGCCCAGGCTCTCTGCTTCCTTGTTCCATTGGATCACATAGCTGGATTTAGAATGCATTGAAAAATGTTCTTTCCAGGCTTTATCCACAAGATGAGTAGTTCTTGAACACAACCTTTTCAGACCATATTTAATGGGGCCTATCAGACACTTGAACCCAATTGAGGAGTAAACAACGTCTGCCTCCAATACTGCTGTGGGAAAACTTGCTGCCAATTTAAATAATTATTTCCAGAACTTCCTTTCCCAGCGTCCTATGCATTCTCTTGTCCTGTTGAGCCCCCACAGCTTTGTTCCATAGGATATTTGACTGCCCACATTTGCATTAAAAACTTTGCCATTGAAGCTGGAGAACCTATGACTGTGCTTGTGCATCAACCTCAGAATTGCATTTGTAAGGGCTTCTTAGCTGTTCATGGTGGTATGTATAAGAGTTGCCCATTTTAAGGTTTTGCTAATTGTCACACCTAGATATTTAAAGGCTGCAACTTCCCCCAATTCCTCATGGCTTTATGAAAAATGAGTACTTCATTGCACGCTTGCCTGAAGATCATTATCTTCATTTTACTGGTGTTAATTACCAAGTCATTTACCTTACATTAGATTTTCATTGCCAAAAGATGGGCCTGCAGGGCTTATGGAGTTTTCGCTAGGAGATTGGAGTCATCAACATAGAGGAGGGCCGGGATCTTAAAGCCATTAATTGATAGAATATCAGCTGATGCTTTGATGACTTTTTCATATATGTCATTGGAATAGAGAGAGAACGAGCATGGTGCCAAAAGGCAGCTTTGCTTGATCCCCCTATTGGTGTAACGTTTCCTACCAATAAAGGCCCTTCTGGCTGAATCTCACCTGCATTGATGTACCAGAGTATAACATTTGAATAAGTGACAAAGGCCCTGGCTTTATACCCAATGAACACAGTTTTTCCTATAGGTGATTATATGAGATCAGGGGTATTTTCATCCCTGTGCTGGTCTTATAAGTTAAATTACGGGAAGTGAAAATCTGGTCAATCGTCGATAATCCTTCTCTAAAGCCACCTTGTATCATTGAAAGGATACTCTTATGACTAACCCACCAGTTCAGGGCTGTCAATACTAGTTTGGAAAAGATTTTGCAGTCAATGTTGATTGGACTTATTGGTCTATAGGACTTTGGCTCATCTTTTTGTCCTTTCTTGTATAGAAGAACACATACTATTTAGCCAGGCGGTGGGGCAGTGATGGAGCACCACAAATGCCTTAAAAACGTCAGTGAGGGGCTCTGCCCACCATTTTATATCAACAAGAAAGATCTCAGAATGAATCATATTAGGACCCTGTGCTTTTCCTCTGTGAAGGCTTTTATCGCTTCTTTAATTTTTGTGTTGAGAATGATTCTCGCTGGCTAGTACTTGGCACTCTGCTGCTGGCTCCTGCAATGTCACTGACAAACAGTGACTCATAGCCCGGGTTTGTCGCGGTATCGAAGATTGCCTTGAAATGCATTAGCCATGATGCCTCAGAAATATTTGCTGCCAGGAAACGTTTCTATACACCAAGGTTTTCCCTGATCATTCTCCAAAAGACTTGTGTGTCTTTCTACACAGAAGATCTTTCTAACTCCAGCCACTGTCTATTTCTGAATACAGCCTTCTTTTCCCTAATTAGTGACTTAAAGCGAAGTCTGGCCACCCTTTTGACCTGTTTAGAGGATTCACTTTGAAGCACACTTTGTATTTCTAATTTAATTTTCTTACATTCTTCGTCATACCATCCTAATTTTCCAGGTTATTTTTTTGTTAATGTTGAATTTTTGGAAGTACATGATCGTGAAACAATTTCGAGTTAAAGATTTCATCAGAATATCATACAGAGATAATGTAAACACCTCAGTTGCTCTATTCACTATGGAGTCTGGAGATTCACTGTTGATGGATCCTGTTTCCAATCCACAGTTTTAGATTCAAGGTTGGTGTTCCATTATATTCTGACTTGTCCCCCAAGCTTCCAAATATGGTTTAAATGCAGTTTTGTCTTGGCTTGAACCCAACATGTTTAATTTTCATTATTTTTTATCACTAGAGGCAACTGTTGCCTAAGACTGTGTTCCCCTCAGGGGCTACAGTTTATTATTCGAGAAGTTCCTACGGTGTTATCTGTGTCAGATGGAATATCAAAGATATTGAAGGAAACGCCTCACTCACATAATAGTGACATGCTTCATCATAGGCGTTACCTCCACACCCAGATGAGATGATACTATCTGGGCGGACTCAACCACTGATATACTGGGAGTTCTTATATAAGTAGGTCACTGGTTAAGCAGGGGAACCAGATTTTTTATATAAACTAAAAATACCTACAAGTGTACCCCTTCTTGATCCTTTATTCTGAGGCACTTGTGATATCATTAAAAAACATGTGTTGGTTTTTTTTTGAACATTAGTATATTCAAATTTACCCTCTGATAGATGCCAACATGTTTCGGCCCTTCTTAAATAGCCCAATCGGGTCTGGGGCCTTCGTCAGGGCATGGTGTTTTAATTCCTTACTTAGGGTCCCTGCTGGGGCTTATCACATGTATTACATGCACACCAAAAGTGAGGCCTAATGCACTCACCTGTACTTCTTGTATTCGAACTCCAGTAGAATTTTCTATAAGAAGTAAAAACAAAGATATACACTCGAGTGTGTAGTTATATGCTACATTTCTTCTGTGCCTATAACGTGCTCTTAATCATTACGATGATATTGAGTGTATGAATGCCACCCGACTCAGTGCTCACTATTGAAATGCTGGTGAATTTTTTATATATGCCATTTCAACTGTGCTGGCCAACTCAAAAATTTCTTTTACCACCTCCAGTGATATTTAACTCCAAATTCTTTGTGCTTCCTGAGGGTATTCTTTTTGTTTATGAATCATAATATCTGTATACCACTTGATTAAAGCAATGGTAAATCAAGACAAATTGAACCACATTTAGTACTGGTGGTTTAATATCTGTGCATTTGTGCTCTTTCTCTAAACTCTATCGCCGATTTCTGTGCTCTTCATAACACTTTTAATAATCAAGTTTTATTTTATAGGCACACTGGTTGATAAGTTATCTCACCTACTGGTGGATGCTACTAAGCATCATGCAGGAATCGTGTGTCAAAGGTGGCGTCCTGTAGTCACACACTAGATGAGACAAAAGTTGTTTTGTTACGACCAAGGACGTGTCAAATGCATTTTACTATTGTATATCCTTATAAGACTGGAATCTCGCTCTTTACAAAACCCGGGTGTGGTTGTTTTTGTTCCCATATTCCCTTGTACGGTTGCTACGTTTATCGTGTGTTGTACTGACATTCATCCTGTTTAGAATATACTTTTTCCGCTCTAGTCTCCATTTTTTAAAAAAACGGTCTCAGATTTTGTCCGGGGATAACCTTTATGTTTTCTTATGCTTTCATACCAGGTAAACCCGATAGTTGAACATTAGTTTGTAATCTTTTACGATGTTTCTACAAATTTAGGTGTCATTACATCTATTGTGCACTATACGTTTTTTTTAATAATAATAGAACAAACAAACAAACAAAGGGAAATGGCGCCAAACCGTTACTCTACCCGGTCGTATGTGCTAAGGTAAAGAGCCCGTATCTACTTCCCTTGTTCCCCTTATTCAATCGTATGGGTCTGTTCCTTTAGGAGTGGTAATCGACTAAATTGTCATTAGATTACAGATCTAGGGTGTACATAGAACAGGGCTATGACTTACTTCATCAAGGTACCGCCACCGCTAATACGCCTATTCGACACATCGCCTGCCGTCGAATGCTGTAAGGTTTTGCTGGGCGTGTTAAATACCGGTGTACTGATTGGCCGCCCGGTTTGTCTATCCCATCTCGTACTGCCTCTATCATTTGTAGGGGGAATTAAGGGCTACAAGGATGTGTTTACGTTGCGTTTTTCGGGGTTATGGGTATTGTAGTTTTTTGTTTTAGCTCGGTTTTTTTGGATTTCGACTTTATTGAAAAACCCAATTTTCAATACCTGACTCTATGGTGTCCAGGTTTAACTCCCCATTCGTGTAATCACAAATAGATGCTTTAGATGTAAGTCCCCGTTGGCGTAATGGGTTGGATTTCATTCTCAATTGGTTGAGGTGTTATATAACATACTCCAACCTGCCTGCAATAATAAATTCACCCCGATTTTATGTTTCACTACTAGCAATAATATTCGTGTAATCACAAATAGATGCTTCAGATTTAAGTCCCCGTTGGCGTAATGGGTTGGATTTCATTCTCAATTGGTTGAGTTGTTATATAGCATACTCCAACCTGCCTGCAATAATAAATGCACCACGATTTTTTGTTTCACTACTAGCAATCAGGTAGGAGCGCACAGTATGTTATTTGTTGTTTTACTTGCAATTGTGTGTTCATATGTCCACTGAAACACATAAGTGTAACTGCTGATTTTGAGTTTAAGGTTACGTCAATGTTGTCCAAGGTATTTCTTCATTCAGCCCTTGTATTGTGCTAGAGAGGCGATAAATCCATCTTTGTTCCAGTTTTAATAGTTGTCTTTCAGTGCTGTTGTTTGGTAATTTTTCAATCACTGTCCATGTGAAATCGTTTTCACTGTGATTGTTTGTTTGGAAATGACGCATCATTTTCGTGATTGTTTTTCCGCATCTGAATGTGCTCCGATGTTCATTAATTCGGGTTTTGACTTTGCGGGTGTCATTCCTATATACATCTGTTTACAGATGCAAGTCATCAAGTACACCACATTCTTGCTGTTACAATTACTGAAGGTGCGTTGTTCCCAGGGAGTTTTTAAACCCACATCGATCATTTTACTGGTTTTTGTTAGCCGACATACGTTGCATGATCCACATTGGAAATGTCCTACCACCTCTGGTAAATTCCATAATGTATTTTGTTGTCCTAGCTTTGTTAGTTGCTTGGGGCGAGTGTGGACAACAGAGTCTTTGATCGATTTCCCTCGTCTGAAAGCAAACATAGGTTTCTCCAGCCTTAGGCCTCCTGAGTTCAAGGTTTTCCAATGTCGTAAGACAATTCTTTTTATTTTGTTTGATTCTGTTCCAAACGTGGTAACGCACACAATTCTTTTTTGTTCTGATTTTTTTGAGGGTTCCAAAAGTCCTTCTCGGTTGTTATTTTTTGCCCTTTTGTAAGCTTGTTTTATTAATCTCTTTGGGTATGTTTTTGTCTTTAACTTCTCTGATAGTTGTTTCGCATGAATTTCATACATAGCTTTGTCTGGACAGTTTCTTCTTAATCTTAAAAATTGTCCCACCGGCAGATTGTCTTTTAAAGCCTTGGGATGGAAACTGTCGTACCTCAGTAGATTGTTTACATCAGTTGGTTTGTAGAATACTTCGGTTTTTAGTATCCCTTCGCTTGCCCAGATTTTTAGATCCAAAAACGTTATTGAGTCTTTTTTAAGAGTCATAGTGAATTTTAGATATTCATCCCAGGAGTTCAGCCATGTTAGGAAGTCTGGTGCTTCATTTTCATCTCCTCTCCAAATTATGAAGATGTCGTCTATGAATCGTTTCCAAACGCTCAAATTCGTCTGGTATGGATTCGTCTCATTGTAGATGAACGTAGTCTCGAAATCGTGGACATACAGGCAGGCTATGCTGGGTGCACAAGTCATGCCCATGGAAGTTCCGTGGGTTTGTAGGAAATATTCGCCCTCATATTCAAAATAGTTCTTGGTTAGGGCTAATCTTGCACAGTCTACCACGAACTTTATTGGTGTTATTGAAGACCAAGTTTCGTATTTCAGTAATTTCTCAATCACTGTAAGGGAAGCCTCTTGTGGAATGCTGGTGTACAGCGCTTCCACGTCTAAGGTAATTAAGAGATCTGTTGCTGGTTCAAAATTCAATGATTGAAGTTTTCGAAGGATGTCCTGAGTATCTTTTAGATAGGAGGGCATTTTTTGTACCAACGGTCTCAGAAAATTATCTGTGAACTTGGAAAGAGGTTCTAATATTGAACCAATGCCGGAAACGATTGGTCTTCCTGGTGGTGGATTTTTATTTTTATGCACCTTGGGGAGGATATAAAAATAAGGAATCTTTGGGTCTGTTTCTTTCAAGAAGTTTTCCTCTGTTTTGGTGATCCATCCCTCTTCGCCTGCTTTGATTACCATCTCGTGTATTTCTTTTTTCAAACTCTCAGTAGGGTCTCTTTGTAAACGTAAGTAGTTTCGGGGGTCGTTCAAGAGTTTCAGACATTCATCTCTATAAACTTCAATGGGAAGAATCACCGTTGCTCCCCCTTTATCCGCGGGTTTTATAATCACATCGTGCATCTTGTCAAAATCTCCGGTTGCTTCCACCTCGTCCACGGCCTCTCCCTAAAAAAGGTTGTTGGTAGGGTTGCCAATTATATCCAAATTGTGGGGGTTGGAAAGGTGGTTGCATGAATGGATTCCATCCAAATGGGGGTGGTTGTTGATATGGGCCCATTTGTTGGTATGCTCCTCTGTTTCTTCTGGATCTATTTCCCCTTCTCATGTTTTTCCCTTTTCGGTCTTCAAAGGACGAATCACTAGAATATTTTCCGGAAGCAACCGGAGAGGGCCCAGAGTACAGTGGGAAACAAACAGGGAAGACTCGACACTGCAGGAACCCAGACCCAGCACGAGCAAGACCACTCGGGAATATTAAATCTCAGCACCAGAGTGCTCTCAAAAACCCAAGAGGACGTGCTAAATAAAGGACTCGGTTTTGTTCCAACCAACAGATCCAATATCTTCAATGTAAGAATCGAATTGGCCGAATTCTTGCGAAGACTACGACTATCGGTCTTTTTTGAACAAACGGAAGGACTGAAAGAAGCCACGGATGAAGAAAAAAATACGGGCCTAAGGAAAAAATCAAGATTTACCCCGCCCAATCACACAATGCCACCTGCTTTGCTAGCATTTGAAAAAGCAGTGACACGGGAAATCGACCTGTTAAGAAACAACGACACAAGAGTATTTAACAATCTCTCATCCATTGAACGGAAAACTCTGTCAGATTTTGACAAGATGCACGATGTGATTATAAAACCCGCGGATAAAGGGGGAGCAACGGTGATTCTACCCATTGAAGTTTATAGAGATGAATGTCTGAAACTCTTGAACGACCCCCGAAACTACTTACGTTTACAAAGAGACCCTACTGAGAGTTTGAAAAAAGAAATACACGAGATGGTAATCAAAGCAGGCGAAGAGGGATGGATCACCAAAACAGAGGAAAACTTCTTGAAAGAAACAGACCCAAAGATTCCATATTTTTATATCCTCCCCAAGGTGCATAAAAATTAAAATCCACCACCAGGAAGACCAATCGTTTCCGGCATTGGTTCAATATTAGAACCTCTTTCCAAGTTCACAGATCATTTTCTGAGACCGTTGGTACAAAAAATGCCCTCCTATCTAAAAGATACTCAGGACATCCTTCGAAAACTTCAATCATTGAATTTTGAACCAGCAACAGATCTCTTAATTACCTTAGACGTGGAAGCGCTGTACACCAGCATTCCACAAGAGGCTTCCCTTACAGTGATTGAGAAATTACTGAAATACGAAACTTGGTCTTCAATAACACCAATAAAGTTCGTGGTGGACTGTGCAAGATTAGCCCTAACCAAGAACTATTTTGAATATGAGGGCGAATATTTCCTACAAACCCACGGAACTTCCATGGGCATGACTTGTGCACCCAGCATAGCCTGCCTGTATGTCCACGATTTCGAGACTACGTTCATCTACAATGAGACGAATCCATACCAGACGAATTTGAGCGTTTGGAAACGATTCATAGACGACATCTTCATAATTTGGAGAGGAGATGAAAATGAAGCACAAGACTTCCTAACATGGCTGAACTCCAGGGATGAATATCTAAAATTCACTATGACTCTTAAAAAGACTCAATAACGTTTTTGGATCTAAAAATCTGGGCAAGCGAAGGGATACTAAAAACCGAAGTATTCTACAAACCAACTGATGTAAACAATCTACTGAGGTACGACAGTTTCCATCCCAAGGCTTTAAAAGACAATCTGCCGGTGGGACAATTTTTAAGATTAAGAAGAAACTGTTCAGACAAAGCTATGTATGAAATTCATGCGAAACAACTATCAGAGAAGTTAAAGACAAAAACATACCCAAAGAGATTAATAAAACAAGCTTACAAAAGGGCAAAAAATAACAACCGAGAAGGACTTTTGGAACCCTCAAAACAATCAGAACAAAAAAGAATTGTGTGCGTTACCACGTTTGGAACAGAATCAAACAAAATAAAAAGAATTGTCTTACGACATTGGAAAACCTTGAACTCAGGAGGCCTAAGGCTGGAGAAACCTATGTTTGCTTTCAGAAGAGGGAAATCGATCAAAGACTCTGTTGTCCACACTCGCCCCAAGCAACTAACAAAGCTAGGACAACAAAATACATTATGGAATTTACCAGAGGTGGTAGGACATTTCCAATGTGGATCATGCAACGTATGTCGGCTAACAAAAACCAGTAAAATGATCGATGTGGGTTTAAAAACTCCCTGGGAACAACGCACCTTCAGTAATTGTAACAGCAAGAATATGGTGTACTTGATGACTTGCATCTGTAAACAGATGTATATAGGAATGACCACCCGTAAAGTCAAAACCCGAATTAATGAACATCGGAGCACATTCAGATGCGGAAAAACAATCACGAAAATGATGCGTCATTTCCAAACAAACAATCACAGTGAAAACGATTTCACATGGACAGTGATTGAAAAATTACCAAACAACAGCACTGAAAGACAACTATTAAAACTGGAACAAAGATGGATTTATCTCCTCTCTAGCACAATATAAGGGCTGAATGAAGAAATACCTTGGACAACCTTGACGTAACCTTAAACTATCAAAATCAGCAGTTACACTTATGTGTTTCAGTGGACTTATGAACACACAATTGCCAGTAAAACAACAAATAACATACTGTGCGCTCCTACCTGATTGCTAGTAGTGAAACAAAAAATCGGGGTGTATTTATTATTGCAGGCAGGTTGGAGTATGCTATATAACAACTCAACCAATTGAGAATGAAATCCAACCCATTACGCCAACGGGGACTTAAATCTGAAGCATCTATTTGTGATTACACGAATCTTCTTGCTAGTAGTGAAACATAAAATCGGGGTGAATTTATTATTGCAGGCAGGTTGGAGTATGTTATATAACACCTCAACCAATTGAGAATGAAATCCAACCCATTACGCCAACGGGGACTTACATCTAAAGCATCTATTTGTGATTACTCGAATGGGGAGTTAACCCCTTCCATGCTGCGCAAATTCCGCCGCTGTGCTGACGGAATCTTGCGCGGGCGTGGTCATGACGGAACGGTTCCGTCATGAGCACAGCTCAACCGTGGCTCATGACGGAACCGTTCCGTCATGAGCACCGAAGGGGTTAAACCTGGACACCATAGAGTCAGGTATTGAAAATTGGGTTTTTCAATAAAGTCGAAATCCAAAAAAAACGAGCTAAAACAAAAAACTACAATACCCATAAACCCGAAAAACGCAACGTAAACACATCCTTGTAGCCCTTAATTCCCCCTACAAACGATAGAGGCAGTACGAGATGGGATAGACAAACCGGGCGGCCAATCAGTACACCGGTATTTAACACGCCCAGCAAAACCTTACAGCATTCGACGGCAGGCGATGTGTCGAATAGGCGTATTAGCGGTGGCGGTACCTTGATGAAGTAAGTCATAGCCCTGTTCTATGTACACCCTAGATCTGTAATCTAATGACAATTTAGTCGATTACCACTCCTAAAGGAACAGACCCATACGATTGAATAAGGGGAACAATGGAAGTAGATATGGGCTCTTTACCTTAGCACATACGACCGGGTAGAGTAACGGTTTGGCGCCATTTCCCTTTGTTTGTTTGTTTGTTCTATTATTATTAAAAACAACGTATAGTGCACAATAGATGTAATGACACCTAAATTTGTAGAAACATCGTAAAAGATTACAAACTAATGTTCAACTATTGGGTTTACCTGGTATGAAAGCATAAGAAAACATAAAGGTTGTCCCCCGACAAAATCTGAGACCGTTTTTAAAAAAAATGGAGACTAGAGCGGAAAAAGTATATTCTAAACAGGATGAATGTCAGCACAACACACGATAAACGTAGCAACCGTACAAAGGAATATGGGAACAAAAACAACCACACCCGGGTTTTGTAAAGAACGAGATTCCAGTCTTATAAGGATATACAATAGTAAAATGCATTAGACACGTCCTTGGTCGTAACAAAACAACTTTTGTCTCATCTAGTGTTTGACTACAGGACGCCACCTTTGACACACGATTCCTGCATGATGCTTAGTAGCATCCACCAGTAGGTGAGATAACTTATCAACCAGTGTGCCTATAAAATAAAACTTGATTATTAAAAGTGTTATGAAGAGCACAGAAATCGGCGATAGAGTTTAGAGAAAGAGCACAAATGCACAGACATTAAACCACCAGTACTAAATGTGGTTCAATTTGTCTTGATTTACCATTGCTTTAATCAAGTGGTATACAGATATTATGATTCATAAACAAAAAGAATACCCTCAGGAAGCACAAAGAATTTGGAGTTAAATATCACTGGAGGTGGTAAAAGAAATTTTTGAGTTGGCCAGCACAGTTGAAATGGCATATATAAAAAATTCACCAGCATTTCAATAGTGAGCACTGAGTCAGGTCGCATTCATACACTCAATATCATCGTAATGATTAAGAGCACGTTATAGGCACAGAAGAAATGTAGCATATAACTACACACTCGAGTGTATATCTTTGTTTTTACTTATAGAAATTTCTACTGGAGTTCGAATACAAGAAGTACAGGTGAGTGCATTAGGCCTCACTTTTGGTGTGCATGTAATACATGTGATAAGCCCCAGCAGGGACCCTAAGTAAGGAATTAAAACACCACGCCCTGACGAAGGCCCCAGACCCGATTGGGCTATTTAAGAAGGGCCGAAACATGTTGGCATCTATCAGAGTGTAAATTTGAATATACTAATGTTCAAAAAAAAACCAACACATGGTTTTTAATGATATCACAAGTGCCTCAGAATAAAGGATCAAGAAGGGGTACACTTGTAGGTATTTTTAGTTTATATAAAAAATCTGGTTCCCCTGCTTAACCAGTGACCTACTTATATAAGAACTCCCAGTATATCAGTGGTTGAGTCCGCCCAGATAGTATCATCTCATCTGGGTGTGGAGGTAACGCCTATGATGAAGCATGTCACTATTATGTGAGTGAGGCGTTTCCTTCAATATCTTTGATATTCCATCTGACACAGATAACACCGTAGGAACTTCTCGAATAATAAACTGTAGCCCCTGAGGGGAACACAGTCTTAGGCAACAGTTGCCTCTAGTGATAAAAAGTTATGATTGGGAGAACGCAACTGTCCTATTCATTCTCTCACTCTCCTTGTGTGATATATAATTTTCATTTTTGACAGAGGGTTATGATCACTTTCCAATTTCCATTTTGACACATCAGGTTTTAAAATTTGTGCCAGTCCGTAACCCTGAACAAAATATAATCTATTACAGATTGGGCTCTACGGGTGTTATAGGTAGGTATAGTAGGACCAACACATTAATAGGATTTATGAGCTGAAGTACACTTCCCCTCTGGCATCTATCATAGGAAAATCATGGTGGATTGATGTGATGCTCTATGCTGTTTTCAGTTCGGCAGCTGCCTCGTCATAATTTCCCCATTCTCCCATCTTGCAGTTTATGTCACTGCAGTTTATGGGTAGATCTTTTAGCTCGGAGGGAAAATATAATGCCTCCATGGTGCCTTTTAGGGGGCCATTAAAACCTACTGTATTCTGTTGTGTGTAGAAATGTATTACTCTCAGGATCAAGTTTTCTAGGAGTTGAATTTCAACAACTTGTAGGTCCTCATGGGAATCTTCCCATGGCTTTAAATGAAACACATATGTCTAGGTTTCTCCAACTCTTTTTACAATTTATATGGGTAACATATCCAGGGATATCCCATGCTGCAGTGACAGAGGTTTCTTGAAGTTGTAAGTCATGATGCAGTTTAGGAGGTCACCATCACCCATTTTCTGTACAATTCCTGCATTATTCCAGGTGATAGTTAAGCTACTTAATCTATTTAGGAGCTGGTCATGAACATTTTGAAAGAATATCCTGTAGTCTTGAGGTAGTCAGTCCAGATTTGTCTTTTGGCCTGTGCTCTCTCTTGGGCAAGCCGGCTGCTAGGATTCTTTAACAGATATATCACTTCCTCATAGGACGTTGTTGTAGAGCACATGTTACTGTATGTGTTTACTAATGGGAGTGTAGCCTCAGTGCTTAGCTGGAGGCTTGATACCACCAAATTGGTTACTGTTAGGGGTATATAGGCCCTTAATGGCGGTGGTTGGATTGGCCAAAGCTTCTGTCTGTTTGCCCAGGAAGGCAAGAGGGCTTAATACAATTCTGATGGCTGAAGATGGATATGTGAGTCGCACCAACTTGATCATATACTCAGTTAAATTTGTGCTAAATTTTTCCATCTGTATGAAACTGCATTTGGGTTCAGAGCGGGGGTGATTGCGCTTTATGAATTCTAGGTCGGTTCCCTTCACCGTATTGCTCTCGAGTGTTTCGGACAACCATTTGTATGTTTAATTTTTCAATCCCTCTCTTTCATAATGAGCACATTCACACACAAGGTAGTTCCCTTCAGTGCTAGTGTTTTTGTTTTTACTTTATAATCATGTTGTCTTTGGGTTGCTTTCATGTTTAGAGCCTGAGGTGAAAGCAGGAGGTTTCTACCAGATACAAGCAAAGCCATATTTTTCACGTGATCAGTTCCTGTCTCCTGTCAATGTTGTTGGAAATTCTTTTTAAACTGTCTTCATTTATCCGACTGCTGGTATTTCACAGCATAACAGAATGCTTAGATTTAAAACAGTTCTATATTGAGTTCTCTACTTTTTATTTGGCACGTTGTACAAATACCAAAGCTTCAATATTCTTCATATGAATTGAAAAGTGGACAATTCTTCAGAACACGTTTATTCTGGTCTGCATAAGTGTACAATTCTTCAGAACACGTATATTCTGGACTCAATTTATCAATGGTTCTTTAATAAACTTTGCCCAGAATGAAAACTTAAACTCAAATTAGATTTCCTTCTTTCTTTATTTCCTTCTTTTTTTCATGCCTTCCTTCTTTTAATCTTCTTGCCTTTCTTTTTTTTTCTTTTTCATTTCTTTTTTCTTTCTTTCCTTCTTTAATTTGCCCTTCTCTCTTTCTTCCCAACCTCACTGCTTCCTTTCCTTCTTTTGTTCCTCCTTTCTTTCTTTCTGTCCTTCCCTCTTTCTTCCTTTTTCCTTCCTTCTTTCCTTTCTTCCCTCTTTCTTTCCTTCCGTCCTTCTTTCTTTAGTTCTTCCTTTCTTCACAAGGCAAGAGGCTGTCAGCCAATGGCAGAACAATTGTTTTTTAGGTCTGTGTTAGCCAAGATCTTTTGATTTCACTAAAATGTGTATGACTTAGTTACTTATCGAGGTTTTCAGCCACACGTCATCTATTTATCTGTGGTTTTGTCATTCACATTTTTCTCCAACACACTCAAGCATGCATCAAGGGGCAATGTGTAAGCCCATTTAAGCCATTGGCTGACTTCGGTATAAATTACGGCATGCTTCCCCTTCACAACGAGCACATCCACACACAAAGTACTTATTTTCAGTGCCAAGGAGTAATATGGCAATATGCGCTTAGACCCAAAAACTTTTTCGGCTCTGCGTGTTTTTTTTTTTAGATTGACGAACACCCAACAGCTTCCTGAACAAAAGGTTTAGCATAAACCATGACCAAACAAGAGTTGCCAAAAGGCTGGCAGACGATGTCAGACCTTTTGGCTTTGCCAATACTTGTTTATTTTTGTTTGCCAGGATGTCTTTGGTATCCACAATCATACCAATACTCATGGCATTTAAAGAGGGAGTTGAATGGAACATAAAACTGTAAAGGAATCTGTAGGTGCGTTGCATTTGTAGAGGGCTGTATATCAGCTCTACTTCCCATGTCTATTTGTGTATGATAATGGTCCTGAGATGCCTGTAATGTTTTAGTAGAATGTATTATATGCCTTGAGTGTTCCTTTGAGTGTAGAATTTCCATAGCTTGTCAACTGGATGCTGACTGGGGATGACACGCTCAGGTTGGTGCTTGAAATGAAGACTGTATATGTCTTCCTAGGATTGGTCACATGTGTATATAAACAGCATATTATGGCATCGAGGAAGGCCGTCCAATTCCTTTCCCATTTTCATTCATCCAGATTGCCCTTTTTGTGCAATTTATGGGGAATTATAAACTGAGGTATTATACAGAATACAAGATTAGGAATTGTTTTTTCATTGACAACCTTGTTGTTCAGGTGTAATCCCCTCTTCCTTTCTCACTTATTTGGAGTGCCCAGTTTCATGGTTTTGAGAATCTGTAAAACCTATAAGGGTTTGTTTTGGAAGTCAAGACCTTGGGTGTCAGGCTTTTTCCTGAGTCCTTTAAATTCCAGAGCTAATCTAGCAGTATCAAAAGGGGAAGTCTGAAATGAAAACATATCATCGGAAGCCCCTTTCCTTTCATGTTGAATGTGGAGTTGAAGTCAATTTCCGGCTCAACGGAGGTGTTGTAGGCTGAACAGAGGAATATCAGAATACAATCATCACAGTTCCAATAAAAAAATGTATGTGCTTAGCCATACTTGTGAGTGAGTACGCAAGAGTTTAATAAGATCTCATGGTACACAAATATATTTACATCCCACATGGTAGTCGAATAATGAAGAGTACCAAACATACAATACATACAAAAATGGTAGTGCAACTTAATTCAGTGTTAAAACTGGTGTACCTGGCTATGCACACTACAGACAGTTTGTGATCACTAAATATCCTGAAACATCGGCGGAATCATGAAAGTGAAAATAAAACACAATGGCGATGCGTGTACTAGATCACTGCAGAGGGCAACGTTTAACAAGCATTTCCAATGCAATAGGTCCCTCATTTGTTAAAGTTAGAGGTGTTGGCATTAAAAATGACAATGTTTTTTACTTTAGCTGTTTTATTTGCAGTGGTGTGATAATATTTGCATAGCTCTATTGCCTTTTGTATGACCTTGCAGTGCTGGAGAATGAGTCAATGGGAAATAGGTTATGAGGGAGGGAAGTTAAGAGTAATATACTTCCTGAATAAAAAAAAGCAACAACATTCTGGAAAAAACAAATACTCAAACACTTATATGGAATGCAAGATCAAGTAAAGCATGTGAAATGTAAGCAGAAATAACATGGTTACCGTCGGGCTCGCAGAGTGTAGTGACGTGCTGCTGGCAATGGAATGGCACAGGGAGATGCATCTCTGAAACTGCCACTAAAATAATAAAGCGCCAAGTTCCTGGGCCATGGGTTCATAGTCCAATTTTACACAACTTTTTGGTTAAATTTGTGATGTTCTTTGTGGATCACCAGTTTAATTCCTTTACGGCTAAAAATTAATATGACCATTATCTTATTGTTTCCACAACCACCCTTGGGATTCTGAAAACTATGACACCCTTTTGATGGAATGATAAATCCATAAAATAATTGGAAATAAGCATAAAATCAGCGGGGGACTATTTAGTCTTAGAACATATTACAAGAAAGAACTTACTAGGTGGCACACCCTACAAACATCATGGTGTGGATGTATAGCTTCAGTCAAAAGGACACTTTTGCGTAACACGCTTAATTATGGCAGCACTCAAAAACTGAAAAAAACATGCATGTCCTTCAATTGAAGAGGGAAAAACAATAGGGTAGCCTATTTTGAATTTTCCAACATCCTACTGCTGCTGGGGTGGTAGTACCGGATCTTCTGACACACTATAAGCTTCATAACTTCGATATATGTCAGACTGGTGAAAAGCGGAATCTTAGAAACAATGATGTCACATAGACCACATCATGGCAGGGCACTCACTATGGAAATTGCCATGAATCAAAAGAAGGGACAGAGCTAAAGCAGCTATCACAGCATTAGCCATGAGGGAAACTAGAAGCATCTGGGATGAGGTGGGGAGAACCCAAAAACTAAGCAGCAATCTAGAGCCTTTTATCAATTGGCCTTTTCGGGACATTCAGCTAAATGGACTTTGGGGGGCAAAGAAAGGAGGCAGGAAACTTACATAGCTACTATTGAGAGTCGCATAGCAAACTATTCAAAGGAAATATGGCCAAAGATCCCTTCTGACGCAGCTGGACTGTTATCATAAGATACTTCACCTGCGAGAAATGCAAAAATAGTGCATGATCCAATCGGAGTAGCCCCAAATTTTCTGTAAAATGCAACCCAGTATTGCACTTTCTAACCTATGCATGACCCGTTCTAGTAGCACAAAGGGCTGCAGATCACAGCAGATGTCCTGAACTAACCATCAAAATATGTGTGTCTGAAAGCAATTATGACCGCGGAGCAGCTCCGGCAAGGAGATGGGTACATAAACATGGCAGAAAGTGATGGTTGGAAAGTAATAATGACCAAAGAGCAGCTCTAGTGATGGGACAGGTACATAAACAAAGCAGAAAGCGACTGGCAGAAGGTAATAATGACCACAGAGCAGCTCCACCGAGGGGACGGGTACATAAACATGGTCTCATGAAACGGAGGCACATCCCTGCTCCATCAGTGATGGTGGGAAATTATGAGCTGTGGTGAAACTGGCACTGCTCAACCATGGCTGCTCACTCATCTCTTCAAATTTCAAATATACCTGCTTTATGCAGCACTTTTAAGATACTACCCATTGCTCACGACAGACCAAAGTAAAAAGACACTTTTAACCCTGAGAATCAAAGGTAGGCGGCAGAATAATGGAACTGCGAGCTAAGGACGCGAAGGCAAGGGTTTTAGAGAGGGTGGGGAAAGGAGAAGCGGGGAAGATGATGAAGAGAGGCGAGGAAGGGAGGGAGAGGCTCTCTAACCACACAGTGTAGAGTGCAGATTTATCCAGAGCCTGCCCATTTAATGAACTGAAAGTACTACTTTTATTGTTGCTTGCCAAGAGAGAAATCAACAAACGGCTAATCCACACGAAGCCGCGTGGAAGTCAAGTCGACATATTGTGTAAGAGTGGATTAAAGATATTTAAAACAAGTTGGGCAAGGGAAGCATTTTTGAAAGAAAATGCGTGTCTAACATTGCTAAAAAGTCATGGACCCACCATTATTAAAGTGCAAGCATGGCGTCCTGTGCTGCAAACAAAAATAAAGAAAAAAAAGGTTCTCAGAAACAGGATCTAAAGAAGGCAAGCGTACTTACACTGTACATTACCGGTGCTCCTGAGCCTTGAAAGGAAGTGAGGTGTCAGCTGCAGGAACAAGACAGGAAGCAGCAAAGAAGAACAACCCTGGAGTGAACCAATTGTAAGCCGGAGGCGGGAATAGAGTAGTTTTATTGATTTTATAGTATGTCTTGCAGGTCTTACCGACAGCGCATGCGCGTTGCCAAGGCTCAACCTAAAACTTTTAGCAAACTTATTTTGATCTCCAGTTTTCTAACAGATTGCAATCACAGCATTGTAAAATAGAGGACTGCAATACTGCAACCAAAACATAGATACTTTGTATAATAAAGTCGTAAACCTAAACTGTTTGCTACCCTAATGTTCATGAAAATAAAGAATAAACTGAAAACAAATAAAGGAAATTGAATATCAAATTTACAGTATACACGGTAACCAGTAAAGTGTCTTGGATTTCAGGAAAGTATACTACTGTGAAAAGAAGATAAGACTAAGAGCCTGATTCAGAGTACAGCAGTTCTTGGACCACCATACTTGTGGTGGTGGCCTGACCACTGCCACCACTGCTGGTCCGCCTGCAGTATTCCGAGTGTGGCAGTGGGACACCCACAGGACCCCTGCCTCCACTGGGATCCAGGATCCTACGTCTGTGGTGGAGTAGAACGGGGCAGAAATATGCTGGCAGTGCCAATGCAGTACCATCGAGAATATTCCAACTTCAAATCCACCACCAATTTTATGGTGGTGGAACCTTAGAAAGAGTGCCAGACATGCAAGTAAGGTGGGCCCTTTCAGGGCTCCCTGCTGCCTCTGGGCCTGGGGGTGAATACAGGGGGCATGCGTTTTGCTCCCCTTGAACTGCGCCCCCATTCCTGCATGGTGTGACATGCGCGACATGTGGCACGCCACACTGTGTAGAAACGTGCTGCAGGCACTGTCACAGCAGCAGTCTGCTGTTAAGGCTCTCCTATGAGCCTAATAGAGCAGCCACTGTGAGACTGCTGTGAGACCGCTGCAGCACCGCCCACCCACCCTGGAATCAAGTCAGAATCCGGCGAGTGTGTGCACCACGGGCTTGGTGGTCCTCCTGTGGGCGCAGTGGTGGCGGTCTGTAGAGATGTCTATTGCTTATGTCATAGCCATGTTACTTGGCTACAAATAGAATGTGGGTGGTGATGGATTCTAGGAGAAACAGTTTGAAGAGAGAGATTGAAGATAAAGAAGCTTCTCTCTGCTGGGATGCTGTATGAGAAATAAATTACTATAAACTTCAAGAAACCTGTGAAGGCTCTTCTTTTCATGGCGACGAAGGTGGTCTTAATATTTTGTAGTAACGAAGCCAATCCAAGAAGTGTTGAGTTGGTAGTTTATTAGCTACATACAGAGCAGAGAGACAGGACCCACTCTGCCAACAGCTCCAGCATGAATGTAATCACCTCATTCCTTGGTAACCATGTAAACATTCTAGAATACTAATACATCAGAGTACAACTAGGCTGCAGTATTACAGATTAAACATGTTACAATACAACATATCTTCTCCTCTTCCAAAAAAAATAATAAAAAAAATATAAAACTTAAACAACAAAGAAAATAAACATACAAACTTCATGACCTGAACCTAGCAGGTTTAACAATTTTTCTTGAGCTCTTCCTCAATTGAATTTGATCACACACAGGAACAGAGCTACTTAATGGACGAGGAACCACAGTACTATCTCGAACCTTAGCCACTCTATTGAGGTTCCACCAATGTCCCCCGTCAACCATAACGGCATTACCAAGAATTTTGATGACTTTAACAGGACGACTAAATTTGCTGTCACCTTTCTTAGCATGAATACCACTCTTGATTTTAACAGTATCTCCTACTTCTAGAGAAGTCACTTTAACACCCTTACGGGAATCAAACCACACTTTCTGTATGGATTGAGAAACAGACAAATTCTCACTCACCATAGATAGTAAATGAGCAACATCTGATTCGGACTTAACCCATCTATTCATCCAAGCAGGTCTGAAACTGGAGTTAGGTTTACGTCCTCTTAACACCTCAAAGGGTGACATTTTTGTAGCAGAATGGGGCGTAGTTCTGTAAAACCAAACCATGGCATTAAGTGCTTTGCAAACATCATGTCCACCAGCTCTAGCCCATTTAACACATTCCCCCACCACCCGATTCATTCTCTCCACCAAACCATTACTCTGTGGGTGATAGAGTGAGCTTTTATGGTGTTTTATCCCACAGTCTTTTAGAAAAGACTCAAACTCAGTACTGATAAATTGCTTCCCGTTGTCTGAAATCAATATCTCTGGAAAACCCTCTCTCAACCACACATCCTTAAGAAAATCTATTACCACCATTGAGTTGGCATCTTTCACCAATTTAATCTCAGGCCATTTGGAAGTGTAATCCATTAGGACAAGTATAAAACGAGAACCTCCCGGGAGAACCTCATAGGGACCCATCACATCAATTCCTAATTTTGACCACGGGTTTTTTGGGCACTCAATGGGCATTAACGGAGGAACAGACACTTTTAAACTTTTGTCAGCAGAGCCACAAACACAACAACTGGCCACCATAGAATCGATCTCAGAATCCATCCCTGGCCACCAATACACATCCCTGATGCGCCGCTTTGTAAGCGTTGAACCCAGATGACCCTCATGAGCTCTTTCAATAACAGTTTTGCGGAAACAAGCAGGCGGAACAAACTTGTCATTCCTAAGTAATAAACCATCTTCCATGGAAAGTTCATCCTCAACTTTCCAGAAAGGTTGCAGAGCAGGAGAAAGTGCCTTTTCTCTTGGCCACCCATTCTTGACAAAATGAGTTACTTCACGTAATACATTATCAGACCCCATTGCTTGTTTCCAACAATCCTCTGAACCCAGATTGAAATCAGGTAAATCAAGTATTGCAACCAAACAATCATCACAATCCTCATTTGAAAATTCCTCCAGACTCACATCGTCCATCTCACTGTGCTTGATGGGAAAACGGGATAAGAAATCCGCCCTCCCATTCTTCCCACCAGGAATATGCTGTACTGAAAACTGATATTGAAGAAGTTTAGTGACCATGCGCATAATTCTGGGAGAACAGCACTTACTCACACTTCCACCCAAGATATTCACCAATGGCTTGTGATCTGTCAAAAGCATAAACCTTTTTCCCCAAATATACGGTCTAAACTTTTCAATGGCCCATGTGCAGGCAAGTAACTCCTTTTCAATAACCGAATACTGAAGTTCAGGAGTCCTCAGTACCCTTGACGCAAAACAAATAGTGTGCTCAATATTATTGCCCATTTGAGTCAATGTCGCACCCAAACCCACCTGGCTTGCATCAACAGTGACGCAACACGGCAAACTCGGGTCAAAAGGTTTGAGTACAGGACCCTCACTCAAAGTAGATTTCACAAACTTAATAGCCACAGAACAATCGTGACACCAATCAAACTTGACCCCCCTTTTTAAGAGATTGCTTATAGGCCGGACAATAGTGGCAACATTTGGTATAAATTGAGAATAATACTCACACAGACCCAACAGCGACTTAACTCCTGCTTTATCTATTGGGTTCGGCGCCTCCACTATAGCTTGGAGTAGACCCGGTCGTGGACTGACCCCTTCATGGGAAATAACATGTCCCAAATACTCTACTTTAGAGCACAGGAATTTACACTTGGCTTCTTTAACAATCACACCACGTTTTTTGAAGAGAGTCAACACCTTATCTAAAGCAAGATTGTGAGATGAAATATCTTTACCAAAAATCAGAACATCATCTTGAAATACAAGGACACCATCAAGATCTCTAAGCATGTTCCCCATTATCCTCTGAAAGACGGACGCTGCAGACGCTAGTCCAAAAGGCATGCGACAGTAGCAAAACGTCCCCAGAGGCGAAACAAACGCAATCAGATGTCGTGATTCAGGATCCAGTTCTACTTGATGGTATGCACTGGCCAAGTCTAATTTAGAAAAATACTGTGCACCTTTTGTTGAAGCAAATAAATCACTGATTTTGGGTAAGGGGTGGGAATCCACCCAGATCTCTTTATTTAGGGACCTCAAGTCCACACAGACTCGAAGATCCCCCCCCCCTTTTTCTCGTGACGACTAATGGAGAAAGCCATAAAGAAGAGTCTGTAGGCTCGATAATTCCTTTGGCACACAACTCTTTTAACTCCTTTTCTAAATCGTCCCTAACACTAAAAGGAACCCCTCTTAGTTTGTGTTTAATGGGGAGGGCAATAATCTTGTGTCTAAAACCCTTAATCTTCCCCAATCCACTACTGAAGACCTCAGGGTACTTTTCCTTCCATTGAGAACTAGTGTCTTCGCAACCCACAACTAACACTTGTTCTTTTTCACCCGGTTTCAATATCATGCCAAAAAGGCCTTGGTGAAACCAGCCTAGTATATTGAGACCTTTTACGGCAACATAAATTTTCCCTTGAATCCTCCTCCCTTTGAACGGCAATTCGTCTTCGAAATATCCCAACAGATCTATTTTACGTCCTTCATAGGAGACAGGAGAACGAACAGGAGGACATAATGGTTGAGAACCATTCCACGTTTCTTCGAACAATTTTTGAGTGATCATAGTGATCTTTGCCCTAGAATCAACCAACAGTTTCACAGTGCGTTCTCCAATCATGATATCAACAATGGGGTCAATGCATGAAGATGGATCGCCAGTGACAACATTCGGGGAGCATTTAGATTTGACTGAATCTTACTCATTTTCACTCCACACAACAGAGACAACTTCCAAATCTGACTCTCCGTCAGACTCCACACTACAAACAGCAGGTTTGCTTATATTCTTTTTTTTTAAACAAACTTTCGCAAAATGCCATATTCTTTTGCAATAATTGCACATGACATTGTTTGCAGGACACCGCGAGCCTTTGCTATGTGGAGGGTTCCCACATTTGATGCACATATTTTTAGAAGGAGTTTTGGCTGAATTGTTAAAATCTGAGTTAGACTTAGAACAATGTTTAGAATTGCTATTAGTGCTAACAGCATTAATGGTATCTTGCGGTTTGTCATCAAGCTCTTTAATAGAAACCATAGAGATCTCTATACTTTTCGCAATTTTTATGATTTCATCTAGAGATGGATCCCCCAGAGTTAACAATTTTTGACGAATGTTTTTATCTTTGCATTGGCACGCAAACTGATCCCTAATTAATTGATCTGTGAAATGTTCAAATTTGCACTCAGCTGCTAATCTGTGTAAAACCGAAATGTACCCATCAACATCCTCCCCTTCCATTTGTTTTCTTTTGAAAAACTTGTGCCGCAATACCATAAGGCTAGGCTGCTTATCAAATCTTGTTCTTAATTTAATGACCGCCTCTTGGTACTCGTCAATACCATTTAATTCTTCCTGAGAGAGAGATGGTAAATGTTTATGAATTGACCTTTCTTCAAATCCTAAGGAGTGCAGGAGTAGACATTTTCTCCTCTCTGCACTAAAGCGTAGTGCACCAATGGCTCCTAGATATGTTTGGAAGGCGTCATACCAGATTTCCCATCTGACTGGCGGATCGCCTGGTGATTCAAGAAATGATGGCGGAGGATTGACCGATTGCATGATACACAATTCTGCTAAGGATGGAACACTTGGGAGAGAAATGGTGTCTGGTTATATCAAGTCAAGAGTGAACTAAAACTATTACTATAATTTGAGTAAGTGATGAAACAAAGATAAAATTGTTAAAACAAATCAGGTATCAGAAGTTATGCGTTAGCACATTTGTAACCTTAAAGAACTGAACAATTTACTAAATACAACCGTAGTTTGTATCTTTACTGCTTCCGTAGCATATTTTTTTAGTGTATCAAAAAGATAAAACAGCAACAAGGTGCGTGTATCACAGGTAGCAACAACACACATGCAGTAGTAACTAGTATGATGTGCGTGTCACCGAATGTTAGTAACACACAAACGTTTCTTCCTTTGTGTTCTCTTCTTAACGAACAGTTCGCTATGGCACAATTAAAAATGGTGTGCGTGTCACCGAAATTTATTGTGCACGCAATGATGAGAACAAACTTGGTGTGCGTGTCACCGTCAATCGGGGTTGTGAACGAGAAAGGTGTGCGTGTCACCGCCAAGCATAGACACGCGTTGCCAAGGAGACAATATGGCGTCATCAAAAAGATTTAAACATCATTATTGACCCAAATGCCAAAGAACCTGTCATGGTTCTAGAAAAAGCAAATGTTCAAGACATATGTGTTGATAGCAAGTTGTTTGAAAGATATCCAAATGTTTTCAGTCCAAGACTAGGACTATTGAAGGGATTTGCGCATAAGATTATTTTGAAAGAAAATGCAAAACCTGTTGTTCACAAAATAAGAAATGTACCTAATTTGATGCTAGAACCTTTGCGTCAAGAGAATGATAACTTATTAAAGCAAGAAATAATTGAGCCGATTGAAGCCTCCGAATGGTTGGCTCCGATTGTGATTGCTCCAAAGGACGGTAAAAAAATTCGTCTCTGTATTGATTTGCGCGATCTCAACAAGAATATTTGGGTGGATAGAGAGCCGCTGCCTAACATATCAGAAATGCTATCAACTATGGACAATGGACATGTTTTTAGTGTTTTGGATATGTCAGCAGCATATCATCAGATTAAATTGCACGAATCATCGAGACATCTAACATCTTTTGCTACGCCTCTAGGGGCATTCAGGTACAAAAGGATGCCGTTTGGTTTGGTATCGGCCTCGGCCGTTTTTCAGAGGGCGATGAAAAACATTTTTGGAGATATGAAAAAGGTTTGGTGCTTCCAGGATGATATCTTAATTGCTGGGAGTGATTATTCAGATCATGACAAGTTATTTGAGGAGGTGATGATAAGATTGGAAAAAAATAATTTAACTATATAAAGAGAAAAATGTCAATTGAGGATGAGCAAGGTTACTTAGGACATGAAATAAGTTCAGAGGGTATTAGGCCAAAGAAAAGTATTGTTAAAGCAATCACAATGGTGCCGGAACCAACAAATAAGGATGAACTTAGATCATTCTTAGGTCTTGCAGAGTACTGCTCAAAATATGTAAATAGTTTTACTGAGATTGTTGAGCCTTCGAGAGAGATTATGAAAAAAAATGTTCCATTTGAATGGTATAACAAATGTAAAGAGAGTTTTGAACTCATAAAAAAGAAGATATCTGAAGCGCCCACGTTAGGTCGTTTTGATATTGGGGGGAAAACAATCTTGACCACTGATGCTAGTGGTGTTGGTATTGGAGCAGTGTTGTCACAAATAGTAGGTGGTGAAGAGAAAATCATTGGTTTTGCTTCGAGAAGATTGCAAGGAGCGGAAATGTCCTACTCAGTGATTGAGAGGGAAGCTCTGGCGTGTTGTTGGGGAATGTGCCACTTCAAGTTTTATCTGTGGGGTCTTCCTTTTAGGATGCGTACTGATCATAAGCCATTATTGTACATCTTCAAAGGCGGCAAAGGACTGGAAGGGAATATAACCCCAAGAATTTCTAGATGGTTGTTATCTGTTATGGAATTTAATTATGAAGTTGAATATGTTAAAGGAAAGAAAAATGTAATTGCAGATTATTTGTCAAGAATGCCAGTGAATGAAGATTGTAATGAAATTTGTGGTGATATAAATAGTGACATTTCTGGGACCATTGGGGTTCTTGCCCTATCATCTGAAGAATGGAGTAAAGCTATGGGAAGTGATTCAGTGTTGGGAAAAGTGGAGTCGAGGATTGTTGAGGGTTGGAGTAGTGATGATAACAAGGATCCAGATTTAATGGAATTTTTCAAAGTTAAAGAAGAATTAAGTTTATGCAATAATAACATTATGAGGAGATGGCAAATTGTGCCTCCTAGGAGTGTAAGGAAACATATTCTTGAACTAATACATGAGGGTCATCCAGGACAGGGAATGTTAAAACGTAGAGTTCGGGAATCATTTTGGTGGCCTGGGATGGATAGCGAAGTTGAAGCTTTGGTGAAGGATTGCCAATTTTGCTTGAATAGCGACAAGTCCAAGGTTGTACGTCAACCCCCATTGGAATGCACGAAATTTCCATCGAGGCCGTGGGAAAAATTATCCATGGATTTTATTGGACCAGTTAACAAGTTGGGAATGAGAGATAGGTTTATTCTTGTTCTAGTTGATTATCACTCAAAATGGTTTGTGATAGAAACTATGGGAGAAATAAATACTAACAATGTCATAAAGTTTCTTGAAAGGGTCTTTTTTGAGGAAGGAATACCGGGTAGTATTGTGACTGACAACGGAGTACAGTTTGTTTCAAGAGAGATGGTAGATTACTTCAGTAGGATGGGTATTGCACATGAGAGAGTAGCTCTTTTTAGACCACAGGCAAATGGTCTGGTAGAAAGAGTTAATCGGATTATTATGGAAAATATACAGTTATCTCTTGCAAACGGATTATCTTGGAGACATGAGTTGAGGAAAATTATGTGGATGCATAGGGTTACTCCCCATTCCAGTACTGGGGTAGCTCCTTTTGTATCTCTTAAGGGTAGAGAACCGGGGAAAAAAGAGTGTCCTGTGTGGTTGTGCAAGAAGGAAAGAATATGGATTGATCATGAACAGGTGTTAAAGAAGGTGGAAGATGGTCAAGAAAAAATGAAAAGTGTATATGATTCCAGGAAAGGTGTAAAACAAGTGCATATTCAAAGAGGAGATTGGGTTGTAGTACGGAAGAATGAATGGGTTCGAAAGGGTGAAAGCAAATATATAGGACCTTTACAAGTCAAAGATATAAGATCTAATATTGTCAATTTAGAGGATGGTTCGACTTGGAGTCTAGGGAATGTTTGTAAAGTACGTCGACCATAAGATGTCTATGAGAGAATGTAATTGAGAATAGTATGTATAGATTCTTAATGTTTATTTTGAATATTATATTGTTCTAAGTAGTTTTTTCTTTATATCATATTGTTGTATATCTCATGTTGTTGTATTGTGTGAAAAGGAGATATGTAGAGATGTCTATTGCTTATGTCATAGCCATGTTACTTGGCTACAAATAGAATGTGGGTGGTGATGGATTCTAGGAGAAACAGTTTGAAGAGAGAGATTGAAGATAAAGAAGCTTCTCTCTGCTGGGATGCTGTATGAGAAATAAATTACTATAAACTTCAAGAAACCTGTGAAGGCTCTTCTTTTCACGGTCCTACAGGAGGATCACAAAATTCATAATCTGGCCCTTAGTGCTGAGTTAGTTAGGTAGTGTTGGTCCCTTAAAATTTGGATAGCTAATGAAAAACAGGCAAGAAGCACTTTAATGTTGCCAAGGTTGGCAGGTTTTTTCCATCAGAATATCAAAGTCAAAATAACTTGGGATCAAAATATTAAAACCCAGTAAGTATAACTTCCCATCCAAAATATTTATATAAACAGGGCCGAGAAAAATTGTGGGTTTCAAAACACATTTTCCTCATGCATTTTCCCATAGGGCTGTGAGACACAGCTACAGCCAAAACGGCTGAACTGACTGTGATTTGGTGTAAATCCGTTGAGTAGTTTTTGAGAAATTAGAGTTAAATTTGTTTGTATATCTGGGAGGCTAGCTTCCCTGGATTCCCACTGACATGCAATGTCAGTGGGAATCTGGAGGCCGAGGTGTTTTTTTTTTCACTTTGGCATCTTTGATCCCATGGGATTGAAAACTTTCATGAATCGGTCCCAAAAAAAAGATGTACGGGTATCTTGACCTCCTGGGCCTTGTGGGGGGTTTTCCAGAGGCCCCCCTGCAGGGGCAAATAAGATAAATCTTAATTTTTGTGGTGCTGCTATCCCACAGTGGTCCTGTGGAAGGCAGAGCAGCCCCATGATCTCCCGCAGGGGTCCAGGGGCCCTCCTGACTCATACAGGATCAGGAAAATATTTTTTTTTTAAAGGGGGTGTGTGGTCGTTCAGGTTGGTCGGGTTTGGGTGGCGGTGGGACTTGGGCACATGGCTATCAATTATGACATTTCAGTTGTCATCATTATTAATTATGTCATACCACACGTCATGAGTGTTGTAATGTGTGACATCATAGGTAGTTCATAAAGAAGGGTATAAGTTATAGTTACTTCAGTGAAATATAACTGGTAAATTTCAGCATTTCTTTGAAATGTTATAGTTAAGTGTAAAACAATACATGACACGCAATAACTGACAATTTCACTTTCACGTTGATATAGATATATATATATATTATATATATATATTTATATATATATACATATATATATATATATATATATATATATATATATATATATATATATATATATATATATATCCACAATATAGTAATTCTATACTTATCAATGTGTTCTTACTTTCGCAATATTTTCGTTCTTGATACTTAGGCTTCCATATTTTTGCCGCATGATATTTTGACGTGCAATCATTTGCAGGTATCTAGCTTCACGTTTGGGGTAAAGGGCTCAAACTTAATTTAAGCACAGCCTGTATTACTTTTGCAAAGACACTATTATACTGACTCAGAAATGATAACAGCATGCAGTACTGCCTAAGGCAAGTCAGTGTGACACATGTTAGCACAGCGGTGGCAGAGAAGCAGAACTCTTCCAGGTTTCAACCACTGTGCCACTGAGCATGAGAATAGCAGCACCTGCCACTTCCTTTTAGTAACTGCAACCTGCGCCACAACCTGCCATGTATTCTGACACTGCAAGCAGTTTCTCCAATTCAAATTTCAAAAGGACAGAGAAGCAGTTGAGGGTCAAGGATGACCCAGCTGATAAAACAGTTTCCACTCCGCCCTTGTGTTTTTAATCTCTTCTGATGTTTGTGAACCGGAAAAATGAAAAATTGAAAATTACCAATTTGGCTCCCTACGTTTTGTGAGTGGTTTATCATGCCCCACACCTCTGCTACGCTACGCCCATTAGTCCAAAAGCAGAGGGTATGTGCGTTCCTTGCCTTGCCCAAGGCAAGGGGTATTTTTACCCACTCTGCCTTGCCTGTGGTCAAGGGGTTTCTTTTGCTCTGCCCTATGACCAATTGCAGGGGTGTTATTTATGCATAACACTGTGAACGTGAACAATATGCAAATACTGCTCAAAGTTGACAACTCCCCCAAACCAATGGAAACCTTCCAATCCACAATGCTGTTCATAAGCGACTAGATGAATTGTAACCACCTAAAACTTAATTCGGACAATACCAAAGTTGTCATCACCAATTGCAAGATAGACTCTTGGACGGCCTCACTCTGAAACCACGAACTGGGAACCACCCCAACTCCCAAAAAGTCAATAAAAAGCCTTGGGGTGCTAAAAAATGACAACATTTCCTTGAAACTCCTAATCAGGTCAATGAGTTCCTCTTGTTTCTTCCTGCTCCGCAGCATTAGGAAAATTGCTAGATTCCTCACACTTGAAGCTCTCACTCAAGTTGACATCTCTCTAGTTCCCTCTAGAATTGATTATTCAAACTCACTATACGTTGGCTTACCTAAATACCTCATTCACAGGATCCAAAAGTCCAGAACCAAGCAGCCTGGCTAACATATCAACAGCCCGGGAGGTGTCACCTCAGCCCCCTGCTGAAAAACCTGCACAGGCTGCCCTTAGCACAAATGTCCATCCTTAAAACTGGATGTATTATCTTTAAAATGCTCAATGACAATAGCCATTCATGCATCACCTCTCGAATCAAGAAGTGCACCACTAAATGCTCTCTGCGGGTCAATGTTCTTGAACTTCCTAACGGGCCCCAATTTAAAAAGAAGATAATGTGTGGCTCCAGTTTCTCTGTAGTCGCTCCTAACATTTGGAATTCCTTCCCCATCGAGATGAGAACAGCCCCATGTTACTCAATATTCAGGAAACTCTCACAAACATGGCTATTGAAGCAGGCATATGATTTAAAACCCTTGGCCAACAGTATTATCCTACATGACACACTAATCACTAAGAAACTGTCTGGTGAACGTGCGCTCTACAAATTCCCGACTCCCTGACATTTTTACATTACATCATCATTTGCCCAAGAGTGGGGGGAGTCCTTTCTTCTTTAGATTTGCCCTAAAGTGTGACAGGCTTTGTTTACCCCACCTTACCCATTAGTGGAAGATAAAGATGGACCCTGTTACTGCCCAAGAGCAGTAGATTTGTTTTCCCCTCCATTCTGCTTGCACAAAGGTGGGGTATAGGTGTGCCCACTTTTCTTCCTCATCGCTCTAGTGCAATTAGGGAATTGTAAAACACATGAGGGAAAATGCAGAGGAAGTGAACATGTGTGAGTAGTTCAGGGTCTCCTTCCTTTTTGCTGCCAATTGCAAATGGGACAGTGAGACAGCTGTCAGCTATCCTCAGTCTCCTCTACCCTTGTAAAAAGGAGGATTTAGGAGACCCAGAGAGCAGCATTTTTCTCTGTAACATCTCCAGATGTTTGCAAATGTCTGGCGAGATTAAAAAAGAAAAATGTCTCCCCTGCCTAGATCTGGGGAAGTGGGTATCATATTTTATTTACCTATTGCCATACCAAAGGACATGGACGGGACTGTGCTTGTCCTGCGTAATTGCCGGAGAGCAAGGGGGAATACTTGCTTCCCTATCTTTTCCAAAGGGATGAGTATTTGACGTGTCTGGGTGTTTCTGTTTGCCTCCCACCTTGCCTAAATGCAGAGGGTTTTTCTCTGTTGTTCACAAGCCTGTAGATAATGTATTCCACTTTTCCTAAGAGCCGGGGAAATTCTGACTTACTCTTTCCCCGGCTTTGCCCATGTCTGGGGGCATTACATGACCCCCCCACTTTGCTCGAGGGTATGGGATAAATATCGCATCTTTGCCTTTCCCACGTGTTAGGTTGTGTTTGTCCTTAGTGTAAAAAACTTTAAAAGAGCAGAACTGAGGGCAGCTGGTAGCTGTCCTGATGCCCTGTTTGAGTTTAAAAACAGGGCAGTGGGAAAGTTGTCCGCTGTACCACCCTCCTCCAGCCTTGTAAAAATAAAGGTGAAGGAAGCTCAGGACAGTGGACACATTCCTGCTGCGCTGCTCTGAATCCCCGGCTGGAAACTGGTTAATCAGCTAGCAGTCCCAGAATCCCCGGCTGGAAACTGGTTAATCAGCTAGCAGTCCCAGGCCACCTTCAACCTCATTTTGTGAAAGATAAAGGGGCTCTTGGCCGCTGACAGATGGACAACTGACCTGTTCGTAATCATGTACAGAACAGGAGGGTATCTGAAAGTTGTCACCAGTTCATAAATGCTGAGAGTGCAACAGGCAGCTGCCATTTTTCCCCACAGTAGTACCCCTTCAGCAAGGCGAGGGAGGCTAAAAGAAACCTTTTTTGGGCAATTCGCAGATAATATTGGGTACACCACATAATATTGGAGCAGCTGTTAAATGCCTAGAGGAGATTCAGTGCTATTTTTAGGAATAAGTCATTACTGAGATGGGAAACAACCTTTACAACGAAACGTTGACAACGCGTGCAGTTACATCGCGGATTTTACAACGAACGCGATGTAACCACGCAATGCCATTACAACGCAAGTCTTTACATCGACTTGCGCTAGATGGCGTGCCAACATTAAAAATAGTGTAGTTTACTATCCCAACACCTTCCCTACTGTTAAGTGGACTGGAGTTGGAATAGTAAATTACGCTTTTCTAATGTTAGCACGCCATCTAGCGCAAGTCGATGTAAAGACTTGCGTTGTAATGGCATCGCGTGGTTACATGCGTTCGTTGTAAAAACCGCGATGTAACTGCACGCATTGTAAACACACGCGTTGTAACGTCATACATCCACTGAGATTAAACATGGTTGATTTCTCGGGGGGGGGGGGGGGCAATACTCTTATGGGTCTTCTTTTTCTTTGTTTTTCGAAAAAACGTCAGATAATTTTTGTCAGGAATTGTGAGTAATATTTCGAAATTGTGTAGAACTCCCATTCCAAACCATCACGAAAATAACTACTCACCCTTTTACTTACTCCAGCCATAGACCACAAACACTAAATTCAATCTTACCTTCAACCTATCCATCATTCTGTCATCCATTACATTAAACTTAAACGTACTCATATATCCCTTTTGCTAACAAAACATTTAACAAAAACCTTAATTTAAACCTGAACACTAAAATTATTTTTTTGCCAAAATAATAACACTAGAAATACCCGTATGCTTATATTATTATCAATCCTCACACTGTGGAGATATTGTGTGTTTATTATTAGAATTATGTCAAATTGTGTTTCATGCAAATTTTATGCAATTCTGCAAATGTTGCCTCTGTGAACTTTTGCATTATTTGGCACACCTTGTTCTGCTGGAAACATATTCTCCTTGACTCAATGACCATGGTGACATTTGAATACGAGGTATGTTCACACTTTCAGTTTTCATGCAAGATACTATGAAGCTGTCATTCTCTGGAGCTGTATATATAAAATGTTGGTGTTGGTACTTGATCTGGGTGTACTGAGGTGTAACTAGGGCTCAAGGGCAACACTGATTTAATGACTTTAGTGATGGACATACGTAAACAAGCAGTTTCAATGCAATAGGTCTCGCATTTGCGAGAGTCTAAGCTATTGGCATTGTAAATGACAATGCCTTTTATTTATTTGTTTCAAAAACAACACATAAATAAAAGGCATTTTCATTTACAATGCCAATAGATCAAAGTCTTGTAATTGCGAGACCTATTGCATTGCAAATGCTTGAATGTTTAGCCGCCATTTTGAGTCATGACCTCGAACATTGGTGGAGGAAGAAGCTCTTTTGCACAGCCCCTGGGCATCCAGGACCTGCACGCAGCACTTTGGACCCGGTCCCTCGCGGAGCCCTCATTACCGGCAGCGAGGTCCTGCATCGCGGGAGACCTCGAACATTGGTGGAGGAAGAAGCTCTTTTGCACAGCCCCTGCGCATCCAGGACCTGCACGCAGCACTTTGAACCCGGTCCCTCGCGGAGCCCTCATTACCGGCAGCGAGGTCCCGCATCGCGGGAGACCTCGAACATTGGTGGAGGAAGAAGCTCTTTTGCACACCCCCTGGGCATCGAGGACCTGCACGCAGCACTTTGAACCCGGTCCCTCGCGGAGCCCTCATTACCGGCAGCGAGGTCCCGCATCGCGGGACACGCGCGGGTGCGGCCCGGGCGAAGACCGGGCCAAGACGGGCCCGTCTTAGCCCGTCATAGCCAGGAGTAGGCTGGGCTGGGCCATAGACTTTGGTCTTTCAATCCTTTGCTACAACCATTGTGACAGATAAGTACTTGTTGCCTATTAGTATATGAACCTCTGCTGGAGGAGTATGACCAATTGATTGTTGTTGAGTTACCTAGTCATATTCCTACACATTTTGGTCTGACATTGTTTTCTATTCATCTGTGATCCCCTCAAAAGTATTCTTTTACCTTTTTGTTCGACTTACGGCCTCTCTAGCTCCTCTTCTTTGTACCCTGCTACAATGGTGAAAAGAAAAGCTGTAAGTTCTCAACCTAAGAAGCAGCTGAAATCTG
Source organism: Triturus cristatus (assembly GCF_964204655.1). Taxonomy (NCBI): domain Eukaryota; kingdom Metazoa; phylum Chordata; class Amphibia; order Caudata; family Salamandridae; genus Triturus; species Triturus cristatus. Next base: position 853,726,032 of record NC_140585.1, on the reverse strand, counting down.
GGGAGGGACCCTGTGTTTCTATCTTAAATTACCTCACGGGCGCTATGGGAGCACTGGAGGAGCAAATTGTCTCTGTTGAAGAAGCAATCACTCGTGATAGTACAGTTGCTACAACTTGCTCGGGGGATCCATTATTAAATCATAATAAGCAAGTAATAGATGAGTCCATCGTCGTTGTTAATGGGTGTGCTTTAGATATCTCAGATCATATTTCTTTCACTGACCAGGATACTGAGTTTCAGCCACCCACTAAACGATCAAAAAACCCACTTTCTACCTCAGAGGTAACGGCCGGACTAACATCTAGGGCCAAGGTGAAAACCAGCAACAAGGGAACTCACAAACCCCCTCCCAAATTGAAAAAAGCAACCCGTGGTGTTGTGCCAACTCCCACCCATGTCTTACCACATTCTAATACACTGGCGATACAAACGAAGATTGAGGCACTGGACATGTTCCTTAGAGACTCCCTGAGTAATATTATCACAAGGCTTGGCGCGATCGAAGAAATAATATCTAAATATCCGAAACCTTTGTCAACCATCGACGCGCCATTACCCATCCCCAGTGTACCTAAACCTAGGATAAACAAGGACCAGGGTAAGCCCTTTTTAAAGCTAGGGAGTATCCAGTCGAATCTAAGACATCTCGACAATCATCCACCTTCCTCCCAGGGTATTACTACAAGTCATTCACACTCCAGGCAAATTGTGGCTGATTGTCATGTCAATGATGATAATCGGCATAACGTCACATTAGCTGTAAATCCAGTTCAGGCTTCATCAGCCTCTCTTTTGGACTTACCACCTGCTGCTACGCCTTATACAATTATATTAACTAATGTTCCAAAATTGAGAGATGATTTGCCTGAACCCTGGCAGGTGTTAAGAAATAAGTCCTTAGCTTGGTTGGGATCTAGGGTGGGTGATACTGATAGGTTGTTCATGGAGTTCAAGATGGCAAGAAGGGTGAGTTGGCTGGGAAGAGATCCCAAAGTCTTTCCGGGTGATTGTGTGGTTCTGAATTTCAAGACTCCCCAATTTGTACGTTGGATATTGCGTAGCCTAGATTACCACGCATTGGCCTTAGGCAACATTGGCGTGGTTCCTTTAGGCTTTTTCTACAAGCCTAGTGCCCAGCAATTAAGTACTCCAACTGCAAATTATGGTTATAAATATCCCATCCAGACATACAATCGTTTTGAGCATCTACCTTCACTAGAAGAGGTAGACTGACGTATTAGACTGGTTAAGCCAGGGGGCAATACGGTTGAAGATCCTGGGGAAGGTCCATCTAATACGATCCAAGAGATTTGTACAACTCAACCTGTATTTAATTTTATGCAAAATGATGTGTGTAATGTACTCAGGGTGATGAGTACTCACAAGGCTTGTATTAGGCCCCCTCCCCCTGCTGGTATTGATAGATCTAGCCCTGACCCTATGACCCTTATAATTCCATCCACGGATAATAACATGACCTTGGGCTCGGGGTCCACTACTGGTCCTCAAATCCCCACGCACTTATTGCCATCGCTAACAACTTTGGGTATTGGGAGCAGGGGGAATAAGTCTAGAATGGGCCACAAAGGAATTCAAATTGTATATTGGAATGTTGCTGGACTAAAATCGAAGATTTCCAATGATTTGTGGCTGGATTTTATAGGGAGCTTTGCACCTACATCTCAAATCTTGTGACCTATGATAAATGTAATTTTCTGGATGATCCCTACTATCAAGTTATTGGTTTAACCTGTGATTTACTTGTGAAGGTGATTATTGTTAACTTCTATAATAACATTCCACAGCATCTCCTCTCATGTATTCTGAAATCTTTATTAGACGTCTTAGAGAGACTTCATGACTCAATGGACAAAGACGTAGTTATCTTGTGGGGAGGTGATTTTAATTGTTCTTTATGTAAACATATAGGCAAAGGGATCTGTGGTTTAACATATGATTTTACTGATGAAGACTGCCTCCCGCATTTTGCGCACACGGTCCAAGAGGACTTATTTAATGACATATTACTAACATATGATATGGGTTTCTGTAACATGTTAACATCTCCCTCAACAGATTTCTCCCCAACCTTTAACGGCCGTGGTGTCTTGTCCACAATAGATTTTATTCTGATGTTCAACAGACATTTTTCTAGAGTAAAGACGTTTAACACACACGACCTGGCTTTAAGCGATCACTTCCCAAAAAGCCTAAGTCTGATGATACAATGTCAAACTGCAAAATCGAGGGGTAGAAATATTAATGATATTAATAATATCAAACTTAGTAGGCAGAATGGCTATGCATTAAGTTGGGAACGTGTAAACCATGAAGATCTTTTGAGCAAAATAATCACCGACTGTTATAGCAACCTTATGTACTGCTTAAAAGAAGAGGGCGATTCAAGCGAGATTGTGAAGAACTTTACAATAATTGCTGCAACTATTTAGTCGGCCCTCTTAGTTGAAACCAACAAAAGCAAACCAGTGAAGCACGGTTGGTTTGATCACTCATGTACCCAAGCCTATTCAAAGCTGAAGGCTGTCCTCCATGCCAAAATTAAAAAAACATGTAACATCACTAATGCTAGAAGGGAGTACAAAATTGCCCTGAAAAACAGGAAACAAGAGCTAAAAAAGTTGATGTGGTTGGCATTACAGGAGGCAGTCGCATCAAAAGATTCGGCAGCCTTCTGGAAGGCTGTTAATGCTCCTTTTTTAATTAACTCGGACAGAGCTAACATAGAGAGTGCAATCTCTGAAAATGACTGGATCAGTCATTACACACATCTCTATGACTGCCCTGTCGTTGCTTCGGATCCTCCTGGGCTCCAAGTAATCGAGCCGCTCTACCGGGGATCCCAATGTGAAAAACATTTGGTCTTCGAGTTACAGGAAGTAATCGAAGCCATAATGACCAGCCAATGGGGCAAGGCACCAGGTCCGGATGGTGTCCCTGCAGATCTTTTTAATTCCAATCTTGAATTATGGGGACCACTTTTAACTTCACTTTTTAATGCATCTGCAGAAAACAGTCTTCCTCCAACTTGGCTAGTTTCCATTTTAGTTCCTATTTTTAAGAAAGGAGACAGAGATAACCCGGCTTGTTATCGCCCCATTTCCCTGCTAGACTCGTCTATGAAAATTGCTGGTAGAGTTATTTTAAACAAGTTACAAGATTGGGCTGAGGACCGGGGAATATTATGTGATATCCAATATGGCTTTCGCAATGGTATGGGGACTGTGGATCAGAGTATCAATTTAAATCTTTTAATGAATAAATATACGGTGGCCAAAAGGGGTAATCTATACCTAACTTTTGTTGACTTATCATCAGCCTTCGATTGCGTTGTACACGCAAAGTTATGGGAAATTTTAGATGAGCTTGGTGTGGATATTGTCTTAGTTACCTTTCTTAGACAACTTTATGCAGGGGCCAAGGCTAGGGTACAATACGGGTTGGAGGGCCAATGTACAAAGGATTTTAAGATAGGATAAGGAGTGAGACAGGGATGTGTTCTCGCTCCCTTCCTTTTTAACCTATATATTAACGGCCTTGAAAAATATCTAGTCCAAAATTGCAGTGACCTTCCCCAAATAGATTCGAGAACTATTCCAGCCTTATTATACGCAGATGATGCCGTGTTAATGGCCCGTACCCCACTTGCCCTGCAACGTGTAATTTCCTCATTTGAGAAATGTATGTCCAATTTGGGGCTTACCATCAATGTCTCTAAAACTTTTGCTATGACTAGTGGCAGTGGTGGTGGCAGGGGTTTAAAGACCATGCATGTGTACGATAAGCCGATAGAATACACCAATTTGTTTGCATATTTGGGCATTTTATTTGATAATAAATTAAGTTGGCAACTTGCTGTAAAAACTAGGAGGGCCCTGTTCGCGAGAACTGTGACTGCCCTTCAAAATTTTAGCAAGAAACTGGGTAGGAGGCCCCCGTCTGAACTGCTGAAAATGCATAATGCAAAATGCGTTTCTGTTGCCACCTATGCTGCTGGTGTTTGGGGGATTGTCGATGTCTCCTCCCTACAGACGGTAGAAAACAAATTTTTACGGTTCCTACTGGCAGTACCAGATTCTACATCTACCTACATATGCCACGCTGAACAGGGTATTGGTTATCCAGAAGATATAATTAAAATACAACCTATACTCGAATGGCATAGGATCTGGACCTCGGATAACTTGGGCTTGAATCGCAATATTATTATGGATGTTTTAAAGTTGGAAGGGGCGCCAAGGATAAGATGGTTAACTTATATCAAATTGTTTTTTTGTAAAATGGATCACTGTGATTTTTATGATGATCCTACCTCCTTGACCCTGATTGCGAGAAAGGACTTGAAAAAACTGTGCCTGGACTACTTAAATGACTCTAGACTGTGTATAGAACTGAAGAAGATTTCTGTTCAGGCACATCAGTTGATCTCCACTCATCTTTTAATACAACCGTATTTAACAACTGTTACTGGAGATTTTGACACATTTCTGTTAGTCCGTTTCCGCTTGGGTATTATCCACAGGCTATTAAGTTTCCCTGCCTGTAATGATTGGTCTAAATCTCTCTGTAATTGTCCATGTGACGATATATCAACCCAATCTACATTACACGTTGTCTTCTTGTGTAAATGTTATACCATTCCCAGGAAAAGATGGATTCTGCCAGTTTTGAAATCCTTTGGTGTTAGGCAGTGTCGCCCTGCACTATTAGCCCTCCAAATGCTAGATTCACCTTATGTTGTAGCTTCCGTCACCGCTTTTTTAAAATTCATTTTTAAATCAAGGAATCAGCTGTTAATGTAACTATATTTATTGTCTTTTTATGCATTGTGCTTTTGCTTTTATGATTAATGTTTTTTAATTGAATAAAGCTGAATTGAACTGAATTGAGTCATGATCGAAACTAACTTCTGTTTGTCTCTACAAGAAGCAGCCTTGGTGATTTTCGTTTCCCTTAAGGTTGGGCCTCGCTGTACTAATGAATACACTGTTCTTATTAGCACATACCTTTCCCACTATATAGAAGCACAGCGATGGGCGCAGGCAGAACGACCTTGGCATATAGATAGTGTGTGCCCAGTGTCAGGATCAAAACTTATCCCTCTGTACCTTCTTTGTGTAACTGGCTACAACTGGAAATTTCCAGTCTGGGAGTGTTTTATTTGTCCTGAATTGTACATAATGTATCACCATGTGTTCTGAAGGCAGTCCTCTCTGCAGCACCCCAAGAGACTGGGCAGATGGAACTCCGCTTGAGTGTATCTGAATAAACATATACTTGGCGTGTATTCTCTACTGTCTGATCGACTCTTCATTTGTATGTTCGCGAGTAACCCGGGTGACCCTAATTGGGTCACTTCCTTTAGTGTGCACATACTTTCACTCAATCACTAATGCGTACCAATAGCCTCACAATTACAAATAAACCCATGAATACTCACACAAGATACATGCAAATACAGATAAATACTCTCATCAAAAAACAATACTCACACATAAAGTCAATTACTAATATTCACATGTACACTCATGGAATTATCCCGCACACCAATAACCATACTTATCAGTAGACAGACACACTACACACACAAACAGAATTACCAGTATCCAACATAAGACCGACATTCACACAATTATGGATACACACCCCCACACACATACACTGACAACTTCTGATTCGCCTAAGTACGCCTATGGAATTTCCTATCCACTGATGCATGTACATGTTTATCAGTACACACATGCACCGGTGCACTCATAGAATTACCAATGACCAAAATTAGATCAGAAATTAAACCATTACAGATATACACAGACACATACTCTCACACAATTGGTAATGCAGCCACCCAAGCTCACACATTTACAATACAAACATACTCTCACATAATTACCAGTAAAAACACATATATGTACTGGCACAATTATCAAGACAGAAGCCCAATTAGCATTACACATTACATCATCCAAGAAATTAGTCTGACCTTGACTTGGCTCTTGCTCCTGCATTGCTAGCACTGGAGACAGCATCGTAAAATTTCAGCCCCAGGCACAACAATATGGCAGCCATATTCTTTTTAACGGCCATGGTCGAAGTAAAATCACAGCAATGATCGAAGTGCTAATGTTTTGCGCTCTAGAAATGCTTCATTCGTTCAAATCTTGTTAAATGCTAGCGTTCGCCATTGCTTACTAAACCTATAAATATTATATTAAATACTATATTATAGATGCACATTTAAATAACATACCTCGGAGCCAAGTATGTTGCAGCTTTCAAAGTTTTTCTGTAACTCTAGTATGATGATCTTCATCAGAACCTAGAACTTACAAAATTCTGTACTGGACAACCAACAGACCCGCAAGTGTTTTGTCATTAGTCACTCAAACAGGTGCGCAGATGTTCTAAAGTGCACGCATAACATAATCACTGAACATATACACTACAACTCAAACCCCTCGAGAGCACCAAAAAGCCACTGAAGGACATTTGAACACAATTCGTAAATAACTGTAGCTAGGTCTTTTACTATTGTTAAATGCTTACTCCTAATGGCGTTTTTTACGGAACTAAGATATTTCAGAATTGATTGCCCAGGTGGAAGGCGCCTGCTTCAGAGCACTGAGGCTTGATAGCCTATTAATCTCTGCACAAGTTTGTAGCACTCTTCGCTAGTTTGCATTAGAGATGTTCAGGAGAATGGAGTTCGGATTGCAACCCCATTCAATACTTGGCCACTTTGCTGAGACTGCCAGCAAGAATAAAGCAAAGTATTATGGCGATGCAGCGCTTTAGCTGGATCCTGATGGAGATGCTGCTGCACGCTATTTTCGGCTCCGCTACCCTGCCCATCCTAGATTAAAGAGTGTGATGAAAGTGTAAGAGCAGTGGCTCGTAGTCTTTGAGGTCTAAAATATCACAAAACAGCCACACACAAACTCCCATAAGTACCTATCCCACACATAAAGACACACACAATGACATGACTCCAGCAGAGATTCTGTAGTATCTTCATGTAAGGTTATTACTGTATCTTGTAACTAGCTGCTCAGCCAGTGTGAAAGTTCCATGTGGAATGTTGACGTGACTGGAATGTTGGGTGTTGGTGTGGTGTGAGACAGTTAGGAGGATGGGCTGAGCAGCTAGCAGGCTGCTCCTGGTGGGGCTATTCTATGGACTTTACTATCTTAATAAATAACCTAAAGTTATATACTGGCTACGTCTGCTGTGTCACATCATCCTATGGAACCAGGTCACTTCAATTGGCGACGAGTTGGACTAAAGAAACCGTGCGTGTAACCTAAAAAGTCTGGTATGTAACTAAACTGATGTGACTTGAAGAAATTTTACTTAAAGAAAAGAAAATCCTCATTTGGCGATTCTATCTGGCAAGGTGAGCCCCACCAGTGACCACAACACCGGTCGCCCAGACCTCTGTGTGCCAGGTGGAGTGAGGAGTGGAGCTGCATGTTGTTCCTGAATGCAGCACTGTGTCTATTTCAAGGTGTTGTGTCCCAGAGCCTTTTTGTGGATGTCTCCGCTACCAAGTTTGGTGTCTTTTGAAGGCTGCTGGCCCCCTGTGACAGTTGTGTAGCAGTGGTACCGGCAATCTCTTTGTGTTGGACTGTTGAGGGCCACTTGAGGATCGTGAAGTGAGTGTTTGGGGAGCTGTCACCGGAAGAGGTGTTTCTGGTGAGAAGTGCTACTAACCCCAGATCCCTGTGTGGTACTGTGAATCCTGCTTACACCTTGGAGAAGAAATTATTCCACAACAAATGCCTGCAGTACCACAATAATGTTTATTGTGCCACAACCAATGATTGTGTGCAACTTGAACCAAGGATTTGAGTGACTGACTGTGTTTATGCTTCAGTGCGGAGTGAAGTAACTCTATTTGGTGAAAGGCTTAATTTGTACAAGATTCTCATTGGTGACTCTGTACAAACTCAAGACTTGTCTTTGCCTGGGATTTGATGGAGGTTTGCTATTCAGCGTGTCGCCGTGTCAGCACACCACCGCTGGGAACTCCGCTTATGCCATTTTACTTGTAACTACTGGCTTTTGTATCGTTGCACGGCCGGATGATACTTTTATGGCCTGTTCTCCCTGCTTGCTGCAAGAAGAGGCCATCAGCGTGAGTAATGTTCAATGTTTTCTTTAGAGCATACTGTCTTCCCTACATTGAGGCCGGTAGAAACTGTCGCGCAGTATTTAAAAATTTAAAAGTGAGCACGCGCTCTCACCTCTTGCACTTCTGACTATCGTAGTCTGTGACGGACCTGGCCTTCGTGTCTTCGTCATACACATTCCTCTTTGTGCAAGACCGTGGGCGCACGCACACGCCATGAGCCATCCTGTGCTGGCATGCTCAGCGTGCCGCCATCTTGAAGTTGGATGTTACAGTTGCCTGTTACGGCCGGGATCTGTTTGTCCTGCTGTAATCTGCCAACCGCGGTGTTATGTTTAAATAAAGTTATTCCCTTGTCAAGTCAGCACCATCATCGCAGTTTGAGGATCGTTTCTCTCCACATCGCTGCAATGTTCTACAAGCAGGCGCATTGGCTGATTCTATGTATGGGCGGTGTGTGCAGGTTTTAAAGGGTCTTGGGACATTCCGAACAGACTGGACTGTACCTGTACTTCCGTGGTGAGCCCATGCTTTTTGTTGGTACAGTTTTTTGTCACAAGGTTTTGCCGACATACTGTCTGGAGAGCCTCAAGTCCTCTTGCTAGGAACGCCTGTCCTTCATCTTTGCGGTGACAGGCACACCATTGACCTTTTGAAATATGAGTTTGTGGTGCATGTTTAAAGATTTTATGCAAAATGTCTTATTTCACAGGGGAATGAGTTATTTTACGCATGATAACATATTATTGAAATGGTTTTTTGCTTTAATTTTTTTTAGCTGAAATTACCACACTATTGGTTATAGTTGGGGTGCACTATGTGAGAGTGTACCCAGTATCTCACTACTCGGGTGAGAGATCGCTCACCAGTGGGTCACAGTTTATTTTTGCATTACTAGTGTGAATGTGTGTGCATATTTATATATTAACGTTCTGATTTAGTACCACTTTCATTCTGGCATTGGTCGTGTAGCGTGTATCAGTCATTTTGTGCTTCACGTTGTTTTTTTGTGGGTTGGTCATGCTGTGATTCACTTGCTGTATAGGGGGTGTTAGTTCCACATATTAGATTAGTAATGGGTGTTAGTCCCATATACTTAGAGTTTAGGGGGTGTTAGTCCCACCTAGCGTATGGTTAATGGGTGTTAGTCCCATATACTTCGTGTTTAGGGGGTGTCAGTCCCACCTAGGTCATTCCTAATGGGTGTTACTCCCATATTCTTTATGTTTATGGGTGTTAGTCCTGTGTACTTAGTGTTTAGGGGGTGTTAGTCCCACCTAGGTCATTGTTAATGGGTGTTAGTCCCATTTACTCAGTTTGTAAGGGGTGGTAGTCCCATCTACGTTTTCGGTAATGGGTGTTAGTCCCATCTACTCTGTGTACAGGGTGTCCTAGTCCCTCCTATGTATTAGTAATGGGTATTAGTCCTTTTAACTAAATGTTAAGGGGGTGTGAGTTCCACCTTTTTCATGTTTGTGTTGGGTTTTAGTCCCTTCATTTAAATATTAGCTGTTTGGGTGTGTGGGTATCTGTTTTGTGATGCCTCAATGTGCTGCAATTCTGTTATGCTTGCTGCACTGGTCTGTGGGTTTTAGTCCCATTTCTGTATTCTGTACATTTGGGGTGTTAGTCCCTCATTCTCAGAGTTTTCTATTGTGATTCTCTGTGTTTTTCTTCACATTTATCTTATGTGGTGTCTTTGCAATCTCCGTTTGGTAGTTTATTGTTTTTTGTGTCTCATTGAAGGAGGAGGTTGGTGATAGTGTGTGAGTTTAATGTTCTCTTTTGTGTCTTAATATAAGAGGAGGATGGTGATAGTTCATTCTTATTTTTCATCCTTTCCTTATCCTTTTCTTCCGTTTTATAGTCTGGTTCCCTTTCGTGGTATATTTTATTCATTTTACCCTTGGGATTTGGACTATTTATCTCTTGTTTATATTTTGTGTTTAGTTGCTTTGTACTTTTAGTATTGTTTGTTTTATCATCAATTGTAAAGAAGGGAGATATTGTAGTATCTTCATGTAAGGTTATTACTGTATCTTGTAACTAGCTGCTCAGCCAGTGTGAAAGTTCCATGTGGAATGTTGACGTGACTGGAATGTTGGGTGTTGGTGTGGTGTGAGACAGTTAGGAGGATGGGCTGAGCAGCTAGCAGGCTGCTCCTGGTGGGGCTAGTCTATGGACTTTACTAACTTAATAAATACGCTTAAGATCTATCCTGGCTACGTCTGCTGTGTCACATCAGCTTATGGAACCAGGTCACTTCAGATTCCTTAGTTACAGACACAGACAAATGCAGCGGACACAAACACAGACACAAAAGCAACAACGCTCATTGTTAATGAGCTGCAAGTAGTTTTAAATTTCAACTACAATTATGGGTGAAATAGAATGACATCAGCACCCGGCATCCTCCCACTCTGGAAGCTCTGCCGCCCCTTTAACCCCTTCAGTGCCCGCCCCTTTCCCCGCCCAGTGCCGGCCGTTGCATTAGCGGGCGGGGTCTATGACGAGCTGGACTCGTCATGGGCACAGCGCCACCGCGGCCCATGACGAGTCCAGCTCGTCATGGGCACTGAAGGGGTTAAGACTTGGGCTTGTGCGCTTTGTGTGTGCACCCTTATGGGCGGCAACAAAAGGAGATAGGGCGGTAACAAAAGGAGACGGGACTAAAAAGCCTCATAATGAATCGGAAGCCAGCGTTTACAAAGGACAATGCCGCCAGCCAATTACAAATATGAGAGGAGAGTGGGTGAGGCGTCCACAGCACTTGCACATCTAACCCTACTACAGCATGCCTCGCAAAGCGAGCAGTGCATGCGCTACGAGGCTAGACTCGACCTAAAAAGGGGTGCTGGTTCCTTCAGTACTTTGCTCGATTCCAAAGTACAGAACATTTTTGACTCTGGTGTTGCATAATTTGGGAAACATGCCCTGCCAGCACTAAGTTAAATCTCTCCCGCTTCTTTTACTTTATTTTTACTTCCAGTATTTCCTATCATTGGGAGGTCTGGTGAAAGTTAAGTGTGTATGCACCAAGCTCATGTGCAATGTCTTTACATTTGTGCTAAAGATAGGCTAGGATGTGTTGAAATGACTGTTTTCCCCAAGATTGGCTCACACTTAGACAACTTTAGCTATATTGGTGCGACTATGCACACCAATAGATCACATATATACATACCTACATCATTTTCCGATCATCAGTGTGTTTTGTTAAATGTGGCGAATCTCCCATGCTCTTGCACAGCCAGCCACACGCTCATTCAACCATCAGTAAATGGAGCGCAGTCCTACTTTAAATGACGGACACGATTGTGCGATGCGGTGAAATGAAATCAAGCTCTTTGCTCCACAGTGAATTGGAAAGAAATGCCTCATTAGCAGGAAAAAGCTTCGCGGTCTGTCACTAGCTCACCTTTTGTTCCAACACGATGTTTCAGATTTGAATAAGAAGTCAGCATTACCCACGGCTATTGAACTGCTGTGATTCAGCCATCCGAGGAACTCTCGAAAACAGTGTTTATTTCGATTTAATGGTACTTAGTGTTCACAGAAACACAGCTGTCTCTGTGTAGAAATCTACTTCATCAGAAGAGAAGGAAATGTGGTGAGCGGGCGTTTCAATGCCCATGTGGCAGCGGCCTTCCTTGTATGCCAGCTCTTTCTACATAATACGATTTACCGGTTAATGTGTGACTTGAATTTTGGGAGAAAAATTGGGTTTTTAATTATAGGGTGCATTCGCGACGCCTTTGTTTTTCACTTCCCTTAGCTGCCGTCCGCCCAGCACACGTGATCAAAAATAAAATAACCGGAAGTGGAAGCATCAACTTGAGGTACACGTCATAGCCTAAAGAAGTGCCCTGCATGATCTAGGTCAGTGACTCTTCACCTGTGAGCCGAGGCCCCTTTGGAGTCTCTGACGCCTACTCAGGGGGTCCACAGCTGCTTAGAAAGGTAATCAAAATGTAAAAGATTAACACAGCATATGGCAAAAAATTAAGTTGGTATCCTCAGACTAATTAACGGAAACAATGCAAGTGCATCACGCAAAATATAGTAAATACGATGGATGACCTCATTTGAATTTAGAAAAGCTGCATCTTTCTTATTAAAATAAAATTTTACATGTTTTCCTATTTGTGAATTAAATATTTCATCATTAACGTGTTTGTTTGATGAATGCTTATTTCTATATTTTTCTGTATAATTTTGATGTTCCAATCATTGAATTTGCTTAGGCCGGGGTCCCTGGATTTCAATAATTATTCAGTGGGGGTCCCCGGATTCTAGTAATGATTAATTGGGGGATCCACAGAAGTTGAAAATTGAAGAGCCACTGATCTATGTGACATCTACTTTGAACTTATATTTCCGATGTGATGCAGCATCAATGGGAGCGCCTTAGGCACAACAAGAAATGAATTTATTAGCCACATCTCCCATCATGACTGGTGACCAAAAGGGAAGGCACCGAGTTACTGATTTAAGACAGAATCATCAACCTTTCATCAGGAGGAAAATGCACATGGAAGCGCATTATGTTTTACCTGATTCATTTCCACTACTTGCAAACCTCAGAATCATGCATGTTAGTAACAGCCAACAGTCATACAACTTGTGACATCTGAATAGGGAGAACATGAAGACATAAGATAGAATATAATTTTTTTGCAGTTCATCTTACCCCAAACCATAGATTCAAAAGACCTAACATTTCCAAATACAAGATTAACTTTTTTTAATATATAATTGAAACTCATTGCAGACTTTGGTCTAATCTATAAAGCAATAATGATTAATTAGTTATTAACATGCTTTGTCATATGCCATTTCTCAAAATGATAATTAAATGAATCCTTTGGGAGCAGAGGTACGTTTTGTTTAATAGCAATTGATTTTATATGCAGATAGATTTCAAAAGTGTCCCACAAAATGTAATAGTGTAGGAATCGAATTTGGTGAAGCTGTAGTAGTATATGTGTACAAAGCAAACACAAGGAGATGATAGACGGAGCACTGAAACTTTTCAGACACTTACCCCCAGTCACAGATCTGGGTTGAATCCATCATCATTCTTTAGCTCACTTCGCCACCTCTGTTCAGACCCAGCTATATGCAAATCATTCTTGACCCTGTGCCTCATGGGAACAGTCTATCTCGAACCGCCAAGCCAGGTCTTCCCTGAACCCGAAACAAGCATCCTGGGACCAGTTTCTGGGTAACACGCTTCATCAGCCAGGCTAGCTTGAATCCAGTGGCAAAGTGAATATATGTGTATCCTCCACGTACCTAACCTAAGGCGGAGGAGCGTCGCTCCACAAGTAAAATAAAATGATAATAACATCATGTTATTATCATTTTATTTTTCAGTACTCCTCTGTAGGAGCGGGGCAGGCTGGACTGCCCACAGAGCAGGGGGGAGGAGTGGTGGGCACTCTCTTAAGTGCTTATGACGCTTTAGCTGTCCGTATTGGGCCAGCCAAACCGTCAAGCACACTTGGCATGTTCTCCACCAGGCTGTGTTGCACAGCCTAATGGAGAACATGCCCAGGCTCTCAGTCCCCATCTGAACACCGAACCCCAGTGCTCAGACTAGTCACGATGCTGCTAACAGCAGTGTCCTGATTGTCTAGGGTTGTCGGGAAGCCTGGGTGCTTCCTGTTCCTGCGTCGAAGGAAGAAGAGGATGGAGGAGAAGCATCAGCCAGCACATAAGTTTAATTTTAATTTTTTTTTTTTTTTTTTTAACTCCCCCCTCTTCATCCCACAACTACTGCCCTGTAGCAGCCGCTACTGACTCTAATCCAAATAAAGCAACCTCTTCTGCTCCTTAACTATTAGAGATGGAGTGACAGCTTCTGGCTGATCATACACATAACTGATTAAACTTCAGAACAAGTTTTTAAATTGCAGGGAAGAGCCTGTGCTAAAACCAACCGTCCTTTTGAAAAAGCCTAAACAACCCTTCCGCTTTTCAAGAGTCAAAAGTCCTTACACTTAACTATAGTTATAGTTTAAAGAGTACTCTTGGAAAAAAATATGTAATTCAAGTCTAGATAAAGAATCAAGTGACATCAAAAGAATGTATAATCAGGAATTGTTAAATTCAAAGTCCCCAAGACAGCAATGGCAATGGCCAGGAGATGTGCAAAGAATGTATTCACAGACGTTCTGGCAAATGAGTTACTCAATTTTCTCACCACACGTTAGACTACGATGCAATCCGAAGGTAAAGCATCAACATTCAAAGTAGATTCATCAACACTAAAATATTCTTGAAAATAGAATAAATGAGAGTCCTCATCTATAAGAAAATATATAGAGCCTACATTATAGTGGGTATATTCATTTTTACCTTTTCTAAAGAAATTAAATGAATTTGTCAATCACTGAGCAACTGATATAAAGAATAAGAATAAAATGCTAACACCATAAAAGCTACTGAAATATGGGATGTATTACTAGACATGCTAAGCAAGTGTTCTGCATAATGATTGTCAGCAAAATGTTGTAATTTATGGAAAGTAGCGGAGAATAAATATGCAATTATAGAAAAACTAGGAAACAGAACTGGTAATGGTATATATCCAAGTGGAATTCTAATATATAAAATGTTCATCATATTGGCAACCTAGTGGCCTGCAACCACAGGTATGTGCTTGTTGTCTGCAGCCTGTGTGTACTGAGGCAAATCATGTGACAATGTCTCCCCAAACGCCAAAAGGTGTTCTGTAATAACAAATTTACCTTATTTCAGAAAAGCCACTGCATTTGCCCCATGGGTCCAACCCCTCAAGTTTTGGTTGCACCATTAATCCAGCTTCCCCATGTTCCTCAGTCTACTTCAAGGTGAGCCACTATGGGTCAGGAATCTAATTGAACTCTTTAATGAATAGGACATGTTACAATGCAAACTTTTACAACGCATGCCTTTACAACGCAGTTTTTAGAAACTACATTTACAAAGCATTCCATTACAACGCATACCATTACAACACATAATACTTTTAGGGCAACAGTAGTGTAAGTGTTGAATAGTGTAGGGTTAAAATTTACTATTCCCACTCCAGTGAGTGCAACAGTAGGGTAATTGTTGGATAGTGTAGGGGTAAAAATTACCATTCCCACTCCAGTGAGTGAAACAGTAGGGTAAGTGTTGGATAGTGTAGGGGTAAAAATTACTATTTCCCAGTACTTACCTTATAATGCCTTGTAATGGCATGCGTTGTAGTGGCATGTGTTGTAATGGCATGCGTTGTAGTGAAATCAGTTATAATGGCTGCGTTGTAATGGCATGCAATGTAAAGGATGTTGCATTGTAATGACTGCGTTGTAGAGGTAGTGTGTTGTAATGACTGCGTTGTAATGGTTGTTTCCCCCTTTAATCAGTGCATCTTTCAACTTTAGATAATTGTGTTTAACATTTACTACCAACAGTGGCATAAAGTAAATGATGGGGCCCCCTGCTGAATGTGATGAGGAGCTTCTGAGTCTCGAATATCTCACATATGTACATTGGCCTTGGGCTGAATGGGGGCTGCCTGAAAGGCCGAGGGCACCCTGAAGAGCTGGGGGTCAACCAGAGCTACAGCGTCCTACACAACCATCCTGACAACCAACTCTATTAAAACAGCCGTAACTCTGAGAGGCAAATTTCAGAGCCTCTAACTTCAGGTGCTATATTGTAAGCTCATTAACCTTTTTCTTTTACTTTCCTTCACCTTCAACATGAAACAGCCCCATAAGCTCCTCCGCTCTGTCTATCTCTGCCTCTGCTAGCTTAGCCTGCTCTACCTTCATCTCGTCATCTCTAGTTTCCTAACTTGGAGCCTCATTTCTTCTAGGGGTCATAGAGATTGCAGAGATCAATGGACTTAGTTATTTGAGATGCCAAGCTTCGGATGTCTCTCAAGATGGCTTCCCACTGGGTACAGCCTGAACCCTTAACGAAAATCATAGCAGTGTAACTTTCTTACTCTATGCTTTAGTAGGCCCAATTTACTACACTTCTCCTTCAGTGCCTCATCGTTCATGGCCTACAACTCACTCTCCTCAATTTCCACAATCTTGCCCATTTCTGAAGGTGTTAATAACAGCTGAAACATTTAACAATAATGCATTCCCTTAGGCTCACAATCAGATGACGCCTCTAGCCCCCAAAGTCAGACTTCGTCTCCACAGTCTGGAGCTGCAGGAGTCCAAGAGCCCTTCAAAGGTTTGGAAGCTAGAAGTCCTTTCTGGCAAGGGCTCCCAGGAATGTATTTGCAGTGGAAATGTGGTCTCACTAATCCTCTTTGGCTCTTTGAGTATGAGTGGATGAACAGGGATGTGGCATACAACACCGAACAACACAATTATCGCAGTTGCAACAAACTTGTCAAAGTCCAACCAGAGTTGTAAGTATACAACAATTCAGTTATCGCTGAGGACTATTTTAATATATTTACATTGTAAATGGTAAGTGAAATGGTAGAAAATATGCTTAACATTGAATGAAACACAAAACATTATAAAAACAAGCGAGCCTGGCTGTGTACACTTTACACTGCTTATAATCGGTAGATGATCACCAATACTAGCACAATGCTGCAACGAAAAGCACAGTAACAATTGATTTACTGAAGAGATAGTGGGATTAACCAATGCTTACAAGCAACACAGTCATTGCGATTACTAGTTAACCACAATCAATACACTGCAAAATGGAGGGTTTGCAATCCTTTCAAAATTGATGTCTTAAGGAAAGTGGGAGGAACCTATGGAGCCCACATCTCTCAGTCAGGTAATTTATAATCTGGCTTTTCCCTAAATTGGATACATCTCACAACCTACTACACTATACAGATTTATATAATAAGTCAGGCAAAGTCAGTACATTGAATAAATAAACATTAGTTTTTAAGCTTCTAAAAATACAAGCAGATAGGCAAAAGTACACAATTTTGTAGAGATATAGTAACACTCCTTTTATTTTTTATTTACTTTATTCCCGTTTTACCCCCCAATAGAATTGATGTACGATATAGAGACAACATGTGTTTTGCACCCTAGAGGTTGGCAGGCCTTTAACATTTGTAAGGATGTAATTGTTAAACAAGTGAAGAATTCAAAATATAATTAAATTACAACAAAAAAAGATTAATTGTAGTTGATAGGAAGAATCCCTGAAAGTCAAAATTTAGTTATAGTCACTGCAAAGTAGTGTGTATCACATGGGTTTCCCTCTGTGTAAACACTGCAAACGTGATAATTGATGGGAATGGCTGGTGGTGTTCGAGGTCTAGGCATATAGTAGGAGTATGGAATGGGGGTCTCTAGGTGGTGCCCTGTCCAAGTAGGGACCCTTCCTTTTAGTCAGGATAAGGGAGCTACACACTTAAAATAACCCCTGTTCACCCCCTTGGTAGCTTGGCACGAGCAGTCAGGCTTATCTCAGCCGCAATATGTAAAGCGTTTGCACATAACACACAGTAAGAAGTGAAAATATTACAGATTTACACCACACCAGTTTTAGAAAAATAGCCAATATTCATCTGTGTAAAACAAGACCAAAACGATAGAAATCCAACATACAGTACTCAAGATACAAATTTTGCAAGAATAAGCTTAAAACATAGTTTGTTCATGGCCTCGTGAATAACAAATCCAACAGTTCAGGCCCACGGCGTGGTCGCAGGCCAGCTACGGTTTCGGGAAGACCCACAAACATTACCTTTGGAAATGTAGGGCGTAGTGTACCTTGCAATGAGCACTGAAGAAGTGGCGGCGTCGGTGTAGGCAGGCGTCGTTTCTGGATGTCGGTGCAGGAATCATTGGGCCCTTAAAGTCACATGCATTGCAGAACGAACTTCATGAGGTTGAATTCAAGAGC
This sequence comes from Triturus cristatus, assembly GCF_964204655.1. Lineage (NCBI taxonomy): Eukaryota > Metazoa > Chordata > Amphibia > Caudata > Salamandridae > Triturus > Triturus cristatus. The sequence goes on along the minus strand of NC_140585.1, from coordinate 853,708,008 downwards.
GCTGCTATTGGGGCTTAGATGTGAAGCAGGACGATGCGGTGTGCAGTGCCTACAGGACACGGTGCTGGCAGCAGCTCTTGACAGCTTTGTGGGTGAGACCAGGGCTAGTGTGTGAAGTGGGACGATGCTACTTGGTGTGTCCGCAGGTCATGGTGCAGGCAGCATCATCATCATGGCTGAAGCGCTGTTGTCAGTAGACCCAAGGTTGCGATGCGAAGCGGTGGTGCAGGTTGACGAGGCTGGAGTCGATGGCGCCGACGTCGATGGACCAGGGCTGTGGCGTGGGACAGGACAATGCTTCATGTACCTCACGAGTGGTGTCTACAGGTCACGGTGCAGGCACAAGCGTTGATGTCATCATGGATCATCATCATCGGTGATACCAGGGCAGCATGTGAAGCAAGAAGTTGGTGGCCACAGGCCACAAGCAGCGGCATTGGTGACAGCGTCATGTAGGGTTGCGTTGTGAAGTGGGGCAATGCTCCGGGCAATACCTTCAGGTCACGGAGCCAGCAGCGGCATTGTTGATGGCATGGTGGTTTCTTCTGTTGCAGCACAAAACACACAGATTCCAGTGATGGCAGATGAATTTGAAATCTTTGATAATCCTTAGACTTCCAACAGGAGGCAAGCCCTACTTCAAGCCCTTGGAAAAACTCCGGCAATAAGTTGCAGGAAGTTTAGTCCAGTCCTTTCACTGCCCAAGATAGAATCAACAAGAAGCAGGCTAACACAGCAAAGCATATAGCAAAGTGGAAGTCCCTTCTGACAGCTTCTCCAGCTCTTCTTCTTGGTAGGTTCCTTAGTCCAAAAAAGTTTTAAAGTTGTGAGGTCAGATGCCCAGTGCTTATACCACTTTTAGTCTTTGAAAAAAGTATTTCTTGCCTTACTAGAACCCGTTCTGTCCTCCCTGGTCCAGCCACACTACAGGGGGTGGAGACAGCGTTGTGAAAGGCAGACACAGCCCTTTTCAGGTGTCAGTGACAATTTCTCCCACCAGTCTAGCCCCGAAAGACCCATCAGGAAATGCAGGGCACACCTCAGCTCCCTTTGTGTGAGTGCCTGGAGTGAAAGCACAAACAGTCCCTGTAAGTTTAAAGCAGACGTGGATTTCACAGGCAGGCACAGATTGATTAAGCAAGAAAATGCCCACTTTCTAAAAGTGGCAGTTTCAAATGTGAAATTTAAAAACCATCTTCACTGAACGGTATATTTTTAAATTGTGAGTTCAAACATCGCAAACTCAACTTTCTATCATCTTCCAATGAGAATCTGCATTGGAAAAGTTTTTCCAGTCAGACCTCGTGTTAACCTTTGGAAGCGAATAGCCTTCAATGGTGAAAAATGAAATGCAGAGTAGTTCACTACCAGGAAATATAAAAGCACCCTACTACAAATCCTACCTTTTAAGTATAATAACAAAATGAGAACGAGTCTTCTACCTTTTTGGCTAATGTTCCTATGACCACTTTCTCATGGTTTTTTTCTAGGTACGCTGCCTTGGAACCCAATTGTTGACAATTGTTGTGAGTGGGAGACAAGATGGCGTCTGAGTAGCAGCTACCCGATGCTGCTCCGCCGATCCGATCCCTAGCAAGCAATGAGACCTCTCTAATGGGAAGAAACCTCGCTTAAGCGCTACTCATCGTCTGGCAGAACCGGAGCAATCTTACCGTATGGGCCGGTTTCACATCACCGCCTCTGTCATACTCGTATGGGTCAGAGATCCGGAGGAGCAGCGAGGAGCGAAGAGACATCTAAATTCTGCATCGCGAACAGCGATCCGCGCTACCCTGGCATCTCCCACATCGTTGATCCATACCGCCCAGCGGCCCGCAGTGACGTGACAGAGCAACGCAACTCAGTCGGTGGCCGGCGAACTCCTTGCGGCTCTGCAAGTTACAGAGATCAGAGGCAACGGCGGCGGCTGCGGGCTCCATCAAAGGAGAAATCGAAAGCAAAGGATACATTGTGTCCTGGATTCTGCAGCTTCCAGAGAAAAGCAAGTAAGGATGACGGGGCAAGGTGGTGGAAGAGAGCCATTAAGGTTAAAGACAGCAATTAATCAGCATCAGGAGTGATGGATATGGTGCAGCCAAATCCTTCAGAACCCTTACTAAGGCGCCGAGAAACGCGGGGGCTAAAAAGTAAGGAAAGTAAGGAATGCACTGATAATTTGAACTCTAGTGATAAGGCGGAGCTGATGGCTAAGCAGGCAAAGAGGCTAATAGCCCAAAAAATACCTAAACTCACAACTAATGCTAATGCTCAGATATCTGATTCGCAGCCATTAATATCCAACATCTTTGGCCCGGCGGTGGGAGAAAAAGCGCACAATGAACAAATTATGGCGGGATTACCCAGTGGACAGACTAACCTAACCACCTCTGGAGTATTCAAAGGGACCTCACAGGAGCAGCCGCGGCCCGTGGAGGGAGGTCCGTGGGGCGGTAAGACGGGGCGGGGGAGGGGCTGGGTGGGGGGTTCTAAAAACCGGAATATGGATAATTGCAGGTAAGTAAACAATTAAATAAATAAAACGAATTTCGTAGCGCGCGCATCGATGCAGCGCGTGCTACGAAATTCATTTTATTTATTTAATTGTTTACTTACCTGCAATTATCCATATTCCGGTTTTTAGAACCCCCCACCCAGCCCCTCCCCCACCCCGCCTTACCACCCCACGGAACTCCCTCCACGGGCCGCGGCTGCACAGGAGATCTCGCAGGAATCAGCAGTGGCAAAAACTGTAGTACAGGCCCAATCAACTTCATCTCCGGTGGAAAATACAGGAGTAGCCCCCACTCTAGAACTTGACATGTGTGTTAACAGTGAGCAGGTGCAGAATGATCCTCCTAATGCCCCACTGGCCAGCCCTCAAAATCAGGATGTAAGAGCACCTGGGATAGAGCTTGGGGTTAAAGGGGGGCTTCCAAATTGCCTAAGAACTGAAATCACCGCAATCACTGAAGCTACTTCACAGGAAGATCCTGCTAATTCAACGTGCACTGTCATACAACGATTGGAAAATCACAACGGCATTGAAAAACCCTACTCTGTTACTGATGAGTCGGAGAGGTATGAGACTGGTAGTTCAACATATAGTGATGGTAAGAAACAAGACTGGGGAAGTACAGACTCGAGGGAATCAGAGGATTCTTAGAAAGGCATTGCTTTAAAAAAAAAAGCTGGAAAAGAAAAGGAGAAAGCAGAAAAAACAAAGCAGACACATGAGTGGGGAGACCACAGACCAAGGGAGTAACACCGAACTCAGATGGAACTACTCATCCTCTCAATTTGCGATCCCTCAGATCAAACAGTCTGCTCAGGCGGCAACCCCACAATCGCGGAAGATTGGAGAAGCGGGAACTCTGGAGCCCCCGGAAATAAAGAGGAGCCTTCCCTAGCCGACGTCTTAAACTCAATTAAAAGTTTTCAAGAGGAGGTCAAGATGGACAACGGGAAAAACCGACAGGCCACTCAGAAACTACAGGGTGCGATCCGGAAAGTGGGCTGTACCTGTGCGGAGATCTCTGATAGAATGTCCTCTCTAGAAGTGCGCACAGAAAATCGGGAGAAGGACGTCTCCTCCCTCCAAGCGCAGGGGGACGAGCATGATGGTATTGTAAAGGACTTCATGCTGAAGATCGAGGACCAGGAGAATAGATCAAGGCGCAACAACCTTCGCTTTCTGGGGATTCCAGAAGGAGCGGAAGGGAGCGATCCAAGGGCTTATATGATCACACTTTTTAAAGGAGCATTTCCAGAACTTCAATCCTGGGATAGGGAAATACAACGCGTGCATCGCTTCCCCTTAACTCCCTCCAAACGCCCCCTGACATCGGCGCAATATCCTCGTGCAATGCTAGTATGCTTTGGTAACTTTCTTCTACGCCAGTCAATTTTTGATCTAGCACGGCCCACCAGCAAGAGGGAGTTTAGTGGTGTTACCTTCTTTAGTAGACCTGATTTTGCCTATGCCACAGTTGAGCGAAGATAGAGGATGCGTCAACTCTTCGCCCCTTTTCAGCAAATTGGTGCGACCGTATACGTACAAAATCCAGCACGTCTAAAAATCATCTTCAATGGGGCTACATGTAGCTTTACTTCGGAAATCCAAGCACAGGCATATCTCAGGGAGATTACAGAATCCAGGAGAGACAGAACCAAGAACTGAACAATCCATTCTCCTTGTACCTTAAGGACTGGTAACAAATGCCGATGGAGATAGGGACAGAGACAGAGATAGAGATTAAATCAGTCAAACATTTGCGCTATAATGTATAAAATAGTGGACATTTGTGAGGTTAATGGGGTTTTTTCCTTTCCTTTTGTTTTTTTCTTTTTGGATCGACTATTTGCATGGGGGTCGGATCGAGGGGGTGGGGTATGGGACCCTGACTGCCCAGATGTCCTCATCCATAGTCTCAGTGGGTGGTGGACGGTGGCAGGTGGGGATCATGGGGGGCAGGACAGGGCAGGGGAAGGGGTGGGGGCTGGCACTGAGTGGGTTATCCCAAAACATTATTTTTTTGTATTCATTTTTCCTGCAATGCTTGCCTTTTTGGTCTGTTTTTTTAATTTGCGAGATATTGTTTGTGGAAACTTAGCTACACTTAATGAGTAAACTACGCATAGCAACAATCAATGTGTGTGGCCTTAATGATATAAAGAAACAACGCAATACGGCTGTAGCACTATAGCTTCTTAAAGCTGATATCCTATGTTTGCAGGAGACACATATAGAGAGGACCCAAATACTCCTGTTAGACTCACTTGGTTTTACGGTTGTAGGGGCCACTACCCAAAATGCTAGGATACATGGGGTGGCAATTCTATCAGCGAAACGCTCTCTTCAATTCACACTCACATCAACTGATTCAAATGGAAGGTGGGCGATCACAGTATCCCGAAGGGAAAATGGGGATTCACTCACGATATGCACCGTATACGGCAGCACCACAGATGATCCAGCAATTTTTGATTTTTTGAACAATTAATTGGCCGGATGGCCGCTACCTTTAGTCATCTGCAGCGATTTTAATTTCAATCTGCCAGCAGACAAGAGTACAGCTCAGGATAGTAATTGGACATACAAGGGACTAAAACCAAAAGTTTTTAAAGTTCTTAAGGCCTTATGCAGGGAGCAAGCACTCACCGATATCTGGCACTCACAACACCCTACCGACACCGGCCATACCTTCTTCTCTTTCCCGCATAACAAACTGGTCAGATTAGACTACGTCTTTGCATCCCAGACTATTCTTTTTTTTTTTTAAACTTTGTTTATTGAAAGTTTTATGTCATGACAATACATACATACAAAAGCAAAAAGAAAACCATAAGCAGAGGCAGGTGGCAGTGCAAGTCTCAAATCACATTACCATCAAATTCAATGTAGTCGCAGGGAGCAATTGAGCAGTCGTGTACAATAGAATGAGTTTTGATCATTTGTATACAGGGTAGAAGTCTCAGGCAAAAGGCCGATACTCATTATAAACACCTGGCAGGGGCGTGAGGGACCCCTCAGACAAAGTTAATCCATGCGCTGCACATCTCCCATAGCGTAATCTCAGTCAAACAAGCTCGTATAACGAGCGCTTACAGACAGTCCTCGTGCCCTGGAGCATCGTGGCGGAAAGGCCCAGAAGGACCGTCCCAAAAGGGAGGGTGGAGAAAAAAAAAGGGGGAATAGAAAAAGCCGCAACCCACCCCCGCATGTCCACAGCGCCACACAGCCTCCCCTATGCAGGATTCCCATCAGTGAGGGCAGGGTCTGGACCGGCATCGGTCAGGGGAGGGGCGTCTGTTGTCAGAGCCTCCGGATACTGCAAGAAGTAACTTTGTAATGGTCCCCAGATATCGGCTGGGCGGGACTGGGCAGGGAGCAGTTCGGAGTATGTCAGTACTTGCTCCTGGCAGTATACCAGGTCCTTAAGCCATTCCTTAAATTTTGGAGCCCGTCCCCGTCCCCACCGACAAGCTACGCGCCGTTTCGCCAGCAGTAGCGCCGTCGTAACGAATTTGCGACTCGCCCGTGGGATAGGTTTTGTGTATCCCAGTAGCGCTTGTATGGGGTCCGGTGCGAAGGGCAGCTCTATCATCTGTGAAATGGCAGAGCACACCTGTGTCCAGTAGCTCTGAATAGTGGGGCATGTCCAGGACAAATGTAGGAAGCCCGCCTGGGGGGCATGGCATCTCTCACAGTTGTCCGAGTCCTGTAGCTGAAATCTGTATTTGGTGGCCGGGGTACAGTAGAGACGGTTCAAGAATTTAAAGTGTATGATACGGTGTCTACTGCTCGCTGAAATCTGTGCCGTCTGCAAACAGCAGTATGTCCACCTGTCATCCCCGAGTTCTAGCCCCAGCTCCCGCTCCCACTCCCCGCGTGCCCGGGATACGTCAGGTGCAGCATCAGAGCGGACTGCGTGATACAGTATCGAAACTAAATGGGAGGGTGAGGTGGCCTGAAGGACCCCGTGTAGGGGAGCCATGGTGTCAGGCTCAGACGGGAAAGCCGGCAAGATGGCCTTCATGCCATGCCTCAGTCTAAGGTAGGTGAAAAGCTCCAGGGGGGCAGGCGTGTATCCATCAAAGAAGCTTTCCCGGTCACGAAAGATCCCGCCCGAGAACAGATCTCCCCATCTATGGAAGCCCAGCTTGCGAAGCAAATCTTGAAACAGTTTCTCTTGGAGAAGAGGAAGCTGTGAATGATAAGCAAGCGGGAGAAGAGGGGAGTACAGGAACGGACTCCCCACTCGTTTCGACAGCTCCAGCCAAGCCCTCACCGTGCCCTGCAAGGCGTTATAGCTGGCAGTGGTATGCGGGAGCGCACTGTGCAGTAGGCCAGGCAGGGGCAGGGGCGCCGCTAGCCAGTCCTCCGCTGCGAGCTGGGGCATGAAAGCGATCGGGTGGAACCAGTAGTATGCATAGTGCGCTTGGGCGCAATGATAGTACAGTTCCAGGTCCGGTATATCGAATCCTCCGCGCGAGTATGGGGAAGTCATCACAGCCCACTTCAAGCGAGGTCTCTTCCCACCCCATACCAATCGTATCAATTCAGATCTCAGACGAGTGAAGAAGTGTCTGCTCGGGGGAAAGGGAATATTCATAAACAAGTATAGGAGCCGGGGAAGCACCACCATCTTAATCAGGGCTGCGCGCCCAGCCATCGACAGGGGGAGCGCAATCCAGCGGTCGACACAAGAGGAGACGTGCAGCAATGTCGTGCCGTAGTTCATCCGCATAAGCTCCTCCCTGTCTCGAGAGATCTTAATGCCTAAGTACTTGACTTCGGACTCACTCCATTCTATGGGATAGTCGAGCGGGAAGGTCTGGGAGCCATCAGTTAGATGGAAGATCTGTGACTTCGACCAATTGATTTGTACTCCCGACATTTCCCCATATGTCAAGAATTCCCGGAGGAGGGGGTTCAGGTTATTTTGTGGGTCCCGCACGTACAGAGTAATATCGTCTGCATACATCGACAGCAGTATCTGTCTCTGCTCACAGAACAGCGCACGGTCTTGATGGCGCTGTCGGAGCCGCGAGGCTAGAGGCTCAAGCGCCAGTGCGAATAAGAGTGGGGAAAGTGGACACCCCTGCCTGGTTCCTCGGGCAATTCCGAAGGGTGCGGACGTCCTGCCATTGATTAAGACCCTGGCACACGGACCGCCATAAAGGATAGCTATCCAGCCCAGGAACACCAGAGGGAAACCCATGTGAGTCAGTACAGCCACCAGATAATCCCACTCCAAGGAGTCGAACGCTTTCGTAGTATCCAAAAAAAACGCCACCATCTGTAGGCTGGGTCTACATTCTGCAAGGTCGCAAACAGCGTACGCAAGTTGTGCGATGTCGCCCTTCCGGGTATAAAACCCGATTGATCCGGGAGTACCAGTCCCTCCATGAGGAGCGTCAAGCGATTGACCAGGGTCTTAGCAAGGATCTTTGCATCACAGTTAAGAAGGGACAAGGGCCGATATGAGTCCGGGGACGTTGCCGGCTTGCCCGGCTTCAAGAGGGAGGTAATCAGTGCCTCTCTCATGGAAAGGGGAAGTTTCCCCAGCGTGTGAGCTTCGTCAAATACCTCTTTTAAAATCGGAGCAAGGATATCAATGTAGGATTTATAGAACTCTATCGGGAGGCCATCAAGGCCCGGGGCCTTCCCCGAGGCCATCTGCATTATGGCTTCCCGAATTTCGTCAACCCCCAGAGGAGCCATGAGGAACCGGCGCTGTCTATCAGAAAGCCATCCTAATGTGATGTCCTCCAAATATCTGTCCAGCTCCGGCTTGTGTGCGTGAGTAGAGGAGTACAATGCAGTGTAGTGGGCAACAAACGTTTGCAGTATAGACTGGGTATCCCTGTGGAGTGCTCCCGAAGTTCCATGGATCTCTAGGACATGGTTGTTGAAACGGGGCGGTCGTATCGCCCATGCCAGGAATTTACCCGGCCGTTCTCCCTCACCGTACCTACGCGCTTGAAAGTGTTTCCCCCTAAACCGAACCTCTCTATCCGCGGTGGCTTTATAGTCAGACAGGAGGTCTCGGAACCTGGCCTGCGCCTCCGCATCAGTGGGAAACTCAGGGGCGGTCTCCAAGGCCCGGAGGGCGATCTCCAGTTTACTAAGGCTATTACGTAGGTCCCTGAGGACTCCCACCCCTTTTGAAATGCACAGCCCCCTGATGGTAGCCTTAAAGGCCTCCCAGACTACAGCGACACTATCCACCGTCCCACCGTTGCGCTGAAAGAAGCTCTCGGTCTCCTGTGCAATTTCCGAGCGAAAGACCTCATCCAACAGGGCAGAAGGTTGCAATCTCCAGGACATCGGAGAGCCAGCAAGATCGACCAGCTCCACACCCATCAGGACCGGGGCATGGTCGGAATACGTGCGCGCTAGGTGTTTTACCCGGCATATTGTGGGAGCAAGGCCTGGGGAGACCAAGAAATAATCCAATCTTGCCCATGTGGCGTGCGCGGCCGACCAGTGCATGCCCACCAAGGTCGCCGGGTGCCTAGAGCGCCATGCGTCCAACAGATGACGCTCAGTAAGAAGGTCATGAACATATGCCTGCGAGCGAGAGTAGTGCTGAGGGCTGGGGTTTGCCCTATCTTTCATGGGATCAATAGCTACATTAAAGTCGCCTCCCCATACCAAGTATGTGGAGCCTATGCCCAAGATCTCCCCCCAGAGCACCCGAAGGCATTGCGGATCATCAGAGTTGGGGCCGTAATAACACACCAGTGTGAGCGTGTCCGCACTAATGCGCCCCTAGATAATACAATACCTGCCCTCCCTATCAGTCAGTTCACCCAGGCACCCAAAGGGGGTGTGTTTCTTAATAAGGATTGCGACCCCCCATGAGTAAGTGGAGTAGGAGGAAAAGGAACGGTGCATGGCCCACCTTGATGCAAACAGTGATGGCCTGGACGGGTCCAGGTGCGTCTCCTGTAGGAAGGCTACGCTGATGTGGTGTCTATCCAGGTACGCCAGAATCTGTCTACGCTTTCTAGGGTCTCCCAAACCCCTCACATTCCAGGTCAGAAAATTAAGTTGCCCAGTGAAGTCCCTGCGTGTCTGTGGATCACCCATAAGGAGCAACAATTCTCAGAAATAGTAACCCAATGTCACCGCCGCCCCTAAAAGGATGCAAAAGAAATGATGCAAACACTACAACACACCAATTAACACTAACAAACAACAAAGGAAATTCCCCACCCCCCCCTCCACCCTCCACCCACAGCAGCATCCCAATCATGCCATCTGGACAGTTCCCTTCCTCCCCACCCCAAAACCAAACCCTTCCATGGCCAACGCCACTAGGGATTAACATTTAAACAGAGATACAATGGGGTAATACCCTTCGGAGGTCAGTCTAGGTGGATACACCGTGTCTCCGCGATCCACGGGAGTGCGCCCGGCCAGAGACCGAGCCCACTCCAGGGACAGGGAGCGCCCAGCGAGGTGAAATGTCCTGAGAGTCAGGTGCGCGGTAAAAGGAAGTAGGGCCCTGGTTACATCCCCCCACCCACAGCGCAGCCAGGCCCTTAAGGCCCCATAACATGGTCCGTGGCAGCATACATCTGCATCAGCTTACCAACTGTCAATCATCTGCCACAGAAGCACCAGGTCAACGACCCCGCGCTGTCACACCGAGGCCGGCGAGGATGGGCTGTCCATATCTCGCCTCTTGACCCGCTTCAGAAATTCCTCAGCTTGTTGGGGTTTAGTGCAGAAAAATTGTTTCCCCTGGTGTGTGATGCATAGTCGAGCAGGGTAGAGCAACGCATAATCAATTTGAGCAGCCCGCAATTTTTGTTTAACCTGGATGAATTTCTTCCGCTCCTCCTGGACCACTGGAGTGAAGTCTGGGAATATGGTAAAGGCAATGCCGTCGTACGAGAGGGTCCTCTTCTCCCTCGCCACTCGGAGCGCCGCATCCCGGTCCCGGAAGTTTAGCAAACGGGCGATGATAGGGCGGGGGGGGCCCCCGGCGGCGGCCTCGGAGCCAGTGATCTGTGCGCCCTCTCAACAATGAACTGCGGGGAGAGGGAGTCAGCCCCCACCACCGCGCGCAGTAGGCCCTCCACATAGTCCTCCATTTTGCCTGTGTGGGTCGACTCTGGTATGCCAAGTAGGCGAACATTATTCCTCCTACTGCGCGCCTCTAATTCCTCATTCTTGGCCGCTATCACGAGAAGGACTTTGTCCATGCGCGCCACAGTGTCTGATAGTTGTGCTGTGCGGTCTTCGGTATCAGAAACACGCCTCTCCTTTTCTGAGATACGCTCTCCATGACTGTCAACCTTGTGCACAATCGAGTCCATACGTGACTGCATGGAGTCCATTTTGTCCACTATGGTCGCCAGATTCTGCCGCATATCCAACAGTATGGATTTGACGTCGTCGCCCGCCTGGGCGTCCACCGGTGCCGGACCCCCTGCGCCGGCCTCCGGCTGAGATCGGGTGGTCTTTTTCGACTCGAAGGTGAGGCGAGGCTGGCGGCTGTCCGGTTTCCCCATGCCGACACCGACAGGCAGACCACAGGAAGGGCAAGGATATAGTCGGAAAGATCGGATCGCACAGTAGGCCACGAGGTGGAAAAGGAACCAAGGGGGAACGCAGCTCCGCGGGGGCAGAAGCGACCCAGCAAACCGGGCTCAGGCACACCGTAACCTCCACGAGAGCGCCAATCAACCCCCTCCACCGGAGGTGAACCAGCGCGCCAGGGACGGGTCCAGTGCCCGGAGCTGCCCGCGATCACCTGGGGCCGCCACACCTCTCGACAGTAGGTCCCCCGTTGTCAGGGCAGCAGGAGCGCCTTCACTCCGGGCCACCAATCGCCATGAGCCAGTCAGGGGGGGGCAGAAGGGCCCGAACCGGGACCTTCAAGTACTCACTCGTAGCAGCCAAAGCTCTCCAGTGGGATCCAGTCCGATGAGAGAAGCAGGCCCCAGCGCCTCCAGGCCGATAGCGAGCTCCGCAGGTCCGCTGTAGCCTCAGCGCGATCTCAGACGCAGGCCTCTCCGAGCAGATTGCCACGCCGACCTGGTCATAGGCTCCCGCCGCCAGCTAAACAGGTCTCACCGGGTCTCAAACTCCTGCTGACTCCGCCGCTCGTCACATCCCACCCAGCGGAGGAGGAGACAGGCCACAGCGGGGGTGGATGGGTCCCCACAGCGCAAAGGCAAGTGAGGCAGCGCCGCGCCACCGCAGCGTCCAGGAATGGCCGGGGGAGGTGACCGCCGCGGTCGCCGCGGTCGTCTACAGCACACTCCGTCAATGCGCGTGCCCTCCGCAAGTTCTCGGCACAGCCGCCGCCGCGGCAGAAGCATCAGTCCAGGGTGAGGGCAGCAGTCGGGGCGCTCGAGGTCTGCCGCAGCCGTAATGCAGGGAGGCCCTCTGACCACGTGTGCAGCGCCGCCCTCGCGTAGCGGCAGCACCCCGGTCACGGTACCAGACGATAGCACACGCCAGCCGGCGCGGTCGGCAGCAGCCCCTCAGTCCGGTCCCACCGAGGTACTCAGGGCAAGGCAAAGCCCTGGCAGCAGCAGCGGAGTACGGGAACCCACCAGGGCCCGTTTTAGCAGTGAGTCGCCACTCTCAGGAAGGATTTAAGTAGGATTTTGCCGCTGGGCTGCGGGAGCTTCACCCACAGGCAGCCATTCCGCTGTGCGCCACCTAGCGCCTCCCCCTGCATCCCAGACTATTCTTCTCGAGTCTTCAATAGAGAAGACTCCACGTATCATTGCAGACCATAACCCTTTAGGGGTGGAAATTAGCAGGGTAAAAGCAGTTAATAGGGATTGTGTTAATTGGACCTTTGAGCGATCCCTTCTCCTAAATGAGGAATATTCCAAGCACATGAGACATTGGATTCCACAATTCATTAAGGACAATTTAGGTAGTACCAGGATTGAGGTAGTTTGGGACGCACTAAAAGTGGCAATTAGAGGAGAGACACTTAGTTTTTCAATCACTTTGAAACTCCAAGTATTGGATGAACTGCAATTTTGGCTGGCGGAGGCAGAAGAAAAATTAATTATTGCTCTTAGAGATGGGAAGGATTCAACGGATGTGCAAGCAAGAATAATATCAGCAAAATCGGCCGTTATGGGGGTAATTGCAGAGAGAGAGCAGAGGATAGATTAGCATCCTGGAAGAGGGAGGCATATGAATGCAGCGAGCAGGTTGGACACCACCTCGCCGTCACGGCAAGACAAGAAGCCACCAGAAATAATATTAAAGCTGTCAAAAACTCTGTGCAAGAAGTAGTGTCAGATGTAGAGGGTATTCGTAAGGAGTTCCTTGCCAATTATCAAAATTTATATCACCAGACGACTATGGCCCACTTAGATGATATTACTAACTATCTAAACCAAATCTCAGTGGTGCAGTTATCACATGAGGATCAGGCCCTACTAGATGAGCCCCCCAATGGATTAACACACTGCTCTGCATTAACTGCCTTCCCAACAATAAAGCCACCGGGCTAAATAATATTCTGGGTGAATTCTATAAAAGCTTTTCCACGGAATTAAAAGAGATCATGCTTCAGTTATTTGTTCATGTATTTAGGGGGGGAAAACCACCCGAGTCATAGTCTCAGGCTAAAATCATTGTATTTCTGAAAAAACATAAATCAGCACTTGATCCTGCCTCTTACCGCCCTATTACCCTGATAAATGCGGACAGCAAAATGTATTCTAAAATTCTGGCGGTTCGATTAGCAGGGGTAATACATAAATTCATATCTCCGAGACAGCACGGATTCATACTGGGATGAGGTACAGTAGACCATATCAGGAGAACTATCGCTCTCTTCGATGCAGCGCACATATCAGGAGATCCAATGGCACTTATCCTTCTTGATGCCGAGAAGGCCCTTGACAGGGTCTCCTGACCTTTTCTAGGGAAGACCCTGTCAAGGGTTGGGATAGGTCAGAAATATATACAAGCATTCAAGATGCTGTATTATCAACCCACCAAAAGATTATTCTTAAATCGAGCATTAACCAAAACTTTTAAAATAGCTAGAGGAACCCGCCAGGGATGTCCAAGCTCACCTCTCCTGTTCGCACTGTATATAGACCCCTTCTAACGCTTGCTGGTAAGTAATCAGAAAATCAGTCCCATTCTATCGCATGGATGGGAGACGAAAGTCCTGGCCTATGCCAACGACATTGCCTTGGTGACTCCTAATCCAGAAATGTCTATGGCCGAGGTTGAATTAAAGGCGGCTAGGTTTGGAAGTCTGTCTGGATACTCCCTTAATAGATCTAGAACCCAGATAATCTGTAAGAATGTTGACATGGGCCAAGACACAAGACAAGTTGAAAAAGCTACGTATCTCGGAGTGGAAGTTATGGCAACTGTAGAGAAGATAGTTGAATGTAATATTGATCCCTTGATTGACAAATTAAACCTGAATTAATTCGACTACACAAATTACATCTTTCAATAATAGGGAGATGTAATTTAATTAAAATGCTTTTTTTCCCTACATTTTTATACTTTATTAGAGCTATTCCACTAGAATTCAGCAATATGTGTCTAAAAAAGATCGAAGACCTGTTCTCACGATTTATATGGGCCTATGAGAAACCCAGAAGAGCTTACAAATTTTTCTCTCTACCAAAAGAGAAAGGGGGGCTGGCTCTCCCAAATATAAGACTTTATTATTGGGCAACCACTCTTCTGGATAACCTCACCCTCTTAACTGATAAAACTACAGATAATGTGTTAGAAGATATACCCACGCCTATGGAGCTCAAAATGGGTAAAGATGTGTGGGGATGGATCTGGTGGTTTTTAAACGATTCCCACTACAAAAAGGTGTGCTTTAAGACGCTGGTGGCCGGATATAAAAGTATAAAATCGGTTCGCAAAATGCTAGGTTTGGGTCATTTGAACTACTACACGCCAATGTACAACAATCCAAACCTGCCCGACTTTTTTAAAGACCCATTACTCAGTCAGTCATCATAACTTTATTCGGTTATAGGATACAATAACCATCAAAGCACAGTATTAAAAAAAAAAAAAAAAAAAAAAAACAGTAAATTCCTAGTCAGCACAATGCTAATTTGCAAGTCACATTAACATTGATTTCCGGCATCTAAAAACATTTTTAAGGAATACAGTGACAGATGCAATAACAAATTAGTTCTCTAAAAATTGCAATGCTAAAAGAGCCGGGCGGCAACGTCTCAAACCAAAGCTCTTTAAAACTGGAGTAATCCATCTCTTTCTTAAGACATCGTAATATTTACAAAAGAACATTATGTGGATGGTGGATTGTAGTGAGGCGCCATCACAAGGACATTTACACAAGTCTCTAGTCCAATCGTTCATCACTGCAAATCTTAAAAATCTAAATAAAATATTAAATCTAAAACGGGTCAGCAAAAAACAGTCAAAGTCATAAACAGTTAGAGTTAAATATAATTGAATAGCGGGTGACGGCAGGGTGAAATAGTGGGCTTGGACCCATTACTCAAAAAATTGCAAAATAAAGGCCTGTTCAAACTGGGGGATTTATACTCTCTCTCGGATATCGCTTCTTTTGAGAGTCTTAAAGAAAGATATAAACTAGATTGGAAAGATTTTTATAAATACCTACAAGTACGTGATTTTTTAAGGAGAAAGTGCGGCGGTCCAGCAGGATTTATTAACAATCCCATTATTGATAATCTAAGATTGAATCATCCATCTATCGGAACTGTGTATAACTCTCTTAACGTATTAATGCCGGATGATTTAATAATGCGAGCTAAGAAGTGGGAGGAGGAAATAGATATCTCAGAAGATTTATTTTTCCACTCATGCGAGCTAGCACAAATTCTGCTAATCCCGGCACGGCTTCAAGCCCAGTATTATAAATCCTGCTTTTCGCTGTACTATACTCCCAAAAAAATCGCAAAATGGGGGACGGGGAGAGGGACTTTTTGTCCACGATGTTCCTTATACCAGGCTGATCTTAATCACATGTTTGCCTCTTGTGACGTATTAAGTAACCTTAAAGTTGAGATCACAAACGTTTTTAAAGAAGTACTAGGGAGGAATGTTCCTGTTTCTTCTTCCCTGACCTGTCTTGGGGTAGATCAGGAGACGCAAGGCAAACCTGGAGAGTATTTGATCGTTATAACAATGGCAATATACCGCCTTTGCCTTGCCTCAGCATGGCTGGACCCATCTCCTCCAGGGTACCATCAATGGCTAACATGACTGGTGGCAAATTACAATTTTGAAAAAGCCATCTATGGGAAAAGAGGCGTATGGTCCTGCAAGAAAGGGCTAAAGATCTGAGAACCTCTGACTAAATGGCTGGAGAGATAACCCAAATAATTCAACTGTTTACATTTTTCTTCTTTTCTCTCTTTTTTCTTGTTTTATTGTCTTAGTGTTTAAAAACTTATAAAACTAGTGCCAACCCTGGGGGGGGGAAAGCTGGGAGGAGGTTAAAAACATTTAGAAATGTGTGCATGACGAACAATTACTGATTAAATGTTAATATTAATTTTCACAAAACAAAAAGGAACCCACAGGGTGTTTTAAAAGAAGCCTCACTCACCTACCTGGTAGGTGTGAGAAGTTGGCCTGGTATATGCTGTCCACAAATTAAAGTGGGCACCTTGTACCGGTAAAAGCAACCCTTATGGTGATTTAAGAGGCCTAAGATAACCTTAGAAAGCTATCCAAGTGTAGCTGTGGAGAGCGGCCTTCAGGCTTAGTCTTGAAGGAATTTTAAGCAGCTTGTTTTACCAGAATGCAACCTTATTGTGTTGGTTAAATGAAAGGAGAACCACACAGTAGTTTTAAAATATGTACTTATCAATATAACACATTCTAAATACCTCACAGTATCTGCTACACGCAGATATACACAAAGCACACAATACCTTAGCACAGAAACAATTGTAAGTAGCACTAATACACAGTGGGCTCCAGTGGGAGACCAAACCATATACTAAAATAGTGCTATAAGAACCAGGACTTGAGTCAAGAGATGTCTAAATGTTGTAAAATCACTGGGACCCCAAGGGACCACCCAAGGTCAGTAAGTAGGACCCCACGGAGGATGGGTACAGTGTGAGAACACAACCGCGTGCTACGTACAATTCAATAGGAGAGTCGTGGTTGCAGTTTTAAAGTTTAAGGACCCTTCCCAGTGCATTACGAAGAAACCCTTTGGATTCTAGGATGTTCTAGAACCACCCCACCCGTGGATACTGTAGTACCAGAGTCACCTATCTCAGGGAATCCGGGTGCATAGGGTTCAAGTGGTGTCAGGAACCGCCATCGATTTCAATAGAGGACTTCAAGGAAATGCCACAGCGGGGAGAAAGAAAAGTGTCTTATGGAATCCAAGGGTGGATTTGTGTTGAAGAGTACCTGAAAGCAGAGGGGATAGAGTCTCGGTCACGTAGGAGTGACCAGGCGCTCGGTAGTCGAATGCCCACCGATGTCAGTTGCTTAGGTATGATGGTGGAGACCTTGACTCTACAGCTGCAGGGACCAGGAGATGTCAAAGACAACCAGGAGCTGGATACGAGCTGTCCCACAAAGGATGTTGAGTGCTGAGCAGTCGGTGTCCAGCGGAAGCACCAACAAGTCATGACAGTAGCAACCCACGAAGAAGGTCAAAGAAGGTTACGGTCTGGCCCAGCAAGGACCAGAGGACTCACCGCAGCACACAGAGTCAGGGAAGGCCTGGAGCAACCAGGGGTCCACAAGTAAAGCAGTGTTGTACCTTAAATGGACCCACAGCCTGAAGGCACAGGAGTTGTGAGGGGACCTCTAGCAGTTTCACAAAGTAGCAGCTTACAGGGCACCGAGTGTGAGGAGGTCAAAGTCCTTTTTACAAAATGTGCGCAGAGATGGGGGCTATCATATGCACTTGCAAAAGTATGCAGTGCACAGGGGTTCAAGTTATGCTGTCCCCACGAGGGATACGAGCATCAAACTTGGTGAGAGGGCAGCTCAACCTCAAGGAATGTAGGAACCCACCTCCTGTGTTGGTGGGGCCTTCGGAGTCTGCAGGAGCTCAGGATCAGCAGATCAGTCAGTTGCAATATGGTGCCTGCGAATGCTGGGGAGTGACTCCTTGACCCCAAGGGAGATAACTTCAGTTGTCCTTGATGCTCCACAGGTCCTGCACAGAGCTTGTATGGTGCACTTTGGACGGAGAGGGAGACAAAGCCGGGCCCAATCGAAGTCCAGGGTGTCCAGAGAGTCGAAGATCAGTAGTTTCTTTGCACGTCGAATCTAGGGTCCTACAGCCAGGTAAGCCCTTAAATACCCACAGGAGAGGGTTGGACAGATTCAGAGGACCCTCCCAGGGGAGGGTCAGGACAGTGGGGAGGATTCTCCCCTGTCCTTTGTCCAGTTTTGCGCCAGACTAGGAGTCAACAGCTCCCAGGACTGGTTTGAACTGGACTATGCACAGGAACACCATGTGTGCCCCTCGTGCAGACTTTCAGGCATTTTGAAAGTGCACCCACCCAGCCCAAATACACTAAATCCTGTCTGGGGGGTGGTCACTCCTCCCTGTGACAGGATGCCTATTGTCCTGCCTGGCTCTGCTTGAGCTTGGCTCAGCAGCAGGAGGGCAGAAATGTGTTTTACGCGAGCATATAATGTATCTCTACCTATATGTCTGGCTGCATCACCGACAACCCGGGAGAATGGTCTCCGAGAGCTGTAGGGGTGCTCTGCTCATGCAGGGGCACCCTCTCACCCAGCACCCTGCCTTCAGAATTGTCAAGGCCTGCTAGAGGGGTTTGAAGTGTAGTGACCTATCGATATAGTAAACCTGTATCTAAAGTAAGTGGTGCATGCACCATCTTACACAGGCTGCAATGGCAGGCCTGTAGTTCCATTTTGTATGGCCACTCATGGGTCGCATAATACATGCTTCAGCCCATGAGAGGTCTCTCGGATACCTATGCTCTGGGTACATGTGTACCATATGACAAGGGTACCCCAGTATCCAATCTGGAGTGTACCTAAGTACATGGCATAACATTTTAGGGAGTGAGCAGATAGACTGGGGTCCTGATTAGCAGGATCCCAGTCAGACTAGTGCGCATCAATTTTTCTGAATTTGGTCTTGATGAAAGCCATAAAAAGAAGATGTCTCAAACATGTAGACCACACTGAGGATAAGTGGGATCAACGTAATATCCCACATCAATCCGCCATTGCTTTTAACCTTGACGAAGACTTCAATCATTAAAAATGCACCTTTCACAGAATCACAATCAAAAATATTCCCTCCAAAAAACCCCAGCTCCACTGTAATCAGGTGTCGCAGCACACCCTGGAAGCATTCGGTGATCAGGGTGGGAACTAAGTCTGGGCGGTGAACTCGTGGAGTTTTCGAAGTTTTCCACACTCCCCGTTACGCGGAGCTCGTTGCGGAACGGAGTTCTTTTCATCGCTCGCATTCATCAACATTAAGTTGGTGAGCGCGAGTGAGGAAAATCCACCTCCTGGTGAGATTTTTCCTTGTTCCCAATCATCAACATCAAGTTGGTGAGCGCGAGCATGGAAAATTAACCTCTGGGTGAGATTTCTCAACCTGGGCGGTCAAATTCCTCATTGTGAGTGGTTGCGTATGCTCGCCCCCACTCGCATTGAGAACCGTCCGTACACGTTGAGAAGGCTGCCGCTCGACAAAAAATCTACTCGAGCAGCAGAGAGGAAGCAGCGCCCGCTTGCGCTGTGCATGGTGCCATTCGCTATGATTGCACAGTGCGTACAAGCACCTGGCACTGAAAATCACTGCAAACAGCATTAATCTAAAGCACTCTACTGCTTGCGGAGTTCTGCGTATCGCGCTGGAGTTTTTTTTGCACTTCATTGAGTTCCGCATAGCAGAACTCCGCGAACTCTGCCCAGGCTTAGTGGGAACCCAATGAGGAAGCATGTCACCTACCAAGTAGGTGAGTGAGGGTTCTTTTAAAACACCATGTGGGTTCCAAGGCAGCGTACCTAGAAAACCACAAAAAAGTGGCCGTAGGAACTTTAGCCAAAAAGGTAGAAGACTAGTTCTCACGTTGTTATTATATTGATTGGCTGGGAAGACAAATGGGCCTTGGCTCTACCTTTTAAATACACTGCACCCTGCCCATGGGGCTGCCTTGGGCCTACCTTAGGAGTGACTTAGATGAAATAAAAGGGAAGTGTGAGCCTTGCAAATGGGTGAACTTGCTAGGTCGACATGGCAGTTTAACACTGTGTGCACGGACACTGCAGCGGTAGGTCTCAGACACATTTGAAAGGCTACATGTGTGGGTGACACAATCAGCGCTGTAGGCCCACAAGTGGAATTTGATTTACAGCTCTGGGCACACCGGTACCTAATACTAGCGGCTTACTAGAAAATCAAAGAAGCCAACCATGGAAATACCAATTAGTAACACAATTTACAGAGGGAGCATTTGCACTTCAGCACTGATCAGCAGTGGTAAAGTACGCAGAGACAACAAGCTAGCAAAAACAAAGTCCAGGATACCATCAAAAACAGGAGGTCAGACAGCACAGAAAGACTGGGGAAACAGGCAAAAAGATGCCAGGTCTAAAAGTAAGTGATTTGTGTAGCACTTGTCACGATAACTGAAAGGGAAAATTAATTATTATTATTATGTCCCTGCTAATTTTTATGGTTAAGAAAAAGGGTCTCACAAGCTTTGTTTGAATTTCCTACAGAGTGAAAAAGAAACTCCTTGTTACATATTATGTTGACACCTTTTAATGATAAAGGGCATTTAGAAATCTAAACCAGAATCTTATGGATTGTGCATGCACAGTGGACAGTGGTGCACCTTAATATGGTGCAAGGTATAAAACTTACCAGTTTGTCAAATTGAGATTCCAGTTGTTATTAATACAAATACCAGGTTTTGGAATCCGGTTAGATTATATCTTTTGATTTTCCAAGATAAGAAGTAGTTAATAAAGATACTAGTTAGGAGACTACTGTCAATAAAGATGACAAGTAATATGGATGGGATACATTATGTGTAGTTTGAGTTAAAACATACCTTACTTGAGTACAAATCAGTTTAGAGCCAAAGTATGGAGCAAGACAAGCAGGTGAACGTAAGGGATTGGGTTGTTGGCTGATGTGGAGGGGTGTGAAATCCTACGTAAGCAATAGCCACAATCCTTGTCATGGTAAACCACAGATAGTCACAAACATAAGCTGTGCTTGACCCTCTGGTAGCATTGCTCCAAAGGAGGAAAGCTTAACTTAGGGGCAAAGTGTAAATGTTATGCAGTGCACAATTAATAATAAAGTGAAATAACAACGCAAGAAAAATCCCACACCAATTTAGAAAAAATAGAGTAAATGTCAATACATTATTTGACACCACAACAACAAAAATCGAATCAGTAAAACTAGAGAAATTGGAATTTAAAGGTGTAGACAGAAGTAGATCCAAAAAACTGTGGTTATCTGGTTGTGCCGGACCAGGACAAAGTCACAATTGCAGGCCGACCAAGATGGAGAAGAGGCCAGATACAGAGACCAGGTTAGTCCCACCGGGAATTGTACCTTATATCCTTGATGCGGAGTGTTACGTTGCGCTGCATTGTTTCTGTTGAGGATCTGCCAGGCCTGTGATGTGAGGTCCTGTGTCAGTTTGTAATGCACTGCGTCAATTCCGATGAGGAGCTGGAAGGGCTGCGATGCGAGGTCTTGTGTCAAGTTGCATTGGTTCTGAGGAAACCCACAGCTGGACCAGGAGGAGTACACTCTGATGCCAGCTAAGGATGTAGAACCTGGAAGGCACCTCTTTGGGATCAGGACTCTGTCCAGCAGAGACCAGCAGCCGGTCACGGGTGGGTCAAGTGGAGTATGGGCAGATGCAGGTCTCTGGAGCTTGTTATGTTCCTGGAGCTCAGAACTGGAGGCTAGTCAGCTAGCCCTTATAGTTGCTCTGGCAGTTATGGGTTCAAGGAGCAGGTCCAGTCTCCCTTCCTCAAGCAGCAGGGCAGTAGGGCACTCCTTCTAGCAGCAGGGCAACAAAACAGTCCTCCTGAGTCTTCCACTGGTCCAGACGTGATCTAAAGAGTGGATCTGTGGGTCTCATTTTATACCTGCCACTAGCTTTGAAATAGGTGCAGCTGCTGGAGTTCTCCCCTCCAAAAAGGTGTTTGGAGTTTCCTGTCTCTCTGTGTTGGACCCAGTTGTTCTGTAGTCACAATAAGCTAGTTTAAAGTTCTTTGTGTGTGAGCTGAGGCAGTGTCTTTGAAGGGCAAGAGTGAAAGGTGACAGTTTTGACCCTCACATCAAGTCAATATGACCCATCCTGCCCAGACCCAGGCCCTCTATTGTGATACTGTCTGGGAGGAATACACAAAGGCGAACTGCCAACTACACATAGTCATGTGCCCCAGGATAGAGGCATCAATCGGTTTGGACAAGAAAATGCAAACTTTCTGAAAGTGGTGTTTTCAGATTTACGACTTAAAATCCGACTTTACCGTTAAAGAGGTTATAAATTACAATCCCCCAGATACCAAACATAACATTCCAACCTGCACCCAAACAAAAATTAACCCTTAGTAAATGCAATAAGGTAACCCAATGTTAACTTGCAGCCTCACAGTAGTGAAAAACAAATTTCTGATTTTTTTTCACTACCAGGACATGTAAAACTTAAAAGTAAATTTCCAAATTTTTAAATACACTGCACCCTGCCTTATAGTCCGTTTAGAGCCTAACATAAAGATAAGTTATATCTATTAAAAAGGAAGATTTAGGCCTGACAAAAGTTTATTTTATTAGGTCAAAATGGCAGTTTAAAACTGCACATACAGGCTGCAATGGCAAACTTCAAACCTGTCTTAAAGGGATACTTCAGTGCGTAGCACAATAAGTGCTGCAGGCCCACTAATAGCATTTACTTTACAAGCCCTTGGTACCTGTAGCACCACTTTAGAGGGGACTTATAAGTAAATTAAATGTGCCAATTAGATTTAAGCCAATTTACCATGTTTAAAAGAGAGACCACAACCACTTTAGTACTGCTTAGCAGTGGTAAAGTGCACAGAGCCCTAAAATCCAACAAAAATGGTTACACTGCTCAACCGGAATGAATCCTGCCTATTAATCCTACTCGGCCTCTCATTAGCCTTTGATACGGTCAAACATGACAATCTCCTGAGCCTTCTAGAACATAGGATGGAGCTCTCTGGCTCAGTACTAAAATGGTTTGCCTCCTTTCTCCATAACAGAACACAGAGAATTAAATCCAATCAATCCCTCTCCCATCCCAGTCCTTGCACCCTGGGGGTTGCCCCAAGGCTCCTCGCTCTCTTTGAAATCCTCAAAGCATCTAGCATCCAATATCACATGTATGCAGATGACACCCAGTTGTACATGAAAATCTCCTCACCCTCAAGACACTCAACAGAACCTTACACAAAACCCTTAACTGGCTAACCTTCAACCATCTCAAACTGAACACCCTCAAAATGGAATTCCTCCTTATTTCCACACCCAAGCAAGACCCCATCATTGAGGAATATATGAAAAATATTTTTGCTCTCAACTACACACCACGTATCATAGACTCTACGAAATCCTTGGGAATAGTGTTGAATAGGAACTTGAACATGCAGGATCACATCAGAGCATCTACCAAAGGAGTGAGCCTAAAATTGAGCAATCTAAGGAATCTAAAACTTTTCTTCCCCCTAATGACTTCAAGTGTGCAGTACAAGCATTTGTCATCTCACGGCTGGAAAATGGCAGTGCAACACTCTGCGGTCTTCCAAGGTACAGACTGGCCTCCCTCAGAGCATCTTAGAATGCGGCCACCAGGCTCATCACAGGTTCCAAGAAGAGCAATCACATCTCCCCAGACTTGAAATCTCTTAGTAGTAGTAAGTATACTTTATTTAGATATAAATATATCCTTAAAAGAACACCTCAAAGTTACACAGCAATACATTTTAAAAACAGAACCTTAGCATAAAAACAGTAGTTGATAGAAACTTCAAATTACAATAAAAACTTCACCGATATATCAATGGAATAAGGACTTAGTGTGCAAAATGCAATGACCAGTATAACGTTTAAAGTGCATTTAAATTCAAGTATTTGACAAGACCGTAAATACAGTCTCTTAATTTAGTTACTTTTCAAAGCAAGGATAAACCTAAAACTTGCCTGCATGACCCACAAAGCCCTTCACTTCAACACTCGTTTCTATCTCTACCTCGCCGTACCTCCAGGAGCTCCATCACCCTGTTACTTAAACTGAATAAAATAAAAAAAAATGAAAACTTGCAACCGTTCCTTTGCAGGAATCACGCCAAGAATTTGGAACTCCCTGCCTACGGAAATGAGACTCATTCCATCAACAGTGTCCTTCAAAAGGAAATGAAAGTGCTACTGAGGAACACTTACCCGTTCTGAAGTTTAGACGGGGTGCTGAGTCACTTCAACCGGATATGGATGGGTCCTTCCTAGCCCATCGATCGGCTACTCCTCATCCACCATCACGATGACTCTTTTTTTTTTTTTGTAAACAGATTTTATTCAATTATCAGATCAAGTAGGAGCAATACAGTGGGATTATAGAGTTTCCATTATGCTGTTATTAACATTTATCGACATTCATATTTGTGGGTTGCTCATTTCTATTTCCAAATTCTCATCTCATGCGGCCTTCTCACATGACGGTAACAGTGTTCAATGGTCCAATCAGAGTCCTCAGAAGTCCTCTTTATCCCTGTGCCGATAGATCGACATCTCAACTGTCCATTCTAGTACTCATTCATAGCAATCTCAACAATACAATAAAATAACTAAACTCTCCCTCCCCCCCTATTCAGCTTCTGCCCACCCCCCTCCCTCAGGCATGTCGCTCAGACATCTATGTCTCTGTGGAGAATAGGATCTAGTCATGCAAGGCATCAGGTTCAATAAGTCAAGTAGTATGATATCCGTAAAGGGGGAGCCGCTTTACAATACAGGTTTTTAATCCCCCAAGCTGCCTGCCCCGATGGGGCAACATTTCAATCCCCACACACAGTGCTCCTTATTCAAGGGGTGGTTCATAATCACCAGTCGGGTGCTTGAGCAATTCTACCAGCGCCTCCCATGCTCTCGTAATGTCTAGCATTTTTTCATTAGTCACGATGACTCTTTCACCCTATTTTACTTCCTCATCCTTTTGCCCACTAATATGTTGTTATATAACTATTGTTATTTTTGTCTACTGCTATGTTCTGCCACAATTGCCTCCCCTTATAAGTGTCGCATCGCTCTGTAAAGCGCTCTGATATCCTCTTGGGTCATGTTTGCGCTATACAAAACTCTTTTTTTTTTTTTAAATAAAGGTGAGTGAAGGCGATAGGTTTGGGGGTGAACATGCAGAGAGGGCCAGGTCCAATAGTGAATCATTGTCAATACCCTGAAGAGGATATAAATCACTAGATCATTTAAATAGCCTTACAGTTTTGTGGGAGACAAAGGTATTGGATAATGGGCCAGGGTGGAGTGCTTATTGGTCAGTCAAGGTTCCAGAGGGAGTTTCTGCTGTCGGGATTAATGCTGTCCTCAATGTCCATGTTCAGATATGTTTGTCTTTGTTATGAACAGGGGTCTTTTTTGGGTGTGCTAGTCGTGATCCCATGTGTATAAGAACATCTTGTAAAGGAGATGGGGTGACAGCCATTTTGTAATGGTGAAATTAATAGACGTTCTTCAGTCTGGAATGGTGAATTGTTTACACTGGTGACATCAGAGCAATATTACTTTTCCACATATTTAGGAGGTTAATTCATACAATGTATTGGTGTTAGTTTTTTAGAAAAGAGACGAGTGAGTGTGACTGAGGGTGAGTGTCTGAAAATTTTCAGCGCTCCATCCATCATCTCCTTGTGTTTGCTTTGTTCGCCCTAAGTTGGCCGGGAATGCCCGGACATGGGTCCCTTGCTCACTTTGCCACTGGATTCAAGTTAGCCGGGCTGATGAGGGGTGTTACCCCGAAACCGGTCCCAGGATGCTTGTTTAGGTCCAGTTGGCTCGGCAGTTCGGGCTGGACTGTTCTCATGAGGAACAGGCTCAAGACTCATATGCATATGGCTGGATGTGAACTGAGGTGGCAAAGTGAGCTAAAGAACGGTGATGGATTCAACCCAGATCTGTGACTGGGGGTGAGTGTCTTAAAAGTTTCAGCTCTCTGTCCATCATTTACTTGTGTTTTCCCCTGCCAGAAACCCTGCCAGGCCTCCAAGAAACCCCAGAGACCTGCCAACCTTCAAACAACCTCCATGAATCTCCCTTTGGAGTAGAGGTTCTAGTCCCTGGTGTCAGCCGGTACCAAGACCACAGTAGTTGTGGACCGACACTTGTGTTGCTGCGATTCACTACTGCAAAGAAAACCCCAAAACCGCAGCAGTAGAGGACTGACACTTGTGTTGAAACTACTCTGCCCTGCCAGAAGAAAGCACCAAAGCTTGAAAGCCCCCACAACCCAGAGGCATTATCTCAGCTCAGCAACCCAAGCTGGTCAAAGCCACGTTCCTGAGAGCCTGTACCCACCTGCAAGTGGCCCTGTCGGCACCCTTCTGCCCCACCAGCTCGAACGCAGCCTCTCTGAGATGGCCCAACCTCAGCAGAACTCCTCCAACCCCTGTGCATCTCCATCCCCGTGACTACTGGGCTGGTGGTGTCTCCCTTCACTCTAGTGTGACTCGCTGACGACTGCGACGGTCCCGGCATTGGCAGCCCACTGACTCCCATTGACCCCCATTGGTCTCTGTTAACCGTGAGAGCAAACCTCATCCCGGCATTGACAGTCGCAGCGTAGATACTGAATTCTGCACCCAGCTGCCCCAGTGCTGCTGGTGGTGCAGTGTCCAGCTCAAACTGACCCTTGATCAGGGTCAAACTAACCCTCAAAGACTGGTAACGTAAGGCATGTACTTACCCACTGATGCATAACCCTGTTTTTCTTCCTTGGGATTGCATTGCATTCTATCGATTATCTATAAGTGTCTATCTTGTACCAGAACTAAATGTTACTGTCCGAATCGACAATACCAAAGTATTTCTGAAACCATAAAGCATTCCTTCTGCCTTTTTTAAAGTAGTACTTGCCTGTTACTGAGTTTGAATTGGTTTCTAAAATAAAAGTAACTAAAATTATATTTTTATGAAACATTGGTCTGGAGTCAGTCACTGAGTGTGTGTTCCTGTCTTGTATGAGTGTGAATAAGAAATGCATTCACACTACCTTCTGATAAGTCTAACTGCTCAGCCCAGCTCCCACTATATTGAGAGTAAGATATTATCTACTTTAACCTCTGCCATAGCTTTGGGGACTCACTGGACTCTCTGCACACTATACCTCTTTTTGGTATAGCATATACAGAGCCGTCTTCCTACTGTAGTTTATAGTAAATACAATTTTAATTAACTGTACTAGAATCCTAGAATGACCAGTTCTTCTTTTGTTTGTAAATGGAGTAAAGGAGCGTTTTTTAAACAGTGAGGAAAAAAGAAAATTTTTGCTCATACCAAGTAGATATTTGTACAAGTACATTTAGTCCTAGATTAATACTTTTAGGTGAAAGTCCATGTCAGGCCACTGAATTGTATTTTTTAGACACACAAACATTTTGGACCTATGCAATGCAGTTTCAGATAATCAGAATAAAAGATGTATCAGTTATGAAAAATAAGAAACATCTCTTGCCAGTATAGGTTCACCTGCTACACTCAAGTTGCCAACATAACTACAATTACATGCACCACCATTGGGTGGGGGGTGTAAGTTGGTGGAATAGACATTGTGACTTTTACAAACTGACGAGCGAAAATATCATAATTACCATTTTTATAACATTTATCAACCAACAAAGAAAAAATATCACACATATGTGAAACAACGCCTCATAAACTGCTCATCCATGCCGAGATACTAAAAAAACAATTTGTGCACAAAACATCTTGCCCTTTCTCCTAATTCTGTTAGAAAGACTGCACTTTCTATTTCTGTTGTGTAATACTTATAGCAGTCCATGGCTATATTTGAGTCTTTCTGTCAAGAGCTGATTTAATTTGGAGCATGAGCAGTCCAATAGATTTTCAATTGTACCACTTCAAAACTCAAGGTTTCAATTTCCATGCATTTTCTACGTACCCACTTCTTATTGAGATACTCTTGATTTTAAGACACTCTTTGTTATAGAGGGAATATCTATTTCTTATTTCAATTTACGAGAGAGAGCTGTTTTACTTGGTGGGAGAGCTGCGACTCAGTAGTGCTCTGACTTGATGGACCGCTTATCGAAATTACTCAATGCACACAATCATAATTTGCATACAAGCAATGCCATAAGCAAAGTAAAAAAATATGATTTGGTAAAATCACTTAAAATGCACAATGCGCTGAACAAGTCATGGGATTCTGTAAAAAGGTTTCTAAAAAATTGTTAAAGTTAGTTTGCTTTTTGGGATCATTGTTCTTTTTTAGCAGTGACTCTCCCCCTTTCTTTGTTCAAAGCTATTAAAGAGGAAAAACCCATCCTCAAGCCCAAGGTATTATTATTAGGTTCACTGTTATGATTCTGGTTGTTATTACTGCAGCTGTTTGTGTCATGTATAATATTGTAATTATTTTTTTATTATTGTTATATACATTTAGGATTACAAATATGATTATGGGTATAGATATTTATATTACTACGGTTTTTGAGATTTTCTAAGTGGTAGAGAATTATTCCTATTTTTGTAGTTTCTTCCTACTTGTAGTTTGTGGTGGCAACAGGTGAAAACCATAGATAAACACAGACAGCTATCGAATTCTGAAAAGTAGACAACATTTGGAAGTAAGCAGGTGGTCATTTGTGTAGACATGGTTTTCCCAAACGAACTAGTTGTTAAAATCAAAGAATATTGAAAGTAAGAATGAAAAAATATAGATGATTTTTTTCAGCTGTAATGTTTTATCCTGATGGCTTATCTACAAACTTACTATTATGTCCTTTAGACTCTTCTGATTGTAGGGATATATAGTGCTTGTTGACTGTCCAAAACATGTGATACCCAAAGCCATCAACTGAGCTGCAGCTGATAATGATTTTTCATTGTGTAGAGACCATGCATCAATTCATATGGTAAAACCTAATCAATGAACAATGGGTATGAAGGAAACCTAAGTTTTTTAATGTGCCTAAGATTATGAGTTTAGGATTAGTGATTATTTGCACAACTTGTTCTAGGGATGTGTGTAGCTACTATATTTCATCCCAGGGTTGGATGACACCTATGGAAATTTACCAGCCCCAGACATTTGTAAAACCTAGACACTCAGGGGAGTTTATGGTTGTGTGGTTCGAATGGACCCCACTGCATTTTTTTGCCCAAAATTCCCTGCAAACATCACACTTTGGCTTAAATCAGGGATTAATGTAACAATTCTCTTAGAGGAAATATCTAGGAACTGCACGGATCTACAAAATTCCTACCACCCAATATTTCTACAATTCTCCTTATAAAAATGGTACCCCACTTGGATGGAGTGGTATATGACGTCTGCTAACAAAGGCACCAAAATGCAATGTGGAAACATCAAGGTTTTTCTTTTGAAATTCATTCATTCTGGGGATGTGGGTTGCTGTGGTAGTTGGTCCGGGTATATGACAGATAATCGTGAACAATATCCACTGACATAAATATCGGTCTCCAAAATATTACTTTCCTTTATTTACAATGTAAATGACAAACATATCTGAATATATTATTGCAACAAAATGGCAAAAATGTACTTTAAAAATAAATCCATCAAATAGATGTCATTCCTTTTAAATGTAAATATATACTTAGAAAATCATAACTTAAAAGAAATACTTTTCATTAATTTTATTATATATAGTTAGGACCTAGTTTCCACAGGATAAGAGTTTTTGTATCGCCAATAACTTTGGTGCCGTTTGAGAAATGTTCATGATATTATCAAAATTAGTTCAACGCTCAGTTCTGCTGCTGTGTTAAAAGTTTCAGGGTGATCCATCAAGCAAGGGCTTAGAAAAAGGAGGTCCCAAAACAAATTTTCCCCAGGTTAATTCCCATAGAGATGTCAGACAAAGCTACAGGCCGAACAGATGGACAGAATTACACCAAATTTGGCAGAAAGATAGTTGTTGGTCCAGAAAGATTGCTTTGTGTGATTTGGTGTAAATTCATTGAGTAGTTTTTGAGATATTAACTAAAAATCTAATTTGCACATCTAGGGACGTGGATCCCCTGCGGACCACCCCCATGGTGAATCCACGTGCCAACACCAGGTCCTTATTGGCTGGCCGTAACTTGACAGTAAAGTTGTGACCGCCATTTTATATCTTGGAGAATGGTCAATGGGGCTTTCTCTGCAAAGTTAATAAAGGGGTTCAGGGTAGAGATACCTTGACCCATGTATGTGCTAGAGGGTCCCAGAGGGACCCATGAGGCCAATAAATTGCCTTAAAACAGTTTGTTCTCATTGCATGGGAATCCATGGATCCCCGTGGTGCTCAGAGCCGGTGTGGGTTTCTTGTAGAACCACGAATCCTGCCGCAGCTCATCAGAGACCTGCCCACTTTCTCAGCCACTCTGCAAACATGCCTTCTGGTGCACAACTCATTGCGGGATGAAGTCCCATTGGATGCTGAGGGCTGACACCAGTAAGTCCCACACAGTGGACAGAGAGCTCATCAGAAGTCCCCCCTTTCTCCACCACTTTGCAAACGCACCTCTTGGTGCACTACTGGTTGGGGGATGAAGTGCCCTTGGCCTCTGAGGGTCGTTGGGGACAAAAACCCCTAATGTTACCACCAGTAAGTGTCAGGCATTGAATCCTCAGGATCGCATGTTGCTCAATATGGTCCATCTCCTGATAGCCCCTAGGTCTGGTGTATATATTTATATGCAGACTTAATGGAGTGATCAAGCGGGGAAGGGGGACAGCGGGGCAGGAGACCTGTGACAGGAAGACACAATGATAATACACAGTCATATATGCACTCTACACTATTAAACCTTCCGGTGTTTAACTGTTAAGTGTACCTGAAAAACAAAAAGTGGCTGCCTTATTCCAATTCTGTATACATTGGTGCATGAAATCCCCTTCAAATCTAATGCAGGAATAGAGAAATCGACAACAGTTCAATAGGTATACCACTGTTCCATAATATCATTCCTAGTATCAATTGGAGTTTGTATGAAGTACCCCTACGTAGGATCCAAATGCGAAAATATTAACAGGGGCTGAGAGCTGGCACTCCTGGAACTCTTGAAGGACCCCTGCTGTGAGAAACAAACACATACAAGCCAAGTAAACAACACTGGCACTGGGAAACAATGTCTTATTTGCTTCAATCGGGAAACAAGAAGAATGGCCTCCTCTCATACAATAACACCCATAACTCCTGGGTGCTCATTCAAAGAAAACTCCCAATCATTAATACCACTTCATTGGGTTAGCTGATAGTGACGTCTGGTTTTTACAAAGATATAGCCAAATGTATAAAGTTCCTCAAATTAATTCTTTAGGAACAATAAGAATACCGCAGCAACATACATTGGTGAAGACTCTTCCAATCGTTCTCCCTGCATAAGTCGACGCCTCGACTCTCCAACGCGGGAGAACAGAGGAAGTATACAAAGATCGCAATGTGCAAGAAGCAGACAGCATTGAACAAGTTCAGCACGTAAGAGAGTCACAATGAAATATGCACTGACATACCTTTATTCGCTCTCCCATGGAAGAGTTGGAGCCCCGACTCGCCAACACAGGAGTACTGCAGTAATTCCCCCAAAGGGTGCTGAGGGCAGTGTGCATTCAATGCTGTACGCCGTCCAAAACTTTGTTGTAGGCTTTGTTTTTTCAGTGAATTTGTAAGTGTTTTAAAATTATTTTTCCTAACTAGATTGTCTCTGTAACCTTTGTTTTTTTTTAGTGAAAATATATATATATTACCTACTGGAGGTCGCCAGTAGGTAGTTATAGTTAGGACCAAGTTTCCATAGGAAGAGCATTTTTTGTTTTGCTTATAACTTTGGTGTCGTTTGATGAATCTTCATGAAATTTTCCAAACTAATTCTTTGTTCATATCAGCTCCTATGTGGGATGTTTGGGGGTGATTCGTCAAGGGGGACGCGAGAAAAAAGGGGGTCCCAAAACGCGTTTTCTCCATGTTCATTTCCTTAGGAAACTTTAGACAAGGCTACAGGTCGAACGGGTGAACGGAATTACTCCAAATTTGGCAGGGAGAAGGGTCTTGGTCTAGAAAGCACTCTTATATTTATTTGGTGTAAATCCGTTTAGTCGTTTTCGAGAAATATCGAAATTTACAGATATCGATAATTGGGAATTCTGCCATCTGATTGGCTGAGGCGTTACGAGCACGAGCTTGCTGCTTATTGGCTGTGAGCGCTGCGAGCTGTTGCAACTAGGAAGTGTTGGCCGCCATTTTGTGATTCCGTCAAAGCGAGTAAGGGAAAAAAAGGGCGAAAAAAGTGGGAAAGAGGAGGGTAGGAGAACTGTAACCTCTGTGGGGTGTTTAGGGTGTGCTATAGACGGGGTGTGAAGTGAAGTATTCACCGCTAGCGGTGTGAAAGTGCTGGGCTACGTAAATTAAGTGAGGTATTGCCTAGAGTCTGATGCTGCTAAGGTGAGCTGATGCGGGAGTCGGGGATTAAAGCATGAGCCCAAATTGTGCGTCTTATGCTGTGAAGTCATTTGCCGTGACCGCTACACTACACCTGTGGAAGTAGTGTCAGCATGTGTTTATACCTACTAGGACGAACTACTGACCCGTACTGGTCTGAAAGTCCTGGGGTATGGGAAATATGTGAGGTATTGTGTACAGTCTCATGGTGCTAGGCTGAGCTGCTGCCGGACTCGGGGATGAAAGCGTGAGTCCAAACAGTGTGTCATATGCTGTGAAGTCATGTGCTCTGGCTGCTGTGCCACATCTGTCCAAGTAGTGTCAGTATGTAGTTATACCTACTTGGAGGAACTTTTGTTTCAAACATTGTAACTTGTGTATGGTGCTTAGGGGGTGTTATACAGGGAGTGCAAAGGTGAATTTGCGCGTATCAAATCAATTCGGTATTTGTAAAGTGCAAACTACTCGCTCCTATGGGTCTGATGGTGCAAGGGGCGTAAGCTGAGCTGCTGCTGGACTCGGGTATGAAACCATGAGCCTGTGTTTGCTATGCTGTGAAGTCATGTGCTCTGGGTGCTGTGGCACACTTGTCCAACTTCTATATGGTGCTTAGGTGGTGTTGTACAGGGAGTGTGAAGGTAAATCAATGCGGTATTTGTAAAGTGCAAACTACTCACCCCTATGGGGGGGTAAAGGTGGTGATCAAAGCGAGAGCTCTGTGCTGCAAAGTCAGATGGTCTGGCCGCTGTGTCACAGCTGTGTGGAGAATACATTTTGGCGAGGGTGCGGGAGTTGCCGTTACCTGGTCCTAAAATAGCGGGCCTAAGTTGTCAGTTAGAGGGTGGCTCTAAAAAGAGCCCTTGTGTTGATTAGTTGGAGCTACATATAAGTGCGGATGCACAGCTTCAAGTTATTCAGGATAACTTGATTTCCGTGATCTGTGAAGTGTACTCCATCACTTCTGTAGATATCAGCCATATCAAAACGTATGTTGTTGTAATAGAAGGACCCCATTTTGTGGTCTCCTAGGTACGCAGACACAGCGTTGTTGAGTTTCTTCCTAGATTTTTCAATCTGAGGACAAAATTGTTTTGACCATTTCCACTTCTGTCTTTGGCATATATTGGAATATACAAAGACAGTTTGAGGGAAAAGTAACATCAATTGTCCAAAGGTGTCCTTCATAAGCATTTCCAAACCTACCCCAGTCAATGAGCCTCGGTCGTTTCCACCACAGTGCACAATCATGATGTCAGGGTGGTGGAGATGAAAACAGGTTTTAACCAAAGGCAACAATTGGTGCCACTTCAATCCTCTCTGTGCAAACCATTTAATGTCCACATTTTGTAAACCTAGGTCTAAGTCAATACGTCTCTGTTCTGCATACCTCCAGAAAATATAGCTATGTCCTACGAGCCACACTAGCATTTTGAAGATATGGCTGGAAGGTATGGAAAGATGTCTGTAGCTCATGCAGTTCCTTGGTAGAATAAGAGATATGTTTAAAGATGGAGAACTACTTTTTATTGCCATAGAAAACGATACGTGATTGGCAGAGGGAAAGCATTCTTTTTTAAAAGTAGGGTGCACATTCGTTTTGTGGAAAAGCATCTTTGTTGTTGGTGAAGAAAAAGCAGTTTCAACGTGGAGTACATATCATAGGATAAAAGTTGTCAACTCAACCACACCTGCTACTTGCATTTGGAAGGCACTGTTCGAACTTCAAACAATCGTGAACTTTTAACCTGCATGTGCCGTTAAATGTTCGAGAAAATGTGGCAAAAAAATATGGTTAAGTTTAAAAAGATTAATGAACTTTTAACCTGCACGTGTTGTAGAATGTTCTAGAAAGTGTGTTGATAGAATACGTTGCACTTCTGACTTTTATGTGTTGTTGAATATTAAAAAAAACTGTTTACTTGGAAAATTAAAAAGAAACCAAGAGAGAGAAGTTTTGAAACCTAAAAGAATCAAGGAACTATTCTAATTTGTTCTTTACATGTATTTATGTGTGGAGCAACAAAATTATAGACGGAACAGCACCAGGAAGAGGAAGAAGCAGGTAGTGGGAGGACGGGGGAGATGGGCAGAATGGCAGACATGCACAATTAAGTATAGCACGAGTATAGATAAACAATGGCCAAAATGAAATACACCAACAAGGAACACAAGTCACACAACTCGCCAACATCACACCAGTGAACGAGCATAGAAGTGAAAACCACGCTGCATTCATAGAGGATGTGTACAAAGGTGGGTCGTTGGTGTTGTGGGATGTCTGCGACCCTGGTCATCATAGATGGGATGCCCAGCACGTGGCACATGGGCGAGTTCACTGTCTGTTACATTGCAAACAGCTGCTCTTCCCTCTCACGAGCTCCCACACTTTTGTACGGTGCGCTGTTATATCTCGTGTACTCGTACGGCACACCATTGTTATGCCTATTTGCGTATGTGCTGCTGCATTCCAACTACACCATCACAGTGCCGTTTGGAGGTGGTGCATGCCACTTTACAACATCGACTGCTGCGGCCCTTGTGGCAGGCCACACCAGAACACAGAGACACACTTACCACACTTCCTGTACATGGAGGTGTCCGAGACACCCCGTTCCCGTTGTCGGATAGGCACACCCCTGCTCTGACCTGTGTACTCCGGACCAGCACACGCCGGTTGTGCATGCAGGAGGATGCATGCATAGCTACATGTCCAGGCTCACTGCCAACACTGAGGTGATAGCACACTGTGATGTTGCAGGGCTGGTGCCTATCATGCTAACACAATGACCAGAGGGACACACTTGCTCAGATGCGGGTTTGGGGGGTGTTGGCGGTCCCGGATTTGTTGCGAAGAGTCTTGTGGCCCTCATGGGTATTCCTATATCATGCTCATTTATTCTATGGCACCTGTGGGTGTTCTGGTGTGGCTCTTGGCTGTGTTCTCTTTCATGGTGCAGGTAGTCGTCCTGCTTAACACCATCAGAAAGCATGTGTAAAATCCCTGGTGCTAACGTGGCTTATCGCTGGAATTTGTTTCACATTGCAGTTGGTGTGAACGTTGTGATGTGATTTTTTGCGTGTGCAGGACAATATACGAACTGGGCAGTGTATCTCGTCAAGATCCAGCACCTGACGCCCGATTCCCAATCAATATACATATAATGAGGTTTCGTAAATGATTTTGTGTCTACACTGTGAGTGCAGCCACTACGTCAGTGTAATTCAACACAGGATTTTAGTATTTAGAATAAATCACAAAGTTGCACCTCGTGTCTTTTTCCACGGGAACGGCTAGTCTGCATCTCATTATCAACACTTTAATGGAAGTAAAGTTGAGATAAATCTAACACACTATTCAGAATTTGGTGGAAACTGCAGACATCACCAGTATTCCCGCGATAAGTCCTCCAAAATTTAAGACCATGGTGGACTTCATCAAATAACAGTAATAAGAACAAGAAAGAGTTACACAGCAGTTAAGAAAACAACCAGAAAAGTTATTAATTTTTTTTTCCAAACTTTATTTTTTTATTAACAAATATCAACGATGAAGTAATAAACAAATGTATCAAAAAATATATAAAATAACAAGGTGGAACACTGCTGTTGGGACCATCGATGTGGACGACAGAGCCTGGAAAATAAAGCACAAAATAAGGACGTGTGTAATGTGCATATCAAAGGAGAGAGACATAGAGAAAAAGAGAAGGGAAAAAAAGCCAGAGAGAAAAAGAGAGGGAAGGAACGAAAGAGAGTGAGAAAGGGAGAAGGAAGAGAGAGAGTTAGAGAGATAGAAGGAAAAGAAGGAAGAGAGAGAGAGGCAGAGAGGCAGAGAGAGAGAAAGAGAGAGAGAGAGAGAGAGAGGGAGAGAGAGAGAGAGAGAGAGAGAGACGGGGTGCCAGAGAGAGAGAGGGGGAGAGAGAGAGAGAGGAAGAGAGAGAGAGAGAGGGAGAGAGAGAGAGAGAGCGAGAGACACTGCGGGCCCTGCGTATCCATGAGCAAATAATTACCTTGTGCCACCGGAGTGTGCAGCAGTGGGCACTCCACGTGCCCGTCAAAACTCATCCCAGAAATGTCTCTGAGTCCTGAGTAATGAATGGCGGAGACCACATCAGGTGCTTGGCGGATCGCAGAGATGTCGCTGAGTCCTGACTCATGGATGGCGGAGTCCACATCATCTTCTCCACGGCACGGCAGATCTCACACATGTCGCTGAGTCTTGAGTCATCAATGGCGGAGACCACATCAGCATTTGGGGCTGCTAAGCCTGTGGAAGGTAAGTTCGTGCCACGTGGTCGTAGGCCCCTGATGGCCATATGAGCTTCGGGTGGCACTAAACCTGTGCATCTGAAGTCCGTCCCAAGGGGGTGGTAGGCCCCTGAGGGCTATACAGATTAGGGTGCGAGTAAACTTCTGCAGAAGTTTTAAAAGACTCTTTATGGTTGAGACACGTGGAGCGTCCGGCATCTAGTCAGCACCGGCAATAAAGGATGTGACGTTGTCGATCTATTATATTGCGTGGTCACATGGCCTGTGATGCATGTGCCGGACGGGTGTGGTGTGTGTGCAAACCTGCCCTCAGGGAGTGGGTGGGAGATGTGGAGAACTAGACCACTGACCTGCACACCAACAGCGAGTACGCCTGCGACAGGTAGCTATGTGGGGCGATCGTCGGAATGTAATCTGAGTGGCGTGGCGTGGTGTACGACGGAACAGGGCAGGGATAGCTACAATGGCGTGGACGGCTCATAGTACTGCGTCTGTGAGCGGAGTAGATGGGCCACAGTTGTCCCTCTGTGAGCCTGGGTGCGAACTGTTCATAACTCGCACTACATAAGTATTGAAAAATCATTTTGTGATTCAGTCCGCCAGCTGGCATTTGTCCGAGGTATTTGTGAAAACATATCGGAGTTCTTTCTATGATAGATGCCCCTTTGACGCTGCCTCTCCCCACATCAGCAGGTAATGCACCCTCTTCCCACATTACCATCATACCCCCAACAACCTTCTTGGGCCCGGAAGTGTCCCTGTGCGGTTGGACAAAGAAGAGTCTTAGACACGTATAGATTGACATATAAAAAAAATTATTTAAAGAAAAGAACAACAAATAAGACTGAAGGGAGTCTGGTACTGTGGTCGCTGGCACGAAGTTGGGGTGACTGCCATTCAGGATTCAGGACACAGTTACACATGTGGGATCGGTTTGTGTTAAAGAGGGTTAGTGGCACGACGTGCTGTTGGCCTTGCATATGGAAATATGCCTCACAAATCGAAGGGAGTATGTTGTGTGGTTGCTGCCTCAGACTTGGGTTGACTGCCATTCAGGACTCAGGACACAGTTACACATGTGGGATCAGCTGCTGTATTGAAAGTGTATGAGCCTGTGATGATGCTTGGTGTGGACGGGCCGCACTGGGAGCAATGTGTCTTGGCTATAGGACTGCGTCATGTGGAATCACGACTCTATCTGAATTGTGAGGCCTGCTGATCATAGTGTAGGCCAGAGGTAGTGGTGAGCAAGGGCCCACAGCCACGTGCATACGTTGGTGGCGTCACCGGCCTGCGTAGTGCAGGTTCGATGGCACCACTTGTCACCAGCCTTCAATATGAAAATACTCCTCACTAATCGAAGGGAGTGTGGTGGTGTGGTCGCTGTCATGACATTGTGGGTCACTGCATATGGAAATATGTCTAACTGATCAAAGAGTTTGCTGCTGTGGTGGCTGACATTGACTTGGGCTCACTGCCATTCAGATCTCAGAACACAGTTACATATGTGGGATCGGCTTGTGTTGGACAGTGTTAGTTGGCACCACGTGTCCAAAATTCAAATGGAGAGGTCTGCTGCCCGCAGTGTAGACAGCTGAGTGTTCGTTTGTACTTGAAAATTAATTTGGTGATTGTACTAAAGGTATAACTGATATAAAAAATGTTCAAGAAGAAAGGATACTAAAAGGATATTATGTAGATTTGTGGCCTGTAATAGTTACTTGCCTAGTGGACTCTGTAGTTAATGAATGAAGAAATAATTTGCATTGTGAGCCCTAGTGAGTGCAGTGTAGGCGTATGATGAAAAGATGAAATAAGTATAGAATACACTGACGAAGTGTTGTATTTTCTGAGTACAATCTTGTTGTTAGAAATTAGCATTTAAAAATGGAATTGCGAGCTGTACTGCCTGCAGTGTAGACTGCTATTCCATTTTAGTTTTCATTTGAAGATTAATTTGGTCATTGTAGTAAAGCTATAACTGATATAAAAAAAGTTCTTGAAGCAAGGATACTAAAAGGATAATATGTAGGAGGTAGGACTGTGATACTTACTTGCCTACTGGAGCCTGTAGTGGCATATGGAAATACCCCTCACTGATCAAAGGGAGTGTGGTGGTACGGAGTTGGGGTCACTGCCATTCAGGACTCAGGACACAGTTACACATGTGGGATTGGCTTGTGTTAAAGAGGGTTAGTGGGACTACGTGTCGCTGGCCTTGCATTTCAAAATATGGCTCAGTGATCGAAGGGAGTGTGGTGCTGTTGTTGCTCTCACGGACTTGGGGTGACTGCCATTCAGGACTCAGGACACAGTTACACATGTTGAATCGACTTGTGTTGAACAGGGTTAGTGGTAGTACATCCATATTTCTAGTTTGAATTTTATAATGAGTACGTCGGCAATAAATATAAAAATAGTTGGGATTGTCACCAGAAACTACTTTAAACTTTGTTATTTCTTTTTCAAACTTCAGAACAGTATCATCTTCCATTTGTTGATCAACACCTAGACATATCCAACTGTTATTTTCTGTACAGTTCTCTTGACTAGCAAAGAAATGTAAGTCTATATCATCACAAATTTGTTTTATAACATTTATATTAAAACTCGATTTCGTGCCGCAGGAAAACCTAGACTTATCCAGATGGTTCCTGTTGACTTTGAATGTAAGCTTGCAGATGTCTATCGATCCGAACATTGGTAGGATCCAATTTCTCGATGTGAAAGTATCTTCAAACTGAAGCTGTACATTTTTTTCCTAAGTGTCTTCTCCTGTGAAATTTCTTCCCACATTTCTTTCAATTCTATCATCTCAGAGTTGGTAATATATGACGTGACATAGTGAGAAACAGCAATTGAGTTATGTGCATCATATTGTATGTTCATATTTGCATTTCACATCTTCAAAATCTCCGTATTGTAATCATAATTATACTTCGATGCTTCTGTTCTTTTTAAATTATAAGTATTTTTGGGTGATTTTCGAGTGATGGTATGTCTCATTGCTGACATAAAACTGTTCACTCTTCCTTTGGAAATTACTGTACGTTGAAAGGGAAATCGACAGTTTGTGTAAAATGTATCTTTTGCGTTATCTTTTCTTTCTTAAATCTTTATTTCGACTCAGAAGAGTCATAAAAGAAGTCATACAAATACAATTTTGAAAAAACAAATTATCTTAAGAAAACAATTTTAAAATAATAAAGGACAACTGTAATCTAGAGTGGATACAGATGCAATTAACAGGAATGCTTCAACATAATCCAAACCACATGGTAACAATTTTACATTTCATTTCAGCAAATGAGTTCTTCTAATATACCATGCTGCTGCTAGATATTTGCAGATAGCAAATACGGTAGGAGGAGATAGATCACTTTTCAGCAGCCTATAGGCATCTAAGTGGTGCCTAAAGCCCCAGTTCCTGCAAATTGGAACGATCCACTTCTTCCTAGATTTAATGTAGAGGGGACAAAAAAAACATTAAATGAATGTCGTCCTCCAGCTCGCAGGAGCAAGCAGGACAATTTTTGGAAGTAGGCGGGTGCCATTTACTAGTGAGGGCTCTAATTGGAAGCGCGTTGTATCGCCATTGTAAAAATAATTTTCTCAGGGCGATGGGATTTATGTCATTTAGCACAGTTTCCAATTTATAGTGGTCCTTCATAGTTAAAAAAGTAGTGGTCATTGATCCCAGATTATCACTTGCAAAAGATGCCGAAAGATTAGAGTTATGATAAAGTGCAACAAGTTGTTTACGGGATATAGTTGCACAGGCCTCTAAAGGTTTTGTCCAGTGGGTCGGAAGGCCCAACCTAAAAAGTTCACACTTGACGTACTTAAGCCAAGGAATATTGCCTAGAGCTGGATGAAGGTAGAGTTCCATCAATTCGGAACGATAACTCAAGAGTTCAGGGGTTGTCCAAAGACGCCTCCAAAAAGTTAAAGGCTTCACACCTAGTTCCTCCCTTATTGGTCTCAGTCCCATGTCGAGCCTTAAGGGAAATAACGGAGTGCTAGATGGAAGGGCAGCCAAGTTCCGTAGGAACTTGTTTTCCGTGGTTGCAATTTCAGGGGCACAATCAATGCCCCAGAGTTCTCCGCCATATATTAGAGCCCCACGTGCCTGCATTTTGTAAATTTCCAGCGGCAGACCAATAGGATGAATCATGGATTGATTCCATAGTTTCAGAATTCCCCCTACTCTTTGAGTTAACTTTAAATTTGATTTTATCTGATGATGGGACCAAGTCATTTTTTCATTCAGAGTTAGTCCCAAGTACTCGAAAGTATGGACTCTCTCTAGGGTAATTCCATTTATGGTAGGATTAGGGCGAAGGGACCTGGGGGGATTAAAGATCATGAATTTGGTCTTAGCTGTATTGATCTCTAACCCCCGGTCAGTACAGAAAGAGACGAAGCCATCCAAGACACGTTGGAGCCCCATAGGGGTCTTAGCTAGGAGCAGCGTGTCGTCGGCGAACATAATGGCAGAAATGCCAGAGCCCGCGAGCCGTGGAGCATCTCTATTAGGTACGTCGTTTAGATGGGAGATGAGACCATTTACATAAAGACAAAACAACGTGGGTGCCAGGACACAACCCTGCCTTACCCCTCTTTCGACAGGGAAGCTGGCTGAAAGGCTACCATCTCTACCACATCTTACCCTTGCATAGTTGTTAGTGTGGAGGCGAACTAGTATGTGCAAAAGTGGGCCTGGAAGGCCTAGATCTTGTAACACAGTCCATAGTTTTGTGCGGGGAACTAAATCAAAAGCCGCACGCAAATCTACAAAGACTGTGTAGAGGGAGCCCCCCTCTATCTTTACTGTTTTCCAGAAGAGCATACACAGTCTGAAGATCTGATCAGTTGTAGAAACGCTCTTACGGAAGCCAGCCTGATAGTTGCTCAGAATCTCAAAGGTCTCTATCCATTCCATGATACGATCCAAGATCAGCCTCGAGAAAAGCTTCTGGGCAACATCTATTAAACTAATAGGCCTGTAGTTTCCCGGCAGCAGGGGGGACCCTTTTTTAAAAATAGGCACAACTTCGGCACCAAGCCATGTGAAAGGGACAGGCAAACCATCAAGGATAGCGTTGAATAATAATGTAAGATAAGGTGCCCATACTCTGGGTTCATGTTTATACAAATCTCCTGGTACCCCGTCCAGCCCTGGTGCTTTGCCTACAGGAAGCTGGGAAATTGCAAGCTGAATCTCGCTTGACGTGAAATTTACCTGAGCCTGACCAGGTACAGCATATAGTGGGGCCGCCGAGGCAGATGTTAGCCCCCTATAAAGAGTGCTAAAATGAGTTTCCCAGACTTCTGGAGCAATGTTATTTTTAACAATTGCAGGAGGTTCGGTTGTGCAAGTAGATACAATCAACCAAAATCTCCGTGAATCTCTAGATTTTAAAGCTGATGTTAAGTTTTCCCAATTTTCTGAAGCCCACTCCAATTTAGCATGTTGTATCAGGGATCTGTAAGTCTGTCTCTTGTATTGGATATCAGACTTTGAAACTTTCTTCTTTATGGCATCGAGCAGATCACTCTTAGCCAGTCTACAGGTCTTGTTGTACCAATTAGGCCGGTTTACCAATCTCTTTTTACAGGGAACAATTGGATTAAATAAACCAGACAATGTGGAGAATAATTCCTGATTGGCGCTAGCCAATTTTTCATAGTAATTTGAAAAGGAATACTGCTCTAGAATGTCTACTACATTATCTAAAGCAGAGGTCACTACAGCATAAACTCGGGATAATTCTTTGTGATTACGAACCAGTTTATTCCATTTAATTCTCCGTTTGTTATTTGTAAAAATGGCTGCGCCTGATGGCTCCATATTAACTGGTGACGCTAGATCTAGAGGGCTCAAACCCGATAGGGAGACATCCAGTATAAGAGGGTTATGGTCGCTCTCCCCCCTTGGGATGACTTGGAAGTCAAGGACTCTATTCCATTCCTTGGCTTGAACAAAGATGTAATCGAGTCTGGCCTCCCTGCCTGGTTTATTGAAAGTGGGCCTTGGGGGATTATCTGAGATGGTTCGTCCATTACAGGCCCTAATTGAGTGAACCATTGTCAGGGAAGTAATCTGGATAGCCAGGGGGGCCCAGGCCCTAGCCATTGGGCCTACAACCTGGGGGATATTCCAGATTTCGTCCTCTTCTAGATTTATTTGGTCCACCAAGCCCTCAAGTGGTTCAAAATGAGAATTGAAATCACCAGCTATAAGGAGCATTATATGTTCAGGTATTCCAGTTAAGAGATTTGACAGGGCATCAATCACCCGGGATTCCGCACAAAAATTCACGGGTCTGGCATAAACGTTGATCACCGCCAGCTTAGTATCTAGGCCCCAGTCCAATAGCAAACATAGAATATCATCAGAGCCAGTTGGAAAGTTCGTAACAGTACATCCCAGGTGAGTAGCAACCCAGGTAGTTAAACCGCCTGAGGGACGGCCACGACCACCCCAAACAGCCGTAATTGAGTAAGTAGCAAAGCCTATTCGGTGGTAATCTTGTCTTGCCCAGGTTTCTTGAAAACAATATATTTGATATAGATCTATAAAAGAGCCCCATATTGGACAATCAAGTTTGCTGGATAAACCAGCTATATTCCATGAAACGACTTTGTGTCTGGCTATACAGTTAGAAGCGACAGCGGGAATTTTACAGACAGGTGGATCACACAAATTCGGCAGAATAGAAATAGTGGTAGGAACAAAAGAGGGGGCAGGGGAAGTGGGCTGGAGTTTAGAAAGTGGAAGCACTACAGAGGGCAAAACAGAAATGGAAACCTCCTGGGAGAGTCAATCTACATCTTCAAGACAGGCATACCTGTTAAAGGTTGAATATTCGGGACGTAGAGGCTCGTCAATATGGGTATGCCTCAGCCTACCTCTAAACCGATTACCCCCAACTTTAGACCAATTGCCATCCGTCTCAACCTGGAAAGGAGTGTGAATTGGGGGATAAAAGGAAGAGAGAGGTAAAGGGTTTATAAGGGAGGTACCGTTGCTGCCAATCCAGTTGAGAATATAGGGAGCTGTTAGGCAATTACTAAAATTGACCAAAATACAGTCACCCTTAATATTCTTCATGGTGCTTCCCAACCAAGGAACCCTCCTAACCATTAAAACCTGTGACCTAATGTTTGGAGGGAGAGGTCTATGCTTATTAAGCCAATTAATGACTTTATTTTTTAGAGAAGCATAGGATTCAGACTCAGGATTAGTAAGTTCTGGGACGCCTGTTAAGATAACAACATAGGGTGAAACTTCTGGTGGAAGATTAATTATATTTCTCCTATTTGTTTGGGCCATATTTGGATGAGTGTGAGCTCCTGGGTCCTTAAAAGTTTGGCCCGCATCTATGTGATTTGAGTTAGATATTGCAATAGGATTCTTAGTTAAGGTTTGTGATTGACATTGAGCAGGCACAGAGGTTATGTTTGGGAGGGCAGAAGGTATAGGCAGGGTATTGGGTAGAGTGTTGGGTATAGATTCTGGGATTCTTAAAATTGATTCTCGAATTCTAGGTGGGAGGATATCCTTCCTGGGAAAAGAGTTTGTAGCACCTAAGGGAATGGAAAGGGAAGGGAGATGTGAATCGGCCTTACTCGCTTCACATACGACATGTGAATTGCCTCTGCTTTCTAATAGGTTTACGGGGGCTGTTACAGCCCTTTCTATTTCCTTGAGCCTTGCGTCAATTGCATCAAACCTGACAAGCAGTGGGGTGAGAAGTCCCTTAAGAGCAGTATTTATAATATCAGTGAATCGGCCATCCCCCTCATCGTGTTCCGGGTCACGGTCAGAAACAGATATGGGGGTATTAAGTGACAGTGAAGTATGTTCCGATGGAGATTTAGAAGTACCATTAAGGGCTTGAATAGACCTAGTACGTGTTGAAGTAGATACATTGGCAGTACTAGTATAAGGTCTATCAAGTCTGGCTTTCTTCCCTTTCTTGATAATCCCCACTCGTTTTCTTTTTGGGAGAGCACCCTCCTTAGTAAACTGGGCTCGATTCGACATCAAGTCCAGCAATAAGGGTTGCGTGATTTGATCAATAGCCTCGGGAATGGATTGGAGAGTGTCTCTACATGAGGGGGAACTAGATATTAAATCATGTAGTACGGATTCAATTGTGTGATCAATACTGTCCATTAATGCTACCTGTGAATCATCAAAGTTAGATGGGGAGCCTGCGGACGCGATTAAGCCCAAAGTCGATCTGCGCGTACTGGCAATCCCATCGGATAAACGCCTTTCTAGCATATTCAATTCCCCCTGAATTACAGAGTTAGCCCTAATAATGAAATTGTCCAAAGTACCAGATACTATCGGTTGGGATCTCGATAGTTTACTTCGGGTGTCCATAATGACTGGTTACCTCGGGTACAGTCGGAGTGAGGTGATAATGGAAAGGGACAGGGCCCGGTCCGGTCTTGACCGTGCTTGAACGGGCTTAAACGGGCCCGCCCTTTGCCCGGGCTTCGCCCCGGTCTGCGCCCCGCACGCGTCC
Organism: Triturus cristatus; assembly: GCF_964204655.1. Classification (NCBI taxonomy): domain Eukaryota; kingdom Metazoa; phylum Chordata; class Amphibia; order Caudata; family Salamandridae; genus Triturus; species Triturus cristatus. Next base: position 853,663,020 of record NC_140585.1, on the reverse strand, counting down.
CGCTACGCGTCCCGCTACGCGGTAATAGGCGTGGATTTATATATGAAAAGGAGGAGGGGCCAGTAAGAGTGACCAGGTGTGCTCACCAGATTACACAGCAACGCACCCTGGACCTCGCAGTCCCAGCAGGCGAACAGGCTCCCAGTGCACCAGCAGAGAAACAATGTCCTTTCAACTCCTCAATGTCCAACTCCTCAATGTCAGGAAAATAAAACACAAGTAAGAATCTCCAATGTCCGCGCCTGCGAGCGGCTCCCGCGAAGCGGGGGCCGCGAGGCGTTATGTAGACGAGGGAGGGGCCAGGAAGAGTGACCAGGTGTGCTCACCAGATTACACAGCAACGCACCCTGGACCTCGCAGTCCCAGCAGGCGAACAGGCTCCCAGGGCACCAGCAGAGAAACAATGTCCTTTCAACTCCTCAATGTCCAACTCCTCAATGTCAGGAAAATAAAACACAAGTAAGAATCTCCAATGTCCGCGCCTGCGAGCGGCTCCCGTGAAGCGGGGGCCGCGAGGCGTTATGTAGACGAGGGAGGAGAGGGAGGGGCCGGGAAGAGTGACCAGGTGTGCTCACCAGATTACACAGCAACGCACCCTGGACCTCGCAGTCCCAGCAGGCGAACAGGCTCCCAGTGCACCAGCAGAGAAACAATGTCCTTTCAACTCCTCAATGTCCAACTCCTCAATGTCAGGAAAATAAAACACAAGTAAGAATCTCCAATGTCCACGCCTGTGAGTGGCTGACAGTGTTTAGAGGTGGTTGCTAGAGGCAGGCAGTGGTGTGTCCCAGGTGCTCTCTAGTTCCTGTACTTGTGAGTGGCTGGCAGTGTTTAGATGTGGTTGCTAGTGGCAGGCAGTGGTGTATCCCAGCGTCTCCACGGATTCTCCGTCTGCAATACTTTCCACATTGATGACTTCAATATGCAAATATGCCATGCTAATCGAAGGGAGTCTGGTGCTGTGGTTGCTGGCAAGAAGTTGGGGTCACTGCCATTCAGGATTCAGGACACAGTTCCACATGTGGGATCGGCTTATGTTAAAGATGGTTAGTGGTACCATTTGTCTCCGGTCGCCCACAGTGTAGGGCAGAGGTAGCGGTGAGCTAGGGTCCACAGCCAAGTGCATATGTTGGAGACCCAAACAAACCTTGCGTAGTACAGGTTCAGTGGCACCATGTGTCGCCGGTCTTCCATGTGGAAATACCCCTCGGTGATCAAAGGGAGTGTGGTGCTGTGGTCGCTGCCATTGAGGACTCAGGACACAGTTACACATGTGGGATCGGCTTGTGTTGAAGACGGTTAGTGGTATCATTTGTCGCCGGTTGCCCACAGTGTAGGGCAGAGGTAGCGGTGAGCTAGGGTCCACAGCCACGTGCATACGTTGGTGACCCAAATAAACCTTGCGTAGTACAGGTTCAGTGACACCACGTGTCACTGGTCTTCCATGTGAAAATACCCCTCGGTGATCCAAGGGAGTCTGGTGCTGTGGTCGCTGCCATTGAGGACTCAGGACACAGTTGCACATGTGGGATTGGCTTGTGTTGAACAGGGTTAGTTGGCACCACGTGTCGCCGGTCTTCCACAGTGTAGGCCGGAGGCAGCGGTCAGCAAAGGCCCACAGGCAGGTGATGTTGACTTGAGCTGCACAGATTGGGAGCAACAATTTGCGTCGCTACTAATGTTGAATTGTGAACCATGTAACTCCAGTGTAGGGCGGAGGCAGCGGTCAGGATGGGCGCACAGCCACGTGGCGTTGAGTTGAGCTGCACAGTTAGTGGCACCTGGAGTACTCAGTGTGTACACACCCTGCAATGAGACGTGGTCCCGGTGGGCCGCACTGGGAGCAATGTGTTTTGTCTAATGAATTCCACGTTGATAAGGCCACATGGGGATGACTTATTGTGCAGTGAGTTAGTAGCACCTTATGCACACAGCGTGTGCGCAGCCTGCAATCATGCGTGGTCCATGTGGGCCGCACTGGGAGCAACGTGTCTTGCGAACTGGACTGCGACATCTGCAATCGCCACTGCATCTGAATTATGAGCCGTGCTGTCCGTAGTGTAGATTGAAGACAGTAGTCGGTACAGACATATGTCTGCGGTGCTGTGCCGCTGGGTTCGCAGGGGCCCTGTGTCGAGGAGGCCCGCGGTTATGGCGGCTGCCACGTGCCAGGGTGAGGGCTGCCATTCTGACAGACTCGTTCTTCCCACAAGTGAACCACGCCTAGGGTCTGGTCTATTTATTCATACTCCTATGCTGGAGTGGCATACGTTGGAGCAGCCCACTCCGCTTCCGCTTCCAGGGGGGGACAACACAGCTACATGCCCGAGATCTTCCCCACTGCCTGAGGTAACATGGTTGCGTCCACTGTGCACTACACTACAAGTATTAATAGTATATCTCCACATGGAGAGGTTTGTGCTTTGCATAGTGAGGTTTGTGCAGCACATGAGCGTTACACTTGGCATTATGTGCTTTATCAGTGATGGGTGACTTGCCTCTTTCATATATAGTTGGTTGCTCATCTCCCAACATTCAGCTATTGTGTGGCTGAGGGGCATGGCGTTTTGGGAAGGTCTGTTGTTCTGTTTTGTGCTGCCTCGGTGGTAGTAGGGTGTGGTCCGGGGGGGAGGTTCTGGTGGTGGTGGGGCTGGGTGTAGTGGCGTTGTTAGGTGTTGGAGCTGCATGATCAGTAGCTATATCACGTGTTGGTCTTTAGATGTGGCTGTGAGTTGGGTCAAAATAACGGAGTAGATAGTCGACCTCCTTACACCAGTTAAAGGTTGATGTTTATTTGTTACTGCTAACTCGGCTTATCGCCTGCTTTTTGGATCGCATTGCAGATTTGGCTGGTCGTTGAAAATATGGGGAAGTGATGTTTTCATGGTTTATTTGCATGGGAACGCCTACTGTGCATTTCATTAGCATTAGATGTGGCTCTTGTTTGTGGCAATTTTGTTGGTGTAAGGTATGGATGGAAGAGTTGTGAGATTTGCAGTTTTCACAAAGTTGAGAATGGGATGATAATTAAAAAAAAAAGAAAAAAAAGGTTTAATGAACGTTATAAATAGAAATTAGCATTTAAAAAACCTTTGGAATTTACTGAAAAAAACCATAGGTTTCAGGCATGTTATAGTTAGAAATTAGCATTTAAAAAACCTTAGAATTTCACTGAAAAAACCATAGGTTTCAGGGACGTTATAGTTAGGAATTAGCATTTAAAAAAACATAGAAATTCACTGAAAAAAAAAATAGGTTTCAGGGACGTTATAGTTAATTGGACATTTGACTCATATAAAACCAGAGAAATTCGCCTGTTATAGTTAGTTGAGCTAACTATAACTTGCGCCCCCGCAATGCACTGCTGATGATGTCACATATTACGACAGGAGGAGTTCCACAGTGCTGCGTGGGTTTCAGAGACTTTTCAAATACACACTTGGGATTTTAAGTCGTAATAATTACAGCGCATCGCAGCTCACTGGAGTTTGGAATTTTAAAACACTACGGGGGCCAGCAGGCAGTGTGCTTGTTAACGCCCACAGGGGCGGGCCTCAGAATATTACCAGGTGTTTGTATTAATGTGATGTGACTGTTATAGATCTTTTACGTCCATGATTAAGTGCGCAGTAGCACGAAACGCGTTGGGCTCTTTATACTGTTGGGACATGCTCTGGCTCCACTCTGCAGCTTTTCCATTAAAGCTATTAAACTTACCTCTGGTGTGTGGCATTCTCAAGAGGACACTCTTTTTGTTGGATGTATTTTGGCCCGTCTTGCCGAGAGAAAAGCCTCATCGCGGTTAGCGAACCCATGCCGGCATCAGGTGATGTCCTGCTGCAAAAGGGACCAGTGGTGTGTGGAGGAGTTCTACGGTGCAGCATGGGTTTCAGAGACTTTTCAAATACCCACTTGGGATTTTATGTCATAATTATTACAGCGCATCGCAGCTCACTGGAGTTTGGAATTTTAAAACACTACGGGGGCCAGCAGGCAGTGCGCTTGTTAATGCCCACAGGGGCGGGCCTCAGAAGATTACCAGGTGTTTGTATTAATTTGATGTGACTGTTATAGATCTTTTACGCCCATGATTAAGTGCGCAGTAGCACGAAACGCGTTGGGCTCTTGATACTGTTGGGAAGTGATCTGGCTCCACTCTGCAGCTTTTCCATTAAAGGTATGAAACTTAACTCTGGTGTGTGGCATTCTCAAGAGGACACTCTTTTTGTTGTAGATATATATATATATATATATATATATATATATATATATATATATATATATATATATATATATATAGATATATATATAGATATATATATATATTATCTACTGGCGGTCGCCAGTAGATAGTTATAGTTAGGACCGTGTTTCCATAGGAAATCTGAAAATTCTATTTTGAATAACTTTGGCGCCGGTTGACGAATCCTCGCGAAATTTTCAAAACTAATGGGGCGCTCCGCTCAGCTCCTACCCTGAAAGTCTCGGGGTGATTCGTCAAGGGGGGGGCCGAGAAATAAGGGGGTCCCAAAAACGCGTTTTCCCCATGCATTTTTCCATAGGACCTTTAGTCGAAGGTACAGCCCGAACGGCTGAACATAATTACTTGAAATTTGGCAGAGAGGTAGTCCTCAGGTCAGGGAAGTGCCTTTTACAGGTCTGGTGTCAATCTGTTCAGTATTTCCTGAGAAAATAGCATTTAAAAGCATATAAATATCTATACGCACGCACCGTGCGCGCACGGTGCCGTGCGCGAGCGAAATTCGGATTGGTTGATAGATGTCAGTAAACATTCGAATCGGTCGAAATCAGGAAGTGTCGGCCGCCATTTTGTCTGTCGCACTGAAAAGGAAAGGTGGAAAAAAGGTGGAAAACGTGAAAAGGGGGCAGGGAAGAGAGGTCCTGACCCCCTAGCGTTAGTCAGGGGGTCACAGAAGGAACCCCAAGGGTGAAAAAAACATTTTATTATTTTTGAAAAAAATCGCGGGGTGCGCACACGGTGCGCGCAGCGCACCGTGCATCCCAAGCGCGCACACGGTGCGCCCAGCGCACGGTGTGCGCACGGTGAAAAACCTTGACAAAAAAAGAAAAATTAATAAATACATAACTTAGCATTTAAAAAACTGTACAAATTCACTTGAAAAACCATAGGTTTCACACACGTTATAGTTAGGAATTAGCATTTAAAGAACCTTGCAAATTCACTTAAAAAACCATAGGTTTCACACAGGTTATAGTTAGGTGGTCATTTCACTCGTAAAAAACCAATGAAATTCCCCCGTTATAGTTAGTTCAGATAACTATAACTCGCACGACCGCCCCTCTATCACAAAGATGATGTCATCAGTGATGTCATGAGTGATGTAATGTGTGACGTCATGAGCAGTGGATTGCGGGCGTGCGAGTTATAGTTATCTGAACTAACTATAACGGGGGAATTTCATTGGTTTTTTACGAGTGAAATGTCCACCTAACTATAACCTGTGTGAAACCTATGGTTTTTTAAGTGTATATATATATATATATATATATATATATATATATATATATATATATATATCCAAAAGCCAGGTAGCACCAAAAGGAGGGAGGCCACAGGAAGCTCTTATGGGTCAATTTCTTTATTTTCGACAACTTGCCAGCTGGCACCCCACCAGACAGCAGGCATCAGAAATTCTTCGCCAGACGCGTTCCAGGAATCATTTTCCTTTCCTCAGTGGCAATGCAGCAAGAATGAAAGTCACGCTAATCGCGCACAATTTTAAGTTCCAACTACCCGCCCCAATGGGCGTGGCTGTCAGCACAGCCTCATGGTTGTTACCTCTGGTGTGTGGCATTCTCAAGAGGACACTCTTTTTGTTGGAGATATATACATATATATATATATATATATATATATATATATATATCAAAACCACACTCCCCCTTGGTAAAGAAAGCGGAGCACACACGGGTTACCAGGTAAGCTGCCTTTTATTGAAACCATCGGCATGACGCGTTTCGTTTCTCCAAACTTCCTCAGATGCCGCCAGAATCTGAAATGGTTTTTCAGCTCACTATTTAAAAGGAAATGCCTCACTGTGATTGGTTGAAGCACCTCTGACACAGTTACCCAGGGATTGGCCCGAACTCAGCACTCCAAGTTCGTGTCGAGCAAATACTCTGGCGTAAGTACTAGCCCCAGTGGGCGGTGTCCGCTCTTTCCCCAGTACGTGCCTTGATCTTATTTTGTGGGCAGTAAACAGCTCTCCTGGTCCCTTACCCCACCGCTGTGAATCCGAAATCTGCCTTTTAACACCGCTACAGTGAGCAGTGACCTTCCAGTGCAGTCGCGCTCCATCCGATCACAACCAGGCACGGTTTCAGGTTTGCGGTGGTTTCAGCGTTTCTAAAAAGTTTTTAGATTGTCCAAAAGTTGCCACACTTGCCGCTGAAACACTGAGGGGCTGGTACTCCTTACGGTGCAAGTGGCCGCACCCAAAACATCAAAACCACACTCCCCCTTGGTCAAGAAAGCGGAGCACACACGGGTTACCAGGTAAGCTGCCTTTTATTGAAACCATCGGCATGACGCGTTTCGTTTCTCCAAACTTCCTCAGATGCCGCCAGAATCTGAAATGGTTTTTCAGCTCACTATTTAAAAGGAAATGCCTCACTGTGATTGGTTGAAGCACCTCTGACACAGTTACCCAGGGATTGGCCCGAACTCAGCACTCCAAGTTCGTGTCGAGCAAATACTCTGGCGTAAGTACTAGCCCCAGTGGGCGGTGTCCGCTCTTTCCCCAGTACGTGCCTTGATCTTATTTTGTGGGCAGTAAACAGCTCTCCTGGTCCCTTACCCCACCGCTGTGAATCCGAAATCTGCCTTTTAACACCGCTACAGTGAGCAGTGACCTTCCAGTGCAGTCGCGCTCCATCCGATCACAACCAGGCACGGTTTCAGGTTTGCGGTGGTTTCAGCGTTTCTAAAAAGTTTTTAGATTGTCCAAAAGTTGCCACACTTGCCGCTGAAACACTGAGGGGCTGGTACTCCTTACGGTGCAAGTGGCCGCACCCAAAACATCAAAACCACACTCCCCCTTGGTAAAGAAAGCGGAGCACACACGGGTTACCAGGTAAGCTGCCTTTTATTGAAACCATCGGCATGACGCGTTTCGTTTCTCCAAACTTCCTCAGATGCCGCCAGAATCTGAAATGGTTTTTCAGCTCACTATTTAAAAGGAAATGCCTCACTGTGATTGGTTGAAGCACCTCTGACACAGTTACCCAGGGATTGGCCCGAACTCAGCACTCCAAGTTCGTGTCGAGCAAATACTCTGGCGTAAGTACTAGCCCCAGTGGGCGGTGTCCGCTCTTTCCCCAGTACGTGCCTTGATCTTATTTTGTGGGCAGTAAACAGCTCTCCTGGTCCCTTACCCCACCGCTGTGAATCCGAAATCTGCCTTTTAACACCGCTACAGTGAGCAGTGACCTTCCAGTGCAGTCGCGCTCCATCCGATCACAACCAGGCACGGTTTCAGGTTTGCGGTGGTTTCAGCGTTTCTAAAAAGTTTTTAGATTGTCCAAAAGTTGCCACACTTGCCGCTGAAACACTGAGGGGCTGGTACTCCTTACGGTGCAAGTGGCCGCACCCAAAACATCAAAACCACACTCCCCCTTGGTAAAGAAAGCGGAGCACACACGGGTTACCAGGTAAGCTGCCTTTTATTGAAACCATCGGCATGACGCGTTTCGTTTCTCCAAACTTCCTCAGATGCCGCCAGAATCTGAAATGGTTTTTCAGCTCACTATTTAAAAGGAAATGCCTCACTGTGATTGGTTGAAGCACCTCTGACACAGTTACCCAGGGATTGGCCCGAACTCAGCACTCCAAGTTCGTGTCGAGCAAATACTCTGGCGTAAGTACTAGCCCCAGTGGGCGGTGTCCGCTCTTTCCCCAGTACGTGCCTTGATCTTATTTTGTGGGCAGTAAACAGCTCTCCTGGTCCCTTACCCCACCGCTGTGAATCCGAAATCTGCCTTTTAACACCGCTACAGTGAGCAGTGACCTTCCAGTGCAGTCGCGCTCCATCCGATCACAACCAGGCACGGTTTCAGGTTTGCGGTGGTTTCAGCGTTTCTAAAAAGTTTTTAGATTGTCCAAAAGTTGCCACACTTGCCGCTGAAACACTGAGGGGCTGGTACTCCTTACGGTGCAAGTGGCCGCACCCAAAACATCAAAACCACACTCCCCCTTGGTAAAGAAAGCGGAGCACACACGGGTTACCAGGTAAGCTGCCTTTTATTGAAACCATCGGCATGACGCGTTTCGTTTCTCCAAACTTCCTCAGATGCCGCCAGAATCTGAAATGGTTTTTCAGCTCACTATTTAAAAGGAAATGCCTCACTGTGATTGGTTGAAGCACCTCTGACACAGCTATAGATATATAGATAGATATATATATTATCTACTGGCGGTCGGCAGTAGATAGTTATAGTTAGGACCGTGTTTCCATAGGAAATCTGAAAATTCTATTTTGAATAACTTTGGCGCCTCATATTGCTTCGATTTTATACAGCGCTCCCACAGTGTTTTCAACAAAATCTTCACACAATATTAGATAAGCAATAACCAGACGAAGGCATGGCTGATGAAACGATTAAAGAACGTGAAGCAGCAGCTGCAGATCTATTTGAAAATTCACCCACCATCCCTAACAATGGACGCACTCAATCCTCTTCAATTAATCAACCGGAGAGCGAAGTCAAGTCACTCCTAAAGAGATTAGAAAAGCTTATGAAGTCGGAAATGACTAAATGGTGGGAGCAGAAATCCCTGGAAAAATATGCAGAAGTCAATAGGGTGCCTGAGGATTGCGGATTTTACTAGCCCCTAGTTTCGACAACCCTAAGCCTGAAATGTTAAAGGAATGGGCCAGTAGCAATTTGGAAGCTTCCATGAGAATGGTCCATATCCTTATTAAATATGCCAGAATAGATCGGGAGCTAGTAATCAAAGAAATAAGTGAAATTAATGAAAGTTTGGCTAAATTGGAATTCAAGGATTTGATTGAAAAAACCAGAACTGAAATAAAAACACGCTTAAAAAAACAAGAAGATATAATAAAAACCAGAAAAGCGTTTAAGTATCCACGGGACAAACAGGACTATGAGTCTGGGCGGATCTTCACTTTCTCTAAAAAATATGAAAGTCTAAAAATGAGAGCACCTCTCCCAGGAACATCAAGCAATACACAAAATGCCTCACATCAAGATCAAGTGAGTGAGTCTCCTTCGGAAACTAATTCTACTACAAGCGAAATCGACTCGGATGGCAGTGAGATCTCTGGAATCCATGGAAGGGAAGATATGGGTGCTCTAACTCCAGGAGAGGAACTGGATTTTGTCCAGCGGGCGCGGCGTCAAACGCTAAGACCACGGAAGCCCGCATCAAATCCACAACAAGAGCAAACAAGGGACGGAAAGCTAGAAGGAAAGCCCGACTACGCAAAAAACAATCAACAGCGCAAAAAGAAATGGAACAACCGGAAATAAAGTCCAACACCAATACGGTAGTAAACTTATCTTCTATCCAATTAAATCAGGCAGAAACTCAATTCTTGACACTGGGGCTCTCGTTTTGTCCTGAAAGCAATTTCAATTATGTCCAAACACGTGTTGATATATATAAATTTATCCGCAAAATGAAACTAAAAAAATATTTTGAAATAAAAAATTCTAAAAAAAGCACAGCACCCATGACAACTATTGACGATGAGCCAGAATCCAATCTAACCACCTCAGATATTACTACTCTTCTAACTATGGGCAATCTTAACAATCAAGACAACACTATTGGGTCTACACAAGAACAAGCAGCAGAATTGGGCATCAATGTTTGTGGCAGAGTTAAGTCTCCCTTTAAACCCAAATCCACCTTTGTCCCCATTATGCCACGAGACGCAATAGATATTTATCAGGACATCATTCTAGACGAAATCAAAAAGCTACGTCTTACCACCAAAAAGCGCAAAATGGGAACCAATTTCAAATTCAAACAATATCAGAATTTGATAACGAAGCTACAGAATCACAATGAGATCATCATCAAACAATCTGATAAGGGGGGTAACATAGTGTTGTGGCCCAGGGAAGAATACTTGATGGAGGCAGAGAAGCATTTAAATGACCCTCACTGCTATGCAAAATCTAATGCACAACAGTTAACAGTGCTAAAGACAACTGTTTCAAAGCAGCTTTTCAAATGGAAAAGAGACAATCTAATCACTAACGATGAATTCAACTATTTACGAACAGAATTCCCAATAACGCCAGTGTTGTATTTCATACCTAAAATACACAAGGAAATCTTGCCAGTGCCAGGAAGACCAATTATCAATGCAAGAGGAGGAATTCTGGAAAGAATCTCAGAATACGTTGACTTTCATCTCCAAGAATTGGTAACCACTCTACCTTCATATATCAAAGACACCACTCACTTTTTGGAAAAACTTAAAGACCTTGTGTGGTCATCCGAACATTTATTGGTGTCTCTTGATGTGTCTGCGCTGTATACCAGCATCAACCATTCGGATGGTATCAATGCAGTCAATTTCTTTTTGGGTGGTAGGCCGATTGAATTTTATCAGCATGGAAAGATGCTTGTTGAAATGATTAGGTTATGCTTGTACAACAATTATTTTTTATTCAATAGAGATATTTACCATCAGATTAGAGGAGTAGCAATGGGGGCCTGTTTTTCCCCCAGCTACGCGTGTTTACACGTGGGCTGGTGGGAGGAACAGGTCCTCAAAATAGAACACAAGACAATATGGGATGAGCGCATCACAGGATGGATGCGCTTTATCGATGACATATTTTTTGTTTGGAAAGGATCTGAAGTACTGGTTAGAGAATTCATCAATGCACTTAACAACAATAATCTCAATCTCCATTTCACGGCAGTGGTCAGTAATAGGTCCATTGATTTTTTAGATGTACAAGTCTGTGCTGACGAAGGCAGTATTGAAACTACACTCCATAGAAAGAACACTGCGGGAAACTCAACGCTTCATGCGTCTAGTTTCCATCCCTCTCATCTAATAAAAATTATTCCTTATGGGGAATTTTTGAGACTTCGTAGAATCTGCAGTACAGATTTCTATTTTGAAAAATGTATCAAAGAGAGCAAGATCAGATTCTTGGCAAGGGGGTATAGTGATCAAATGATCAATATGGCTTTGGCTAAAGTCTGCACCCAATCCAGGGATGATCTACTGTCTAGTACCATTACCACTCAACATAGGAACAGGGGATGTGCAACCTCTGAGAACACTGACAGGAATCCAATGAGATTTATAACAACTTATAGCAGTCAGCACAGAAAAATCAGGACTATCATCAATAAGCTTTGGCCCATAATACAAACTGATATGATACTCACTCAGTTATTTCCTGATCCACCAACATTGACATTCAGAAAATGCAAATCTATGCATGATGCCTTAGTCAAATCAAGTCCAGAGTTGACAGCTCCAACTAACAAAACCAGCACCATGTGGCTTAAACCACAAAATGGGTTTGTAAAATGTAGTACTTGTAGGGCCTGCAGGTTCGGAATCAACACCACCCAATACACTACTATATTTGGTGCTGATAAAAACCAAATCAAGGCCAGATACAATTGCCGCACGGAGTTTGCAGTCTATGTATTGAGCTGCACTTGCAATCTTAAATACATAGGAAGCACCAAGCTCCAGGTGCATGTTCGCATCCTTCAACATCTTAGGGCGATAGTCAACTCCGACATGACATATCCTGTGGCCAGACATTTTAAGGCAGTCCACATGAACAAATTGGAGGACCTCAAGTATTTTGTTATCTCTGCTGTTCCACCCATGAGAAGGGGTGGCAACAGGGAGAGAGCACTCAGGCAATTAGAGGCCAAATTTATACTTGAATTGAACACTCGCACACCGAATGGTTTAAACAATGGGGAGGAGTTATACAATTTTTTATGAGGTCATACTTGTTGGTGTTTGTTTGATGTCATCATAATTTACTGTAAAGGAAAATAATTGTACATGTTACTGTGGGAATTGAATCTCTTTTATATTGCATTTTATTGAAATTTTGAAAAGTCTTTTTATACATTTTTGTATTTTGTCTTTTTAAAGGTTATTTATAATATTGTCGAAATGTTTACATACTCTATCAAGTTTATTTAGATTGAAGTAAGATTATTGATAGTACAATGGGATTCAAGTACACTACATGTTGATTTTTCCTTTCCTTTTCTCACAACGGTCATTGATTAGATAATCTCCTCGTATCAATATGTACTATCGAACACCTATTTACTATGAGGTTCACACATTTAGTAATTGAGATTCTGGTTATTTTATGACTTCTTGGCTTCTAATTCTCATTTAGAATCACAAGTGTCCATTATGATGTAGAATTTAGAGTTCATGGGTACATGTCCCTCCAACAAATTATATGTCTCTTACAAACTGGAAACATATTTTATAATAGGTTAATGAATCTTGCAACTTCTGTTTCCAATTTCACTTAATATGATTTTTAATCACAATAGATATAATTGTGATTATTTTTGACATTATTATTTTTAGCACTTTAGAAGACTTTCACAAAAAAAATCCAAACAGTTTTTTTATTAAACCTTTTTGTAGGGGATTGACTCTTTAAAAATGATGACTGTAGACGCCAGGTAAAAAGATATATTGGAATTTTTTCCTAATTCTATACCAACGACGCCATGCAATATGGTGCATAAAAAATGATGTTCAGGTTTCATTGAGGTATTGGTACCTACAAATGTTTAACTATTTATTGTTCATCGATTTGCACATTTGCATTTTTGCACTCTATAAACATATCAATTATTTTAAATTATTTATTTAATTTATATAATAATTGTGGTTTTTACATGATATTAAGTGTACAGTCATTGAGTAACTAATAACTGTTTGCTCACTACGTTTTTAGAAAGATCACCCTACTAAGAGTATTTCTTCTGTGTTCACTGCATCACATGACGCAATGAGTGGCACCTGTGTAAGTGCTTTATATAGTGAAGTTTAGAACTTTTCATTATGTGATCAAGCCCACTTGTTGGGCGAAACGCGTCATGCTGCCATGCCGAAGCGTCTATTTGCCTAAAAAATAAAAGAAGAAAACCACGCACCTACCTTGGAGTCCGTGTCCCGATTTTTTGCCTTTTTGAATTGGAGGTGACAATAGTGGGAACTCTGGTGTTTGTTCATATATATATATATATATATATATATATATTCACTGAAAAAACCATAGGTTTCACACATGTTATAGTTAGTGGAAATTTTACTGATAAAAAACCAATGAAATTGCCCCGTTATAGTTAGCGCAGGCAACTATAACTCACGCGACCGCAATCCTCTGCTGATGCTAATACTGTATTTAGACACTTATTTGCCCATGTCTTCTTCCATACATTTTTAGCTATACATATATTACAAATATTTTTTTTTCATAAAGACACATATGTCATCAGCAGAGGATTGCGGTCGCGTGAGTTATAGTTGCCTGCGCTAACTATAACGGGGCAATTTCATTGGTTTTTTATCAGTAAAATTTCCACTAACTATAACATGTGTGAAACCTATGGTTTTTTCAGTGAATTTGCAAGGTTTTTTAAATGCTAATTCCTAACTATAACGTGTGTGAAACCTATGGTTTTTTCAGTGAATTAGTACGGTTTTTTAAATGCTAAGTTTTTTTCCCTTATAATAAGCCCTGTACATTTGGTGGCCTACGGCCACCAAAAGCACAGGGGGTGGGGTAAGTGTGGATAGTGTTTTTTTCCATTGTAATAAGCCCAGCACATTTGGTGGCCTTCGGCCACCAAAAGCACAGGGGGTGGGGTAAGTGTGGATAGTGTTTTTTTTATTTTTATTTTTTTACCGTACGCTTACCGTAAGCGTACGGTAAGCGTACCCCGCGAAATTGCCGAAAAAAAAATAAAACCGTTTTTGCACTTGGGGGATGTTTGGGGACTCCCTCAACATGACTATGTGGGAGGGAGTTGTCAAATCAGCCCCTTTACATGTTTTTGGGCTTCCGATTTTAAAAATCTCTCTCAGTGCGAGAGACAAAATGGCGGCCGCCGCTTCCTGGTTTCGGCCGATTCGAATGTTTACTAAGATCTAAGAGCCAATCAGAATCGCGCTCGCGCACGCCACCGTACGCTTACCGTAAGCGTACGGTAAGCGTACCGTAAGCTGGCTCAGATATATATATTGATTTAAAGGCTATTTTCTCAGAATCTACTGAACAGATTTACACCAAACCTACAAAAGGCACTTCCTTGACCTAGGGACTACCTCTCTGCCAAATTTTGAGTAATTCTGTTCAGCCGTTCGGGCTGTAGCTCGTTCTAAAGGTCCTATGGAAAAATGCATGGGAAAAACGCGTTTTGGGACCCCCCTTTTATCTCAGCCCCCGCTTGACGGATCCCCCCGAGACTTTCAGGGTAGGAGCGGAGCGTAGCGCCCCACCTATTTTGAAAAATTCGCGAGGATTCGTCGACCGGCGCCAAAGTTATTCAAAATAGAATGTTGAGGTTTTCCTATGGAAACGTGGTCCTAACTATAACTACCTACTGGCGACCGCCAGTAGGTAATATATATATATATGTGTATGTATATATATGTATATATGTGTATGTATATATATATATATATATATATATATATATATATATATATATATATATATATATATATATATATATATATATATATATATATATATATATATTATCTACTGGCGGTCGCCAGTAGATAGTTATAGTAAGGACAGAGTTTCCATAGGAAATCTGAAAATTCTATTTTGAATAACTTTGGCGCCGGTTGACGAATCCTCGCAAAATTTTCAAAACTAATGGGGCGCTCCGTTCAGCTCCCACCCTGAAAGTCTCGGGGTGATTCATCAAGCGGGGGCCGAGAAAAAAGGGGGGTCCCAAAACACGTTTTCCCCATGCATTTTTCCATAGGAACTTTAGTCGAAGGTACAGCCGGAACGGCTCAACAGAATTACTTGAAATTTGGCAGAGAGGTAGTCCTCAGGTCAGGGAAGTGCCTTTTGCAGGTCTGGTGTCAATCTGTTCAGTAGTTCCTGAGAAAATCAAAAGTAAAATCATATATATATGTGGGCGGAGTCTAACCACACATCTGTTCTGCTCGATTTTCCCGGCCTTCTTGTGAGGAAAAGATGATTAAATGTGACTTCAGTCTCTTACCATTCAAGTCTAAGGGTTAGAGTAGTGAATGGAGCCTATTTACTAGGCACTTCGACATGATTCTGTGCTCTTCCCCATAGATCAGGGCTCGCACACATAGCCTAGGGGATAGATTCGTTAGTATTAGGGATAACCTGTCCTGTAGTGAGGGTATTTCATGGAGCTGTGCTGAATTCAGGCCTGGTAGGCCTCAAACGGGAGAGACTCCATCTTTCTTTCTGCTCCGGCAGCTTGGGATGCTTCTAGGTCAAACGTAATGTTTTAGTTATGAGGTGTTATTCGCTTGGAGAGAACCGGTTCAGGCCGGCCCTTATCGAAGGATTGTATTTTTCTTCATGCCGAAGACACTACATCAGGCCGGCCGGCTGGGAAAGTGTCCTTGGTACGGGGAGGTACAAGAATTTGGTGGGCGGCAGGTTACGGGCCGGAATTTTCCATGAGGAAACGCACCTCTATATTAGTGAAAGTCTGAGGCAGTTACATGTTCAGTCCGTAGGCGGCATCTAGCCGTTAGCAGTAAAGCTACTACTTATTCCAGGGAAGACAGACGCCATCTTGAAGGCGGAGAAGAACCGAGAGACAGATGCTTTCCTAGCAGAATAGCCAGAGAGGAGAGAGTAGCCGATAAGGAAGAGGTCCCAGTGACTCGGAGAAGGGTGATTCCAGGCGAGCCGAGGCACAGACGAGAAGGGAACCTAGATGACTACTGAGTGCAGGCTACATACTACTAAGGTGATGTCGACCCTTTCTTATTAGAGTGTACAACTTAATTTTTCACTTTTCTTTGCAGGTTATGTGTTATATCGTAATGTTATGTGATTGTGTATGTAATGAGTAATAAAGTATCCAGTTTGTAGTGAACCAACATGTGCTGCGTGTTCTTGTATAAGAGGGTAGCCTATTCTTCTAGTCAGCTGCGGCTACATGAACAGATGTTAACCCTGATCAGGTAAGTGGTAACTGAATAAGGGAAAGAGGAGCCCCTCGAACCTGAGAACAGGCTATACTCGAACTGGCAATCCTTGTGTGATCTGATGAATAGTGAGACTGATTCCCTTTTTGTATGTTATGGTGATCATAGGATGAACTGTCGTATGAGACTGCCGTCTAGGTAGAGAGGTCTGGATTCGTATAGGATCGCGAGGCCGCCACTTGTGATACTGTCGTATGGGCAGAGAGGTCTGGATTCGTAGGGGATCGCGAGGCCGCCGATTGTGCTGAGACTGCCGTCTGGGCAGAGAGGTCTGGGTTCGTATGGGACCGCGAGGCCGCCACTTGTGATACTGTCGTATGGGCAGAGAGGTCTAAATCCGTATGGGATCGCGAGGCCGCCGATTGTAAGAGGTCTTGGTATGTATAGTAGGAATCCCCTGTCCTTAGGTGATAGATATATGTGGTTGCAGGATTGTAAATAGGTTCTAGGGAGGGGGTAACGTTCTGGCTGGGTTAGTGAGGCTCTGATGAGCGGGTTCTATCTGATCCGAAAACCCAAGCAGAACATTTGGCGTCACGAACCGTTTACGAAACCTGTGTGCGTTGTGGTTGTATTGTGTTTGCGTTCGGCGCGTGCGTGGTTTTGTTTGTATATTATTTGTATCTACCTGCGTGTAGTTTTCTTTTCTCTTTCTTCTTTTTCTTTTTCTCTTTTTCTTTCTTTTCCGAGATGTTTTCTAGAAAGTCGAAATCTACTTTTAAGTTGCCCGTTGATATTCCCGGCTGGGATTCAACGCCTTATGAAGCCTTAGCCCGTGAGTGGGCTGATTCTACTGGTTTGAGTGAGAATTGGAATTCTTTTTTGGAGCTGGCGGAGCCGGCTAATGTGATTACTTGTTTACAGAAGGTGCCGGTATCTAAGGGTGATGAGCTTCCCGTTTTGGGGCGCAGAGGTTGGATTGTTCTGTCTGCGTACAGAATTCTGCATGAGAGGTTGTTGAAGTTACAGAACTTGCATAAGGATTTGGAAGCGAACTTTGTTGAGATTCAAAATGCTCATACTTTGTTGCGGTGTCAAAATAAGTTGCTTGCTGATAAACTTGAGACGTACCAAACTATTGCCGAGAGGGCGGCTGTGCGAATTGCTCGTTATAAATACAAGAATCGGCGTGGTCGGGTTTCGACGCGAAAGGTGCGTCTGGTCGTGGCGAAAGCCGGACTGGATTGGAATCCTGATGAATGGGATGGTAATATCTGGAACTCGAGTGATTCTCCTTCCTCGGGTGAGGAGTCTGCCAAGCGCGAGTCCTCTCGCTCCGGCCGTGCTTGTAAATATGCTTCTTGCGCCTCTGATGGTGCACCCCGTGATTGCGCTCGTCCTTCGAGCGAGGTCGATGCTTCTTCCACTGATTGTTCCTCTACGTGTACTGGTCGAGCTCCTTGTGATGCTCGTCCCGCGGTCTCGGTGCATCCAGTTTTTCGGCGGAAGGTGCAGCAGGCTCCCGGTGCTCTGAATGGTATTGCTTTAGACTCTTTGGAGGATTTTACTCAACAAGAAATTAGTGATATTTTGCAGCGATTTCGGCAGCGAGCTGGTGAGACCTTACTCACATGGATGGTGCGCCTTTATGAACTGGGCGCTGCTGGCATTATGTTGGATGCTGGCGATTGTTTGAAGTTTTGTTCCTTGAGTTCGGATTCTACTGTACAGGATCATTTTCGTAACTTTAATGGTGGTGGTCAAATTTCTTTGCTTCAATTGGCGACTGAGGGTTGTAATCAAAAATATCCTACTGAGTCTGACTGGCCTATGAATGACAAACCGTGGTATACTTTGCGCGATGCTGCGCAACGTCTCAAAGAGGAGGTGATGAAAACGGCAATTTTTCTAAATACTGCCGACAGGTTGCTTGATGGTTTCTTGACATCTTCTGTGCGGAATCGTATTATTCGTTCTTCCCCTGTTGCTTATAAGCAGGTCATGATGACTTTATTGATTAATCAGACTGGTAACATGTTATCTGTGGTGCTGGAATCGGTACGCCAACTCGGTGAGTTGGGTGAGTGGTTTAAACCTGAACGGCAGTCCCGGCCTGACACTCGTACTCCTGGTGACAATAAACTTACCAGACGTGATATGTTTTTTGGTCTTATGGCCGATGGTGTGCGGAAGGAGGACATTGATGGTGAGACTACTGCTCGTTTGTGGGAAATGTTTCGCAAACGTGGCTTGGATCGAAAGGAGGGTGCCTGGCGTGTTCGGACAACTGAGTGTGATCGTGGTTGTTCTGACGGTAGCGGTGATGACGACCGCCGTGGGCGCTCTGATCGTCGTGATGATCGACGTTATGTACGTGATTTGTCCCCCCGTCGTGAGAGAGACAGGGAGAGAGAGGGGGAAAGAGAGAGGGGGAGAGATGATTATGTTAACAGCAGACGTAGAGATGATAGGGATCAATCCCCTGAGTTGAGAAGGAGAGAGGATCGACACATATTGGCCGATCGAAACCCGCAGTACAATGCAGAGAACAGTAATCCATTTCGTAATGGAGATGGATATGAACAGGAGGTATCGATACCTAGGAAACGTGAGAGTCTTTATCCTGATTTATCCTGGTACACAGAACACAGTAAAAAGGACTAGGAAATAGGTCAAGCTCCAGTACACAGATGGGCTCACAGAAATAATAGACCCTATGTAGATATTGATATTTATTGGAGACATCGTAATATCCAAAGGGCCCGAGCATTGGTAGATACAGGAGCGGAGGCCACTCTTATTCATGGAAAATCAAAGAAGTTTAAAGGTCAGCCTTTTACAATTACCGGATTAGGTGGAAAGGAAACTCCCGCGGTTCAAACTTTACTTGAAATGAGAATAGGTAGAATTCCTAGAAAAGAATACTCTGTATTAGTGGTGCCACTCTTAGAATTCATAATTGGAATTGATATTTTGAAAGGAATGACTTTGCACTTAGATGATGGATGTTACCAATTTGGAACTAAACATTATATATCGTCCAGGCCTGTACGGGTTGGTCGTTTAAGAATGCCCCCCATAAAAGTTCCCCAGGCGACAAAAGTGGTTCGTCAGAAGCAGTATCGTATTCCAGGTGGTCATGAAGAGATTAGTACCACTATTCAGGAGTTGGTGGATGCAGGAGTTATAACCCCAGTTACTTCTGCTTGGAATAATCCTGTTTGGCCTGTAGGTAAGAGTGATAATTCTTGGCGCATGACTGTTGATTATCGAGAATTGAATAGACACACACCCTCTTTGACTGTTGCAGTACCGGATGTTATTACCCTAATTGAAAGAATCCAAAAACATCCAGGTACATGGTATGCGTCCATTGATATTGCTAATGCTTTCTTTTTGATTCCGATTGCCCCTGAGTGTCAGGAACAATTCATTTTTACGTGGAACGGGCGTCAGATGACGTTTAGAAGTCTTCCCCAGGGCTATGTGCATAGTCCTACGATATGTCACCGGCTGGTGGCAGAGCATCTGGCTGAGGTACCGGTTCATCCGCAAATTCAGATATGTCACTATATTGATGATATTTTGATCCAAGGCGAATCACAAGAGGAAGTTCAGACCCAATTGGATAGAGTCATTGAGTGCTTGCGTGAGAAAGGTTGGGAAATCAACCCGGATAAATTGCAAGGTCCATCCCAGGCTGTGAAATTTTTGGGTATTAATTGGCATGAAGGGCACCGAGAAGTGATCCCTCAGGTTAAACAGAAAATTCTTGATTTTGCAGTTCCGAGAAATAGGAAAGAAGCCCAAAGCTTCATTGGTTTGTTTGGTTTTTGGCGCCAGCATATTCCTCATTTGAGTCAAATATTGGCCCCTTTGTACCAGGTCACTCGTAAAAAGAATGCATTTGAATGGGGTAAACCACAGCAAGATGCGTTCAGTCTGGCAAAAGAAGCAATTCAGCATGCTCTGGATTTATGGCCTGTATGTGATGGTGATGTGGATTTGAATGTGTCTGTACAAGGCCTTTATGCGAATTGGAGTTTGTGGCAGAAACAAGGCAAGAGTAGAGTACCGTTAGGTTTCTGGACTAAAAAGTTACCTGATGCTGGTGAGCGTTATACACCTTTTGAGAAACAGTTACTTGCATGTTATTGGGCTCTGGTGGATACCGAGCAATTGACTTTGGGACATGATATAGTTTTGCGACCTGAAATTCCTATCATGCAGTGGGTTATGAGTTCGCCGAAAACTCACCGAATTGGACACGCTCAAGAGGCGAGTGTGATTAAATGGAAATGGTATATACAAGACAGGGCACGTGTGGGACTAAAAGGAGTTGCATCTTTGCATGAGCAGGTGGCACGGGCGCCATCAACTGAGACTGAGAGTGAATGTTCCGTACCTTTAGTACAGGAGTCTCCTGTTAAGTGGGGTAAACCTTTTGATGATTTGTCCGCAGAGGACAGAAACCATGTCTGGTTTACGGATGGTTCAGCAAGGTTCATAGGGACGAAACGGCATTGGAAGGCAGTGTCCTATAATCCGATCACACAAAAATTGCTGAGTACAACTGGTGAGGGTAAGAGCAGTCAATTTGCTGAACTCTATGCTGTTTATCAAGTTCTGAAACAAGAGTTACCTGGCACATGTCATATTTTTACCGATTCTTGGTCTACTGCCAATGGACTGGCAGTTTGGTTACCGACTTGGCATTCCCATAGTTGGAAAATCCATTCAAAAGAACTGTGGGGAAAAGAATTATGGCAGGAGATTTGGGAAATGCTCCCACAGAGTACTGTTACAATCTTCCATGTGGATGCTCATACCCCGATAGACTCTCTTGACAAATTCTTTCATAATATTGCAGATGAGAAATCTAAAATTGCTGAGGCAGTGGTGGACACGCAAGATTCTGATATTGCGGGATTGGCGAAATGGGCCCACCAGAAAGCAGGACACTTTGGAGAGAAAGCCACTAGCAGGTGGGCTGCTGGTCGAGGAATTTATATTCCCCTAGATGTAATCAAAAATGTTATTCTACATTGTCCCATTTGTCAGCATATCAGGCAGCGCAAAGTGCCCCAAATTGTTAAAGGTCATTTACATCGCGGGAAATTGCCCGCTCAAATTTGGCAGATTGATTACATTGGTCCACTTCCTATGAGTAGGAATTGTCAATATGTTTGCACCATTGTTGATACATACAGTGGTCTGTTGGTGGCCCTTCCCTGTAAGCAAGCTACCCAATTGAATACTATTAAAACATTGGAATTGATTATGATGTATTATGGTGTGCCATTCCAAATTCAATCTGATAATGCATCCCATTTTCGTGGAAGATTGGTACAGGAATTCTGTGTGGAAAACAATATTGAATGGGTGTTTCATATACCATATTATCCACAGGCCTCGGGTCTTGTGGAGAGGTTGAATGGCCTGCTGAAAGACCAATTACGCAAATTAACAGATGACAAGTATAAGAATTGGTGAGACTTTTTGCCTCAAGCGTTATTGATTTTGAATAACCGTCCTTTTCTAAATGCTGAATCACCACTTATGCGTTTGTTTCCTCCGAATGTTGATGCTAAGCCCAATGAAATCAGAGAGACTGTGATGTACTGGGAGATTACTCCCGGAGCTTTGGCTCCATGTAGAGCGACCCCAGGGTCAGCAGGTTTAGACTTGCATGCCATGAATGACACCGTTATAAAAAGTAAGGATCGAGTCATCATTGAAACCGGTGTTGGTGTTCATATACCAACTGGAAATTTCGGATTAATAGCCCCTAGATCGGGGCTGGCTGTAAAAGGCATTCAGGTGCTTGGAGGAATCATTGATAGTGATTATCAGGGAGAGATTAAGGTGCTCCTGCTGAATAGCAGTGAGGTTGACTTACTGATACATCAAACTGACCGAGTGGCTCAATTGCTAATAATGCCTGTCTTCAGTGGTGAGATGACAAAAGGCACTGCCCCAACGTTGCTAACTGTACGAGGCCAGAAAGGTTTTGGCTCCACAGATAATCCTGGGGCCAGAGTTTGGGTGCAGTCGCCTAAGAATCCCCCTGAACAAGCAGAAGTCATTGCAACCGGTCAAGACAACACCATTTTAGTTATGAGACCAGGGAAAGATAGCTGGGAAGCAGTCCCGGCTGACAAATGTTACTTACGAGAATGAATAATGCCTGTATTTGATTCTCTTTCAGATCATTCTTTGGACTGTTGCTGCAGGATGTGTCGGCGTTGGACTCCTTTTGGGCTGGTACGACGAGAGAGGAGGGATCCCATCAACCCGGGCTGAGTTGAGAACCCGAGTGTCGCGTTCCTTCGCTGCGTGGGATTCGTCGCCGAACTTTTGGATTACATTGGCCAAGCAATTGACTAAAGCCCCTCATTTCTGCTTGACACTGATGAGATCGGTGACGGATATACTGGCAACTTGTTTGGTTGCTGTCCCTGCTTCATTGGAGACTTTGACTCATATTTTTAATATATCAAATGCTCGCCCCAATGTTCTTCTGGGCGATTTCGCTGCCCATGAGTATTGCCCCTTGTGTACTGTACTGTCAGACCCGATACCGCCCGTCCAGTCCCAAATAGTTACCTATAATATCACACAGGGTGATTTGTGTTTCTTCCTTACTTGTGATCCTAGTGCGATTTCTGAATGTATGCGTTTAAAATTGAAAGGTGCCACTTCATTCACCGCTCATGAACGAACTTTGTGCCTTCAAAGGACACCGAAAGCATGTACTTCTGTTCAGAATAACATGACTTGCAAGAGTATGGTAGTTACCCCCAGTCACTATCGCACGATGTTACTACCTGCCGGATGGCTTTTCTCATGTGGTAATACTTCCTGGCCATATATCCCCGCAAATATTTCTGGAGGCCCTTGTGCCATTACTAGACTGAGCTTACTAATGTTCTCATCACATCCGAATGCCAACTCTCGTGTGATTCGAGATACAGTGAGGTTACAAGAGGATTGTGACTCATCTTTGCATTTATATTCCAAGTCTGAATACCTTAGCCTGGCTGTTTCAATTGTTGGTGTTCCTGCTTTGGCAGTTTATAATGCCAAATCTATTGGGAAAATGGCCTGCTGGATGGTAAAATCCATCAATCATACTTCTACAGTCCTGTCTGACATGCTATTAGACGGCCAGGGTGAACGTAGGGCTATCTTGCAAAATAGAGCGGCCATTGATTATCTTTTGCTTAAACATGGACACGGTTGTTCTGATTTTGAGGGTCTTTGTTGTTTTAACTTGTCGGATCATACAAAATCCATTCAGGCTCACATTGATAAATTACATGACTTGACAGAAGAAGTTAGAAAACACATTGACCAGGGCTGGATTGACTGGCTCTTTAATTGGTTACCTGATTTGCATTTGTTACGTCAAATATTAGGAGGTATTCTGATTGCTATCGGCATTTTGATTTCTATCTGTTGCTTTATTCAGTGTATTCCTTCACTACTTCAATTCTGCACACCTGGTACTAGACATAGATCAGTTAGTCTTGTTTCATATTATTCTTCCACAGATATTAGTTCTGTTTAATGAATGTATAATAGACTGAAGTCAAGGGTGAAATGTTCTGCTCGATTTTCCCGGCCTTCTTGTGAGGAAAAGATGATTAAATGTGACTTCAGTCTCTTACCATTCAAGTCTAAGGGTTAGAGTAGTGAATGGAGCCTATTTACTAGGCACTTCGACATGATTCTGTGCTCTTCCCCATAGATCAGGGCTCGCACACATAGCCTAGGGGATAGATTTGTTAGTATTAGGGATAACCTGTCCTGTAGTGAGGGTATTTCATGGAGCTGTGCTGAATTCAGGCCTGGTAGGCCTCAAACGGGAGAGACTCCATCTTTCTTTCTGCTCCGGCAGCTTGGGATGCTTCTAGGTCAAACGTAATGTTTTAGTTATGAGGTGTTATTCGCTTGGAGAGAACCGGTTCAGGCCGGCCCTTATCGAAGGATTTTATTTTTCTTCATGCCGAAGACACTACATCAGGCCGGCCGGCTGGGAAAGTGTCCTTGGTACGGGGAGGTACAAGAATTTGGTGGGCGGCAGGTTACGGGCCGGAATTTTCCATGAGGAAACGCACCTCTATATTAGTGAAAGTCTGAGGCAGTTACATGTTCAGTCCGTAGGCGGCATCTAGCCGTTAGCAGTAAAGCTACTACTTATTCCAGGGAAGACAGACGCCATCTTGAAGGCGGAGAAGAACCGAGAGACAGATGCTTTCCTAGCAGAATAGCCAGAGAGGAGAGAGTAGCCGATAAGGAAGAGGTCCCAGTGACTCGGAGAAGGGTGATTCCAGGCGAGCCGAGGCACAGACGAGAAGGGAACCTAGATGACTACTGAGTGCAGGCTACATACTACTGAGGTGATGTCGACCCTTTCTTATTAGAGTGTACAACTTAATCTTTCACTTTTCTTTGCAGGTTATGTGTTATATCGTAATGTTATGTGATTGTGTATGTAATGAGTAATAAAGTATCCAGTTTGTAGTGAACCAACATGTGCTGCGTGTTCTTGTATAAGAGGGTAGCCTATTCTTCTAGTCAGCTGCGGCTACATGAACAGATGTTAACCCTGATCAGGTAAGTGGTAACTGAATAAGGGAAAGAGGAGCCCCTCGAACCTGAGAACAGGCTATACTCGAACTGGCAATCCTTGTGTGATCTGATGAATAGTGAGACTGATTCCCTTTTTGTATGTTATGGTGATCATAGGATGAACTGTCGTATGAGACTGCCGTCTAGGTAGAGAGGTCTGGATTCGTATAGGATCGCGAGGCCGCCACTTGTGATACTGTCGTATGGGCAGAGAGGTCTGGATTCGTAGGGGATCGCGAGGCCGCCGATTGTGCTGAGACTGCCGTCTGGGCAGAGAGGTCTGGGTTCGTATGGGACCGCGAGGCCGCCACTTGTGATACTGTCGTATGGGCAGAGAGGTCTGGATTCGTAGGGGATCGCGAGGCCGCCGATTGTGAGACTGCCGTCTGGGTAGAGAGGTCTGGGTTCGTATGGGACCGCAAGGCCGCCACTTGTGATACTGTCGTATGGGCAGAGAGGTCTGGATCCGTATGGGATCGCGAGGCCGCCGATTGTGCTGAGACTGCCGTCTGGGTAGAGAGGTCTGGGTTCGTATGGGACCGCGAGGCCGCCACTTGTGATACTCTCGCATGGGCAGAGAGGTCTGGATCCGTATGGGATCGCGAGGCCGCCGATTGTGCTGAGACTGCCGTCTGGGTAGAGAGGTCTGGGTTCATATGGGACCGCGAGGCCGCCACTTGTGATACTGTCGTATGGGCAGAGAGGTCTGGATCCGTATGGGATTGCGAGGCCGCCGATTGTAAGAGGTCTTGGTATGTATAGTAGGAATCCCCTGTCCTTAGGTGATAGATATATGTGGTTGCAGGATTGTAAATAGGTTCTAGGGAGGGGGTAACGTTCTGGCTGGGTTAGTGAGGCTCTGATGAGCGGGTTCTATCTGATCCGAAAACCCAAGCAGAACAACATCTCATCCTGAGATCTGATTGGCTGTCAGCACTTCATCCAAGAAGTGTTGGCAGCCATCTTGGGACCAATATACATGATAGCACCTCATTAAAAAGCATTGCAGTTAATAGAAGGTTTTAAGACTTTAGTTACATTATAAATCATTTGTTGATGGTACCATACTCATTTTAGGAATTGTGGTATGTTCTAAGGTGATTTCACCATGTGAAAAAGCCTTCTGCTGGGATATCATGATTGAGAGAAAAATATTTTCTCATGCTTTTCCCACAGAGGTTTGGAAGGTGATCTATAAGCTAAACTGAGAGCTTATTTTCTGTAAATTCACATTATCTTTCTCAGTCATGTGAGAATGAAGTCTGACATTCTCAGTAAAACATGTACATCCAACAAGGGCAGAGAATGTCAGTTGATTCCTTTGTGTTCTACTGCAGCTTCCCAGAGTGTTCCAAAGAACAACTAGAGCGCTAACAGTCCTACTTATGATAAACGTATGGCACACCTGAAGCCATCTTGCTTGGATTAAAGTGGTAAAGTGGTAAAGGAACAAAATGAGGGGGTTCATTTTTCCATAAAAAGTATGATTAGTGCTGCAGAAAGAAAAATTAGGGCACATTTTGAGTGACTTTTCAAATCCTCTTCTATTTCATGAAAAAATTCTGACATGCAGACTGAAACATGCACTTTCAATACCAGCAGCAGTTTCCCCTGGTGAGCAGTAGCTTTACTACAGTGATCTAACATTCTGAATTTATGGCAAATGTGGGACACATCTGAATGCCTTCTTGATGGAATCAAAGTAAAAAACTGAAAGTATTTCCTACTGAGGAGACTGCAGTAAATAAGGAAATTAGGAAACTTCATAACAAATAAGTCTCCCAAGATGGCCACCAGAGACAAAAGAGCCCAAATGTAGCCCAAATATCACCCAGATATAGCCCAAGAATAGCCCAATGACAGAATGTCCCAGAGTGTTCTTGAAAACAACGAGAGCGCTTACTGTCTTCATTATGACAAAAGTATGGCACACCTGAAGCCATCTTGATTGGAATAAACTGGTAACACTTAAAACATGTAATTTAAAAAGGAACAAAATGAGGGGGTTCATTTTGCCATAGAAATTATGATTAATGCTGAAGAAAGAAAATGAGGGCACATTTTGAGTGACATCTCAAATCCTCTTCTATTTCATTAAAATATTCTGACATGCAGACTGAAACATGCACTTTTAATACCAGGAGCAGACTTCCATGGTGAACAGTAGTTTTACTACAGTGATCTAATGAGCAACTAGAGTGCTAACATTCAGAATTTATGGCAAATGTGTGACATATCTGAATACCTTCATGATGGAATCAAAGTAAAAAACTGAAAGCATTTCCTACTGAGGAGACTGCAGTACATGAGGAAATTAGGTAACTTCATAACAAATAAATCTCCCAAGATGGCCAACGGAGACAAAAGAGCCCAAATGTAGCCCAAAATCACCCAGATGTAGCCCAAATATAGCCCAATGACAGACGTGTGCAAAACACTTATTATTTTGTGTTTTTGCAATGTTATATAGTGCAGACTTGTCAGGTATTGGAGTGCTTTACATGAGCATTGGTTACATCACACAAGAACAAATTCATTTTGGTTGTAGACATGGGGAGACTAAGTGAATTGACCAGAATCACAGAATGTCGAGCTGAAGCAGAAACTCCAACCTGGTTCCCCAGTTGCAAAGTCTGCAGTTCTGGAAGTAACACCACATCCTCTCCCCTAAGTGCAACATTTAATCAAGTGGTCAACTGGATAAAAAAACATAAAAATAACAAATAATTTAAAAGTGCTTTGTCGCTATTTGAAAACTCAGAAAATATGTCCTTATTTTAGTCTTTTAGAGCACTAACCATAATTTTGATGCCAATAAGACCCTCTCATATATGTAATTTCTAAAGGAAATGCTCTAGGTATTACAGTTTTGAATACATCAAGATGACGTCAGGTGTTCCACACTTTTGTAATAAATATAGAATGTTAGCAATCTAGTTGTTCATTAGGATACTGTTGAGAGGCAGAGGCCAGGGGCACGGACTCTGAAAATTGAAGGCAGGTAGGAGGGTGCAAAGGCAACAATTTAACCACACTGAGCAGGCAGGAAGGGCCGTGGCAGCACAACAGACTATGGAGGGCAGTGGAAAGGGGGGCAGGGGCAACAAACCAACAATACAGGACTTGCAAGAGAGGCTGTGGCAATGTAAGAGACCATTGTGGGCAGAAGGAAGAGGCAATGGTAGTACAACCATACATGCCAACAGAGTCAGACCCGATTCAGCCAGGAAATGTCCAATGTTTTTATGCTCAAATGGGCTTTATTTGATCTGTCTCCTGTCTACAATCTCCTCTTTTTTAATGTAACTCAAAGGGAAAAATCAATACCCCAGTTTTTTTTCAAAATCTCCCTCTTACCAAGTTCATACTGTTCGCAAGTATGGTACATTGAACCATGGTAGGCAGGAGGAATTGGGGTAGGGACATGGACTTGGATAACAGAGGACAGGAGGGACATGGAGAGGTGCACCAAACTGACCCTGCAGTGCAGGCATCAGGGTTTGCAGCAGCACAATACACCACACAGGGCATGCGGGATGGGAGTGCAGCACAACAATCCATAGAAAGCAAGAGGGAGGGGACAGGACCATGCACATGGACAACAGAGAACAGAGGGGCAAGAGGCAATGGTAGCTAGCTGACCATAATGGACAGACAGGAGAGAAAGCTGCAGCATAACAGACCATAAAGGCATAGGGACGGATCAGGGGCATTACAATGGAACTGACAAGCCAGGAGGGAGGGAGTAGGGGTCTGCACATGTAAACAGAGGGCTGGGGGCAAGGGGGCAGGGCAGGAGCAGCAAGATAGCCATGGAGGTCAGGCAGGATGGGCACTAGAAGCAAGACACACCATGAAGAGCAACAGTGAGACTGTGATGGCATACACACAGACCCTGGAGGGAAGGTGGGAGGGGGTCAGGGGCAGCTAACTGACCCCACAGGGAAGGTGGGAGGGGCCACGGCAGCACAGAAGACCATGCATGGCAAGTGGGAGGGTTAGTGGCTGCACAATGGCTATGATGGGCAAGAAGGAGGGTGCAGGGGCATGCACAAAGGACGATGGAGGATAGAAGGGAGGGTCAGGACCTGTGCACAGACAAGAAAGTTCAGGGGAAGGGGCCTCACAACAGACCGCACGGGGCAGGCAGGAGGAGCAGTTGCAGCACAACAGACCAGGGAGGGCAGAAGGGTGTGGCAGTACAATGGACCATGTAGGACAGTAGGAAAAGGATAGGGGCATGGCATGTGGACAGGCAGGGTGGAGGTGGCAGGGACAGGTTACAGTCATCTGACAATGCTAGGCAGGTGGGAGGGGAGTGGCAGCTCAACAGAACACTCAGAGTAGATAGGAGTGGCAGGTCCATGGAACATGGTGGGCAAAAAGGATGGAGCAGGGGCATGCACAAAGACATCGGAGGGCAGGGGGAAGGAGAATAGGGGCAGCAAGCTAAGCACAGAGTTTAAGCAGGAGGCATAGAATTGGGCAATGGAGGGCAGGAGGAGTGGACTGGT
Source organism: Triturus cristatus (assembly GCF_964204655.1). Taxonomy (NCBI): domain Eukaryota; kingdom Metazoa; phylum Chordata; class Amphibia; order Caudata; family Salamandridae; genus Triturus; species Triturus cristatus. The sequence continues at coordinate 853,633,682 of NC_140585.1, read as the reverse complement.
ACATCATACTAAATTGAGGGCAGTGGCAGCACATCAGACCATGCATGGCAGGAGGGAGGAGGCTAGTCCATGGATTCACACAACAGAGGATAGGGAGGAGGGGGATGGGGCAGCAAGCTAACTGTTCAGAGAAGGCGGGTATTAGGAACTTTATTGTTTTTAAAACGTGTGTCTGTGCGAACTACTTAAAATATGAACAAGTATGCAGCATAATCTCACTTTTATTCAGGAAGAAGAGGACGTTTGTGACTGTGACTCCGGGCTCACTTGGCAGAAACACCCCCTGACCCTCCACCCCCTATCGCAAAATGTAATGCCCGTGAAAAGGGTAGGTGAACACAGTGTTATATAGAACATAGTCCTGAGAGCACGATTGAAAATGAAAACTAGATATAGTGTATGGTATAAACTATGCACCAAAAAGTGTGATATAAGATGAACCGGGCGTGAAATATAATATGCAATACATTGTGCGCAATGACAGATTCATTGGAGAGCGCGAGATAGCACAGGCACTAGCGCGTGCTATGCGATATGCGCCTTGGAGTGTAATATGCACAGGGCAGTGTTGTGTAACCTAACTAGTCTATATATATAAAATATGTGCTGGGGAGTGTAACGTTGCATATGCACTGTGACAAAGATATGGATCCCAGATTGTAATATGTATGGCATAGCACTGTGCGTTATAACATAGGCATCGAGGAAGGCACGTTAGATGGGGCAATATAACCCGTGCGAAGACAAGTGTGGCATGACATATTCACGGGGTGGTGTTACAGTGCACATGGGCTAGAGAGTGTCATAGCATAGGCACTAGCTAGTTATGTTATGTTATGTTATGTTATGTTAAATTTAGCTTATAAAGCGCACGTACGCCCGTAGGCTTCATGGCGCTGTAGGAGGTTTTCAGAGCATAACACAACAACAGGAGGACAACTTAGAACGTCTAAGGATAAGCTTCTCTAAAAAGCCAGGTCTTAAAGGCTAGTCTAAAGGCTAGAATATCCTCGTGTGACCTTAAAGAAGCTGGCAAGGAGTTCCAGAGGGAGGCAGCAAAAAAATGAAAAGAGCTGCCGCCCTGACGTTGTTTCCTAACAACCGGCACCATGAGCAAGTTTTTGTGACCAGAGCGGAGGTTGCGGGAGGGGGTGTAGCTAGTGGAATACAACACAGAGGTGTGTGGCACTCAGCAGGCAATGGTGGGTGTAACACAGCATTGGGCTCTGCCAGGAGCGCGCTGTGACTCTCAAGTGATGTTCGTCCCCTTTCCAGAGAGTAAAATAAAAAGTATTACACATACGGCAGTGGATGTGTGTTTTATTAACCGTGAGGGCGGTTTCTTGCACAGTTTTGGTCGAATTTTTGTCGAATCCCCTTTGAATGGCTTGGTGTGCATGTATATTAAATGTGCCCGTCAATAGCTACCCATGTTTGTAAAAATAAACGACATGGGTGTCTACCGGGATTAGGCACGGTAGGGCATCAGACATGTCAGAGCTTCACTAGTGGTGTAAATACATTCCATGTGGATTCATTGTATGCATAGTCGCCTTTTATTGAATATCACGGAAATCGTCATGGTGATAGGTACGTACGGTTTGTCCAGCATGTCCTAGGTGTGTCTATAAATATATATTTTTTTAAAATAATAAAAAACAGTGGCCGGCCCTGGGGATTGGGGTAAAAAAATATAATTAGGAGACAGGCCCTGGGGGATGGGGTCATCAGGGCCAATAAATTAGAATAAGAAGGGGAACCACACAGCCCCCCCTTCTTAAAAAATTAAAATAAATAAAAGACTGGCATCATGCCGGAGGCCACGCCCCCTCCTTGCAGCACTCTGCAAACGCGCCCCCTGGTGAGTTGTAAGTTGGGGAATTAATTCCTCTTCAATACTGAGGGTCCCTGAGGGCCAACTAGCCCAACAGGCATCTCCAGTATGGGCCAGGGAGCTGCGCTGCAGACAGGTGTTCTGAGGCCAAGCCCCTTTTTACACCTCTCTGCAACGCAGCTCTGTGGTGCTTACTGGAGGTACCTAGTGGTCTAGTTTGACCCTAGGGACCCTTAGGATTCAAGGGGACTTAATCTCTCAACTTAGAACAGCCACAGGGCGCGTTTACACAGTGGTGAAGGGAGGGGACAGGGCCTGAGGTGACGTGTGCAAACACGCAATATGGCACGTTTTAAATTGGGGACATCATTTCCCTTCAATACTGAGGGCCCCTGGGGGCTAACTAGCCCACCAAGTGCTTCCAGTAAGCGCCACTGAGCTGCATTGCAGAGAGGTGGTCCAGGCCGTGCCACTTTTTACATCTCTCTGCAACGCAGCTCTGTGGCACTTACTGGAGGTACCTAGTGGGCTAGTTGGACCCTAGGGACCCTCAGGATTCAAATGAACTTAATCTCCCAACTAAAAACGGACACAGGGCGTGTTTACACAGTGGTGAAGGGAGGGGACGGGGCCTGAGTTAACGTGTGCAAAAACGCCCTGTGGCCTGTTATAAGAGGTAGTTTTAATCCCCCTGCCCTATTATATACTAGGGGCTTACAGAGGAGGTCATGCGAATCACAAGGAGACCCCAACGCATAATGTTCCCTAGTGTATGTAGGTGTTTTCACTGTATTCTAAGTGTCTTTTAACATAGCACTGGCTCTAGGACTGGTTAGTCAGACTCAGTTACCACCAGTATCCGTCTGAAAAAGTTGAGGGTACAGGATGATTTTGCAACAAGGCTTCTTTCTGCTCTTCTTTTTGTTCTTTCTGCACGTTATCCTTCTTCCTGCACTTTTCTTCGTCTTTGAGGACTTCTGTTGCTTCTTTCTGCACTTATTTTTTTCTTTCTGTGCATTATTTCTTCACATGTCCTATCTCTGTAGGCATAGTTAGAAATTAGCATTTAAAAAACCTTTGAAATTCACAGAAAAAACCATAGGATTCAGGCACGTTATAGTTAGGAATTAGCATTTAAAAAACCTCAGAAATTCACTGAAAAAAACCATAGGTTTCAGGGGTGTTATAGTTAGCTGGACTTTTCACTTGTACAAAACCATTGAAATTCCCCCGTTATAGTTAGTTCAGCTAACTATAACACGCACGCCCGCAATGCACTGCTGATGACATCACATATTACATCACTCATGACATGGTCAGTGACATCACTCATGACATCACTCATGACATCTCAAATGACATCACTGATGACATCACTGATGACATCATCCTTGTGATAGAGTGGCAGACCTCCTCTTACCCTAATATAACCTTTGATACACACATTCAAAAATAGAGACTAAAATTTTCAAAACAATGGACATACCAATACCAGTTACAACAACCTCTTCAGTAATTCTAAGATCCACATACACATCCACTCATTCACCAACAGTCCTATACAGTCACTCATACATGTACTCACTCATCATATGTACTCATACACCTATACATCCTGTTACACAATGCCACTCATCCATAGAGTTACTCACACACATAGTCACTCATGCTAATAAAGAATCAAACATACATTTACTTGCATATACAGTTATACACACACCACCACACTTACTTCTACGGAAACTTACACATACTTAGTCTTTTAAACAATCACTTATAGAAACACATACTTATTCATACAGGAACTCTTTCAATCTCTCACTCTCACATATACTCACTTATATACACCAATAGTCACATATACTAGTTTAAAACATATGTAGTTACTCATAAAGACACTATTGAGACAGTCATTCACTCACTAACACACCCATACACACACTCATCCACCAATACAGTCCTGCACACATGCTGTCTTCAACACATACAAACAGTGAGTCACTCATTTATGCACCTATGCACTACGTAATACCCCCCACCAAACCATGCAGACACTCAGACTGATACTCAAAAAAACAACTAATAACCTATATAGACACCCATGTAGCTACTCACCAACCCATGCAGCCACTTATACACAAAGTGAGAGACTGATACAGATATTTACATATTAAACATTACTCACTAAGCCATGTATTCACTATGATACACTTAATCAGTCAGTTCCACAATAAATTTTTCAAAAACAAATCATCCATTTAGACAATTATATACCCATTTATTCTTCTATCGACCTTGAGATATACATATATAAAACATATTTAATTTTCAGAAAAACACACATTCACTGGATGATGTCATCAGTGATGTCATTTGAGATGTCATCAGTGATGTCATGAGTGATGTCACTGACCATGTCATGAGTGATGTAATATGTGACGTCATCAGCAGTGCATTGCGGGCGCGCGAGTTATAGTTAGCTGAACTAACTATAACGGGGGAATTTCAATGGTTTTGTACAAGTGAAAAGTCCAGCTAACTATAACACCCCTGAAACCTATGGTTTTTTCAGTGAATTTCTGAGGTTTTTTTAAATGCTAATTCCTAACTATAACGTGCCTGAATCCTATGTTTTTTTTCTGTGAATATATATATATATATATATATATATATATATTCACTGAAAAAACCATAGGTTTCAGGGGTGTTATAGTTAGCTGGACTTTTCACTTGTACAAAACCATTGAAATTCCCCCGTTATAGTTAGTTCAGCTAACTATAACTCGCGCGCCCGCAATGCACTGCTGATGACGTCACATATTACATCACTCATGACATGGTCAGTGACATCACTCATGACATCACTGATGACATCTCAAATGACATCACTGATGACATCACTGATGACATCATCCTTGTGATAGAGTGGCAGACCTCCTCTCACCCTAATATAACCTTTGATACACACATTCAAAAATAGAGACTAAAATTTTCAAAACAATGGACATACCAATACCAGTTACAACAACCTCTTCAGTAATTCTAAGATCCACATACACATCCACTCATTCACCAACAGTCCAATACAGTCACTCATACATGTACTCACTCATCATATGTACTCATACACCTATACATCCTGTTACACAATGCCACTCATCCATAGTTACTCACACACATAGTCACTCATGCTAATAAAGAATCAAACATACATTTACTTGCATATACAGTTATACACACACCACCACACTTACTTCTACGGAAACTTACACATACTTAGTCTTTTAAACAATCACTTATAGAAACACATACTTATTCATACAGGAACTCTTTCAATCTCTCACTCTCACATATACTCACATATATACACCAATAGTCACATATACTAGTTTAAAACATATGTAGTTACTCATAAAGACACTATTGAGACAGTCATTCACTCACTAACACACCCATACACACACTCATCCACCCATACAGTCCTGCACACATACTGTGTTCAACACATACAAACAGTGAGTCACTCATTCATGCACCTATGCACTACGTAATACCCCCACCGAACCATGCAGACACTCAGACTGATACTCAAAAAACCAACTAATAACCTATATAGACACCCATGTAGCTACTCACCAACCCATGCAGCCACTTATACACAAAGTGAGAGACTGATACAGATATTTACATATTTAAACATTACTCACTAAGCCATGTATTCACTATGATACACTTAATCAGTCAGTTACACAATCAATTTTTCAAAAACAAATCATCCATTTAGACACTTATATACCCATTTATTCTTCCATCGACCTTGAGATATACATATATAAAACATATTTAATTTTCAGAATAACACACATTCACTGGATGATGTCATCAGTGATGTCATCAGTGATGTCATTTGAGATGTCATCAGTGATGTCATGAGTGATGTCACTGACCATGTCATGAGTGATGTAATATGTGACGTCATCAGCAGTGCATTGCGGGCGCGCGAGTTATAGTTAGCTGAACTAACTATAACGGGGGAATTTCAATGGTTTTGTACAAGTGAAAAGTCCAGCTAACTATAACACCCCTGAAACCTATGGTTTTTTCAGTGAATTTCTGAGGTTTTTTAAATGCTAATTCCTAACTATAACGTGCCTGAAACCTATGGTTTTTTCTGTTAATATATATATATATATATATATATTCACTGAAAAAACCATAGGTTTCAGGGGTGTTATAGTTAGCTGGACTTTTCACTTGTACAAAACCATTGAAATTCCCCCGTTATAGTTAGTTCAGCTAACTATAACTCACGCGCCCGCAATGCACTGCTGATGACGTCACATATTACATCACTCATGACATGGTCAGTGACATCACTCATGACATCACTGATGACATCTCAAATGACATCACTGATGACATCACTGATGACATCATCCAGTGAATGTGTGTTATTCTGAAAATTAAATATGTTTTATATATGTATATCTCAAGGTCGATGGAAGAATAAATGGGTATATAAGTGTCTAAATGGATGATTTGTTTTTAAAAAATTGATTGTGTAACTGACTGATTAAGTGTATCATAGTGAATACATGGCTTAGTGAGTAATGTTTAAATATGTAAATATCTGTATCAGTCTCTCACTTTGTGTATAAGTGGCTGCATGGGTTGGTGAGTAGCTACATGGGTGTCTATATAGGTTATTAGTTGGTTTTTTGAGTATCAGTCTGAGTGTCTGCATGGTTCGGTGGGGGTATTACGTAGTGCATAGGTGCATGAATGAGTGACTCACTGTTTGTATGTGTTGAACACAGTATGTGTGCAGGACTGTATGGGTGGATGAGTGTGTGTATGGGTGTGTTAGTGAGTGAATGACTGTCTCAATAGTGTCTTTATGAGTAACTACATATGTTTTAAACTAGTATATGTGACTATTGGTGTATATATGTGAGTATATGTGAGAGTGAGAGATTGAAAGAGTTCCTGTATGAATAAGTATGTGTTTCTATAAGTGATTGTTTAAAAGACTAAGTATGTGTAAGTTTCCGTAGAAGTAAGTGTGGTGGTGTGTGTATAACTGTATATGCAAGTAAATGTATGTTTGATTCTTTATTAGCATGAGTGACTATGTGTGTGAGTAACTATGGATGAGTGGCATTGTGTAACAGGATGTATAGGTGTATGAGTACATATGATGAGTGAGTACATGTATGAGTGACTGTATTGGACTGTTGGTGAATGAGTGGATGTGTATGTGGATCTTAGAATTACTGAAGAGGTTGTTGTAACTGGTATTGGTATGTCCATTGTTTTGAAAATTTTAGTCTCTATTTTTGAATGTGTGTATCAAAGGTTATATTAGGGTGAGAGGAGGTCTGCCACTCTATCACAAGGATGATGTCATCAGTGATGTCATCAGTGATGTCATTTGAGATGTCATCAGTGATGTCATGAGTGATGTCACTGACCATGTCATGAGTGATGTAATATGTGACGTCATCAGCAGTGCATTGCGGGCGCGCGAGTTATAGTTAGCTGAACTAACTATAACGGGGGAATTTCAATGGTTTTGTACAAGTGAAAAGTCCAGCTAACTATAACACCCCTGAAACCTATGGTTTTTTCAGTGAATTTCTGAGGTTTTTTAAATGCTAATTCCTAACTATAACGTGCCTGAAACCTATGGTTTTTTCTGTTAATTTCAAAGGTTTTTTAAATGCTAATTTCTAACTATGCCTACAGAGATAGGACATGTGAAGAAAGAAGAAAAAATGCACAGAAAGAAACAAAAGAAGTGCAGAAAGAAGCAACAGAAGTCCTCAAATACGAAGATAAGTGCAGGAAGAAGGATAACGTGCAGAAAGAACAAAAAGAAGAGCAGAAAGAAGCCTTGTTGCAAAATCATCCTGTACCCTCAACTTTTTCAGACGGATACTGGTGGTAACTGAGTCTGACTAACCAGTCCTAGAGCCAGTGCTATGTTAAAAGACACTTAGAATACAGTGAAAACACCTACATACACTAGGGAACATTCTGCGTTGGGGTCCCCCTGTGATTAGCCTTACCTCCTCTATAAGCCCCTAGTATATAATAGGGCATGGGGATTAAAACTACCTCTTAAAACAGGCCACAGGGCGTTTTTGCACACGTTAACTCAGGCCCCGTCCCCTCCTTTCACCATTGTGTAAACACGCCCTGTGTCCGTTTTCAGTTGGGAGATTAAGTTCATTTGAGTCCTGAGGGTCCCTAGGGTCCAACTAGCCCACTAGGTACCTCCAGTAAGTGCCACAGAGCTGCGTTGCAGAGAGGTGTAAAACGTGGCACGGCCTGGACCACCTCTCTGCAATGCAGCTCAGTGGCGCTTACTGGAAGCACTTGGTGGGCTAGTTAGCCCCCAGGGGCCCTCAGTATTGAAGGGAAATTATATCCCCAATTTAAAACGTGCCATGGTGCGTGTTTGCACACGTCACCTCAGGCCCCGTCCCCTCCCTTCACCACTGTGTAAACGCGCCCTGTGGCTGTTCTAAGTTGAGAGATTAAGTCCCCTTGAATCCTAAGGGTCCCTAGGGTCACACTAGACCACTAGGTACCTCCAGTAAGCGCCACAGAGCTGCGTTGCAGAGAGGTGTAAAAAGGGGCTTGGCCTCAGAACACCTGTCTGCAGCGCAGCTCCCTGGCGCATACTGGAGATGCCTGTTGGGGGCGCGTTTGCAGAGTGCTGCATGGAGGGGGCATGGCCTCCGGCACGATGCCAGTCTTTTATTTATTTTATTTTTTTAAGAAGGGGGGCTGTGTGGTTCCCCTTCTTATTCTAATTTATTGGCCCTGATGACCCCATCCCCCAGGGCCTGTCTCCTAATTATATTTTTTTGACCCCAATCCCCAGGGCCGGCCACTGTTTTTTATTATTTTTAAAAAATATATATTTATAGACACACCTAGGACATGCTGGACAAACCGTACGTACCTATCACCATGACGATTTGCGTGATATTCATTAAAAGGCGACTATGCATGCAATTAATCCACGTGGAATGTATTTACACCACTAGTGAAGCTCTGACATGTCTGATGCTCTACCGTGCCTAATCCCGGTAGACACCCTTGTCGTTTATTTATACAAACATGGGTAGCTATTGACGGGCATATTTAATACACATGCACACCAAGCCATTCAAAGGGGATTCGACAAAAATTCGACCAAAACTATGCAAGAAACCCCCCTCACAGTTAATAAAACACACATCCACTGCCGGATGTGTAATACTTTTTATTTTACTCTCTGGAAAGGGGACGAACATCACTTGCGAGTCACAGCGCGCTCCTGACAGAGCCCAATGCTGTGTTACACCCACCATTGCCTGCCGAGTGCCACACACCTCTGTATTGTATTCCACTAGCTAGTGCATATGCTATGACACTCTCTAGCCCATGTGCACTGTAACACCACCCCGTGAAAATGTCATGCCACACTTGTCTTCGCACGGGTTATATTGCCCCATCTAACGTGCCTTCCTCGATGCCTATGTTATAACGCACAGTGCTATGCCATACATATTACAATTTGGGATCCATATCTTTGTCACAGTGCATATGCAACGTTACACTCCCCAGCACATATTTTATATTACAACTTTAGAGACTAGTTAGGTTACACAACACTGCCCTGTGCATATTACACTCCAAGGCGCATATCGCATAGCACACGCTAGTGCCTGTGCTATCTCGCGCTCTCCAATGAATCTGTCATTGCGCACAATGTATTGCATATTATATTTCACGCCTGGTTCATCTTATATCACACTTTTTGGTGCATAGTTTATACCATACACTATATCTAGTTTTCATTTTCAATCGTGCTCTCAGGACTATGTTCTATATAACACTGTGTTCACCTACCCTTTTCACGGGCATTACATTTTGCGATAGGGGGTGGAGGGTCAGGGGGTGTTTTTGCCAAGTGAGCCCGGAGTCACAGTCACTAACGTCTTCTTCTTCCTGAATAAAAGTGAGATTATGCTGCATACTTGTTCATATTTTAAGTAGTTTGCACAGACAAAATGTTTTAAAAACAATAAAGTTTCTAATACCCGCCTTCTCTGAACAGTTAGCTTGCTGCCCCATCCCCCTCCTCCCTATCCTCTGTTGTGTGAATCCATGGACTAGCCTCCTCCCTCCTGCCATGCATGGTCTGATGTGCTGCCACTGCCCTCAATTTAGTATGATGTACCAGTCCACTCCTCCTGCCCTCCATTGCCCAATTCTATGCCCCATCATTGACCTCCTGCTTAAACTCTGTGCTTAGCTTGCTGCCCCTATTCTCCTTCCCCCTGCCCTCCGATGTCTTTGTGCATGCCCCTGCTCCATCCTTTTTGCCCACCATGTCCCATGGACCTGCCACTCCTATCTACTCTGAGTGTTCTGTTGAGCTGCCACTCCCCTCCCACCTGCCTAGCATTGTCAGATGACTGTAACCTGTCCCTGCCACCTCCACCCTGCCTGTCCACATGCCATGCCTCTATCCTCTTCCTCCTGTCCTACATGGTCCATTGTACTGCCACACCCTTCTGCCCTCCCTGGTCTGTTGTGCTGCAACTGCTCCTCCTGCCTGCCCCGTGTGGTCTGTTGTGAGGCCCCTTCCCCTGAACTTTCTTGTCTGTGCACAGGTCCTGACCCTCCCTTCTATCCTCCATCGTCCTTTGTGCATGCCCCTGCACCCTCCTTCTTGCCCATCATAGCCATTGTGCTGCCACTAACCCTCCCACTTGCCATGCATGGTCTTCTGTGCTACCATGGCCCCTCCCACCTTCCCTGTGTGGTCAGTTAGCTGCCCCTGACCCCCTCCCACCTTCCCTCCATGGTCTGTGTGTATGCCATCACAGTCTCACTGTTGCTCTTCATGTTGTGTCTTGCTTCTAGTGCCCATCCTGCCTGACCTCCATGGCCATCTTGCTGCTCCTGCCCTGCCCCCTTGCCCCCAGCCCTCTGTTTACATGTGCAGACCCCTACTCCCTCCCTCCTGGCTTGTCTGTTCCATTGTAATGCCCCTGATCCGTCCCTCCTGCCCTTTATGGTCTGTTATGCTGCAGCCTTCTCTCCTGTCTGTCCATTATGGTCAGCTAGCTACCATTGCCTCTTGCCCCTCTGTTCTCTGTTGTCCATGTGCATGGTCCTGTCCCCTCCCTCTTGCTTTCTATGGATTGTTGTGCTGCACTCCCGTCCTGCATGCCCTGTGTGGTGTATTGTGCTGCTGCAAACCCTGATGCCTGCCCTGCAGGGTCAGTTTGGTGCACCTCTCCATGTCTCTCCTGTCCTCTGTTATCCAAGTCCATGTCCCTATCCCATTTCCTTCCATGATCCAATGTACCATACTTGCGATCATTTTGAACTTGGTAAGAGGGAGATTTTGAAAAAAAACTGGGGTATTGATTTTCCCCTTTGAGTTACATTGAAAAAGAGGATATTGTAGACAGGAGACAGATCAAATAAAGCCCATTTGAGCTTAAAAACATTGGACGTTTCCTGGCTGAATCGGGTCTGTTGGCATGTATGGTTGTACTACCATTGCCTCTTCCTTCTGCCCACAATGGTCTATTACATTGCCACAGCCTTGAAGGAGGGTAGATTTTGTATCACAGGGGGCCCCTGGCCCGTTCTGTCCACACCTGAAGTATGAGACCCTTGTCCTTGCCCTGCCAGCCGCATTTGTAGGCCGTATTAAATTGACCAGCGGGTCCTGTGTTGCTATATAATTATCCTGAGACATCCTTACCACTCAGCCAGCATAAAACCCCTGTGTAGGCTCTTCTGTTCAATATGTAGGCCTCTTTGTTAAATTGACCATAGCTCTGCAATTTTAGTGTATAGCAGTCTGAAGGCAGGTCTGCGAGGCCTTCTGCTCCAAACTAGTAGCCCCCACCCTACCCGAGTGCTCCGTGCTCGGTATCAAAGTTCAACATCCCCCTGAAGCTGTCGACATACAGTAGGCTGCATCCTGGACTGGTACTTGCTTCCTGGGCAGGTTTCCCGCTTTTAAGGAAGTGGCAACCGCAGAGCGTCAAGTTAGGAGAACTGAGGAGATTTTATACATGAATATATTGAATTCCTGTACAATACCCATTATTTTCTGCTTGCTCTATGGAACTTACGATAAGCGATTGGCCTGAGAGACTGACCTTTTCACCCAGTCCATTGTCAGCATTAAGTGGGTAAATGACGAAATGTCTGGTAAAATCTGCAGACGAAGCTTTTGGGTAGCATACGTAGGTAGATGTAGCGTGCAAAGGAGCCCACAAAATGATATAAAAAGGGAGCACCCACAGATATCGACGGACAACCTCGCCGTCTGTATGTAGGTTAACAGGCTGTGCAGGTTTTCCCCAAGAACTGGGAGCTCTTGTCTTCCTTTGCTTAAAATGTCTTGCTCGGCTTTGCTTGAAGTATCTTATTCTATTTTACCTATATGAAATGTCATGTTATGTTTAACCATTGTTCTCTTTACTTTTGCATTTAAAAGATGTTGTATTGTAATTGCAGGAATGCTTGCTCTAAGAGTAAATGTGAGTGTCCCTAGGTAACATTTTCCTTGGTGTAACTTGTTTCTCATGATGCATTTATAGATGTGTTTTCTCTCTCTCTCTGTCAGTCCATTAATTGAGATACAGAGAATATCATGACAGCTGTATGATTATCTGGATTCTGTGTTTTGTACTTTAGGTCTCTATTCTGCGGTTTCTTTGAAGTTGCATCTTCTCATTAAACTGCCATTGTATTCTGCCTCCAATTCCATGTCTCATATGTCTGTTTTCTTCATTTTTGGAGCAAGCGTTCCTAGGCACCCCGGCTCAAATTAAGGTGCCCCTTTTGTCCCTGACTCACTCTCCTGCTCAGTTCTGTGGTGGCTCCCGGGGCTCTGGGGACCGCCCCTAGCTTCCTTGACCCGTAATAGATCTTCCCTCCAACAGCCTCTCTTGCAAGTCCTGTATTGTTGGTTTGTTGCCCCTGCCCCCCTTTCCACTGCCCTCCATAGTCTGTTGTGCTTCCACGGCCCTTCCTGCCTGCTCAGTGTGGTTAAATTGTTGCCTTTGCACCCTCCTACCTGCCTTCAATTTTCAGAGTCCGTGCCCCTGGCCTCTGCCTCTCAACAGTATCCTAATGAACAACTAGATTGCTAACATTCTATATTTATTACAAAAGTGTGGAGCGCCTGACATCATCTTGATGTAATCAAAACTGTAATACCTAGAGCATTCCTTTAGAAATTACATATATGAGAGGGTCTTATTGGCATCAAAATTATGGTTAGTGCTCTAAAAGACTAAAATAAGGACATATTTTCTGAGTTTTCAAATAGCGACAAAGCACTTTTAAATTATTTGTTATCTTTATGTTTTTTTATCTAGTTGACAACTTGATTAAATGTTGCACTTAGGGGAGAGGATGTGGTGTTACTTCCAGAACTGCAGACTTTGCAACTGGGGAACCAGGTTGAAGTTTCTGCTTCAGCTCGACATTCTGTGATTCTGGTCAAATCACTTAGTCTCCCCATGTCTACAACCAAAATGAATTTGTTCTTGTGTGATGTAACCAATACTCATGTAAAGCACTCCAATACCTGACAAGTCTGCACTATATAACACTGCAAAAACACAAAATAATAAGTGTTTTGCACACTTCTGTCATTGGGCTATATTTGGGCTATATCTGGGTGATTTTGGGCTACATTTGGGCTCTTTTGTCTCCGGTGGCCATCTTGGGAGATTTATTTGTTATGAAGTTTCCTAATTTCCTCATGTACTGCAGTCTCCTCAGTCGGAAATGCTTTCAGTTTTTTACTTTGATTCCATCATGAAGGTATTCAGATATGTCACACATTTGCCATGAATTCTGAATGTTAGCACTCTAGTTGCTCATTAGATCACTGTAGTAAAACTACTGCTCACCATGGAAGTCTGCTCCTGGTATTAAAAGTGCATGTTTCAGTCTGCATGTCAGAATTTTTTAATGAAATAGAAGAGGATTTGAGAAGTCACTCAAAATGTGCCCTCATTTTCTTTCTTCAGCATTAATCATAATTTCTATGGCAAAATGAACCCCCTCATTGTGTTCCTTTTTAAATTAAATGTTTTAAGTGTTACCAGTTTATTCCAATCAAGATGGCTTCAGGTGTGCCATACTTTTGTCATAATGAAGACAGTAAGTGCTCTAGTTGTTTTTATGGACATTCTGTCATTGGGCTATACTTGGGCTACATCTGGGTGATATTTGGGCTACATTTGGGCTCTTTTGTCTCTGGTGGCCATCTTGGGAGACTTATTTGTTATGAAGTTTCCTAATTTCCTCATTTACTGCAGTCTCCTCAGTAGGAAATACTTTCAGTTTTTTACTTTGATTCCATCAAGAAGGCATTCAAATGTGTCACACATTTGCCATAAAATCAGAATGTTAGCACTCTTTTTGCTCATTAGATCACTGTAGTAAAGCTACTGCTCACCAGGGAAAACTGCTGCTGGTATTGAAAGTGCATGTTTCAGTCTGCATGCCAGGATTTGAGAAGTCACTCAAAATGTGCCCTAATTTTTCTTTATGCAGCACTAATCATACTTTTTATGGAAAAATGAACCACCTCATTTTGTTCCTTTTTAAATTAAATGTTTTAAGAGTTACCACTTTAATCCAAGCAAGATGGCTTCAGGTGTGCCATACATTTATCATAAGTAGGACGGTTAGCGCTCTAGTAGTTCTTTGGAACACTCTGGAAAGCTGCAGTAGAACACAAAGGAATCAACTGACAGTCTCTGCCCTTGTTGGATGTACATGTTTTACTGAGAATGTCAGACTTCATTCTCACATGACTGAGAAAGATAATGTGAATTTACAGAAAATAAGCTCTCAGTTTAGCTTATAGATCACCTTCCAAACCTCTGTGGTAAAAGCATGAGAAAATATTTTTCTCTCAATCATGATATCCCAGCAGAAGGCTTTTTCACATGGTGAAATCACCTTAGAACATACCACAATTCCTAAAATGAGTATGGTACCATCAACAAATGATTTATAATGTAACTAAAGTCTTAAAATCTTCTATTAACTGCAATGCTTTTTAATGAGGTGCTATCATGTATATTGGTCCCAAGATGGCTGCCAACACTTCTTGGATGAAGTGCTGACAGCCAATCAGATCTCAGGATGAGATGTGTGGTTAGGCTCCGCCCACATATATATATTGATTTAAATGCTATTTTCTCAGGAACTACTGAACAGATTTACACCAGACCTACAAAAGGCACTTCCTTGACCTGAGGACTACCTCTCTGCCAAATTTCAAGTAACTCTGTTCAGCCGTTCGGGCTGTAGCTGTGTCTAAAGGTCCTATGGAAAAATGCATGGGAAAAACGCGTTTTGGGACCCCCCTTTTTTCTCAGCCCCCGCTTGACGAATCCCCCCGAGACTTTCAGGGTAGGAGCGGAGCGTAGCGCCCCACCTATTTTGAAAATTTCGCGAGGATTCATCGACCGGCGCCAAAGTTATTCCAAATAGAATGTTGCGGATTTCCTATGGAAACAGGGTCCTAACTATAACTATCTACTGGCGACCGCCAGTAGATAATATATATATATATATATGCCAAGGTGTATTGAAGAATGAGTGGGAATATGAGTGTCTGAATGGATGATTTAGTGGGTGCGTGACTGACTGTATAAGTGAGTGATTAAACATGTCTTAGTGAATGCATGGGTGAATGACTACTCTGTGTGAATGTCTGTATCAGTCTGTCTGTTGGTGTGAAAGTGGCTGTATGAGTTAGTGAGTAGCTACATGAGTGTATATATGGGTTAATGATTGGTTGTCTGAGTACCTGCATGGGTGCCTGACTGTCTGTGGGGGTGGATGGTGAGTGCGACTCCCTGCATGGATGTGTGAGTGGGTGATTCACTGGGTGTATGGGTTCATGAGTGCGTCTGTGAGGGTCTGTATGGGAGGGTGAGTGTGTGTATAGCTGTGTTGGTGAGGGAATGGATGTCTCAACAGTACATGTATGAGTAACTACATAGGCAGTATATGTGAGTTTTGGAGTATATAAGTGACTGTATGTGTGAGTGAGTGAGTGTGAGTGGCTGTATAGATAAGTCTGTGCTTGTGTCAGTGAGTGTAGGATAGAGCAAGTATGTGTTACTATCTGTATGAATAAATGAGGTGGTGAGTATCTGTATAAGTGTATGAGTGCATATATCAGTAGCTGTATTGATCAGTGACTGCGTGTATGAGTGACTGTATGGGTGAGTGGATGTGTGTGTGGACCTATGAATCAGTGAGTAGGTAGGTACTAATTGATATTGGTGTGTCTATGGTTTTAAAAATGCTAGTCTGTATTTTAGAGTGAGTATAAGAACGGTTATATTAGGTTGTGAGGAAGTGCATCAGATATTAAGTGGATGATGTCATCAGTGATGTCATCAGCGATGTCATTTGAGATATCATCAGTGATGTCATCAGTGATGTCACTGACCATGGCATGAGTGATGTAATATGTGACGTCATCAGCAGGGCATTGCAGGGGCGCAAGTTATAGTTAGTCCAGCTAACTATAACGGCTGAATTTCTCTGCTTTTGTATGAGTGGAATGCCAGCCTAACTATAATGTCCCTTAAAACCTCTCTTTTTTCAGTGAATATCTAATGTTTTTTAAAAGCTAATTTCTAACTATAACGTCCCTGAAACCTTTGTTTTTTTAAGTGAATTTCAAAGTTTTTGTACATGTTTCTTTATTTAGAAAAGGTGTTTGTAACTATTTTTAAATTTTCTATCTATGTCTTTGTAATGATTTTTATCACGTTCTAAAGTAATTATAAACTGTTTAAAAAATATATATATAGATGATGAATGATTTATAGTATTATCTACTTTAATTAACACTGTTTTATTATTTGTAATTTTGATCTGTGTCATATAATATAATAAAATGTTCAATTGAAAAATATATTTTTTTTAGAATGTATTGTAAGATTGCTTTTATTTCTATAATAGTTGTTTTGTTATATTCTTATGATAACTATCTTTTTACCTTTTTATTCTATATAAAAAAAGGAGTCGCGCACCCTACACGAACCTACACGATGGGTTCCTGGATCCGGTATACAAATCAAAATCTCAAAAGCACATTTAGAACAAACTAATATATGTTTTGGACTTAGAGGTTTATTATTGACTACAAACAAATAGTAATAAAGGTGTTGTTAAATTCGTTTTGGAATGTTTTTGACAGATTTTTGTGGACGCGATGATATTGCGTATGTGACATGGTGGGTGTGTGAACCCTTCCATCACGTATTTCCCGGTTCGCGTAGGAGACGCGACTCCGGTGTAATTTCAAAAGTGTGAAATATGATTGTTTCAAATTTAAATAACAGATCTGCATTAAGAGTTTTGAATGAAATACTTTGAAACACAATATCATGATAGCAATTTACCATTGTATATGACATTTAGTAAATTTTATGGGTGCGCAACACATACACGTAGGGTGCGCAACCCCTACACGACTCCAGGTAACATAGAAAGAAAGCTTGTCATTGGTTGAACAGATTTTCATTCTCTTCATGGGTGAAACCAACTCCTTTTACAGTCCTTTCTTTTTGGGTGTGTCTGGCTTGTAGACATCCTGTTTTGTAGGCTCTGTCATATTTCTTTTTTTTTGTGGTGTTTTTCAAAACGGTATCTGCATTACCAGAAGAGCATGAGGAGGACATGGAGCTATGATTTTAAGTAAAGAAACTATTTGTGGGCAATTTGTTTTTAATTTGCAATGTTTGCACAGTTCAACTCAATGTCATTTGCACTAGGATTTCATTTTCTGCCCCTGAAAAGGTATTCAAACCCTTGATGTTATCATGTGAGTTTTAAATATTGACATCTGGGGAATTGTCAGAAAGCTAACGCATTGTTGATACTGTATTAACGTGGTATAAAGCACTGTCACTTTGAAGCACACTTGCACTTTAAATTACAAAAAAAAGCAATGAAAAAAATGGTTTAAAAATCATGTGACTGATGACGAGCGTGTCATGTGATCAAGGCCCTCCGGGGCTGAAACGCGTAATGGCTGCTACATCGCTGTACTGAGGGGAAAATAAACGCATTCTACCGCCAATTTGATGTGGTCTACGCTCCTTTGTGTTTGAAGGATTGAGAAAACTTACGAGGAGTTCGTTGATACATGGAGCCGGTTTTTGTCGTCCCCGGCTCAACGCAGACCCCTTCTCATCTAGGGCAAACACACGGACAAGGAAGACAAAGTCCGTTCTCGGACACCGAAGCTACAATCCGGGAGGATTTTCTGCAGTGTTGCCCCCCAGCCGTTACCTGTAGGATCCGAAGCCGAGCTCGGAGTGCGGCGTTACCGGGTCGGAGGACGCGGAGCAACGCATGCGCGTGAGTGAAGGTAGGATCAGTTCAAATATAACGTGCTGGGTGAGAAGTTTAGCGGGGACAAGTGACAAGGGAGATACTATGTGTTGAGCTAACCAAGTATAGACTCTCTGCTACTCTAAGTCCCAACTCATAATCTATATTGAACCCTCAAGCAGCAAGATGTCAGCCGACATGCTCCGCGATCGGGAGACAGCTGCCCTTGAAATGTTTGATGATGCACGTAATCCCTCAGCACACGTTGCGAATCAAAGCATTACTATAAACAATTCAGGAACTGGTTTAAAAGAGAAAATGCGCTGTTTGGAGAAATTGATGAAAGGCGAACAAAGTAAATGGTGGGAAGCCAAGTCTCTCCAGAGCTATTTGGATGTAGGAAGAGTCCCACGAGGGCTGAGAATATTAATAGCCCCCAGCTATGAGACTCCTGACCCCAGGATGATGAAGGAGTGGGCAGAGACCAACCTTGAATCTTCAAGAAAGCTGGTTACAATTCTTGTCAAATACGCAGAAAGTGACCGTCTCAAGACGCAGGAACAGATTGAGCAATTAAATACAGAAATTGAATCAATGAATCAAAAAGATGAAGAATCTAAACTACGAGCTGAAATGATGAAACGCTCACGCAAGGAAGAAGAAAAAATAAGGGAACGAAAAACTTTTAAATTCCACCGCGACAAAGTCGATTATGAATGCGGACGCATTTTTACCTTTGCGCGCAAGTATGATTCCCTTAGAAATCCGAAGGACACGGGAGCACAAACAGTTAAACCAAAAATCACTGCAAGCACCAGCCGAACAACATTAGAATATTCTTCCACTTCCGATCTCAGCTCAGCTATCGAAAGCGAAACCGAACAGGAATCAAGATCTAATAACCTGGCACAGACTGCAGTCAAACATACTCTTGAGCAAGAAGTTGGTTTTTTATGCGTGGAATGATGTCAAACGCTTCGCCCACGGAACCACCAACAGACACAACAGGAAAGACCAACACCATCAAAAGAAGGGAGAGGCGAAAAGCAAGACAATGGAAATCAAAGAAGGCAAAATCAAAGGAAATGGAAGCGCAAACCGCAAAAGAACTAAGTGCGCACAACAATACTGTTGTTAATCTTTCCAATATTCATTTAAATGAATCAGAAAAAAAGATCTTATCTTTGGGGCTCTCATATTGTCCTAAAAATCTATTCAACTATGCCTCAACCAGAATAGATTTCTTTAAAGGAATACAGAAACTAAAACTCAAAAAATTCCATCTGATCAATAAGAAACCCGAGACACCACCATATAGTGAGAGCATGACAAAAGATCAACTAACTTCGCCTCCCTTTAACCTTACAGGATCTGACATGCCCATCCTTAGAGTTATGGAAGACTTGGCGCAAACGATCTCTCAACCAGACATGACTCCGATCTTAAGTGACACTGCCAACTCTGCTGGGAATCAGTCAAAGGCTACAACCCCATTCAAACCGAAATCTACTTTCACCCCAATAGCTATGCGAGATGCAATTGACATCTTTAATGAACAGATTACGGTGGGCATTAAATCGCTGAATTTCAAAATACAGAAAACATCTAAGTACAAAATGAGCAAATCTGATATTCAATATCATCAGTTAATGAAAAAACTTAAATCTAAGTCGGATCTGATAATTCGGAATGCTGACAAAGGAGGTAACTTGGTTATTTGGGAGAAAACACATTACATCGAGGAGGCCATGAGACAACTCTCAGACCGCAGATGCTATGGTCGTAGTGACAATTTAAGTCTGAAAACAACATACAATCTGTACTATACAAAGCTCCTATCATGGAAAAGTGCGGGACTCATTTCAGCTGAATAATACAAATTTCTCAAAAATGACACACCTACGACACCAGTCATATACTTTCTTCCCAAACTACACAAAGACCCAGTTCGACCTCCAGGAAGACCCATAATCTCCGCGCGAAATGGCCTTATGGAAAAGACAGCTCAGTACATAGACTATTTTTTGCAAGAATTTGTGCAGGGTCTACCCTCCTACCTCAGAGATACCAGTGACTTCCTCCTAAAAATCAATGACTTTGTTTGGCAAAAACAATTTCTACTTATGACAATGGACATTACATCATTATATACCAGTATCAATCACCAAGATGGGTTAAGGGCTGTGCAATTCTATCTCAACAAAAGACCCCCGGAACAAGAACGACATAACAAGATGCTGGTTCAAGTGATTGAATACTGTTTGCACAACAATATCTTTCTCTTTCAGAGTTCTTTGTTCCAACAGATTCGCGGAGTGGCTATGGGGGCCAGCTTTTCCCCCAGCTATGCCTGCTTACACATGGGCTGGTGGGAGGAGCTGGTCCTCAAGAGCCAACATGAGTCCACTCTCCGTAGCAAGGTAAAACTCTGGCTGAGATATATAGATGATCTCTTTGTTGTGTGGGATGGCACAGTAACTGAAGCTGAGGAATTCATTAAGTCTTTAAACATCAATGATCTTAATCTTGAATTCACGGCTGATATAAATTCTGACAAAGTCATTTTTCTTGATGTTGAAGTGTACATCAAAGAAGGGTCACTGGTAACTAAAATACACAGGAAACCGACAGCGGGAAATTCTATACTACACGCGTCTAGTGCCCACCCCCAACACCTAATCCAAAGTATCCCTTATGGTGAGATGATTAGGTTGCGGAGAATCTGTAGTAATCCAATTGACTTGTCAGCAGCACAGCAAGCAAGTAAAAACAGGTTCATAGAGAGGGGTTTCTCTCACAAATGTATTGAAAAAGCAATTCAGAAAAGCATGAAACAAACTAGGGCACAATTGCTCCAGACTAAACCGCTGCTCACTGAATTAGGCCCCTTACCTCCCAACACTACTCCCCCAAGGGGGAATTTCAGGATAATCTTGGGCTTCAGTAATCAGGAAAAAGAGATTTACCAGATTATTAAAAGGAATTGGCCTATCTTACTTAATGATCCAGTAATACGCCATTTGTTGCCTATGAAACCTTCTATTACATACAGTAAAGCTCCTTCAATGAAAGCCACACTAGTTCAAAACAACCCAGTTGACAAACCAGCATCTAGTTGGCTCTCCAGCAGATTAGGTTTCACCGAATGCAAAACCTGTAAGGCATGTCAAAACGGTGTTAACAGTAACACTATATCCTACACCACACCCTTCAAGACACAGGTAATCAAAATTGATAAAGCCCTCACATGTAAAACTGATCATGTGGTGTATGTTCTTCTGTGTCCCTGCGGTTTAAAATATGTGGGCAGCACAAAACTTCAGGGACACAAAAGAATCTTACAGCATATTCGGGCAATCAAACACGCTGATCAATCATATCCAGTGGCTCGCCACTTCAAGGAAAAGCATCAATCAGATCCGAAGTTTTTAACTTTTTTTATTATTGATGCCATTCCTATTTCTAAAAGAGGTGGTGACAGGGAAAAATCTCTGCGCAGACTTGAAACTAGATATATTTTGGAACTAGATTGTAAACATCCAGGAGGTCTGAACATGACTGAAGACCTCCATACATTTCTATAGTTCCAACAATGGCCTGTTTAACTCAATTACAAAAGTTATTGCTTATTCAACTATATAATTGACCATGTTAACAGGCCTTTTTGACAGCTGTTCTCCAGGATCTCAGATTAATAAAACCATTAGGGTAGTTATTTTATCATGACATGTTTTTAAACAAATTTTCTTTTAGCATACTATTTATTTATTTATAATAAATAGCTGCTTTGCACCTAACACATTTTTAAACACTCTTATTTGGGTGATCAGCAATGCCTTGGCAAGTCCACATCCACCTAAACCAACTACTAGAAGGATGACTAATTTAGACTAAATCCCGTAAAATATTCTCACGAAGTAAAAATTGTTTATGCACTAAAATACATCTCTTTTAATTATTGTTTTTAAAAGTCTGTATATAAAATCTTCATTTTAAACAATTTTTACTATCCATTTGTGATTTCCAATACCACATTAAGCTGGGTTCTTATCTAGTTACTTTACATGGCATTTAAGCTATGATTTTAAGTAAAGAAACTATTTGTGGGCAATTTGTTTTTAATTTGCAATGTTTGCACAGTTCAACTCAATGTCATTTGCACTAGGATTTCATTCTGTCTGCACTGAATTGCGAATTTTGCACTGAATTGACATTTTCTGCCCCTGAAAAGGTATTCAAACCCTTGATGTTATCATGTGAGTGTTTTAAATATTGACATCTGGGGAATTGTCAGAAAGCTAACGCATTGTTGATACTGTATTAACGTGGTATAAAGCACTGTCACTTTGAAGCACACTTGCACTTTAAATTACAAAAAAAAGCAATGAAAAAAATGGTTTAAAAATCATGTGACTGATGACGAGCGTGTCATGTGATCAAGGCCCTCCGGGGCTGAAACGCGTAATGGCTGCTACATCGCTGTACTGAGGGGAAAATAAACGCATTCTACCGCCAATTTGATGTGGTCTACGCTCCTTTGTGTTTGAAGGATTGAGAAAACTTATGAGGAGTTCGTTGATATATATATATATATATATATATATATATATATATATATATATATATATATGCCAAGGTGTATTGAAGAATGAGTGGGAATATGAGTGTCTGAATGGATGATTTAGTGGGTGCGTGACTGACTGTATAAGTGAGTGATTAAACATGTCTTAGTGAATGCATGGGTGAATGACTACTCTGTGTGAATGTCTGCATGTTGGCTGGTGGGAGGAACAGGTCCTAAGGAAATTACCCAACATAGACCATGTCCACCATTGGCTTAGATTTATTGATGACGTTTTTTGTGTATGGGATGGAGATGAAGTAAGTGCACAGGAATTTGTTAGGACAATCAACAACAACTCCAGCAATCTTAAATTTACTTCTAACATTAGCAGAAACAAAGTAGATTTCTTAGATGTACAAGTATCAATTAGTAACTGTACATTGGAAACCACACTGTTTAGAAAACCGACTGCTGGCAATAGTATACTTCATGCGAGCAGTAAACATCCCAAACACCTTATTGAAAGCATCCCGTTTGGTGAACTACTAAGACTTAAACGTATTTGTAGTTCCCAACAGGAATACACAAAATGCTCAGAAGACATGATAGGGCGATTAAGAGAAAGAGGATATAGTGATTCCACCCTCAATAGAGCACTCAAGAAGACAGATGAAAGATCTAGAGAATCACTACTAGCCCCCAAAGAACCTACTGCTAACAATGATGATGAATGTCCACGTTTCATCACCACATTCAGCAAACAAGAAAGAAGAGTAAAAGCAATCATCAAAAAGAACTGGCCCATTATTTTGACAGATGGTGTTCTGGGCAGTAGATTACCTGAATTACCTACCATTACATATAGAAAATCTCGATCTATGAGATCTGAGTTAGTAAAAACAAGTCCTGAACTCAGTGTGGTAACTACATGGCTGAAACCCAAAACAGGTTTTTTTAAATGTCCATCATGCCGCGCCTGTAAATTTGGCACGAATACTACACACTACACAACTCCCTTCTCTGATGCTCCAGTTGCGATTGAGGGTAGTTATGGTTGCAAGACGGAGTATGCTGTGTCTGTTCTGACGTGCACTTGCGGCTTACGCTATGTGGGTAGCACCAAGCTGCAGGTGCACGTCAGAATCTTGCAGCATCTCAGAGCCATTGTAAATAATGATGGTGCATACCCGGTCGCTAGACATTTCAAGTCAGTCCATAACAATGATTTGAACTGTCTATCATACTATGTCATCAAGGCAGTAGGTCCCCTACGAAGGGGAGGTAACAGAGAAAAACTTCTAAGGAAGTTGGAAACGCGCATGATATTAGAACTGGACAGCAAAAATCCAAATGGGTTAAACACTACTGAAGATATGTATAATTTTTTATAAACTATACAAAACATGAAAATTGATGTAGCTACCTAAGATAAATGGATGAATATTCAGATGATTAGATTCTGTAAGCTCAAGGAATAAGTGCTTTTTATCTCACTACCTTCATTTCTGTTTCAAAGTATTTTCTTTAGAAGCTTTGGAATTCCTGATATTAGATTAGTACTTCCCGTTCATAAAAATAATCTTTTTTCACTTTATATGTTTAGTTATTTTGCAAATAGTCACAATTCACATACACTTCTTTTTTTAATTTTTTGCTTTTTTCTGCAGGGAGATGGTAGTTGGTATTAAATGGTGAGTGATGTGTATCAATAAAGTTTTTTTGATTACACATACAATACCCCACAATTTTTGAGATTAGTCAGAAGAAGCAAACACAAATATAAAACTAGAAAGTTGATCTCGCTACAACAGATTGATTTATGAGGTTGAAGGTGTCAAGCATTAATGCTGATATAAAATTTCATGTCGAAAAGGAACCAAACTGATGCACAAAAAATATGAAAGGGGCAGTTACATAATTTGCGAAATTTTGCACATTTGAATTACTTTGCACAAATGATTTGTTTACATATATAATAAGAATGTTTACAAGTGACTATGCCCTACATTATAGTTTTAAGTGGTTTTATATTTTTTTATAAAAAAATATATATATATATTTTTATACAGAAAATGTTCTTAGTGATATTTCTATGTATTTATTATATTTATACTATCCACTGTAAAAATGAATTTTACAATACTGCATTTTACGCAGTCTAAAATAATAGTTCATAAGTGCAATTAAGTTTGTTTTACCTCATGATTGTTACAAACACCTACCTCGTAATAAATACATGATGTGAGAAGCGAAGTATCTCTACTATGTTTATTTGGTGATG
Organism: Triturus cristatus; assembly: GCF_964204655.1. Lineage (NCBI taxonomy): Eukaryota > Metazoa > Chordata > Amphibia > Caudata > Salamandridae > Triturus > Triturus cristatus. The sequence goes on along the minus strand of NC_140585.1, from coordinate 853,608,596 downwards.
GTCACGTGATGTATGATGTAACTGGTTAAAAACAATGGCGGATACAATACCCTGTGTGTGATCAAGGGCACTCAGTGCTCGAAACGCGTCGCAGAGGGAGTTAAATGAAATAAAATCTTCCTGCCTGAGCCGTGAGGGTCCGTTTCTCCTTTTTTCACGAGTGGAAGCAGAAACTTTGTGAGAGTGTGGAGACTGTACTATTTATATATATATATATATATATATATATATATATATATATATATATATATACCAAGGTGTATTGAAGAATGAGTGGGAATATGAGTGTCTGAATGGATGATTTAGTGGGTGCGTGACTGACTGTATAAATTGGAGTATATAAGTGACTGTATGTGTGAGTGAGTGAGTGTGAGAGTGGCTGTATAGATAAGTCTGTGCTTGTGTCAGTGAGTGTAGGATAGAGCAAGTATGTGTTACTATCTGTATGAATAAATGAGGTGGTGAGTATCTGTATAAGTGTATGAGTGCATATATCAGTAGCTGTATTGATCAGTGACTGCGTGTATGAGTGACTGTATGGGTGAGTGGATGTGTGTGTGGACCTATGAATCAGTGAGTAGGTAGGTACTAATTGATATTGGTGTGTCTATGGTTTTAAAAATGCTAGTCTGTATTTTAGAGTGAGTATAAGAACGGTTATATTAGGTTGTGAGGATGTGCATCAGATATTAAGTGGATGATGTCATCAGTGATGTCATCAGTGATGTCATTTGAGATATCATCAGTGATGTCATCAGTGATGTCACTGACCATGGCATGAGTGATGTAATATGTGACGTCATCAGCAGGGCATTGCAGGGGCGCAAGTTATAGTTAGTCCAGCTAACTATAACGGCTGAATTTCTCTGCTTTTGTATGAGTGGAATGCCAGCCTAACTATAATGTCCCTTAAAACCTCTGTTTTTTCAGTGAATATCTAATGTTTTTTAAAAGCTAATTTCTAACTATAACGTCCCTGAAACCTTTGTTTTTTTAAGTGAATTTCAAAGTTTTTGTACATGTTTCTTTATTTAGAAAAGTGGTTTGTAACTATTTTTAAATTTTCTATCTATGTCTTTGTAATGATGTTTATCACGTTCTAAAGTAATTATAAACTGTTTAAAAAATATATATATAGATGATAAATGATTTATAGTATTATCTACTTTAATGAACACTGTTTTATTATTTGTAATTTTGATCTGTGTCATATAATATAATAAAATTTTCAATTGAAAAATATTTTTTTTTTAGAATGTATTGTAAGATTGCTTTTATTTCTATAATAGTTGTTTTGTTATATTCTTATGATAACTATCTTTTTTACCTTTTTATTCTATATAAAAAAAGGAGTCGCGCACCCTACACGAACCTACACGATGGGTTCCCGGATCCGGTATACAAATCAAAATCTCAAAAGCACATTTAGAACAAACTAATATATGTTTTGGACTTAGAGGTTTATTATTGACTACAAACAAATAGTAATAAAGGTGTTGTTAAATTCGTTTTGGAATGTTTTTGACAGATTTTTGTGGACGCGATGGTATTGCGTATGTGACATGGTGGGTGTGTGAACCCTTCCATCACGTATTTCCAGGTTCGCGTAGGAGAAGCGACTCCGGTGTAATTTCAAAAGTGTGAAATATGATTGTTTCAAATTTAAATAACAGATCTGCATTAAGAGTTTTGAATGAAATACTTTGAAACACAATATCATGATAGCAATTTACCATTGTATATGACATTTAGTAAATTTTATGGGTGCGCAACACATACACGTAGGGTGCGCGACCCCTACACGACTCCAGGTAACATAGAAAGAAAGCTTGTCATTGGTTGAACAGATTTTCATTCTCTTCATGGGTGAAACCAACTCCTTTTACAGTCCTTTCTTTTTGGGTGTGTCTGGCTTGTAGACAACCTGTTTTGTAGGCTCTGTCATATTTCTTTTTTTTGTGGTGTTTTTCAAAACGGTATCTGCATTACCAGAAGAGCATGAGGAGGACATGGAGGAGGTAGAAGAACCTGTAAAAAAAGAAGGAAAGCATCGTTTGGGTCTTCTTCTCTGTGCCTGAAGGCAAACAAAAGCAAATGTCCATAAGGTAACGTGTACCATCTGCCAAAAAGTACTATCGAGAGACTTGGGGAAGAAGTACTCTTGTGGTACTTCCTCTATGAAGAAGCATTTGAAGACCATCCTTCCATTTCGCCTCACACGTGAGGTGGAGCGTAGAAGACAAGTAGAAGCACCCAACAATGATGGATAACAACCATCAACATCTGCAGGGGTTATTTTGACCACTCCACATCCCCTGATAGTTCCGGAGTTGGCGGATGCTTCTACTGTCTGCCGCTTCTGCCTTATGACACTGTGTGTGGGAGATTTGTGCATTGATGCCATCAAGACACTCGTGAAGAGTTTTTGTTGCTTATGTTTCTAGTTATACAAAAACAGTAGAGTTGGACTGTTTAGCTTTTGATTTTTCTTTTTAAAAAAATGAAAAACACCCCCCAAAAAATAAAACATTTCAGAAAATACAAAAGAAAATTCTAAAAAGAAAGGTTTTAATGGAACTACCTAGACTGGTAAAATATAGATAAATTGTACGTAATGAAAGTGAATGATTCTATAAATGTGTGTTTGATTAATGTTAGAATTGTGTATAAGTAGTGTGTCGCTAAGTGAATTAATGCATGGATAGTATTTGAGGGAATGGATAGGTGCAACAGTAGTGCCTGAGTGGTTGCATGAGTGAATGGATGGTGCCTGAGTGATTGCACGAGTGCAGGGGCACTGCCTGGGTGATTGGATCACTGCATGGGTAGTGTCTGAGTGAATGGATGAGTTCCTGGGTAGTGATTGAGGGAATTGATAAGTGCAACAGTTGTGCCTGAGTGATTGCATGAGTGTATGCGTACTGCGTGGGTGATTGCATGAGTGCAGGGGTAGTGCCTGAGCAAATGGATGAGTTCATAGGTAGCGCTTGAGTAGAAGGATTGGTGCAACAGTAATGCTTGGGTCATTGCAAGAATGTATAAATAGTGCCAGAGTGAACGACTGAGTGCAAGAGTAGTGAGTGAATAATTGCATGAGTGCATTGGTACTGCCTGGGTGAATGCATGAGTGCAGGGATAATACCTGAGTGAATGGATTAGTGCATGGGTAGTGCATGAGTGATTGGATGAGTGCATGTTCAGAGGTTAAGTGAAAGGATTGGTGAAACAGTAATGCTTGGGCCATTGCAAGAGTGTATAGGTAGTGCCTGAATGAATGACTGAGTGCAAGAGTAATGTCTGAATGATTGCATGAGTGTATGGTTACTGCCTCGGTTATTGCATGAGTGCATGGGTACTATCTGGGTTTTTGCATGAGTGTAGGGGTAGTGCCGGAGTGATTGGATGAGTGCATGGGTAGCACTTGAGTGGAAGGATTGGTGCAATGGTAATGCTTGGGTCATTGCAAGAGTGTATAGGTATTGCCTGAGTGATAGCATAAGTGCATGAGTAGTGCCTGAGTAATTGCATAAGTACAGCAGTACAACTTGGGTGATTGGATGAGTACATGGTTAGAGTGTTGGTGATTGCATAAGTGCAGGGGTAGTGTGTGGGTGATTGCATGAGTGCATAGGTTTTGCCTCTATGAAATGAAAAATGCAAAATGTATGCCTGGATTATCCAATTAGTGCTATAGAGATTAGAATACAGCATGGATAGTGTTTGTGTGAAAGGTGAAAGGATGACTAATGGGCTGATGAGATCAACAACATAATGAAAGATTTGAAATAGTGTAAATGATCAACATTATTTTTTATTAGAAATAAATAACATGTAAATGTACTTTAAAGATTGTTTCACGTTATCATGCATATTATGTCATGTTTTCTTACCTGTTTTAAGTAATTTAGTTACATAACTCTGTTGAACTATTTTAAAGTAGTATTGTCATGAACAGCATTAAAACTGTTTTCAAACTTCACCATTAACTACTTTTTGGAGGGATGGACGTAAACAGAAGCGAGGAGGCCGGATATGTGCTATATTTGGGGTTGTTTATTGCAAACACAATTGTAACTTAAATGCACTCAAAAACTGTTCACTGATAAGGTTTTAGTCACTTCATACTTTGCTTCTTCCCTCTCTCTTTTCCAGGTGTTCCAGCTGTCTGGTGGTGTCCCGCAGAGCTTGCGAAGAGGAGCAGAAGAACAGAAAGGTGGGGTAAGTCACTGGGGATGTTCTTGGAATGTAGTGTAAATCCCGTCACCACACCCGGGTGAAAAAGTCATAACAAAAATAAATGAGTCAATTCGTCTAGTCTTCTGGTGCCTGGTTCCAGACTTTTCTCTCAGTTCCCGGATTCCCCTAGAGTCTCCTTCTCTTTTGGCTGCTATGATCCCTTTTTACTTCAGAGTTGGATGTACACCCACATAAAATAAAGAACAATAAAGTATGTTCCCTTTCTGGGCTATGGAATGTAGATGAGAGAAGAGGAAGGGATGTTTTGGGCTGTGGGATATGGGCGGAAAAGAGGAATGGAGGAGAACGAGGGAGGGGATAACAGAATAGGTGGGAGCAGAACGGGAGCAGATAAGAGAGGGGAAAAAAAAACCTCACACTAGTCCCCAACCTCACTCTCAACCAGCCCAAGGGTGCTCCCCTTTAAGCTACGTACCGCCTCTGCCACATCTCTCCTGAGTTGCGGCGGCACCTGCGCATCAGCTCCAGGGTGCCACCACTCCTCGCACCACTCATCTGGGGATCCCTCGGTTTCCTCGTCTGCTTCCTGCGCTCCTCCGCTTTCCTGGGTCGTCTCTGGTTCCTCTGGGGTTGTTGCAAGTGCACCTCCTCCGACTGACGAGTCTTCTTCTTGCTCCCTTCGTGGTTCTTTTTCTCCTCCCCCGGGCTCTCATGATTGGCTCCGCTTTCGTAATTTCTTTTCCTGTGGGGAGGAACAACAGTCCGTCTTCACTGTTGGCTTCTTTTCCGAGCCCCTGTAAACATCATCAGGACCAGACAGTAACATGGACCATAGCGGCGTGTTTGTAGGTAAGTCGGAGGCTTGGGGGGAAGCGAGGGCGTCCTCTCACACTACTGTAACCAAGAATAAGAAAAACTGTTAGGTGATGAAATATATTACATAAAATATAATATTATATTTTTAAGAACATAATATAATTTCAGAATTACAGAATATGTTCAGTTTCCTCGTTTTGCTGTTCTCAGATTCTACTGAACTTCACCATACACAGTGACTTCAAAGAAGTATCATCAATGAACAGCGGGGAAAAAAACAATCAACGAGATTGTAAAAAGAAAAAAAAACAGTGTAGAGCATTATTGTCGATATGTTTAGCTATTTGTTTACCTATCTACAGTTTCTTAATTACGTCCTTATTGTACATTAAGTCTATTATTTCTCTCAACTACATTTGTTGAAATGTACACTCTCATTTACATCTACTACTATATATGTAATAAATATATAATCTATTTGGTTTTAAGCACAATTTTCCAAATGCAATATCAATTAGCACAAATACTTATCCAAACATAAATTATAAATAGTAATTGTTTCAATGCTGTCCAGTTTTTGTTCACATCTTCCCAATAGGCTGAATAATGTAGTCAAAACTTTTGCTTCAAAAATATCCAATATAAATTCGTTAGTTTGTGGTAACATTTTTCCAATAGACAGAATAATATATTCAAAACTTTGGCTTCAAAAATTTCAAATATACATTTGGGAATTCATAAGGCAATCTAGCTTTGAATTCCAAGTGGACATCATTACAATGTGTACATCCTTTATTACACTTTAGATATACAGTATAGTGTCCAGCTAAGGTAGTAGGTCCATCATGGAAAATAATAGTCACTTCTATCAAAGTTTTTCCTGAAATAGATACTTGACTTGCAAAAAGAATTTCAATTTTCGTTTCCAGTTTACTTCCATTTGCTCTACAACGTTGTAGCATTAAAATTAGATATTTTCCACATCTTTCTATATGTAATGTAGACAACATCTCTTATCTACAATGTGAACATTTCATGCCCTGATTGGCTGTTTTAATCAATTTGTTAAAAGGTACTGATTTACAGTCTGGTATGGTCAAGTTTATGAATCGTTCTGTTTGTATTTCAGTGACAGCAGTAAATGAACACTCTTCACATTTATGATCCCATCTGTAACTTAGTCCAAATAAGCTTTAAATTTGAATTCCTTCATGTTCTAACACTCCAAGCATAACAATAAGAAATTCTTGTGCATCCTTTTGTACATTAAGAGTTAATGTCAGTGAACCACTACATATATCCAAAAGATGCAGAACGCCAGAAGCAGTATGGATTTTAATTCTGTCAGTTACCAACTCTTGAAATACATGATGTAATAAAGAACAAAATCTTTTTTCATGATTTTCCATGATTTCACAATGAAGCTCTTCTAGATAAAACACAACATTCAGAATACATTAGCATAGTTGTTGATACCTGAACAATATTCTAACTGATATCCTACAATCTCATCAACAGTTTCCTTTTTATTTTTCTTTACACCTTCAAGTTTCTGTTCATTTCTGTTCTTTTCTTTTTTTTAAACTCAATTCCATCTTTGACATATTCCATTTTTGTCAGACTATACATTTCTCATATATGGGGTATTCACCTAAATCAGGAGCATAAAGTCTTCTTAAATGATTATGCTCTCTTACACAATTTGCATCAGCACTAACCCTTTTCTCATCAAAATCTATCAAATCTATCAAATACAAACCAGTCAGTGTCCTTACTCGAGATAATGCAACATATGCCATTCCCTCTTTGAATACTGTACTTCTGATATTTACAAAAACATTGTCTATACTTAAACCTTGAGATTTGTGGATAGTTACTGCATATGCTAAAAACAGAGGGAACTGGTTTCTGTGAACAAACAAGTCTTTACCAAGCAAAATACGTACAACACAATACCCAATTTGTGTTACCACTTTAATCTAATCAAATTTTATCTTCAAAAATTCTATTTCATCTCTGTTCTGAAATTTTACAAGCTCAACAACTTTTCCCATTGCTCCACTTACTAAACCTTGTTCTACATTCAAATTATGCAGTAAAATTACCCAACAGTTTATACATACATGTAAAGTGTTTTCTAAGCCTGCTGTTTTAGGACAGACTTCTCCAAAGAATGCAATGTAGTTTGTCTGTGAGAAGAGCAGTCACTCCCTGGTGTTCAATTCAATAGCTTTCATTTCAACTATTTCCTGTTTTTCCAGTTTTAAAAGTTCTTCTTTAAATGTAGAACATACTTCCAGTGTAGGCATTAGGTAAATTATAAACTTCTTTTCTTCAAGAGTATTGTACAATTATTTCAGACGCTGTGTTTCCAGTTGTAAATAAGTTCTTTAGTAGTCGACTTTCCAAAGCTTGTTTACCATGTTTTTGTCAATACACCAATTGAAGATTATTTTCATAATGTTCATTACTTGCTTGTCGCATATTCTTAAGTTCTTTATATAAAAAATTTGACCACATGTTCACATTTCCAATACTTCCTAAAGATTTCTTACTGTCTTTATGCACGAGTGTTTTAAAAACAGGTTGTCCTTTTACAGGGTGCCCTTTTACAGGAGTAAATTGTAGTAGATCTCCAAATACAATCACATGTTTACCTCCAAACAGTACATAGTAATCTCTTGTATCCTCAAGTGTACAAAGGCAAGCATTAAGTTTGAGACCATGCTCACCTCATCAATGATTAGAAGCTTCATTTTCTTCAGTACTCTTGAAACTTCATAAGAAGCTTCTCCAGATAGCGTCTGATATTCCAATTTATTATCATGCTCAACTGGTAGCATAAGTAATAGGTGTAAAGTAATCCCTTTAATTGTGTGTGCTGCTAAACCAGCGTGAGCTGGTACAACACAAGATAAATGTGATTCTGTAATTTTGTGGAGATAACTGGTCAAAACTTTCATTAAGAAACTTTTTCCTGTTCCAGCTTGGCCACTGATGTACAATAAAATATGCTTAAATGATGAACATTGACATTCTTTTTTTTCGTGCAGCAAACCATGTTGTATCTGTTGTGTCACTTGTTGATATTTCTTTTTGTTCGATGTTTAGTTGTTCCTCTAACTTTTCTAACTGGATAATATTGTGTTGTGCTTGTTGCATTGCAGTTTCTGCTTCATTCATGACAATTGCTGCTTCATTTTTGATAATTGGTTGTGCTTGTGGATCCTGGCTTAGTGCAGTCAAACTTTGGCTATCTTGAGAACTGTGTCTAGCCATTTTACCTGCAATAGTAGTTTCTTGTTCAATCTAATCATTTAACATTTGTAGATAAGTTGGGAAAATTGTGCATTGAATGCTATCTTTACAGGCAGTAAAAGAATCTTCATAGCAGTCAAAATCTCCTAGAAATTCTGTTTCACTACGTCACGGCTTGAATAGTTGCAGAAGTGCTAAATAGAAAAAATCCCTCTTCTATGGACCTTCACAACTGAGTTTTCTGTGGTTAATAAGTTTTCCAGATGTGAACTTTTGGGATAGTACATATCCAACATATTAATTTTAACAATATCTGTACTTTCTTGTTCATTCAATGCTAAGTATTCGATTTTTTGTAGAGATTTCAATACTCTATGTCATGTGGCGGCAAGACCTAGACTTACCCAAATGTTTCCTCTTGACTTTGAATATAAATTGGCAGAGCTCAACCAATCCGAACATTCATTGGATCCAATCTTTCGGTGGGAAAGCATTTTCAAGCTAAAGCTGTACAATTTCTTTCTAAGACTCTTTTCCTGTGAAATTTTTTCCCACATTTCTTTCAACTCTGTCTTTTCTGATTTGGTTATATATGATGTAACATAGTGAGCAACAGCAATTTAATTATCTGCAACATATTGAATATCCATGTTTGCATTCGACATTGTCAAAATCACTGGATTGTAGTCATTAATATACTTTGACTCTTCAGTTCTTTTTAAGTTGTATGTATTCTTCGGAGATTTCCGAGTTATAGTATACCTTACCGCTGACATAAAACTATTGACTCTTCCTTTTGAAATCATTGGACGTGGGAATCCAAAATGACATTTTGTATAAAATTTTCCCTTTCACTTGTAATTTCGTCGACAATAGTTTCCACATCGATGACTTTGAAACCGTAAAACTTGTTGTCTCAAGCTGTTTTCTCCTCCTTCTTTTGAAATGGCACAGGTAACATACTCTTCAATAAAATACAAAACACTTTCATCAGATCCAAATTTTGGTGCATTCTTGATCCATAATAGCATGTGTATATGAGGAGCACCTCTGGCTTGGTACACCTTTCTCCAAATGAAATCAGAAACTTCTCCAAGAGGTAGATTATTTTTATTGTAGATAAAAGATATCATAGCTTGAAACCTATGATTAGAATATCTGCACACATTTATAGGATCCAAGGAACAAAGTTCTCCAGCTGTCTTTTATATTTGAATTTGCTACTCGGAGAAATTAAAGTAAATCGTCCAACGCATATTTAACACAGCTAAGTGTTACAAACCACATAGGGGTACCTAAGTTTCTAAACATACATTTAAGTTCTCCGTGACGATGATACTTATTGGTCCCACATTGACACACCATCAAATTAATTAACTGAGATTCTAAACGATCTTCTCTTTGTTGAACTTTGTCCATGAATTCCTTTGTAGAAAAATGTGTAAGATGAACTCCTGTTTTTAATATGTGGTTCACTGCATATGAAAGTGCAGACAAGTCACTATCCAACAGAAGATGAAATATATACGGAATGCACTGTCAAAATCTTTGATCTTCTGAGTGCAATCTTGTCGAGCGGTATTCTGAAGCTGTAATCTGTACTGCTCGTTAATCATATCATCCACCTACTTTAGTGGGGAACAGCTGTTGAAAACAATGAGCTTCTAAGCTTTTTTCCCATACACTCACAGGAGTTCCCTTTGCTTTCATCATTTGAAATAATTCATTACTGTTTCCTATCACATCTTTTGAATGTAGAGGATATATACTGTAATGTTCCTAAATCCCTTCACTCCTGAATTTGTCCACTTTTTCTATTTGGCCAATTGAAATTTCTGTTTCATCTTCTAAACATATTTCCTGTTCTTCCACATTTACAGTTATATCATAAATATTGTTCTGTACAAGATATAATGTAGCATTTTGAAGTTTGGTATCATCTACTAACTCTTGCCATATTTTTCAGCTCTTTGTTGGTACTCCATTAACTAGAATAACTACAGACTCACTTTCCTCTCTCTCTATACCCACAGTTTCAATATTTTTCTTAAAATCTAAAGGTAAGTACACAACTCTTCCTTTCAGACCTGTAAAAGGAAAGACCTTGTAAATCTGTTGGAGGCAGCTTACCAGTTTTAGGCTCCATACTTATTTATTTATTGAAGAGTTTTATATAGCGCTAACCAGACCCGAAGGTATCGGAGCGCTTCACAGCATGGGAAAAACACACAGTTTGACAGTCGTAAACATATTGATTCATGGCACAATTGGAAGTCTCGGCACACTGAACAACAATTGCAGGCAAGGAAGACGGAGAGAATCACAATATTGAGCCCATTGACTCGAGCCGAGCCTCCTTTAGGGAGGGGGAAAGAGGGAGGCATCAGGAAGGGGATACGGTAGAAGTCTTAGTGACGAAGTGTCTGAGTCCTGCAATGTGCAAGCGTACGCGTTTCAGCAGCTGCTTTCCATTTGGGAGAGAACGGTTGAGGAAGAGGTCTTTGAGCTGCCTTTTGAATTGTATAAAGGAGGGGATAGTGCTGATATGGACTGGGATGGAGTTCCAGATTTTGGGCACATTTCCAGAGAAGGATCGAGAAGCAGTTTTTTGTTTGTGGATTTTCAGCGGGATGAGAAGTAGAGTGTTAGATCTTCTGAGGCTCCTTGTCTGACCGGCCTTCTTGAGTTTGGTGGCCAGTTAGGCGGGTTTCCCTGTGTGCAGGGCTTTGTGCGCGAGGCAAGCACGCATACGAACTATAGCCTTAAACGGGTGCACAGATTGAATAAGAATGGACTCATATGCATTTAAATCTGCCAGTTCCAGAGGAATAGCTACCAGCTCTAAGTTGTTATGTACTGCTCTAGCTGGCATTTTGTTCTCTTCTAATTTATTGTAACAATATTTACAAATACGTTGATCAGTACCAAACTCAAAATGACCTTCCACGAACAAATAAGCACCAAATTTTTCCCACTTATCATTGTTTTCCCTTTTACTTTTTAAATACACATCAACATTCCTAGTTTGACTTCTACAGTAAGTACATCAACAATAAATACAAACATAGGGGCCTATTAGCATATCGGGCGGATCGCCACCGCCAGGACGGCGGTGGCCACCGCTGGCCCGGTGGTGGCGATCCGCCTGCCAGATGCTCCTGTTTCATCCCCCGCCATATTAGTATGGCGAGGGGTACTGCAGAAGACAGACAGACCGTCTGCCGCTTTTCCGACGGTCGGATTCCCGACCGGGTGGAAAAAACCCTCAATATGGTGGTGGTGCCTTGCAGGCACCGCCATCCATATTAGGATGTACAATTTTAAAGGCCTTTCCATGGTGGCGTGGCAGCCATGGAAAAGCCAGCAAAAATTCCTTTGGGGCCCGTTTACGGGCCCCCGGGGAGGTGGGAGGGTGGGGTGCTGCACTTGGGGGTACCTATGGTATCACCTTCGTTGGCATACACACAGTGGCAGGCACCGTGCGGTGCCTGTCACGTTGTGCATGCCAATGCACAACATGCATATTTTGTATTGCGGCGGGTGCTGCTTACAGCACCGCCTGCCGCAATGTAAAATATGCGGGATGCGACCGCCAGGGTGGCAGTCGCATCCTAATGGGCATAGCGGGACCGCCACACCTCTGGCGATCAGTCCCGTGTACCGTTAGGGTGGCGGGTGGACAAAGTCCGCCCCCATCGTAATAAACCCCATAGTTTGGTTTTTCACATGAAAGTATCATAAACTTTGTAATTTCTTCCGCAAACTTCTAAGTACTAATAACTTCCACCTGTTCTTCAACACCTACACTTATTAAGCTCTCACTTTCTCTACACTCCTCCTGTGAACCAAAGAACGAAACTGTATATCATCACAAACTTTTTTTACATCCGATACTGAACCATGCAAAAGAGCTGCGTTCATTTCACTTAAAGATAATGCAGGACTTTTTACGTAGTACAATCTCCTTACTAGCGATCACATGGATCTTGTTTTTAAACCTGTACCTGGGCTTTCACAAACAGCGCTCCTCGCTGCAACGACCCCCTCATTCGGACGCCATTCACGAGGGCGAGGCGAGACACGCCCCCTCGGCTGGCCACGCCCCCCCGCCAGGAAAACAGACAAATAGAGCGCGCCAAACGCCAAGCGCCGCACTTATGATTGGCTCCTGAGGCGAAAAGCCGGGAGCAGGGGACAAATTGCTTTTAGCTATTGTGTGTGATACCTTGTTTTTAAACCTGTACCTGGGCTTTCACAAACAGCGCTCCTCGCTGCAACGACCCCCTCATTCGGACGCCATTCACGAGGGCGAGGCGAGACACGCCCCCTCGGCTGGCCACGCCCCCCCCGCCAGGAAAACAGACAAATAGAGCGCGCCAAACGCCAAGCGCCGCACTTATGATTGGCTCCTGAGGCGAAAAGCCGGGACCAGGGGACAAATTGCTTTTAGCTATTGTGTGTGATACCTTGTTTTTAAACCTGTACCTGGGCTTTCACAAACAGCGCTCCTCGCTGCAACGACCCCCTCATTCGGACGCCATTCACGAGGGCGAGGCGAGACACGCCCCCTCGGCTGGCCACACCCCCTCCAACCTCCCGATCAGCGGCATAAAGCATGTGTCTTGGTCGGACGCGCAGCGGACGAGCGCAGCGGGCGCGACGTTTGCGCGCCGAAGGCGCGCCTAAGGCAAGCCCGTCTGCGCCCGTCCGCGGCCGGACGGGGCTAGGGGCACGACTCCATGCCAAAACTACATCCTACTCCTCCAAGGATCTAATTGCTCTTCAAGGTCAATGCCTACTTCCGGATCCCATCCGCAGACTGATCTCCTCTCTAGGCCTGGCCTCCTCTTCCCCCACAGCCCCTCACCCCCCGCTACATGCCCCCCTGTCACCCTTTCCCTTCCCCCTGACCTCCTCCCCCGCTCGCCAGCATTGTCTGTCTTTTTACTCAACACCAGGTCAGCGGTCAAGCACCACCATGAGCTGTTCGTCTTACTCGACTCTGAGAAACCCGACCTACTGCTCCTGACCGAAACTTGGTATTGTGACACTTCCCTCCCCGTTCTCCTGGCCACCCTACCCCCCTCCTATGTGGCCCTGCGAGCCGACCGGCCGGCAGGCAAGGCAGGCGGTGGGGTCGCCCTGATCGCTAGGTCTGAGCTGAACTTCCAATCACTTCCCTCCCCCTCCATTCCCCCTGCTGACTTCCTGGTAGTCCGCTCTCTTTCATTTTCCTCCCCCATCACCTGCCTATTAATGTACCGGCCTCCCCAGCCCTCGCCCGCATTCTTGCCGGCCTTTCAAGACCTGTTGGCCAACTTGGTGGTCAACTACGCCTCGGTCTTGGTGCTAGGGGACTTTAATTACTGGCCCTCTGACCCACACGAGTGCTCAGCCTCAAAAGAGTTTACAGATTGCCTTTCGTCCCTTAATTTCGTGTCGCACATATCCGTTCCCACCCACTCCCATGGGCACACACTGGACCAGGTTTGGTCCCTTAACCTCCCCGTGGCCTCGGCCACCGTCTCGCCGTGCCCATGGTCCGACCATGCCCTCATTTCCTTCTCTATTCCCCGTAACGTGATGCCTAAAACTCCGCATGCCAAAAACATCTGGGCACGGAACTGGAATAGACTGGATTACCCCTCCTTGACCTCCATGCTCCACGACTCTACCCCTACTCTTGTTGGCTTACCATCTACCTCTCAAGCCAAGGCCATTAACACCTGGCTGGCTGAAGGCTGCGACTCTGTGGCGCCCCTACGCCGCATCTCCATCCGCCGACCAAAGGACTCTAATAGAGGGTTCAATGACCACCTAAAAGACCTCAAACTGAGCGCCCGACGGGCAGAGAGGCAATGGAGGAAAAATTACAATCCCTTATTAAAAACCCACTTCATTTCAGCACTGGACAAATACAAAACAGCAATCCTGGCTGCTAAGACCACCTACTTTTCGTCAAAAATTACTTCTGTTCAAAATAAACCCAGGGAAATCTTCGGGATAGTGAATGACCTGGCATTCTCAGACCGAACCTCGCCCAATATCCCTCCCTCCCAACCTCTCTGCGACCAGCTTAATACTTATTTCTTAGATAAAATAGCAACCATCAAGCTCAATATCCCTCCACCTTCTTCCGCCTTCGTCGATCCCTCCCCCCCTCCCCTCCCCTACCTGCTTACCTCCATCCCCCCCCTCACTCAGGACTCTTTTTTGGAGATACTCCCTAAAGTGAAGTCGGGGTCTCCCACGGACGTCTGCCCAGCACGAGTCCTGCAGCAAATCTACTCCAGCTGCCCTGACCCCCCCATTGCCTTCCTCAACAGCTCCCTGGCACAGGGCGTAGTGCCCACTGCGCTCAAGGCAGCTACCATAGTGCCCATCCTGAAAAAACCTGGCGCTGACTCTTCTATCTCGGCCAACTATCGCCCCATCTCCCTGCTACCCTTTCTGGGCAAGGTGATGGAACGCCATGTTACCGCGGTGCTCAGCACCCATGTTGAGGCAAATGGGGGACTGGCATCCCGCCAAGCCGGGTTCCGTCCCAGGCATTCAACCGAGTCAGTCGTGGTCTCAGCCTTGGACAAACTCAGAAAGGGTATGGATGAAAACAAACACCAGGCACTGGTCCTCCTTGATCTCTCCGCCGCCTTTGACACGGTGGACCACACCATCTTACTCACCCGTGTCAAGGCGGCCGGCATCGGGGGATCAGTTTTGATCTGGCTCTCCTCCTTTCTGAGGGAACGCACTCAGGCGGTCCGGCTAGGCGACTTCACGGCCACTCCCCTCCCTGTCACTTGTGGTGTCCCCCAGGGATCCTCTCTCTCCCCCTTACTTTTCAACCTTTATATCTTTCCTCTCATCTTTGCACTACAGCAGCTGGAGGTCACCGTCTATAACTACGCGGATGACCTCCAGCTCATCTTTGATCTGTCCCCTTCTCCTCTCTCGGTCTCTAATTTCCAGTCAACTATGACATTTATCAGGGACTGGATGAACCACAACCACCTTAAGCTGAACCCGGATAAAACCGAGTTGGTTCTCACTGGTGGTTCGTCCAGTCCCTGGAACTCTCTCTTCTGGCCCCCCTTCCTTGGCTCTGCACCGACCCCCTCCACCACGGTCAAAACCCTTGGTGTCAAAATAAACAGCCAACTCACCCTCCATTCACAAATCAGTTCTGTGGTGTCCTCCTGCTTCCTCTCTCTCCGCACTATCCGCACTGTCTCCCGCTTCTTTTCCCCCCAAGCACTTAAGATCATTATGGCCGCACTTGTGATATCGAAACTGGACTACGCTAACGCTCTTTACCACGGTATCCCCGCATACAGTCTGCGTAGACTCCAGACCGTCCAGAACCAAGCAGCCCGGCTGGTGTACGGTCTCCCTCGGTATCACCACTCCACCCCTCTTCTCAGGGAGCTTCACTGGCTCCCTATAAAGGAACGGGCCCTATTCAAGATCGGCTGCATGGTCTTCCAGGCCCGCCAGGGCACTGCCCCCGTCTTCATTTCCTCACTAATCAAGTCTTATGTACCCGTAAGAGAACTTCGGTCTTCCTCCAAGTCCCTCCTTCAGATCCCTCGCTTCACTCGCAAAAAGTGGGGCGGGGCTAATTTCTCCACCCTGGCTCCAACCTTCTGGAATTCACTCCCTGACCATCTCCGCTCTCCCCCTCAGTATCTCCCCTTTCGTAGAGATCTGAAAACGTTCCTCTTCAGCCAGGCTTTCCTCACTTAAACTCCCTTAAAATTCCCTTCACCTCTCCCGGGTCTTTCCCCCTCAGTTGCCGATCTCCCCAGCGCCAAGAAACCGCAAGGTGTATGTTGCGCTCTAGAAGTATTTTAAATTAGAAATTAGAAATTATATTTTCTTACTTTCCATGGATCTAGTCCTTGCAACATCTTAATCTTCTGTTTAATACTTTTTTGGGGCATTTTCTCGTAAGAAAACTCATAATATGTCAATAGATTCCTGTTGAATACTACAATAACTACTACAATCCCACTTATACACTGGAGCTTATGAACGTCTCCCTTGAACTTCTTCAGCTATTACTTATTCCACATTCCTAGGAACCTTTTGTTTTCAATTGGACAACCATCTTTCATCTCATAACATTGAACACTGGTATCAACTGCATGAACTAATGTGTTTTGTTGAAAATAGCTTTCTTTTAAAGAAAGGCTCAGTACTAGAAGTGTGCTTCCATTCACCAGAAAAAGGTTTGCAAAAGTTACTTCTATTAACCAATCTTTTTCTTTTGTTTTCCTCCTTTATAAACTTCATTTTTTTTCAATGTTTTCATTCTCTTCAATACCAATATTAGCATTTTTGTTTCAATTCAAAAGCTTTTTCTACTACACTTTCAATCTGTTGCTTTTTCTTATAAGCTGCTGATCTTCTTTTTATATTTTTTACAATCTTTCAATACATTTTGTAGTACTCTACTTCTATACATTCTCTTCCTTATGTCTTTATATTCTTTCAGCCTTCTTTCAACATTGATTGTTTTCCCATAACATGATTTTCTATTAATATGTCCTTTTTTTCATTTCCTTCCGATTGGTTGTACAACTTTCCTTTTTTTTTTCACATTTTCAAAATTCTTTACATTCTTTAAAAGTCTTTTAACAAACCCTTTAGTTCTCTTACCAGAAGTATTTTTCTTCAATGTAACACTTTGCAGTTCATCTAATTTCTGCCTTTCTGTTTCGTTTAAATAGTATTGTTTTTTTTTCTTGTTTTCTCTTTTGATCTTTTCTTGCCACATTCAATCTTTCTTACTAATAATTGTAAATATCTGAAATAAAAAGAAAAGTTTAAATAATTATTAAAAACAATTTTATATTATTAAAATAATTACATATAAATATTCTCATCTATAAATAAACAAATACTTTCAATTGCATTGAAGATATCTCCATAGCACATAAATATTTAGAATATTATACTTTACATATTTTCAAAACTATGATAAGTACTAAATATTTCAACAGTAAAATCTCAGAGCACATGTGATCAAAAACTTCAGAGACTGCACTTCTCATTTCAAGCTGACACCGGACATTATGCAGTATATTTGAAGTGTACCTTTCCACAGACTCATACAAAGTACCCTAATAACTAATCCCTATGTAAACATATCTTAAACTTCACTTTTCTGATGCTGCTTCACCATTTTACTAGTACTCAGGGTGTTGGGCCTAGCTAAATAAAGAGAAGCAAAGCTTCACATGTCTGTGTTGTAAGTCTCACCATATTCCTGAAAGCATGCATGCAGGTGATTGCACCTTTTACTAGTGTCACCATATATAAAAGAAACATACAAATAGATGTATACCTGTGTTTTACACGTCTAGCATCTTCAGATGGATAACACATATCAGAATACATGTGTAAGTACAGACATACCTCAGTCACAAGACCATGCAAAGTGTACCTTTCCACAGACTCATACAAAGAAGTCTAATTACGGAACCTCCTGAGGCACAGCCGGGAGAAGGCAGAACACAGCGTACTGATCGCTTTTAAACTTGTGAATTTGTTTTTTAAAACTCACTCACCTTTCCTCCTGACACACGATCACGGTGTGCAGGCATCCCCCCACTCAGCGGAACGAACGCTGATAAGGGAGAAAATCGCCGACCTACTCCACCCGCCATCACCCACGCCCAGACAGGGACACGCCCACTCTGAAGCCACGCCCCCTGCAACCTTCATAAAAGCGCGCTGACTTCACGAGCGCGATAGATAATTACGGAACCTCCTGAGGCACAGCCGGGAGTAGGCAGAACACAGCGCATTGATCGCTTTTAAACTTGTGAATTTGTTTTTTAAAACTCACTCACCTTTCCTCCTGACACACGATCACGGTGTGCAGGCATCCCCCACTCAGCGGAACGAGCGCTGGTAAGGGAGAAAATCGCCGACCTACTCCACCCGCCATCACCCACGCCCAGACAGGGACACGCCCACTCTGAGGCCACGCCCCCTGCAATCATCATAAAAGCGCGCTGACTTCACGAGCGCGATAGATAATTACGGAACCTCCTGAGGCACAGCCGGGAGTAGGCAGAACACAGCGTACTGATCGCTTTTAAACTTGTGAATTTGTTTTTTAAAACTCACTCACCTTTCCTCCTGACACACGATCACGGTGTGCAGGCATCCCCCCACTCAGCGGAACGAGCGCTGGTAAGGGAGAAAATCGCCGACCTACTCCACCCGCCATCACCCACGCCCAGACAGGGACACGCCCACTCTGAGGCCACGCCCCCTGCAACCATCATAAAAGCGCGCTGACTTCACGAGCGCGATAGATAATTACGGAACCTCCTGAGGCACAGCCGGGAGTAGGCAGAACACAACGCATTGATCGCTTTTAAACTTGTGACTTTGTTTTTTAAAACTCACTCACCTTTCCTCCTGACACACGATCATGGTGTGCAGGCATCCCCCCACTCAGCGGAACGAGCGCTGGTAAGGGAGAAAATTGCCGACCTACTCCACCCGCCATCACCCGCGCCCAGACAAGGACACGCCCACTCTGAGGCCACGCCCCCTGCAACCATCATAAAAGCGCGCTGACTTCACGAGCGCGATAGATAATTACGGAACCTCCTGAGGCACAGCCGGGAGTAGGCAGAACACAGCGCATTGATCGCTTTTAAACTTGTGAATTTGTTTTTTAAAACTCACTCACCTTTCCTCCTGACACACGATCACGGTGTGCAGGCATCCCCCACTCAGCGGAACGAGCGCTGGTAAGGGAGAAAATCGCCGACCTACTCCATCCGCCATCACCCACGCCCAGACAGGGACACGCCCACTCTGAGGCCACGCCCCCTGTACTTTCCCCTACACTATATACATGTGTATCTACCGGAAGCGCAGCGGACGAGCGCAGCGGGCGCGACGTACCCCCTATTCCTCAGACACCAGAGCCCAGGTACTATAATGCTGAAACCCTTCACAGCCTAAGGCCCCCTGCTACGAACTGTTCACGGCACCTCTACTCAGCTGAAAACATTCCACAAACATGCCCTAAATGTAAATCACTTCTTAAACCCAAGCCTACAGCTGCTCTAACCCACGATTATCATTTGCTCTTGTTAAATTGCAGATCTCTGCCGAAACATAGGACAGAAATTGCCCTGTTATTAGATGAACTCACTCAGGACATAGTATTCCTGACGGAAACATGGCTCACCACATATTCCGATCCTGCCCTAGTTAGCGCTCTCCCTCCTGGCTTCCAAATTACTCGGCAGCACCGTTCTGATGGGAGAGGTGGAGGCCTAGCAATTATCCATAAAGAACAGTTTCAATGCCGAGTTATTCCTGAAACCATTCCCGACTGTGAGAGCCTTGCTTTCATCATTGTTCTCTCTCCGAATAACTGTTTCTCCGGTACACTTATCTACCGTCCCCCAGGTCCCCCTAAGCAATTCCACCTCCTTCTTCCTCAGATTGTCACTTAACGCATTAGCACCACGTCCAACTTTACTTTGCTAGGTGATCTTAACCTTCACTTTGATTCTGTATTGGATCAGGGAGTCACCACACTGGTAGATGACCTAGCCGCGCTGCAACTCACCCAATATGTCAAAACCCCAACTCATGTCAAGGGTCACTTATAGGACCCGGTATTTAGCAACTGTGCATACTTTACAGTCGACCCGCCATTCCCGCTCCCATGGACAGATCACTTTCTTGTGCCCTTCACATGGACCACATTTAAGCCTCTGCCGACTAGACCGACCACAAAATTCACCCGAGCTTGGTCCCGCCTCTCAGTCGACGACTGGTCTTCCAAGCTCGCTACCAACCAGCCTCTTTATAATGATGACCCAGGCCTAGCCAACCAGGCCTACGCTGACTGGATCACGCAAACTCTCGAAAACACCCTCCCTAAAAATAAAATCACGCTAAAACGATCCCACAAAACGGCTCCCTGGTATACGGAGGCTCTCAGGGACAAGAAACGCCAGTGTAGAAAAAACGAAAGACGTTGGCTTTTAGACTACTCACCAGGAAGCAAAATCTGTTATCGAGAGTCAATCAGCGAATACAAAGCTGAAGTCAAAATCACCCAGACCACTTATTTCTCGAACAAAATTCTCCTAGCCAAATCAAAACCCGAAGAAATTTTCCAGATTGTAAAAAAATTAACCAAACCCCCTCCTAGTTTGCACGATACAAAATCCACAACTCACTGCAACGATGTAGCTGAGTTGTTCCATCAAAAAGTTAATAACATCTACTCCACTTTTCCCCCCAGCAAGATCACCTCCCTAGCCCAGTCCAACGCAGTCCTAACTACCCCCTCCCCCCAGCCTCATCCTACCCTGGATCACTTCCCTCTCCTGGATCCTGTCACTCTGGAAACCATAGCCCGGAAAGTAAAAACCGGTTCCCCTGATGATCCAGTCCCTCCAGACATCTTAATGTCAGTATCCCTACTTACACTGCCAATCATCAGGGATGTACTGAACGCTTCGATCACTTCCGGCTCAGTTCCTTCAGCCTGGAAACGAGCCATGGTCCGCTCACTATTAAAAAAGCCTAATCTAGACCCGTTAGACTTCAGCAACTACCGGCCCATCTACCTGCTCCCGTGGGTGAGCAAAATTTTAGAAAAATACATTAATTGCCATCTGGTAAATTTCTTAGAAAACTCCCAATTGTTAGACGCCACCCAGACGGGCTTCAGACCCAAACACGGGACTGAGACCGCCCTCCTCATGGTCACGGAGGAATCCAGAAAAATCCTGGATCAGGGAGGATCAGTGGCAGTGATCCTCCTTGACCTCAGCGCAGCCTTCAACACGGTCAGCCATGACACCCTGCTGTACCGTATGTCCAGCGTCGGAATTAAGAACAAAGCTTGGCTCTGGTTTAAATCCTTCCTGGAGGACAGATCCTTCCGAGTCTTTGACGGTGAAGCCGTGTCCACCAGTAGACCATTGATGTGCGTAGTCCCTCAGGGCTCCTCTTTAAGTCCCGCTCTTTTCAACATCTATATGAGGCCACTGGCTGATGTCGTCCGCCCTTTTGCGATTAAGATCATTTCTTACGCGGACGACACGCAACTGGTGGTCTCACTGGCGCAGGTAGCCAATCCACCTACGTCAGGAGGACTTAGAGACTGCCTAAAAGAAGTAAAAAGCTGGATGTCCTCATCATCCCTTAAACTGAATGGGGACAAAATGGAGCTGATGCTCTTGGGCCCATCCGACCCCCTTTTTTTCAACTCCCTCTGGCCCTCTGATCTAGGCCCCCCTCCAGCACCTAAGGACAACATCAAGAGCCTTGGGGTATGGCTGGACAGTTCCCTCTCATTTAAGACTCAAGCCACAAAACTTTCTGCAACCTGTTTTGGCCTCCTTAAACTGCTTAAGAAAATCCTGCCTCTTCTCCCAATGGAAGCCAAGCAGGTAGCCATACAGGGTCTGATACAGTCCCGCCTGGATTTTAACAATGTGGTATACCTTGGCGCCCCAGACTACACCCTACGCAGACTTCAGACAGTGCAGAACTGCGCGGCCCGTCTACTGCTCGAACTTCCTCGCAGACAATCTGTGAGGGCCGGTCTGGTCAACCTTCACTGGCTGCCAGTTCATCAAAGAATACTATTCAAAGCCATGTGCATTGCTCATCAGGCCTTTTGGGATACGGGTCCTATGATCACCCGGGATCTAGTCACCCATTACATACCCACCAGAAACCTCCGCTCTAGCCAGACCTTCTTAGCTACACCCCTCAGAATAAAAAAGACCAGGTCGGGCGGCAGGACGTTCGCCTATAATGCAGCCAAGACCTGGAATGCTCTCCCTCTGCATCTCAGAGCCAACTCCAACCTTTCCTCATACCGAAAGCAGTTAAAAACATTCCTTTTCAATCTCTCCTATTAATCCCCACTCATCCACTCTATGAGGTCTCCTCTATTATCTTCAAGCGCTTGGACGCCTCCGGGCAGCAATTCGCGCTTTACAAATGTACATCCATTTCCATTTCCATCCAATTCCTCTGCCAACATATCTTAAACCTCATTTTTGTGCTGCTACTTCACCATTCTACTACTACTCAGTGTGTTGAGCCTACCCAAATACAAAGCAGCAAACCTTCACATCTTTCTGATATGTCTCACCATATTCCTGCAAGCATGTATGCATGTGTCTGTACATTTTGTTAGTGACACCATATATAAAAGAAACATACAAATAGACGTATATCCGTGTTTTATATGTAAAGCATCTTCAAATGCATGACACCTATCAGAATACATCTCCATGTAGAGACATACCTAAATCACAACACTATGAACACCTGAAAACTTCACAGAACACACTCCCATTTCAAGCACACACTACAACATATGTGGCATATTTCAACTGTACCTCTCTAGAGTTACACAAAGTAGCCTAATCAATAATACTTCATTTTAACATGTTTTAAACCTTAATTTTGTGCTGTGCCTTCACCATTCTAGTACTCCTCACAGAGTTGGGCCTAGCCAAATACAAAGCAGCAACACCTGTTTTTTATACATCTTGCATCTTCAAATGTATAAGACATATGAGACTACATATGCAAGTAGAGACATACCTCAGTCACAAGTCCATGCACACCTTAAAATTTGACAGATTACACTTGCAATTGGATAGCGATACCTAAAATTATGCGGTGTACTTTAATTGTACATTTCCGCAAACCAATAAAAAATACCATATTCACTAATCCATCTACCAGTGTACATATATTACTATGCACAATCTATTTCAATCATCACTTTAGTACAATAAAATAAACTACAGTACACATCTCTACATTTCATAGCCTATTTCAAACATCACATTTCTTGAATAAATTCAAAAGTTTGAAAATAAAGTTTTTCAAATATAAAAATATCACTACAAAGAGTAAAGCACTACTACATAATACATAATACACCTCAATTTTTTTTTAACTCACCTTTCAAATAGTATTGCAGAATATAGAAATATCAGAAACTGATAAAAGATTTGCTTTTGCACACAATCAATGTAATGCACCCCTCTCAACAAGGGATAACCAGTAATGGCAAACTTTCCCTCTCTTTCTGCACACAAATAAATGTAAGTTACAAATCAAATTGCTTCCTACATTATTTCAAATTGTGAAACACATTTCTATTGGTTAGACATATTAACCCTTTCCAACTGTATTTTAAAAGTGCCAAAACTGGTTCTGTAATTTCCTGGAGTCATGACTCCACCGCGGTGCCGCAGTGTAGCGTCGCGATGGAGCTGCGAACCCTGACGGGAGTTCAAAAACCTATTTCTAACAATACTTCAATTTTTTTTAACAACACATTACTTCTACACATACTACTGACATAGGAAAACTTAATTTAGAAACATATCACTATATAGGCTACCTTTTCACATTTTAAATCCACACTTAACTTTTAACCCCTCCCCCATTCACCTTAATCCCAGTTTCCATAGCAATCCTTTTTGCAACATTCAACTGCACTGGCAGGTCACAAGTTCACCATATTTTAAAATCAGCACATCAGCTTACAAATGCAAATACCAGGTGTGGTTGACTTTTGCAAAATATTACCTTATCCTATCTACTGTACCTTTCAAACATTTGTTAATAACCAATAAGATACATGCATGCTTCTTCAGGAAAGTAACATGCATCCTATTTTTGAGTGCACAATGTTAATGAACAGCCGATCACGTATCGCCTTTTTGAAAAATAGCATCTTCTCCACCATTTTAGAAACCTCTCATTTTACCAACTGACTACCTGAGCTACAGACATCTTTTCATTTCTTTCAGACATCCCTTCAAGATGCTTACTGTATGGATTGTAGGGCACAGCTATGTTTTCTGGTGCAAAAGGTATGCTGAAAGCAGAGGTATTGACAAAGACCTAGGTTTGCAAAATTTGGATATTAAATGGATTGCACAGAGAGGATTAAAGTGGCACCAATTGATGCCTTTGGTTAAAACCTTTTTGCATCTCCAACCCCCTGACCTCATGATTGTGCACTGTGGATGGCAATGACCTAGGCACATTGACTGGAGTAGGACTGGAAATGCTCATGAAGGATACCTTTGCACAA